>NC_090998.1:48747500-49997500 GCF_041146395.1 Eulemur rufifrons
CCAGCCAAGAATCACTCTTGTGGTGGGGAAAGTCTTGGTTTTAAGGTCAGAAACTCTAGGAGTTTTTAGTCCTGCCATTTACTAGTTGTATATCCATGAGAAAGTTACTTAACTTCCTCGAGCCTCTCTTTCCTCATCTGTAATATGATAATTCCAAACCTGCCTACCTTCTAGGAATGGGAGAGTTGAATCAGATAATATTTGTGACTCCATGCTTAAAAATTATAAAAGTATAGTGATGAAAGCTACAAGTAATGATGAGTGGCTCTTTACTCAGAGGTAGAATGGGATTAAACACAGAGCAGGATGCTTTCACTTTAAATTACTTTTCTTGTTTTCCTTCCTGTCCTGGACTGAGTACTATTCTGTCTTGTGTGGCAGGCCTTTGGTTTCACAGATTCATGAGCAGTGGCTTATGTCACATTCCCAAATCATTGCCAGATTATCTGTGTAGAATTCCCTTCCCCAGCAATGGCTGGCTTTAAACTAATTTTTAAGACCCAGGTAATTTCACAGTAACACAGCTGAAAAACCCCCTGTCAACTATTAAAATTAATATGTTCAGTACCTTCACTAATAAAGGTAAAAACTAAACCAGGAGAATGTAATTTCAATTGAATTTAATAAGTATTCTTTCAAAATCAAATCATATTCATTTGAGATTTCAACTAGTGAAGATAAATTCACTGCGTGGGAAGTGTTGTCCCCAAATTATAAATCTAGTGGAATGAAGGGGAACTAAAGAAGGACAGAGCAATGAAGGCGCTATGAGAACTCAGGCAATTTTGCATGGCTGAGCAGAGGGTGCCTACGTAGAAAGGAGAAAAGTCTCCTTGGGAGAATTTAGTGTAATGTTTTTGAGTTGTGGTTTTCTAAGCCCCAAATCCACATTAAGGGAAAGAGTGAGGCTGGCACCCAAACAGAAGCGAGCCCTGCTGTCTAGGATGAGCTAGCCTAGGAGTTCAGATCAGGTGTATGAAGCTATTGCTCAATTTCGATTTGGAACAGACCCCAGCTGTCCTAGGCCAGGAGCAGGGAGAGCCAGGCCTGCTCTGGCTCTGACTATGATTAGTGGCGTGAGACTGAGCAAGTCATTTCCCCTTTCTGGCATTAGTGTACTCACGTTGTAAAATGTGAGAGTTGAATTACTAGGTATTTCACCCCTGAGATAAAAAGGTTGAGTCTGCAGGTAGAAGAAAAGGGGTTATAGATTAAGGAAGGAGCCTGCTGCCTTTAGTAATGGGAGGGGTGGGGCCTGTGAGAGGCTGACTCTCTAAATGAAGTGTCCATTGGCGTGGCCACCACTGGACACGGTTGTGGTGTATATAACATTGCATACTCTGTAGGGAGTTTGCAAGCTCACATCACCGCAAACTGATGAGTGAATTTTCTGAGTAACTATTAATAACTGCACAGTGAACATGAGAAAATAAGGAATATAACTCATGAAAAATGAAACCAGCAAGAAAGGTGTTTGAGTTAGTTATTTTGCAGTTTCTGAGGGACAGGAATGGCTCTGGGTCTGCCCCAGTGCTGCAGTCCTCTCATTCGCATGGTTGCTGGCAGGATTCAGTTGCTCATGGACTGTTGATCAATTCCTTGTCACGTGGGCCTCTCCGCAGAGCATCTAACAAGATGGCAGCTTGTGTAATCAGATCAAGCAAGCAGGAGGACAAGAGAGAGTGCCAGCAAGAGAGAGAATGCTGGCAAGACGGAAGTTAAGGTCTATTGTAATCTAATCTCGGAAATGATTCCCACAATTATTTCTGTATTCTATTCCTTAGAAACAAGTCATTAGGTTTAGTCCACACTCAGAGGAAAGGGATTTGCACAAAGGAGTGACTACAAGAAGGTGGGGTCAATGGGACCACATCAGAAGCTATCCTGGGGGTTCAATTTCATCTAGAGAATCTCCCAAGCTCTGAGGTCAAGAGGTAAAATAGTTACATGGCAAGGAGAGGCCAGATCTCCCCATGTGTGTGGGCTATGCCTGAGAGGGTTCCATTTTCTCAAAATATTTATTCTTTCATTGAATAATAGTTATTAAACGTGCATCTACTTGTACCAGATACTAGGAGCAGGACATACTAGTATGAGGATAGGTTTTTCTCTGCCTTTGTGGTTGGAATAGGGTGGTGGTGGCAGCAATATTTATACACATATAAATGAGGCATCCCCCAAATTATCTCTGCAAACCTGCCCATTGAATGAAATAGTCCTAATTTTTCAAATCTACCTTTACACATGTGGATCAAATGCCATTATTATGAATTTAATTTAACTTTGGGAACACTTATATTAAAATGTGTTTGCATTAAAGATCACTAGTAGCCCATTAAATATTTTATATGCAAGTATTCATGTTTACCATAGACTAAAAAATATCCATAAGTAAAACGAAGAAATTAAAATCATTCATAATTCCACCACCTATAGATAGTAATAGATAACAGCTAACATCATTTCAATGTATTTTCTTCCAAACTTTTTTAATGCCTGGGTCTTTTGCTTTTTCCCCCTTCTATACGTGCCTGATGCTCTTAGTAGCATAATGTGAGCATGCTGAGTCACTCATGTCCTGGGGTGTCAGTACCACTTGTGAGGTGGATAGAACGTAAGTCACAGTGGTGTTCACCCTGGGAATGAGGCTAGCTGTCGAGGCCCCAGTGCAACTCAGTGGCATCAGAGACAATTACGGGTTTCCCTTTTTTCTCTTGTCTAGTCCGTTTCCTTTCTGTTCATTCTCTCTTTTCTTTAACCGATAGACTCCTTCCTGCCTTTTCTCCCCACCTGTCCTACTTTCCCTTCTCCCATTTAAGCTTCGTCTTCCACCTCGCCTAGCATGACCTTCCACCCCTTCTCCCCTTGACCTTGACCGACTCTCCTCTCCATCCTTCATGACCCAGTGCAGTGGTCAACGTCTGTGGGAAACATTCCTTGATCCTTG
Organism: Eulemur rufifrons; assembly: GCF_041146395.1. Taxonomy (NCBI): domain Eukaryota; kingdom Metazoa; phylum Chordata; class Mammalia; order Primates; family Lemuridae; genus Eulemur; species Eulemur rufifrons. Next base: position 48,750,448 of record NC_090998.1, read on the forward strand.
CAGACTCTTAAACACTTTGCCCTCTGATTTTCCACAGCTCTCTTCTCACCTCTATCGTACTCTCACGTGAGCGTTAAACATTTAGGTGTCTACTTCCCTAGACTAGAGTCTTCTTATTCATCTCCAAATTCCCTGAAATATATGAAAGGGCTTCTGTAATGTTTACAAAATGGATAAATAAAAACTCAAATCCTGTCCGAGTTGCTCAGAAGGGCCATTCACAGGCACAGCTTGGGACCCCTTGGCAAGCCCCTGGGCTATCCGGGCTTCTACCCTTGATATGTAGGCACTGTGAATCCTCCAAGAAAACCTCTCCAAAGGCTCAAATCCAAATCACACAGACAGGTATTCACTAATGCAGCCAAAAAGGGAAGTTCTTTCAGGGAAGATAGGAAATGGGCAGTATATGAGAACAGGGATCTTGGAAATGCCTTTTGTGATGGCCCAGAATCCCCAACTAAGGAAATGTGCATTTTCTAAGACAAAATTAATAGGACTACGTCTTTAAAGAGAAAACCAGAGCTGCTTCAGGGACATAGACACACAGCCTGTGAGGTTGACTGAAGTAAGACAAAAGAGGGTTTTTTTTTTTTTTCTTTAACTGAGGGCAGCAGTCAATTCTGCAGTCATAATTCTGACACTCTTCAATGAGCTGCTGGGAGGGAGGAGGAAATCAGGCTTAAGAAGAAAGGAAGGAAGAGAAGCATCCACTGAGTGGCCTGGGAGGGAGCTACCCAAGAGCAAATAAATGCAAACGAACTGAGCTGATTTTTGTTGTGATGACTGATGAGTTTCCTGCAGTGTCCCGAGAGCAGCCCAGCAGGGAAAGGCCAGGGGCAGAACCGGACCATTGTGCCAGATCTAGGGAATGCCACTGCGTAACTGCTAGCTTGTCGGTCCTTAGAGAAAAACACCACCAGCGTTCAAGTTGGAGGGCTGGGGAGATGGCTTGCTCTTGCTAGTCTGATTTGTTTTTGTGTCATGTGTCACGTTAGTGGAATAGGATTATTTTAAGCTAAAAACAATTATACTCGAATCTCAGCTTCTAGTTCTCTTTTATTACTTTGGTTTGCCCTATAATCGTTATGGCTAGATGTGCTTTAAAAAAACTCTACATTTCCTGACCCCCCACAGCCCAGCTTTTTTTTTTTTTTTAATTTAGAAAATTAGAGGCAACATCTGACTGTTAATCCTTATCAGAGTGCAATTTCTGTCCCCTTGCAAACATGTAGTTTCACAAAAAGGTGAGACACAGCTTCAAGTCACACATCAGGCATTACACAGGGCTGGCAGCCTGGATCGTGTCGTCTTCATCTCCTTCCTTTATTCCCTGGTTCCACCATGGTCAGCGTGACCTTTGCCTTTTCTCCTTGGCCAACTCCTCATCCTTCATGGTCCAGTGCAGTGGTCAACATGTGTGGAAAGCCTTCCCTGACCCTTCCACTCTTAAACGCTCTCTCCTTGGATTTTTCCACTGCGCTCTCTTCTTACCTCTGTTATTGTCCTTATTTCATGTGACTGTTACACATTTAGGGAGCTGGACACGGGACCTCTGTGTTGTGTGCACATGCTGTGGCTTGTGACCCAAACAAGTCCCTGCCCCTGACCTCCAAGTCTATTTTTGTTGTTCTGGGAGGTACCCTTACCTTCCGCTTCACTTTGCTCTTGTAATAGGACTAAATGGGCCACCTTCATTTCCACTCAAGCAGAATTTGATGAGACCAGTCAGCGTTGACAAGCTGCCGTCATCCCCCACTGAGCCAATTCCACCCGGCAGGATTGCACTTGCCCACCTTGATAGGTGGCAGGACAATTACTGATCGCCTTCTAGACCAGCTTCAAAGCTCCCAGTACCCTGGCAGCGAATGAAATGCACAACCTTCCAACTCAATGACATTTAAGGCAACCACTCATCGGTTCAGGCAGCAAAATAAATTGGTACTCAGCTGCTCCCAGTCTATTTTTCTGGTTAGAACTATAAATAAAAGAAATGATTGTGCCACTGCTTGTGTGACACCAATCTGCCCCTCCCTCAAGCAATCAAGTTCTCTTGCTCTCTCTGGCTTTGTTCTGGTTCCCTTGAGGAACAGAGTGTTAAGGATTATATTTGGAGGTTGCCTAGTGCTATGTGTCTACATTCGAGTCCCAAACACACAGATGAATATAATAAAGTAATAGGTGTACACTTAAATTACATAGCCACCCCTACTGAATTTGTCATTCATTCATACGAAAAATTTTTCTACTAAATATGGTAACTCCCCAATATTCTTATTTAGTCCTTTATTCATGGGACTAAGCTGCATCACTCAGTGGTGACATTTAAATGACAGTTACTACAGTAACACAGAGTAACGACCTTGTGAAGTGTGGTGTATTGGTGTGCTTATCCAATAATTTATAGATCCCATAAATACTAGTTATGATGTATGAAGAGAACTCATAAGGCAAGAAATGTTTTTCCCACACAAAGATCGTGAAATATAACATTTTAAAAAACATGTCCCAATACTTGCTCCCTGGTTCTCCCAAATTCCTTCTCTTCGAAGCCCTGAGTGTTGTGCTTCCACCTAATACTCAAACATTAACAAGGAAAAGAAAAAAAAAAAAAAAAAAAAATCTTTCCTCCTTCCCACTCCCCAAAGCACTGATGTCTTTGGTCTGTACAAACACGAAGGAAAAAAAAAAAAGGAAATCAGTCAAACCAAATGATCTTCACCCTCTTTCAAACTAAATCTGCTTTAATCAGCGTGCTAGCACATTCTGTCAAACTCCCGACTTTATAAAGCAATACATTATTTCCTTCAGTTTTGGCAAAAGCTAAACCCTTGCCAGCCCCACACCGACTCTACACAGAGGCCGTTGCCAAGTTCATTTCCCGGCTCAGCCAGGAGGCCGCTCCCGGCTCTGCTCTAAATTAATAAGGCCAATCAGGAATGCACAAAGCCTGGACGGCCAATCACTCTTCTCCAGGCTTTTGCCGTCTCTCTGCGGTCAGATAAATCATGTTAAAGCTATTACACCAATGACCATAAATTAGGGGGCCTGGCGGCCCGTCCCTCCCAAGGACACCGCAGATTAAGATTATTCCGGCGGCCGCGCTCGGCCTCCGGGGGTCACTGCCGAGGGGGTGCGGGGCTCCGGGGCGCCGGGGTGGGGGAGGGAAGGCCGGGAAGGCGAGGCCCCGGGTTAGTTGTTGCCCAAGCTGGACTCGCGCCGCCTCCCCAGCTCCATTTCGGCTGCTCCCAGCTGTTGGCTCGGCTGCTCCGAGCCGGCCTCGATCCCCCAGGTGCGGGGCCTCCCATCTGCGCTGCTCCCCGAGACTATTTACAGCCGAGGTGAGGCCAGTGATTGCTGAGACGGAAAACTCATTTCTCAGCCTGGCTTTTATTTACACTCTTATTAAGGAGCCTTTCACTCACGCCGGAATGGCAGCGAGGGGCTGCGGCCGCCTTGCGGGGACAGGAGCGTGGGCGGCGCGCGGGGAGCCCGGGCGCCCGGTCTGCAGCGGGCGAGGGGCCCCAGGGTCCCCGCCGCCCTGGGAAAGTTCCAGGCCGGGTGGCTGGATGCGCGCTCCCTTCCCCACTGCAAGGGGCGAAGCCCGGCCACGCTCTCTTTGTAAGCGCAGAACGGGACAAACTGGAAAGAGTGTGCTCTCACCTCCCTCCCAAGCCCCTAGGAGAGATCCAGGCCGCCCCCGGGCCCCGCCCCGCGCGATCCCCGCCGCTGGGAGCCAGGCCCCGCGCGCCCGCCCGCTCCTCCCCGCGGCGGGGATGGGCTCCGCAGAAACGGCTCCCAGGAGGGCAAGTTCCCGGCTGCTCTTTCCTTTGGCACCGCCTCAAACCCCGGCAGGCCCGCGTGTGTGCGTGTGAGCCTGCATGTCCTGAAAATCCTCCTGCAGCCTCGGCACATCTGGGTCCCCCAACCATGCATATTCATGCCCGACAGCAGTAAAACCCAGGTCAGCTGCTCGGAGACCGTGAACCGTTTTTTTGAAAGCAGACCAACCCCGAGAATTCAATAAAATGAAGACGGAGCTGCCTTTTCTTCCACTCCTGTGCAAAGTCTCATAACATTTGAGGGATTTTTTTTTTTTTTCTAAAAGGGACAAAGGAAACGGGGAGAAGTCTTGCTGCAGGAGGGGCATGGAGAGGGTTTCTACAATTCTTCCCGCTGCTGTAGAAATCATGATTTGTTTTTTGTATCGTAGCTATTTCCTTTCCTAGTTTCCTCGAGAACCTACACCCAGTGAAATTTCTCTAGTGATGGGGCTTTTCTACTTCTCTTGTTTAAGTTTTCAGTTTTGTCCTGTGTAGGTTTTCCAGATAAAATACAGGACACCCATTTAAATTTGTATTTCAGATAAATAGCAGGTAATATTAATGTTTTAGTATGAGTATATCCCAAATATTCCGTAGGCCATATTTATCTTAAAAAATTCTGTTTATCTGAAATTCAAATCTATGTGTCCTGTATTTTTTGTCTGCTAAATCTGCTAACATTAGTTAAGAGGTGTGTCCTTAATATCTTTACACAGTGGTTCTCACTTTAGAATCACCAGAACATTTAAAAAATACTGATAAGGCCGGGCGCGGTGGCTCACGCCTGTAATCCTAGCACTCTGGGCGGCCGAGGCGGGTGGATTGCTCAAGGTCAGGAGTTCGAGACCAGCCTGAGCGAGACCCCGTCTCTACTAAAAATAGAAAGACATTATATGGACACCTAAAAATCTATATAGAAAAAATTAGCCGGGCTTAGTGGCGCATGCCTGTAGTCCCAGCTACTCGGGAGGCTGAGGCAGTAGGATCGCTTAAGCCCAGGAGTTTGAGGTTGCTGTGAGCTAAGCTGACGCCACGGCACTCACTCTAGCCTGGGCAACAAAGTGAGACTCTGTCTCAACAAAAAAAAAAATAAATAAAAATAAAAAAAATAAAAAAATAAAAAAAATAAAATAAAAAATAAAAAATACTGATGATTGGGTCCCTCCCTGGGGGATTCTGATTTAATTGGTCTGAGGTCTGACCCAGTCCACAGGATTTTTTTTTAAAGCTCCCAGGTGATTTATTGTGCAGCCAGGGTATAAAAGCACTGCAGGAAGGGACAGGTATTAACTAATTAAACGCTCAGGACTACACTGCGTTGTTGAATTTAAGCTTCCTTAAATTCTTTGGGTTTTGTTCTTTTGTTCTGCTAAAAAAATGTCATCTTATCACTCTTCTTATTGCTGAGCCCACAGGCAAAAAGGTTAAATAGATCATCAAAACATGCCCTGTTAGTATGTGAAATGGTCATCTTATTTCAGGTCAACTGAGCCCATAAAGAGAGATGTCAAGAGCTGTGATACTGATACTACTGCAGCAAATGACTCTCCACCCTGACACTTCAAGTTTTATAATAAATAGTGCAGCTGGGCACCCTGATAAAAGATTTACCTTTTACCATTACTTTTATTACAGGCCACTGCTCAAGAATGTAGGATCTGTCTTAAGCACACTTCTAGTTCAAGAGGACTTGTTCAGTTCTTCCTGACCCTGGATCTCTCTCCTCTTTAACTATTAGTTGTCACGTATGGAGAGCTAAAGCTTACCTGCTCCTCACTTTTCCCCAAAAATGTATGAAAATTTAGGTACTATGGTTAATAACCCCCGGGGTAACATCCTATTCATTCTGCTTGCCTGCCTAAGGGAGGCTGGCACTCCATTTCACCATGAAGATAAGCCTTGCCAACATACACCTTCATAGTCAGTGCTAAGCAGCTGCTGGCATAGAGCTATGGCAAGTAAGAGACAGAATAGAGTGAGAGGGAAATAAGATGCCTGTGACAAAAACACATTTTGTAGAAAATGGTGCTGGGGAGTCAGCAGATGACATTGATTTGTTAGTATGACTCAGTGCAAAGTTCAGGGATGGGGATTTGATGTGAAAGGGTTTTGTTAAAAATGCCATCCAAATAAGGGCATACACAATGGAGGTTTTGTGTCTACTGCTCATTATCTAGTGAGAAGTTGCAGAAAACTGGTGTGGTGGTTGGCAGTTGGGTGTAGACTACATATAAGCTTTGGATTTATAATCTTGGCTTTGGTGCTGCTGGGCACTGTGTATTTTGGCAACTACTTTACCTATCTGAACTTTTATTTTCTCATCTGGAGAAGTGCTTCCAGAATGATAGAATAAAAACTTCTCAAAATCCATTCCTTCATACAAAACAGAGAATACTGGAAAAAAATTGTGAGAACCATTTTTTTTTGATCTCTGGAAATTAACCAAAGGATTACAACAATCTGAGGAATGTTTATTCAAGAAAAATGGCTGAATCTCAATAAGAATGGAGAGCTTTGTGTCATTTTAACTTGACCAGTTTCCTTACCCCTTTTTCCAGATCTATGGTAGCCTTGGACACCAACAACTTCATAATCATGATAGCACTAAAACCCAGCAGACTACAGCCACTGGAGGTGCAGAATAGATTTGCAGCTCTCTCCCAAAAGGCCCATCCCCAGAAAATTGTCACCATTTGACCTGTCTAGCTGCTCCTTGAAAAGGCTCCCTTCTCAGGGCTTGTCTTTACTTGACCTGCTCTGTGGGAACAGCTCTATCTGCAGGGCATTAATTGAAAACTATCAGTGACAACTGTTTAACATCATAGTTGTCTGAGGCAGTGATACCAATTGAGGCTGATCAAAAACTGGAAGAGGAAAAAGTGGTGAATGAGATGACCATAAGGGGCTTCGAAAAGCACTGACATTATGACTGGATATGTAGAAGTCCTTCAACATATGCAGGTAGTGCATGTTCCCAGAAAAGACCTGAGAAGACCCTAATCTTCCATCTGTGGCTGATGACCTTAAGGCTCTGCAAAAGCAGGAAGTGAAGGCTAGCCCAGAGTTGTAAATTGCTTACCAGAGCATTGAATGTGTGCCCCAAATTTGATGAACAACATTATACATTCAAGAAGTTCAACAAACTCCAGGTAGGATAAGGTCAAGGAGATCCGTACCTAAACACATCATAGCCAACATCTTGAAAGCAATAACGGAATAGTGACTCATCACATACAAGTGATCCCCAAAAAGGTTAACAACTAACTTCCCACCAGAAACCATCGAGGCCAGGGGTAATAGGATGACATATTTAAAGTGCTGAAAGAAAAAAAAAAAAATCTGTCAACCAAGAATTCTACATCCAGCAAAACTCTTTCAAAAGTGAAAAAGAAATTAAGGCACTCCCAGATAAACAATTGAGAGAATTTGTCCTTCGTAGACCTGTTTTACAATAAATAGTAAAGGGAGCCTGTTAGGCTAAAGTGAAAGAACACTAGACAGTAACCTGAATCCACATGAGGAAATAAAGAACACTGGGGTCGGCCGCGCGTGGTGGCTCACGCCTGTAATCCTAGCCTTCTGGGAGGCTGAGGTGGGTGGATCGCTCAAGGTCAGGAGTTCGAGACCAGCCTGAGCAAGAGCGAGACCCCGTCTCTACTAAAAGTAGAAAGAAATTATCCGGCCAACTAAAATATATATAGAAAAAATTAGCCGGGCATGGTGGCACATGCCTGTAGTCCCAGCTACCTGGGAGGCTGAGGGAGGAGGATTGCTTAAGCCCAGGAGTTTGAGGTTGCTGTGAGCTAGGCTGATGCCACGGCACTCTAGCCAGGGTAACAGAGCAAGACTCTGTCTCAAAAAAAAAAAAAGAAAGAAAAAAATTGTAACTGGAGACAAAGGATACTTTATAAAAATATAATAAAAGAGCCAATCCATCAGGAAAACATAACAACTATTAACACAGACAATCCTAACAAACAGAGCCCCAGCCCTAAAATACAGAAGCAAAAACGGATAGAATTGAAGAGAGAAATAGCCAATTCAATAGTAATAGCTGGGGACTTTAATACCCCACTTTCAATAGTGGATAGAACTAGGTAGAAGATCAACAAAATAGAAGACCTGAACAATATGATAAACTAATTAGATCTAACAGATATCTAAAGAACATTCCACCCGACAACAGAACACACATTCTTCTCATGTGCACATGGAACATTCTCCAGGATAGCCATAAAACAAACCTCAATACATTTAAAAGGACTGAAATCACACAAAATATGTTCTCTAATCACAATAGAATAAAATCATTTCTTCATTTGTAAAAAATGATAATATTTACTTGAACAAAGGAGAAAATAATCCAGATCTCAAGTACCCAGCATAGGGCATAATCAATAGTAAGAACAAATTACATGTATGTGTTTTCTTTGCCTCATGGCTAGAGTGTAGCAAATGATGGGTTAACTCCCTCCTTGCAAATTAGAAAAAAAAATTAAACATTTTGAATTGGTGGCAGATTATAAAAGTGATGATGTCTTAGTTTTGAGAAAATATAGTATCACAACCCTGATGCATCCACCACCAATGTGGCTAAAAGCTGAATGTAGGACTGTCTTAGCAATAAAAACTGGCAAATTTATAAACTGTCCTCTGTTTATAACTTACTAAAAACAAGATAAACGATTATGGATCTACCTGGTTTTTCCTTAGCAATAGCCCATTAGTGTTCATTAGTATGTTTAACTTGCTGCATTCATTCACACCAGAAAGGCAAGATCAGGCCACATTTTAATGAGTTAATTCTTCTAGTCAAGGTATAAAAAGCTTGACTTTGTAATGTCTTAGGACAGATCCTAGTTCAGATGGTTATGGCTGCTTTCATGCAACAATAGCTATTTTGAGTAGTTGTGACAAAGTCCAAATGGCCTATAAAGCCTAAAATATTTACAGCTGGGACCTTTACAGAAAAAGTTTGCTGAACCATAACTTAAGAACTAAATAATCCTTGTGTGGGCCTGGCAGATGATAGTCCAGGAAAGACATTGAAAAAACATGCGGTCATCCTTTTATTTGCAAGTTTGCATAACTTTCTTCAACATGCCCAATCTTGTTCATCTTTAAATCCTCCACTCCTCTCTCACTTTATTGCTTTGAAGCAATTCCAAGACATACATTATAATATTTCATCTATAAATATTTGAGTGTCTTTGCATTGTATTTTAAGGCATGTAATACTAATGATAGCACTTATCTGTTTCATAAGTATGAGAATATCCATGCTGTTAATTTTCCTTCATATTCTACTGTGCAATTGGTAGATTGGCCGAACATTCTCTGACTTGTGTTTAAGGCTTCCAAGAATGGGAATTTTCATTTTTTCACCTAGGACAAAGACAGTGGAGATTTCACAATTCTCTAGAAACTTCTCCCAACCTTTCCTTCTCACTGACCAAACTCAATAGGGAGGGGATATTTAATTCAGAACTAAGATCACTATTTTTTAGGTTTTACAGTTCTTTAGTGTAAATTAGAGATGTCTGGTTACTAAGCATTACCGGTCCAGTGGCAGTAAGTATTTTGTCGATAGGGATTTTTAAATGATGGGAATTGAAAAAGAATACATATATACACTCACATACAATTTAAAAATTGTCTTTTTTTCCCTAACACTCTTAAGCAACACAGTATTGGGAACCAAAAACCACTTGACTGTCCCACGGGTACCATGTAGGATAGTCTTACCATAAGCAAGGGGTTAAGGACCTCTGTTTTCCCCTTCTAGGCTTATAGCCCCCAAATGGTCATCATTTTCCTGGGTTACTAACAATCATTGTAAGCTGCATGAAGAAGCAAGAAGCATACACGTGGAGAACTCTTGCTGAGATCCCAGCACGGATCATCAGCTAGTCTCTGCATTACTGCTATAAGCTGCTTCCCCCATCTCGGTCACCACACCAGGTTCTATGTGGAGGATTATTTCCTGAGTCACAAGTGTATTTTCTCAATACCATCTTTTTAAAAAAATTATAGTTTTTACCACTTTGCTCCAAATCCTCCAGAGCCAAGTTCTTTGTGCCTTATCACAGTTATCTATTACTGTGTAATAAATTATCCAAAACTTAGTGGCTTAAAACAAAAAACATTTTATTTGTTCATTGTTCTGCAGGTCAGGAATCTGGGCAGGGCTAAGTGAGGATGGCTCTTCTCTGCTCTATCCTGTCTGCGGCCTCAGCCAGAATGGCCAGAACAGCTGAGAGCTGGCTGGGCCCCCGTCTTCTCATGACTGCACCTGGAGTGACTCATTTGGGGCTTGACTGACAAAGGCCTCACTCCCAATGTCTGGGCACTTTGGCTGTCTCCCATGTGGCCTCTCGTCACTCACTAATCTAGTCTGACATTTACAGGGTGACTGGCTGCACAGAGTGAAAGCAGGTGCTGCAAAGCCTCTAGAGATCTAGGCTTGGAAGTCTCAGAATGTCACTTCTGCATGCTATTAATCTATTTCCCGGCTATAACAAACCCCACCCCTTGATGGGAAAGGGAACATTTGCAAACAGACACAGGAAGCATTGTTGGCAGCAGTGTTTGGAAAAAGATTACCACATCTGACAAGAGCTAATAAGGAGAGAATGCTAAAAGACTCCTCCATGTTCCACAGAGAAGAAATGTCCCAATCTTCAGGTATCTAATCCGGGGATTGACTCTTCCCATTAGTTTCTACTCCCGAGTCAGGGAAGAGGCGGCATCAGAAGCATTAGGGTACACAGGAAGGTGAAAAGAGCTGGGGAAGTTTTGCAATGAAATCATTCTAATATAACTGTCCTCTGTCCTACCTGAGCTTCGGATAAGCTATAACCAAGTGTTAGCTATTTTTGTGAATACTGTGATCATTTTTAACACATTGCTGATATTCCTAGGTTATTTTATTTTTTTTTATTTTGAGACAGAGTCTTGCTCTGTTGCCTGGACTAGAGCGAGTGCCGTGGCATCAGTCTAGCTCACAGCAACCTCAAACTCTTGGGCTCAAGCAATCCTCCTGCCTCAGCCTCCCGAGTAGCTGGGACTACAGGCATGCGCCACCATTCCCGGCTAATTTTTTCTATATATATTTTTAGTTGGCCAGATCATTTCTTTCTATTTTTAGTAGAGATGGGGTCTCGCTCTTGCTCAGGCTGGTCTTGAACTCCTGACCTCGAGCGATCCACCCGCCTCGGCCTACTAGAGTGCTAGGATTACAGCTGTGAGCCACCGCACCTGGCCTCCTAGGTTATTTTTAACTTTCTGGATTCTAGAACAAAGCAGAACTAGCATTCTTTGATACCTTACCCCACCTATAATGGTAACTTTTCTCTGTAAAACAGTATATTTTACTAACATGTTGTAAGTGTATACTTAAAATGCCTAAGTGATTAAGGTGAGTCTTGATTCTGTCTTCGGCAAGGAGATTAGGCACTAGCCCTCTCACTTAAGGATACCTCTTGGGAGTAATTCTTTTCTCTGAATTCTTCATGTGTTTACGCACGCTATCCATGGTAGTTTCCCCAGACTCAGAGGCATAGCTGAAATGTATTATTAGCCTTTACTGCTATTCCTGCGAAGGTGCATAGTATTGGCATCCATTTTCTTTTGAGTCTGTGTTCACAGTTGATAACCTCACATTAAACCACGATACTCTCATACCATGCCATTACCTGATATGAAGAAACATCACAGTGAATTCATAGAAAATGCACACAAAAAAGTTTTGCTAAAGATGTCTTATATACATATATATATAATATTTTATTTTAAAATGTCATTGAGCATATACATTTCTTTAGCTTTTTCCAGGGGACATTGCACCTAAGTTTCAAAACACACAAAATAGATCCCCTTTACTAAACAGTTTTCATTTTTGGGTTACAAAAGTCAATGTTTCACAATCACAAAGCATAAAGGTACATAGTTCTGAAACCATTTCCAGGCAGATTTCTCTCATTCACTGTATGGAGGGTAGTTTTGGAAACCCAGACCATGATACATTCCTTACAGATGATGTCCAGAACGGGCCTCCCTGGGTCTCCAGAAGAAAACACAGAAAATTGGGGGCAAAACAGGAGTAAAAAGGGTCACCTCAGGACTCCCCAAACAAACACAAAATACTCATGGGAGATCAGAAGAGTGGAGGACACGAGTTCTCCTTCTTCAAGTACATCACAATAAAAACCAACAGCACATTTACAACCTTATTTGGTCACTGTCTACCTGGTTGCTACATGAACGAAAGTTCACTTAAGACGCAGAAGAAAAATTAAAGCTATTTACACAGATAACACCATGGATTTGAAAGAGCAGCACTCTCCGGACCGGCACTCAAATCTGACAAAAAGCCACGGTGCTCACAGAAGAGGCAAGTCAGGCTGCTTGTGTAGTGTCCTTTGATAAATCCCAGTGTACACACAGGTGCCACATCACCCACACAAAACCAGTTTGCTCAGAAAAGTGGGCTATGGTGTCCAGGCTGCAACATTTCTCTGCAATGGTAAGTCCTCACAAATCTGAGTTCCTAACATAACACTCTGCCCGCCAGAGATCATTTTGCCATGTTCTTAGATTTGGTAACTTTTAGGGTCAGCCTGGTAGTTCCTTGCATAGACAATGACTCTCACTGCTTTCTCCAAGTGTCCCAGAAACGCTAACTTACTGAAAATAGAATCTCATCCAAGCTTACCATATTCACTCTGAAAACGGCGGAGCTGCTGGGGCACCTCAGGAAAGGTTAGACCCTCAAATGAGTGAAAAGAAAACCACCCACCACTTGTGGCCTTATAAAGTAAGTTGATTGGCAGACGAGGAAGGAGGGGAGGAGGGGATATCAAGAGGAGAATTAGAATTGTAAAGATGTGGGAGATTTCTCCCAAGTGTTTCCACGCTAGTGCTCTGGGTAAATTGAAAGCCCTGCCCCAGATGGCCAAATACTGAGGCTAAATCTGGGTCCTGGGGCTCTCATTCTTGCCCATCAATATCTACGTGTGGCTATAACTCTTCCCAAGAAGTAAATGAGTCTTTAGAGAGAAGTCTAAGAAGAGGGTGGCCACAGCTGACTTCACAAAGCCCCATGGAGGTAAGTTGCTAGTTATTAAAAAATTAAACACCCCAAATCTTTCAAAACTGAATACTCTGGAAAATAACTGAAATTTTGACTTTTTAAGGCTTTGTCCTATTAGACAGTGGAATATACTTGGCCCAGCCAGATTTTCACCCTCCGTTTCCCACCTCAAGAAGAGCAGGTAGGTACACACAACCACAGCAAAACACACCTTCCACCCCTGACTGCTGACACTGCCTTAATTTCAGTATTCCAAAAACAAAGCTTTGGTTGTTGCCTCACAAAACACTGGAGTAGAGATGGACTGTGAGTTCACTCTCTTTAAGGAAAAGTTTCACCAAATAGTGTGAAGAACAGACGCCAGCCCAACAAAGAGATTTAGAGCTGAAAAAGCCTTTCATTAAAGGAAGTGGCCACACACCCCCCAAGACAACCATAAACACTTGACTAGGAAAATCAAAAGGTTTGTATTAACCAAGACTTCCTCTGAGGCTACTAGGGCAGGCAGATTTGGCTGTAAGTCAGATACACAAGATTTCAGAACCATGTACAAATATGTTCTGCAGAATTTTGAAGTGTGCTGTCTCTTGACCTGTCCAGGAATGCTCCAAGGGCCAACCCGTTGTGTAGACACACTCACTATTCTGGAATGAGGTGAGTTGGGGCCCAGGTGAAAAATAAGGCCCAAAGTGAGAAAGCTCAATTCACAGTGCACTATCAGTGCCGGGTAGATGTGCCACAGCCATTAACAAATCATATTCCCCACTTTTGATTTATTTACCTCATCTGTAGTCTTCCTCCCATCCCCCAAACACGAGCATGGCTTTTTCTTGCTACTAAGATCTGTCCACCCAAAGAGGCTTATGGAAAGAATTCCTGGATGCCTTTCTAACTAAAACCGGCAGGACTAATTCTCAAGATTTGAGGAGATTTTGAATTCGGGGTTTCCAGAGTTTTTCCTGAGACATGCCTTGGCAGTAAGTGAATTGGTAAGTTGGGTAGAAGGTTGTCATGATATCTACATGCAAATTCTGACTCTGGTGGCTGGAATAAAACTAGAGAAGCTCAAGGGTGGGCCCAGAAAAGCAAAGAAAGGAAAAGTAATGGGAACACAGGAAAGATCCCAAAGGCAGCAGCGCAGGGTCTTCCCTGGAAGACTTTCTCAAATCTCAAGTTTCCTATTTATACATGACTTTGAGAATCAGGGCAGGAGCAGAAAGCGGACCTCACTGCTGTCGGATGCCCAAAAGCTTCCCCACAGCGTCAGACTCTGCCAGGAAGGCAAACAGTTTACCATCAATTTCTCCCCAAAGAGATTTCGGGGATAGGTAGGTTTGAGGGTAGCTAAGATTTACTGAAAGAGGAGGAAACGCCGTCAGATGAAGATGACTTCTGACAAGGTAGTAGTCCGATTCTTCCCTGGCAGCATTTTGGCAAACACTTGGTGGGGTGAATTCCCACAGTACTTCACCTGCCAGACAGGGCACTGTTTCCACCCTGTGGAATGGGTTCGTTCCTGAGTAGGAAGGCTCCAGGCCTTTTTGAATAAAGTATCTACAACTCCAGGAATGTAGTGATTTACTACCCTGGAGGAAAGGTTCCTATCCTCTCCTCTGGGGAAGGAATTCAAAAGACAAACTTGAGAACTGAAATTAGCATTTTTGGGGATCACACCAACGACCTCTTTCTTTATTGGGTCTAGAAGAGTGTTTAATTACAAAGTTGTCCAAGTGGTGACAACACCCCGGTAGCTCTACAGGAAGAAGACTAGGTAATTAGATGTTGTTCTACAAGGTCCCCGGAGCACAGCAGCAGTCTAGTCTGCCTAAGGGACAGAAGTGATTTTTTTTTTTTTTTTGAGACAGAGTCTCGCTCTGTTGCCCAGGCTAGAGTGCCGTGGCATCAGCCTAGCTCACAGCAACCTCAAACTCCTGGGCTTAAGCAATCCTTCTGCCTCAGCCTCCCAAGTAAGTGGGACTACAGGCATGTGCCATCATGTCCGGCTAATTTTTTATATATATATATTTTTAGTTGGCCATATAATTTCGTTCTATTTTTAGTAGAGATGGGGTCTCGCTCTTGCCTAAGCTGGTCTCGAACTCCTGACCTCGAGCAATCCTCCCGCCTCGGCCTCCCAGAGTACTAAGATTACAGGCATGAGCCACCGCGCCCGGCCCAGAAGTGATTTTTAAAGTCCACTTTGCCGTCCCTCCCGGCAGAGAAGCAGCAGGTCCATCTGACGTCCACTGCCGTTGCTGCTCCTGTGTAGAACACTCACAGGGGAGCTACAGTGGGAACATGACTCTAGGGAAGGGACGGGGAGCATAGCATAAGAATGACCAGTCAACCTTATTCAAACTCACTTTCATCAAAGTGCCATCCCAAGTGGGCCCTGCACAAAGATGACAGGGAGGGTAGAACCGCTGCTCCTTGACAGAATTCTGATACTGACACTTAGTTTGAACTGGGCTTGGGGACGGTCACCGCTCATGAAACTTGAATCCCAAAATCATCCTCAGATGAGGTATGGTGAACCTACAGATACAGTAAACTTCCCAAACTGCCCCATTAGACCCTGCTTTACACGCGTCCCCACGACACAGCAGGTGGGACAGGGCCAACCACTCCAGAAAGGGAGGTGCAGACTCCCACAGAGAAACCTCAGGCCGCACAAGAGAGACGTTGACGGTAATAGAGAAACTGTTGGTCCAAAGAGACACCCATTTTTTTTCATGAAAACACACTGATTTGGTGAGAAAATGCAGCTCGGAAACAAATGTTACACAACAAAGACGCTGTGTCATGCAGGGCGCTGTCCCGGATGGCTGCCTTGGTTGTGTGGGCTGGAGGATATGGGGACAAGCCAGCCCGGGTTGGACTCTGACACAGAAATTCCTCAGCAAGGAGCTGGAAATTCCCTGTCCTGTTCTAGGGAAGGGAAAAAAATAGAGATTCAAGGAATGTCCAAAAAGAAAAAATCCCTGCCTCACCCCACCATTACCACAAAAGAACAGAGAGAGAGAGAGAGAGAGAGGGAGCGGCAGGCAGCAATCCCTGAAATCAATCTCAGGCTTACTAGAAGGTGGGCGATCACACTTTGAGACATGTTCCCAACTTTCCAATGCAGCACTTTTTAACCCAGAGAGAAGGTGGCAGCTTGACAGGTGGAAGAGTCACCTGCCTGTTACTCCTGAACATGGCTGCCCAGCTACTCTAGATAAAATAAATATTAATATGATGTATGTGCCCCAAATAGGCAATGGCCACCTGGGAGGCCTATAAAAGGAACTAACAGAAATATAACACTCAGTAGCAGCCTTTGTGTTTTGCTCTTACAGAGTTGACCTGTTACTAAAGAAGACATGGAAACCTAATGGTCATCTTGAAGCACAGCCAGAGGCCTTTTGGCAGCAAACTCCCCACCTGGGCTGGGAAGAGTCTGCATCACTTGGAACTCAGCCGGGGCACGTCCCAGTTCCACCTTGCCGAGAGGCATCCCAGTTTTCTTCCCCTCTGTCCTCCCAACCCCCTGGGCCATTTTCATGACAGTTTGTTTCCATGTATTAAGGGAATGACATAAACAGAAATGTCGTCTCCTGAGCCAAGTCGGTCATTAGATATCCGCCATCCTCTGTCCTTCAGGACACCCCGGGCACGCATCACCAGGTCCTGAGCCGCCAGCGTGTACCTGTGCAGGGAGAGGCGGGATGAGAGTCAGTACAGCAGCGGGCAGCAGTGGGGTCAGGCGAGGCGAGGCGAGGCGGGGAAGGAGGCATCACTACAGTCGTATAAGGAAGCTTCAAATGTCCTTACAGTGGGAAAACGCCTAGTCATCTTTCACCAAAACGTGGGAACCGAATGTGAGACTTATTTTTAGACGATAGTTGGATGAGGCCCTAAATACATTAAATAACATTCTAAATTATTGTACTGCTTAGTCCTCTTTTGATGTCTTTGATTACACTGAGGAGAGTCTCAGATTTGGGCCAGTGTTCTTAACAAAGACTCACTCAGGCACAGAACTTTCCACAGCAAACAGTATCTAGCTAAAAAAAAAAAAAAAAAAAAGCACACGGGAAAAATAAGAACTTTTGTTTTCAATATATTTATTTTTAGGGCTATATTCCTTTTGTGACAAAGGACAGTCATTTTCCATTGGTGGTAGGGATACATCAGATAAATCACCTTTTAAAATAAAAAATTTTTTAAATGTGAGTTGTTAAATTTTTTTTTAGATTTCAGAATATTATGAGGGTACAAATGTTTTGATTACATGATTTGCTTTTGTGCAGTTTGAGTCAAAGTTATAAGTGTGCCCATCACCAAGGTAGCATACCCAAAAGAAAAATATTAATGACAGTATATGTGGCATACGAATATAGCAAGACTGTGAGATTTTTTGGTAAATGACTGACAAGCCTTGGTGTGGGTGAACTGTCCCACTCGTCCTTATCAAGGCCACTGTCTCCTCTTGACCAAGCTAAGTACAGCAAGAGATCCATTGAGAATTTGAAAATGAGATTGCTTATTGAGATTTAAACTGTAGACTTAAGGAAAAAGAATGACACTATAAGCTGATAGAAAGTATTACCATTTAGAGAAAGACTAACTTGGGAGGTTGTTTGGTTGGGCCTGGGCCTGGGTTAGCCTTGAGGCATAAAAAATGAGACAAAACACTGGCAGGTGTTTATCCAAATACTGATCAGGGCAACTGAAGCCTTAGGTGACAGACTGCAAAGAAACAGTTCCAATGACAGGGTCATATCTGGTGTCAGATGGATTACTCTTTCAGCCTATGCCATTAAACATATGATTCACCTTTATTCTGATTTCATGTTCACCAAATAACGTTTTGTAGATGCTCTGCCTCTGTGCAGGCCTGCCAACGGGCAAAGGATGGGCTCTCTCCGATATAGTTCTTTGTATAAATGTCAACTGGCATTTTGCTTTACAGATCAATCTTGTGAGCTTGGTTAAGATGAGCCCAGCTCTGATAATGAATCTCTTCTCTGTATCTTGATTAAATCAGTTTCTGAACCTGAAAAGCTAACAGCCAGGCTGCTAAATCACCAAGATAATAAACGTCACTCTATAATGCTCTCGGAAGCCAGCCTGTGGGCCTTTTACAAGGTACCACCCTGGTATTGCTAGTGACTGTGCCCTACTTGGAAGGTCTCGGCCTTGCCTTCACAACTGTGAGTTATGAAATTCAGAACCCCAGGAGCCTGTCCATTTCTTCTGTTAAAACCCCTTATGAATTTATAGGCTCTCATGTTAAAAGAGACTTGCATGGAGCCCCATCGTTCCATTACTTAAGAACAATTGCTCTAGCAAATGAGCTCAGGATTGTGACCATTCCAAGTTGGACAGTTGTTGAGAATCAACTCTACTCGTACAGGCCAGGCAGCAGACGGAAGTGTAGTGTGCACTACAGAGGAAAGGTAGTAGGTAGGTAGGAAGGACACCACCTATTTTATCTGTATTGACAAAATTATCAATTTTGAGGCAGAAATCTCTGAATTACACTTGAGGGAAGATGCAAGCAGTTAGTTGTCTTCAAGGGTTCTCCTCCTCCTGAGATCAGGAAATAGACAGAAAGGCCTCCAAAGACGCCTTTGGCAGAAAAGCCAAGTAAATGTCTCAAAATCCATATACTGCATTCATATACCACATTCAGAAGAGCTTCTCAGATGTTCACCCCAGGTTACTCTTAGTTTTATATTAAACTGTATATCTGAGATATAAACATGTAGGGAAAGGCCACCAGCACTATCAGAGTGACGTTTATTATCCTAGTGATTGACCAGGCTGTGGACCTTAACTTTTCAGGTTCAGAAATCTGGCACAGTTGATATATAGAGATGATTCATCTATTAGGGCTAAACACACCTCAGCCCAGCTCATGAGCAGACTAGAGGTAGAAAATTATGGCAGGCTATGAGAAAATACAGCTGGCCATAAAAGACATGCAATCCTTTTGTGGCTCATAAGCATGATGATTGGGTTTTCGTGCTCATATGTGAGATGTGCCTCCCTCAAACCTCGTCCTGATGTCAGCATGTTACCCGCCACACGTGAAAAAAAAAAGGGAAAAAAAGAAAGATATTCTCAAAGATGTCAAAAAAAAAAAAAAAAAAAAACGAATATAAGAACTCAAGACACAACTCTCTGTGGCTGTTTTAGTCTAGAGGCAATTAGGCCTCAACAGGTCCTGCGGTCTTGAGGAAATGACAGAGAGACGGAAACAAAGTTAAACGATGCCTAACTGGCTTTGTTCAAGTCATGAGAGAGCATCGTCCACAGTTAAAGGCCAGAGACCACCCTGATACTGCTATGGCTGAGTGACTTTAAAATGGTCAAATTAGCTTTGGCATTTTAAAAAGCAAGCATTAGGTCAACTAGAAGAGACGGTTACCCAGGAAGCTCATTTCCCTGAGGGATCTAGATAATTAAGGTTTTATTCTTCAATATGGTTGTCACCTGTTCCTTTGAGACTGCATCACCACCCACTCTGTCTTCCCTTAGGTGCTGAACTTCCTGAGAGACAGATCCGCTCCTGCTTCCTCAACTTCTTCCTTCCCACTTTCTTTCTTAGTCCCTTACCAGTAGTCCCAATACCCTACTAATCTGTCCTCTTAAAGCTTGATCCGCAGGCAGCTTCTCAACACTAATTCTGCTCAACCCTTTCCCAGCACAGATACTGCTGATCATTTTCCTTATCTCTGAAATCTCTGTTCTTCTTTAACTTTTTCTTTTTTGGGCTTTCATGGCCTAACACACTGCAAGTTCTCCTCCTGTGTCTGGGCTTCCACGACACAGACCATGAATTCTCTCTGACGAGCCTTCTCAATTTCCTTTGTAGGCCCCAATTAAGACGTAGGAAGAACTCAATAAATGTTCATTTATTTTCATTTCCAAGGTGGCACTTTCCCATCTATCACCCTTAGTGATAGAGGCAAGAAATCATAGTTCGTCTCAATACCACTTTCTCATTCTGATATCATTCAATTATAAAATTCACAAAGCAGAGAAGGACTTCTAAACTTTGCATTAAGTGTATTTCACTAGTGGCACATGGCTAATAAAAATAAAATCTAATCTTATAGTCATAAGACTCGATATTTATTTATTGTTAAAACGGACATATATGAACTTATTTTTGTTATCATATATATACACACACACATATATGAAAACTTATTTTGTGTTTTCTATGTATTATGTATTTCTCTCCTTCATTCTTGCTTTCTGTCAGGTTGATAGCTTTCTTTATCATCCCACACACCCCACAACTGGTTTGGAAATGTTATTTTATTTCTGTTCCTTTAGCAGTTATGCTTAAGTTTTGTTTTTGTTTTTGTTTTTGTTTTGAGACAGGGTCTTGCTCCATTGCCCAGGCTAGAGTGCAGTGGCATTATCATAGCTCACTGCAGCCTCGAACTCCTGGGCTCAAATGATCCTCCCGCCTCAGCCTCCCAAAGTGTTAGGATTACAGGCGTGAGCCACCATGCGCCCAGCCTTTACATTTTTAATATATAAGTGAAATCAATATTTCTGTCCTCCTCCTGAAAATAAAAGGCTCTTAGCTTGCCTTTTTTTCATTTTCCATGTTACTGCCTAGTATTTTAGTTTCACTTTGTTTTTAAGCCTCCATTAGTCATTATTATCATTTACAACCTATATTTACATAAATAAACCAACATATTTACTAACTTCTTTGCTTTTCTTCAGTCTATTCCTTCCTTCTGTGTTTAATTTCCTTCTATTAAATACATTTTTAGTAATTCTTTTAACAAATGGTCTGTGAGGGTTCTATTTAGGTCTTTTCCAAATTCACCTCTTCTTACCTTATGGTTCTATTTGCACATGTTTAACTCTTCTCTCAACCTGTTCTAGCATATCCAGGTTTTCTCTGGGGGTTGGAGGGAAGGCTCTGTTGTATTTAGTTATTCCTTCTCTTGGTGGGTGTGAAGGTAAGATATAAGGTTCTCTTCAGAAGGGATTTTTCACTGTGTGTCCTGTGTTATCTACAGAGATTTAAAATTTGTCTTTACTGGGGGTTTTCTAGTGTTAGGACACACTCACGTTTATTTTTTGGCTTAGGCTCTGCATACCACAGGAGTCGTCTGAGGTTTAACACCACACCTTTCCTGTGCCCTGGGCCTACCCAGCCATTCGGCCTCCTCACAGAACCTCCATTTTGGCAGGCATCTGCCCTCAGCCGTGTACCCCTGTGCTCCAGAGAAGGAAGCTTAGAGAATCCCGGGACCTCTTCTTCCTGCACTGCTCCCAGAGCTCAGATTCCTTCCCACGACTTCCCTTTGCCAGGCTTCTCTAGCGCGTGGGATACCCCTCCCTGTCCAAGTGCAGCCTGAGTGACAACTGACGGGGACTGACCGACAGGCATCCGGGAACTGCATGGTGCAGCTGAACTCTGGGACCAGCTTCCTGACGTTCCCTTCACGCTGCCGGAGACCCAGCGTTGGAATGAAAGTCAGCAACTGCGTCCAGGTAAGATGAGGTCGCTCACAGGAGCTTTCCTCGTACACTGATCACCTCAACACAACCCCAGGACCCCGAAAGCTTTTTGCTCGGCCCCCATACTGGGGCCAGGCTGGTGGCCATTTTCAAGCTCAGCAGCATCCATAGTCAGGGCCACTTGCCTCAGGCATGAAATCACTGCTTTACATCAAGACTAGTAAAGAACAAACAACTTTCTCTGAAGGGAAAGAACTGCTGCTCCTGCTCTCAGTTTGTTCTCCAATTTCTACCTTACAGGGGCCGCACGGGTTGGTGAGGATGAAAGAAACAGGCAGGCTCTATCGGGTAGGGTACATATGTGTCATAAATTGAGGAGTGTAGGGAGAGGCGGGAGAAAACTTGAGTCACAACGTGAACTATAAGCCCAAAATATACAGGGGAGCAGTAAAGCGGGACACGGTGCAGCCGAAGGCAGCGATGGGAAGTGAATTCTGTTGCACACCAGCGGGGACCAGGAGGGGACTAAGTGGGGCGTCAGTGGGGCTGGTGTTTCTGGAAGCCGGATGCAGAGCCCAGCGCTCAGGCGGGCTGCATCAGAGCACCGTGGGGTATCTCGAGCGCTCACTCTCTCCTAGCCAAGAGTCTCCCCAGGAGACAAGTTTTGAATTTTGAGAACATTGTTCTTCTCTGGCTGAAGCTTTCAATATTGATCGGCAATGGCTGTCGGGGAGGAACCCGACTTGGCAAACTCCACTGGGCTTGGGCTCCGAGGGGAAGGGAGCAGAGAAAGGACAGCAGGGGGGGCAAGGAAAACAAAAAAGGAAGAGGGGCCGAGTGAGTAGGAAGGCGGAAAGCTCCTTTCACAACCGCTGACTCCAAAGCCAGGCGGGAGGAGGCCATAAATCCTCGATTGTCCTCCTGTCCTCACCATTTCTGTGGCAGCACTTAGTTCTTCCCCCTCCTTGGCAGACCACAAAAAGGGCTCAGGGTGTGGGCCTGGCTTGCCCAGGTGCCAGCCTGGCTTTCCCACTGCCCAGACTGGTGACTCTGGAAAAAGTCCTTAGCCTCTTGAGCCTCTCTCTCTCCCCTTACTTGTAAATCTGGAATAGTGCAGACCCCCCAAGGCTCCTGCACGAACTAAATGTGATCTTTGCATAGAGCATTCAGCATGGTGCCCCACACATGGTCAGAGGTTAATAAATGTTAGCTATCATTTTCCTCATTAGACATAAAATACCTTTCTCCTCCCCACAAGTTTTGCCTTAAGGCATTTACCTCTTGCAGAGTCTGAATCAGCACTGGAGTGTCAAAAATAAGTCAATTTCAGTCCGCAGGCTATCACCATGCCTTAAAGTCCTTAATAGCTCTAGGTAGGTGGGAACTTCTGTTTGCCATTTGGATGGTACAGACAGGGTCTTATAAGAGGGAGGGTTGGTGGCAGGAACTGGGGAATTAATGGTTCCAATATTTGCATATAAAAGGCAGCCTCCATCTGCTGACACCCTCAGTAATACAGTGTGATGGGAACAGGAGGAGGACTCCTCTTTGCATTCTGAGCAGGCCTCAGAAATTTAAGAGGTAGAAAAGCTCTCCCTGGCTTTGGAATGTTGGCAGGGATCTCTGGCGACTGGGTGGGTAGAGGGTTGGGTGGGGGGTGCGGTGGTTTGGAGACGGCCTTTGTTGTGCTCAGAAAGGGGCAACTTGTCCTGGGAAAGGGCACATGACTTACATTCACTGCTGGGAGCGGGGCCACACATGTCCCTTGAGCAGCTCTGGAAGCAAGCTCTGAAGCATGAAGCTGCTCCTGTCAGCTTCTGTCCCCTGCACAGGGTTTGGGGACC
The DNA here is from genome assembly GCF_041146395.1 of Eulemur rufifrons. NCBI lineage: Eukaryota > Metazoa > Chordata > Mammalia > Primates > Lemuridae > Eulemur > Eulemur rufifrons. The sequence goes on from NC_090998.1 coordinate 48,773,682, forward strand.
CCACTCAGGCAGAATACCCTGAGACACTGGAATGATGACAGCTGTTGTCTGCGACACCATCACTGCTTTCAGTTCATCTGAGGTTTGTGTGCAGTCAGCAGACACAAGGCCACACACTGCAGAGAGCTCCCCCCTGCCAGGCCTTTTCTACCTCTATGCACCCTGGCACCAGTTCCCTGGTGTTTACTTTAGTTCACATCCCAAACAGCAGCATTTCAATACAAAGGGGCAGAATAGACCATTTCCTTCTCAATCCTCCCTGGCAAGCCCTTTAAAATACCCTGATAGGGCCACACTGCTAAGTGGTTACACAGCTCTGCCCCAGTAGCCACATAACCAGCCTAAATAGGACAGAAAAACGGGCTGCCTATGTGTTGTTCAGAGGCTGCCACAGCCAGGATCTCAGGCTGATTTCTGAATTCCTAAGGATCTGAATACGCTAAACACTGCAAAAGAAACAAAAATGCAGATTTTATCTGGCCTTCAAACACTAGATCAGACACTCACAAATTTGTTCTTAAAACCTGTAACAGATACGGTGAGGGGTTGGGGAGAAACCTCCCCTTCTTTTTTTTTTTTTTTGCATTTAGCCATAGTTTTTGCTTTTTTTTTTTTTTTTTTGAGACAGTCTCACTCTGTTGCCTGGGCTAGAGTGCCATGGCATTAGCATAGCTCACAGCAACCTCAAATTCCTGGGCTCAAGCGATCCTCCTGCCTCAGCCTCCAGAGTGGCTGGGACTACAGGCATGCACCACCATGCTCAGCTAATTTTTCTACATATATTTTTAGCTGTCCATATAATTTCTTTCTATTTTTAGTAGAAACGGGGTCTCGTTCTTGCTCAGGCTGGTCTCGAACTCCTGACCTCAAACAATCTGCCCGCCTCCGCCTCCCAGAGTGCTAGGATTACAGGCGTGAGCCGCTGTGCCCCACCTAGCCATAGTTTTTGAAAACCATATAGTGCTGTTAGAAATTAGTTTTGCTAACCCACAGAAAGATTTCATAAAAAGAACCTTTGTCTTTTGCCAAAATAAATTTCATATTATCAGGGTAATGCAAGCTAGCATTTAATACTTGCATTAACGCCAGCTGTCAGTATAGGTTGGTGCTTTACTATTAACTTTGCATTGGTTAATCTCTTCCTTCCAAGGCACACAGCTCTCTGAGCCAAAGAGAGTGTGGATATGAAGAATGACATCAGAAGTGTGGACATCGAGGAGGCTTCTGTCAATAGTGACATACCCTATGGGGTTTATGGTATACTGGTACCTACAGATTTAATGCCCCTCATGTGTCAAGGCAGGAGGATGGAGGGTCATTAGGTCCAAGATACAAAAAATGAAGCATTCACAGACAGGGTTTGGGAGACAAATGACAGGAGCTAAGCTTTGTGAAGCTTTGCATGGGCATCTGGAATGTGAATCCATTCCATATTTTCATGTTTGTTTCCTCCTGGTTTTGCCCACTCCCTTCCCCTTTCATAATATTAACAATTTATTCTTTTCTGACAAAATATTAAGCATCTTTTTTGAGTGTTTACATACTTGCCTCTGTTTGGAATACTCTTCCTGGGAGACCCACCACTAAACCTCCGGTCTTACTGAGGGGAGAGTCAAAAATCCTTCCAGGCCTTTCTGTGAGTACCTTCTCAAATTGTTCGGACCTTTAGGCCTCAAAGAAGAATCTTACTGAAACTGCAGGAGACCAGAGGACTGTGCACAGCCTGACCTCCAGCAACCCCACTCTAGAATGTTAGCTTGATGGATTTCCTATGAACGGTTCATTTCATGACCCCACAAGAAGAGTCAAAGAACTGCCAGCTCTGCTACACTTCAGGGCAAACTCCAATAAAAAGAAAAGAAAGAAAGAAAAAAACTTATTGCACTCATATTCTGGCTCATCCACAAAGCCGCCTTTTAATTTTCTGGTTCCTTTGTTGAGACAGTTCAAAAGAGCAAAAGGACTTCAGATACAGCAGGGTCAGGAAGATCCCACAGCTCATTTTCATCCGTCTCTGCCCGAGAGGATGGTGTGAGGACCAGAACTTGGCAAACACGTCTTCATGCTAATCACCTCTGCCTGCACAGCGTTCTGGAGGGGGAGCTGCTATTTTAAATTCCTTGTTGGGAAGGATGTCGCCAGAGGAAGACAATGCTGGCAATTTGTTGAGAATGGCTGACAATGAGAGGCAAAAGAAAAAGAGAAGAAAAAGCCTACACACGACATAAACAAAAGCCCAACAACCATACGGTGAAACCCAAAAGTCCTGCCTGTCTCAAGACTAGTGCCCTGCCTCCTTCTGCCCGCTCCCTTTCTACACAAAGCTGGGAGAACCCGCTAAAACTCAAAGTACAACAGGCCCACTCAAAACCTCAAATGCAGAAACATTTTGTTGTTCTCTCACTTGCTTTGTTCCGTTCCTTTTCCCTCAGGCTTCCCACCCTGCCAGTATATCTTTTCTTTCTCACTGTGTATAAATTAGAGGCTGACCTCCTTTGGTCAATCCCCTCAGGCTTGGACCCAGCAACTCTGCACTCCCCCAACCCCTGGTTTAAACAGGCAAACCTGTGGTCCTGGGCTATATGGAGAGAAAAACAAACCCTCTGGCCAAGGAAGGCCTAATAGAGCCTCTGGAATTATAGTGGGCCTTTCCTCATCATAGAAATTAAGACTTGGGCAACTTCTATCCATATTTCTCTTTTGCGCGAAAGGATCAGAACAGCTCCCAGTTGAAAGGGCACTGGCTCTTGGGACTGAGTCTTCTTTGTCCATATGTCTCCCAAGGAGACAGGCTAAGCCAGAGCATAAGTGGGGTGCCCTCCTGCCAAACTACACACAGATATGTACAAAGATGCCACACACGTGAAAACTCATCATTTCACAGAATTCCTAAATTATGAGTTTAATCACAAAAATAGAAAAAACAATCCTAACATTCCTGTGGAACCACAAAAAGACCCAAAATAGCCAAAGAAAACCTGAGCAAAAAGAACAAAGCTGGAGGCATCACATTACCTGGCTTTGAAATATACTTCAAAGCTATGGTAACCAAAACAGCATGGTACTGGCATAAAAACAGACACATCAACCAATGGAACAGAATACAGAACCCAGAAATAAAGCCACTGATTTATGGCCAACTCATTTTCAACAAAGGTTCCAAGAATGTACACTGGGGAAAGGACAGTCTCTTCAAGAAATGGTGCTAGGAAAACTGGATATCCATACACAGAAGAATGCATATTCTAGACCCCTATCTCTCACCAAATACAAAACTACTAAAAGAAAACACTGGGGAAATGATTCAGGACATCAGTTGGGCAAAGACTTCTTGACTAATACCTAAATTCTGAGTTTGAAACAAATTAAGTTTCTTTCATTTCCCACTATGGCTTAACTACTAAGGGGCACACAGGGGTAGAGAAAAAATCCTCATCATACATCTCTTACCATCAGATTTTGCAGAATGTTTCCCCGATTATGAATCGTAATGAACAAATTCCACATTGTCTCCACAGCCTTCCTTTCCGACACAGTCAGTCAGACCGACTGCTGGGTTCCTTGAATGCGCCATGTTCTCCCTCCTCAACTCTACCCCAGCCCTGCGTTGCCTAGCTCATGCTTACTTATTCTTCAGTTCTAAGTTTACACATCCCTGGCCCTAGGTTAAGTTCGTTTCTGCAATCACTCATATTGTAACTCCCTTCTGCTTCTGCAACCCCCTCTAGACTTTATACTCCAAGAGGGCAGAGTTGAGGTCTGTTTTCTTCACAGATTCTTCCCCAAGGTCTAGCAGGCCTTGGCTCATAACACAGGCCCTTTTATAGTATTGCCCACATGAATGAATCTGAATGGGAGTTATTTGGCAAAGAAAAAAAACACCGACCCCTCAGTTCTCTCTTAGGACCTCAAACATCAACCAGAATTTTTTTTGTTCTCCAACTTGATAGTCTATCCCTTACCAATAAATTGTGCTCCTCTTATAACTTTTCCTTTCACTCATTCATCTATCTGATACAGGATTCTTTCTCAGGCTTTGGTCTGCCATCTTCTCTGAAAGGCAAACTGAAAGATATTTTTCCATTTCTGCACTGTTTGTTCCAAGAAGATCCCTGTGAACCCTGCTTTGTAGGCAATTGTCTCACAGACCCCAAGGGCTTGCTCTGACCTGGCATGAGGACACTGCCCATAGGTTACCACTGTTGGTGGCCAGATTTGTCACCATGGAGAGAGACTGGCTAGTAAGCAAGGCCAGGCCAGCTTGCAGAGATTTTTAAAACAGTACTGGGTGCCTTTTAACTCCTAACTGGCAGCTGACTTGGCAGAGCTTTATGAAAATAATCATAGTGAAAATCAACATAAGAATGTTACTAACAAGTAGGATATAGAACACAGATTAAAACTAAAAACTTGAAAGAAGAAAAATACATCCAAATTCAAATAAAAGAATCTTTAATTACAGTGCCATCAATTCCTCGGCACCTGAGCAAAATTATACCAAACAATCCTAAGAGGAGACAGTTTAGCTTCACTTTTATCCTAAAGAATTTTTGTTGCTGTTGTCAAATATATGAGACATACAATAATAACAACAAACTCTTCTATTAGTGCTCACTATTTAACAGGCACCTCACCTTATATATATGCATGAGGTTAGCATTATTGGAATCCTCATTTTACACGTTAAGAAATTTCCCCAAGGTTATGAGGCTAGAAGGAGCAGAGCCAAAATTTGAACTCAGGAAGTTCAATTATAGATTACACACTCTTATAGACTACACTGCCTCTCATATTTCACACACAAAAAGATGTTTATGACATTTATAGTTTAAAAATAACATGAATAACCGTGTACCTGTATGTTTTCTCTTCTCTTGGTCCCTCTATGCCATACTCTGGATTATTTATTAGATCAATTTTCTAGCTTACCAATGTTCTCTTCAACTATCTCTGATCTGTTTAATGCATAAAGTTTTTAATTCCCATTTTTATATTTTTCAACCCTAGAGATTCCATTTTATTTTTGAAATTTGCTTAGTCACCATTTTTATGTTTCATATCCTCGCTCATATTTTCAATGCTTTTTTCAAAAAATTTCTGAAGCATGCGGAAATATTTATTTATATTTTTGACTAATAAATCCAATAATGCAGTATTTATAGGTCCAACTCTGCTGTCTCTGTTTTCTGCTGGCTTTTACTCATGGTGACTTGTTTGTGTTCTAATTCAAGCTGCCTTTCTCCAGAGGTGACTTCTGAGAGTCTTGTAGGGTTGTTGAGGATATTTACACTGCCACTATACTATAAAGAAATACTTAATCTTTCTCTCCTTTCCCAATATTTCCCCCCCAAAAAATAATTCTCCAATGGACGAATGTCAATGCTGGGGAGCATATGCCATCACTCTCATTGGTAGGATCAAAAATTGGATTATTCCTACTTTGGAGAATATGAAGTAAGTGTGAGAAAGATATGCTGCTGAAATCCTAACAAATCAAATTCTTTACCATGTGTATTGGGTTCAATTTAAGGAGAATTTTTATTTGGCCAAGAAAGTATCTTTAATAGGAAAGGTTCTTTTGCATTTTGGTTACTGAACTATCCATACCAGCCTCTACTCTAAATCACGAATGGTGAGAACTGCACGATTATTTATTTCAGTCATGTCATGCCAGACTGTTTCAGGAACAACCCTACAGTTACGGAAACGTACAAACCTGTGAGGATCATCTGGGTCACAATTAGGAAGAAACTGAGTGACTGCTTCGGCTACTTCTTCATTTGATAAAACATCCCAGAGTCCATCAGTGGCCAAGATCAGCACATCATCGGCTCCATGCTCATATTTGGAGAGTTCGTAGACTCTTACCTGAAAAGAACAGAAATACTACTGCTTAAGAAATTGGGAGCACATTATTTTCCCCAACAAATTGACTGCTGACTTCCCTTCCCTTTTCCTGCCAAGCCTAGTGGTTTTTAGGTATGCACTGTAAGGTACTTAATTATACAGTGAGCTTTGTGCCCAGGGTCAGCCTCCCTTGCAGACCTGCTATACAGACATATGGGGCCCAATGCACAACTGTGAATGAGCTTACGAGGTGGGCTTAATAACCGACAAGGAAGAAATTAATTGAGAATGAAACGCCTGAGGTAGAGTTGGAATGATGACTTACAAGTGGATATTGTGCTAGCCAGATCATCAGCAAGGGGCTTACTTTCTGGTCTTCCTTAACATATTAATTCAGCAAACATTTATTAAGGGCCTACCCTGTGCCAGATGCTATAAATACAAAGATGAGTAACAGATTTTCCTGCTTCAGAAGAGCTCCCAGTCTGTGGGGGAGATAAAGCCAACTTAGCATCCTTAGTAAGTGCGCTGTATGTATCTGTCTGGGACTACGGAGATGGACTTCATTTAATGCACTCACTTGAAACCCTTCTTGCCTCACCTGCTGAGGCCCAAGGGGCCAACTCCTTTCATATAAGGATGGCGCTCTGACACCACGCCCAGGCTTGAGGCGCCCCAATCTAGGCTAAGTTACAGAGGACACATGCTCAGTCTGATTTCCAAAGTGTGTCATTGTCTTGACAAACTTTAAGTCTTTCCTCATCTCTAGTACTTGAATGACTTGGACATTTCAACATGCACCCAAGCTCTTCATAAAGAATGAACTAACTGTGGCAAAACTAATAAGAATAAAAATCAAGCCTTGTTTGGGACAGGCCACAGCTCTGGGTTCACTCTGCTTTGCTGGGGGTGGGGAGCGTAGGGAGGACCGAAGTTTGGGGTTTCATTGCTATTCCTTCCTAATTTGGCAGAATCGACCCCTGCTCACACCACTTCACGAACTGAGGACAAAGCAGGTCAATTTAACCAGTCTCCTTCAATCCCCTCATTCCTCGGTCCTATCTTCTAAAAGCAAAAGTGAGTGAAAGCTACGGGTCAGGGCAGGGGAGAGAGATGAAAGAGGAGGTAGCATAAGTTGCTGTTCTCGTGTCCCCTCACACGGCCACTGCTATGTCATCTCAGATCCAGAGACAATACAATTCTACGAGGCCTAGAGAGTGTTCAAATCCAGGTTATTGAAAGCTAGGCCTCCTATGTTGTGGAAAGGGTTGCCCAGGCTAGTGACGCCCTACTGTGGGGCTGTGGGCTTACAGCCTACACCTGGCAGCAGCAAACAACAAAATGCCTACCCACGGAGCCCGTGGTAAAGGAGCTCAAATGAAAAGCAGCCGCCAGGTGCCAGGGCTCTGTGGCCTGCGAACTTGATGGTAGCGATCAGCTAATGGCCCAGCACATGGGCCACGTCCAGGGGACGCGCACTCAGGGCTATAATGCCCTGCCTGTTAACATCTCGTTTTCAGAAGGCATGTTCACCTAAGGGTAAGTTTATGTTCTGGAGAAGGCAGTGAGCCTTATGAGTCAAATTAAAGAAAACAGGAAGGGGGAACTTAAGTTTCCAACAGACCAGAAAGTCCCAAATGCCAGAATTCTATCCTCAGGCCGCTAAGTAATGTGGTCCGTACTATATCAGAAGCAACCTAACCCCCTTTGTTTTATTTTCTGTGGTTCCTAGGTATGTTAGAGCCAGCGTTTCTCAAATGTTAATGTGTTTAGAAATCAGCGAGGGATTCTGTTAAACTACAGATTCTAATTCAGTTCTGGGGGGAGGGACGCTTGAGAGTCTGCGGTTCTAACTCTGTCCCAGGTGATGCCACGACGCTGCAGGTCCACGGACCACACTTTGAGTACCAAGGCCATAGAGGACTCCTACTGGGCCAGGTTTGTAAACAAGAAAATCAAAGGCTCAGCGGATTCCCGGATGCCTGTGCAGACTGTTCCCTAGAGCAGGTTATAGAGAAGGCAGAAAACGTCACCCCTGGGCTCCAAACTTCAAATCCTGGCTCGTTCGGTTGTTACTATCAGGATGCAGCAACATTGCTTACGAGAGACTGCTAACTTCTTATTGGGGTGTGTCTGCAATAAATTTCTGTGATAATTTGAGTTTCACAGGATAACAAGCATTAAGTAACAAGAGGTGGGGAGATGTGGATGTCAGGTGGCCCAATCTTACGCTTGGGCCAATCTTAGCTAAACAGGAGATTCAATTTGCTTTCCAGCTCCTTCTGAAAGAGAAGTTGCCATGTCTGTAGATAACATCCATTTGATTTCAGAATCTGCCCTGTGAGCAGGGTGCCAAAACCTCTTCAAAAGTACTTTTCTGCTGACCCAAGGAGTGTGACAGGTTGTTAGAGCTGAAGTTGTCCTGTCCACTACTGAAATGGAAATTTGGACAACAGAATGGGTGGGGATGATACACACAAACATGTTACAAAATGCCACTCTCCAATTCTGCCAATAAATGCAATCCTTCCCTAATGCCACTATTCACATTTCCACACTCAGCTCCCTAATGTCGTTTCATTAGGCAGCCTGAAAATCCCTTTCAATACCATTCTCCGTGTAATTTTTATGTAAATAATAAAAAACTGATCACAACCCTATTCCCTGAGGCACTCCCCAATTAACATCCTTTTAGGTTTTTACGGCTACCCTTTGTTTCCTGCCCTGTAGTCAATTTCCAAAGGTCTTTGCCAACTTTCCACTTACAGCTTGTGTCTTATACACTAACTTGTGATGCAGAACATTTTCTGAAAACGCCTTTGGACAGACTGGACTGCTGTGCAAGTCATCCCCTTGCACACCCACCCTCCCCGCAGCCAGGGCTTCAAAGGATTCCAGCGGGCTCCGGGGTCCTGCCCTTCCCTCCCTGAAGCTGTTGTCAGCCCTTTGCAATCAGACCATACACTCACCTCCCCAGTTCCTCTGTTCAATTCCTTAAATGGCTTCTCAATGTTCCGGGAAGCCTCACATCAAACTAATGGGCTCCGAGGCTTCCCAGAACTCAGACATCTGGAAGGGAGTCTCTGCAGGCTCCGGAGGGGACAGGTGTGCTACAGAAAGGTCTTTGTCCACGGTGGGGCTGGGGAACATGCCTCAGGGCTTCTAGCGGCTCTTTCCTGTGTTCCCATCAGCCAAGAAAGGGGGAGAAAGGCCACATAAATCCTTCGGATTTTTGTAGTTTCTCAAAGCAATATAATCTGAGCAGCTGAGAAATGGGGCCTGGGTGGACCCACCTGCTTCCTGCTGCCTCCATTACACATTTATTGAGCACTTACTACATGCCAACCATTTTGGTACTAGGGATACAGAGAACAAAAATGACAAAGTCACAACTTCTAAACTAGTAGATGGGATAGACACATAAATAAACTACAACGTCAGAAGGTAATAAGTGCTCTGAAGAAAAATCTAGCAGGCTAAGGAGAACAATGGAGAGTCATTTTAGAAGTGGTCATGGTGGCCTCTCTGGGAAGGCACCATCTGCACAAGTGAGGCGATTTCCCATGGGTTCCTACTTGCATCTCCCCTCCCTCCTTCCCTCCCTTCCTTCCTTCTTTCCTTCAGGCACCTGTTACTCAGTGTTCGGCTGGTGGTGAAGAGGGGGTGCTGAAAGGGGTGGGTGCCACCTTCTGCTGCCACAGCAATTGCGAGGGGGACCAAAGAGCAGCCATCTTTCTTTGCCCTGGCCTTCTGCAGGCACAATCCTTTCACACCCACTAATATAGTGTTTATTAATATCTATGTGTACACATCTGGGTTCACTTTTTGTCTCTTCCACAAGATTAGTTATTCTTAAACTTGAATGTGTTTCAGAATCATTTGGAGTGCTACTTAACTAAATTCAGATTCAAGGATCCCACCTTTAAAAGTCTGTTAGTGCAGATCTGAGCTGGGGCCCAGGCATCAGCATCCTTAAACAAGGACACCAGGGAATTCTGATGCAGGTGGGAGGGGGTGGAGTCTTACTTTGAAAACGCGGTAATAGGCAATAATCTCCTCTAGGGGCATGGTCTGTCTTGTTCTATTTGTTTCTGTGCCAGAACAGAGCACAGAGCCTAGCCCTTGGCAAATCACTCAATTCATAACCAAAGAATTTCCCTTATTGGACATTCACCCCGTCCAGCTTACAATGAATACCCAGGGAGTTGGTCAACTTATCATCCCCCCAAAATTCAACTTCTGAGGGCCAGAGATTTCAGTCTGCATTTCTTCTGCGGGCCCAGAAGTGTCTTCTATGGTATATACCACAGTAGATCTTCAGTACACACTTGCTGACACAAAGAATGACTAGGGTAAGAAGGGGGAAAGAAAAAAATTAAACATATAAGATTCCTTCAGAAGACCCCCTAATTTCACGGTGACACAACAGATTTAGCTTATTAACTCAGGTAGTTCCAAATAGTCACCAGAATGCAACATGCTGGTATTTAGCAGAAGCGGTAAACTCTTTCCTTTTCTTCCCCTGTGCTCAGTGGAGCTGCCAACAAACAAAAAACGCTTGGTGTTGAGGACCAGGAAGAAGTCCAGGGGCAAACGAGAGCCGTGGCTAACGTGCCCGGAATGAGCCAAGTGCTGACTGTTCTCACAGGGCCCTCAGCTTCAGAACACTTAGAGATGTCCTTAATGTCATCACTGGGCACTTATTTTACACAGGAGCCTGTGACAAGCGACTCTTTAATACAGAAGCTCCACTTAGCGCCCAGCCGCAGGCTGCTGTTTCAGCGTTTGTCTAATACGTGCTCGCATCTCTGCCCCATTGCTGATGTTTCAGTGGCATGTAAGAGATCTCGTATCACTATGTGCTGACGCTGGCTGCTGCCGCCTCTTTTTTTTTTTTTTAATCTGGCTCCTTGGATTGAATGACACTGGCTTCTTGATACCACTTTTTAAAAGAACCCATGAATTCTTCCATTTGCCAAATCTCTGCTGCTTGTCTAGGATGCCCTCGCAGCTTTTACGTCTTCATCAGTTCAGCAAATTCTCCAAATTTTTTTTTCCCCCTTTTAAGTACTCAATGTAGGACAGTGAGCTCCTGCAGCCAGGCCTGGCTCTGGAAGAGCAGGCACCTGCCCCTGTGATCAGATGCCCTCGCTGCAGGTCTCTCCCCCTAACCAGCTTCATGACTTGAGACAAGCTGCTTATTCTCTTTAGCTCTTCATTTTCTCATCTCTGAAGTCATTTTTTAAAAATTGAAGAAAACAAGAAAAATAAATAACACATGCTCTACTTCTCTCACAAAACTGTTAGGAAGATCAAGTAAGATAAGGGAAGGGAATTGAAAATTCTAATTCTATGTTATTCTTTTATGGCACTGATCTCAGGGCGATAACACCCGAGTGTCAGCTAGTTGGTAGGAGGAGAGGAATCAGAGCAGGCTCAGGAGACCTGGGTTCAATTCCAAAAGTCTCATTTAAAGTAACAGTGATTGGGACTCTCAGTAGTGTTACATGGCAGGAAAAGCCAGAGGTGGTTCCAAAGTAAAAGCTGCCAGTAGGTGGTGGGAAATAAGGAGAGTATGACGTCTTGTGCCCTCCGCCCCATGGGGCCCACCCAGAAGCTTAACCTGTAGAACTTCAAATATGGCACTTGCACCACAAGAAAAGTAAACTCCAGCATTCTTCCTGCAGTCCTAAAAATCAAGGAGATTGTTTCAACATTGGCATTTTGGTAGGCCACCAAGATCACATCCAAATTCTCCGTAGTGATTCCATCTACACTATATGGTGTCATGAAACTAACATTGAATCTGCTGTCAGAAGACGTGGATTTGAGATCCACTTCTGCCCATTAGCAGTTAGGCAAAACCACTTTGTTCATTCACAATTTCAAAGTTTATGGACCACCTGCTGGGAATATTGAATGAAAGAGGAGTACTGATTCCTCATATGGAGGGTGTCAGGGAGGAGGGGTTGGACATAATATGCCTTACTGGTAGAGGGACCCGCAGGGGCCAAAGCCTGGGGATGTGAGAAAGGGCTGGTGTGCTTGGGCAGCTCTGCCTCATTCGGTTTGGCCATAGTACTGGGTTTCCACGGAAAGTGGTGAGGGACGGGGCTTGACTTCTCAAATTTTCAGTGTCTCCCTTTGTGACCTGAGAGGTCAGGACTCTCAAGGCCACTGGGCTGCTTACAGCTCTACTATTTTCTGACTCTCTCATAGTAGAATGAGTTAGGTCTTGATGTGACTGACCTCATGACTTCAGAGCACTCAGCTGCAAATGAATCAAGTGCCAGTGAAGTGTGACAAATATTCTGACTGCTCACACTATGCTAAAGGAGCTGGCTGTTTCGGCTGTGGGTATAATTTTATCCTTGAAATATACCATGGGTATTCTTGAGGGTTTGTTTTTTTCTTTTGGAGTCTAAAATAAACATTTGGAGGCACATTTCTTTTGGAGACAAAATAAACATTTGAATTTAGAAGGTGAATACAATCTAATAGCTCAAAAAGTTTCTAAGCCATCTAAAATATTGGGTCCCATGATGACAGCCTGAAGTTGTACCCGATGTCTGACTGCCACAGCATAAGGCTTCCATCGCCACACGACACCTGGTCTCTTGTAACTCAGCGAGGTAAGCGAAGGGCGGGGATCCCACTTACATGCTGGGACACTCCCAGGATATACACACTCCTTTCTCTGGGTTTCCAAAGGCTTGTTCACCACTAAATCAAAGCCTCCTTGAATGAATTAGCAAATGAATGTGCTTGAATCTATTAATAGCTCAATAATCATTTGAGGAATAAGTCTTTACTAAAATGCCCATTTGCGGAAATCCTAGCCTGTGAGTGTAAGCATGTGGGTGCACTGTAGATAAGTTGAGTTGCCTCAAGGCCATTCAGGAGGCAGGTAAGGCACAAACAGAGTGACCATACATCTTTTTATTTATTTTTTTATGGGGGGTGGGGGAGTGAGATTCAATTTCCTTTTTTTTTTTTTTTGAGACAGAGTCTCACTCTGTCGCTCTGGGTAGAGTGCAGTGGCATCATCAACTCCAACTCCTGGGCTCAACAGATCCTCCTGCCTCAGCCTCTCGAGTAGCTGGGACTACAGGTGCATGCCATGACACTCAGCTAATTTTTCTATTTTTAGTAGAGACGAGGTCTCACTCTTGCTCAGGCTGGTCACGAACTCATGAGCTCAAGCGATCCTCCTGCCTCAGCCTCCCAGAGTGCTAGGATGACAGGCATGAGCCACTGCGCCTGGCCTGTACATCCCTGTTTTGCTGCAACAATTTTAGTTTGTGCCTGTTTTCCCAGAATAATTAGTAATAGTGTCCGCTTTGACTCAAAAATGTCTTGGTCGAGGGGGTTAAGTAATATGGTCACCTGACATAAGTAGTGAAATGACTGTTACTCTCTATTCATTAGCTGCTACTTTTGGTCATTGGGATGGAAATAATAATCACTGTTAGTACTTCACAGTTCTCAAGAGAGCAAGTGAGCAAGCTACCGTGCATGTTGTCTTAGGAGAGGAGACACATTAACCACTGATAAATTGTGGGATACTTGCTGTGTGGCAAAGTCAATCTCACCAATTGCAGTTATCCTAGTAGCAAGAAGCCCACATCTTAGCAGCCCTGTGTTCAATCAAGTGCAGAAAGGTGCATACTATGCATAATCTACCAGCCTGGCACTGAGCCACATGCATTGTAAGAATGAATCACGCAATGCGGGATTGGAGTGTGGATGTAACACCCATTTCAGGATTGAAGTTCCTGAAGCACAGTGAAGAATGGCTTATAACCATGTTTCTCAAAGAGTAGTCTTAGAATTATCTAAAAATACGTAAATTCCTAGGCCTAGCGATTCAGATTTTCAGGAAGTGGATTCCAGGGATTTTCATTTTCTGAACTTCTCAAACTATTCTTATATGTATTAATGCAATATATTAATGTGAAAATATTTCATGTTTAACTGAAACATTCAAATGAAATTATTAATTTTTTTCAGAAGGAGATCAGAGTAACAATCTTCAGTGAGAGGGAATGTTTGACACAAACATACAGGTTGGCTCCCGTTGTGTGCCTATGAATCTTATGAGTTGCCCAGCTAGTGTTTTTGGTGTGTGTCAGAGTAAATCTCAAGTTTTATTCAAGTAGCTGGCTGGCAAATCTCCAGCCATTGGCCAAATGGGAACAACCCATGTATATGACACACAGATGCACACAAGTGATTTTTACAGACAGATCCAAGATTTAGAGATGGAGATGACAGCCAGGTCACGAAATCTCTCCTACGTCAGGTCAGAATGTACCAGAATCAAAGAAAGCAGCTTCTGTATAGTCTTAATGTGATTTTTCTCCCCAACATATTCAGAGTAATGGTGGCAGTGGGAGGGGCAAACAGTCCCCAAGGGTGCTCACCCGGAGCACACACAAGTATGAAGTATTACAGATCTGTGGGACTGGGGAGCAGACTGAGAAAACTGTCAAACATGACTGTTTTAGCCTATCAAAGTATCCTTAGAACTCATCATTTTCCCTTTATGCAGGGGGATCCAGGTTTTATGAGATCTGAAGTTTAAACAATTTTGGGGTCTCTCTTTAAGAAAAAGAATGAAAGAGTAATTATGAATACAAACTTAGATGCTAATGTGAATGTTTATTAAGAATGAGAAATCACAATATATTACTAGAACCTTGGAACCTGAGGTCCCTTTCCTTTGAGAAATGTTTATAAAAATGCTTCCTGATTACAACCTTGCTTCTGCTCCCCATCTAGAACATTCTACATTTTCCAACAACAACCAGAACTCACAGGGGCCGATTTGAGCCAAGGTCCCCAATACTTAAGTTTAATTAGCTTCTTTGTAAATCTGCCTTTACAATGCAAACTAGATTTCCTTTCTTAATTAGCTCATCAACTTATATTACTAACAGCTAACTCATCAACTTATATTACTTTATACTGGAAAGATAGATGATCATTACTTTAACTCTCGAGATTTCACAGCAGGGAGGGCACTTCTACAGGAGGACTGTGATGGAGTCTCCAAGACGACTGCCCTCAATTCCTCCCTCCCTGTTAAAGCACCCTGCTCCTCACACAAGAGGTGGATTCCAATTCCTCTCTCCTCAAATACAGACTGGCCTTAGTGATTGCCTTGACCAACAGAATGTGGCAGGGGTGATGTGCTGAGATTTCTGAGGCTGGGTCTTAAGAAGCCATGCGGATTCTGCCTGGAACTCTCGAACCACTTGCTCTTAGGATATTTTCTTTTAGAATCCAGTTGCCACGCTCAGAGAAGCCCAGACCACATGGAGAGGCCATGTGTTGCTGCCTCAGCTAAACTGTCAGCCAATAGCTGGTGTCGGCTGCCAGCCATGTGGGGGAGCCACCTTGGACTCCCCGCCCAGACTGGTCTTCAGCTGACACCAGCCCCACCCCACATCTGACTGTGGCCATAGGAGGGATCCCAAAGCAGAACCACCCAGCTCAACCTAGTCAATCCACAGACCTATGAAAGGTGATAACAAACTGTCCTGTCAAGTCTCTACATTTGGAGGTGGTTTGTTTTGCAGTCAACAAAGTCACAAAGACCTCGTATAAGACATAACACTTGCAGGCCCTGTCTCCCTACAGGACTAGTAAGATGGGATATGCAACATTGAACCCTCTGGTGGTTTTTCTGTGGTCCCTGTTTGTCCATAAGTGGCCCTTGTTCCCTCTGCTCCTGTCCTCCAGCAGAAAAATACTAGCAAGACCCTCTCTCTGTGGGATTGAGAGGTGACAGCCCACAGCTGTCCAGTGGGTATGGTTAATTTAAGGGCTAGAGGAGAGGAGTAGGAAGTCTGTTTTGCTCTTAAATGCAAACCATGGTTTCCAATCTCACTTTACGATAGTTATAAAGTTATTTTGACCCCAGATTACTGTGTTTATTTTTTTTTATCTTTTCTTTCTTTCTTTCTTTTTTTTCTTTTTTCTTTTGAGACAAGGTATTGCTCTGTCATCCTGGCTAGAGTACAGTGGTGTCATCATAGCTCACTGCAACCTCAAACTCCTGGACTCAAGTGATCCTCCTGCTTCAGCCTCCCAAGTAGCTGGGACTACAGGCGCAGACCACCATGCCTAGCTGGCCTTGAACTCCTGACCTCAATCAATTCTCCCTCCTCAGCCTCCAAAAGTGCTAGGATTACGGGCGTGAGCCACTGCACCCAGCCTACTGTGTCTATTTTTAAAATTGGTTCAGAAAACTCGGGAGGAAAAGGCAGAAACTTAATTTTCTTCTTCAGACCCCAACACACACCACCATTTCTCCTTTATCATAGGCTAGAAAGCAGTTTTGTTTTTTAAACTTTACTCCGCTTTATCCTCTAAATCAAGTCTATCATCACTATGCCGCCTTTTGGTTTTCGTGGTTCCTACCCTAGCACGGCTGCTCTCCTTGCCCCGTCTGCAGCAGCCCCCGCCCCATCCACTGCCGTGACAGGCTGGGATCCTCCCCCTGCTGAGATCTTATCTGCTCTCGGTCCAGTTCCAGGACCTCTGTGGTGATCACCTTTATTATATTAATAGCTAACAGCCCTTCAAACTAATCTTCTAAACTCAGTGACCTCCTAAGGCAAATTTTGTTTCACACCAAACTACTGTTTCCTTCTTTTTCTTGTCCTACTTATTTTCTTCTTCTTTAGATTATATGGTTCTCCCTCCCTTCTCCAAACTCCTCTTGTCTCTTGGGAAGCAAGAATCCCAGGGTTTTTGGCTAATTGTTCTTTGGCTAGTCTCGCCTTCCAGCTGGCCAAAAGTTCTAATTCCTTGAGGGTGTGTTCCTCAGTGTTCTACTCAATAAGCTCTGTTTGGACTCATGATCCCCATGGAAAAAGCCAGTGAAATTTTGTGGTTTTGATGGAGTAGGAAGAGAAGCTAATATTGATGATGCCAGGTTTTGCTAAGTATATGCAAAATATAGTAGCTCATATGTGTCATTTAATTTTTTCTTTGGGTTCCTTAGTACAATTCTATTGTCCTTTTTTTCACTGAAGGGGATGCTGAGATTTAGGAAAATTCATTTTCTCAAAGTCACTCAGTAAGTGTAGAGGCTTGAAGCCGAGATTGACTACCAGTCTGAGTTTTTAACCACGGTATCATACTGCCTCCTAAGGTTTTATTGAGGGGTCTAGGGAATTATTTTAAACAAACTTTTCCTCATCTACCATCCAAAGATAATTGCTATTACCATTTTAGAAAACTCTGAAACTCTCAGCTGTGCATGTACACTTCCCACCTGCCTGTGCTCAGACTCTTTGTATGTACAATCACCCTCCGTTCCACTCGCCCAGCATAGCCACTTCCCGAGTCACGATGCGCCAGTATTGTTCCTTATGAATTGGCCAGACTGCAGAAAGTACAAAATAACAACAAAACGTGCTCTTACCCCAAATGGGATTTTGGCTTGAACACACAAAAAAATCACCAAGAATCAGAAGACTATAAATGTTAAAGCATAAACATACGGTGTTAAATATTATTCACATTTTTATGGGAGAAAACAGGGAGTCCCAAACAAAATAGTCATTCTCTCTGAATATGAAAGTGAATGCTGGCAATCCTTAAGTGTGAAGCCTTCCAGAAGCCGGTGGGGAAGGAAGACTAATATTTACTGACCACCTCTGACCATGTACCACACCTCGTGCCAGGCAATTTCACTGATGTTCTTATTTGCTTTTCCCAACGACTTGTCCATATGGGCATTTTTACCCCAGCTTAAGGAACAGAAAAGGCAGGCTACAGTTGCTTGTGCAGGCCACTGTAATACAGTGGTGCTGGGGATAGAATTCAGACGCTGGAGTCCAGGGTCTTTGTTCTTTTAGAGAAGGCTGTTTCAGGTGAAAGAAAAAAATATCTAGATTTAAAAAAAAAAACTGAGAGTGAGCTGAATGAGTGATCTGGAGTTATTTAAAAAAAAAAAAAAAAGCTGATAGGAATCTTGAAAACCAAGGAGAGGAGAAATGAAGCCGAGAGACATTTGGGTTCCTTGTGGTTCAGTCTGGTGGGGGTGGGAAGAGGGGACTGCTGAGTCGAGGAGGGAGTTGGCTTTGCAAACTGGCCCCAAACAGAAAAAGGCCTTGTGCTTCCAAGAGTCTGAAAATGGGGCTAAAGGCAACAGCACAGTCTTTGAATGGAGGCTGGAAGGAAGGGTGAAATTAAGAAGAAACCTAGCTCTACACAAAGCCTATCACAGGCCAGGAAGGGGCGTGGAGCAGAGAACATCTGGAGGCTCAGGCTGCAGGCCTGCGCCAAGCTGCCCCAGTTATCTGACACGATGTGTGCGCTGGGCTGGGGGAGGGAGAATTGCTAGAAAAGAATTTGTTAGCCTGGGCTCCAGTGCCTTTCAGCTAACAAATCCTTTCCTTCTCCATTTGAACTCTTTCGGGATGGTATAAAAACATTTAATAGTGAGCTTCATGCAGCAAGAGGATGGGGGACCTGGCAGGGAACATCGTCCTTACGTTGGGGGAAGGGCTGCATCCCATCCTGTCATGCAGAGACAACCAGGTGCCGCAGGCCCGGGAAGAGTCAAACTGTCCCCTACGCTCAACCCGTAGCCTCTAGCTAACCGCTCAGTTGGCAGGGCCTCTTGTGGAATTCAGTTCTTGGCCAGAAATCCCTGCCTTAGACTCTGGAAGGTTTGAGGGAGGCTCAGCAAACCTGGCGGCTGCTCTTTGGGTTTGGCAAAGTCGAGAATTTTCCAGCGCCTTGTGTTCAGCGAAATTGAAAATGTGTTTGGCTAGAAACCTTTCTCTAATTTTTAAACCCCTGTGCATTTTTTATGTAAATTCAATCCACATGTTTTTGATTTATT
This sequence comes from Eulemur rufifrons, assembly GCF_041146395.1. Classification (NCBI taxonomy): domain Eukaryota; kingdom Metazoa; phylum Chordata; class Mammalia; order Primates; family Lemuridae; genus Eulemur; species Eulemur rufifrons. The sequence continues at coordinate 48,792,391 of NC_090998.1, forward strand.
TATATTTAACTCATCAAATCGAATTAGGAGCTACAATGATGAATGGGAACAATGCTGATTTCCAAGAAGATTTTTGAGCCCTTTTTCTTAGAACTAAATCACATTCTATACTTCCTCCACCCACCACCCCCCCAACTGTTAAAACTACCAGACTGGGCTGGATTTGAAATTTAGAACCCAAATGTGAAATAAAGATCCCTGCTTGGCAAAGACAGACCATAGCAGGGGAACGTTCTTAGGAAGTCACAGTTAGAAAGGGAGGGAAGGCTGGGGTGGGGGAGGGGAGTGAAGATGGGAAGGGACTCAGTTGTCCTTCATTTGAGGGTCTAAATAAATCAACCTGACTTTCTAGGCTCCCAAGAGAAGCCCCCTAACCATTTCTATTGCATATGATTTTATCACTGCCATTCAGGGAAAAGGGGTTTCTGCCCCCAAAATTGCAGTTGGGTGTTCTCTGAACCTGTAATCTGTCTTCTGTTCTCCATAGGAGCCAATTCAAGCCGCTCCTCCTCTCCCTTCTGACGCATCCCCCCTCCCCTGCTTCCTGGCTCCGGACGAGGCCTCTCCATCTGGAAGCATTTAAAATGTACAACAATTATAATCTCGTGCAAGAGAACCTTAGGATACACACTACATACTCATTAAGCTAAATTATAGGTGCACAATTTTATTTTGCACAATTCTGTCTGGCCTAGGTTTATGCATACACAAAAGGCCGTTACACTCTTTCCCAATTACCCTTTCTACTACACCATCATTTTCCACAACTCCAGTCTGAGGTCAACAGTATTTTTCTGAGAAACTCTCAGCCAACTGAGGTCCCAAAACAAAGCTGCTGTCTTAGGTTCAAGATGGAGGTTTCCTCTTCAGAGCCCCATGAAATAGTAGTTGGTGGGTCCTAGGACGCTAACCAGAAAAACTTCCCTGAACTCAGCTTCTCTCCTCCACAGACCTTGATCCAATTAGATAGGCCTGGACAAGCACCAGTTTGTTACGTAATAATTGTATAACTTTAAGGGAGTATTTTAATTTCCTGGCTCCCAATTTTCCAATCTGTAAAATGGGTATAATAACTATACTTAGCTCACAGAGTTGTTAGGATTAAATGAGATATTTCATGTAAAAACCTTAGCAATGTTGGATGAAGATAGGAAGATGTCGGTCGAAGAGTACGAAGTTTCAGTTAGGAGGAATAAGTGTTAGAGATCTATTGTACAGCATGATGACTACAGTTAATAATAATGTATTAATATTATATATTCTTAAATTGTTAAGAGTATATTTTAAATGTTCTCACCACAAAAAAAATGTAAGTATGTGAGGTGATGGATATATTAATTAGCTTGAGTTAATCATTCCACAGTGTAAACAAATATCAAAACATTACTTTGTTCCCCATAAAATATATATGCACAATTATTTGTTGATTAAAAATAATCAATAGTTGTCTGGCCCAGACTAAATAGTTAATAAATATTAGTTGTCATTGTTATTATTATAATAACTTTTATACTTTATTCAACCCTATAACTTTGCTAAGAGCATTTAAATTTTTGCAGAGGTTGACAGTTTCCTTCTAAATCTCCCCACCCCCACCAACGCTGAAGCAACCAACCCACTGCCCTACAAACAGTGTCCTCCCAGGTAGGTGACATGAGGTTTCTGATCAACCAACTGGGATTCTGACTCCGTCCTCAGGGAGTCTTCCGTGAAGGCCCAAGGTTTAAACCTACAGTCTCTTCCTGGGATCAACAGTAGCAGAGCAGCTGGAAGATCTAAAACCTAACCGCATGGAGATCATTCTCCTTCAAACCACACTGAGCTGCTCTTCACTTTATGTAAAAAGTATACGTGCGTGTACATGGTGGAGGGAGGTGAGAAGGAGGTTTTCACTCTGCTTTAAGGAGCAAAATGGCTAGTGTTTCCCTGAGACCCCCAGGGATACTTCTGGAAAGTAGAAAGGGGAAGACACCATTTAACATGTCAGATAAATGCCTCTCCCCCAAAGGGAAGAATATAGTCCATGAGTCCAGTTACAAGTCTTACACTTGGTGGAATTCAAAGAAAAGAGAGTCTGAGGTCCAGTATCTTATGCCTTCCTCCGGTGAGAAGCAATTTTAGCAGTAGTTCATGGATCCCAATATTGGCCAGAATAAAGAGACCAGGAATCCGCCAGCTTCTGAGGGGGACTTTTGGATGCCTTATGTAGTAATGGTCCTTGTCCTGCAGAGTTGCAACGAAGGCTCAGAGAGAGGACCCTTGCAAGCTTGTGACAAATGGTAATTTATATGTCTACCAAAACTGACCTCATTTGAAATTTTAGGTGATATCAGGAAATGTATCTTCCATGCCTAATATTTACCAGAGATTTTTCTCTCAGTGGTCTCGTAGACCCTGTGTCTAGATGTATTTTGATGCCAGCCCTAGCTCTCAAGGACTCTAAGGAAACTACCCCTGCTCACAGCCCTGCCAAAGGGGGAGGCCTGGGTGGCTGTTTGTGCCCATAGAGAGTACTGAGGTGGACATACATGCTGAAGGGACAATCCAATCCATAGGCTGGGGAATCACTTGTGGCCTAATATAAAAGGTGATTTAGGCCAATCAGACCCCTTTCTAGAAATCTGGTATTGGGAGAGTGAGAAACCAGGCTGACTGGTAGCAGAGCCATATAGAATGAGGCTGGCCGCACCAATGGCAGAACCCCCCAGTGAAGGCCGACAGACTTCTGCTGATGCCCTCCAGGGCTGCCTTAACCCCAGAAGCACTCTCCCATAAAGTACTTTGGGGTAGGGAACCTGTGGTCTCAAGGCCACATATGGTCCTGTATCCCCCAGTGCGGACCCTAGACTGAATTCAAACTTTACAGAACAAATTCGGTCAAAAGGCCACACTGAAGGATCCAAAGGACCCCGAGGCTGTAGTTTCCCCACCCGGTTCCTGACTCACTCCTTCCTTGTTCCCCTAGACTACAGAAATCAGAAAAGTTAAAGCTTTCACTTTCTCAACCTCCCTCCCAGTTAGCAGGTCACGTGGCACAATGCTGGCCAAGAAGATGCAAGTGAGTATCTGCTGGGACAGAGGCCTCCCTCCCTCCTGTCTTGCATGAAAATGTTAGGCTTGGATCTGCTGCCACCCCCTTGCAACCATGAAGGGAGAGTCAGAGAAACCCAGAGATGCCACAGCCCTAGCACATTTGAGATGCTGAACCAACTCTAGCAGCCACCAGATTCCAGCTTTCTTGCTATGTGAGTAAAATCTACCCCAAATGACTATCAGATTTTTCTGCAGCTTGGAAGCAAAATCTTTCCTAAACATACACCCTGAAAATCAACATAGAACTTGATGTTGTTGTCTGCGTTATAAGAAATATGATTTTTTTAAAACCAAATGTATGACCAACTTGTTTTTAAATTAATTTCTCCAAACATCAGCTGAATGATACAAGCTCTCCAGATAATTAAAATCTAACAAGGGGATAAGGTATACACGAATAACTGTGATTTAAGGCAGATGGTGAAAACGCCACAAGAGGAAGTTGCTCTATGTATATCCTGGGTAGGGAAAGACATTTCTTCTAGCTGGGGGAGGGGGGATCAGGGAAGTCTCCACAGGAAAAGCATCTGGGCCAAACTCTTGAGAAAAATAAGAATTTGGATGTTTGGAGATGGGGAGAAAGGGGTATTCTTGGCAAAAGGAATAGTTTAAGCAAATATGGGCAACTGAAGGTCATGTACAGGAATTGACAAGTTCATTCTGGCTGGTACAGAGGAACAAACAGCAGATTTGAAAGCCAGACCAAATTACAATAAGCCCTGAATGCCAAACGAAGGAGTCTGAGCTTTATTTTCCATGCAGGGGTTGGCCAGGGGTGGGGGGTGCCATTGAAGGTTTCTGAGCAACTAGGAGTCAGAGTAGGTCTTCAGGAAATTCACCTGACAGCAATGTGGATGGATTGGAGGAGGCAGAGAATGCCACCGGGAGGCTCTGCAGCCCTCTGGGCAGGAGGTGATCAGAGTATGAACCAGGATAGTCAAAGTGAGAAGGGGGTGGGAAAATGACAGAATGAGAGACGCTGCAGAAGTACACGTAACACAAGCCGGTACCGTCTGGACGTGGGGTGTGGGTCATGGGAGGAACTGTGTAGAAAATACCTTATTGTACAAAATATAAACAAAAACCTCATGTGGTACCTCTGGAGCTGAAGACAGGAATGGTTTTATGTAGATGTTGGAGTCATGCACCTTCAGGTCATGGTCCCCAAGTCCCCTGGTCACTCCAATAGTTGCCATTACCCGGGCCTAGGAATATAAGCAGAGGGTCGTCAGAAAGACTCACACACACAGAGAAGGCATCCCACCATAGTACAGCAGCCGCCGGCTAGGAATGATGAAAGGACTTTCCAATTCTTCCTGCCCCTCCTTCCATGCCTCTTGCTGCTCAGTTATGTGGGGCGTTATCAAGAAAGTGCTCACTGAAATCACTTCTGTACTTGAGGAGTGGTTTTTCTACCCTTTATCTGAAGCTTGATGGGTTGCTGCTGTTTCTTTTCAGCTTTCTTTTTTGGAGACTGGAGGGAAGGGTGTCCAATAAACCAACTCCAATGCACCTGTGATGTCTATAGCTACTGACATCAGTTCATACCGAATCTAACAGGATCAATCCACCCACCCAGCTGCCTTTCTATTACATACTCACTCTACAAGTATTTGCACCGGTCCTAGGATAGACACTAGCAAAAATGTAAAAAGTCAGAGACAACTCCTGCCCACTCAGAGCTCACCTATTACATTTTATGGCTAGAGAAAAGAAGCCATTAGGCACTCTGCAAACTATCCTGTTAACATCTCCACAAATTCCCACTGAGTGGAAAAGGACAGAATGTCACTGGTGCTGTAGCTCCACAGACACATCAGGGCTGAGGCCTCGTGTTTTCCCTAAACTGTCTTTTGAATGGTTTAGGAAAGCAACATCTGTTATAGTAATGCCTACACAGTCAGCCTAAATATCTCTTGGGATGCTACAGATTTGATTTACCCAAACATTTACTGGGCACCTACTATATACAGACACCATGCAGTGGGTGGCACAAACATCTAAGGCCTTGTCCCCACTATAAAGGAACTTAGTAAAGGAGAGAAGAGGGACATGTATAATTAATAACATATAAATATGGTTAGGTGCTGAAAGACACATAAACTATGGGATATATGAGTTTAGAGGAGGTAAAAACTCTACTGAAAATGCTCTCTAGGGAGGTGGCACTAAACTTAGCACAGAAGGTGGATGACATCGAGACACACAGAAGGATGGTGTGAAAGTCATTCTGGGTGGAAGGAAGCCCAGTGTCCTAACCCTTAGGGTCACCAGTAACACATTCTGTGTAGTGTCTTGGTTCAAAGACCTGAGCTTGAATCCTCACTTGATTACTTGGGTCATGAGAGTAAGTACCTCCGAGGGGCAAGGATGAAGTACTAAGAAACAAGACAGTCTAACACATTGTCTTCATCTTCATCTCAGTCTCTCAAAAGGGCTACGCACCGTGGAGCTGGTCTCAGCTCAGAAGGTGGGCGGAGCGTACATTAAAGTAGAAACAAAACCATGGGACATGTTTTTGAGGTTAAGAGTCAGTGGCGATGAAACGCAGACGCAAGATGCGCAGCCTGGGCCCTCTGGTCAGGCAGGCTGCAGAAACCCTCTGCTCTGCTGGGAGGCAGGACTGGCTCCTTTCTAGCTAAGAAGTGTTCACCTCTAAATGTGAGAACCCCAAGTTCCCCGGGGCCTTCCTCTCTCCCGGCAGTGGCGCCTTCTCTGGCTGAAGAAAGCACATATCTGTGTTTTAGTCCAAAGAAATCTGATGTTTCTGCTAGTGACTGAACTTGTTTACAACGTATACAAGCATTACCCACACAAGTCCTTAAAAACGTCTGTGGAAATAAAATGCAAAGTAATTGCCCCGAAAGTACCCTGAAACTTCTGGGTAGGTGTATGCAGGGAAGAACAAGAAAACCCCTGTAAAGGAGCTAGACGGAACCCCATGAAATCATGGGGTCCCCACACAAGGGTGATATGCTACTTAGGTACAGGGCAAGCCTGCCAATAAAAGCAAAGTGGAGACATGTGGCTTTTAAAATAGGCCACCAGGTACAATGATAGGACTTGCCACCTACTCATCACAGGACTCTCAAGCCTTAATTAACTGAACATGATGTCTTCGTCAATTGAGCTTTTTGCTTAACTGAGAAAATCCTTGGCTCCTTTAAATCTTACTGCTGATAAACTTCTAAGAAACATCAGTCCATTTTCCTGTTGCACTAAGGAAAGTTTACCGAACACAACCGAATAGCTCGTTCAATATTTATGCATTTGTTGAAGATCTGCCAAGTGTCAGGGGCCAGGCGGGACAGGTGCTAGGCACACAAAGCTAACAGGATGTGCTCCTGAGCTTATGGGAACTCCCTGGGTATAGCAGGGTGGCACTGAGAACCGGGGCTGCAGGCACAGGTCGCCGGGCTGAAGGGTACACATTAATGGCACCCACTGTTCTGAAAATCACATCCCTGTCATGATTCTCAACCAAAGATGGTGATTTGGAAGGTGTTAATCTCCATGAATGGGGCACGTTAGTTCAAAAACTGCTCTCCACGTAGATCAGGTATTTGTGCTTTATTTCCCTCCAGGAAATGCCTCCTTCCACTGAATCACTTCTGGGTCACACAGAGCCCCAAACCCAATCCCGTGTGCCTGTGCCAGGCATCCTCCATTCTCTCTCCCTCTCCCTCTCCCTCTCCCACACACACACACTGTGCCCGTGGAAGACATCCTTTGGTTGTCCTGTGAGTCATTTCTTCTTGATAAAAACTAACAAATGCTGAAAAAAAAACCCCAGCTGAAGATTCTTCTCAATGTGACATTTTTCACTTCTAATCAGAATTCTTCACACCAAGCTGAAACATATTAGTGTTCCGAGGAAGGATGCAGTGATTCAGCAAGTGTTTGTTCTTCCTGGGAACCGGCTTCCCAGCTTCCTCGTCCCCACGCCAGGATCCAGCCTCCTCCGGGACTCTGCCTGCAGAGCACTGCGGGATCTACAGCCATCCTCACTCCGACTGGAGCCCTGGGAGCTGACGATGGTCTCTGCCACCCTCGGCCTGGGCTCTGGGTGATGTGATCCTATAATTACAGTGAAGCTTTGGAGTCCCTTCCAAAGCAGACTTGCAAAGTCTGAGCTTTCTATGGTACTGTAAGAGCTCACCAGACGCAGGCAGAAAGCCACGGCTCCACCTCGGGCCACCCCTCACTGGCTGCATGATCTGCCTGAGCTGTTTGGACCTCTCGGTCCCAGCTGCCTCATCTGCCAAATGCATACGATACAGCCAGCTTGACCTGCCTCCTCGCTTGGTGTCAGATATAAAATGAGATGATGTACGTGCAAGTGGTCACTTTTAAACACTGCAAAAAGTTACTCACATGGATTGGGAAGGGGGACGTTTTCACCAAATTGATTTTGGTCCCTGTGCTCATCACCCACCCCCACCACTCCTTGGACCCTCAAGACAGGAGGCCTGAAGGATGATGGATGGGAGATGCTCTCAAGCTGTCAAGACTATAGAATCAGGAGCTGCAGAATGGAACACAGGGACTGCCACAGTCTACATGGAACAGCAGCCGTGGGACAGAGCCTTGTCCTCTCCACCCAGGGGAAGCACACACGCCTACCTTCTTGCCTTCTCCATATATAAGGGGGAACTTCAAGTCCTCATCCTCAATGGTTTTGTACGCCCTGTAGGGGGATAAACAACATTTTTAAAAAAGGTTTGCACTCCATTAGCGACCCATTAACCTGACACAGGCCGCTAGGGACTTCATTTTTCACACGACCCCATCCACTCACCACACAGCCTACCTCCTTTATATAGAGTTATTCTCCCTACAGAATTGTGTGTATTTTACCAAACCAGAAAATATCAAGTCTTTATGTGCTTGAAGAGAGAAAAAATAGGCCGGGCGCAGTGGCTCACACCTGTAATCCTAGCACTCTGGGAGGCCAAGGCGGGCGGATCATTTGAGCTCAGGAGTTCGAGACCAGCCTGAGCAAGAGCGAGATCCAATCTTTACTAAAAAAATAGAAAGAAATTAGCTGGACAACTAAAAATATATAGAAAAAATTAGCTGGGCATGGTGGCGCATGCCTGTAGTACCACCTACTTGGGAGGCTGAGGCAGAAGGATTGCTTGAGCCCAGGAGTTTGAGGTTGCTGTGAGCTAGGCTGACACCATGGCACTCTAGCCCAGGCAACAGAGCAAGACTCTGTCTCAAAAAAAAAAAAAAAAAGGGGAGAAAATAAGTTGGCATATGCATAATTACTGAGAATGGGAGAGGGATTCTGCCTTCAGTGTCTGGGCAATAATGAAGTGACTCAGCAAACAGCAACTAGATTCACATCATTAGTCCAAAATTGTGGGAAACAGATCTCAGAGATGGAGTGTGAAACTGCTCCAAGACCCAGTTCTCACCTTCAGGGGTTGTTTGCACCAAAGCAGCCTTGCACTGGGATGGCTAGTGAAGGAATCGAAGGAATCGTTAGAGCCTGTTTGACCTCAGTATGATATTCAAGGTTGGCAAAGAAAAGAAAATTCTTTGTTTCACAATAACTTTAAAACGACCACTCGACACACAGAAAGAAAATCCAATTTATGCTTCAATGGTTTATTCCAGACATGATTGTTCGGATGCCACTGCCTACACAGCTGAGGCTGGCAAGGTTAAGGGGAGAGAGCAAATGAAGCCCCTGTCCTGCAATTTTGCTCATAAGCCAGTTAAAAACCAAACAAGCAAACAAACATGGTGCCTGAGTATTAGCGGCATCATCCTAACTAAGCACGTAGCTTCATCTTTTTCAGTCTCAGTTTCTTCATCTATAAAATGAGGATGCTGCACAGGACACAAAGAGGTTAGTGCAGAGCCTGCACTTAGCAAGAGCCCAACAGTGGCAGCTGTTACTAATATTTAGCAGATAACCAACACTTGGCATACCAATTCCCCTTTCTGCAAAATGGGGCTAGCACTGCTTGTTCACCACTTCGAAGAAATTATTAGGAAGACTACGTAAAAGATGGGGTGGCTTCTGCTGGATTAGGTGCTAGAAGTAGATGCTTCTCTAAAATAATGTCTCCTGCGTATATGGAAAAAACTCATTTAAGAAATGGCCTGTCAGTCCTGAATACACCTAGGCAACTTGGGAGTGAACTTGGAATCAAACTTATGGAAGCTCCTGATATATAAAAGAATGCAACCCAATTTAAAAAGTGTGCAACCCCAATGTAAAGCAGGTACATCCTTAGGGAGTTATCTGAGTAAGTTTTTCTTCCCAGGGGCTAGAGAATCAGTGAAGTTTTGGCACCAGATGTGCCTGAGCTAGAGCTCAGCACTGCTTTCTGCATAGCCCTGGGATGTGCTCTCTGGCCCTCAGGATCCTCATCAATCAAGTAGGGCAAAAACTGGGGCTCATTCATGGAATTGTTGCAAGGATTAAAATGGGGTAATGAATGTGAAGAGCTTAAGAAGTACTTAGCACAGTGCCTGGCACATGCTGAGACCTCAATAAATGCTAGGTGTTTCTGCTACCGCTGCTAAGCAAGCCCAGAGGTATTCTAGGAATTGAATTTTCAAAATAGGAACTGTTCTATTTCCTTCCCCCAAATCTACCAAATTAACATGAAGTGGAAATAGCCACTTTGATGTTGTATATACTCACATAAACTATTTTAAACACTGTGGTATGCAAGTCACTTGGGGAACAAATAAAGCTATCATTAGAACACAGCCCCAGCCTGGGGACTGAGTGAGTTTGTAGACCAGTGGTTCTCAACCCTGGCTGCATATTGAATCATCTGGCTGCACATTGAAAACATCCCAGTGCCCAGGCCACATCTCAGAGCAAATAAATCAGAATCTCTGGGGGTGGGACTCAGGATTTTTTAAAACCCTTCCAGATGATTCCAACGTGCAGCCAAGGTTGAGCTCCACCGCTATAGATCAAATGTCAACTAACTAATATTCAAAGTGAGTTATACAATAAGCATAAGCCCCTTGTCGGCTTGACCCTTAAGATGACAGGCTACATGATTCAAGGTAGAGGAGGCAAATGGCCTGAGAAAGGCCCCGAAACAGCATGAACAGGGCTTGGGGACCCCCATGTGGAGCAGGAAATGTGGAGAGCGAGAAGACAGGCCCAGAGAAGAGGCGGCGGTGGAGAGAGGGGCACAGGAGCCTGAAATTAAACAGAGGCAGAAGGCAGCAGCTCTAGTAGCAATGACTGGAAATTACTCAGAGCCCATGAACGATAGGCTGAGAGCACTCTTAACAGGCTCGAAAAGGTAGTGAGAAAACTGCTCTCTGACTCCACCACAAGCCCAGGTAACCAAATTCTCATGGGGCAGAGAATTTCAGGAGCATGACATCCACATTCCCACAGCTCTGAAAGACACACACGCAGAGTTGTCACCCACAGGACCAAGCCCCAATTGCACATTTTAGTATTATATTTTAGTTTCTGTTTCTTTATCTTCAGGAACAACAAAAAATTAGAAATAGAAATGACAACCATGGAAAAGGAAGGTTTATTCTGTCCTGCCAATGTTGGTTTTCAATGAAATATGAGCCCTCCTTCCCCACCAAATGACAAGGGGAATAACTATAAACAAAGAGAGAAAGAACAATACCCTCTCCCTTTCCATCTTTCTGATCATATAAAGGTCATGCATAGTTAGAAAGTCTTGAGTTATAAAGTATAAAATACAGTATCCAAAAGTTAAAACTGGCAATTTGATTAGAGTCTGTATAAATTAATGATAGCTGACAGTAATTATAGCAGCTATGATTTACCAAGCAGCTTCTACATGCCAGACACTGGGCTTGGTGCTTACAATGTCTAAAATCTCTCAAAGACCCTGCAGTGCCCTGTCTTACAGATGAAGGAACTGAGGCACAAAGAGGTTAAGTTACTTTCCTAAGATATCAAGCTAGTGGCCCTAAAATCGGACTCAGACGTTTCCAGAAAACATGCCAAAGAAATGTGATATCAGGGCTCAGCTGTGGGAATTTTTCATTCTCGTCAAAGAGTCTGAAATGAGACCATTATTTCACCCACTGCTCATTGGGTGACCAGCAAATATTTGATGAAGAAAAGGGGACTTCCGGCAAAAGACCAAGGGGAATTTTCTGTGTGAGGGGCAAAAAGAACAAAAGGTGATCATGGGGGAAGAAAACCAGTGGCTGCTCTACTGCTCTGGGTCAACAGGGAAGAGCAGGAAGTCAGCAGAAGGGAAGGTCCTGGCTTTTGGACTTGCCACTGCTTCCCAGGTCATCTCACCTGTGACCACAGGGACAATCAAGCCTCTCCCACAGAGAACAGACCTCCCTCAAACCTGTCCTCACAGTTTGAGGGGGCCACCCCAGTTCCTGCCTGCGTAGAAAGCCTGTCTGCTGTTCTATGTTACAGTCGCCGTCTGGGCTGCAGGCCTGCGTTTATGCTTCCAGCTCGTCTTTGGCTTCCAGCTTTCTCATTTGGAGGCGGCAAGCGTGTAAGAGGGAGGCTGAAGCTTGACAGCTCTAAGACCTGCAGGTACTTTGGATTTGAGATTAATAGAGAATGTCTAGGCAAAAACTCCTTTACACCAGATCCTAAGATTTTTGAAATCTGGATTAAATTCTTAAAACATAACCCCCCAAACAGATTACTTACTTGTTTTATAATAATGTAACTGACCAGAGATTATATTCAAATAATTACTTGTTACAAGATAACAAAACTGAAAGGCTTAGGAAAGATTTTTAGAATAGCTCTCATTTGGGGTCAATTCCTTTATGAATATTTATGAGGCTAGTTGACAAAAGGATAAGATGAGGAGAAAAAGGAATGCTAAATTCTTGGCTCTCCTGAACTCAGAGGCATTTTCCTCAGAAGTTCCCTTTAAACTTTTTTTTTTAAAGTAATAATTTCAATTGTAACGTAGATTGTGCAATGCTGCAAAGACAAGCCACTATTGCTGTGGACCTACTGGAAGCAGTCAGCATTGGATGGGACTGAAAAGCCACTAGGTCAGCTGTACCCCAAGTGTGTAGCCCACCTCTCATTGGGTGACCAGCAAACATCTGATGCCTGGCCTCTGCTGCATGGACTGCCATAGACAGTCATTGTCCTAGAAATTTAATGTCAGCCCGTTCCGCTGGAGAACAGCTCTGGGAAATTCTTTCTTCAATTGGTGTGTTTGATCCATCCTCTGGTAAAACATAAAATAAATCCAGACTCTCTTCTGCTTGAGAGCTCTGCAAACATTTGAAAAGAGCTATCTCAACGTTTCCTTTTCCCTAGTTATTCCAGCTGTTCTTCACGGGGCCTGGAGGGGCCATCCCTAACCACTCAAGGCACCATCACTCAACAAATATTTATTAACTGAGCACCAAACTCTGCGGGATTTCTAGTTTGCCAGTGTCCTCAAAGAATGGCACTTGGAACTGAGAACACTTACGATGTCGTCCAAATAAGAATGAGATTATGACTTCTTTTGATTTGGACCCTGCACTTTTTAAAAATTGGCGAAGCTTCTATTTGCATTATGGGCAAGCACACACGTGTCTGTGAATGTGTGTTTTAGCCCGTTTTAGCTCTGGGGCTATCTGTGAAGCATATATTTAAACTGAGTGAAAACAAACAAATGAAAAATCCCAACGAAAAACAAACAAACCAAAACAGCCCCCATCCACAAGCAAAAAGGCCCGAGGATTTCTGGCTCACAGCCGCCTCTGGTTTACACTGGCACGGTGGATGTTTACGCTGAATGGAGGACTCCACTGCCCTTATTAATTTTATCTTTCTAGATTCAGTCCATTGTTCCAGCCCACCGAGAGCTTTCCAAATTCAGATCCTTCCATCCAAAATATCAGCTCTCCTTCTACGCTGTGTCATGTTACATGTGATAAGCAATCTTGCCATCTTCATACAGGTCACTAGAAAAAATGCTAAGCGGAACCAAACCATTAGAGACCTTCCTGCAGGCCAAGCTAACCAGACAAGGGGTGAGTCAACATTCCTTGGAAGCATGTGGGGGAAAGGTTGTGCAATTCAAAAAGTCATATTCAGCATAATTCTGTCTCATGAAAGTGAAGCATCTATCAATTTCCTTTTAATACAGACAACAGACTGTCAAAAGCTTCCCTCTCTCACTCCCTCGTTGTGTGTGGCTCTCAGGCCAATGCCCCTCCTTGGCCCTGCTATTCTAATTACCTTCTGGCTACGCTTGTTCTAGATCTAGCCTCCACTCTCACATCTTTTTGAGACCTTTCTTGCTAGCAGCCTAGAATTCCTCACCCTCTTGATTTGCTAGTAACACAACAGGGACTGAGCATTTTGTCTGTTAACATGCCAAATACCATCATTGCTACCTTTAAAACAAATTCAGAGTCAGAAGTTTTCAACACCTCCCCTACTGCCGGAGTCCAAGCACCGTCTTGTCTTGTCTTGTCTTGCCTACGTTACGGGGCTTGCCTCACTGGGCTTCTGGGCAGTAATCTAGGCAAGAGACGGTGGTGCTAGGATAACGTCCCGAGGGTGAGTGCAGTGAGAATGCTCAACACAGTTCAGATTTGCCCCTTACCTCTGTTCTCAGAGCAATGAGAGTAATTATTTTAAAATGTCAGACCACATCATTGTGCTCCTCAAACCTGCCGGTGGCTTTCCTATTATGCGCTACTCAAATGGCCTTCTTTGGCATTGCTCCCCTCTCCCAAAATTCCTGCCTCCCTTTCCTGCTTTATATTTCTCCATTGCATCTACCTCCACCTGACAAAGTACTTTCCTTCCTTCTTATGTTTATTTTCTCTACTGCTCTCTTAGGCCCCTTAAGTTCCGTGAGGACGGAGATTTTTGTTTGCCAACTGTGGTATCTCCGGTACCTAGAAAAGTTCCCTACATATATAATGGATCTCCAATAACTATTTGATTAAGTGAGCAAATTAATGAATACTGCCTTTCCCAAGCAGAGGCTTTATTTTGTCCTTATGTATTTTCTTGTTCTATACATATTTACAAAACAAAAGCCAAGAGCCTTCTTGTTCTCTTTGGCTGCTTTCTAAGTGGCGTGTGCTGTTCCAGCTGATGTTCACTCACAAGCCCGTCCCTTCCTTGCCTCTGCCCTGGGGGCTCTGTGCTGCCCTTTGCAGTCTCGGACAGACTTTCCGAACAGCTGAACTGGAGAGGTCCCTGTGCAGCCGTGCTGATGTCCTTTCACCCTTCCGACGAGTATCAATTATAGGACTTCTCCACCAAGAACACACTGGTTTTGTAACTTTCATCAGGAAAATCTTTGCTCACACTGTCCTGGCTGGGAGGCCTGCTAGCAAATCTCTTTTAATCCACAAATATCACTCTTCAGATAAAGTTCACCACTGGCTTCCAATCATCTTAAAATATAATCCAATGAGGAGGCTGGCCACGATCTGGTCTCTGCACGCTCCACGATCTTCCATCGCCCTGCTACGCTTTCCTAACACTGGCTTTCTTCTTCAACACGCTGCAGGGCCTGGTTGTTCCCTCTGCCTGGGCCGCTCTTCCTCTGGATGCTGCCAGGCTGCCTCTCGGCGGGGTGTGGAAAGTCCTCCTCTGGCGACCCATCCACACTCAGGTGCTCCCTGCTCTTGCTCACCCTGCTCCAGGGCCTCACGGCGCTCCCGCCACACCATCTGAAATGACTTCATTTCTTGATTTGTTTACTTGTTTACATTCTGCCCCCACTCCTGACACTAGCTCCGTGAAGGCAGGGGCTTTGTGCTCATCTGCTGCTCTGTCCTCCTGCCTACCACCGTGAAAGCAGAAACAGACACCAGCTCGATGGATGGATACATGACTGAAGGCTGGCACTTGTCCCCCAGCACGAGAGTTTCCTGCTAAAGATATACCCCATTCATTTAGCCTCAATAGCAAGCTTTTCTACAGCTGAAATTCAGGGCTAAGTCCTATCAGCAATACCTGTGACTTTTATTTACCTCTTTGCACTAACATTTCAGCTTCCCTTTTATTAGTAATAGGTATTGATGGTTAGAAAGTTATAAAAGACACCACTTATGATCCTCCTGCCCATTCCCTTCTCCAGCTATTTCCCAAGTCCCACCTAAGAATGGTAGTTTTTTGTCACAGCTGTTTTCCGGCATAAACGGCGTTGCCAAGATCATTTTCTAACACAGTTTAAAGGCAAGTGTCCCACTTTAGAAAGTTCTTCCTAGTCTTTGCAGGATCCCTTCGTTCCTGGGAAGAGCCCTCACTCTGATTTTGTAACCCACAGGCCAGGAACCCAGAGTCCATACTTTGGCATCATCCACTTCCCATGGTCTCCCTTCCCTAAGTCATGACCTTTAAGTAGAAAGAGGGTCAGAAATATCACTTTTTTCCTAAGTCTTAATTTCCTTAGCAAAACTTCAAAGTCATTTAGAAGGAACACGATCCCTTCTGGGGGAAATAACAGGACCCTCATCCTCCCTCCGGGGACCGTGCAATCTCGACAATGCACTTGTGCGGTTCCAGTGACACAAACCAGTGAGTCACATTCTTCCACTCACCCCTCGACATTGCCTTGGATGCCTCACCTCCCTGGGGATCTTCCTTCCTGGACTCTCTGTTCCCTCCTGGCAGGGCCCACTGCGGTACTAAAGCACACCAGGCTCTGGTTTGAAGCCCCATCTCAATCCCCATGTGAACTAGCGGTGTGGACTTGGGAGGGTCCCGCAGACCTCACTGACTGTGCTTCTTTAGCTGGATACTCCGTAGGGTGGTTCAAGGATGAAGTGCAACTATGTCTGGGAAAGTCCTTTGGGAAGGATGGGTGGATTTAGCCCTAAGTTGTGGCTATTAAGGTCTTAGGAGCCTCATTCTTTCTCCAGCATAGATGTAGAGCTTAGATGACGGGCCGCCACAGGCAGGAAGAGACAGCACGTCCCCACGGAGGCCACCCCAATGCATACTTTTTCTACAGTTGCTGATATCGAAGCATGAAGGAGAGCACCTGAGCAACTTTATCCAGAACAGTTCATCATTCCGCTCTGAAGTGAAGACTCAGGGACTCAGAGCTAATAATCCAAAGGCGGTAGAGTTAATTTGAAACAGTCATAAAAGGAGACCTTTTCCCCTTAGCTGGGAGCTCAGTGCCCTCTAGGAGGGAGGGAAAAACCACAGGCAGTCTTGTTTTTCTTATGGCAGAAACCAAGTCCTAGCCCACAGAGGCACATTCCACAGGGGCCGAGCAGGTTGGATGGAGGGTGGTGGGCAGCAGCGTCTGGGTCTTGGGTCCCCGCTCCTGCCTTCCTGTAACAAGATCTCAGGAGCAGCTTGAATCCCAGGAGGCCCAGCATAAAACACCACCCAGGCCTGTCTGGTCAGGAACCAACACATGCCTGGAGCCCAAATGCTACTCATGGCTTTTAAGAGCTTGGCATGACCCCAATTATGCAATTCTGGAATCCACAGAGGCTCTCCCCTAACTCCCCTCTGCCCACACCCACACTCCTCAGACCTTCCTGGAAAAAGCCATGCAGGGCTGGCAACCCACCTCGTGCTTCCTTTTTTCTGCCAGTCATCTGTGTTTCCAAAGGAATCAGGCCCACACAGCCTGACCACAGGGCTCGGTGAGTAGAGGCTGCTTCCTGCTCCTCCGGGCGGCTCCAGCAGGCAGCCACCTCGCCCCACCGACTGCATAAGACACTCTGTCGTGTGTGTTTCCTTTGACACAACACAGGAAGGTTTTTATATTTGATCAGGTCAAATGGCATTTATAAATGTCATCTTTTAAGAGTCCTATTTCCTGGTTTCTAAGAGTCACGGTTAAAAAAATTCTCAGAAACTTCTTAAATTTGCCTGTGGATGGAACCTTAGTGGGCTGGAAAGATGGAGCCAAACTGTCAGGGAGAGTGAATCCGAGGTAAGCTCAACGAGGTCGGGCTCGAGTCAGAGTTGTGGAGTGAGAGGATGAGTCCCCAGGGTGAGTCTGCAGAGGCTGAGAAACATCCTATCCCCAGCAGGAAGTTTTGGGGTTTGGAAGTATCCTTTATGATGCTTTGGGGCAGGCCCAACATCTCTGCCACAGGCTCGCCATTGTATAGCAGGCTTTAGTTGGTGGTAAATCTAAGTTTTCAGGGTCACATTTTGACTCGTTGGGTTCCTAAATTTATGTTCTGGGAATTATTTTCAACATCTCAATTATATGATCCATGGGAAAGTTCCTCTGTGGGGCAGAGGCTCTCCAAACAAATGCTACCTTGTTTTCTTTCTTTGGTCCTTGAAGTGTCCTTTCAATTATTAATAGTTAAAGCCTATAGGCCCTAAGCCATGAACAAGTTGATACACTTCTGCTAATACAGTGCACCAGCTGGATTCAGGCACAAATAGTATGCTTGAGTTGTAAGAGTGTGATTAATACTCGGTGATAAATTGAAGAGGGCTGGCAGCAGCAGAGCTTGTGCGCTTTTGGCTACCTGTGATGAAAGAAACCACCTCTTCATCTCCTTAGCTACATGAAAGGCCGCTGGCCTTTTCTCCAGGAAAACTTTCCATAATAGGGCAAAAGCTCTGGTCCCTGACATCGCAGTTACCTTTGAGGGAATCCCTGAAAGGGATCGGCAGGGCTGACCTACAGTCTCTCCTCCTTCTGTTAGTGCACCTAAGCCAGATCCCACCTGGAGTTCTGGGAGCAGTCACCATCCCTCTCTTTTGGCTTCAAGACCCCTCTTTGCACCAGGCCTATGGGTGACAGCAAGAGGCAAAAGAGCTTGCTCTCATTTTACTGACCTATGTTCTCTGGGAGAGACGACCAGGTTAGAGCAGAGGTTTTGCACTTTGGGACCAGTGGTAAGAAATCTTGTTAACCCAGTGTACACACAAACATGTCTCAAACAAAGATATTTACCCTTATCATGTGATGTACACTTGATATTTTCTTTCTATCCTGCGCTATTTAATTTGTTTAAAATGCTTATCTCCATACACTAAGTTGATTTCACAATCCTGCTAATGAGTCCATGCCCACAGTTGAAAAAGTTTGGATAGAAGAACAGAAGCTGCTCTTAGTAGCTTCCAAATTAGGAGCTCAGGCTTTGATCAGATAAAAGCAATGGGTTCTACTGGATTCGTTTGCCGATATTTACCAAGCACCTATTAGGTGCCAGGTGCTGACACAGGTGCTGGGACTAGGGAGTTAAATAAAGTAAAAGTCATTTCTTGACTCACAGGCTCAACTGTAGCAGCAGAAAAGGATTTGCATAGAAGAAATCCTTTGAATCAGTCTTTTAAAAAGTATGATCGTGTACATGCAAAACAGAACCAAATATATTTGAGGATAAAACATTCTGAATTACTCTTAAGGAAATTCCAGATTTGGAAATTATTTCTGATTCAGTGTTTACTTGCTGTTGCATTAGCAGTTGGCCAGGAGAGCTTCACATTCTAATCAATAACATTTAGCTCTCCCTAGGGATATGAATCAGAAACCTTTACTTTATGAGCACACAAATATGGAGTGATTTCAGCTTTCTCAGGGACCATTCATTCTGAAACAAACATGAATTTCATTGACATTGCCTTTCTATCATATGAGACCCAGTCAATATATACAAATCAGGAGATGATCGAAATTGACCTCATAGCTGCCAATGGCAGGGAGAAAACAGCAAATAGATTCCTAGCTACAAAGAGGATTTCTACTGCACAAGCCAGTTCCTGTGTCGGCTCCTGCAGCCCTCCCTCACAAAGCTTGTCCCACTCTGGTCATACAGATATTTGTATCATGGAACACTGAGTCCTGCAGGATCCCATGGGTAAGTTAAAACTTGCCCTTAACCATGTTTCTCTGTCTACCTCTGACAAGCTATGAATACCACAAAATGGCATGATATGCAAAAGAATGTTTAATGACTAATCCTCTTCCTCAGATTAAACCGTAAAAAGTTTTACAGTGGTCAGTCACACAGAAGTTAAATCATACCACATTCTTAGACTTTTTTCTGCTCTTAATATGGCAGATGTACAAGGTCACTGGAGAGTTAGGCTTAACCCGAGGTTTGGCTTTCAAATTGTTCAGGCCCAATAAATTAAGACTCCAAATCTTCAAACTTAGGTGCCCAGCTTTCCACAAGGTGACCCAAGGCAACCTAGAGGATTAGGTAAACTGGGGGTGGGGTGGGTGTCATTTACTGAAGATGAGCAGGAATGAAAAACCATCCCATTAAATGCCCTGGGAAGCATGGTCTCCTGACCTACCCCCCATATTTATACTGTGTATGGAGCCTGGACTACCCGGGTCATGTGCGCTCACATCAATAAGGAAGAAGAGAGGCCATCCACTGCTAGTCCAGTCTACCGGCCCCTTTGGAACACCATCATTGGCTCACTTCAGGTAGTCAAAGATATGCCCAAGTAACAGTAAGGATATGATAGCCAAGGGCGAAGACTTCCAATGCCCCAGAGATCACGAACGTGTTATAGAGTCCAGCGTGACCAGCACTCTGCAAGCTGTTGTTCATATCCATTGTGGGCTGCTCAATGTCTAAGGTTGCCCAACGTCAATGTTTAAGGATGTATAGGAATCACCTGGGTGCTTTTAAAAATGCAGATTCCAGAACCTCAAGGATTCTGATTCAGCAGGTGCAGTAGAGCCTGTAATGTGTTTAATAATCACCCCAGATGATGTGGGTCAACCTTCCTCTATCAGAATTGAAATCGTCCATTTTCAGGCCTGTCCTCACACAGACTGTCAGCACCATGAGGGCAGGAACTATTTTACTCTTCGTTTATCTCCATTGCCAACACAACACCTGGTTCACCAAATGAATAATAGTTGAAACTGATCGCCCCACAGAGATGAAGCCTTGTGCCTTGTCCTTTGAGGTACAGAGCGTGATGTGTATCCTTTGAATTACCTTGGGAGACCCACAAGGCCGATTCGGTTCTAAGAGAATCTGAACCTAGAATTTGGCAGAGTATCATTGCCTTTGCCAGGGCAACAAGGTAAAGAACAAAAAGTGAATGAGCTACTCTCTACCCTCCATCCCTCATGAGCCTTCTGGAGCTTTCCTTAGGCTCTGATCACAGCAAAGGAGAGAGACAGTTGATGATAACACACTGGCCCTTGAGATACCCCTGGCAGCCTTTCCAGTTCTTACAGAGAGATTTTTTTTCAGTTCTTCAGCAAGGAATAGACACAAAACCGCACCCTTTCCCTGAACAAGTCCTTGTTTGACTCATCTGAAGATGAGAAGACCGTGGTGGTAGATGAGATCTTTCAGAATTTGGAGTGGTGGGTCTTTAGCTCTCGTGTGTGGATTCCTGGGTAAGCCCAGGTGCAAGGATTTTAAACCAGCACCTTGGCTAACTCTGATGAATATGCCCCCAGACCATAGAGGGTTAGCACCTTTATGGGACTGTCACCTTGAAACCAGCAATACCAATTCCCTACTTTGAAACCTGGTGAGCAGAGAAAAGGAATAAAACTTCATCAAAATCTGGTGAGAGTGAAATATTATACTGGTAGAGTATCGGTTTGACACAGGAAAATGTCTCCTTGGCAGGCTTGTACAGTACCTGGAAAAATTCGAAGGAGTGCTGTAGCAACTACTCAGGAACTTGCTTAAAAATAGGATGCTATAAATAGGCTGAGTATTGCCCCATATGGCCTTCTGAACATACTGTCAGCTCTGTATTTCTGCCCTGCTGTATGTCATTTCCATACTTTACAGAGGGGTAGAGCTCTTAATTATGTTAGCTATTGCCTTCCTTAGCATGGCAAAGTTCCCCATGAGATGACTCCAATCTACTCACCTAGTTTAATGGTTCGCTTCACTGCCCACCACTGTTCTACATACCCTCTCACTTCCTCCTAAATGTCACTTATGTGAGGCGCCCACCAGGACTGTTATCTAGCTGATATAAACCAATATAGCTGTACATGGAGGGTTAAAACATTGACATACTTTCATGCTGGTTGGCAAATAATGACTATCCCAAGCTCCCTGAATGCCCCCATCTGCTGCTTTATATGCCCTCCCCTGGAGTCCCCATGCTGTAACAGTGAATAAAGGGTTAATGCCTGGCACAGCAGGGGGGCTTCTAGGACCCTGCTGCAACCCAGCTGGAGCCTGTTCCTCCCTGCTGACTGTCAAAATATTTTGAATATTACCTCTGGCTTCCTCATTCCCCAAACACACTTCTGCTTGTGCTGTGTGTGCCTTTTGCTCAGAATCTCTTTCCCGCCAACCCTCTTGAAACCCCTCTCAGATCTCTGATTCAAACACAATCTTCTCCAAGAAGTCTTCCCCTCTCAAAAACAACCACTCCCTCTACCACAGCCATAGGGCTTTTCTTTAAAGCCTTCTATATAACTCCTATATTTTGTCTTGCTTTAGTTATTTATGCACATGTTCCAACAAATCTACTTCCCCTACTGCTGAGATTATAAGAATAGATTTAAATGAAAAATGGTGTTGTTCAATAAATTTCCAGACAGCCAGTCCTGGGCCTCCTGGCAATCTCTTTGAGACTAACACGGTTCTATCTGATAAGATCCCTTCCTATGTGAGGACATGCTTTGGAGCTTGGTGTTCAGCATCTTGGATATGGAAGGCAGGCTGCAAAGACACATTAAAAGGTCCAGCATCTGGGACCCAGAAGGCAGTTAGGAAGTCAGTGTGCAGAGCAAAACAAAGCCCCAAAATAAAAAACACCCTTATCAAGTAGTGCCCAGGGACAGAGGAGCAGGCACAAGGCTTCTTAGCTGTATCAATGTTCCCTTCTCACTGTTGAGAGCCCTACCTCTTTTGTGCCGAGCCTGTCTGCACCTGCTATGCGTGGGACAGATCTGCCTGCCAGGCAGGGGTGCCCAGCACACCCTACCTGACTTCAGTCTCTTGCTTCTTTAAATGGCCTTCCTTTTTCTTTTTGGTTTCTAGCTTCTCATTACTTTGGGAAACAAGCATTTCAATACTTAATAGATTGTAAACCCTGAGCCAGCACCAATTCTTGCTGATCCTTCTACTCTCCATAATATCTAATGATTACAGTATTAGATACTCATCTAGCATTTATTACATGCCAGGCTTTGTTTAGTACACTTGACTATACTAACTCATGATGTCCTAACTATTATTGGCCCCATTTTACAAATAGGGAAACTGAGGCTGAGAATGGCAACACAATTTGTCCAAGCCACACAGGTAGGGACTGACCTAGCCAGGCAGTCTGGTTCCACTGTCCCTGTTCTTAACTACTACTTGATGTCTAAGATACAGCAGATATACAATAAAGGTTTGCCAAATATAAAAAGACTGTTCCTGGGGGCTTCTTAGACAAAAAGACCTTGGCTATTTTAACAAGGATTTTTGCAAGCACTTGACATCCCAAAACTTCCCCAGATGACCTGGAGCCTTGTTAACACCACGTACGGACTGTACACCCCTAAACACCACTCACGAGGGAAAAGCGGCAGATATGTTCTGCTTAGGGGCATGTGAATGGGTACAGATAAATACTGTGAGCGTTCAAAGGGTTTGAGGGGGGAGCAAAGGCTTGGAAATACTTTGGCCACTTTAGGATAATAAACTTTCACTTGCTGAAGCGGAGAGAGGGGTGTGTGTGAGTGCATCCGTGCGTGCATTGCGTGCGTGTGTGGGGTGAGTGGGCGATCAATAGTGAGTCAGCTGGTGGGGTATCTCTTTTCTTTCTCCTCCCTGTGGTCTGACAAAGCCTGTCTGTGCTGGCTTGCAACCATTTGTAAAGACCCCATAGCTCCCACTGGCCTCCCGCGCAGGAGGAGGGCAGGGAGCAGGGAGTCATTCATCACTGTCAGGAGATGTGCTGCACGCAGCAGGGCCGGCCTTCTTCCCTGCTGCTCCTGCAGCCAGAGCTGCAAATCTTGAAAAGATGCAGAACATGCAAATTGCAAATAACCATTCATCATCTTGGCTCTGGGAGCGCTGGGAGAGGCCCCTCCCCAGGTGGGGCCAACCGATTCTGACTTCAGCTCTAGCCCCCACCGGAATTTAGGACTTTTGGGGTGCCTAATCCCTGCCCCAGTCAATCCCTAACCTGAATAATCTACTGAGGTCTGGGGTTAAAATTCTCTGCAATGATAATCAAGCCACCCCCCTTTCTTTACAAAGTCAGATTTTCAGATTGCTTTCAGCAATCAGACTGCTACTAAGGTGGCCCATAATCATTAAATTATGAAAATACAAGTTGCTGGGAGGAAATGAATACCAGGTTTCACTAGGGAAAGGCCTGCTTTCTTGTGAAGTAATTATAAAATTAAAATGTGATATTTCTCTGGTGAGTCTAAAAAGCCTCCCAGTGAGGCCTGTGGCATAATAGTAACATAACAGGGTTGGCACTGGGGGTACTGGGGGGGGGGGTGGACTGAGAAATCCTTCTGTGCCCCCAAAATGCCAGAGATATCTGTAGTAAATTTCCAAAGATTGGGTTAAAAGTGATTAAAGGCAAAAAGAGGGAAAAGTACAGTTTGAATTTTTCAATTACTCTTTAAAACTCAAGAATCAAGCTGTTAGAAAATGCAGGCTTTCCAAGGAAGACGAACAATGCTGAGCTAATTAGACCCACAGGCATGGCCAACATATAAATTCAGGCCCCAAAGAGGGACACTGTCCCTTTAAAAACTGCCTGGAGATCAGTGGCAAAGCTAATGAGGAGTGTCAGTTGGGGCTGCTTTATTAGGTGGTCCTCCGGAGGATAGAGCCCGGGGTTTCTGTAACAGGGCTTCTGTGTTTGATTCAATAAATCAATTTATATTAAATGCGGGTGCAGCTCTGGAGTTGGCCTCATAAAGCATTCTGTGGCATTTCTCAATCTGCTCATCCACTTCCTTGTCAGCCTGCTTGAACGCGCCGTCAGAGGGCATTGAGAAGCGCAATAAAGAATAAGCCAGAAGCTGCATCTGTAATATTTGTAAACCCTGACCCAGCAGCTCCAGACCACGCTTGGAGCTGCCTCCAGTGAGTTTCTCTCTCCAGAAAATCTTCTGACTGTGGGTAAGAAGCCCAGTGCTGCTGAGCTGTGCCTCTTGTCCCCGAGCTGGGCTCCAGGCTGCAGACTGAGTACAGAGGTCGCCCCAAACACGATGGAAAGGGTTGGAAGTAAAGTGGCTTTTAAATTAGATCCTCAGGGCCTGAAATACTCTCCAAGAAGTCAAAGGAAAAGAGGAACAAAAGTGCCAGCGGCTGGTACCCGTCCAGGAAGTGGCAGGGAGAAGGCCGCTGGGACGATCCTGCTGGGGTGGACGCTGGAGAGTTGCTCCTAAGCACAAAGGTGACAGCCCCGAAGTTCTGCAAAGGGGAGTGAAGCCCATCCCCCAGCGGACCCAGAGTCTGGCCATGGCGAGACCAGAGGCCGAGAGTGGTGTACAGCATTCCCTGGCTATACTTCCCCTGTCAGCACTTGTCTTTTTAAAAAACTCTTTGCTGTTGGGATGTTCAGTTACAAACAGCTCTTCGTACCATGCTCCGTCCCACCCACACTGCACTCTGCACCGTCCTGTAGAACTGTCTGTGATGACAGAAATGTTCTCTGTACCGTTCAGTTCAGTAGCCACCAGCCACATGTGGCTACTGAGCAATTGAGATGTGGCTAGTGTGACCTGAGAGATAAATTTTTAACATTACTTAATTTTAACTAATTTAAATGGCCACATGTGGCTCATGGTTACTATGCTTGAGAGAACAGAGAATGAAAAAGGTTTCTTTTGCCTTAATAAAAAGTAGTGAGAGCAGAAAGGAGAAGATGATGGTTGACTCCACTCTGTTCCCAGTGGAAAATCCCCTGATTTGCTCATAGTTTTTTTCAAAGGGGAATAAGGAGGGGAAAATTATCCTGATGCATCATCAAATTAGGACCATAAAAAGTTAAGGGCTGTGAGGGACAAAAACAAAAGGTTGCCATCTCTGGAATCTTTCTAATGGATTCTGTCTTTTCCAGAAGCTCTGAAAAGCAGAGAAAAACTTACCCCCCACCAGACACAGAGGTTAGCAGCAACGGGCAAAAGGAAGTATTTTACGAGTGACAGACCTAGGCCAGGATTTGCCCAAGGTCCCAGAGCCTTAGCAGAGCAAAGTGCCCAAGGAGCCTGTCCCCCAAAGCAGTCCTCTCATTACTAAGTAAACCATCTCAAGTTACCAGTCCACTCTGTCCCCTAAAATAAGACCATCATAAATGTTAGAAAGGCTTTGCTTAAAGAAAGAATTCTGGCGTCCTTCGCTCATAACCAGAACCATCTGGAAGCAATCTCGAATTCACACGATGGACTTTTTTTCTTTGGCCCTTGCTCTCTCTACAAATCCCATCAGCCCAGGAACAGCTGCCACAGAACCTGGCCTGGCGCCAGGCGTGAAGTTACACATGACCCCCTCCCACACACATGTCCTCCTGGGCCCTGGCTTGCTCATCACCCCATGTGGCTGGACACAGAGCATGCAGAACACTGATCCTACAAGAGAGGGTGAAATCCCCAGCAGTCACAGGACTGGAGACCTGGCACCGCAAAGCCAGCTGTGAGAAACCCCGTTTCCCCTCGGTGACAGAGACACTCGCCAGTAAATCACGGCCCGAGACAGCTCTGAGGGCCCCGGGTCAGGACACAGAGCTCTCAGGATGACACAATGCCAGCTACAGTGTGCATCCTGCACTAGCAGCTCGGCACAAAGGGCTGGGGAGGAGGGGCCCCGGCTTGGGGATATTCTGGCATCAGGACCAATGACACCAGGCACAGAAGGTGAGAGCCAAGCGAGTGACAGGGAGAGCAAGGGAAGGCCACGTCAGGGACCAACTCAGCCAGGGGGCACTGGGAAGAGAAAGGCTTTGTAAATCAAGCCACCCTGCAAACTATCTGATGGGGGTGGGGTGGGGGGGGGGGAGAGCCAGGGAAGAGACCAATTTCATTATGAAGGTCCTGGTGACAATAACCTTTTGTCCTTGAAACAATTTGGGCCTGCCAAGCTGCCCCACAGTCTCTGAGAAAGCAGGAGGCTGGGAGAGAAAGGATCCCCCTCGGAGGGAACAGACTCATGCTTAATCATGAGACAGGCTTCCCAGAGCTGACCTTCCCTCCCATACTTCCCGCTGCAGGCACAACACAGAACGCCGGCACCACACTCCTCTGAGGAGAGCAGCCCATTTTCCTAAGCTCAGGAGATTGGGTCCTTTTGGGATCTTCCCCACCATCGCCATCCCCAAATCACACAGACTCTTATCGACAAGTGTGAAACATCCCAGTTTAATTTGACCCATAGTCTACCAGGTCAGACTGGGAACTAGAAAAGTTACTGTCTCAGCAGCTCCTAAAATGCTTCATTCCATCCTCTTGTCTCCTAAAAGACTGTCAAAGACACACCAATCCTGGTGGACAGAGGTCCCCTGCTTAAATTTACATCATAGCTTGAAACTGCATAATTATGTCTAAACTTACCCTGGAGAAAAGTTGACTGGAGCATTGTATCTGAAAGAGCCTCCAACAAAGAGTCAAAAACTTGGATTCTGGTTCTTATTCTGAAACTTTTGCATCGGTGGAAGCTGAGCAAACTGCCTAATGCCTTTAGCCTCAATTTGCTCAGCTGTGAAATGGGAACGGGGGGAGCCACTGCACATCTGGCAGTTCTGCGCAGCTGTGAACAGCACGCACTCTGAAGCTATGCTGCCTGCACTCAGATCACACCTCCTCGTAACTAGTTAAGCAACCTTGAGCAACGTAGCCCCCGTGCCTCAGTTTCCTCATCTGTAAAAGGTACCTAGTTCATAGGCGCGTTAAGAGTTAAATATGAGGACTTAGGTAAGGCTCTCATTCCAGTGCCTGTCTCTTAGCTCTCCCAGTAACTGTCAGCTAGCCCCATGACCATCACGATTAGTTGGGGACAAGGAAGAAAATAAGATTTCCACAGCAAGGCATTTACCATGAAGATTAAACAGCTTTTATTTGTTAGAAGGATTCAGAGAAATGAGTTCACGGCCAAGGCTACTTCTGAAGCCAAGAAACATAAAGGAGGGACGAGGTATGGACTTGTTTCCATCCTTGAGCATGACACATTCCAAATGTTCACCAGTGCACTAGTTATAGAACCTTGAGTTACTTAGTCAACCGATTCTTACAACTTGGTAGTAATTTAAGGCTTTCACGGGAAAAGAAATAGGCCATAGATCCTCACCTCCCTTTCTACAGAATTAATTTTCCAGCCTTTCTCTTTCTATAGACAACGACAAAAGGCAGCAAATTGTGTTCGCACTTTTGTAAAGGCTGTTAGATCCAAGGCTTTCTGTGAGAGGGCAAAACATTTTTAAAAGGAATTTATTAAATTTGGGGAAGGGGGTTTACGCAGACAGTGGTCTAAATTGGTTTTAAACCTCCCAAGTTCTTCTAACAAAAGACGTAAAGGGCTTTCCTTCTCCTTAAGTCCCACTTTCAAAGCAAAAGTAAGAACTTTTTCCTACCTAGGAAATGCACAAAAATGTACATAAATCTGCTTGTAGCCAATGTTGTGAGCCAACAGCCATGTTGGGAATTAGTCTGAAAACAAATCAGCAAATCATGTCTGACTGAAGCCATTCTCAGTCGTGGCTCCTTAATTATTTACTACCTTCTGTGAAGTTCCATACAATTAAAAATAGCCCATTTGTGGACTACTTCTCTGGCTAGGATCAAGCTAATGGGGCAGGGCGGGCTGGGGAGAGCGAGAGAGCACGCATGCAAGAGAGTAACTGTGTGCATACACAGTGGGATGTAATCTAGTCTCCAAACTTACCTCCATTTACAAAAATTATAAAACAGTGGCAATCTTTAAGCATTTATTAAATGGAAAAATGTACAAGCCACTACCAAAAACAAAAAAACTGAGTTTCAAGGGATTGGAGAAGAAAACATAAACTAACCCAATCAAGGGTTCTGCTTACAAAGAGATGTTTGAGTGGAAACTTTATAGCCTTGGAAAGCATCTTGCCCATGAAAGAGGGGAGGCCTATTATCTCATTAGGAGTGTTTTCCAAAGTTAGAAATGATAAAGTTGTTCTCTCCCCACCCGGGCATTGATACTAAGTATCTGCAACAAAGATACTTTTCCTTATGACAAAATCCTAGGCACAATATTTACATTTGTTTTGACTGCTTAGATCTAATTTGCCTTTCTGGCACAGAAAGAACATCCAAACAGCCTTGTCTCAAGCGCAGCATTTCTCAAATGCAAACTCCTCGTTCCCACCCTCTCACCCACTGTCCACAACATCGACCTGCCCCTACCCCATGTCTGCTACACCTTGTTTCTTCCTTTCAGCCAATACAGAATCGCCACCTGTCTACTATGTGTCAGACACAGGACCTGGTGTCCTTCTCAAGGAGCTTATAGCTGAGTTGAAGAGACATATTTAAATAGGTAATTGCAGTCATTGTTGATTTATCCCTTGGCTTAACTCACTTAGTTTCTTATTCCTTCCCTTTTCTTCTGTTTTCTGCTTCCATCCCTCTACTTACATCTTGAAACCTCACACAAATATTTCTATGATAGTTTTCTTATAGGTACCTCAATCTGCTTTCTCTCTTGGTCCAGTCTCCTTAAAATTTCTCTTAGGCTAGCCTTTCAAAAACATTGCTTTCGTTTAATTCTTCTCAGGAATATACAAGGACAACTGACAGCCTCCCACAGTCGACCTAAAGTTCTCTGTCTGTCTTGTCATACCCCTTACCATGCCGCTTCAGTGCCAACTCGGTCTGTTTTCCATAGTCTCTCCTCTTCTACTTGGCCATTTTCCTTGCTTTTAGATCTACTCTTTTGTTTATGTGTTTACAATCATGTGGGTGCCTAATCTTCCAATCTTTTCAAATTCTACAATACCCAGACCAAACTCCACTGTGCTTTGCCGAATTACACTGGCCCTCACCTTAAACTTTTCCACAAGAAATCCTGATTTTACTGACTGAATAAAAATGGATTTATGAGAAAACCCAGTCACAGTGAGAATAACAACTCTCAGGCATCAAAACTCCAGAACTCAGAGCTGCAAACATGTCAAACGCATTCAAGTTTTAGAGCAGGGGTCAATATTTAGGCTTGTTGCAACTACTCAACTGCCCTGTTGCTGTGTGAAGGCAGCCACAGATCAAATGTAAACAAACAGGTATAACTGTATTAAAAAAATTATTTACAGAAACAGGTAGAGAGCAGAATTTGACTAGGGCCAAATAAGGTAGTTTGCTGACCTCGTTCTAGAGGAAGAAGAGTGAGCACAGGTGAGGAGATTCTCTTGGTTGTCAAAGGACAATCAGAAGCCCGTTAGATCGGCCTTTTATCTTCCCTGGGTAGCTCAATGTGTTCCTTTAAGACGATATGTACCCTAGGATAGATCCTCAGCCAAGTTATCGCCATGGGGATCTGGGCTGTGACCATCTGTTATTGCTATTTTGGTCAATGAGGAAGCGATAATGAAATCTACTTCTTTGTCCTTGTTGGAGATACGGTGAGGAAAGAGTCCATTGTCTCACTCTCCTACTGTCCTCCAGACAGGCAGGAGGCTCACTCCTTAGGACGAGAGGGCACAGGAGCAAATCTTCACCCATACTTCTCTGTGCTGGGCACGGCTCTCCCATTTAATTCTTACATCAACCCTATAACGTGTAAGTACTTATCATCATACCTATTATTCAGATAGAAGAAACACATGAAGTCTTAGTCAACATTAGTCACTGATCCACTACAGAAATGGTCTAGGTGTGTTTTGGGAATAAGACACCCTCTGCCAAGAGTTCTTATTTCAATTTCAATGTGATAAATTAATGAGAATAGCTCATTACCTCCAGTTTTTATAATGACCCTTCAAAGGGTAAGTATTGTTTCACTTCAGCCATGGAAAACATGGGCTCTAGGGGTTGAGAATTTTATCCAACTTTGCTCACTTAGAAATACAGGGTCAGAATTCAAACCCAAGTCAGTCTGGCTCCATAAACTTTCGGCCCATTCTACCTTCTTTAATATCTCTGACCTAAACACATAAAGCTTAATGTGTTTCAAAAGCCCCCAAATGCTTGCTCCACGTGAAGCAAGGAATCAGGTCAGCTTCATGGGGTCCAGTATGGCCAAGGAGGGTCTCAGAGGACAAGGGGGGCAAATCAGCCCCTGTGGTTTGAGACCTGGTCCTAAGCGAAAGCCCCAGAAGCAGGCGTAGCCCCTCGTCCTTCATCACAAACCCAGGTCTCTGGCTGCGCCTCCTCCTCCAAACTGTGGAAGTGGCCTTTTATGGTGGTGATGCTTCCTTCATGCACACTGTGGTGGTGCCTAGGCAGAGGGAGGCATGTTCTTACCAGCCTGTCATATTAAAGTCCCTGTAGAGCATCTTCTTTCCAAGTTCTTTTCTCTGTACTCTCCTTGGAAACTCCAAATGTGTGAACTCATTTCCCAGCAAGTGAGGCTGCATGAATGCCTAATAGCAAAAAAGAAAAAAAAAGAAAAGAAAAGAAAGAAAGAAAACCACATACATATTTAGAGGAAAAAAATAAGACTCAAGGATGTTTTGCAAATTGAGACAGGGCATATTTCAAAAACAAGAAAATTGTCTCGTATTTTAAGGGAAGTAAATAGATTTCAGAATCTAAACAGTAATAGAAGATGAGTAAATAAAATCATGAACTTCTAAACGGATGCAACTTTTTCATTCGATGTGATTAATTGTAATCACATGTACAGCTAAAGGCATAACGGAAACAGGCTGAGCCTCTCTGAAGGCTCACTTTTTAATTTAAATCCAAGATGGTTTCCCTTTTCTGAACGGCATGCTGGTGAGACAGAGCTGAGAGAGCTCACCCGCTTCCCTCCTTGGCATTCTCTGCTCTCATCTCACACCCCAGCTCGTGGCCTCGCGTTTGAAACCCACATGTGGGTGTCCACATAAACACAATGGCCCGAGATCTCGGGCTGGGGCTGCATACATCAGACAGGAACTTTCTGTTGGACTCCTTCCAGGTTGCTCTGCAGTCATCTGATCATGTCACTGGAGCAGATGGCTTCTCCCCCTCCCCCAAGTCTCTGTTCACACTACAAAAGTCTTGAGCAAACAGCCACTTAGGGAATTGCTTTGAAACAACAAACAGTCTCATTGTCACATTCAAAATTCAAATCTTGCTATCCAAGAGATACAACGCTCACGCTCACGTATTAACTTCCCCGCTCAGAGGCCACACACCATAAGCACGCCTGCACCAGAACTTCCCCACGGCAAGCCGCCTGCCTGCGTCTGAGCAGTGTGGGGGAATGGATCGTCTTTCTTTCCTGGCAGGGAAAACAGTGGGCAGAGCAAGTCACGGCCTGGCACCGTAGGAGAGCAAGGGATCCCTGCCACAGGACAGATGGCCATGGCCTCAGTTTCCTGGGGGCAGGCATTTCCAACAGCCTCCTTCCCGGGACCCGATGCCGGCAGAGCTCCCACTGACTCTCGTGTAGGTCTGGAGGTATCACTTAGATGTTAGTCATCAAAGCTAAGTTTGTCAGGAACCCAAGGAAGCAAGCTGAGCTGTCACCAGGTTGGTCATATTTGGGCAGCCGTGGAACTCTGAGCCAGTCATTCTGGGCAGGCTTGGAGACAGGACAGGATAGGATGAGAGAGGACGGCACGACTGAGGGTGAGAAGGGGACTTGTGCTTTGCATTGGCTGTGGCCCCATAGTCCCAGGTCTCGTGGAAATTCTGGATCAAGATGAGGGGCTCTGAAGTCCCTGTGGGAGGTGAGGCTTGGGCTGCTGAGAGGTGTCAGGGAAACTTAGATATCAGGTTTTACAGAGAGATGGTCCCCTGGGAATGAAGAAAAGGAACTTAACAGGGTAGGTCAGCAGTATGGGCTTTGGGTGAGATGGACTTGGGTCTGAATCCAAGCTCTGCATTTATGAGCTGTGTAATTTTAGTAGGTTATTTAATATCTTAGGCTGTAGTTTATCTGTAAAATGAGATTATTTATTTATCTCATACCATTTTTTTCACGATAAAATGAAATGTTTATAATGCACTTATCTTGGTTGTCTCTGATCATTTAAAAAAAATGATTGTACCCATCTAATGATTGTTGAGTTCTACTACATCCTGAAATCTATACTCAGTACTTCGTTGAGTCCTCATTTCACCTTCCCAACAACCTTATGGACAAAATTGGCCATATCATTTGTGGGGTGCAGTGCAGAATGAAAATATAGAGTCTCTGTTCAAAATTAACAGTTTCAAGATGGAGATAGCAGAGCACTCAACCAAGCCCAGGGCCCTGTACAACTACACAAGTCACAGGCCTGTGTAGCCAGTTGTACCTATGAGGTAGATACTATTCTGTTTCTCCTTTATTTTGGGCCCCCCATGAAAACTAAAGAACAGAGGCATAAATAGTCAATGAACAGCAATGTCTGTTATGTGCCCTTTCTGATCTTGCCGAGTGCCGAGACTGTATCAGCATGGAGTTTCTGTCTGCCCCTCACTTAACAGTGTTGGGAGGTGGGCTTTGGGGGAGGTGCTTAGGTCATGAGGGTGGAGCCCTCCTGGATTGATTAGTGCCGCTCTAGAAAGGGCTCACGAGAATAGCTCCGTGCTCTCCTGCCCTGCCGTCTTCCGCCATGTGAGGAAGCAGCAAGAAAGCTCTCGCCAGATGCTGGCATCTTGATCTTAGACTTCCTAGACCCCAGAGCTGTCAGAAATAAATTTTTGTTCTTTATAAATTACTCAGTCGGCATTGTTATAGCAGCACAAAAGGAACTAAGATAGCGTGTGTGTGTGTGTGTGTGTGTGTGTGTGTGTGTGTGTAAATGTAGACACACACATATATTATTAACAAACAGGTTGGGATCCACAAATATGGTAATTTGACATTTGAAGAAATAGCAGAAGTAGGCCCTAGAAACTAAAAAGAATCCCCCCTCCCCCTTCTCCCCTGAAGTGGGCCATAAAACCTAGCTGACTTTTCTCTGAAAATAGGTCATAAGACCTCATTTCGGAGGGATCCTGCCCTATACCCAGAGAAAAGGAATGTCACACCAGGATGCCAAGAAGGATCTGAACAAATGAGCCCCACTCTCAAGTTTATTGCCTTGTGTCTTCCAATCAAACTTCTGCACAGCTGTCCATAAAAATAGTTTTCCCTGTTTGTTTGGGTCTCCATTTCTAAAGGCTCCCATGTTGCATAAGACTTAGACTAAATAAATTTGTCTTTCTCTCGTTAATCTGTCTTTTGTTATAGGGGCATCAGCCATGAACCCAGTGATAGGCAAGAAATCTCTTCCCCACTATGAGGCTACACGTGCAGAGCTCCATGTGCTTTGCCTCCCAACAGGAGGATGAGTGGGACCTCCGATGGTGCTTTTTTGCTGGCATACATTTGCCTGGGCAGTTATCAGATGATCTGGTGAGGTAGATGTCTGTGGCTTAGCTGGGAACACCTCAGCTGCTTTGATATCTGCGGGGGCCACCTTATTCTCCCTCTAAGGATAGGCAGGTTCAAAGGCCCTGTGTCATTTCTGACAAGTGCAACCCCTTCATACACACAGCTTTTCACGATCTCCATAAACTGCTTGCTTTCTCCCAAGATAACAACAGGGTACTGTATTTCAGCATATTTAAGATGCCATTTATTAAATGTACCATTATTTTACTACCTCTAAAAAAAAGCTGCCAATTAAAATATGTACAATACTTTCCTACCACTTCAAATTTTTATTATTCTTTTTGGAAGAGCTCCTTTAGAACTTAGACACATTATCACTATTGGGTACACTTAATAAGGGATATGTAAGTGAGGTAAATTGGCTAAAGTTTTCCAGAACTTTCACATTTAAAATCCAACTGCTCTCGTCACTTTTCAACTCTGAATCATAAACGCCCATGATTTTCCACACAGCGGTGTCCTGTGTTTCGTGAGCACTGGTGATGCAGCATTTCTTAAATAACCCATAACAGAACTACAAGCCTCAAAGCCAAGGAAGCAGAAGTTCTTAAGCCGGCTTTGCAATTATCTAGAGCCAGCTTATTTCTGACTCCCACTTTGGGAATGTGGCTAAACAAGTGTGATTCACACCTTCCCAATCCCCTCCATAAAACTGGCTGGATCTAAAAGGCTTCACTAGTGCTTCATTTTTGTCTGCAGGATTTTCTTTCAAGCTGCTGGACACCCATCTTGAAAGTTTGGTGTGACGGTGTTTAGGACACGCTGTTCTGAAATTTAGCAACTTGGCATCTGAGAAACAGCAGAAACAGGAAAGCCTCTGTCCCTTCCCCTTGCCCTTCTCCCCTGAAGCAGGTCGTAAAACCTAGGGTGATCTCTTACCTTCCCTCCCCCTCCTCCTTGAAGCAAGTCATAAGATCCTCATTCCAGAGGTACCTTCCCTAGGAAAGGAACTTCTTTATCTCTGAAGACACAGGGACACGAGAAGACTGCACAAATAGGCCTTGCTAAGTTCTCCCCAAGTTATTCCCACTAGATCATACCCCCTTCATCCAATCATATTTTTCCATGACTGCTTACTCTTCCCCAAACCTAAGCATAAAAATATGTAAATTTACCAATTTCTTTTGGTCTTCAACTTCACACAGAGGCTCCCATGTCACATAAAACTTATATTAAATAAATCTGTATGCTTTTCTCTTGTTAATCTGCCTTTTGTTATGGGAGACCTCGTGATGGGTGAGGAGAAGAAATCTTTTCTACCCTTTCTTTCAAGTGCCTGCTCTTCTGACGTTTGCATATGCCCAGATGACACGTCATGCCTGCCACCTGGCTGACAGACACAATCGATTGTAAAATAGTCCAACTTCAGATATGTTAAAAAGTAAAATGAAAAGTATCTCAGATCTGAAGAAATATTGCAATATTCACCACTCACTGACACTGATGTCACACCCTCAGGTTCCTCTCTCTTTAGGGTGACTCTTCTTCCCCTCTTGCTCACTGCCACAGCACGTGTGGTATGATTCATTTTCTGTCACAACAGGCCCACCACAGCATTTATGAGTCTTCCCTGTGGTACGTACCTGTGACATAATTTTACCACTTTCTCTCTTTTAAAAAATCATCCACACCCTAACTGTTAGTCTCCCTGTTACCAGCACTTTCAGTCCTCCCTGCTTTTGCACCTGTCAGACCCTATGGAGTTAACGTGTTAAAGTAATTCATCTCAAGCACTAAGGGCAAGCAGAGCAAACATATGGTCACTTAATGACAAATGAGATGCTAAAATACACAGGGTACACACAATTCATAAAAATTACCTGTTGGTTTTCAGAGGAATACATTTCTGCGTGTCAGTCTACATCTTTGTGCAACCACCATGAAAGTCTACATAGATGGTCTTATATGCACACATTTACGTATGTGTGCATATAATGTATGTACAGTTGGCAAAATATTAATATCAAACTGTTATCTGATGTTTTCTTTTCTAACTTATCCATAATCATGAATATTTCTATCACTGGACATGGATTACTTTCATTTTAAAGAAAATTCTGAATATTATTAGTTTTTTGAGAACCCAGTGTTTAAACTAGGTTTTAAAAAATTGTCGAGAAGAGTGTCACTGCTCCTTGTCCTAATGATTTTCGGGAAAGCTAAAGTCGCCAAGAGCAGTCAACCAGGGCAAGGGCCAGA
The DNA here is from genome assembly GCF_041146395.1 of Eulemur rufifrons. Lineage (NCBI taxonomy): Eukaryota > Metazoa > Chordata > Mammalia > Primates > Lemuridae > Eulemur > Eulemur rufifrons. The sequence continues at coordinate 48,828,076 of NC_090998.1, forward strand.
TTCCAATGCAGGGGCTGCGGAAGCCCATGGATTCCCAACAGGCCAGCACAGAGACATTTTGTTGGCAGAAGCAGAGTGTCCAAACAACTTGGGAATTTGGAAACTTCTTAGGGCCTGCCCAGCACTCAGTGACATGACTGGCTAGAATTTCTTCACTGGAATTGGCATGTCCCTCCAGAAGGATCGCTCAAGTCAGCATTCTGGAGTCTTGAGTACTCAACGTGATTTTACTTCAAATTCACTACAAGCCACAAACCCAAAGTGTGAAGTCTGTAAAATGTTGGGGCAGAAATTTGTGAGGTTGCTTTCAGCAATAAAATGTAATGATTTCCTGACTCTAAACCGTAAGACTCATGAACAATTTTGGCATGGTTTACTCCACTGTCCATACCTGGGCAGTTCATAAATACACATACAGGAATACTGCCCCTTCCCGAGGCACGTTTCATAGGGATTCTGGTCTATTAAAAATGTGGACCAAATCCAAGACGGGATTCAAGCACACATTAAGATTCCATGTCCACCTGCAAAATAAAAATTTTGGACACTCTCCTAAACGTTCCTTATTTATCTGATATGCTGGATATATTTTCAGATTTTCTCTTTGGTGATGTTATTTGGATTTATACATGTTAGAAACATCTGCATAGTGACACATGTTAGTAATATGAGCCACTGGGTATATGCAAATTCCAGCTACACTTAAATATGTTCATTATTTTAAAAACCTTACCAATACTCTAGTAGTGCCCAACATAGCGCCCAACATAGCACCCAACAGAGTAAAGGCTCTAAGCAAGTATTTGTTGGAAGAATGAACACAGAACATTCTGACTTGCTTTACACAGTTACATTTTAGTGATTATTTAAACTTTACAAAATAATACAGCATAGCTTTCAATCTTTTGAAAAAGTTAAAACTAAGGCCCATGGTATATAAAAACAATCTTGAGCACATATATTTTGGATTTGGCTAAATTTTTATAATTTAATAGCTATATGCCCATAAAACCACATGTATGTGAGTGGTGCAGCTATACCATTTGAAACCCCATGACGATATTTTACAATCCTAAGAATATCTAAATAGTAATGCTATGTCTCTTCTTTACTTAAGAAGCACACAGATTAGAAACCTAGAAATTGGCATTTTATACAAAAGTGCAATTTAAAGTGTACAGCTTTCCCTGTGTATAAAAAAAAACAAAAACCTTTTCTTGTACCTCCATCTTTATCCTAAATTTTGAAGATTTCCCTCAAGGAAGCATAATAGAATGCTAGAATGCTCCTAACTGCAATGGTAGATGAGAAGGATGTGTGCCACAAATACCTCCTGGGAGGAGGAAAGCTCGATAACTATGGCCCTAGCAAAACCAAGGGCAGGTCATCAAGACTTGCAAGGACTCTGGAGAGCACAGGTTTGCTAAAAAAGAGGTGGGACACAGCCTTGTCACTTACTGTCCTGGGCAGCTAAAGAGAAGAAACTCATAAACAAGGTTGCCTCTGGCCAGGGACAATAAGGACATCTTCACCTGGGAAAGGATGCTGGAATTACTGACTGCGTCAGGCCAGACCCCAGAGCTGGGTGGGGCATTGGATGCCCAGGTTCTCCTCTCTGGTCCTGGGCAGAAACCAGGTCCAAAGGAAGGGGAGGGAGAGGAACGCTCCACTGTGAAGGAATACGACAATCCCATCCCAGTGAGAGTCTCTGAGTACCCAGAGGGACTGAGCCATAATAGGAAGGGACAAGCCTGAAAAAAGAGACACTTTCTGGAACCTTCCAGTAAGACTCTCACTAGAGCAGAGGGAGGCCAGAGGTCTAGAGTAGGTGGTAACCTGAACCCAGGGCTGTGTCACTCCAGAGTACATGCTCCAAGCTCTACCCTCAGGGCTGGGGGAGAGCTTTGGGCACCTCAGCAAGGTGGGAAGAAAAGGGAACTCAGACCCCAGGGAGGGAAATTAGACCTGGTTATGGGAGGAGACAGAGGAGACCAGAGCTCCAGCTGAGGGCTGAGCGCCAGGCTTCCAGCGGACATGCAGACGGTGGGTCTTGAGGTTACTAAAAATTGCCTGCTAGAGCACAAAAAATGCTTCCTCATTTTCTTCCTCCTTTTAATAAAATTTCCTTCTGCTGCTTTGTGGTCAGCTGGCCAGTGAGTGGTGTCAGCCAATGAGGAGACTGTCCCACGTGCTGGCATCCAGATGCAACTCTTACTAACATCTGAGCTCCTGTAGACGCCAAGCACCAGGGACCAGGGACTCAAAGAATGCAAAAAGAGGCCTCTCTGCTCAGAGCTCATACATGAGCTGGGGAGAATAAGGAAGGCTTCCAGGCAGAAGTGGCGATAACTCTGGGCTAAGGGACAGAGCGGACCCCTCGCTGAAGGGGACCAGAGAGAATCTGCAAAGGAGCTTAAGACTTGGTCAGGCAAGGGCTCTGGGGCAGGTGTGGGAAGCAGCATGGTGCCTGGAGTGCTCGGCAGGTGCTCCAAGGAGACAGCAGGGTGGGGCAGAGAGGTGCAGGGTGGCTTCCCACAGGGCACTAAGGAGAGGTCCTTCTGCAATGGGCTTCTCCTGCAGTTCAACAGACCAGCCTGAGCAAGAGTGAGACCCCATCTCCGCCAAAAATAGAAAAATTAGCCTGGCGTGGTGGCATGCGCCTGTAGCCCCAGACACTCGGGAGGCTGAGGCTGGAGGATCGTTTGAGCCCAGGAGTTTGAGGTTGCAGTGAGCTATGATGGTGCTACTACACTCTACCTAGTACCCAGGGTGACAGGGTAAGACTCTGTCTCCAAAAATAAATAAATAAATAAATAAAGAAAGAAAGAGGATACACACTGTTAAATAAATCAAAAGTACATTTAAAAAAAACCCTTTTCAATGAAGTATAACATAAATGGTAAAGTATTCATATTATATGTGCATAGGCTGCTAAATTTTCAAAAATCGAACACCCTCGTGTAGCTGGCACCCAGATCAAGAAACAGAAGATCACCAGCACCCTGAACCCTCCATCAGGACCCATCCAATCACTGCTGGACCCCAGAGGGAGTGTTATTCTAACTTCTAGATTGGCTTCACTTGGAATCCTACAGGATGTCCTCTTTGCCGGGCGTTAAGTCTCTGACATTCATCCACGCTGTGTGTAGTTACAACTTGTTCATTCTCGGTGCTGTTCAGTAGTCCATCCTGTGACTATTCCACAATTTATGTACCCATTCTACTCTCCATGGGCATTTGGAGTTTCCCATTAGGGCTATTACGAACAGTGCTGCTATGCACATTCTAGTCTTCTGGTGCACATTTCTGTTAGGTACATACCGAGGAGTAAAACTGCCGGGCCACAGCATGTTCAGCTTTAGGAGTGACTGCCAAACCCTTTTTCAAAGGACTTGTTCCAATTTCCACTCCCATCAGCAGAATATGGAAGTAAAAATATTCATGTGTTAAATGAGATGGCAGATTCCATGACAGGAAATATTTTTGAAAAGTCCTCTAACTAAAACTTTTAGATTAATTTTTAAAATGTTCAGACCTCTCAGCATTTGAAAGGAAGTTATCAAATTGAGGATTTTGAGTGTCTCATACAAGTCTTTTTCTTTTCTTTTCTTTTTTTTTTAATTGAGTAATCTCTCCTCTTTCTTGCCCTTAGGGGGGGGAAATCTCGTCAGATTATATGAGAGGAAGATTGGAAGCCTTACAATTCAAGATGATTTATCATGATAGAAAGTCTAAGGTCAAGAATGAAATGAAATTAATAATGTCAGCCAAGCCACTGGTGATCTTAGCTAATGGTCAAATGAGACGGCTCCTCCAGAGCCAAGCCTAGCTGCCTGATTTACAGCGCAGAAATAGAATATTTTCGTTTGGGTTTTAAAAAAATGAAGGAAAAATGTGAAATGGCTGAGATCCAAATATGTATGGGTTGGATTCTTTCATAAAGAATTCTTGGTCTTAATTTGTTCTCACAAATCTCTAAGTAATAAGGACCAAGCTTGTATACATAAGCTATTACAGAATTGAATATTGATAAAATTCTGCCTGGTTTATGTGGATTTCAAGAAAGGTTTGCATTTAAGTTTCTACGTGATCACTAGAACCCATAGTGAATATGGAAAAATGTCACAATAGCTTTTTAGTCTGCTGTTCTATAATTAGAAAATTTGAAACTCATATGCAGCTTTATAAAAGGGGGTTAAATGGGGAAGGAGGTGGATTGCAGTGGGTTTTTCCATGACTCAGACATCCTCCCAAGGAGCAAAGCAGAGAGATGGTGAAGTTGCCTCTTTGTGACTGAAGCCAGGCTCGCTGGCTTTAACCACGTGCTCAAGGTTAAGTGGGATGCTGAAGTGGTGCGCCCGTCATTTGTACCCACTAGCACACTTGAACCTCCCAATTATAGACTCCTGTCTTCAAAGCAGGTTCAGGCTTAAGGAATACTTTTCTGGAGAGAACTCTTGAGCGTGAAAGCCCAGAGAGCCAAGAGGCACAACGCTATTCACTTGAAACCTTTCCAAGCCCAGAGCACCAAGGAAACGGCAGACAAACAGAACCAGGCTCGGCGTGGAGAGCTGGGGGTAGTTCCAAGGACGCCACAAGAAATCCCCTCATATACTGTTGTACTTGTGTGTATCAAATGTGTATTTGAAACCGACTTTCATCTATTCTGTACATTGCCCTTGATGAAAAACAGCTGCAGACCTGGATTATTCTGCAAGGACAGAAGTGCATTATTTGAGGGTTTGACGATACCAGCACATCTTAATGTAATCACACCGGGGTTTATAAATATGTCTAGACAGAATGGAGGGAAAGCCATCACTCTCACACCTCAGGGCTATAGAGGTGCCCTGAGGGAAATCCACTTCTGGCTGTCACCTGAAGCAAAGGTGGGGGTGATTTCCTGGAGGCCACAGCATCAGAGCAATAAACTCTGCTGAGAAATACCCACAGATCAGACCCCCTCCCCTGCTTTCTGAGCCCTGACTCCACCAAAAACATTCTGTCTATCTTGGTGGGCCCTCTTAAATATTTTATTTCAATCACCCTGGAAACATGTAAAGAAAAGCCGTGCAACAGAAGAGCCAGGCGTATTCACGACTGTGGGGTCATCAGCTCTCCCTGGCTGCAGGGGCAGGAGCGCACGGCCCCATCCCTTCATCACACACCTGCCACATTCCATGTGAACAAGTCAAACCCTCAAGCCCGCTTGATTAATCACCCTGCCTGAGGATTTATGAAACAAAGTTCACATTACCCAGAGAGCTGCGCGCAGGGCCCTCTGAGGTCAGGATGCAAGACCAAATAAAATTAACGTGCCTGCCACATCCATCATCTTGTAATCTGCTTCCAGTTCTATAATCCCCGAGCGTCCGGACTGTGCATACCAAGAACATTAAGAACATTCCTCTTCAACGAGGATCAAAATGGTTCATGTACAAAGGGCTCTGACCATCTTCCCCACCCCCAAGAAAATCAGTAACCATTTCTGCAAGTCAAAGAGCCCGGGGAGTGCAGACATCTGCTCAGAGCAAGTGGCTAGGGACCTAGACGTTTTCACAATGCTATCATAAATGTTTCTTCACACACCACAAACATAAAATTTGACTTGACCTAAGAATGAGGAATACACTGTTAATTTTCTAGCAATGCATTAACTAGTTCAGATCATATAAAGGAAAAAGATACTACAACTATCATTGTACTGCACTGTTTCACAATTATTCAAGGGAACAAATGTTACCCCCCCCAAAAAAAATGGATCGGCAGGATTAGACGAGTTTAAAATTATAAACTAGTATGCTGTATTTGATGTTACCATGGGATTACTTTTCATTTTGATTTCTGAACATGTTATAAATACCTCAAGGGAAGTAGCACTACTCATCTCATCAGGAGAAAAGGCAATTCAGAGATGTTGTGTGAGGGCCTTGAGGCCACACAGCTCAGGACTGGGCTGAGCTGAGAGAAATCCACATCGCACTCCTCTTTGCCTCTCACAGTTGATACTATTTTCAATATTTTACACCATAAACCTCTAATTCTCTAAAATATATTGCCATAAAGTTTTCACCACATGATTATTTTATGTTATAAGTATTCTAATTCTCTCAAGTACTTTGCCACAAAGATTCACATCATAGATCATGTGAATATTATTACTGGATCTGTTCGTTTCCAAGCAACATTCCTACTCTTGATGGAATAAGAAGTTGGACAACCAGGGTATTTTATGTTCTGATCATTTACAGTCCTAACATCTGGGGAGAAAATTTTTTAGTTATAAAGTAGAGTAACATATCTGATTTCAGAGTAAGGATTAAAAAGCATATTAACAGTGTTCTCATCTTTTAAAAATTCAGATATTGGCCAGATGCAGTGGCTCATACCTATAATCCCAGCACTTTGGGAGGCTGAGGTCAGAGGATAGCTTGAGCTCAGGAGTTCGAGACCAACCTGAGCAACCTAGCGAGATCCCCGTCTCTACATGAAATTTAAAAAAATTAGCCAGGTGTGGTGGTGAACACCTTAGTCCCAGCTACTCTGGAGGCTGAGGCAGAAGGATTGCTTAAGCCCAGGAGTTTGAGGTTGCAGTGAGCTATAACGATGCCACTGTACTCTACCTGGGGTGACAGAGTGAGACTCTTGTCTCAAAAAAAAAAAAAAAAAAAAAAACCAAAACCAAAACCAGATATTAGGCTTAGTTCTATGGCCTAATAGTGTCCACACTGATTGTTCAAGATTGAAACCAAAATATACATTAATCTTAGCAATGTTAGAAGTGGCTCTTACATAAAAACAAGAAAAAAAATTACTGTGGTCTGCAGGCTAGTAGAATTTTGCTATAGACTGAATGTATCTTCCCCAAATTCATATGTGGAAGTCAAATCCCCAGGTGATGGTATTAGAAGAGGCCTTTGGGAGGTGACTAGGCCATGAGGGGTGGAGTCCTCATGAAGGGATTAGTGCTCTTACAAAGGAGGCTCCCAAGAGCATCCTTGTCCCCTCCTCCTGCCACGCGAGGGTGCAAAGAAAAGACAGCCATCTATGAATCAGGAAGTGGGCCCTCACCAGACACTGAATCTGCTGGTATCTTGATCATGAACTTCCCAGTCTCCAGATCTTGAGAAATACATTTCTGTTGTTTATAAGCCACCCAGTTTATGGTGTTTTGTTATGGCAGCCCAAACAGACTAAGACAGATTTGAAATGGCAAGACGGATTCCGCAAACAATAGCTAAATGAGTACTGTGTGCCACAAAAGAATTCTGCATATATTATTTCATTTAATTCTTACACAGCCCACTGAGGTTTTCTATCCCCATTACTGATGATGAAGCTGGGAATCAATGAAGTGGAAAGAACACACACAGTTCTGTGACAAAGCTGAGATCTGAAGCCACATGCTTCTTATTCCAACCATCCCAAAATATACCACTGATATTCAGACATCTGAAAAATTTCAGCGTTCCTACCCCTCCTTAAAAATTAATGTCCCATGTTCACTCTTGTAACATGAACGTCTGAGATTATTTCAAAACAAAAAGTACAAAATGTTAACCTATTATTACTCACTTGCCTCAAGTAGGAAAAGAGAAACCAGAGCAAACAGGACATGGGCTTCACTGAGGGGCAGGAGATGATGAAGATGGGGTAGAGTGGAGGTGGGGAGGCCTCCTGCCCTGCTGTGATACGTTTGGGGGGAGGGCAGAGGGGACAGGACTGTTTGGTAAGGATCCAGAGGTTAGTATGAATAGAGTTTTGTTCTTTCATTCAGTAAACAAATCCTGATTCCCTGTCTCCTCTGTGCCAGCTGCTGGGTTGGGTGCTGGCAACACGAGGAGACTAAGGTACGTGGCCTGCCCTCCAGAACTCAGACTGGAGAGGGAGGCAGATCTGAACAAACAACACAATGTGCTGAGAGCTGCACTGCAGGAATCTAGACATTGCTGTACAAACACTGGGGACCGACTCCCTGGGAGGAGGGAGGATTAGGGGACACGTGCTGGGGTCTCAAAGGACAACGAGGAGTCTTCCTGGCAGTGAACAGAGGAAAGACCGTATAGGTAGAGCATATTTGGCCAAAGGCAGGGAGGTTGGTGATTAGAGAGATCATGAGGTGTCCTGGAAACGGAAGACAGTTCTCTGTGGCTGCAGCACGGGGTGCATGGTGGCAGTGGCAGTGGCAACAGTGAGATGGTGCTGGGAGAGGTGGGCAGGGACCAGAATTCCAGGTCTGCCAAGAAGTGCGGCCTGCATTCCGTACATTGTGTGGAACCATAGGCTCGTAGGCAGGGGAATGACAAGGTCTGTGATAAGATCACTTGGCCTTACGGAAGATAGATTGGAAAAAGCCAGACAGGTGGCAGAGAGGCCAGCTGTTATGAACTCTACTTGGAAGGACCCTTGCAGCTCAAAGGCCCTTTATCTAGTCTAGCTCTCTATTTCACAAGTATAAAGTGAGGTCTGGAAGGTTAAAAGACTTGCACAGAGCTGCCCAGCTGGTGAGTGACAGAGCTGGAACCACAATGAAGATGTCCTGTTGGCTGCTGCAAGATCATTTCCATCTGCCTAGGCTGCCAAAGAAAATGAAGAGGTCTAAAGCCTGGACTCCCTAGTAGTGCCTTCTACTTTATGAGCTTGAAGCCAACACCATAAAGGTTAGAAAACAATAGTAGGTAAAAGAACAAAGCACTGTTTTTACAATGGTTTTGGACTCCTGCCGCCTTATATAACAGATAACTAGTAAAAGTGGCACAGTTTATAGAATAAAACAAATAAAAACACAGACAAGGGGAGCGAGGGAAAGTACACAGCTGCTTTCTTAATCAACCAAAGTCATCAAATCCTGACCATTCACACACCTTGAAATTTGGAGATTCTTTCCTGAGAGCAGATGGTCATGACTTAAGCTATGTTTTCTAAAAAGAAATCCAGTTGCTGAGAAAATATTTCATCCACAGACTAACCACTATCCTCAAGGTTAGTCCCCAGAGACATCCACCCCAAAGTAAGCTGGGATGATTATCAAAGTCACATTTAACTGAGATTCTAACCCCAACCCCCTCCTCCTGGAATGTGAGGACAGGGAAGTGAGTCTAATCTGTTTCCCAGAAACCTGAGATTTTTGAGTGAAGCAAAGCCACCTATAGCCCTCTCATAATTTCATTCCAAAGAGGGTGGTCTACATAGAGATTTATTTCCAGGACAGAAAGAGATTTTATGACACCTGCATCTTTCCCAAAGGGCCCTTCAGACTTCATCTGAGCAGGGAGGGGTGATGTGTCAGCGGAGAGCTCAGAGCTGCCGTGTCTGCCCAGGTTCCTCTTCACAGTGGGATTCAGACCAAGCCCCTGTTTGGGTTAGAGTGAGTAGCAGGCCAAGGAAGAAGGTATCTGTGTTCTTCAAAACTGCATTTCACATTGTACATAACAAACCACTTAAAAAAAAAAAAACAAAAAAACAAAGCACACCGTGTCTTCAATTGGACACAGATGGGAGAGAATCAGCCACAATAATAAATTCACGGAGGTGGAGTGTGTCGTCACACACAGAGCCCGGATGTGTGATCCAGAAGGTGTGTGGGGGAGAGTTAATACCATATGGCGTTTGACTGCGGTGGGCCTGCTCCCATGTCAGTAGCAACGTGTTCCTCCAGAACAGCTCTGATGCCGTCCCCAATGCCACTGCACTCTGCCAAGCCCAGAAGACTCTTACCAGGTACTGAAGTCGCTGGCGTTCTGTCTCGGGGGTGAATTCCGAAGACATGGGGATGATTTCTCCATTTCTGATGATTATGGCCCTGAAATAGGGAAAATGCATTGTCAGCAGCCAGTCTCATAAATACTCTGATTCTGTGACAACCATAGCTTGGTTCAGACCACACACAAAATGCCAGAAGATGCTGTCTTCTCTCACCTGCACGGCAGAGTTCGCTGTTCCCAACTCCCCACATGGGAGACGTCTCTATATTAAGTGCATTGCATTCTAGTTAGCTTCTGTTTACTTTTTCTGCTAGCTGGAAACATGCCTTGACACTCCAGCACCAAGCATACTACTTGGCATGTAACAAACGCTCAGTGAATAAATGGATGGATGAATGAATGATGTAACAGAGGCTCACTCTAGTCTTGAGTTACCCAACAGAACCTTCTGTGATCATGGCAGTGTTTTTATCTGTGCAGTCCAACAGGGCAGTCACTAGCCACAGGTGGGTATTGAGGACTTAAATTGTGGTCAGTGCAGCTGAGGAACTAAATTTTTAATTTAACTTAATTTTAAAATGTAAAGTTTAAGCAGTCACATGTGGCTAGTATTTAATGTATTAGTGCAACACCAGATCACTGTTACTCGAACAATCTGTGAGTCCACAGCATTGGACTCACCTGGGAGCTTGTGAGAAATGCACAATCTCAGGTTCCACCCCAGACTTACTGTATCAGAATCTACATTGCAAGAAGCTTCCCAGGTGACTCACAAGCACATTAAAATCTGAGTATGTCTGGCCTAGACGCTTAAGCTTGAAGGCTAATATCCTAGATCCAAGAAAAGCCACTCTCATCTCATCTGAAGGCTCAGGAAATTTACACAACTCCAAAAAATGTGGCGAAGAGCTATCGCCAACTCAAGGACTTTTGAGAGAACAGAGCTCCCGAAGCAGAGTGCAAAGGACAGGCTTCAGGATCGATAACCGTGGAGGCAACCTTTCCCGGGCCTATTCCCAGTGGTGTTTCCTATTCTCAGACCTCCGATTCCGAAGTGGTTCCTGACAGCCACTTTCCAGCAATCGATCGGTTGTGGCAGAATGTTGCCATTTCTACAACAAATGAAAGTGGCTTGGGGAATTGCATTCTGTATGAACCCAACAGCTCCATGGCACCAGGGAGCCACAGGCCCAACACGCTTCTCAGTGAAGACCCACCGACATGGGAAATGCCTTCAGTGGACGCAGCTCTGGGCGGATGCCTCACTGATACCAGGGGAGGCTGCATTCTTTGTGCCAAGAGCCCCTGGGCACTCCTCCCTCCAACTGTAGAGGCAGCCCCTGACTTGGAAACAATCCCTGTAGATGGCTACAGCTGTCATGACCTGACCCCAACCCTTCGCCACCTGTGTCCCAGTTGTTGCTGTCATAGAAACTGATGGCGTGAGAGTGAGGGGTGCTGATGAGGAAGAAGATGACAACAAAAATATCAGGGGCTTAGGGAATTTATGGCTCTAGGAGGAAATAAACAGTGGAAGTTATGAGAAAATGGAAAAGTTTAGGGGAGTCAACTTTGAGAAGATGCCTCATGTTGCAATAGTCCTTACCACTTCTTTTATTATGCTGCCTAAAATATGACGAATTAAAGAGTTCTTCTTATAAACTCAGAGCTACTTGTAAAATGCAATCACCTCTGCCCCTCCACCCCACCCCAAGGCCAAATCAATGGGGCCAGGTGTGGTGGCTCACACCTGTAATCCCAGCACTTTGGGAGGCTGAGGCAGGAGGATTACTTGAGGTCAGGAGTTCGAGACTAGCCTGGACAACACAGTGAGACAACCCCCTCAAAAACAACAACAAAAAATTAAAAAATTAGAACACGCCTGTAGTTCTAACGACTTGGGAGGCTGAGGCAGGAGGATTCAAGGCTGCAGTGAGCTGTGATTGTGCCATTGCACTCCTCCAGCCTGGGAGACAGAGTGAGACCCTGTCTTTACAGACAAACAAAAAAGCAAAAAAAAACAGTATGAATTAACTCAAATGGTTTAGCCTAATTATCAGCAAATATAACTACAAAAAGGGGGCAGGAGTTTTGAGAGGGGAGAGAGAACCTTGGAGAATTTGATGGGGGTGGGGGAGGGTGGTGTCGGGAAAGTCTAGGTTAGGGCTTAATTGTAAAGTAGCAAGACAGGCCCAGAGAACCTGGGGAGCTGACATGAAAGTTAAATACATTCCAAAGTTTTGCTTAAAGTTAATCTTAACTCTTTTTCCTCTCTTTTCCTACATGGCCCCAGAATTCCAGCTGAATTCTTAGGTTAAGACTAGGAGAGTGAGATATCCTGGAAGGAAGTAGAAGACCATGAATAAAAGGAAGGAGCAGGTAGGGAGGGTCCAGGGTGGCATGGCATGACCAGGGAGAAGGTGGTCTCAGTGTCACCCCCACACTGTGGGTGAGCCAGCCATGCTCACCCAGGCCATGGAAGCTTCTCCTCTAGGACCCAAGCGCCAGGAGCTCAGGGGCCTTGCTTTGTTCACCCTTACATTCCAGACTCTTAGCATCCTGCCTGCCACACAGCAGGAGCCCAGTGAATACTTGCTGAATAACAGAGCAGCTGAGAGCACTTAGGAGAAGCTGTCTTTTGAATCTGAGGCAGGAAGAGAACAGAACTAAGGCAGCAGACGGGTAGACATTCACTCCGCCAAGTAAGGTGGGGTGGACTTCACAGAGCAAAGCGGGGCCTTCACTTGGAAACTTGTGAAACTTGGAAACTTGGAAAGCTGCTTCCTCAGCTACATTTTCCTTTCTCTTCCTGACCACGGCTGGTCCATCCACCACCTCCACCTCGGGGGCCCCCAGCATCAGCTATTCCCCTGCCCCTCTCTCCACTGCACTCCTGCCCATAGTGCAAAACCATGCTCAAAACACCGTGTATTTAAAATCAAACAAGAAGAAACCAAAACCAAACAAATAATACTCTCCTAATCCAAAATCCAACTTCAGGGGCTGTCCTCTTTTCTTTCCTACTTAGCCAAGGCTTATAGATTCATAATAATCTACATTCGGGGTCTCTGCTTCCTCACTTCCTGCCAAGTCCTCAAACACTGGTAAATTTACTTCTTGCCCCCCTTCCACCCAGTCTCTGTCACTGGAGTCACCAAACGGCCCTCTGTTGCTGTATCCACTGGGCATGTCATCATTCTGATCTCCTGGGTGGCATCTGATTATCCCCCAACTTTGGCTTCTGGGATTCTCCTTCCCCTGGTTTCTGTCCTAACTCCCAGGACATCTTCTCTCAGACTTCTCTACCCCTCCTCTGGTGTTGTGGACTAGGATGCTGTCTCACTACTCTCTCCCCCTGGGCGATCTCATTTCCTAACACCTCAGTCCCCAGGGTTAGGTTAGATCCCTCTTCTGCGCTAGGTATTACCTTAGCCTGGTCCTCCTCCTGATCAATTTTGTAACTGATTACGTAATTGCCTGTCTCCCATGCTAGCCTGTAAGCTCCTAAGGCAAGAAACCATGTCTGTCTTGATCAACACTGTAGCCCTACTATTATACACAGTGCCAGGATATCGTAGGCAGGACCAGCCACATAATTTCAGCGTCCAGTGCAAAATTAAAAAACACACGGCACCTTGTTTAAAAGTGGAGAATTTCAAGATGGCAACAGCAGAGCATCACACAAAATGTGGGGCTCTTCCAAGAGTGGGATCCCGTGGCTGCACAGGTCACATGCACACGAAGTCGGCAGAGTATACACCCTTAATACTTACTGAATGGACAAACAGCTTCAACAACTACATGCACTGATGATTCCAGACAACCTTTCCAGCCCACACATCTCTGTTTTGCACCAGCCTGGAATAGCTAACTGCCAACAGATATATCCACTTGGATATTCACTGGCATCTCATACTAAGTAAGGTTCAAAATGAATGATCCTGTCCCCACCCCACCCCCAAACCTGCCTGTCTTCCAGCATTCCCTATCTCAGGAACGACACTATTTTCTACCCAGTTGCTCATCCCAGAAGCCAGACAGACGTTCCAGGTGTTTCACTTTTCTCACCCCACACATCCAGACAGGCACCCAGTCCTGTGGATTTTGCCTCCTCAGTAGCACGTGAATCTATCTCCTTCCTTGATTCCTCCCCCTGTCGGTGCCTTTTCTGGTTTCCACCGGAGCTCGTCTGCTTAGGAGTTCTCCACTGTCCCCTACCCCGTACTCCGCAGGGTCACGAAGGTGATTTAGGGCACCACTCTCTTCACGCCACACCTCCTGCCCAAACCCTCCATGGTGTCCCAGCACTTCCCATATCCTTCATGATCAGGTTCTCGCCTGTACTTCTGGCTCAGCCTCACTTGTGCTGTGTCCACGTCTCCCTTCTGACGGCCAGCCTACCCGAGTCAGCTCAGGAGAATGCCCGCCTTCCTCGCCCTCCTGGCCTCGCTCTCACAGTCCCCCTCTGTGACCCTGGGGTGGCGTCTTCCCACCGCCCCACGGCCCTTTCCAGTCCTCTCTGTGACTGTTGGCTTCCGTGGCTGTCTCAAACCACCCCGAGGACATTTTATGGGCAGAGTCTAAGTTGTCGTCTCTGAATCTCTGACACTCAGCGCCTGGCATGTGGCAGACACACAACAACTGTTTGCTGATGGATAAGTGACTAAATGAATGAAGAACGAGCCGGACTTGGGCGAATGAACAGAAGGATCTTGAAGCGAGGGCCTTAAATAAGACTTTTCTTAGTAACAACATTGCTAACTGTATATAGTCGGAGCCCTCAAAGATCCATCTGCCTTTTTGTTGGTTTTGCAAAAAGACAGCAAGGCTAAGAGGATGCTGTTCTGGCTGAGCCGCCACTGCAAAGGGACTTGGGAGACAAAGAGACACGAGGCAGGGCCCTCTCCTTAGTGGACAGCAAAGGCCACCACCACCAAATTCACCATCCCGCTATTACTGCTGGGGTAACCCTAGCTTATTACTTTCTTAAATAGATAATTATATCCAAAGCCATCTATGTACAGAACATTCTCCATTCCTGTTTGAACGCTCAAGTTCCCCCTGTAAGAGGCATCTACCGTAAGAGATGACAGCACTGTCTGGCTGCAGCCTTCCCGATCCCCACATCACAATGCCTATTCCTCTGCGATCCTTGGCTTCCTTTTGATCTTTCTCTCTTTCATCCCTCTGATCTCGGGATCAATTTGTCAGAGTGCCGGTCTCCAGTCTGGAGCAGGGCGGCAGAGGAAAGGGGTTTCAAAGGGAAGGAAGTGCGTGCGAAAGCTGACAAATCTGGTACTAAACAATCAATAAAGCGGAGAAATGCCTTTAAAGCTACATTGTCTCATCATAAGACCCCTGCACTTCACAGCATCTACCTCATTATTTTGTGAGGTGCTTTTTCTAAGGAAAATTAAGGGGGAAAAAAAAAAAATGAAAACAAACAAAAGCTGTGGCAGCAATCTGGGTCCAGGAGAGCTGGGTATGTGCCCTGACATTTCTTCTGGGGCCTCGGGCCTGGACCTGCGGATATTACCATGGTCAGAATTTGGATGACATGCCATGACCTACCCAGGGTTTGGCCAGAGACTAAAGGAGGAAGTTGCAAGGGGCTGGGGGTGATTTAAGCCACAGACAACTACCTCCTACCCAGTACCCCTTACCATACAGAGGGGATGAGTCTTAAGCATATGTTCCAAAGATAAGGTTAGTTTTCATTCACAGAGACTGCAGCTGAAATTTACATGCTTTACTTTTAATTCTAGTGTAATAGATGGGGCGTTATTTGTGATACAGTGAACAATAAGGTTTAATGCGTTCTTATGAGTCAACTGCAAGGATGGGAGAAGAGGAGGTAAAAGCAGAGACATTAATAGTTTTTTAAATGCCCCCCTCACCTCCAGTATTCGCTACATGAGAGGATAAAGGCAATTTATTCCTAACTGTTGAGAATTTTGAGTTTAGAGAATAATTTCTAGAAAATCCTGCTACTTCTACCCTCCAAGGGTGTATTTTGGAGTCAAAAACACCTACTATTTGTTTGTTCCTTGAGTTCATCAAAATGAAAAGTGATCAAGAGAAAAAGAAAGGGTAAAACAGGATACTAATTTCAAATATTCATTTGATTTTTATAGTTCCTCTTCAGGAGATCACATTAACTCTTTTAAATCCCACCTTGGCACAGTGTTCTCAGAGCAGGACTGACATGCTCCAAAAGATATTCAACAAGCAAGCAAAAGAAAAAAGGTGACAAAAAATATGATTAGGCAATTGACAGAAGGGAAAATGCAATTGTTTGACAAAAATATGAAAAGACAGCAAGTAGCATGGCTGAGCAGTCTAAAGACATGAAAGATATTCGA
This sequence comes from Eulemur rufifrons, assembly GCF_041146395.1. Taxonomy (NCBI): domain Eukaryota; kingdom Metazoa; phylum Chordata; class Mammalia; order Primates; family Lemuridae; genus Eulemur; species Eulemur rufifrons. The sequence continues at coordinate 48,844,142 of NC_090998.1, forward strand.
TCTCACTAGTCCAGGAAAATGCAAATTAAAGTAACACATAATTTGGCTCATCAGATTGGCAAACATTTCAAAACATCAGCAATATACAGTTCTTAGGGGAAAAAGTCATTCTTATAATTAATGGGAATGTGAACTGTTATACCTTTAAATCTATTAAAATTATAACTATATATTCAATGGTTCAGCCATTCCACTTTTGGGAATACACCCTAAAGAAATAAAAGATTCAGTACATAGGATAGATATTTAAGAATTCATATTTTGACATTATTTATTGACCGGAAAAAGGGGAATTGTTGAATGAATTGGTCCATATTCTATAAGATGTCACACAGTCATTAAAAAAAAAAAAAAAAAAAAGGTGACATCTATGTTTTGTGACCTAGTGGTATCCATGATGTGTCAAATGAGAAAAGTTGCAGAGTAATGTGTGGTACTTTCCCATTTTTGTAAAAACAAAAACTATACATAAATACCCAGTATATATGAGGAGTCTAACTCCAGGCCCAAGTCCTGTGTGTGATGCTTCAGGCCCGACTACAGGTAATTCCAAAGGCTTTGGCCAGCAGCTCACGGGGAGGCTGCCATCCCCAGACTGCACGACCAGTGCACAGCAGCTGCTGGGAGAGCTGCAGCCCAGGACCCGCTCTCCCACCCCACCCCTGCACTATCACAGTAAGGGGGAAAAGTCTCGACTATTAATTTCAGTTTGGGTCATTGTCCTAACTGACCACCTTGACACCTGGCGGCTTGACAATATCTAAATATGTCTGAATGAGTTGGGAGAAAAGTATGGAAATGGGAGAGAAAGAGTTAATTTTTCTTTGTATACCTTTTTATTATTTGACTGTTACAGGGAATGTGTGCTCCTTTTGTCAATTTCAAGAATTTATTTGCCCAGATGTGGGAGTATAGTCTCAGAAGACCTGGAGTCTTCCTGCATGCTGATTCATCTTGGTACCACCACCAATCTTCACGAACCCCGTGAGCCTCAAGCGCCAGTCTACAAAGTCCTGCCCAGTGGCCGAAGCACACCCCAGGGGCCGTTACTTGGAGCTCGGGCACAGCAGCAAAAGTACCCTGCATCTGTGGGGCTGCTGAGAAGCCAGGGACTGAATTTTGTTATAGAAATGAGAACTGGTGAAGCCTAAGAAATGTCTGTACTTTTCTCCATTACTTGTGTTTTAAGGGTGGGGGCGGGGGGGACCCACAAAAGCAGGTTGAGAACTGCCAATCATGTTCAAAACTAAAAAGTATAAAAAGAGGTTCTGAATGAGGGATTAACTGGATGACTGAAGAACCCATTGGCCCCTCTGGTGGAAGGTCAGATCTCGTTAATCTTAGCCATACAGGGGAGTTTATACAGGACCCCCCCCCCCAGCGTGGGCATGCTGTACCAGTCTGATACATACATGTGTCTGGGGACCTAAGCACTGACTCGAAACTCTGCCCTTAGGCTCTGACAGTATATATCCACATATGATTTATTCAGTGGCTACAGGGAAATTTTAAATGCGTTAAATCAGTGATAAAGCAAAAACAGAACAAAACAAAATACCTCTCCCAACTCAATTACTGCATCATTGCCTGTGGGCCACCTGCCACACCACACAATGTCCAGAGTTCAAGGCCCAGACAGTCACCAGGGCGTCTGGAGGTGGCAGCAGGATGGGAGAGCCACTGCCCCCTCATACATCACTACTGGGAGTAAACAGAGTAGGGGATGTCGTTGCTGAGAGGCAGCAAACAGCCAATCACACTCTTTATTGCTTGGAATACACCTCCCTTGTTCCAGGGTAAGACTTGACATACACTGTTGTGTGCGTGCGTGTGCACACAGCAAGTAAGTGTAGCTATGTCTACAGCCACACTGCAGAGTGGTTCCACTCTGTAGATCAAGGAAATCTCCTTCTGAATGTCTCAAGAGAGTCCTCTCCCCACCCCAACACACAGGATGCTACTAGGTTTGAATAGTAGCTCATTCCCACCCCCTCATTTCTAATCTTCACTAAAAGGAGACGACATTGCCTCAGTATACCACAGTATCCTGGGTCATCTGCTACAAATACAAAGAAAGCTTCAGATTCAAGCAAAGGAGCAACAAATGAAGCTTGAAGAGGAAGATGAAGCTTGGAGAACCAAGTAGGGCAAATGCAGGAACACTTTGTCAGCATCTGCTTTCTCGAACCCTCAGGAATCCTAAAAGCCTGTGTTCGGCCATGGCACATTCCAGAGCATATCACCTTTCTGTCCATGTGCCCCCTCAAGGTTAAAAAAAACCTTTGGCCTTAAAACCAAATAAAATTCCAAAATTCACAGGCAAATGATATTGCAAATAGGTGCTATGTACACACAGCACAAGGACAATTAATAAGCATGGAGCTTTTTGGCTGCAGTAGAAGGCTTTGTCCAAGTGGCACAAAGTCTACTTCAATCACTCCCTCTGCTCCAAATACACAGGAATGACCTATAACATGAGAGTGAGTGAGTGAGAATGAGAAAAATACATATAGAGAGAATGAGAATATATATAGAGAGAGAGAGGGAGAGCGAGTGCTTGCACACAAGTGAGCATGCGCCAATCTCAAAAATAAAGGTAGAATCTCTGTAGAGCAGAAATAGAAAATCACCAGGCTGCTGGACTCGAGAAGCAGGTAATGGTGTCCAGGAGTCCAGTTTCCATGGAGTAGAAGGTATTAAAAGTCCTCAAACAAGACAAAGGACAGGGATCAAGCCCACACCTCAAGTCTGAATCCACACCAACTCACTTCCCTTTGTTATACCTGGGTTTCTTCTCTCTGCAGCTCAGGAACTTGCTGGACAGCAAAGCAAAGTGCTTTGAGGCTCTGGTTTGAAGAAGTCCTGGTAGTACAGAGCTTCATTCCCACCTCTAATTCCTGAGCATCAGTCAGCCCTGCAGCATGGAACCCACCCACGTGCACAGTTAAATGTGTGTCCATGTAGAACACACAAACACGCAGGAGGAAGGTTCTGCAGCATCTACCCTGTCTGGGTGGCTGTTAGGTTCTGAGGGTTTACGTGGGAGGTTATAATGTGACAGCCAAAGCATGAAATGATAAAGACTGAGGCAAAGGCTAATGGTCAAGCCCACCTCCAGCTCAGAAAGTTTGTGGCTTTGGGGGAAATTCACATATATGTGAGTAATTGGTGGCTGGGTGTTGTGTAGACATGACACTGGCCTGGGAATCAGAATTGGTAGGTGCCAGCTCCATCCTGGGCCAGTCTTTATCTCTGGGCCTCCATGTCCTCACCTATAAAAAGAAGGGGTAGGACCAGATGATTTCGTAGGCATCTTTCAGGTTTAAACTGAAATGCTTCTGAAAAACAGCCTGATACTCGTGGGCTGGGGAAATACCGGCAAGGACTCCAGTGACTGCTTTTCTTCTCAGGAGGTGGTAATCACCACAATTTAGATTCTAATAAATATAAACCACACACAGAAGCACCAGGATGGGAGAAGCCACTCGTGGTGTTTCTCTTAAATCATAAAGGACAGGAACCCATTACTGAGCAAAAGCCCCCAGTGTCATTTCACTGTTGTCTGCAGTCCCCTTGGAATGCAGAGCTGCAAACAAAAGGCATCTTTGACACTGTTAAGAGTATTCATGGGATACCCTGATTCCATTACACACTTTCTCAGCTGAAAGTGATTTGAAACGCAACATTAAACTGCACATTTCCAGAATGGAGGAGAAAATCTGGTACAAGGTGACAAAGAGAAACCATTCAGAAAACCCTTTTTGACAGTGTATATCAATTTCAAGGCACAGGGAGGAAGCATCCATTTTGTTCAAAAGCATCAGACCTTGCGGATTCTATTTGGATACAGCAGAAATGTCGGGTCTCCTTCAAACGTATTAGAAATGTGTTGATGGGAAAGAAAGCAGGGCAGGGGAGGAAACAAGCCAGGCTGTAGATGCTAATTAGAGGTGTCAAAAAATAGCTCAAGGGAAAAAAAGATAATCCCACCAGCCAGGAATTAGTTTGGGTGTGTTTCTAGTCATTCCATTTTCAGAATAGTGACTAAAGAAGTTTGCAAATATGATGATTCATGTAACAAGACCTCAAATATACAACTAAGCTCCTCAGCAATAATACTACCAAAAAATGGTCAAGGGAAAAAAAATTCAGATCTTTAAGTAGCAGCAAAAATAAGTGACTAGAGCAATAACTGAGTCAAATGTTCTTTGCTTTCCTCACAACCAACCCAGTCTGTACTTGTACCACCCAGAATAATTTCTCAATGTCATAATCCAGCCACTTTCTACAAACATCTTGCTATCCCAGCAACATTCAGGAAACCTAATACACCAGCACAAAAATTTCCAGATCAGGTAAAAGCTTCATCATCATTAACGTTTTCAAGGTACTTATTTCTAAAAAAAAAAAAAAAAAAAACCAACAAGGGGTCCATCTGTTAATTAATAGTAGGATGGTTTGTTTTTTGTTTTTTTAATATAATACACACAACATAGAATTTACCCTTTTAAAGTGTACAGTTCTGTGGTTTTTAGAATATCCACAAGGTTGTGCAACCATCACAATTACCTAATTCTAGGACATTTTCATCATCTCAAAAAGGGCTTCTTCACTCCCCGTGTCTATTAGCAATCACTCCCCCTTTTCCCCCCCACTATTCTACTTTCTGTCTCTATGGATTAGTCTATTCTGGACATTTAATATAAATGGAATCATACAAAATGTGGTCTTTTATGATTGGTTTCATTCACCAGGCATATGTTTTCAAGGTTCATCCATGTTATAGCATGTATCTGTGCTCCTTTCCTTCTTACAGCTGAATAATATTCCATCATATGAATATATCATATCTTGTTTACCCATTTACTAGTTGACAGACATCTGTATTTCCATTTTTTTTTTATTTTCTTCTATTCTTCCCATTCTCATTCTCTCCCTTTAGAAGATAATTTTAAGGGACTGTGTTTCCATTTTTTTTTAAATGAATGATGCTGCTATGAACACTTGTGTGCAAGTTTTTGTGTGAACATATGTTTTCAATTCTCTTGGGTATACACCCAGGAGTGGAAATACTGAGCCACATATTAACTTTTTGAGGAATCACCAACTGGTTTTCTAAAGTGGCTATACCATTTTACGTTCCCAGTGGGTAGGTTTTAAAACCTTTCTCTTAAAGGATGACAGAGTTCAAACTCATTTATTTCTGAAAAGCTCACAGTGATTTTTTATTCAGCACCATTTTAAAATCAACTTGCTGGAAAAGTTTTGCCTGTATGCTTAGATTTCAATGCATAAATCGAACACTTAATGCTTTATTTTCCATTTGCATCAGATGATACATATTCAATTTCTCTCAAAAGCAGGGTCAATACCTAAAATCCACAGCACTGCACAGTCCTCCAGCACAATTGTGTACAACCACTTCCCAAGTCCTAAAGCAAGCACATGTTTCTCCTTGTAGCAAGTAGGCAGACCGGATGGGACCACCAAAGGCATTCATTTTTCTTTCTACTATAGTCATTTTTGGAGTAGGATGGATCTTTTCTTCCTTTTCTTTTTTTAAATGACTGTTGACTACAATAGTTCACTGTGTGCCAAGGCAGGTAGGACTTGCAGAGCCCGGGAGCCAATCTCTTTGCTACCACCCTTGTTAGATTTGTGTCCATTTCTGGCCTCTTTACTTGAAAAAGGCAATGCAATGGAACAACTGAACAGAGTTCCAAGAAGAGAAGTAAAAACAATTCAAAGGGTGGAAAATGTATGCTTTGAAGAAGGTTAAAGCAATTGTGGTATTTTAGCCTGAAGGAAAGAATGAGGAGTGATTTGATCACACTCTCCTTCAGGCATTTAAAATGGTTTTATTCAGAGAATGGTGGGTGACCAGCTCTCCATGCTCAGAGTGAAACAAACAAGAAGAAATTCTATTTAAATCACATCAGTAAAATTCTATGGTTGGAAAAGGGAAAAGAATTTCTTGATCTTTCACATTACATATTTGACCAAAGCTCGTGTGTCTCCAGCCCTGGACTTCTTCAAAAAGACACGAAGGAGTTTTGTCTATATTTGCCTGCCAAGAATCCTGAGGCGTCCTTCACTGTTGTTTGTTAATGATGCTATAAATCAGGAACTATATCTGCTGCACGAGGGCAAACTGGCTCCATGCACGAGATCTACACTGTATAACGTATTGGGAAAGCCTTGCAACCTGCACTGTGCAAGTAAACAGGGCCTCTTATTTGCCACATGCCCCTGTGCAAAATAAGCTACATGACTTCACCTGGCAGGGCAGGTGGGCTCACCTGTGGCCCATGGTAGGTTATACAGGCTAGATGCTGTGTGCCAGCCGTACCTGTAAGACCTCTCTGCCTCTTCCTGGTGACAGTTGCCTGACTCCAGTTCCTTACACAGCAAAGGCCTGGGAAGCTGATCTCTCATTCACTGAACATAACCCATTCAGTTGGGTTTGGGACCTGGCCAAGGTGAAGTGTAAAGTGACCAAAGCTTAGAGTACAAAGTCTAGTTCAAGCTATGAACTACTATGCATTCTTAGAGTTAGCCACTCTGAAAATGAATTTTTCCCATTTGATAAATAGACAATGACACTTTCTTCAGACCAAATGAGTATATATGCAAAAGGACTTTAAGTATAGCTTATTAGTGATGCTGAATGAATCATTAAAGGAAACTTGCATATAAAAGTCAAAGCAGAATAGTCAATTATAATACTTGGAACTTTGCTATGTCGTATAATGAAAACTGTCCATAATTGGGATCGTAAGGAATTGCATGAAAGAAAAAACAAACTGTACTTAGTGACCCCGCTTAGGCTTTAATGATAAAATGGTATGCTGATTGCCCGCTGTCACCTCCATTCATGTGCTGTGATCCCCCAACTCCACAGAAAAGAAGGGAGATTGACAGGGGAGAATTGGAGCATTCCTGCTTCTCTTAATCAATAGCTTTGAAACCCTGCTCTGTTCATTAATATTAATGTTAGGGTCCTCTTAACATTTTCCCAAAGCCTATCTGTAATTTATAATTTTATCTTGACAAATAGATATATAAAGGGTTTCCATGCCAAATCCCCTTTCCCTGTAAAAATTCTGCTCAATCCATAATTTACCTGAGGCTCTCACAATTGTCCAAATGAAAAATGAGTCTGAACTATGTTCGTGGAAACAGAAAATTCTTAGACATAAAATACCCAATTTTTTTTGTTTGGATTCTATGTGGGAAGTAAAGGAGAAGAAAAAGCCTGGGAATCTTCCTAGGTTTCCAGCTTGGGCAATGGAGGGTGATGGGCTATTAATGACAGGAGACACAGGAAGGAAAGCCAGTGTGGAGAAGACAGTTCATTTTGGGCACGTTGAATTTGGGGCGTGTGCCTGATGCCAGGTGAAGGACCAGTGAACACACAGTGGGAAATGTGTGGGTGGTGCTCAGGAACAAGGTCAGGGCTGAAAGAATAGATTTGGGAACAGTCACGTCTATACAGTAGTTAAAACTATATATTGAATCAACTGTTCCAGGGAACGCAAATAGAGAAATGGGGATAAAACAAAGCTGAGAACAGAACTAACATATTAAGTGAGAACATAGAAAAATGTGTTCATTCTCTCATCTACCGTCTACCTCGTCTATCCGGCCAACTCTCCTCTACAGAACAAGTCAAGAGTTCAGGCAACACGTTTCTTTGTCACAGGACTCTTCTGAGCCTTTAATATACTAACATGTATTGTTATTCTCCAAAACCAGGTTATCTATGAAATGATTTCCAAATCTGACTAGGGGAGGAACATTACCTAACATCTCTTCACTCTTCTCCCACGTGGGGGTCAGATTCAGGGATGGATGCACTTGACTGAGCTATAGCTTGGGGACAAAGTTGGCTTCACTGTTGGAGCCTCACTCCTATTCCTGAAGCCCTGTCAAGTATAAAATCAGAGCTGTTCTCTCTTGTGATGAGATCACACCGGGCCATCTCTCTGGTTCCATTTTCATTTTTCAGATGCACAGAAGAAAAGAGGCCGGGGTGGGGGCTGCCTAGGGAATGCCAGGCTCTCTCCCCGTCTCCCCCTACTCTCTGTTTTCTCTATTCTGGCTGTTCTCTTAGACAGTCTGCCAGGTAAGAGGGCTCACTACCCTCATTAAGCTCGGGGACTTTCTTGTTTTGATTCGCATTTTATTTTTGTATTTGCTGCTTCTCTGGAATGACTTCCCCTCATCACCAGGATTAGAGGGAAAAAATGCAAATAGGGTGTTCTGGTCCTCTGCCCTGGACTTGATTCTAGCTTAAAAAGACAACTTCGACATGTTCCAGCCTGGCTCAGGAAGAAAAGGCACTGGGATTTAGGGCTAAAATGTATTATGAATACTAATAAAATGTGTTCCTCTGTCTTATCCTCTGTCCATATACTTCTCTGTTCAGCTTCTTGGGATTAGCAGGCAGGGTCTAGAATAGGACTTGAGAATTAGAGTTTCTGGGTCTTGGCCATGTAGTTTCTTATTCTTCCTGGGACCTTCCAGAAATCAGGCTGAGTTTTAACTCATCCCTGAAGCATGTTATCGCCCCTCTATAGAGAACCTGCCCCTAATGGGAAGGTTCCACACATTGAAACAGGTAAAAATACATGTTTTGAATCTTATATTTCTCCCATTTTGTAAACACTCAGAATATTAGTATGAGGTTAATTTAAACCCTCATTACTTGACAGGAAGCTAGCCATGGATGAATAGCAGCAATATCAACTTATCAAAAATGTTCACAAGGCTAAAGCCCAGAAGAGATTTGTTCTTATGGAACATGGTGAAGACAATAGAAACGACCTTATTTATTTATATTTGAAAAACTGAAGTGGTTGAAGAAGAGACTAATTGGCTGCTTGAGACCCAGAGGTTTAATGTCGTGGGTCAGACAAAGCAGAAGTACTGTTTTATTTCTATTTTCCCTGTCATATTGAGAAGGGGAAGAATAACACAAATAAAAATAAAGCCCCCAAATAGATGAAAATGTCACAGAAGGGAACCCTGCTGCAATAAAAGGGATCAACTGCTCTGGCTCCCGCAGATTACATGGTGGGGCCCTAAAAGCCCTTGAAAATGAGGCTGTCACAGGGCTGTCAGGGAGCTGGGAGGAATGGCAGTGAAGAGAAGTGCCCATAGATTAGGGACAGGCAAATCAGGTTCAACTTTCTATATGGAAGACAACGGATTCTGCAAAGTAAGGAGGAAACATTTGATACCAACCTGGACTCAGATTCTAAGGAGATCATTAAAGAAAGGCTTGCGAGGGCTTGTAAAAGAAAGGAGTGGCCACCAGCGGTCGGCCTGGGTTCTCTTGAGAGTACAAGGCATGTCATTCCCAATCCTTTTTCCCGCAACCCTTTTCTTGTCCAGGTAAAAGAAACGCTACAAGCATAGCATCTACTCGGACTTCGGAAACCAACAAAATATTTCACAATCTCTTAGCTGACAATGTTGAATAGGGGCTAGTATAAGTAGAAATAAGCAAACCAAAAATGGTTGAAAGGTGCACAAAATTCAAGAGTTTCAGTCCGTAAGACACTCACTGTGGCTGAGCTGTGTGGCCCGGCTGCGGGGAAGTGAGGGTGGGCTTTAAGGACGCTGTCTTTGCAGGGCGGGTGGCTGTGAGTTCTATAAGGCACGCGTCAGCTCAGTCCTGAGAGGTGCCGTGTGTAAGAAGGGAAACCACAGTCACAAGGCCAGGGACAGAGACCTGGATGATGAGGGGCTCAAGCCAGATATCTGGAGAATATCTGAAGGAAGCCAGGGACGTTTATTCAAAGAAGAGAAGACTTCCGGAGGGTTCCAACAGATGCCTCTTGATATCCGCTGGACTGTCAAGTGGAAGAGTGAGTCATCATCTTTGGGTGGTGAGAATATGATATCTTTCTTTCCTTAATCTGATTTATTTGTATTTTTAAAAACTGTGCACAAGTAACATATACTGCTTATGTAAGAGTAAAAAGATTTTTTTTAAACAAATGTTTCATGAAGTAAACATGTACATATAAATATACAAAATAGAACAGATTCCTGAGAGGGAGGGTTGTCATAAACAAAGAGGAGGTCCAGGCCAGGGGACACCGAGATCCGGCTGAGCTGGCGACACCTGGGAATGTGTTCGTGAAAAGGTGAAGAGTATTTACAGGAAGTGTAAGGAAAAAGTAGGATGCGGGAAAGGAGGAGGGAGGGCACTGACTCTTGGTGGCGCGGACTGAAGGGAGCCAGGGAGAAGACGGAGGCACAGGAAGGGCTGAAAACTGTGGGAACGCTCCATGCTGCAAGTTGCAGAGACGAGAGGGAGAGAGAAACCAGGATTTCTAACCAGGCACCAGCTGGACCCAGGTAAGTTGACTCGAGACATGGCTGTGAAGTCAGCAAAGGTTTAACCAAAGCCAAAGAGAACATCTCCAAGGGCTCCAACAGGAAAAATCTCCTCCTTTCAGAGTTCACAAGAGGCACCCAATGCTGCGACAGGTCCAGCTGGAAAATGAGGTTGGGGAAAGGGTGGGTGACCAGAAAACAGCAACTCCAAAAGCAAGGTCCTGCAGAGACCTGCGGTCAAAGAGGAGCCAACGGGCACTGTCAGGTCGTGTGAGATGCCTCAGCTGGTCGGCCGCCTGTCCCCACCGTCCCCAACGAAGGTTTATCTCAGTTTATCTGAGTATGGACAGTAGGCGACAGGAAAGGACAAAGAACATCAGCAACAAAATCAGGAGTGTGATTTTTGATGGATAAACCATTTCCTGTTTTTGCTGGGCCTAGCTGTGCCAAAAGCGGAAACTTAGTTTCCATGAAAGAGTAGAAACACCATTCCCATTTCAACACAAGAAAGGATGAGAAATATTTATATTGAGGCCTAGTGCATCTGAAAAAAAGAATCTTCAGGTGAATAAAAAATATCTTAAGCTCTAAACAGACAATTATTTAGGGTTTAACTTCTTCCTCAAACTGTAAAATGAAAATAAACCAGTGCATCCTTATATATTTCACAAGACTGAAGAAAAAAAAAATCAACAAATTCACTGGAAGAAAACACACTCTAGTAAATCCACCAGAAATATGTTATAGATATGCTATTTTCAAATGTTTTTCTGGGGGCAGGGTTCAAATTGTAAGCTTGTCCTTATAATAACATTATTGGAGAGGCACTTCCTACCATAATACCACTCCAGAAAACACTCAGAAGAAGCACTGTGCTTCAAGTCCCATGTTACTATGTCCCAATTTCTATGGACTTATTCAAATCTACATTTCGAATGTTTAGCCTCGGTCAGAAAGTCACACACTCCACAGAACAAGAGGCTCTCAGAACACAATTATCATGCCATTTCCATTGCTGGTTTCAGGCACAACCACCTCTCAAAGCAGAAAAGCAGATGGTGGCTTTCCACACGCAAACCTTGACAGCCCCAGCCTGGTGCAATTTAGGAATGAGGCTCAGAAGGAATTAGGAGAACATATTTAATAGAGACATTCGTTATAATTTGAAACATGAGTTTGCCGTTCAAAAAGCTAAACTCTGGTGCTTAAAGCTGAGTGCTTAAAACTACCCCTAGCATCCTAAAGTAATGTATCCTAATTACAATCACATTCTTTCAATCATAGATGAAAAAAGTTAGCACTTTCTCATGTTTGGCTGGAATCACTTGGAGTCATGCAGTGTAGTTGTGAGGTCTCTTTCATGGGACTCAGTGTTTTCATTTGGTTTCCACATGAATAATTCTTGGAAGCTACAAAGTCTTTGAAGGGTATCTATTTTTGCCTTAAGGTCTGGTGGCCTCAAAGTTCACATGAACCTCACAGATGCAAACTATCTCGGGCGTGATTCATCTATGCCTACAGCGTTCTCACCAAAGGGAGGTCCCTGCCTGTGTGGGGTTTCTGTATTTATACTGCTTATGTGTTTATTTGTAGTGAAAATTGTTTTCACAAGTCTAAGAAATTCAAAGATGGTATACAGGGCACATTTGTGAAGAATTAAGTCAAAACTCACATTCTTGACCGAACCAGTGTTTATTATGCTTTGGCAGTGGGACGTTGCTTTGCCAAAGCTCTAAACTTCTCATCTTCCTGCCTACACAACTGCAGTCACCTCACGGCCCACACTGGATACGGTTTATTTAAACCTTCAAATTGCGGAGAAAAGAAAGGGGCATCTGACCCAGGAGAGGTCTCACACACTCAGGTACTATTGGACAGCTAAGAGGATTTCTCTCCTCCATGAAATGCTGGGGGTGGCTAGGCCACTCCCCAGAATGACTAAAAAAATGACTTTTCCTATAAAAGGTGACAAAATGGCCAAATGACCCAGACTAGCTCTGTGGGGAAACACTGCGTCCCAGGCTGAAGATTCCGTTCCAACCACATACCAGTCATATGCTGCTATACAAAAACCTTTAGGACTTTACATATGACCTCCTGTCCCCTAACTTAGATCTTATTTACTTCTAATTTACCTACAGTACAAACACCAGTGGTTACTTGATTTTCGGGTCAAAAAAGACATACTAAAAGGAGAATAAAGTCTATTCCTTGCAGGCTCGTGGCTCATTGACAGCAGCAAGAAATAACAACCAACAACACGCGAGACTCTACAAAAACTAAATAAGCAGCCAAGATCTCGAAGGAGACTACAGCCAACAATACACTGCATGAAGCAAGGTGCTAAGGACACCACAATTGTGGAAGAACAAAGGAAATGAAGTTCGTGCCCATGATTTGGAAGCACTAAGAAATGTTTAGATTATTTTCCATATATTACTACTCTGTGTTTAAGGAAGAAGCGGGGAAAGAAATTCCAAAACAGTATGTAGAGTACGATTTCCTTGGGGAGGGGGTGAGGGTGGGGTGGAGGGAAGGATTAGGTATGGAAACAGACTGGAAAGATATACCGCAAACTGTTGATAGTGGTTGGGGAGGGGGTGAGATTACAGGCAATCTTTCATTTTTGCCTATTTGTATTTTCTACAAGAAACATGACATATACAAAGCAAAAATTGTATAGCCAAATACTTGAGCATTTATGCCAAAACCACTCTTCCCTCTGTAGTAGGGTAGAGTCTCTATATACCACAAAACACCAGCTGGAGATATGCCTGTCTAGGGCTATTCCGTGCCCCTAGCCATACAGCCTGTCCTTGCCCCATAAGAAAGGAATGGAGACCAAGTACTAAGAATCACCTATAAAAGAGAGTAATTTGTGAGCATTTTGTGACAGTTTAGAGAGTCCACACTGTGGCGAAGTCTTGTTAAATGTAACTAATAGGCTGGGGTGAGCGCCATTCTCTCCACAGGCCATAACACTCATGGCCATGACCCACCTTAATGTTAGCCATGGCAGTGACAAACCAAAGAGCTGAAAGGCTTGACCTGAAGACTGACCTCTGCAGACTGGCATGAAGTAACAGACATGGCTCCCAGCAGTGCTCTCCTGCTCTTAGGACCTGATGCCTGGGGGCCAAGCCCGGACACCCACAGGCAGGCAGTGTGCGCCCGGCACGCACCCAGGCAGTGCCCCCTCTGCTGCCTCTCTCTGGATGGCACTGCCCTGCTGTGTGCCAGCAACTTGGAGCCACTGTTTTAGAGCATCTAACCAATCTCCAAGCATGCCTTCAGATTAACCCCACCTGTGTGGCGCTCAGCTTAGGAGCTTCTCAGAGAGGCGTCTGCATTGCACAGGTGGTCAGGTGAGTGTGCAAGAGCTCTGTGAGCAGCCCTGTGGTGGAGACCACACCTGGAATGTGCTTGCCCGGGGGTGGGGGTGGTCAGTGCTGTGGAGCCCGTGGTGGTGTCTGCCTGAGACAGAAGAGCAGCTGGGGACCAGAAGACAAGGCCTTCCTGGCTGCCCCGTGCTCAAAAAGCCACAAAGCTGGTGAGGAAGCTTTGGATGCTTGCCTTTCTCCCAGGTCTGGCTTTTCATACAAGTACAGACTCTCCTGGAGGCTCAGAAGAACACGTGTGATGAAATGAGATAAAAAGAGGCAACCCCAGTTAGACATAAGGAAGAACACATTGATGACCAACAGTGGAGATTCCGGCAGGGAATCCTGGAGGAAGTGGGGCTGAAACGCCTTTGGACCTGAAGAATGTTGCATGATTCAATCCTTCCTCTTACTGAAGGAAAAGGTACTAATACTTTTTGAAAAGCACCTGCTAAAAAGCTGGCACTGTGTCTAATTTCTCTTCATTAACCCAAGGAGGCAGGTATTATCCTAACATTGCATATGAGGAAACAAACTCCAGAGTCCTTAAATGAGAGTAGGTTTGCCTGGCCCCAAATAAGTGCTGCCTCTCAGATCAACCAAGTGGTCTTTTCAGGTCTGTGAATCTGTCCAAGGTAACGTCTTGCCTGCCCACATTGGGAGCCGTCTGGGGGAGTCAAGTGGACCAGGGTTGAGTGTGGCTCTTCCACTTGTCACCTGCCACCTTGGGCTGGCTATCTGACCTCTCCTAGTCTACAAAAACCTACTGCATGGCACACTGTGAAGATCAAAGAAGTCAGCACCATCCAGGGCTGAGCGCCCTGCCCTGCGTAGTTGGTACAGGGATGAGGGCAGGCAGGGGCAGCGGTTCAGATTTCAGACCCCCTGCTTCTCCTGCTTCTCCTGGCTGCTTCCCAGCTGTGAGACTAACGGTTCACTACTTGACAAAGCAGGTGAAAGCACAACATAAACTGCTACAACCTCCTGCCAGCCCTCAGCCCCTCCTCTCTCTGTGGTTAATTAGCAAGAACACTTGTCACATACAGAGAGTTGAAATCACTAACGTGACTCCAAAACTTATTGCAGATCATTCAACATTTACTAGAGGTGCGTAATGCAGAGATTTGGTAAATGACATTTTGTCACATAAATTGTCGAGCTTAGAAATCTTATTAGTTTAATCGTTTCATTTTAGTGACAAAGAAACCAAGATCTGGGGAGGTTAGCAGTTTGGCCAGACCAAAACCCGCGTCCTACCTTTCACCCCAGTGTTCTTTCTTCAATATCCCAGGCTTCCTCCTGCTCATGGGGGACTATGACTTCTCACCCGCACTCCTGGTTGTTTTTCAACACATAGGGACAGCGTTGAGAGAGACAACGTCCCGAGATAGAGGAACACAGCCTGGTGCCTTCTGCCACCCTCCAGCAAGGGTCAGGTTCTTCTCAGTGCTGGATTCCTGCCTCCAACTAAAAGCTGCTGCTTTTTTTTTTTTTTCTTTGCCTGCACTGGGTTTCCGCCCCATGCCGGTGGTGACCATCCTGTCTCCTTCTCCTTTCTAAGATCCAATAATACTAAAAATGTTGAACTCTAGTGAATTTCCATCCAGACAATTGCCAGGGACAAAAATAGTAAAACGAGAACAAATGGGAGTGACCCAGAAGAAAAGAGAGAGTGTGCACCCAGAGAGACCACTTACTCTGGAGCCAGGATGTTGAGAGGCACCATCTGGGGACACCAAAGTCCCCTGGCTTGTGTCCTACTTTGCCGAGGGGGAAAACGTGTGCTGGAAATCTAGGTATGCCCTAAATTAGCAAGTGGAGATCGTGGCTGCGAATGCTAGGCAGAGCCAAGCCACCAGTCTGAAGCAGATCTGTCTCAAATGTTGGGTAACAGCAGTACAAAAACATTCTGTGCACATGGCGGCTCAGCCTCCAAAGGAGCTTGAAATTTATAACAGTAAAAACTGGACTCAAATTAAATCCATGTGACCTCGAGTGTATTGGGAGCACCAGTAACACCACACTTTTACCAGTCAAATTAGAACCTCCAAGACCTTTCTTCCTCTCCCTTGTTTTCTTCTGGCAAATACTCCTCAAGCACCTACGTTGTGCCAGGCCTGAGCTGCAAGCCGGATCAGGCAGGGAACCAGACAGAGCAGTCTTTGCTGCACGGAGCCCACGACCCAGGGGGGAGGCATCTCTGTCTGTAAAGGTGGGGGACCTGGGAGGGACAAGGAGGCTGAGGCCCAAAGGACTGGCTGGGGGAGCCCCGGAGAAAGCTGGGGACACGGCAGAGCAGCTGCCTGTGTGAAGGCTGTGGGTGGGGGGCTCGGCCTGTGTGAGGGGAGGGGCAAGCTGGGCATGGCTGGCTCAGGGAGGAAGAGGAGGGGCTCGGGTGAGGCCAGAGAGGCAGGCTGGGGTCAGTCAGAAGGACCCTGCAGTTGTCTA
The DNA here is from genome assembly GCF_041146395.1 of Eulemur rufifrons. Classification (NCBI taxonomy): domain Eukaryota; kingdom Metazoa; phylum Chordata; class Mammalia; order Primates; family Lemuridae; genus Eulemur; species Eulemur rufifrons. The sequence continues at coordinate 48,860,317 of NC_090998.1, forward strand.
AGGAGTTCAGATGAGCTCAGTGGTCAGCCTCAAAGGCTTAGAGCAGAAACATTTCTCTTTTACAGAGGTTATCCCCATGTGTGGCAACTGATCTGGCATGGGAAAGAGCTGAAAGAGGGAAGCCAGAGTCTGTTGCTGAAGTTCAGTGAGAGATGTCACAGTGCCTGATGGGAGGCACAATGGAGAGAGAGGCAGGCGATGGAGTCCAGATGTGATCTGGAGTCAGAATTGACGGGATGTGCGTGAGGATGCAGCTGGGGGTGGGGGTGGAAACCGTGTTCATTAAGTGCCTCTAAGTGCCGGGGACTGGGAGGGGGTGTGTCCCCCAAATTAGCTATCTCCATCAGATCCAGGTCCCTGCACACCCACCGTTAGTGGTGTCATCCCTAGACTAAGTGCACCTACTCGTCTAGGCTCCCTTAAAGACTACGGAAAAGCCTGCAATGGTATCAACTTTGTCATGGTCTTTTCAAACAGCAATATTATTTACAAGCAATTTTATGAAGGGCCTAAGCAGAGTTGAGCCTGCTTCTGGAAGAGCTTTGAGGGGATATAAAGATATCAAATAAGATTGGATTCCTTCCACAAATGAGCTCTGGCCTATTAGGGAAGAGAGAGAAAGAAAGAAAGAGAGAGAGAGTCCCAGTTATGCCGTGGTGTGAAGAGTGAAGGGACAGCACAGAGGGGGGACGCTGGGCCCCTGGCACACGGAAGGCTTCAGTGAACAGGTGTCTGCCTGGGATGGGACGGGATGGGATGGGGGAGACAGGAAAGAACTCAAGGAAGAAGTGATGCTTAAGCTGCATTTTCTAGAAGACAGCCCAGAAGGAGAGAAGCATGCAGCATGGATGCTATAAAGGAGCGGGGACGGTTTGGTTCTGGGAGATGTACGTATGTGGTCTGGCATTGCCAGGGCTTAGGGTGTGAGGACAAGAAGTGACAGGTGAGGGTAGAAAGAGGCTGAAGAGTCTGGACTTGACTCTGAAGACAAGAAGCTGCTGAAGGGCTTTAAACAAGGGAGTGCCACGGGGCCATCCCACGTTGTAGCAGTCTTGGGGACCGACTGGCCAGGTACCAGTCCAGTGACCATCCCTGCAGGGGGCCCAGGAAAGGCTCCTAAATGGAGTGGACAAAACATGCAGCTGGTTATCGACAGGAATTGGTGACAGATATGGGGGCAGGGGAAGAGGTCAGGGCAAACCAGCCTAGGTTTTTGGTTTAAGTGATGAAGTATTTAATGACACCTTAGAACCAAATTGGGGACACAGGAGAAGGGGCACCATCTGGGGGAAAAAATTCCTTTAGTTCTGGCCATTTTAAGTGTGAGGTTTGCAGGGTATCTTATTTATTCATACTTTATCTTATTCCAAAAGGGATTTAAAGGGAGATTACATACCTACGAAAAAGATTTAAAATAAAAAATAAATAGATGTGGAAAATAAAACTAGAGATATCAGGGGAAGCTAGGAATTAAGTTAATACAAAAACCCATGCACTCTAAGGCCCCTACATTTATTAGAAGTGGGTCACAAATGCTTCCTAACAGGCAGCACAGACACAACCAGGATCACTTCACACAACTCAGGGTCTAAAATGAAAAAAAAAAACATAAAAAAAAAAAAACTACCCTGCCTCCAACCCCCAGCCTTTCCCTAAAGCGCACGTAAGAGAAAAGTCCTCTGTGGTACTGAAGAAAGTAGAGCCCGTGTGATGAAATGAACAAGTTCCCCAGCAAGATCCCACAGCACCAGTTCTCGCCGCCTTCCCCCACGGAGGCTCATGGCGTGAGAGAGCTGTTCAGAAAACCACTTGGGGGGCCACAATTGTGAGGTTCAGGCTTCATCCAGGGATAGATCTGGGAATTTCTAGAAGGAAGTGAGGATTGGAAACCATCCCTACGTACTGTTTCTCTCAACAGAATCTTTTAGAAACACCAAAAAGTGGCAAGTTCATGGTTACCCTGCCCGGCAAATACCTGGCAAGCAGTTTCTCTATGTGCCAGGCCACAGGCTCGCAAAGCTGGTCAGGTTTCGGGTTGCAGGGGAAGCAGAATGACCACATCGGAGGGAAGTTCAAGTCCAACTCTGCCATGTGCCTCAGGGAAGGCCCTTGACGTTGTGCAGAGAGAGGGCTGGTGACATGAGAAGGCAGCGACAAGCACAGGCAAGTGGTCATGGGGGAGAAGTCCGGTTTGGGTTTCTGTATCTGGGCAGCAGCCGGATGCAAGGGGATGACAAGGTGCACGAGATGGCTCAGGGCTGGGATGAGGAGGAGCCTCTATAGGGCCAGGTGTGAAGAGGAACTGTCAGGGAAGGAGAAAGGGATGAACCCAGAGAGAGTGAAACCCTAGAAACTGAGCAAAGAGATTGTTCAAGAAGAGTTGGGTGTGCATTTAGGGCAGCTGCTTTAATCTCTCTATAGGTAGGTGTTTTAGCTAAGGTAATACTGGCTGCTATGACAGTAAGTATCTCAATGGCCTAACAGTCCATGTTTGTGTCACGTATGAGACACAAAGGCCAGCGAGCTTGGGGTGAGGCGGGAGGCTCTGCTCCGTAGTCACAGGGAGCAAGGCTGCGGCGTTCTGCCAGCTTCAGCCTGCACTTCCAAAGCCACCCTGCTCTGTCAACCACTAGTAGACAGAAAAGAGAAGAAAGAGGATGGTCTGTGTGGTTTCCTATGATTGGTGTAGCAAATGACCACAGATTCAGTGGCTTAAAACAATAGAAATCAACTTCTCCTGCAGTTCTGGAGGCCAGAAGCCTGAAATCACAGTGTCAGAGGGTCATGCTCCTCTTTCAGGCTCTGACGAATCCTTCCTTGCCTCTCCCTGGCTTCCGGCGACTCCTGGAAACCCCCGGTGTTCCTTGACTCATGACTGCTTACCCCCAGTGTCTACCTCCATTTTCACCTGGTCATCTTCCCCATGTCTGTCCTCACATGGCCTTCTCGATAAGGACACCAGTCACTGCATTTAGGGTCCACCCTGATCCAGTTCAGCTTCATCTGAACTTACATCTTAATTATATCGGCAAAGATCCTATTTCCAAATAAAGTCCCATTCACAGGTACAAGGGGTTAGGACTAGAACATATCTTTTTGAGGGACACAGTTCAAACCAACAGTATTAAGTGGTTTTTGTGGGTCACGTGTCACTTCTGCCCACACCCCCCTGGTTGAGCCTTATTAGCCAGGGAGCTACATCTTAATTACACAGAAGGCTGGGGAAGGTGGTCCCCTGGCCCAAGGGGAAGACGAAACGCAGCTGGAGAGCAGCTAGCAGGCTCTATCAGACAGTGGGACATGTGGTGGGGATTGGGGTGCAGGGTGGGGTAGGGAGAATTGTAATCCAGGTAAGTGACAGGGACAGAATCATGGCTGTCATGAGGGGAGAAGTGAAGCCAGGGAATGCACACCTGAGGGAGAATTGTGGCTGTGGAGGGAGCCAGGTTAAGAGGGAGAATGGGGTGAGGTGTGTAAGATGAGATAACTTGGAGCATGTTGCAGACAAACAGGAGGAGGCCGGGGGGAGGGTGAAACACAGACATGTGCCAGTGGGGAGGATGGGTAGCGACCGTTTTTAGAGGAGGTGGGACAAAGAACACTAGTAGAAGAAATCAGTATATCCCTGAAGCTAAATATGGCAAGATGCAAATCCCGTGAAATACCAAATGATATAAGAAAAGACAGCTGGGGTTTGTCTGGCTTTTGAAGCCTGTTGCCTGATTTCTTTCAGGTCTAACCTGGAACAGTTCATTTCACATTTTCATGTACTCACACATAGTACACAGATATGTTAGGAATTTCTCTTTTCCAAGCACTGCTGGACATTCCCAGTGTGGTAAGCCTGAAGAATTCTTGTAGGAATGTTGGATCAACCCGAAGACTGCTTGCTGGCAAGGTAGTGAAACAGTAATTCGTGCCTTGACACAATGTAATTACGTATCCATTCCAGACAAAATAGTGGCCCTGCAGAAGGGCAATGTCTAGCTCTTCCTGGGGTGGCATTATTGCCCCTGACGGGCTCTGGGCAACACACCCGCACCAATCGGGGCAGGCAGGTTGACTGCAGAGTCCACGTTCAGGACAGGTGTGTGCCTGTACAGAATACCACTTTAGCTTTTTAAGTGGCAGAGTCATGACGGCCGTGACCTGTAGAAGTGGCCTGTGTGTGAGCAACTGGTCTCCAGCACAGGGAGAAAGGGCACAGCGGCCCAGTCACCAACAGAACCAGTCCTGTGGCCTGAACAGACTTAGCCTGTTTGAGAGACCACTCACAAGTGAAATGATTAAGTATCCATTCTAGAAAACAGTTTGAAGATTGGTTTGTTGGTCTTTTTAATATGACATTTATTTAATGTCTTCTCTGAACAGCGTGGCACTGAAAGTACCATATGGAACAGCAGTTTTTAACAGCTCCACAAAAAACCGGAAGGGGCTGTTGGTGGGAGATAGTAATGTTACCTATGATAAGGATTATGATTATCATTATAGTAATAAAACAAACACTTATTGAGCATTTACTATATGCCAGGAACCGTGCTTAGCATTTTATACACTTTCATTCATTCATTCATCCATTTAGAGATGGGGTCTCGCTCTGTTGCCCAGGCTGGAGTGTAGTGGTGTGATCATAGCTCACTGCAGCCTTGAACTCCTGGGCACAAGCATTCCTGCTGAGTAGCTGGGACTACAGTCACACACCACCACACCTGGCTAATTGTTTTAATTTTTATTTTTTGTAGAGACAGGGTCTTGCTATGTTGCCCAGGCTGGTTTCAAACTCCTGGTCTCAAGGGATCCTCTCACCTCAGCTTCCCACAGTGCTCAGATTACAGGCATGTGTGCATTTTACACACTTTAAATCATTTACTCCTTCTACAAAGCTTATCACAGGTAAGGTCTCTTATTATCCCCATTTTACTGACAAGGAAGGCACAAAGAGGTTGGGTATTTTGTTCAAGGTCACACAGCACTATAAGTGGCAGAGGTCAGGACCTGAATCAAGCTCGTCTGTCTGCAGAATCTGTGTTATTAACCCGTATGTAACCTGCTCTACACCACAAGCACTCCTATCTGTTTTGCATACTGGGCCTCTGCTATGAGGTTTCATTTAAATAAGGGGTCTGGAAAGTACATATTATAGTCTGGCCATTTTTAGATGATCTATTAACACTGAGAACTGCTGTAATCCATTTGGAGGAAAGACCACATGTCCTGGAAACATTGGTGGCAATTATGACCTGCCAACTCTGAATCTCACAACTGGGGGTGGGCGGGGGGGGGGGGGGGGGGGGAGAACTACGCAAAAACCTTGACACAGAAAAGTTGCAAAACAGGAGTGAAAACCAAGTAGAGAGATGAATCAGTGTGAAAATGAATTTCATGAATCCAATTTTTGCAGGCAGGCTTGATGGCCCATAGTGGGGAAAGAGTTCCCACCCTGCAACTTCAAAAGCCTGGGATGCCCCTGGAAAAGAAAAGCAAGTGTCCAAGAGCCAGGCAGCAAAGCACCGTCCAGCACAGAGGGTCAGGGTAGGCTACGGGCCAAGTTGTGAGACTGTGGACTTCTTGTGCAGCTAAGCTCCCCAGGAAGTGGTAATCTTGACTTCACAGTTAAATCTTGCAAGAAAAAGAAAAAAACCTTGTGTGTTTGTTGAATCCCTGATAGCCTAGAGACTTTTTAAAGGGCTTTGCTGGAAAAAAATTTTTTCTGTGTTACTTAGAGACAACCACTGCTTGCCAAAATACTAAGTAAAAAAAAACCCCAAAAAACAAAACTTAAAAATCACAAAACTTGAGAGCTGGAAAGAATATTACAGGCTGCCTAGTGTGCTCCAAAGCAACTAAATTATCATTGTAAACTATCTGGAGACACACACACACACACACACACACGCGCGCGTGCACACACACACAGTCCTATGGAGTGTGCTGACTTGAACTCAGCATGTTGTCCAGAGCTAATATTTGGCAGCAATATTGGCTAAGATGAGTTATATTCCATACTGGAGTCCTAAAGCAGCTCAGGAATGCTATTGGAAAAGTTCATAACACATACTTTTACATCAGCCCACAAGTACATGTAGCCCTTTCATATTCGAGCAATTTATACTGTAATGCAAAATGTATTTTACTTTGCAACCTATTTTTATTATAAACTAAAATTTATTAAAGTGGTAAACTTTACTATTTGTAGTAGTAGCAATAGTAGGAATAATGATATATTGATAACTAACACTTATTCAGTGCTTTCCATCTGGCAGGCAAGTACTTGCACAAACACTTCAAATGCATCTGATAAGCACATAATGTTTAATGCTTTCACATGAATTATATGTTTTACTGATTTTACTTATTACCAGTCTCCCCTTACTACAATGTGTGTTTCATAAGGGCAGAGGTTTTTGTCTTCTTTATTAACCAAGCCTCCAGTTCTCAGAACAGTGCCTGGCACACAGTAGGCATGTTAATATTTATTGAATTGAATTAACTCCTTGCATCCTCACAGCGACTCTATGGGATAGCAGCTGTTACAATTCCTACATTATCAATGAGGTAACTGGAGCACAGAATAATTATGCAACTTGCTCAAGGTTGCACAGCAAATGATGGAGCTGGGACTCAATCCCAGGCCACTTGGCTCCAAACTCTGTACTTTTGACCAGTATCTAGCATTCCTGCCTTTCTAATTTAATACAGACAGTAGCTCACATGTACTGAGCGCTTGCTAAGTGCCAAGCTCCACACTAAATGCCTTATGTGCACCCTCTCATCAATAACAACAGTTCTGCAAAGGAGGCTATTATGATTGTAATCACACAGGTGAGCAAACCACATCTTAGCAGGATCCTGTACCTTGGCCAAAGTCATTCTGCAAGTCGTGCAACTAGAATTCAAACGCAGCCCAGGTAAGTTCTGAGTGCACACGTGTAACCACTGCCCCGTTCCATGCCCTGAGATGGCCCCTACTCAGACAGCTCCCACACACTCTAGCTATGGGTCTCCCTTAGCTACTCTCTGAAAATTTTATTTTAGATTTCTACCTAATTGTTAAAATTTCATATTATCATTTTTTCCCCATAACCCATTTAAATTTTGGGTTATTAAAACAAACCATCACCACTAGGCGAAAGAGCAGTGCCATCAGTCTGCAGTGCGGAGCTCACCCAGGACCATCAAACCAGACCAGGCTGTGACTAGAGAAGACAAGCCTCTTCCTCCCTCAGGAGGGAGTCGTGCTGGCTGCTACTGCAGACGGGGGATGCACTAAAACGCTTATGAAGGGATCGTGTTTCTACACTTACGCTCTTTTTTCCCAATAATGTCTAAAAATTTCAACCAAGGAGAAAGGAAATTCTTAACAACTCCCCAAGATAGGCAATAGTTCCACAAACTCTTCGTGGATAAGGATAGTAAGGCAGGAGTATTATTTGATCCTAGAAAAAGGTGGTGTTGATACTAAGAAAAAGTTGAACAGATACCAGGCAAAATCTTGGAAGGTGGGGGTCTGGCACTAGTCTTGCCACTGGGAGCTTGAGAAAGGCAATTTCTGTGGCCCCATTTTCCTCATTAGTAAAAAAAAAAAAAAAAAAAAAAAGAAAAGGAGCAGGGAGTTGGACAAGTGGTCCCACGGTACTGACAAGCGCCCAGAGTGTTCTTAAAATAAAAATTTCTGGCCTCAAGCTCAACAATTTGGATTCAGTAAGCCTGAGAATAGGGGCTCCACATTTTTTTTTTTATTTTAAATCCCCCAGGTGAGTACATGAATACCTTGCATATTATCTGTCTTTCCAGGCCTGTCTGTAAGCTCCATGAGGGCACTGGTTTGGTTCATGGCTATGTCCCCAGTGTTTGGGACAGCACCTGGTGTGAGTCACTTGGTGAATGAGGGAGGAATGAACCATGTGCCACACTCCTGTGCTTTATCTCTGACCTGCATGACAATCCCGAAGAGTAGGAACCAGCCCCTTCCACAGATGGGAAAGCGAGGTGTTTTCTGCAGGGCTGAGGGCTAGCTTTTCCAGACTCGAGCTCCTGGGATCGTCCCATTCCATCAACACCGTATCACCCACAACCCCGGCTCACTTTCAAGGGCTGACACATTCCTTCCTCTTTTCTAGCTACTAACAGCTAAACCGCATTTGAGCCTGGAGAGTCTGTTGCCTTGTTCATACGAGGGACGGCAAAGTTGAAAGTTAAATGCCGATGTTGTCCAGTTAACCCCTGGGAACAAACCAACCGTCTGATCACCACACACTGCGTGCCAGTAAGGACTGCTCAGTGAACGGCAACACCTTGTCACGGAACAAGAGAGATCTTCATGTACCATTTTCTGTTGATGACAGCTCAATGAGGGTCACATTTCACAAAAACAAGTATGGTCCCTTCCAGAAATATCTGTAGCACAAAATGACCCAAGTGCCAACCAAATATTCCAGCACTATTCACAACCAAGGACACTGTGAGATAATAAGGCCAAGGGGTCAGCATGCAGACGACCTCTGTGGCAGTGATTTTGACCTGCAAAGCAACCTTGCTGACTCAGTGTGCCCCATCGCTGCTCCTGAAGCTAACGAGCACAATTACATACAAGCTAGAATGTTTCCCCTTAACCCAAGGCAGCCTCCACTCATTAAAGCCCAGCGCTTCCTCTGTCTCCTGAAACACCTGCCTTTGCCCATCACACCGCATTGTGAACGGATACCCGATTGCCTGCCGCCGGGGCTGACTGTAAGTGCACGAGGACAGGGACCTTGTGTGCCTCATTCACAGTGGCTTTCCCAGCGCCGTGCCCAGCAGATGCCTCGCTCATGGCAGCCATGCAAACGTTTTGTGAATCCTGCCCCTGCCATGACATTTAACTCAGCTTATACCTTATCTTCACTCTGAGGCTCTGACTATATATAAATGCACAACGAATTGTACAAATTTAACATAAATAAACTTAAGATGGATTGAGGTATATTTATAAATGATCCTTTCATAGTAGTTAATTCAACTCTATTAAGGATGACATGATGGGGAGGAAATGACCTCAAATAAAAAACATCACGAAGAACTGCAGTTGTAGGGCAGATAAGAGACTCAACAATTAAACTGAACTCGTATGTCATTTGAAAATCTCTACAACAGAACTATGACAATTTAAAAATAATCTCAAAAGGACAGAAGTTGTTAAAACATCCGTAGCATCTCACTCCACCTGGTTAATATAATCTTTCTTCTTTAGCACGAAATGAGCCTTGCTTTCTGTGATGAACTTTCTGAAGACAAGTACTTGGTATGCTGTTTACTCACAGGCTTTTCATTATTCAAATGTGTTCCTCTCCAAGATGAAAGTGGATCATAGCTCTTTCTTCACTGCCTTTGACAACCGAAGCTGAACTTACTGCATCTCTCCTAAAACTAACAGTGACAAAATTAAAGTAACAAAAGAGGTAATTGGTGTCTGGGCTTTAAAAAAAGATAGTGACAGCCAAGTTGTAGTTTCATCAGAACAATGGGGGAAATGTATCAAAAATGAATAATGATACCACTACTAATTGAACCTAATATGAATTTGCCTCTCAATGCCTATTGGTGGCCAAAACTGCTAAGTGTCCACCAAAATCAATTCCCTTGGGCTTGGGTGCACAGCTCAGACTACATTTCCCAGCAGCATGGCCACAGAACTGGATTCTGGCCAATGGTAGGCACGCACTTCTGCATGCCTCCACATGTCTCTTCCAGGCCTAGCCCATCAAGCCCTTTTGAGCATCCTTCCATGTTCTTGTCCCCTTCCATCTGACAGCACAGAGATGCCCCTGGGCCCTTGGAAGCCAAGTGTTAAAAGTAACAGGGCCTCCTTCAGCCCAGGTCCCTGTCTGCCTGCAAGGGATGTGACAAAGCCACTGCTTCTGTAGGCTAATGAATTTGGGGATCTATTGTTTCCACCCTTAGCTTACCTGATATACCATCTCATAGCAGGAGACATTTGTCCCCTTCCTTCTACAAATTGTGAGATCATTAAACTTGCACAAGAAAGAAACAAAAATGAGAATAGTCACATTTTTTAAGGATTCTCAAAGTCATACTAACAGTGTTTCACAGGGACGCTGAGAAATCAAATTACTTAGTGCAACATGATTTCCAGTTGGTAACACAGCCGATGCGCAAATAGTTTCATTGAGAGAGAACCCACTACATTCTTCAGCAGGTTGCTGCATCTCTGGACAGCTCTCCTGATGAATATGACAACAATGACAGCAGCTACCTACTCCTGGGCAGTCAGCACGACCTGGCCCTGTGCTAAGGGCTTGCCACGCAGCTGCTCATCCAATCCTCACCCAGGAAGTGGGTACTGTCATTACCTGTGTTCACAGTCGACAAAACCAAGGTATTGAAAGATGAGCTTGGCCCAAAGTCACACACAGCTACAAGGAACAGAGCCCAGATCAAGCCCAGGTGTCCAGGGGCCCTGCTCCTAATCACTACCCTGTCTTCCTGTGGCTGTCACCTCTGTCCCAGACTCAGGGGGAGCAAACCTTACCATTCTCCCCATATCTGACGAATATCTGAAGATCTTTTTTTTATATCAACAAAAGTTATATTTTCATATGACTGGAAAAACTCTAGTTCTTTTGAGACTTCCTCATCCTTTCAAACACGGTTCCAAATCTCATCACCAACTCTGGTCTCTTTTAAAGGTTCCTGTTCATTTATACACATGTTAAATTGTGTCACCTAGAGAGGGACTTTGTGGGTAAAAGAACATTAATAATAGTACCTCCCTAAAAGGGCTGGTATAAGGATTAATGAGGTTATTTATATAAGGCCCTAGAAACTGTGTTTGAGATAAAGTAAGCCAAGAAAAACATTAGCTACTATTTGCCTTATATCTCGAATTCCACAGCCTATGATTACCTTAGGTTCTGGTGTCAACATCACACTACTGACCAGATTGAATTTACCGTCTACCTAAATATATTTTTTAAAATGTGAGCTGCCTCCCCCAGCCTGCAATTTTTTTTCAACAGGTGCTACACTTTACCTTTACTATGGTGAAGTGTCACCTGGTTAGGTATTTAGTCCACCTTCCCAGGCACTAAAGGTCTTTTCGAATTTTGCTAGGTCATCTTACTTGGTTTCACACCATCTGCAAATTAGATGATTAGGCCCTTTAACCTTAGACTAACATTAGACGATTAGGCCTGAATACCTTTATCTCGGTGTGGGCTGGAGCAGGCAAAAAGAGCTTTGGAGTTCTCCACTACAACGTTTTCTCCTCACCGTGATCCATCGTTCTACACTGTCCCAGCAGCCAGGGACAGAAAAGGTCACTATCTTGACCACAACCACCTCATGCTGGCATTTCTAAGTGCAAATATTCCATTTCTATGAACTTCATGAAACATCCCAGCTCAGCCTCTCAGTGGGCTAAGAGAAAAGGGAAGTTAAAAGCATATCTTGGTTGGAATGAGGGAACCGGGGCCACAACTACACTCTCCCAGGGGCTCAACAATAAGAAACCAGAAGTCCACAAAGGGGCATGTCTGGCCCATTCCAGATAAGGGAACTTATATAGGGTGGGACGTGGGCATCAGAACTACCCAGTAGTAAGAGGAGGCTGACATACGGAGCTGGATCATGCAAGAAATTCTCATACCAACTCCCACTTTTCAGAGGAGCAGGGCCCAAGTTCTAGGACGTTGGGCTGCAGAAGGGAATCTGCAGCTGCCTGACAGAGGTCTAGGCAGGCAGGTAGCAGAGCTGCAGGGTGGAAGGGGGAATGAGCTCTAGAAGCTTGCCCTGCCCATGGTGTCCCACTGCAGCAGGACCGAGCTACTGCCTTACAGTGTGGCTGCAGTCCAGGGCGGGGACAGCTATAATGTTTGAACCCTGAGAACAGACTGGTTCCTTCCTGGCTCTCTCAGATGCCCAGGGGTAGACTTTAGTGATTTTTAAACTCAAGCATGCATGAGAAGCACCTGGGAGACTTGCTAAAACACAGATTGCTGGGCTTTGCTTCTAGAGTTTCAATTTAGTAGGTCTGGGATAGAGCCATAGAATTTGCTCCTCTAAAAAGTCCCCAGGTGATACTGCTGCTGGTTTGGGGACCACACTTTGAGGACCACTGATTTAGAGCAAGCAGTGTCAGGGAGAGGTTTGAAACTACCCAGAGGAGGAGACAGGGAGGAAGTCCAGAGAAAAAAGGGCCTCTCAGGTGCCCCCTGTGTAGGACAGCGAGTGGCCTGATGGGAAGAGGAGAGATTATTTTGAGCCATCACTTGGTTTCTATGCATGTATTTGTGATCATTTGATAGTAGTTTTCTTTCTGCTAATCCCTTCTACAGGTTATAGGTATAGCTAAGGGATCATGTAAAATACATACTACAAAGATGAGGGCTGTAGAAAAGAGGAAGAAACAGTGATTCAACTTTCATAGTAGAGAATGGAAGTTAATTCTGGTTTCTCTCTATGCTACTTTTCAGATACATGTCAAAGAAAATGAGAAGTGTAGTGAATTTGATGTAGTCAGTGGAAGAAGATCAAAGACATTTCTGAACTCAGAGGAAGGCCACTATCAAAGCAGTGGCTCACTGGCATGTGCAGATGGGTGAACCACTTATTAGCAACAAGGAACTGCAGGAAGGATCTGCTCTGGCCATCGGTGGGATCTAGGAACATGAAATGGAATGAGCCGTTTCTACACGCCCTGGGGTTACAGGCAGTTACAGAGTGTTTCATTATCTTCCCACCAGTGATGGGGAGAAGCCTGAGAGAGAGGGCCCCGCAGGTGTGTAATTGGTTTTGAATTTAGGAATGTAAGTCTTATTTAATGCCTAACCCCTATACTCAAGGGGTACACTTGCCAAAGGAATTCACCTTTGAGCCAATTTAGAAAGCTTTATCTTAAATGGGGATAATTCTGGAAAACTAAAAACAAGTGAAAGGGGGATGAAGGTAAACCCTCCTGGCTGGACTTACTAGCTTTGCTTAAGAACAATTCATGGACCCCTGTCACCCAGAGCTAATCAATGAACACACTCGCCGTTCCCCAGCTTTTCCTAGGGGGACCCTCAAGCGTGGGAAGATGACCCTCTGTGTCCAGGAGTCTCTGGACTCATTGTGAAAAAGTCTGTGAGACCCTTGCTTCCAAAGAAACCATAAATGCAACACAATGAGGTCTGAATCCATGGCAGTGATCATTTATAGAACAGTCACCCAGAAGATCCAGGAAATGCTCATCTTATCTTCAATAGATTATCATCAAAATGAAAACACAACATTCGAAATGGTCTCAGAACTTTGGGACCCCTAGAAGGAGATGGCAGCTCACATTTTGAGACAATATCCTTTTTTATATTGTGAATGAATGAAATGGACCACCCAAGGCTTACTTGCTTGACTACTGCAATGCATTTAAAATAGCCTCTAAGTGTAGCCATCCACTCACTGTACCCCATAATTCACATTAGGTGAAATCTAAGATGCTATTGATGATAACATGTGCCATCATTTTATACATACATAGGAAAGAAAAAATGTTAATTAGAAATTCTTGATTTAGAGATGTTAAAATGGGAAAAATAAAACCCTCTGTGAGTTTTTGCACAGATGGGAAATCCCAGGGAACATTGTGGAGATTAGGACATGGTGCTTTGAGTCCCAGGCTTGGGCTGGACAGCGCCCCTGCTCCTTAGTAGCTATGGGACCTTGGGCAAATCGCTTCACCTCGCTGTTTCTTTTTTTGTTGAACTGTATTTAACTGATATTAACAATACCTGCTTCTCCCTACATTACTGAGAGAATTATTGTCTGATCCTCTGTTACAGTATTTAATATGTACCTAGCACTTATTAGCTGTTTTATTGCCACTGTTATTATAAGTCTGGCAAGAGTAGACTTAAGAATTTAATATGAAATGATTTTCTTTAATCTAAATGACTCAGTTGCCAAACCTTTAGACATTGTTTGAAATAAATGGTAATGGCTTTGCTTCCTCAGTGCCTTAGTTCTCTAGAAATAAAATGAAATTATCTCTAAAATGGAGTCAAAGCACCTTCCTAAACTGAAGAATCACTCAGAACCCTAAGGAGCTGATGACTCAAACACAATGGGTGAGAGTTTGCATATTGCTTTGCATGACATTTGCATGCTACAGGTTCATTTTTGCTTGAAGTGAAAATCCGCCCACCATCTGCTTCTTTCCTAGTCCCTTATGATCCCCTAGGTGTTGAGTTGGCTGCCTCTGCCTGGGAAAAATAAAGCAGCTGGCATGTACCAAGCTCAGCTGAGTAGAAGGGCAAGTCTGCCCCAGGCTGTGGACCAGTCACCTGTATCACCGTGGCCCATCCTACACAGAGGATGGTCACTGACTCAAAAACCAGTAAGCTGCAAACAGCATCAGGCAGCTTTTTCTGAATAGAACCCCTGAGTATGCATGCATATGCCTGATGGTGAATCAGAAGATACACAGCTAACTGGCTTACAAAATAATTCTTGCCCACTAGCAGCTTCCAAACCAAACCAATGCAAAGCTTCTCTTTTTCCGAGTGTGAATAATTATAATGTAGTGATCATACAACAAAAACTTACTTTCACTCTCAAAACTATCATGACTGAAAGTAAACATATAACAGCTAATATCTAGCAATAAAGAAGAAAAATGAGCACTTAATTAATCAGGGCCCTATTGCTGGAATCTTCTGTCAGTACTATGCATTTGTTTAAACTGAACACTTGCATTCCTGACTGCTTGTCTGCTGACTTCAGTGGATAATGGGTCTACATTATCCATAAGTATGATCAAAATTCACTTAATTGTTGTTTCTGGGGAATAACTGAATATTTCTATAAACTCAAATACTTATGTTATTAGTATATAAACTGGGCAATGATCCTATATGAGATATCATCAAGTATGTATTGTTTATAAAAGAGCTGCAAATAGCACTCTAATGAGTAAATGTCCTATAAGTGATGTTTTGGATACCACTTATAAATACCACCTCAAATTATCTTGGGTTTCTTTATGAACTAGGACACATATGTGAACAGCAAATCCAACCAATCAACTATAAACCCCCAAATTCCTATCTAGATACTGGGGCCAGAATACTACAAATGTAATTAAGCTTACTAGGTTTTAGAGATACTGTTTTATCATAGGATAAATTTTTCTTTTGGTGCCTTACAGAATTATTAAGGATTAAAGTACCTATTAGACTTTTCAAATTATTGGAAATAACATGTAAAACATCATATTTTTACAGATATTTAGAAACACAGGAACCTCAATTACATTAAAATTTCAAAAACTGACCCTAAGAAATATAAAATAACCAAAAGATCAACGTTTATAGTACCATTTTACTTTCCAAAAGTGTCACTCCTCATGGGTTAATTTTTAGAATATCAGAAGTTTTAGAGATTATCTAGTCCAATACCACCATCTTTATACATGAGGAAATTGAGGTCTGGTCTGCAAATTGGCATGAAAAGAGAAAAAATGGCAAGATTAACACCTAGGACCAGCAGGTTCCAGGACAGTGGGCTGGAGCTTCTGGGATGTGGGATTAGAAGCCCTGGCTGGGTAAGCAACTCTGTTAAGGAGCTTGGAGCTATGAAGGAAGCCATGTTTAAAAATGAGAAAAAGGCATAGGGGAGGAGTTGATTCTAGAAGAGTAATTATCTAACATAAAGATATTCTGGGCCCAGAAGTTGAGTTAACTTCTGAGTCTGAGGTCATCTGGTGAAAGGCGTTTCCCCTGGGAGGCAGGGGTGGGGCTGTCGCCAGGGAGGGAGGCACTCAGTCACTTCCTTACTCCCTGGGCAGGCTAGGAAAGCAAACTCACAAACTCACTTTATAGAACACGGAACTAGACATAAAAGCAAAAGGTGAATGCGAGTGCAGCAGCTGAATCATCCAACCAGTTGTAATCGCAATAGAAAGGAATCGCCCCCTTCCCTGCTCCTTTTGCCTCCTAACCAGCTCAAGGTCCAAAACTGAACAGGAGGCAAGAGTCTGACCTCTATGGAGGTGTTTCCTGGGCTACTTGTTCCTGGCTTCTGGCCAGACTCACCCAGTGGGAAGGTCAGGCAAGACACAGGAGGGCGGGAGGGAAAGAGATCAGAGGATCTCCCTTGCTCCCTCCTGCAGCTCCTCCCCAGTGGCTCCTCGTTAGTGGCTCCCACTCTCCCGAGGCTCTGCTATAGCAATTCCTGCCCTGGCTTGTGCTGGCCCGGGGCGGTCAACTCCTTCCTGGGGACCTTAACACTCCTGGCTGGTTCTCTTTCACTCCTGCATTCACAGGTGACCCATCTGAGCTGGAGTCTGTCTCTTGCTAGACCCCGGACTTCATACTGGAGAACCAGAAGCCAGAGATGCTGGAATCAACACAGCATCTCATACATACTGCCACTTACTTAGCAAAATTGTACATCAAAACCCGAGATATCTTACAGAGTAAAATGGGAACTCCACATATACTTTTAAAATAAAGGGACCTTCAAAAACCATCAATCTTCAAACCCCCCAAACTGTAGCCGTGGCAGTTCACTGTCCCCTTTGTTCTCTGTGGGAGAGATCTTCAGTGGGAAAGCATGCTCTACTAGGAGTAATGGAGACTGCCTCAGGTCTCAGTCTCCTGCGTTGTACAGGGAAGTAAAATTAAGGGGAATTTCTTGACTGCCTCAAAGGAGTTGAGTGCTACAGACGCAGCAGCAGCAGCAGCAGCAGCAGCAGCAGCAGCAGCAGCAGCGACAACACAAGCTAGAGGCAGGGGAGGGGAAGGGAGTAGGGTCAGACCTCAAGGAGGGCCAGAGCATCTGGAGGAAGCGGCCAGAGAAATGAGCAGATCCTAAGACTGCAGCCCCCACAGGAAACTACGTGTCCTCTGAGGACATCATGTTTAGAACCCGGTAGTTGTATTACTTTGGAATAAAGAGTCAGTCTTTAGGAAAATGTCCTGCTGTATGGCCAGCATATTTTGTTACTAAAGGGAGAAGTATGTAACATATATTAGAATATTTTTCATAAAGTCTGTAATTAAAAAATTACCCACACTAAAAGCAAAGAAGCATTGGTTATTTAAAATAGAATTAAAATATAAGTTTATCTTATTCCCTGGCAATGCTGAATAAAGTAAGGGTTAACCATGACCTCTTTGCCAAAATTCCCTTTAGCTGAACCAGGAAGTGAGGAGACTGAAGTCTCTAAGGACATGTGCATAAAAGGAGAGACTTTGCCCCTGGGAGGGGACAGTGCAAAGTCACTGAACAGAGCGGAGCCAGCCGGGGGAGTCCCCCCAGGTGACCCTCCAAATACCATTTCATCCAAATCCCTTTCCCTCCCCCTTATCACTCTCACATATTACGTCTCTACTAAGCTTTCATTGAAAAACAGGTTCCGAAACCAAAAACCATTTGAATACTGCTGGTTTAGATTTATCCCAGGTATATACATGCACGGCTACTCTGCACAAGTCAAAAACTGCCCCAACCTGACTGTGCTTCTTAAATGCAGTTTCATTCTGATGTAGAAGGCCTGTCTTTGTCAATACCTAACCCCAAGCAAAATTATCTTATTTCTAATCACTTGATCTTTTTGAGAAAGGATAAAAAGTATCAGAGGCATTAGAAATTAGTAAGATCAGACAACGAATCAGCTTACCTGCTGTCCCCAGCATTTGCAACATATAGCTTCCCCAAAAGGCAAATCACAATGAGGGCTGTGCAGCCGCCAGAGATATTGTAGGAACTCCTCTCTCGTTCTATTTGTAGGTCCTGAAGAAGAAAACAAAGTTAGTGTTGGACTGTGTAGGAATTTGTATCAAAGGCTTTCTGACCCTCGCTCCGTTGACCCAGTCCAAGAGACTGAATGTACTTCAAGAAGGGACTAGAAAACCTTCAGTGCTTTTCTACAACCTAATGAACATTTCTAGAGAGGACACTGGCATAAAACTGCCTCCTATTAGACCATCTGTGAACCAGAGACAGGAAACAAAGGATGGCAAACAGATAGCACTCGGACAAAACCAAGAAGAATACAATGTGTTAAATAAGTCCTATTCAATAAATATCATCTCTTATGGGAAATTTAGTCTTTGTAAGGGCTGCCTGGGCTGCCATGAGAAACACACAATAGACGGGCTGAGAATGCCAAGGACTTGGACCTGATCAATGTTTTTAACCCCAAAGTCTCGGATAAATAGTTTCTTTTACAGCTAGATGAGAGGTTATCTTTTGTTCGACCAGGAGTCAACCCATGACTTAGAGATCAAAGATTCACGTTTCTGAACTCTGATTTTTCCTCTTCCCACAGCCACCAATTTACAATGGTGACACATTCATAATGCTAGCCACCATTTACAGAGCACTTTCTCTCTCCCAGGCGGTGTGCTAAGCACTTTACATAATCTCATTTCATCCTCATGACCATCATTAACCTCATTGTTCAGCTGCAGAGAACTGGGATAGCCTGCCCATGTTTACCTGGCTAGTGTTTGGATTTCAACCTGGTTCTCCTCCTCCAGAGCTTGTGTTAAAACCAGCCACCTAATGAGGCCTTCCCAAGAAAATAAAAAATAGACCAACACTTCCGTTCACGGATGTGCATCATCAAGACAGATGCCTTTGTGAAATTCTGTGTTAGTGTCAAAAGCAAGAGTCTGTGATGACCTCAGAAAAATAAGAGTTGAGTTAGGAAGATATACTGAATGTCAAGCTAAAATAACACCAAACATTCCAGTAGTAATCTACTGTTGGGGCAGATGGAAGGAGAATGAGGGTTGGGTACAAATTGTAAGTAGAGGAAGAATTGGTGTCCTGGCTGATGTGGACAGTGCCATTGGCAGATCTAGGGCCGGGCCACTTTCGTGATTCTGAGAAACCCACGGAATGAAAGCTCAGCTGCGTCAGCTGCCCTCTCTCCCAAGGGGGAGAGAATTCAGGAATGAAACATTTACCAGCTCGGGGGGCCAGAGATGCTAAGGTAAAGGTGGATAAATTACCAATGGGAAACTGAAGAGCCTGAGCGGAGGATACTGATGAGGGACAGCATACTGGTTAAAAAGTAGAGAAAAAGTACAAAGACAGGACATGGCAGAAACCAACACAACCTGGTAAGGGGCCAGGGGAGGGGTAAGAATGTGTGGAGGGGGATGTAGTAGTTTAGAAACAAGTGAGGAAATACTTAATACTTCCATCCAGGAGTGGACAGCAGCAATATGAGTTACCGAAGGGTCAAGCACGAAGTCTACCTTCAGAGGACTATGTTAGATTTTTTATACTTACTTAAACTCTATATAAATTCGCTTTCTTAAAGGATTTTCATAAGGATTAAATTAGCTGGCATGCGAGGGGTTTAGCGGGTCATCTAGACCTTTCCACAGCTTGGAGGCTCCACAATTGAGAGTAGTGACCTTTTTAGCTCACCTACAACCTTCAACACCTACACTGGTCCAGGTAAATGGTAGTTTAATAAATGTCTGTTAAATTGACAAACGAAGAAATAAGTTTTACAATGCCTTATCTCTCCACTACCTTACCTATTCCTTAATATGAGAAATGGTTTCCACAATTCACAAACAAAAAACTTATAATGTCACTGCTCACCGAGATAGTAATTAAGCAGGGACCCATGCTTCAGTTAAAATGCAATCGATTGGCAAGAAAACAGTTCTTAGGACCTACACAAGAATGGTAGGAAGCTGGAGGGTGAAGGGAAGGAGGGGCATGGATGTCAGGTGGGAAGGATTATCTCAAGGCAGTACAAGAGAGGAGAAAGACAACATCGAGATGTCTATATAACCTCCAAAAAAATCCAGAAAAACAGAACCAATAACCCTACCCACAAAGGAGTTTGTGGATGAAAATGTCAGATTTTTTTTGTATTTAAATAACTCATATAAAGTTGATGTTATGGTAGCGAAATATTTCATTAATATATAAATTGGTATATGAAGTCTATCTCTAATACTACTGTTTTTAATACATTGGAAGGAATTGCTCTAGCTGCAGAAACTATCCTTTCACAGCCAGAATCAATATTTGTTTAAATACCTAAAAGTCTGAATGAAAGACAGTATTTATTAAAAGTTCTTTGAACACCCAACTGCTTGTGTGCTGCAGTATATGGACTGGAATGTGAATGATGTTTGTCAGACTTAATCAAATCATTGGTGTGATCCAAAAAGGGGAAAACCCTGTGGTACACAAAGTCCATATAAAAGAGCTGTCCATGGCAAAGAATTCCCCTGGGACTCAGATAAGTAAGTTTAGTCTGCACCATAGGTAGGTGCATTATTTACCATGGTTTATATCACAAAAAGATCTGAAAATTATTTAATCCTTAGGAAAAAAAATCAAGGCACAGTGCTCAACACCAAGATTTTTCTGCTTTAATTTTGGGGGAAACATTCCAGTTAGCTTACCCAGTTAATTCCTTGCTATATTATATTAACAGTGATTGGGTATTTTTTGTTAATTGATTTCATTGTTTCTTTCACCTGTTTCTATGTTTGACTATTAATATATTCCCTCTGTAGCTCCCCCTGAATAAGGAATGCTAAATTTGGCAGCACTTTCTCAAAAAGAATGAACTTAACTACTTTTTATGCAAGGAACTTTGCTACACGCTTTCATTGGCCCCTCTCCCACACTGTGTGGGGTACACATGTGTGTATACGCACTTTAATTACAAGTGTGCTTTCTGGGATCATGGTGTCAAGAATTTGAAAGCTGTGTCTCCACAGACCTCATCCCCCTGAAGGATTCACTGACGTTAAAATGCTCTCTTCTATTTCTTCTAAAACTGTGTGCAAGTAGAACATATTCTAAAAATAATTGCTTCCCTCCCCCCTCCTCCCTAGAAGCCAAAATAGCACATTTATTTTTTCCTACATACACCACCTACTCCTCTTTAAAAGATGTTTCACAAAATCTGAGCACTGAAAGGAACATTAAAGGACCATCTGGGTGGTTCTTTTACTATCAGATCAAACATGATAAATGAAGTCAATAAAGATATATTTACCATTGAATTATCTACCATTTTTCTTCAAACCCTCAACCTTTCAAATTAGCTTAAGCTTTTTATACTCTAGGTAAAATAATAAATAAAAATGTTGAACTATTTTTTTTAAACCATCAAGTTTGGGTATTTTTACAAAAACCAATGAAATCATGGGAAAAACTGCCTACTGTTTTGTGCTAAGCAAGGACTAATTTGGAATATTTCCCCATTTTAGCTGTCAATGAACCCTCAGACGTAAATCTAGAATAACTTCCTAGTAAAACACATGCACATACTATCATTCCTTTCAAGTATGGGCTAACAGGATCACATAATGACTCACAAAATTCAATTAACAAGATAATTGATTTATCTGCTCCATCAAGGACGCTGAAGACCTCTCAAGGCAACTTTCTACTTAGCAGGACTGAGTTATCCTCCTTGTGTCTGCTTAATTATTACATTTAAGCTAGGCTTATCTCTAAATCAAGCAATAGGTCCAATTTTTAAGACTTGGGATTTTATTTTGCTCCTTGTTGCAAGGAGGAATAGAAGCAAGGAAGGAAAAAGACGTGTGTGCAATAAGACTAATTCAGCCAGAAAGAATTGCAAGAAAAAAATTATATTATCCGTGATGGTTGTAATTTGGTTTGAAAGTCCCACAGATTATGCAACTCCAGGGTCATTCTTTGTTTCCTACCAATTTCAGGTTGCAAAAGGAAAGCAATATCGCATAGCAGAAAGGAATGAGTGATGGGTAGTTTCAATAGGACCTGGCAGCTCTCCCTGGCTGGGTTAAAACATGGTTTTGAGCACACTGTTAATAGTGTCAGTCACAAATAATAAGATTCTGCATGGTTTCAGTATCCAGGTCTGATCCTGGTTTATTCTGAGAACAAGGCCATCTGCCAGCCAGGCAGCGGGGAAGAAAAAAAGCAGTACTGTGCTACCTAATATCGCCACCTGCTGGCCTCTAGTGGAATCACATGCTCACTCCTTCCAGAAGGAGGAACTTCCTGTTCTAACAAAAACAAAGACAAAACTGTAACTTAATAGACAGGCAAGTTCCCAATTTACCATTAATACGCTAATTTTAGAAAACACCAGGATTCATTAGCTATGAATTAGCTTTGCATTCGTTCTCCCCCTTTTCATCACAGTGTCATCACTTACTTACATTATTTTTACCAACAAAGCCAAGCTGCCTGGTATTTCCAACCATTTACTAATTGAAAGATGTATACGGTAGTTTCACAACTTAAAATATTGCCATTTTCCTCCCTTCCTAATAACCAACCGTGGTGGGGAATCTATACCCACGCCGAAAAGGAAATAGGGTAGAACTCTGAGATCCTTCTGGCTACTCCCAGAACTCTTCTGATTCACAGGAGGGCAAAGGCCTCCTGTGACTCACCCAGGAAGGAACTGACTTCCTGAGTCTGAAATGTTGGCTATTCGGCCATTTTGGGGGGAAGGGAGAGGGTGGGAAAATAGGCAGGAGATTTGGAATCAGGACTTAGAAGACATTTATCTTGTACACATCTATCGTCCCAGGCCAAACAACCTAAATAACAGGTGACAAAACTTAACTAAGCCAGGCACCATGAGGAAGCAGAATGGAAGTCAGTCAAAAAGTTCCAGCAATTATGGTCCTTTAGGAAGCCAGGGTTCTTTTTTCATAGTGGACATGGGAGGGATTAGCTACACAGCCTTCTCACTGCAAAGGAAGAGCCAAGATGAGATGCCATCAGAGGGTTTGGAGGTAAAGCTGTTTCTGACAGCGTGCACAGTAAGTGTTAAACGCCAGTGGTCAGAGGTCACCTTTACCACCAGCCTCACACGGAGCCGGCAACCCAAGGATCAAAGACGAAAAGCACAGCTCTCAAAGCCGCTTAGAGTGTTTGATGAAACTGCTGCCACCTCCCCTCATTCGAAGCATTTTTCCCCCTTTCTGTTAGTGTGTATTTTGCAACTAGTTTCTACTTTTTCTCAGATATAGGTACTATTTACTTGGACTTGGTGTTTCTGAACATTTTTAACAGAGTCACTCTTTTGGATAGGTATCAACATTTCACTACCTCCTTTAATATGATTTAGAATATCAATGTCAGTAAGATATTGCCTATCTCTATGTTCCTATAATGTGTGACTAGCAATGCCCCCAGATATAAGATCTTATCTTTTACTTCTATCCTCAGCGGTGTCTAGAAGAATGCTGATTATAAAATGTAAGCTCAGTAAATACCAGTGACTGAGAAGAGTATTTCTTGGTGGAAAAAACACAAACCGTTTTCCCCTGTTCTCACCTCACAACGATCAACACAGAACACTTCTGTGACCAGGTGTGGGCGGTTTTCCTCCTACACACACCAGGCCATCAGTTCTGCAGCAGACACCAGCTGGGTTTCCTCCACTTCACCTCCAACCTGTGAGATAGCTTCGGATCCCACAGGCTGAGGGCTCTGGCCCCAAGACTGCCCCCACTTCTGCTGCCAGTCACAAGCCCCAGGTTGCTTTACCTGTACTTCTGACCAACCGGCTACAAATCAGGGTTCCCACGACCTCCCTTCTTGGTTTTGATTAATTTACTCTAATGGCTCACAGAACTCAGGAAAACACTTACGTTTACTGGTTCATTATAAAGGATATTACAAAGGGTACAGATGAAGAGATGTGTAGGGCCAGGCATAGGGGAAAGGGCATGGAGCTTCCATGCCCTCCCTGGGTGCGTTACCCTCCAGGAATCTCCACGTGTTCAGCTATCCAGAAACTCTCCGAATCTTGTCCTTTATTTTTATGGAGGCTTCATTACACAGGCACAATTGATTAAATCATTGGCCACTGGAGATCAACTCAACCTTCAGCTTCAACCTGAGGTTGGGGGATGGGGCTGAAAGCCCCAGCCCTCTAATCCTGCCTTGGTCTTTTTGGCAACCAGGCTCCCTCCTAAAGCTACCCAGGGCTGCCACCCCACAGTCTTCACATCAGGATACAAAAAGACACCTATCACTCTGAAGATTTCAAAGATTTTAGGAGTTGCATGCCAGGAAATAGGGACAAAAACCAAACATCACAGCGTTGCACTGAGAGAGAGAGACAGAGACAAAGAGAGTCCAAAGAACTCTGGTTCCACATCACTGAACTACTATAAATAAAGCAAACACCCTCAGTGAAGGAGAAGGTCTGCCTTTAGGGATACTGTGACATTCTGAGTTTCAGGGGGAACAACTGCAGAGATGCCATTAGTGAGGCCAAGTAGAGGCCCAGGTGCTAGGTTTGGGGAACTCAGCTTTTAGGAATTAAAGTGGGAGAGAAGAAAAAGGATCACAAAGCTGAAATGCATATATGACAACCTTATTTAATATTGAGTTTCCTAGTACAGAAAACCAGAATGACATAAAACCTGCAATACCTAAAGAACACTTAAAAATGGGAAAGCTATTAGGTGGCTGGGTACTGTAGGAGGAAAAAAAAGTTTAGGAATGGCCTGGAAATTCCAAAGCTGCCCCATTATGTGTTGGGCATTTCAAAAAACCAAAGGTTGACACCTTAAGAGAAAAATGACTGTCAAAAAGCTAATAATATTGAGAGAGGGAAGAAAGAAAAAGTAGTTTATGTGAGTTAGCAATGGCCTTCCGGGCCACTATTTTGAGAGTATGTGGTGTAATTTCTGTGTTGCAGAATCAGCAGCTCACCCGAAGCAATTTAATAAGGTTAAATTGGGTGCTGTTTCTATGAAACTGGAGATTTTTTTCTGAAGTTCCTGATGGAGCAAAGATAACACAAGAGCATCTCTTTGTGATTAAGCTAAACAGAAGACTTATCATCCAAACGGACATTTTTGAGAGTGAAAGGGGACAGTATTGGTAATTACCCTGGGACAGCAGGCATCAACCGGCTCAGTCCCTGGCACAACACGAGGTAGGGCCACCCTACCAAGTACCATCAGGACCAAAGAACTGATGAGCTTCTCACTTCATAAGGCCATGTACCACGCACCATGGTGCAAAGTCCAGGTGGGCTGCAGGCATGCAGGGGCCTAGAGTGTGAGGAGGAAGCTGGGAGTTGGGATGACTGGAGAGGAATAAACATGGAAAAGAGAAGTGGCTTAAAGCTAAAGGTTCATAAAATGGCACAACTAGCTCTCCACAGGTGGGTTCCAGAATCTCCAATTCACCTTGCCTCATTCCTAACCTTGAAATCTACCTTCTGACCATGGCAGACGGCAGCTTGTCGCCTTTGGCCCACCTGGGTTCTCTCTCTGACTGGGGCCTTCACACAGATGGTTTCCTCAGCCCCGTTTTGCCTGCTTGACTCCCACCCGCCCCCAGCACCACCCCCAGGGAACCCTTCACTCTGTACCAGACCCCACTTCACCCTGTATCTCCCCTCTCACGGCTCTTCCCCTTTGTATTTTACGTGTTTAATCCCCATCTTTGCCCAATTTGTTCAATGCTCTCTTCCCATTCATGCCTGGTATAGAGTTGGTTCTCAACAAATATTTATTGATTGAACAAATTACATATAAAACGGAGGCAAGCAATTTGGGCTTTTTTTTTTTTTTTTCAGCTGACAACTAAGTTTCCAAGGAAAATTTCAGGTAATGAACTGGATAAGTATAAGCTGAAAAAATTTAAAAGACAGGAAGGAGGTGCTTTACTAAATATTTTTCTAAATGAACCTCTCTTTTCAAGTATAGTCATAATTTAAGCAACCCCGAGCCATTCACAGCCTGGAAGAGGCTGAGACCTCTGTCTAGGCCTGAGTCAATGTGACATTGGCCTCTAGTGGATAAAATTGAGAATACAGCAGTTCCAAGTAAAAGATGTGCCGTGGTACTAGTCGCAACTGAAGGATATGAAAACTCCAAAGTTTCCTTTGTTTTCCACTTCTACCACATAATAAAATGATTTTTTCCTCCCATGTGGGGAGAACCTGTTGTCACATTTTTGCCTAAATAACTAACTTTAAAAATAATTAAATATTTCGCATTCTGAGCATTGTATTCTAGAAACATTTATTCACATCAGAGCTTCTATGAGAGCCAGAGAGTGAGATTTTATACCAAGCTTGAGCAGGAGTCAATTTTCCTACCTTGCTTCTTTTTTTCCTAAAGAATCTTTTCCAGCCGCCTGGTGTTTTTATGGTGATTGCAAGGTTGTATGGTATTAGAAACTCATGAGATGGAAGTGCGTTTTATTTTTTAAACATTTATTTTTTTAAGAGACAAAGGTCTCGCTATGTTGCCTAGGCTGGAGTGCAGCGACTATGCACAATCCCACTACTGATTAGCACAGGTGTTTTGACCTGCTCCGTTTTAGACCTGGGCCGGTTCACCTCTCCTTACGTAACCTGGTGGTCCCCCAATCCTGGGAGGTCACCGTATCGATGCTGAACTTAATGTGGACACCCAGCTGGCGTACTGCACTACAGCCCAGAACTCCTAGGCTGAAGTGATGGACCTGCCTCAGCCTCCCAAGTAGCTAGGACTGCAGTCCCCAGCCACAGCACCCGGCAGAGGTGCATTTTAAACCACCTGCTAGTCAAAGGGTAAATGTTATCTACGTGACAAGGAGAGAAAAACTGAGACCAAAGAAGGGATACATTTAAGTAAGGAAAAGGTGCAAATTTGAGGTGTGACTGTACGAACTATGTTTGCCTTATAAACAAATCAGATGACGATGTTCACTGTTGTTATTATTTGCTTATTAGCACACGACCCAACATTGTGAGATCCTGGAGTGTGCACAGTGTGTACACTCAGTTCTGGTGAGATGCTTTTAGCTGCTCTGGTTTCATTTAACAGCTTGTCACCACTTTTTAATCTCCGGGCTTTAAGGACACTACAGCCCACTCACCTAACTCAAGTGCTTATAAACATCCTTAAATATCTCTCCCTCTTTATCTGTAGGCAGGTTGCCGCACAGGAAAGAAAATCTCTGGAACCAAAATAATTGGCTTAGAAAAAAGCGAGCTCAGAGAGGAAAAGAGGTCAAACAGAACAAAGCAGCGGCGGCCTGTGCGCATTCTTGCAGGGCAGAGGGGCGGCGAGGCCGGCTGAGGACATCAGCAGTGAGGCAGGCGATGGAGGATGCCGGATCCCTCGGATCGGACCCACCCAAACGAAAACGCACACAGCCACGCGCCCAGGTGAAACCAATGCCTCTCGGATCCCAGCCCCACGGTTCTGTTCTCCTCTAGCAGCTACTTGGTCAGCAGTGGGAACCACATCACCAATCGTGGTAAAACAGCCCTTCTCAGATGAGGCTTGTATAGGAAGGTTACTTTTGAGCACGTTCCTCAACGCTGCTCCCCCCAACCCCTGGACTTCAGACACACGTGTAAAACTGATGGCAACCACGCTCACAGTGCCATTAAGTGGAATGGGGCCAGCTGGCACCAATACGGGTGTGATGAAATGGAAGTGGTAAGGCATAGATTTCATAAGCCCATGACCTCATGCGCTACCCCTCTCTTTCATCATCTTTTACATTTCTGCCAGCACGCAAGGCCAGGAACTCTATCCTGCGGCCGACTTCTACGAACAGAAGCCGGGTCATAAAAGGAGGCGTCCGGGCGGCAGCAGGCACTGAGACCACGCACTTTCAGGGAACCCTCCACGAAGGAAGGATTCGGCTTGAGCCACCGCCCGGCCCCTGTCGCCCTGGTCTCTCCGACGGTACCTACCATTTCCTTGAACGCGCTTTCCAGAGCCCCGATGACTAGGCACTCGTGTGGAATCTTCTTCTCGGTGAAGAAGCGCGTGGGTGGGGTGCTGGGGGAGCCGGGGGCGCCGACGCCCCCGCGCAGGGAGGCCGCGCGGGTCAGAGTCCGGCTGTTGGCGGGCGTGTTCTCGGGCTCCTCGCCCAGGCAGGTGGGCGGCAGGACGGCCGAGTTCTTCAGGATCTCCACGATGTCCTGCAGCTGCTCCGTGACATGGTGCTGCAGCAGGCGCGACGCCACCACGGCCGCCCCGGAGCCCGCGTGCCCGTCAAACAGCGACCAGTAGTGGCAGGGAACGCCCTCGTTTTCCTGGTGGGAGAGGGCGACAGGGAGGGGTGAGAATGGCTGTGGCCTCCGCCCCAGTGGTCTGCAAACAGTGGGGTCACAACATGGCAGAAATACCCAGGGAAGGGTCCCCAGATCAGTCACTATGGTTACCACCACCCAAGGGACGAGGTAGTTCTCCATCTAGGGAAGGAGCCCAAATCATCGCATACTTAGTCACTACTTGGAGGGCAAGATCTACTTTAATTTGACGCGTGGTCATCTGCGGTGAAACTCCACGCAGAGTCCAGCTTGAACACCAACGCCTCACCTCCTTTCTATTTCAACCCCAAAGTAGGATTGGCCTGGAGTCCTCAAGAAAGTTGGACCCTTTTGTAGATTCTCCACGGGGAAATATGTAGGCCTATTCCCCCACCCCCATCCCCCTTTAGGGCCCCTACACTCCCAGATAATTGTCCCAGCTTCCTTGTCTACATCCTGAATTTTTAGAACATGTTTTTCCTCCTAGACACCCAGTCTAGTCCAGGCCTCACAAGATGCAGCTATAATAATGTCCTTTTCATGTTTTCTACCTCACTCTTTCTCTCATATTGCTAATCATCAGGAAAATGCATCTTTCTGCTCCCTCTTTCTCCCTACAGCTATGTGCAGCCCAGGTTCCCTCGCCTGTTACAGATTTAGTACCTGCCAGTGCATTTCTAGACCACTTCAAGATTTGAGCACCTTTAAAAACCATGTTTGAACTGCACGTGCCTAAGATCTTAGCCAGAGGAGAAAAGGAGCTCAATTATGGTATAAGTGATAGGATATTTTACATCATAGACAGAAATTAACTCAAAATAGATTAAAGACTTAAACATAAGACTTGAAATCATAAAACTTCTAGGAGAAAACAGGGAGAAAACTCCTTGATATTGATTTTTGGCAATTTTTTTTTTAGAAATGACACTAAAAGCATAGTCAACAAAAGCAAAAATAAACAAGCTGAACTACATTTCACTAAAAAGCTTCTGCACAGCAAAGGAAACAATCGACAAAAAGGCAGCCTATGGAATGGGAGAAAACATCATGTATCTTATAAGGGGTTAATTTTCAAAATATATAAGGAATTGCATTGCAAAAAAAAAAAAAAAAATCCCAGCAAATAAGCTGATTAAAAAATGGGCAAAGGACTTGAAGAAATATTTCTCCAAAGAGGACATATAAGTGGCCAAGAGGTATATGAAAAGATGCTCAACATCAATACCTTTTGTAATAAAGCTCTTGGTGAACTGAAAATAAGAGGAACCTTCCCCAGTCAGATAAAGGGCATTTATGGAAAACCTACAACTAACATCATACTTCATGGTGAAATACTGAATGCTTTCCCATAAAATCTGGCAAAATGCAAAAATATGTGCTCTCGCCACTTCTATTCAGCATTGTACTGGAGGTCCTAAATAGGCAAGAACAATAAAAGTTCTAAAGATTATAAAGGAAAATAAAATTGTATTTATCCTGGCTCTAAGCAATTTGAGCATGATGTGCTTTAGTGCTATTTTCTTTGTTTCATATGCCTAGAGTTTGTCATTCTGGCTCTGGGGGTTTATAGTTATTTCATCAAATTTAGAAATTTTTCAGCCATTATTTCTTCAGAAAAATTTGTGTTGTATCCTCCTCTCTCTTCTCCTTGGAAGAATCTAATTACACATATATTAGTCCCTAGAAATTGTCCCACAGCTCACTGAGGATGGTCTCATTTTTAAAATATTTCATTTTGGTTAATTTCTATTATATTAAAGCTCACTAATGTTTTCTTAATCTTTTTCTTTTTTGATTAAAAAATGGCCAAAGGATCTGAATAGACATTTCTCAAAAGACCTGCGAGTGGCCAACAAGCATATGAAAAAGTGCTCAACATCACAGGAAAATGCAAATCAAAACCACAATGGGATGTCACCCGATACTTGTTAGGACGGCTATTACGAAAAAAACAAAAGACTAGTGTTGGCAAGAAGGTGGAGAAAAGAGAACCTTTGTGTACTCTCAGTGGGAATGTAAATTAGTACAGCCATTATGGAAAACAGTATGGAGGTTTCTCAAAAAATTAAAAATAGAACTACAAAATGATCCAGCAGTCCCACTGCTGGGCACATATCCAAAGGAAGTGAAGTCAGTTTCTTGAACAGGTATCTGTATCCCCACGTTCATTGCAGCGTTCACCACAGCCAAGATATGTTAATCTTAGCATCATTGACAGATGAATGGTAAAATGTGGTGTATTACATATATACACAATAAAATAGTATTCACCCATAAAAAGGAAATTCTGCCATTTGTGACAACATAGATGAATCTGGGGGACATCAAGCTAAATGAAATCAGGCAGGCACAGAAAGACAAATACTGCATGATCTCACTTATGTGGAATTTCAAAAAGTCAAACTCATTGAAGCAGAGAGCAGAACAGGGGTTGCCAGGGACTACGGGTGGAGGAAATGGGAGATGTTGGTCAAAGGGTACACACTTTCAGTACTATAAGTCCTGGGGATCTAATGGGCAGCCCGGTGACTATACACTTGAAATTA
Source organism: Eulemur rufifrons (assembly GCF_041146395.1). Classification (NCBI taxonomy): domain Eukaryota; kingdom Metazoa; phylum Chordata; class Mammalia; order Primates; family Lemuridae; genus Eulemur; species Eulemur rufifrons. Next base: position 48,890,887 of record NC_090998.1, read on the forward strand.
TCTAACAGACTAGATTTTAAGTGTCCTCACCGCACATACACAAAAACTGGTAACTGTTAATGAACTTGACTGTGGTGATCATTTCACAATGTACACGTATATCAAATCATGTTGTATACCTTAAATACATATAATTTTTGTCAATTATACCTCAATAAAGCTGGGGGAAAATAAAACATTACATTTGGAAAAAAAGTATGATATATTAGGTAGAATATGAAATACTAAGATTAAATAAATAATTGGGGTCTTTATTTTCAGAAAGCTAATGGACAAACAGGTAAGGTGCATATAACATCCACTTCTGACTACTAATTTTATCTACTCCATGGCAATAAATATTAAAGGTTTTTTTTAAATTAGCTTAAGGCATTAAATAAAGTTCTTTTGGCTCTTCTTAGAATGATGCTGAAAGATACTGTATAGTTATGGTAACATGTGCTATTATTCTGTTTGTGCTCTTTGAAACTTTGTTTTCATTCAATTCTGTGCTAGGTGCTGAAAGAGAAAATAGTTGTTGTTTTTTTTAAGTCCACAAATACTGAGCACTTTCTATGCAATAAGCACTATAGTCGGCAGTAGAGATAAAAGATTAGCTGAAAGAGATACCACACGTGGCCTGATCTTAATAATTTGGAGGCGGGGCAAGATAGGCACTGATTAATCACATAAATAAGCCTAAGATCACAAGGTCAAGGAGAGGACAAGGAGGGACTTTCAGTGCTGCAAGGCCAGCTTACAGAGGGGCGCATTGGAGAAGGCTTCCCGAGGATGTGAGGACCATGCTGAGTGATGGGTGAAAGTTCCTGAGATAAGGAGAGGAGGGGAGAGAATACCAAGTGAGAGCAACAGGAGGTACAAAGGCCCTGTGGTAGGAAGATGCATGATGAGACTAAGCCATGGCCACATGGCAGAATGGGAGAGAGAGACTGGAGAGGGAGGTAAGGGTTAGACCACTCAGTCCTAGCAGGACACATGAGGGATCTTAGCTTTAGCCTAAGAGCAACAAAAAGCCATTGATTGAAGTGGGAGTGACAACATTGATTCATAAGACAGAGTCTCACTCTGTTGCCCAGGCTAGAGTGCCGTGGCGTCACCTTAGCTCACAGCAACCTCAGACTCCTGGACTCAAGCAATCCTTCTGCCTCAGCTTCCCAAGTAGCTGGGACTGCAGGTATGTGCCACCATGCCTGGCTAACTTTTTCTATATATTTTTAGTTGTCCAGCTAATTTCTTTGTATTTTTATTAGAGACGGGGTCCCACTCTTGCTTAGGCTGGTCTTGAACTCCTGAGCTCAAATGATCCACCCTAGCACTCCCAGAGTGCTAGGATTATAGGTGGGAGCCACCGCGCCCAGCTGATTTATGTTTTTAAAAGATCACTCAAGCTATGCTGTGAGGATCAGGAGAGAAATAAGAGTGAAAAGCAATGGTGCTAGGGAGGAGGGAAATCCTACCCTAAAAAAACATTCAATCACATTCAGCAGTAAGAGACACATATGAACAACTAAAAGCACCATAAAACAGAGGTGTAAGCATAAGATTTCTATTTCATGGGAAAGTGAAGGGAGCAATGACTTAAGGATTAAAAGATGTGGATCCTAGGCCCACCTTCAACACCAATCAGCTGAGTGGGGGCAGAACGAGGTGAGGGAGGCAGGAAAGGGGTTAGACCTGAGCTGGGTCACATACTAGTTGGACGTCCCTCTTGCTTAACATTTCTACGCCTTGGGTTTTTTGAAATCCCTTGAACAAGATAAAACCAAGCTCATCACGAGATTTCAATCTTCAATGTACTCCTATGCCAGGGGGATATAAAGTGAGTGATACACTATTTGGGGAAATACAACCACAACGTGGGGCCTCCCTGCATGCTTAGAGTTCAGCTCAGCTGTTAAAGTATAAGAGACCCTAAAGTCAGAGAAACATCCAGTTACAGGTCTAGGAAACCCTTCCCAGCATTTAACAAACCTTATTTAGCAGGCAATGTTCTAAAGCTTTACAAATACGAACTCGTTTAATCCTTACTTCAGTCCTGTGAGTAATCACCCTATAAGGTGTGTTATTATTCCCATTAGAGGAAGAAAATGAGGGACAGAGTGTCACCGCTGTAGGTCACCACCTATTAAGTGATGTAGCTGGTGCCAGGGGCCATACTGTCAGCCATTAACCTCTATGCTACAGTGAACCCCCCACCCCAGAGGGAAAGTTTGCCTTAATTTTCACTTGGCACCATAATCTATTTCTCCACTCTGCAACCTCAGTTGCAACCAGAGTGATTTTTTTTTCCTAAAACACAAAATTTGGTCATATTTCTTTTACTGGCCTAACAGCCTGCTCTGAGGGCTGGCTCCTGTCTGTGAGCTCCCAGCTTGCAAGCTCTGATCTCATCTCTGATGCTCTCCCCACGTTCTAGCTCTTACTTACATCCCACCCACACCAACCCGCAGAACCTGCATCTCATCACAGACCACCAACCAGCTCCACCTCCTTTGTGTAGCTCCCACCTGCCTTTGAGTACTCAGCTTACATGTCACCTCCTCCTAGGAGCCCTCACTGCACTCAGCACCACATGGACAGTGGCCTTGAGGGCCAGGTAAGGTTGGGTGAGACTCCAGAGTTTGGCAAGGTAGACTGAGGAGCCTCAATTTACTGCCTTGGGGTACTAGCACAATGCGATGCCTCTGCACCCCAAGAGCACCCTGAAAGCTGCTTTGAAAGAAGGAAGCCCCGAGAAGGCTCCCAAAGACGAGAGATGTCTCAAAGAACAATACGAGAATGGAGAGAAATATATGATGCTTGAAATGTGGCTGAGATATTACAGAGAATAAAAATCTATTTTCAAAAGTGGCATGATCAAAGAGGATGTGCTATAAGGTTACTTTAAAAAGGATATAGGATTCTCCCTTCTCTCCCACCTTCCTCTTTCCTCAAAGTGATGCCATCAACCGCTGTAAGGTAAGCAGGACAGTTTGATGCATGAAGTCAGACCTGAGAATCTTGAGGAATGAACGTCTCCCCAACGTCATCGAGGGCCTTTCATCAGAGTTGGGGATCTAAGCCAGGAATAAGGCAGCCGGGGCAATGCAACTGTGAACCTCAGAGAGAGGCCTGAAGGATCGCAAGTGGTATGAACACGATGCTGTTAAAGCATCTCAAATCTGCTATTTCACTGCAAATACACTTCTGTTGCTTCACTGCTTAGGACTTTCAATGACTCTATACCACTCTTAAAATACCGTTTGTTCTTCCATATGCTGACATAGCCTACAGGCCCTGCATGATCTAGCTGCCCCTCACTCTGCAGAGCATCTCTTGCTGCTCCTTGCGAGCGGTCCTGAATTTCTCTCATTTCCTCTCTTCTAACTCGTAGTGACTCTGGAACTATGACCCTCATGTTTTTCTTCTGCCTGGAACACTGATTCCTAACTCTCTCTGTGGAGAACTATTTATCCTTCAGTTTTCAAAGGAAGCATGACCTTCCCCACCAAGCCTGCCAGGACCACTTCAGCCACTGTCTGTCCCCTACAGCAGTGTTTATCCCACTGCTGTGGCATTGCCTGTACACGTCTGTTTCAGCCCGAGTCACAGGGACTCACGTATGTCTCATTCACGCTGGTGTTCGCAGTGAGTGCCTGGTACAGAATTGATGCTCAATAAATATTTATTAAATATACAAAGAAAGGAAGAGAGAAGAATGGTTTTTAAATTCTGTTTTTATATATTTATTTATTTTAGTTTTTCTTTATTAGAGAGTTTGTTAAAACACAATGTTTTTATTTTTTAAAGCAGTATAGCAGCTTGGGAAATAAGAATTTCATTTAAGACACTTCACATTGGTAAAACAGAATGTAACAAACTTAACCTACTCCAGGATTGGAGCTGACTCAGTCTCACTTTATTTATCCAGGACTGTGTCTGCTCAGCTCTCTGAGGCCGGGTGTGCCATCCGAATAAGCAGTCTGGATCTAGGGCCCTGGGAATCTCAGAGGGACTCCGAGGAAACCAAAGGGACATTGCCACCTCTGACAGTACTTGATTTGCTGAGCCCTGTGGTCCTACATGACCAGTATGAAACACTAACACGCACATGCATGCGTGCTCTGTCTCTTCATTCTCTTCTAAGATAAGGCACCATCCAGCCACTCATACCATTAGTCACTGTAGAAGGAGAAACACCTCCTCAATTTGGTGTTAGCTCTGAGAATAAGATTTTGAGTTTACATGGTAAATAAACAGGTTTTACATTATCTAATAGTCCAAGGCAATTTCGGTTAGTTTAAATGTTGGGTAATTACATATTTTCAAATGAGTTAAAACAAATAAATCCTATCTATCATGATATGTCTTAACATAGAAAGACCATAGGCTTTAGATCAAGACAAACCTAGGCTCTGGAATTTACTATGATGTGACTTTGGGCAAGTTTCTTAACTTCTCTCAACCTCCATTTCCTTATTTAAAGACAGGTAAAGGACAAAGTGACCCTGGGGCACAGACAGCAAGGATTCGTTCATCCAATGCATGTCTCGGAGCCTCCTTCCCACGTGCCAGGCTGCACGCTGGGCAGTGAGGGTACGTACGGCAGGGACTGAGAACGTCACGGTTCCCAAGCTCTTGACGCTAACATTCTAGAGCATGACCAGGTGACTACAGGTGTGACGAGTGTTAGGGAAGAAAGGTGCATGGAGAGGGGAAGGGTGTGACTACAGAGGGAAAGCATGAGGCAGTTATTTGTAGTGGTGAAACTGCCCCGGACCCTGATTGTGGCAGTGATTATACATGTTTATGGATGCGTTAAAATTCATCCAACTGTTTACCAAAAGAAAAAAAGTTAATTGTACTATATAACCTAAAAAACAATAAATAAGTAAATTGTGTAGCGCTGCGTCCTGCACCTGGGAGAAACAAAGACAGTAGAAGTAACGTCGTCACCCACACTGTTAAATCTCCTGAGCAGGCTGGGAGACCAAGCTGCACACGCGTGCTCTTTGCTGTCCACTCTGCCAAATGGGCTGCTCGCTTCGCTGCACTGTGTACCTCTCGTGTCTGTTCTTTCTCAAGTTACTTCCCCTCTAGCAAGTCTCAGTTCAAAGGACATCTATTGAGCACCTACGGTATTTAATCCCCTTAATACCACCATAAAAAGGGTGTTACTTCATTTTTACCAATAGTGAAACTGGGGCACAGAGAGTTTAAATAACTCTGCTGGTATGTGCCAGAGGTAGGAATTGAATTCTTCACACTCCAAGTTACGGGATCTTCCCAATTTCCCAGTATCACACGACTTTGTGTAATGACTCTCCCTGGCTTCTGTTAGCACCTCAACGTTGCTTGCATGATTTTAATGTGTTTGTTGCTGACTAGTAATTGCCCATAGGTCCTGGGCCATCAACTGATTGCTAAAACTTTTTGGCAGTGGCCTGATAGTATCGTCTGATAGTATCAGAAAATGTCGATGGGGCACCAGCACAGCATGAAAAGTTCCATACCTCAAAAATCAGACTCTGCAAACTCAAAGTAATAAGCTTCTGAAATAATGAACTTTAAAATTATGAATATTATTTTCCAACGAGAGTTTACCCTTGTTTTTGCTCCAGATGAACGCAAGTTAAATGTATGCTCTACTTTAAGAAAAACAGTATCAAGTCTTTTCCTGACTTACCATATAATTCAATTTGGCAGAAATCAGTTATGACTCACAAAAAATAACTCTGAAACAGTTTTCCAGTGGCACTCTAAATTATTTCATCTACCAAAAAAAAAATCAGTCTTATATGCAATTTACAACACACACGCCTACCCACCTCTTTTCAGGAAAACATCTGCAGCTTGATCAAAAAAGATTCCGGAAGGTGACAAATTGGGAGTTTTTAAATTCACAATTTCTCTTTTAGGCTCTCTTTAAAGTAGGCCCAATGTTATATCCTCTTCTCTCAAAAGTTCTAGAAACTGCTTTTTGATAATGTTGTTTATTTTCTTCTTCCCATTTTCACAAACATCTGAACGTAATGAATTCTAACTGGGAAAGGCAAGTTGGGCCTTTCAGCAAATACAAGATGGTTCCAGACAGAAATTTATCTACTAAAACTAGGAGCTGAAATGATTTCAGATATAAGCAAGTTGATGTTCATTTAGCTTCAGGTATAATTATAGCACAGCCATCCAAGGCTGTCAAAAATCACCAGCTTAAATTTTAGCCACATCACGTGGCCACCAAGACAGGAGCCACGTCACGTGCACCTCACCTCTGGAGAAGCCACAGTCAAAAAAGCCAGGGTGAGCCATCTGGGAGGCTACAGGGTACCCACCCCACTTGTGATGTGTTACCGAGAAGGGGAGGTTCTAGACATAACCTCAGACATTTCCCTGGAGCCCGACAGAAATACTGAGATGTAAGGCAGGAAACACACAGAAAACCAAGGAGTGGAGTTTGATGAATTTGCAGCAGCTTAAAGAATTGGGGGCTCTCTATTCTTTTGCTCACTGCACAGACCTCCAGAGGTGTGCAAACCTCTCCATCCCTCCTCCCCCGGGATGAGTGCTCTCCACACGGAGCACTCAAATCTGAGGGGGAGTTAAAAACAATCAGTCAGCATATAAGAGAAACATTAGGAGTCCTTTCACATTTTTCACCTAAAAATGAAGAAATTCAACTTTACTAGCATTTCCCACACAGGCTGACACTGGCACCCTCATGTGGTCAGTAAGTCAGAGGTCCCTTCGTGCACACGGAGTGCTGTTGCTCTCCCGCATGTGTTAGCTTTGGCATGTTGCAACTCATGGCAGGCACGTGTGCCCTGACTGAATGGTCTTATGGATTATACTACTAAGTTTTTAATTAAATTATCCCTCACAGACTGGACAACAGGTTTAAAACAAAAGCCTGCCAAGAAAATGCTGATAGAAAACGTGAGCAAGTAAGAACATGTTAGAGCTAGCACTTCATACTCCCAGTAATGACAATCTAGTCCTATCTGACAATAATCACCATATCTAGCCAAAAGACCTGAAATGCTCCGGGAGACAGTTGAAATATGGAATTATACTTGCTATTGTTAATGATGAATTGTGCCTTGAGATATTAGCTAATGATGGCATGAAGTCTTTGCCGTTAGCAAGATGGTAAATGAGTTCCTATGTGAAAAATACTTAGAACAATACCTGGCACACAATAAACACTGTATAGCTGTTAGCTGTTATTATTTTAAAATACTGATGTTTCATCTTTATTGCCTTTAAATTATGAAATAATTTTAATATATTTCCATAATTTAAAAATAATTATATACTATATGGGTATGTAGGAGTGTGGTTATGTATCAATAAATGAACAAACACATTTGGGGTATGTTCTAAAAAATTGTTTTTAACTGAGATTTGGAGACTGTTACTCTAGAAATAGTTGACCTAAGGGAAAGTGTGGTATCCTCCTGGTGGCCTTTGCAAGCCCTCAGCTCATTTAATATTCATCTTCCCTTCCCTACTCTAACTATTCAGGTATTTATATAAGCTGAGGAGGGGACCTATCAACAACATGAAAGGCAAATTACAAATGTAGAAACCTCACCTTGAGTGAAATCCCACAGTTGACTTCGTAAAACGCCCAGGATGAGCATGGAATGCACTTGCCACCCCTCCTTCCCCACTGCCAAAGAAAAGGGATTAATCATTTCCCACTGGGAAAACAGGGTGGCCACATTCTTCTGATTTCTCACTATACGCTACTACCTGGTTTGATTTTTGTAGTTTCTGGCTAGTTTTCAAGTTTTCCTCAGTGAGGATGATAACACGGAGTCCAGAGTATCTGTTTTGGGCATTCTCTGAACAGTGCTTTCTAACTCCAGTTTTTCGTTTGATCCTCATAGTAACACAGTGAGAGTTAGAAGAATGATGAGCCCATGAAGAGGCAGAGATGAGGGAAAACTCGAGTAGTCCTTCCTACAGCCCACGTTCTACTGCTGTCCTCTGGGGACAAGAACCACACAGCACAGTTTGCTTTTTACCCTACACCTCCCTATTGGACTACATTATTCAAATAATAATTTGCACATTGAGATATTCTACTCTCCAGTGCTCGGGGTACCTCCTAGTTTCACATACTTTAGTAAATATGCTGCTTCCTTCTTGGGATATGGCAACATGCAATGCAGATTTCTTTGGTTCAATTCTTCCAACATTATGAGGCAGTAAAATGTAGGATAAATTTAGTAAGTTTGTTTTTTGTTTTTAAATGGCAATTTAGACCCATATTTTAAAACACTATTAAATAAATATTAAATCACTTTCTAAGAGGAAGTATAAAGTTTGCAACAGCCTTGGCTAAATTGTGTTGTGGTTTAGTCTAGACTTGTAAATTACCTCAGGAATATTCTCAAACTATTGCTTTATATATCAACAACTTCTCCCTAAATTAGTTTACAGAAAACATGTTAGTACCATGAAATAATATTGAAATGCGGCTACAAACTCCACTATCAGAATAACAACAACAGATAATATTTATTGCGCACTTACCACGTGCCAGGCACTCTTCTAAGCACTTTTCACATTTTTAACTCATTTAATTCTAACAATCCTATGAGGTAGAAACTATTACCCCCAATTTACAGATGAGGAAACTAAGGGATCGAGAGGTAATGTAACCTATACAAGGTTACATCTGGTACAAGTGCAGAGCAGGGATTCAAACTCAGATACTCATTATTATTCAATCACAAGTCTTTTTCTTCTTGCCAGGGCTTATGCAAATAATGATCTTGCTATAATTTAGCAAGAAAAATGGACTATAAGGACAAGATGATGACAATTTCATTTCAGTTCTATTCTTCATCTGAGTTAGTAAGGGCTGTTACCCAGTTTCTGAGTTGACAGGAGAAACTGCTAATTCACTCCTATATCAAAAGAGAAATCATAATGGAAATGAGAAAATATTTAATATCAAATTTTACTGAAATTACACACGTCAACAGTAGGAGTTATTCTTCCTTTATTTCTGAATTTTCCAAAGAGGTTTTCCTGCGACATTTCTCAACTGCTAATGGATAAAGAGGCGGCATATTATAGGTCTGAGGCCAGACTGCCTGGCTTGAAGCAAGCTACACACTTTCCAGCTCTGTGCCTATTTCTTCACCAGTAAAATAAAGATAATAACAATACATATTTACCAATATATTACAGGTTGAGCATCCCTAGTCCAAAAATCTGAAATGCTCTGAAATCTGAAACTTTTTGAGCACTGACATAAGGCCACACGTGGAAAATTCCAGCCCTGACCTCATGTGATGGGTTGCAGTCAAAATGCAGGCACGCAAATACAGGTTATTCAGCATCCCCAAGGGAAAAATAAAATTACCTTCAGGCTATGTGTATAAGATATATATGAAACATAAACAAAGCTTGTGTTTAGACTTGGGTCCTATCCCCACAATATTTAACATTAAGTATATACAAATATTCCAAAATCTGAAAAAAATCTAAAAGACAAAAGACTTCTGGTTCCAAGCATTTGGGATAAGGGATACTCAACCTGCACAAAGTTAAATGAATTAGTGCTGTCACTAAGCACCTAGATCCATGTCTGACACATAACTGCTGAATGTTGAATTTTTTTAAAAGAAGAAAAGAAAATCTTAAGAGTTTATTGTCTTTGCCAATGTTCTTCCCACCTAAAGCTGTGGGAAGTCAGATTACAAGGGAAGCAAGAAGAAATTTCCATCTCAACACGATTTATTTTCCTTTCACCTTAAGATTTGCCACAGTGGAAAAATCTATTGTGGAACCAAGTTTTAGCTGCGTTCTCAGCGATGACGAACATCTTGGTCAAACCTGGTCTTCCGAGGAATCCAACACCCACAAGAAGGGACCTTTAAAGTTACTCTGGCTGACATCAGCCTCCTCAATTCCTGGTTGTAAAGTTGTCCTTCTTGATCACTGGCAAGAGTTCTATGTCCCTGGAACTAAGGGAATAGGAGTTTTGAAAGAAACCACTGCCCTACTGCTTCAAAAAAGTCTAAGTAGGTAAATACAAAGTTTGTATTTTCTTCAAATGTGTACAACAAAGAACAAAAACTCAGGGTCATAAACACAATGAGATGAATAAAAGGCCGCTCCTATTGCATTTTATAGCTGATGTCATTGCAGGAAGCAGACTGTCAGATGGCCAAATACTCCAAAGGGCCACTGTGGAACCAGAAGCAACCTGCATTTAATGTTCTGGGGGAGAAAGAGTCCTCCTTACAGAAAACAGATGAAAAGAATGGCAAATCTTCAGTTCGGAGAGTTGAAATAGCCCCTTTCTCATTTCCTTTTTCCCTCTCCCCACCCCAGTTTTATCCTATTTGCCTTGAATTCCCACAGTGCTGCCCCATCCTCTGCTGAGAAAGATAATCAGCTTTCCTCTCCCCTGCTGATGAACTTGGCCGAGATGCTGACACAGCCGTCTCCTGTTATTGTAATTAGACACTGAACTAACAGACACTGAAACCACACACTTTGATGTGTTTTGACTAAATTAAACAACACAAGGGTGCTCCTAAGGAAATAAGACTTGGAATGCCTGTGTCCATAAGTCTAGTCTCAAGCCAAAAACAATCTGCTCCAAATAGACAATCAGATGGGGGGGGGGAGGGGGGGGAATGTCCTGGTTATGGCCACGACACCCTGAATATTCCCCATTCATACATCTTACATAAGGACATGCACTTCTTATCTTAATAGTAAAGTTATAAGATGCCCTTAGGAGTAAATTCTTTTTCCATCCTCAGAGAAGTCACCTAGTATCCTCCTCCTTTTATCTCATTCCTAGAATGAATAAATACTTGGGAACTGAAAAGCAAAATCTCTTGGAAAAGCTGTATTTTCACCTGCAGATGGCAATCAGTGTGATATGAGTCCTTGTAACCTTTCAAATCAAAGAAAACCTAGTAGTGGTGATTACTTCCCATATATCTTGGTCTGGTTATTAAAAAGGCTTCCGTGGGAGGCAGGAAGCTGTTGGGGACAAGGTGTTGTTCTCCACAAGCTTACAGCATCTTTCCTAAGGGACAATCTTATGAAAGTGTCTTTTGAAAATGCTAGCCTTTTAGATTTCCTTCTTTTCCTGGTCACCCAATCTATGTCCCCAAATAATCAGAGGCATAGGAATGTTAAAAGGCTTGCACACTGTCACAGAGTATCTATTTCGTATCTGCCAGACCACGGGCTTTTGGGGCTCTTCTCATTCAAACTACCCAAAAGTGATTCAGGCACAAGACAAGTTCTACCCTTCACTTGTCATTGAGAATATCCTTCCCTACTATACTTCATATCCACATCATCAGAGACCTCAAAAAAGAAATGTTTATTGTATATTCTGCATTATAACATTAAAGTCTTAATCAACAAACAAAACCAAACCTATATCCACTGCAGAGCATTTGTAAGGGAGAAGAGAATAATTCAACCACATTCCCCTTGTATTTCTTCAGGCTAAAATATTACAGTGCAGAACACTTGAAATTTGTATCCCTTTTAAGTTTTATGACTTCTTTCAAACATTGCTTTTTTAGCCCCTGAATGTTTACTGAAATTAATTTGTTTTTTCTTTCTAATAAGTAAGGCGCCACTGTCCAGAGCTCAACCAAACACAAGAAATGATACTCCTTCACTAAATGCCTCATAGAAGACAGGGCAGGCAGAATATGTTATTTTATCCACCAAAAAATTTTTAAAAGGTTTGTTTTAAAATAGGAGGCTTAAATTGACTTCTTTAGCTGAAAGATGTGTATTAATAGGATAAAATGATGCTCTATACATTGGCATGAGGGATGGCTTAAAGTTGCCTTCAAATTTTTATACCAATTAATAACTATCTGTAGTAGGAAAAGTCATCTTGCTGCTACTCAGCTATGCCAGTGACACTCAGTATAACATAGGTCAAATATAAAGTCACACTTCCAATTCCTCAGTGCATCACTGATGTTTCTAACAAAAAATTCCTAGGATCATTCCTTTTCTCATGAATTTCATGTTATTTTACAAAAAAAATGTGGTTTTCTTCAATCTCTAAGGAAGATGAAGGTGATATTATGAATGCAAGAAGTCTTGTGGAAACACATTTTGCCTTCACTACATTTCCTGGGGATGGAGAGATCAAGAAAGGAAAGAGAAATTAAGCGCAGGGACTCCAGAGGGAGCCCCTGCATCTGCAGGTTGCCATCCTTCATGCCCGTCATCTGTTTGCAGATGAAATAATGGTGCCACTGTTTAACCTATTATTCCATGTTTTGCTTACAATAGTATTTGCCCATTTTTTCCATCCTTGTCTTTCTTGACCTCTCTGTGGCCCATGGAACAGTTACTTCCCCTCCTTACAGCTCCGTTCTCTTGGAGCTTCTGGAACCCCGTTGTCATCACGCTTCTATTCTGCACTCTTACCTTCTCACTTCTATACTTTCTGGGCGATCTAAACCACATCTATTGCTTCAAATATAATCTTTGCACTTGTAACTCCTGAAATCTAAACCTCCCTGGATTTGCTTGTGTGCACCAAACCCTCATTTTTAATTTCCTGCAAAACACTTTCACCTGGAAAGGTAGAGTCAGTATAGTCAAAATTCAAGTCACCGTCTCTGCCCAGCCCCTTACCTTCCAATGGTCCACTTTCCAACGACCAGCACCTGGTGGCTGAAGCCCGGCAACCTCAACTGCTCCTGTCCCCAAGCGGTTGGTCATCAGGTCATCTCAATCGCATCACTCACACCATCTCTTTTGAGCCTGTCCCTTGTGCTAATCAGCACCTTATTTTAAGCCCTCATCATTTCTCCCCCAGATTTCTGTGTGGGCTTCCTAACTGGCATCTCAGCCTTCCCAAGTCAGCCTCCCCGCTGCTGTCATGTCTTGAGTCATCGTGCCCTTTTCTAAAATCATTTGGTTAAAATCCCAGCTTATTATGGCATTTGATGACCTTTGTGTGTGATGCCCGCTTGCTGTTCCTGTCTTACCACCCTCTAAGTGACCACATATGCTCCAAAACACCAGAAGACATGCCTCCTGTGCTCGCATGCCAACCTGTCCTTGCCTACTATTTGTTCCTTCTATCAGAAACTCCCTTTTCTCTTATTTGCTCAGACCACTCCTATTCACTTTTCAAGACCCCAGCTCGAATGTCACCTTCTCCAGGAAGCCTTTCCTGACTTCATCTATCTCCCTCCTCGGCTGTTCCCCAAACCACCAGTGGCCCCTCTGAGTTTGGCTTCCACACAACCTGGGATTTTTGTCTGTTTCTGAAATCTCACTGTGTTGTAGTGCCACCGCTAATGACCCCGCCTCCTCAGTTCAGCTGTAGGGCTGGAAATGCGCTGCGTTCATCTCCTTACCCCCAGGGCTCAGCACGCAAACTCAGGGCTCAATATATGTTTGGCAGGTGAAGGAACCGATTCACGAGGAAAGGGGCAGAGTCCACCTCACTTGTCTCCGCAGATGGTTTCTTGCAGTAGGCCCTATATTCTCACTACCCTTTCCTAAGTGCTAATGTATTTGAGTTTTACTGTTAAGGGGATACCTTCTAGATGGGAAAAATCACTGGCCTCTTTTAACCAGCTGCCCAGTGTCCTCTGCTAATAAATTGTTCGTTCAAAGTAGAAACCAAAGTCTTGAAAACAGCCTTCAAGGTCCTACCAGATTGCCTCACCCCACCCCCACGATCGTTTTGGTAAGATTTCCCACAATCGAGGCTTTACCATGTTACTGCTCCAATCACAAGGGCCTCCTCACTAATTCTTGAGGCATGGGGCCTGCTCCCACCTCAGGGCTTTTGTAGTTGCCCAAAATGTTAAAATGCTCTTCCTCCAAAGAGTGGTACTTTCAGGTCCTTGCTCAAGTGTCATCTTCTCAGTGATGCCTTCTTTAACCACCTGGTACCTTACACCTCCTGTATTCCGGCTTCCCCACTTTGTTTTTTCTCCACAGTGTTTATCATCTGGCACAATATATATCCTAGTTCCCCCACCCCTGCATGAATGCAAGCTCCCTGTGGGCAGAGATGTGGCCTGTTTTATTCCCTGTCAAATCCCTAGTGTCTACTTTCTGGTATACAACAGGTGCTCAGTGATTGATCTCCCACACTAGGTCATGGTTTTCAAGTTCTTAAAAAGCAGCACAAACAACAACAATAAAACAGACAACTCAATTTAAAAATGGGCAAAGGACTTGAATAGACACTTCTCTAAAGAACATACACAAAGGGCCAGTAAACACATAAAAAATGCTCAACATAATCATTACGGAAATGCAAACCAAAACTACAATAAAATACTACTGCACACCCATTAGATGGCTACTGTCAATGCCTTCCACCCAAAAAACCACAACAGAAATCAGCAAGTGTTAGCAAGGATTTGGAGAAATTGGAACCCTTCTGCACTGTTGGTAGGAATGTAAAATGGTTTAGCCACTGTGGAGCCAGTGTGGTAGTTCCTCAAAAAATTAAATGAATTACTATATGACTCAGCAATTCCACTTCTAGGTATATATCCAAAAGAACAGAAAGCAGGAACTCAAAGAGATATTTGAGTTTATTACAGCATTATTCAGAACAGCCAAAGGTAAGCCACTCAAGTGTCCACTAACAGACGAATGGATAAATAAAACGTGGTATATACTATAAGATGGGAAATCATTCAGTCTTAAGAAGGAAGGAAATTCTGACACACCCAACATGTATAAACCTTGAAGACATTATGCTGAGTGAAATACGCCAGACACACAAAGACAAATATTCTATTAATATGATTCTATTTATGTGAAATACCTAGAGTGGTCAATTCATAGTGACAGAGAATAGACCAGTGGTGGCCCAGGGCGGAGGGGAGGGAAGAATGGGGAGTGGGTGTTTAATGGATACAGAATTTCAGTTGGAGAATATGATGCGAAAAAGTTCTGGAGATGGATGGTGATGGTTGCACAATATGCAAATGTACTTCATGCCAAAGAACTACATACCTAAAAATGGCTAAAATGGTAAATTTTATGTATGTTTTACCACAATCTAAAAAAAAAAAAAAAAGAAAAAGCAGCACAGCTCTTGCCTCGCACTCAACAAGAAGCCTAACATGTCAGCAGACTGAACAGAAGCCGCTGCAGGGCAGGAAGCGGCGCGCCAGGGCGTGTCCAGCTGCCGGGCGCCCGCTGCTGCCCCCTGAAGGATGAGCCCCACGGAGATTGGGGACCTCCACGGGGGAGGGGCCTGGCTCCGTCCTGAAGTGCTTATGCACCGGTTTCACTGTTCTTAAGCACAGGAAGTTAAAGAGTTAAGCTGGCTCCATTTCTAGGAGGAACTTAGCAAAAGGAAAAATGTCATCACCAAGTGGCCTTGGGCCAAGTGTCAACAGTGACTTATTTTTACAGAAATCCCTGGTGGCAGGGGAGAAACATCAGGGGAAAGAGCAACATTAAGTCACTGGCACCATATTCAATTATCATTAAGGTCTCACATTTTCTAAAGCCTTTCCCCTAATAACTTAATCCTCAAAATAATTGTTGAGTAGGAATAAAAGGAATTGTATAATCTCCAATTAATAAGTGGATGAATATACAAAATTCTGTGGGCATTATCCACAGAGAATGACAGACGTGAGGATGACTTTAAGATGATAATCGCTACCATTTATTAAGGATTTATTAATTAAGATATTGGCTCAACATTTTCCATGGACTATTAAATTTCATACTTCCAACCAGCCTCCTTCTATCACTTGGTAGTTACTACTGTTATTATTTCTTTATACAGAAAACAATACTGAGGCGCAAAGAATAAATAACTTTCCAAAAATTAAAAAGCTACTAGGTGGTAGACTGGAGCATTAGGAGGCTCCGGAGCCTGTGCACTTGACCACTATTATTCTCTGCTGTCCATCCCAGTCCTCACACCTGGCTCTTTGGGACAGGCCTAACAAAGCTTCCTCCAGCCTTGAAAACACGTACAATTGATGAGTCCTCAGAGGTCACTGTGTTTTCCAACTCTAAGTTGAACTAGTACTAACAAAATAAATCAGTACTTATTATTCCTGAGCATAGATGCAATCAGACACTATTTCTTAGACTATGAATAAATTTCTAGATCTTTTAAAATCCTATACAAATTTTTATACAAAAATACCCTCAATATTATTAGCATTTGGGTCATTCCATTCAATGTCTCCTGACGTCCCCAGTAAACACCTCTCCACAGGACTAAATTATCCACTGGTAGACAGAGCATTGATTATTCCCTATCCTTTTCTGAGCGCTTCTTCAGAACTTTCTGAGGATATGTCTGCTTTATTCTTCAGAAACTGGAGAGAGGAGAAATACTTTGTGGCTTGTCAACAGGGCATTCAGTCTGGGGGGCCATCCCACGGGCTGCGTTAGTTTGGGGCCAACTGAAACACACATGAATTTGGAAGGGCAGCAGGCACAGGCTCCAAACGGACAACCAGAGTAGGCAGGAAGGAGAAGACAGGGCAGAGTTCTAGTGGGGCTCTAAGCCAACAGCAGTAGTTATTTCTACCCTCAGAGAGGCTCCTGGACTATTTCCTCACAAAGAAGTGGCTTCTTTGAAACCACCAAACATTATATCAACTCTTACAACAAAACCTATATATGGTGTGGGTGTTTCATTCACTTTAAGTGTTAAAAACACAAATGCCAGCTCTTCATACATGTGCCACCTTCAGGTTGGAATGCGTGGTACACTAAGTCCAGGCCCGCCACCCCCCTAACCGTGGGGACACTGCTTTTCTCACTTCCATCCCAGACCCAGATTGAGCCCCTGCATTTTACAGTGGGGCTAGGGTGTGTGCCGCTCTGCTCACCTGAGAACCAAGGGCAGGGGAGGTCTTACCGAGTTCTCCCTTAGCTGCAGTCCTTCCCCGTTGGGAAGGGAAGACCGTCTCTTGGACGAGTTCCTGTTTGGGGTTGAGGTAATGGCCCCTGCCTTCTTCTTCACAGTGAGCACCTCACAGCTGGCTTGGTCTTCATTGTGTGTGCTCTTCCCAGCGTTGATAACCCTGGAGAAGAAGCCAGAAAAGCAGGTCAGAGTGATTTTGGGAAGGCTGAGGGCTCAGTCCATGTCAGGGGTTGGCCAAGGCAGACTCTACAACTGGTGCAGAACTAAAGCCCTACTTAATGCAAAGGACCTTACGGTCTTGGTATCTTATGTTCCTGAATAAGTGGATTTTTGAAAAGTGGAACGTATTAGCGCCCATTATTTCCTAAAGAAGTTGTTCTGAGCCCACAGGTCTGACCGATGTGACCAACTCCACAGATCCATTTTAGTCAAGACACATGAGGCAGTCACTCTGTCAGGTTAATTTGGGGCCTGCACTTTCTGGCAATTACAATGAAGACAGATAGCCTGGCTCAGGGAATTCTGTTGCAGCTCTCCATGTGGTGAACAGCAAAACCATCATCAATCTTACCAAAGTACAAGGCAGTAAGTTGCAGCCCACTGTGAAATCCAAGGGAACAGAGAACCGTATTTCACCACTGCCATGCTCATTTTTGCTTTACACCCAGGGAAGTGAAGGGATCAAAGGTTTACTCTTTTAAAAGTATTTTTAGCTCTTTATCTTTTCTCCTATAGTCTTCACACTGCATTGTCACACCAGGCCATAGACACCCTGATTTGGACACCAAGACACATATAATGATATTATTGTTGACATGCTTTGACATTGCTTTCGTCAAATTATTAAATGTTTTAAGCACATGAATGCTTAAAAAACATGCCACAACGTTCACATACTTTTTCTGTATCAGTTGACTGCAGACTCAACTCTTGGGTTCCAGCACCATTTTCTTATTAAGTAATTAAGCAGCAGCTAAAATAGATTTCCTGAAAGAGAGCTCTCCTTGATTTGCCACTGGCTGTTTCCCTTCTAAAACTTCAGCGGCATCACAGTAGCTGACAGTGTGGAGTTTATAGAACTCAGTGGCAAGGAAAGCTAAATGAAAATTCACTCTGTAAGTGAAGTACCCACACTGCTCTATTAATCTGGTCGCACGGCCTCCGAACAGGTAAGTAAAAGATTATCATGTTCCAATGACTTTTTTTTTAACTTTTTCATTCTATAATAATTATAGATTCAGAGTAAATTGCAAAAATAGTACAGAGTCCCATGCAGGCTTCACCTAACTTCCTCCAAAGGTAACATTTTGTATAGCATAGTACAATATCAAGAAATTGATATAGATATAATAATCTCACCCAGACTATGGACTTTATTCAAATTTCACCAGTTTTTATATCAGATAGCTTTTGTACTGAGAACTGTATTGATCTCCATAAGCCAACACATGCATGCCACAACCAAATAGGAAATGGAAAGCAAATTGAGATTTGGGCGCTGCCAGATCTAAGGGAGCATGTTTCAAGCAATCTTCTGCCAGATTCTACAGAGGTGTTTCAGATGTTTTAACATTTTCTTTAAATTTATTTTTTAAATGTATGTGCACTTTCAAAAAATGCAATAATTTAAAAATTCATTCCCATCTATTCATGTGAACAAATACATGCTAGTCTATATATTTCGGGCAGTTTTGGTATAATAAGCCTTCTCTCTATTCTCTTCCATTGACCAGTATCATTTAAGTGGAAGAACTATTTAAAAAATCACCACTTGCAATGACTTATCTGCATGTTCTAAGAAAAAGATCATATGAGTCATCTGCCTCCCTGATTTCAAATTTCAAATTAAAATTGCTTCATTGTTCTTATTGCATTTGTTATAAATTTCAACAGGGCATGTTTTTATAAAAACCTACTTTTACTCATTTCACGTATTACAGGTTTTTTGTAAGTTTTTTTTTTTTTTTTTTTAAGTAGATTGCTGCTTACAAAGTTTAAAAATCATAGTTCCAGGGATGTGAGTTAGGAGGTTGGAATCCTGGCTGCTCTGTGGCTGAGGGGTGGGGCAAGGGAGGCTTCAATACCTATTTTCTTGCCTCATCATCCTCTCTCCTCTCAAAAAAGACGTTTTCGTATGGCTTGAGAATAAAATGGAATTCTTGCGGACACAATGAGGTTACCTGCATGACAACGGTTAATACTACCACATTCACTGCCTGAGCTAAGTAACTTACCCCAAGTTCCACAGCCAGGAAGGGCACAGCGGGGATTCAGAATGAGCCTGCCTTGACCCCCAACCCAGACTCGTCCTATTGCACCCTGGGGACAGTCTGTGGCAGGCCAAGCTGGACTGCGTGGGAAAACACAGAACAGGCAGATTAGGCAAGGTCTGGTCCAAGACCAAAAGAAAGGGGAATTCTCTCCCTGCTTCTCTGGCTAATGCAGGGGTCCACAAGAGGGCCCAGGGACAGGGGAAAAATGGCGGGCTCAGATTCTACGTGTCCCTAGAGAAGTGCACACTTAATTCAGGCCAAGTCACTAGGTTTGCAGCTGAAGCTTCTAGTACAGAAAATGCACCTGCCTGGAGCAGCCCTTTTATGTCTATCTTTGGAGAACCAAACCAGGCAGAGGAAGGAGATTCAAAATACCATCTGCCTCTCCCCAGTCACTGGTAGTGACCTCCCAAGCAACCTATCTGGGGTGGATTGTTCACTGGAAAGTGGCATCATACCACCATGGTCTCCGAATGAGTGCCTCCCCTAGGGAATGCTGGGGTGGAGGTTCAGCTGGGAAAACCAGTTCACCACAACCCTCCTCTCCACGCTGACCGCTGTATATGATCCTGGCTGTATTTCCAGAACTTGGCATCAGCCTGACCATTGGCACCTAATCTTGTGCTGTAGTCAGGGTTTTTTGTTTTTGTTTTTTTTTGTTAGCGGGTGGAGGAAGGCTGTTTTGTTTTCTGAATTAAAAAAGCATCACTGATCTCCAATAGCTGCAAGCCAGGCTGACTCATCTGCCATTGTTGTTTCCAACAGTCAACAAAGCTACTATAATTACATAAATCACAAATCACTGTCCCCTTAAAGTGCTTTGTCTCTTGTCTCTTCGTGATTATGAAACCCCAAGGTTGACCTAACTTCAGCAAGAGGCCTTAGAAACTTTATTTACGCATGAGAAACACTGTGCCCTGGAAGACGGTGACTTGCACAAGGTCACACAGCCAAATGCAGCAGAGCTGGGAACGCACTTCTGAGTTCTGAGCTCTTTCTGCGTCAGCTCTCAGGTTGTTTTATTTCCCTATTGTGCATCTATGCTTGTTGGCACTCGGTTCAGAGGTCTACACTGCAATGACTCAAAGCCAGAGAACTGTGAAAGAACAATTACTGGTGACCTTACTTTGCCGATTCATGTTGAATACAGCTTGTGAATAACACCAACGAAATATCGGAAAGTCAGAAATGTCAATCTAGTGGGAAGACAGCAGTAAGTCTGTTTGGGCAGGTATCTGATTATTATGCAGATGATAAAATATTAATTTAAATATTGATTATTTAAATGTCAATTTAAAGTCACTGCCTTTTAAAAAATACAACTCTTATCCCACATGTTATATTATTTCAAATTCCATATTCTACAGAGCTTTCATAGAAAGACCTGATTCTTCTAAATTTATTTTGCCTTTAACAAGTTTGATCATTATCAACTTAAATATTTTATATTGCTCTTCAAAGGCAAATACTTTGTTTAGTAAATATAAACAAAATCTCTAAAATTTCTAAAAGTCATTGTGAAAGATTTTGTTTCCCAGGCTGAGGAGCAGCATGCTGTTTAGAGAGTCAATAATTTCCTTAAATGTATGAAGTTATAGCAGTAGCTACACTCCCTTCTTGTTGGTACGCACCAGCAAAAAGTCGGCACTACCTTGAAAGCAACAGGAAAGACTAAAAGGTGTACATTCTTTGTCTAAACAATAACTACCCATGATGCTGATTATGAAGACAAAAAAAAAAAAAAAGAAAAAAAAGCTGGTGGACCATGAATAATTATACCTTTGATCACATTATTTTCCAATTTCCACAAAGAGGAAAAACATTTTCCTTGACATTAAACTGGAGGTAATAAATCATGGCTGTGAATAACAAGAGCTATCTCCCTAGAATGTAGCACATAGCAGGTGCTCAGCAAATGTTTGTTGAATGAATGAATGAATCAGACAGAAAACAACTCTGCTACTTCCTAAATATGGAGAATAGTAGCTTACATTTGTGGAAAAGTATCTGGGTGCCAGAGACTGCTGTTAGCATTTGCATGTGATAATTAACTTTGTCCTCTTGTCAACTCCATCAGTTAGCTACCACTGTTGGCCCCTTTTTAAAGATAAGTCACAGCTAGTGAGTGGCATTGTAGTTTGGCCAAGTTACATAACATCTGCAAATCTCAATTCCTTAGCTGTACTTTGTGGATTGAATTCTATGACTCACTAAGATATATGTGTGCTGGGGGAAGGGAATTATAGTCATCTAAATTAAAGAATTGGGTTCTTTTGAAGTGAGGATTAAATTGAGGTAGGAAAAACGTTAGAGGTTGACGGTGAAGGACAGTTAATGTCCCTTCAATGTGGAAAGTTCATACCCAGCTCTTTCAACTCTTAGAAGAATACGACACATCTGCCGTGGCAGAGACACATAGAAAGTTAAACTCACTTATGTATTACTTTAACCTACTTTAATCTGCCTCTGATTGAACCCAAACACCTAGGTTTTCCCCCTCTTGCAAATAAATATAGGTAAAC
This sequence comes from Eulemur rufifrons, assembly GCF_041146395.1. Taxonomy (NCBI): domain Eukaryota; kingdom Metazoa; phylum Chordata; class Mammalia; order Primates; family Lemuridae; genus Eulemur; species Eulemur rufifrons. The sequence goes on from NC_090998.1 coordinate 48,912,549, forward strand.
ACAGAACTTTAAGGACTTAAAAGTCAAAAATCCTGTATGTGTATCAGATACAGCTTGAAGTTAGGACCTAAATACCAGGTATGAACACGACAGTGAGATCATAGCAATAGCAGAATCTACTTGAAAAGAGCAAGCAGTTCATTCTGTGTTACCATCAAACGCTTGGGAAAATCACTTTTCTTCTGTTTGTGAAAATAATCATAATTTTCTTTTTTTTGCAATCAACTCCATCTGAATTTCAGCAGAAAAGTCCTGCTTTTAAATGCAACTGTTAAAATTTTCAAGTTATCTGCTCATAAACTTACTCCAAGGACACTCATCCGATGATATGATCCAGAAAGGATCCCTGTTATTAAACACAAAGTAAGTACCTCAAGAATTCTCAAATAGTGAGCCCTTGTCACAAAGGCCACTGGCCTGGAGAACTGTTTTCAACAGGTTTACAAATGGTAATCCACAAAGGACAGTCACAGTTGACATTTTTTGAAGGATTCTCATGTGACACGCACCGTGCTAAACACCTGACAGGTGGCGAGTCACTGACCACCAGCCCCCGCACGTCCCCATCACGAGGTACACGCCATACTACAGAAGGCAGAAACAGGGACAACAGTTGGACAGACCCAGTCCAAACCTAGTCTCTGCTAATTACTCGCTGTAGCTGTGTGTTCTTGGGCGAGTTACTTTCTCCCCCCAAAATAAGGGTAATCATAGTCACTTCCCTATCACAGCAGAGTTGTGAGAATTACATGCTGTAGCAGGAACAGTATTCAATGGTGTCTGCACGTAGGGAGCGCTCACTGTACGTTATTTGATAATAATACAGAAATACAAAGCTAGCTGCCTCTTCTCTTGGGCCCCGGGGATGTTATCCAGCCAGTCAGAGGAGAATCTCCTCCCTCCCCTTTCCATCAGCAACCCCCTGCCTGCCTCATGAACACATGGCCAGGCACCCGGAGCCTTCAAATGGCTTGGCATGACACTTCCCAGAACAGGGAACTGGAGCAAGCCCACTCACTCCTCTGAGCTCTCTGCTCAATCCACATACGTGCCGGTGCTCTGTACACAGGAAAGTACCCACGCGGTTACAAATGGGCCACGTCCAGATTCCCACCCAGATCTGCCCACATATACCACGTACACCAGGCCCCCAAGCTCCAGGGACTCAGAAGCTCAGGTCCTCGGACAAGAGAAAAAGACCAAAGAGAGAATTTTGTTTCGTATTGTTTGGTTCTTGCTGTCTTGCCTTATTTTTAAGGAAATATAAAGGCCTGAACAGCTCAGGCTAAAAGGTTTAAACTAAGTGTTAACTCTATTCAGCAGGCAGTAAGTAATCACCCCAGTTAAGGAATCACCTGGTTATAAGGGCCATCAGGTGAAGTGAGATATTGCTGATTCATATATAAGAGGGAAGTAGAGAGTAAAATGCTGTAGGGGGGAAATGAATAATTTATTGGAGACCAAGTACAGCTATCAATTATGAAAATTCTCTTTTCTAGGTAACCTCTTAGGCAATGTTTCATGTGGTTTTCTGAAGTGGTTACGGACCACCCAGATAGGCTGGAACATAAAGACAACTTAATTCCTAGTTCCAGTAATAACCTCTCATTCTTGGGGTACTGCAAAAACCACAGCTCTGAGCAGGAACCTAGGCCTCTGATAACAGCCATCAGCTGCTCGGCCAGTCAAGCATCCATCAAGCATAATAGCGTCTCCCAGATGGCTGCAGCCACCTCCGGGTAGGAGGGGGACAGGAGTCACCCCAGCCAATTCAGCTAACAGTCCATGACCAGGGAGTAGCAAGGATGACATAAAAACGAATTCTCTGTGGTGTTCGGCTTTCACATTTTGGAAGATGACTAAGTACCATCTTGTGACTTGTGTGGCAGCATGGCTGAGCAGTCTAAGTGCGATCTCGTGGAGGAAGAAACATGGTAAAGGCAGAATAAACACAGGCTGGGAAAAGGTCCTTCTCTCACCCCAGGGCCTTGTACCTTTTTGCTGTCTGTGGCTAATGAAGAGATGTGACCAATCAGGGGTTGCAAACTGGAGTCTCAAGGGCCACATTCAGCTCACAAACAAGTTGGTATTTTTAAATTTTTGCCCACAAAGTCTTTTTTATTTTGAGGAGAATTCATTGCTGATATTTAAAAACTAGGATATTTACATTAAAACCTTAATTTTCCCATTTCTTTTGAAAACTCATACATCTGGCTAGACACCTGTCATGTGCTTATGTGACAACAGTCAGCTGGACCTGAGGGGAGCCTGCCACATGAGATAGGACACGTCCTTGCTGGTTCACCCCAGACCTCACTCTGTCCACCTCTGCCACTGAAGTGACCAGCCTGGCCCCAGGGGTATCTGAATCTGTAACCCTGCAGTCAGATCTCTGTGACTTCATGAGTAAACCCAGAAAATGACTGGATACATAGTATACATTAAAATAATTTTTAACACATTTATTATGTAACCATAGAAATAAGTTAAGAGGTCTAGGACATAGTTTCTGCTTTTTAAGACTTTTTGTCTTACTCTGTTCAGGCTTTCTAGCAAAATACCATAATTTGGGTGGCTTATAAATGACAGAAATTTATTCCTCACGGTTCTCAAGCCTGGAAAGTTTAAGATCAAGGTGCCAGCAGATTCCATGTCTAGTGAGGCCCCTCTTTCTGGTTCATAGATGATTGTATTCTCACAGTAACCTCATCTGGCAGAAGGAACAAGGGACAAAGTAGCTTTCTGGGGCCTCCTTTATAAGATCACTAATCCCATTCATGAGGGCTCCACCCTCATGACCTAATCACTTCCCAAAAGTCTTACCTCCTAATACCACTACACTGAGGATTACATATGCTTTTTGGGAGAGACACAAACATTCAGTCCACTGGCCCCCCTCACAACGCAATTTGCTCAGATTGATGCCATACTCAAGGCGTATGGTCACAAGGGACGTAAGAATGCAGAGGAGGAAACAAGTCTGCAAAAGAAGAGTCAGGGAAAGTGTCACCAATGAGGTGGCATCTATGGTCTGAGCTCAGTCTTATGGAAGGAAGGAGGGAATCAGTACTCAGAGAAAAGGCAAGGAAAGGCTCGGCAGGCAGCAGAACAACCTGTGAAAGCCCAGGGTGACGTGAAGTTTATAAGGAGGGGTTGGCTGGGACCTAAGTATTGGCTCGGAGAGGGAGCTACATTAGAACTAGACCATGAAATTCTACAGGAACTTTATCCTGTTGTGTCTAGGACAGACTCAAGAGCTACTTTGTCCCTTGTCCCGTCTGCCAATGGGATTTCTTCCCAATAGGGGAAATCTAAGATTGTTTAAACAAGGGACTGATACGATCACATTTACTTTAGAAAAAGAACACCAGTGGTCTAATGGAGGATGGGTTACAGAGGATAAATGACAAAGGCAAAGAACTCAGGCAGGGTCTCTTAGAACAGTCCGAGTGACAAAGAGGCTGTGAGCCGAGTTGATGGCTCTGAGTGGAAGGGAAGAGAAGATTTGAGGCGGCAAATGAAATGAGAAGTCTTAGTAAATCCTGCTTGGGCTATGGGGGACACGGGTTATGGGGAAGAGGGGAGAAAAGAGGATGATTCCCAGGTTTCCAAAATGGCAGAATGAGCAGACAAGGCACTGCTGATTATGAAGGGAGGTGAGAAGGTGAAACAAGAGGTCGGGAGTTCTGGGGGATGAGATCATGAAATTGGTTTTAGGTCAGTGAACAGAAAGTTTCCAGGAACCAGAAAGTTCAAAGGCAGTGGTAGCCTAGTTCAACTTAATCAGGGGCTGGCGAACTATTGCCTGTGAGCCGTATCTGGACCACTGCTTGGTTTTGTGCAGCCTGCAAGCTAAGAATGGGTTTTACATGTTAAGTTGAAAAAAATATTTCATCATATGTGAAATTGACATGAATTCAAATTTCAGCATCCATAACAAAACAGCCACATTCACTCATTTACACATTGTCTCTGGTGGCTTTCACGCTACCATGGCAGAGCTAGTAGTAGTTGTGACACAGACTGTCTGGCTCACAAAGCCTAAATTATTTATTATCTGGACCTTTACAGAAAATGTGTGCTGATCCCTGAACTTAACCATTAGGTTAAATTCTCTGAAATTGTTTTTGAATATCAAAAAGGGTTGAATACTGATAATTTCATACTGTTATACATAATCAACAGGTGAAGCAAAAAAGAGAGATGCAGGTTTGGGTGGAAGTTAACATGCATCTTGGTGCTATTAGTTACATTAGCTGTGGATACACTTTGTGGCTAGCCCTTGGGGGCCATCATTAGCTTCCGCCCCTCTCACTAATATAATTAAATAACTGAGAATTAAAAAACAAACACCAAAGATCAAAAGAAGATAAGGTGCCTACCCACAGATCTCCCCCACATAAATATCAATGATTTCCTCTTCATATTGGATGATTAGAAATGAACTTTTAACATAGTTAACAGAAACTCATCTTTGGGTATTTCCTTTCAATTATTCTCCAAGACCTCTTGGCAAAACTATTAATATCATCAACGTCCAACTTCCTTATTTCAATAAGGAAGTCTGTGCTCTGTCAAATGCTAGAACAATTCCCATACAAGGCCCCGGTGCTGCTCTGCTGGGGCCAAGTGAAATCAAAATAAAGGTCTACCCAAAAAGGATTTTAAGTTTTAAGGTTTTCATTAAATAAAGCAGAAAAATGCTTTTTGCAGATTTAGAACAATATCACTTGTATATAGCTGTTAGCTTCTGTTGGCAATTAAAAAAGAGCAATGTACTACTTTTCTAAAGATAAAGTTTCCTTTTTTTATTCATCAGATACATTCACTGGTACTATTAACAATATGAGAGAAAACATTTTTTTAAACAAAGTGTGTCAATTTCAAATGTGTCATTTAAAAACTCAAACCTTAAAAAGCCTAAAATAAAAAGAAATATGACATCAAAAGATAGAATATTCTAATCTCAACAGACATCAAGTAAAATACATAATTTTTAAATTGGCAGATTCCTCAAAAAACACAGACACAATTTTGGCTTTGCTCCTGTTGTTGGATAAAGAAAATACTGGACTATCTAGGGACTGATATTTTCCTTTTAAACCTTAAAGCAACACAAGTGGAACAATGTTATGGAGGAGAGAATTGTTGGGTGGTACGAAGGGTTTTTAAACCATAACTTGGGAGCTCTGCATCTCTATTTTAGAAAATCCTTAAAAATATGCTATCATCCTTCATATAAGAGAAGCCACTCTGCCTAGGCATACATCAGAGCAGGAAACATGGGAGCAGACAGGTTCTTCTCTGCTGGAAATTTGGGAAGAAGTTTGGTACAGCAGTTATGAGCAGAGACGCTCTGGAACCAGACTCCCTGGGCTTGAATCCTGGGTCAGCCAGTAGGTAGCTGCATCACTTTTGGCAAGTTATTTCATTGTGCCTCTGTTTCTCATCAGTAAGATGGGGACATTTAACAGTACTTCCCTCACAGAGTTGTTGTCTGACTGTTGGACAACAGAACTGTTTAACATGTTTTACATCTAATAATTTAGTTAATGCTTTTAACCTTACATGAGAAAGTTGTTGTCATTATCCTCATTTTATTGGCCCCATCAATATCATATACATGATTTAGGTAAATGTGCTAGATAAGCCATTCTGGCATTTCCTCATAACAACTGAGATTTAAAATAATGTATTGTGTTCACACAAATGATGCTTTTGCAATTAGTTGCACAACAGTATATAAATGGAACACAAGTAACGCAAGAAGGAATTGTGACTTATCATATTGTTTTAGCACCCCAATATAATACTTTTTCCAAGGCAAGCACAGTATTACTGCAAATATACATTAAGAGCAATAATTAATTCCCCCTCATTACTCCAGCCTTTGTCTTTTTTGAAATGAAATTGTACTTTATTTTAATTGAAAATAATCTGCTTTGGAAAATCTTCACCTCTGTGTTAACTTGCAAAAGAAAGTTTGTTTCCAGATTCAAGACTGAACAATAGTTCAGGTAGCCCTTTGAAAACCAGTTGTTATCTGATCAAACATTTTTAACTTTGTCCTCAGGCTCAGGGCAAAACTCAGTTAATAATCTAAACCTCACTAATGTACAAGGGAAAGAACATGCCAATTTAGGTCTTGACGCCCCAGAAGAACCAATCTGGGTTCCATTTTAGTCAAAGTGATTTCTGCCCTCAGGAAGCTAGAAAGTGCAATGAGACACTGCTATGGCCCTGAACAAGACAAATGCACTGAATGTAAGCTATTTTAAATTAGATGCCCAATGCATCCTTAAATAAAAAGGACAAGGGGGACCACCAACGTATTTCAATTAGTCAAAGACAGATGTGTTCCACAAGGTTGTATGTTGATTTTGGTAGTTTTCCTTCTCTCTCAAATCACATGGCAAGGTTTAGGCACTCAATAAATGTTGGTTTAATGAATGAACAAATGAATTCCTTTTCACGGTAACATCCCAAGGGAGAGACTAGAATAATAAAGGAGTTCTAAGCCTACCTATTTACTTCCTAAAGCTTCAAATATTTTGTTTGAGCCTTCTCATCCTTGGTTTCAAGGAAAATAAGTCTACATTCAAAGAAAAAATTTATTTAATTATAAGCACCTCTATTAGAAAATGAGCTTAGGAGCAGGACACATAATGTGAGCCCCAGACATCTCCAGCATGGAAGTAGCCAATGCAAGCCAGGGCCTAGGGCACCACAAGGTGGCATCTAAATCTGAACTCCACGCTGGTAAGGATGTGGAGAGATAGGAACACTCTCACACTGCTGGTGGGAATGCAAATCAGTACAACCTCTGTGGACAATAATTTGGAGATACCTCGAAGAGCTAAAAATAGAAATATCATTTGATTCAGCAATAGCACTATTAGGCATCTACCCAAAGGAACAAAAGACATTCTATAATAAAGACACCTGCACTAGAATGTTTATGGCACCACAATTCACTATTGCAAGGATGTGGAAACAACCCAAGTGCCTTTCAATCCATGAGTGGATTAATAAAATATGGTATATGCATACAATGAAATACTACTCAATTACAAAAACAATGGTGATCTAGCACCTCTTATATTATCCTGGACAGAACTTGAGCCCATCCTCCAAAGTGAGGCATCACAAGAAAGGAAGAATAAGCACCACATGTACTCGCCATCAAATTGGCACTAACTGATCAACACTAAGGTGCTCACATGGTAGTAACATTCATTGGGGGGTTGGGGGGCTGGGGGTGGGTAAACTCACAATTAATAGATGCGGTAAGCATCGTATGGGGGAAGGGCATGCCTCTAATCCTGGCTTGGGTGAGGCAAAGTCATAACATGTAAGCAAAATATTTGTACCCCCATAATATCCTGGAAAAATAAATCTGAACTCCAGGGCTGGCTCTGCCTTATAATCAAGTGCTTGCTGTGTTAACAGTCATAGCTGGGAGGGCCACGGTGTCTCTCTCCCAATCCTGAAAGACTACTGGGAAGGAGGGAAATTCCAGAGGTCAAAGGGGGACTTGGAAGTAAGAGAAAGGCAATTCTGACATTAAATCAGTTTAAAGCTACCCAGCAATGCAATGAGTTAACTGGAAAAGTAGGAATTCCCTTCATTGGAAATATCCCAAGCTGGTTTATAACCTCTCTGGGATACTCTAAGGATCTCTGTATTGAATGGGAAGTTTTAAAGGCTTTTTTCCAACTATTCAGTCTAAATCTCCACCTCCTCCCACCTTACCCCCATCCCCAGTTACTAAAAAATCTAAACCTCTTTCAGAGCTAAAATTAATTTACATGGCATATAGATTTAGATGAGCAGTACTTGTCTTGCTAAAGTAGTACTCTGATACCTGATAAACTATATTTGACACATGGTAGGTCTCTACAAAATGGACATCTGATTAACTCTACTTCCTATCCCCAACTGAACTGTTAATGTGGGGGTGTACAAGTGAGCCTCAAGGGCTGCTGTGGCTCCCAATGTGGTTTTTTTTCCCTCCCAAACAAACTTTCCCTGGGAGATCATCTCTGTTCCTAAGGCTTCATTTAAGATGCAAACATGAAGCACTGCCAAAATCATGCCTACAGTACAGCTCTCTGGTGTGTCTGGCCTGCATTTCCAAATGCTTTCAGAATATCTGCATTTGCATCCTGCACACATTAAAGCTGCCCAAACCTGTACTCATGTCTCCTTACTTCTCCTGTCTACCTCCTGTCTCAAATACGATCCTCCTTTCCAGAGTTCCTTGTCTTAACGGACCAAGAATTCCAAGGAACACCCTTGTCCTCCTAGCTTCTTACTCTCCCCGAATCTGGCCTCTCAGCCTGTACATCCGACATCACAACTATGACTGACATTGAACGTTGCTGATTCCGTGCCTCATTCAGGCCCTCATCACGTCCTCCAGCCACAACCGCCTACAACTCCTAATCTGCTGTCTCTTCTCCAGTAAATCCTGCACAGCGTGGCCAGACTGACCTTCCTCAACCCTGCATGTGGCCATGGCTATACCACGATCACATTTCTTCAAGTGGATTCTGAAGATCTCAGGATAAAATTTAAACTCCTTAGCTTGCCACTCGAGGGTCTCATGATCTGGGCTCTCCTCACATCCTCAGCTTCCCCCATGTGCTCTCCTCACACCCCTCATCCTCAGCTGTCCTAAACAGCCTGTGGTCTATGGAAACCACCGAACTGCTACGGTACACACGTGATTCCCCCAGGCCCCAGCCTGCAACGACCTGACCTCCTCCTGTCTGACAAACATCCCCTGAACTTCCACACCCAGTTTGTTTAAGGCTGTTTCCACATGCACTTCTTTATCGTAGTTCTTAAATACCGCAACGCAGCCACTAAGTAGTGCAGTGCTCACACTGACGGAAATCACCAGAAACACCAACTAGTATGTGAGCTCTGCCACCTATTAGCGGGGTGATGTGGGTAGGCTCATGGGCTACTGTGTAGACTGAGAGGATGAATGAATGTCAAGTTCATAGACATGTTTTTATCTGCCCAGTCACCCTTTTTTTTTTTTTTTAAATACTGTCTTTCTTTCCCACCCTCCTCCATCTCATTCGTATAGTTGTTCCATGACCAGAGTTGATTGGTCTAGGGATAGCCATGTGATCCATGTTGAGGCAATTAGGGCCCTTCTATGAAAAATGAAATAAACAAAATGGTGGCAGAGGGAGGGAGGCAGGTGAGAGACAGAGACAGAAAGGAGAAATGAAGCAGATTATGTAAGAAAAGCATATAGATTAGAAATAAAGGGAAGCTCAACAGAGTCCATAATTCTAGCTACTCCCAAGACCCATGTGTCCTTAAATTTTCTGGGCAACTCCAATATTCTATGATAAATTCCACCTGGGTGGCTGTCAATTGCGAGCTAAGAAGTCTAACAATTCCCAACTCTCAATACATGTTCATTGTACTATTATTATTAAATTGTAAGTACCTCGAAGGCAGGAGTAGAATCTTGATTGTGTATCTTTCAGAGACAAGAATAGTGCCTGATATACAGCAGGCAGTCATATACCTACTGAATGAAATGTTTGTTGACTTCAGGGGAGAAATAGTAGCTTGGAGTTAAAATTCTTATCACAAGCTCAAGGATCTTTAGACAACATCCTGTGCTAAGGGGTAAAAGACAAACAACAAGTAGCAAATTTTTGACAGTTATAATCAGAAAGAGTCAGTGAGGTACACACATCCATGTGCCACTGGTCAGCCACATTTAATCCTCTAAATATCTTTGTTTTTTCATTTTTATCTTTAAGACAGGGTCTCACTCTGTCACCCAGCCTGGAGTGCAGTGGCGTCATCATAGCTCACTGCAACCTCAAACTCCTGGGCTCAAGCGATTCTACTGCCCCAGTCTCCCAACTTGCTGAGACTACAGGTGCATGCCAGCACACCTGGCTAATTTTTTAAAATATATATTTATAGAGATAGGGTCTTGCTAGGTTGCCCAGGCTAGTTTTAAACTCTTAGCCTCAAGTGATCCTCCTGCCTTGGCCTCCCAAAGTCCTGGGATTACAGGTGTGAGCCACCATGCCTGGCCAAAATATATTTGTCTTAGTATCTACTGAGCAAATCAAGGTTTATTTTGAGGATTCCTGAAAAAGCTGTATTCTATGAATAAATGTTAAACGCATGTAGAGAGCTATTTACTGAAACTTATCAAAAGAAGACAGAGAGATGTTCAGAAATTTAGCAACTGAGGAAAATAAATCACCACTCCCAGCTATGACCCTGGGATACGGAAGGACTTACCTAAGTCTCAGAAATCATTGGAAATTCCAGAGATTCAAAATGAGGTAACTGTTTACCTTCCTTATTGCACTTCAATCTAGGGATTAAAATAGATCTCATTGTTCTAGAATCCTGGCTATAGTAAGAAATAGGCTCTCAATAGCTGAGAATGAATTTTAATAGCAGAACCAGAGCATAAGAGAGGAAGTCAGAAGGAAGAATTTTTCTTCATAAAAAGGATCATGAGGGTAATTTTCACGTAATTATGTTTCTAAATTGCATATATTTTTGCATGCTGGTTGCAACATATCCTTTCTGCCCTGACATGAAGTATAAATTAATCAGTAAATAAATAACAGTCTTATACCCTACATTTTCAAAATACTTTCTAACTTACTAATTCATTCCTGAAAGGGCTATGGTCCAAAAGTTCATGAATAAGTTGACTGATTAACTTGATATATGATTTGACCAAAACCAACACCACTTAGACCGACTAACAGGCTTAACTGAAAATTTTACTGAACCATCACCTAGAGGACTTTCTAAAATATCAATTTCTGGGCCCCATTCTCAGAGATTCTGACTCAGTAGACCTAAGGTGGGACCCGAGAAAAACTTCCAAGTGGTAGTGATAATTTTAGTTCACTGATGACAACCAAGGTGCACTGGCCTAGATGAAACACGGTCCCTTTGATTTCAATGGGGGCTGGATTCCCCCACACCCTTAGCCTTATCTCACTGAGCAGGAGAATAGCATGTGATTCCCCTAGTTTATAAGCCACTGGCGGTGGATGGTACTGCCAGAGTCAGAAGCTAAAAGACTACTAGGGATGGGGAGGGGATCCCATGGAGTTATGGTGGCAAGAACATAAAATAACAGTCACCAGGAGTGGCAGGAGCTTGCCTGGGGCAATGGGGATTCCCAGAAAAGGGCTGAGATAAGAGCACTGGCAGGTCTCCAGCTGCAGGTGGAGGGAGTCTGAGCAGTGGTAGCTGAGAGCCTGCCATACATGGGACTCCTGTCAGGAAATAGTTGGCAACAAAACAGAAATGGTAAGGGGAGGTGGGGGAAGGGAAGAAATACACAGGAGGCTTGTTTCCCAAAGTGGAAGTGGCTGCCACACAGGCAGGTAAAGGCATTCAGACTGCTCTCAGCACATCCAACCTGGAAGGTAAATGACCACCTCGGGCAACTACTTTTATATCAAAGATAATTATATATTATCTCTATTCCAAATTATTAACTGTGAGACACTTTTACTAGAAAGAAAAATGACTAAAATAACACTTGTAAATACTTTATGCTTTCATTGTGCATTATCTCATTTGAGCCTCCCACCAACAAGGTAAATAGGACAGGTATTACTTGTCCCATTTTATAATAATGGAATTTAGAAACTGACTAACCTAGGGTCAGGCAGCCAATGAGTGGGAAAGCCCGGCTCAGATCCCCATGGGATTCCAATGCCTATTTCAGCTACTACCCTATACTGCAGAACAGGAAGCTGAGAAGCTTTCAGACCCAGAAGGAAAACAGGGGTCTGTTGGTATCACAGAAGCCAAGGGGGTGAGGTTTTAAGAAGGGACAGTGTCAAGTGCCCTCTAGATCCGGCAATTAAGAGGTTATTGGTGGCCACAAGTAAGGACTATGAAACCCAAAGTACTAAAATACTCTCCCCTCCCAGAGAATGTAAAGTTTTAAGGTGATAAAACACACTAAGTCTAAAATCGAATGCACTAGTTTCCAGGGAAATATTTTCACTCGTATACTTGTTTCTATGACTAAGCAAGGTAAAAAACTTAAGATAGCATCCATGCCTCTCCGTAAACAGATTGCAGCTCTAACCCAAAGGTGACTGTTAAACAACTGCTCTAAAACACCTTCACAAATTTCTAAAAACTAAAAATAGCAATTTATAGAGTAAACAAATATCTGACAATTTTTAAAATTAGCTCCAAACTCTAAAGCTGCATAGACATTTCAAAATTTAATGTATGTGTTTTTGTAGTTAAAGATTTACTGACTATTTGGGAGGCTGGGGACTGGGATGGGAAGATTGCTTGAGCCCAGGAGTGTGAATCTAGTCTGGGCAACATAATGAGGCCCCATATCTAAAAGTAAAAAAAAAAAAAAAAAAGAAAGAAAAAAATTAAAAGATTTACTGATAATTTACAGTTTCAAACTTTCTTTCTTTCTTTTTTTGGCTTCCAGCTTTGTATGGACAAATATTAAACTTTCTTTTAAAACTCAGATTCAACCTCTGGTTAACGGATTTTAATGAACATTTCATGAACAGAATTTTTTATGTGGGTTTTTTTGTAAATCTGTAACATTACTATCCTCTCTGTAGGATATAATAAATGAAAAAAGCAGCATTGTACTGTCTTTTGTATAAGAAAATAAAAATACATATATTTGACATATATATCAAATAAAAACATTGAAAGAATAAACTGGAAACTAATAAAAACAAATACCTATATGGGTCATATGTGAGAGGGATGGGATAGAGATATGAATGGAACCTATACTTTTCTAAGTAGTATGTATATTCTATTTTATAAAAATAATTTTGACTTTTGAGAATTAAATCAAAAATTTCAAAAAGCACACCCTATAATTGCAAACAAACTCAGCTTATTTATATATCGAATTGGTAATCTAACAATACAAGTTAGTAATCAAACAATGCAAGTGACTTTTAAACAACTATGTGACAAAATCTAAAGAGAAAAAATGGGGAAAAAAACCTTAAAATTCGCTTAGCAGTTTTACTGTTAGTAGAAATATTAGAATTGAAAATTTGAAGCTATCTTACATATATTATTAGGATACAGAAAATATCAATGTTATTTATTAAAAGCCGTGGTCTTTAATATAAGACTATAAATATAAATTAAATTGAAGTTAAGAAAAACCTTGCAATGTTAAATTTGAATTGGAAATATCAATGTGAACTCAATTGTTGAAATATATATATAGTTTGTAACTCTGTCCACTCAAAGGGCCTGGAAGCAAGGGCACCCCAGGATGTGAGCATTCTCAGCATTCAGGCCTTGGTTTCCAAATACCATGCGCCACTGAAAGAAACCACTGGACACAATAGCAAATTCTTGGCACAATGGCTGGTTCCAGGTATGAGGCAGTGAAAGTATAAGGTGAGTCAGAGTCAGCTTGTTGGGCAATGCAGCACCCAAAGATAACAGAGGATTTTAGGAGGACACAGAAGTATGTTTGCAGCAGCTACTCCTGGTTATAGCTGAGATAATTTGAGTATCAAAACCAAACAAATGGATTTTAGTGCAGAGAAAAAAAATCCCTAAATCCATAGTGATAATTAAAAAGAAATAAAACAAACTAAACTGCCACCATTGGAGGTGACTATCATACTAGCTATTTATTCTGAAAATTGATAACTAAAGGAAAGAAATTAAATATTGACTATCTTTTAAAGGAAGAACTGCAGTTTTTTCCCAGTTAGTAAAGTGCTATGGACTTCATGTTTGTGTCGCTGCCAAAATTCTTATGTTGAGATCCTAACCCTCAATGAGATGTTATTAGGCGGTGGGGGGCTTTGGGAGGTGATTAGGTCATGAAGGTGGAGCCCTCAAGAATGGGATTAGTGTCCAGAGAGCTCTTTAGCTCTTTCCCATATATGAGGCTACAACAAGGAGGTGGCAGTCTGAAATCATGAAGAGGGGACTCATCAGACCTGACAGTGCTGGCACCCTGATCTGTCTTGCAGCTTCCAGAACTGTGAAAAATAAATTTGTTGTTGATAGGCCACCCAGCCTATGACACTGTTAAAGCACCCCAGAAAAGCACCCTACAGAAAAATGCCACAAAGTATATAGAAGGACTGATAATTAAAAAACAATCATTTTGTAATCCCCAAAGATACAACTGGTTTGGGCAAAGATCATCCACAGATGCTAAACATCTGTGAAAAGTTAGGTGAAACGTTATTGTCAAAAAGGTATTCACACGGTAGCTCACGCCTGTAATCCTAGCACTCTTGGAGGCCGAGGTGGAAGGATTGTTTGAGGTCAGGAGTTCGAGACCAGCCTGAGCAAGAGCGAGACCCCATTTCTATTAAAAATAGAAAGAAATTATATGGACAGCTAAAAATATATATGTAGAAAAATTAGCTGGGCATGGTGGCGCATGCCTGTAGTCCCAGCTGCTCGGAAGGCTGAGGCAGAAGGTGCTTGAGCCCAGGAGTTTGAGGTTGCTGTGAATGAGGCTGACGCCATGGCACTCTAGCCGGGGCAACAGAGCAAGACTCTGTCTCAAATATATATATATATATATATATATATATTTAATAATAATAAAAAAAGGTATTCACATGGTATCAAAGTATCACGTCACAGATTACTTGCTAATTGTATGGAGATAAGCATACCTTTATAAGGGAAGATATGGTGATCGCCACCTTATCTAAGTGATCAAGCATATATCCTTTGAGTGAGACAACCCAACATCATGAGCGGAATACATCTCCTGATGTGATGCAATTTGAAGTGCACAGCATCACCTATGAAGTCTTCTGCCCATCTAACAAGCCTTTAGGCTCACAGTCCAGTGCATGGGAAACAAAGACAGAGAAGCAGGCTGAACAACATCACAAGGAAACTAGAAAAACCTACAACATTATGATATTCAGTAGACAACTAGTTTGGTTTCTGCAAAATATCAACCTAATAACAAAATGACCAAAAATGACATTTCTGGGATGGTGGGGGAATGTAAATGTGAACCATATGCTAAACACATTTGAATCCATGAGAAGTTTCTTGGTGGTAATGGTTTTGTGTTTACACAGAAGAATGTGCTTGTTCTTAGGTGATTCAAACTGAAATATTTAAGGGTGAGATATTTTTAAAGAATTCACAGAAAAAAAAATGTATATTTAGGGAGATAAAGCAAACTAGCAACATGTTAATGACTTGTGAATCTAGTTGAAAGATATTCAGGTGATCATTGAATTATTCTTTCAACATTTCTATGTTTGAAATGTTTATTTTAATAAAAAGTTGAGAAGAGAATCTACACCTTGTTTTAATCCTACGAGGACGTGAAAGTTTTTTACAAACGCATACAACACAATGTTATACAACAAATAGGTAAAATTCAAGATCATGGAAAAAGGAATGAAAGGAAAGATTAAGGATGTAAGAAGCTTAAATTCCTATATGCTGACCACAGCTCAGACACTTATTAAAGTGAAGCCTCCAATGTAGCTCTCAGTTTCCTGTTTGCCACAGCAGAAAGGGAACTGCAGTCACTGCCCAAACTTTCCACCATCCGAAGGCCGAGGTTGCTAGTTCTATAGGAAAATTTTTGAGTTGGATCAGGAGGAAAATACCTCCTCCCAGGGGTCTTCCTATGAGGAAGACTATTGATAAAAGAGCAACATCCTCACCATCAGCCCCACGATAAACACAAGGGGAGGGGAGGCTATTCCTTTCTACTGTCTCTCTCTATAAGCCTAGGGGGTGGTTCCAGAGTCAAGTGCACTGAAAGCCCTATTGGGAGGAGCAGGTCAGTGTAGGGATGGGGAACACAGACAAAGTTCACAGAGCATTACAGAAATGCACAGGCTGCATGTCACTGAAACTAACTCCCACAGATGCTATTTACCATACATCCCTAGCACCTAGCAAAAGGGCTCCGCAAAGACAGCATTCAAATATTTAACAAACAAATAAAAGGAAAGAAGAAATGCTATCACTTTGAGCAGTTAAATATATAACACAAACCTCATTTAGTGGTTCCAAGGCATCTCGGATGAAATGCATAACTGCTTTTCTTCTCTTGGTTTGATTAAGAGCAAAGGGAACAAGAGTGGTGGTTGGTGTTTGGGGGAACATGCATAACTGGTTTTTGCAGTTGTTACCTGACTAATCCTAGTTGTTTTTTTTAATTTATTTTATCATATTTATTTCCATAATAGGTAAGACTATACATCACCCCAAAAAGATAAAATCTGTTTATAAAAGAAAAGAGCCTCATAAGCTTTTTTGTAAGTCCAACTTGAAAACTCCATTATTTTATGATGATGCCTTGAGAACAGGTTCAGCCACCTTTGGTCTGAGTTCAGTGTTAGTGCATGTCCAGATTTTTAATTTTATTTTTATTTTTTAACTCCTTAATGCTGAAGCTCAAATTTATTTATAATGTTGCTGTCATTGAAGGCCCTCCTCAGCCTTCTCTTCTCCAGACTAGACCACCCTTGCTTGCTCTTTGCACTTGCCCCTTCCTACCCCTGAACTCTGTATGAGACATCTATTATAGCGCACATTACATCTTGTTGTCCTCATCTGAATGCACACCGAGCTCTCTTTTGTCAGGGCAGGTATGCGCCCAGGACAGCACCTTACATAAATTAAGCTGTATGTAATGATTATTTAATATATATACTCTCAACCATTTGTCATGAGTCTTCAAACTCCTTTTCAGCTTTTCTTTGAGCCATCTTTCAAAAATAAGTCCCAGGACACATTTGCTATAGATCCTCAAATGGGCCATTATCTTCATAGAAAAGAATTTTATCTATCTTTTAAATTAGTTGCTAAAATAAAAAATAATATGATAAATAGCAAATTTTTAAGTTCCTATATTTTAGAAAAGTTTTTACCCTTCCAAAGTTATGTCATATATTCAGATATTCAGATATGACATAGATACAGAAGTAGTTCTGCTGTCTCCTTCCCTCTCAAAGTATTAAACACAACATATCCTAATGGGTAGATTTAACTGCTTTTATCAGTAGTCTTTGTAGAACCTTTCATATATCATTCACCAGGGCATTATTTTTATTCAATAAAATTTGTATTGCATCAAATGTTTGGCAGCAATTAAAATGCTATTAAAGAAGGGGAACAGGCCATGTTTTATATATGAAAACACACTAGGTTTACCATAAACTTAGTGATCTTTTAAATAAAGTGTGATTTATTGTATAAACATGAGAGGTAATAAATTATTTAAAGTAGTGTTTCTCAATCTTTCCACTATGGTTTCCCTAAAGAAAAAAAAAACCCTAAATTTAAATTCTTCCTAAAAAGAGAAATTAAATACTAAGGAAAAAGATTTTGTCAGGCAGGGTTGAAATGTGGAGGGCCACAACATTGTTTTGCACACCTCATACCCTCAAGGAATAATTTTTGCGCCAGGTATTTTAATACTAAAAAGCTCAAAGTTTGGGCAACAAGAACAATACTTATTAATCAAATAAATTTAATAAGCATCATATAATGAATTAAAGTGTTACAAAGGGCCAGGCACAGTAGCTCATGCCCGTAATCCCAGTGCTTTAGGAGGCCAAAGCTTGAGGCCAGAGGTTCGAGACCAGCCTAGACAACATAGCGAGACCCTCATCTCTGCAAAAAATTTTTTAAAAATTAGCTGGGTGTGGTGGCACATGCCTGTAGTCCCAGCTACTCTGGAAGCTAAGATGGGAGGATTGCTTGAGTCCAGGAGTTTAGGAGTTTGAGGTTCCCGCTGGGGTGACAGACTGAGAACCTATCTCGAAAGAAAGAAAGGAAAGAAAAGGAAGAAAGGGAAGGAGGGAGGGAGGAAGGAAGGAAGGAAGAAAATTACAAAGGAAAAAGTATTATAATGATGGAGCCCCTGAATATTTTTAATACTCTCCCACTTTCTTCAGGGGCTTTTTAAAACTACTTTCAAAAAAACATTCTCCCAGCTCTGTTCCCAGTTACCCCCAGAGAATCTCTCCCTTATCTGTACGTCCATCAATTTTATGTTTCTTCCAGGGGCTGCCACAGACCACCTTGTATTAACACTATAATTACATAGTCAGGTCTCTTTCTACTTCATGAAATTGATAAGACCCAAAGAACTCAGTACTATTCATCTTTGTGCTTCCCATAGGATGTGGCCCAGAGATTGGTATATAGGTACAAATGACTCCATTGTGCTATTATTTATTATGGGCACTGATGGAGACTGGCCAGGCCTTTCCCTGGGGTTTCTTGCATGGCAGGCTTAATAGGCTAACTTATGCTCATTTATCAGCCCTGGCATATGTAGTTGTAAAGAGGAAAATGTTTTGTTGTTGTTGTTCATTGGTTTTTCATAAATGACTTTACAACTTTCCTTCTAAAAGTTTGCTTTTCAGCAACCACCTGCAAATACACAATCTGTCTTCCCCACCGTCCTCACCCCCACAGAGCAGAAATCGTAATAAACCACCGTTTCTACAGTATCCTGCCAGGTCTGCCCAAGCTTTCAGATCTGTCCCCAAACTTTTATAGTCATATTTTGCTCTATTATTCAATTGAAAGGAAAAGTGAAATGCTGTTAATCTAAATCTTCTTAAGGTTTTAAGTAAATAAGGAGATATGGCTAAATATGACTATATAATTCAATGATTGATGACAGTTTAAATCCCAAGCTATAACACTTTCATACTTTAGCTGCTTTGGTAAAATATAGGAGCTTTAAATACCCCTTACTCTCTGCCAGATTGGTGATGGTGCTCAGAAAACTGTACCCCAACATGAAGGCCTCAGAAGCAAAGGTTTTTCTCTGGCCTAATCCTGTCTTCCTGCCCCTCAGTCCCATTCTTCCCTGAGACTAATCATAGAAACTAGAATCCCTCCTCCTCAAGGCAGGCCATAAAAGCTAGAACCCCTTTTTCCAAAAGCTAGCCATGAAACCTAAAATTATTTTGTGTAAAAACTGGCCATAAAGAAATTACCTGACCTACCTTGTTTGACTGTAGGTCATAAGACCCCCATTCCAGACAGGTCCCTGCCCCACCCCCCAGAAGGAAGGAATACTACTCAGACAGGCCAAGAAGAATCTAACCAGACAGGCCTTGCTGGGTTTCTCCACTCAGACTATTAGCATTAGATCATACCCTTTTTGTCCAATCATATTTCTACATGGCTGTGCATAATTTGTTGAACCTAAGCATAAAAATGGACAATTTCTTCTGTATCTCTGGGTCTTTATACTGAAGGCTCCTGTGCATAGACGTTAAATAAAAATTTGTTTGCCTTTTTCTCTAATTCATCAATCTGCCTCATGTCAGAGTCAGCCTTGGTCTCTACAAAGAGCAGATGAGCAGTAAGGGGGGACAAAATATATTATTTTTAATTCGTAGAATTTTAAGGGGAATGAAATCTAAAACACCATTTAAAAACCTCTCATCTTCACACATAAAAAGGTACCATTAATTTCTCATCATTTGCCTCAAATTATGTACAAACACAAACCAACTAAAATTCTATAAACTCAGAAGCTAAATTAGTAGCAACAGACTGACAATTATTATAACAGGAAATATACAAATTCCATAACCAGGCACACTTATCCAGCTTCAATATAAGCAGAAAATGACATCCCTGGAAGAAACAGGGGAGGTGCCTTGTAAGCAAGTGGCTTTATTAGGAAATAAGCTTCCAGAAAGCATATGATCTTCAATTCCAGTTCCTCATTAACATTCATCCAGAAAACAAAGGGCGAGGGTGGGGGCGGGGGCAGGGGTGCAGGGACAGTGTGTAAAAAGCAAGGTTAGATCTCCAAATAGATGGAGGTCACAATTTCACAAGTAGCCAGGGAATCAGCAATTTGTTCAGATTTCTGTTCCTCTTTCCCACTCCACAGGTAAACCAAGATACTCAAATTTCTATTTTCAAAATGAACCCTGCAGTGACTTGCATTTTAAACAGCATGGTGCATTATCTTTAATAATAGCACTGGCCACATTTTGGAGGAAGTTAACTGTCTCAGCAAATGACAGAAAATGATCCTTTCACATCTGCAGCTAGTAATCTGAGCTCCGAATAGCTGATCATTCACATCAGTCAGCCAAGTTATGGCCTAATTCCTCTTCCAAATTCACATGGCTCATTGTCTTATGGAACAATCACAAATGAAAAGCTCTCAATGCTTTGCATTCAAAAACCTGAAGTGAGGAAGTAGATTACCTGAATGAGGAGAAACAAAGCTATCGTGTGACACCCAAGCTTGGCACCAGGCCCTTCAAATCCCAAGGGACAAAGCCCCTGCCTAGAAACAATCTGAGGAGAGGGCACCCCCATTGTTGCCGTGGGGGCCGCCTTCTGGCTAGGATATCCTCAACAGGCCTCTCTTTCACTTCTTAAATGACATTTAAGAGTCAGAAGCACAAAATTAAAAAGAAATAAAGCGTGTGCTAACAACAGAATTCATAAACCCAAAAGCCTGAAAGAGAAAATATGCGTGTATGTCTGTCTTCTGGGGAGCTGAGGAGGGGATGTTGAAAAGAACAATTGAAACCTTTGAAAGTATTCCTTACAAGGCTAAAGACCTTAATAAATATTCATCACAAAAATTAAGAAACTAACAAAACAGGCACACAGCTCAATGTCACCTAAATTGATAACTATGGAAAATCAGAGCTCAGCATTCAGAAATGATTTATATAAACTGTCTCATCTTTTGGATGAGGAAGTTGAACTACAGAAAATTCTACAAGTTGTCCAGGGTCACACGGTGATGACCCTGATCACCAAGAATTGAAACCCTGTCTAATGCTGTTCCTACAATTTAGTGTTGAAAGGTACAGCACGCTTTGGTGCTCTTCTTTCCAAATGTAAAGATTAGATTTACAATAAAACCATAACCTCTGCCTTCTAAAGGGTCACATTTCAATATCCTCTTCTCCAATCTACGGCAGCTGGAACTGTTGCTATTAAGCTTCCTGGCCACAGAAATAATGGGGCTGCTGATGAACATGGCTTCACATCGAGTGACTGGCATGTGGGGAAAGGGAACTGCACTCCCTCTTCTAGTTATTTAGTGTTTTATCATTTACCCAGCACTTCCCTGTACATCATCTTAATTAACACCCAACAATCCTGCCAGGCAGGAAGAGTAGGCATTATATCTCCTAGATAAGTCTTCTAGATAAGAAGACTGAGTCTCAGGCCTGCCTAATCACAACAAAATACACTAGGAATATGATGGAAACTTACTAAGACAGGCAGTGAGGTTTACACAGAATAACATCAACTTCAAATTCAAACTAGACTGGTTAAAATCTCACCTTGGCCCCTTACTAGCAAATTAAGCCTCATTTCTCTCCTCTGTGAACTGGGGCTACTATAACCACCTTCTTTCCAGGCTTCTAGGAGGATTAGACAGAGCTTGGGCAAAGCGCCTGGCACGGCAGCAGTCTCTCAGCAAACGCTGGCTAGCATCATGAAGCACTAAAATTAAACATTCTAGCAAATCACAAGTTTCAAGTCCTGGAAACTGTAACTAGATAATATAACAGTTTCATTGAAACTACAAAATCTTCAGACATGGCTTTGACAACAGTTGATTAGCTTCAACTGACATGTGTAGCCTTCCCTTTCTCTATTTGGTAAATTATTTCTTGCTCTATTGACTTTGTGACTACTTTTTGCAATTTGCTTTCTCCTTCTCCCAACATATTATGCACTTTGTATATTCAAATATATCTCACTCTCCATTTCATTCCCGGTAATAGGTCTTTTAATTCCAGAAGAGAAACCATATGGTTAGAGAAAAAGAGGCAGGTGAGGAAATAAACCCTCACTGCTAAGACTTCCTGGAAGGAATCAGTAGGTCTCATTCCCATAGAGCAGGGCAGAAACCCAAACACCTCCTGAGCCAGAACGTTGTATCTAGGGCACGGTGGTGCTTTCGGCAAACTGGAGAGCATGTGCCCCTTCTAAAGGGGGCAGCCTGTACACAGCTCCAGCTGATTATGGGAATATGGCTCAGGGTTGCCAAGTCTCTTGGCATTTCAAGAGGAGCCAAGAAGTTATATTAATATTATGGAAAATTTCTAGATTTTGAAAACGCCACGTGGGCCAAACAAAATAATGCTTATGTGCAAATCTGGTCCATGAGTTACCCACATTTCCAGTGTTACCTTAAAGCCTTCTGGGATATAGTATACCGAAATGCAGAAAACTCTGCTCTGGAGTTTTCTACCGGGAAAGGTGGGTGGGCAGAGGGCAAAGATCATGAAAGGCCTAGAGACTGGGCTGCTGAAATAAAAAGGAAGAAACCTTCAACAGAACCCATAGGAAAGCAGGCAGATGGAGAAGTCAGAGGTTAGGATATAAGCTGGCCGCTTGGCCGCTGGCCCCAGGAGAGGCGGGGGCTCTTGTGGGCAGAAGATGAAAGTGGGAGCTATTAGCTGCAAGACAAGGTCTTCAAGAGAGGTTTTTGCACAAAAGCACAGACACGAGGGCTTTTGACTACATATTAGGCTGTGACCTAAATAAACTTGAATGTCTGAGAGTGGCAAACTGACTCGAATGCTTCTGAGCCTTCTACCCGAGTCTTCAAAGCTTCCAGATACATGAATGATGTATGACCCTTAGTCCTCTTTCAAAGACTTTGTTTTTGATGACATAACCCATGCCTTTCAGAATATCATTTCTATAAGGGTAAAATTGAAAGGAATTTGAAATAAAAAGAAATGTAAAAAAGCGTTGGTGAACTTGGTATACAGCTTTTATAAATACATATAGATAGCTACCTTCTCTGATGAAATAAACCTAGATGTAGTAAAGAAAGTCAGCACTTTAATATTGTATTTAGAAATATATGACTCATGGAATAGTCAACTCAAAAGCAGTATGCTGAGAAAATCCATTAGTCAGAGATTCTAATCATTCTCTCATATACAAAAGGCAGAGATACAGAAAAACACCAGTTTATCCTTTATTGTCTAATTTAACATGCATCATTTTCATTTCTAAAAAAAATGCTTTAGTGAAAATTCAATAGCTTTTATTTTTAAATGAAGATTTTTTGCTCTCTGATGTAGAATATCATACAACTCTAAGAATTACTCAAAGCTTTAAATTCACTGAAATTATATTATACGACATGGATTCTACCTACAGAGTTGTTTAAATAAAAATAATCACAACTTTAACCACACCCCCTTATTCACATATGTGGACTTTATAGCCCAAATACTCTTATTCAGAGATACTCATTCAAAATGCAAAGGGTTTCTAATTCTATGGCTAAATTGATGATTACATGCATTTCATTTTTCAGAGGCAAATTCTCAACTGATTTACTTTCATACTCAAGGAAATGTATTACATTAACATTCTCCAAAAGAAAGCAAATATGTAGCAGTGACATTATTGTTCTCTATAAATCTAATTTTGGAAATTTTTAGATTTGTTTGTTAAGTAAGAGTTAATCCGGCTCTACAGGGTTGTCACTGTCTTCTTAAACTGTAGCTTCAGTGAAATTGAATGGAAAGGGAGAAATGAGACTTGAGGGAAGAAATAGGTTTAATTTTAAAGCTGGAAAAGGGCTCAGAGATACTCTCACATGAATTGCCCAGTCAGCAGAATTCAGGTATCCTAAGTTCATTCCCAATGTTTTTCTCATTATTGAGGCTCCTGATAAAAACTGACAAAACAATACAGCTAATCATGGGACAGAAGGGTCTCTTCCAGCTTCATTCACACATATCAATGTTATAATCTCACTTTCCACATTCATACCTGCCAGCATCAATACTTAGTTCAGAGCAGTTTGCAGGGGACATTTGACAATGTTTGGAGACATTTTGGTTGCAGCAACCAGGTGAGGAGGATGCTACTAGCATCTAGTGGGTGGAGGCCAGGGACGCTGTTAAACATCCTACGGCACACAGGACAGCCTCCCATAACAGAGAAATATCCCACTCACATGTCATTAGTGCCAAGGTTATAGAACTCTGGGCTAGAACTAATGAGAAGGTGGGCGTTTCTTCTACAAAGCAAGTTAACATTAAGAAAGTTGGATATGGCATTATTGTTGAAACATGGTACATAATTTGTAAGATAATAACCAATAGTGGTAAAAAAAAAATTAGGAATAAGCATTATACTTGAAGAAATAAGATAATGTGATCCTATAGCGACTGGCCACTCAGCTGACGTTCTCACACCACCAGGATTTGTGAACCGTGCAGCAAACGCCTATTGATTTTGTCTGGTCATGTGTGCCATTCAGGACTTTAGCACTACAGGATATTTAGCAGTTTAGAACAACCATTTATTTTTATTTTGCAATAACAAAATAGAATTATATGAAAACTTTTTTCTTATTGAAATTCATGTGGGAAAATTAATTTTGCAAATCTAAACCTCTTTAGCCCTTAACCACCTTCTTTTCCTACTGAGAAACAATTTCTTAAAGCAAAGTAACCCTCCTTAAAACCAAAATTATCACATAAATAGTGGCACAGATTTATACACACAGATACAATATGGGTAAAATCATTGTTTTTCTGAGAAACATGGTTTGAATATGCAACTCAAGTAAGTTAAGCCTGTAAGAAAAGGCACAAATTTGAGTAAATTGTCTCCCAACATGAACTTTGAAAATGATTTCTAAGTCTGAAAAGCCTCAATAGACTATTTTAGGATTTTCTTAAGGCTAAGCTTTAAGACGATAATCTGAGCACTCACAATGGGAGACGATAAACCACCAATAATGTGAAGAATTTGACAATGTGGAACTCATAGTTCAGACAAATGCCCACTCCTCATTAGGGCCAAATGAATGCTCTTTTGGCAGAGGGGATGATAAGCACTCAGCTGGCTGGTCCAAACTTGTGGATGATTATTTCTCCTTTTGTTTATTTTCTCCAATTAAGATTGAAGACTATGCCTGTCACTAGGGAAGGACTCCAAAGAAGCCCCTTGTAAGAAGTGTCTTCTCAGTCTATTTAGTAGCCTGACAAGGATCTGGCCCAAGTTTTTCTAAAGGATATCCCCAGATCGTGTCAGCTCCCCAGAATAACTGCTCTGCACAAGCAGCCGGCCCCAACCATCCCACAAACTGCCATCCGGAGACACACTGATTCACGCAGTTCCTTCCCTCCACCCTGTCGCCTTCTACAGCGCCCCTTCCTCCTCTGCCTCTCTAGTCAAATCCCACATGCCTTCTAGGGTTACCTCCTAGTTTTAACCTTCCTGCTCTCAAACCTTCCCCAGGGCCCTCACCTGCATCCCTCCTGATCACTCACTCTGGCCACTCACTTCTGTCCTCTCTCCTGGATTATTAAAGGTCTCACTTCTAACAGGTTTCTCTCTCCAGCTAGAGATAAATATTAAAAAGTATATTTTTCAGACTCTCTCTAAAGTCCACTGGATGCCCAAATTGTTGTTGACAAGTAATAACTGTTTGATACATGAGGGATGGAGGAGGGATTGAACTAGAGTGGCCACAATGACTACTGGGTCCCAGCTCAGTTTCGAAATCTCTGAAGCTTCCAACTCACCACAAGAGCTTTTTCTGAGCATGTTATTTAGACAAGCCAAGTCTACGGTGATTCCAAGTATCCTCTTCCAAGCAGTCTAGTTATCGTGTCAGATGGGAGGAGGGGGTGTCATTGAGTATGGAACTTTTACGAGGAAAAGCCAAAAGAGACTTGTGTAAAGCTCTTTCCCTACTTTCTTCTTCTTGTGTCCCTTTGTCTCAGCAGGGATCCCCAACCCTGTCCCTCTGATGTCCTCCTACCCCACCTGGATGTGAGCAGCCTGCCCAGTACCTACAGCACAGTGGTTTGGGCACTGACCTTAGTACTTCCTGACATCCACACTTACCATCTCTGATGGTTTTAAAATTTGTCCACAAAATCCTTAACACCCATTCCTCCAAAAAGGGGAGACTCCTTCCCTGAGCATGAGCAAGACTGATTGACTTGCTTATAATATATAAAATAGGCTGACTATAACAGTGTACAAGCAGGCAATAAAAAACATCAAGGCTTCCTCTTTGCTCTTTCTTTTCGATCATTCACCCTGGGGTAGTGAGCCGCCATGTCATGAAGATACATGGCAAAGAACTGAAGTTCCTTCCAAAAAGTAGCACCATTTTGCCAGCCATGTGAGTGAGCCATTTCATGAGATCCTCCAGCTCCAGCCAAGCCTTCAGATGAGTACGACCCCAGCTAACATCTGGATGGTAACCTCAGGAGAGACTCTAGCCAAAATCACCCAGGTGAGCCGCTCCCAGATTCCTGACCCCCAGAAACTGTGTGACATCACATATGCTTGTTCTAAGCCACTGAGATCAGCATAACTGGTCCTATAGCAATAAGATAACTATTAATAGTACAGCATTTTCTCCCTGTCTCTATTCTGTCACTTATTATTGTGTCCATGACTCTCCACAAAGGAGGAGCTCCTTCGAGGCCAGTCTTAATCAGCATTTCTCTACCCTGCTCCCCTCTTGCCTCAAGGTTTCACATACAGCAGGCATTCCACAAATATTTATTCAAGAAATACCTCCAGTTCTAGGCTTGCCTGCGGCTCATTCACAACGAGAAAAATGTACCAAAAAGCTGAGTTGATCCTCTAATGCTCACGGAACTTAAGACAGAGCATGGTAATTTATAACCTGCCTCCTGATTATGATGAGTTTATTATTAATGTAGCCTCTAGATTTGGAGCATTAAGTTTGGCTCAGACTTTTAATGTGTCTATGCTAATCTAATTTTAAGTCATAGCTTCAATGCCTTTATCTCCACGGTGCTCACTTCAGATAATCAGTCATTTACTACACATTTGGAGTGGTGAAAATTCTATTTTACACCAGATCAATGGCCCTTCAAACTTTTTTGTCTTTCAACTTTCCTCCCTTTGATTATTTTGCCCTCTTATCTACTTTCCTCCTGAGTTTACCTTCCTGCCTCCTCCCACAGACCCATATTACTGCTAAATATAACCCCAAGGAAACAAAACACTTTATGACGAAGTCGTCATAGCTGATACAATTACTTTAAACCAGCTTCCTCTTCCGGAAAGGTCTTATGAGTAGGTATTATTTATCCAGCAAAAAAAAAAAAAAGAGGAAACATTGTTTTGGAATTTGCTTATGATGCCCAAGGAGCAGGGCTAGAAGCAAAATGCACTGCTTCTCCCTGGGCGCCACACTAGCTGGTGCAAGTGTCCAAGTCACATTCCAGGGGTTGGTTTTGTTTCAGTTTCTCACCACGTCTAACAAGGTAGAATAGGACTGTGGGACTCTTACAAGGAAGGTCAAGAGCAGTATAGGTTACCAAAAGGCTGCCAAATGCATGATGACCCCTCTCCTGCCCTGGCCTGTCCTAGCAGTGTGCCACCAGCAGTGTGCCACCAGCGCTTGAGGGCAGTTTTCTTAACACCAAGAACAGCTCAAGTCCAATCAGACTTCTTATAAGCAAGGTGTCTGAAACCATGGGTGTCTTCTGCTTAACATACGTCCCCCCTTAATAGAATCTAGAAATTAAGGATTTGTTATAGATTCCCCCTAAAGACCACATAACCTTTGAGCTTGCAGAACGGGTAGGTCCCAAGTTGGTGCCTGCTTCTTGCCAGGGCCATCAGCGAAGCCCTCCCTGCCTCACTGACTCAGGCTGGGCTCGCTCTGCCCTGGCAGTGAAGGGGAGCCCAGGCCACAGAGCAGCAGGCCCTCCCTCTGGCCCTCCTCAAATAGATAAACACACAGCTAGTTTTTATCTTTTTTTTTTTTTTTTTTTTTTGAGACAGAGTCTCACTCTGTTGCCCGGGCTAGAGTGAGTGCCGTGGCGTTAGCCTAGCTCACAGCAACCTCAAACTCCTGGGCTTAAGCGATCCTACTGCCTCAGCCTCCCGAGTAGCTGGGACTACAGGCATGCGCCACTATGCCCGGCTTACAGCTAGTTTTTAAAAACTAGCTTGGCACCCACACCACATCACCTTACTGACCGCTGTCAAACATTTACTATTTCTGTAGCAACTAATCTCTGCAGACAAGGAGCTTGAATTTTAATTTTTACTTTTAAGCTCTATTTATACATAAAGAATATTACAATATCCTGTACAAATATCCACAGAAGAAGACACAGAACTTGAGCTACAGAGTGCAGATGGGGAAAAGAATCTGCTCCAGAGACGATGAAAAATAACAGTCGCAACCACTTCTACGTGTGGGTGCCCCCGATGGGCACACACTGTGCACGGTGCTGTTTGCACACTGTCCTGTAACGCCCTCAATGTCCAGGGAGTTCTCACGGATGCTCAATTTCGCAAGTGTGGAAGCTGAGGTTGCCTGAGCCTGTAAAACTTGCCCAGGGTCACACAGCCAAAAATAGAAGGGCCTGGATCAAAGCTGGATGTGAATGACACCCAGGCTGGTCTGAACCACTCACCGTGCGGTACGTGCTACATGCTGCTGAGTCCACAGGGTCACAGAGATAACAATGTGACTGGTGCCCCTGAGCTATACCTCACAGGACAACATCATACACGATTCACCCCCACACCATGTGTGGCTTTAGATATGAAGAACACAGAGAGGAAGGCACATTGAAACGAAAACAGCCACTTTCCTAAAGTTTCTCCTATGTCTTTGCATGGTATTTTCATTTTATTGCTTGTTTGTTTATTACAAATAATGTTTTAGTAGTGTCATTAATACTAAAGTAATTTCCTTAAAATCTTTTACTTTCAACTGTGTTTATAAGATGTTTGACACTTAATTCATGCTAAGATTTATTCTAAATTCTTTACATATACTAACTCATAGACTCCTCAGAACTCAAAGGGACATGTACTGTTAATGGTCCCATTTTACAGATGTGCAAACTGAGGCAGACAAAGGCTGAGTAACTTGCTCATGGCCCTGTAGTAACAGAGGCAGGGTAGAGATGCAGGTGTTGTGACTCCATAGCCACCACACACACTGCCTCTGTGCCGCACTCTCAGCTGGTTCCCTACATCCAACCCCTCTCTGTCCTCCAAAACCACCACCACACAAAAGATCTCTCTGCAAATGTCCTAACAGGAACATGACATGATCCTGTCTCCTGCTCAAGGTCCTTTCAATGGCTTCTCAATGCACTTGGCATAAAATCTAAAGTGTCTTAACCTGGACTAAAGCCCTGTAGGAGCTGCCCCTGCCTCCACCACCGCCAGCCTCCAGAGCTCTCCCTCTGAGTCTACCCACCCTCTGGTCTTTTTCTTCAAACACACCTGGATATTTTTAACTTCAAGTCCTTCCGATACACTGCACCTTCTGTCTGGATCGCTCTTGTCCCCAACTCTCCTCTCAGCTGACTTCTGCTCATTCTTCACAGGTTGCCTCACACTGCCTTAGAGAGAGGCCTTCCCAGCCCTTCTCCTCGACACAGGACCATGTCTCGATGTCCCAAATACCCCAAACAGGGCCAGGTACATTGTGGGTGTCCAACAGCTATTTGTTGAACAAACACCTGATGGGTTACTCTACCCCTGGAACTGTCAAAAGCAGAGAGTGAGGGAGGGAACGTTACAGGGGAGGGAGGGAGCACACCCACGCTGATCACACAGTGCCTTGAGATAAACACTATGACCAAAGCGTGGGCAGGTATTGTGGAGAGAGAGGGAAGGGAAATGA
The DNA here is from genome assembly GCF_041146395.1 of Eulemur rufifrons. Classification (NCBI taxonomy): domain Eukaryota; kingdom Metazoa; phylum Chordata; class Mammalia; order Primates; family Lemuridae; genus Eulemur; species Eulemur rufifrons. The sequence continues at coordinate 48,942,223 of NC_090998.1, forward strand.
AGCTGAGACCGGAGAAGCCTTGAGCCGGGGAGGGCACCCAGGGAAGCCAATCCTGAACTAGGATGTGAAGAAATCTGGGGCTAGTGAAAAGGGAAGGACCTGGGCTTGCAGGTGACCTTCAGGAGCCTGGCCATCAGATCGCAGGGTCTGGGCAGCCCTGGAGGGGTTTCAGCAATCAGATTTTGTGCCAGACAAGGTGGGGAAGAGAGGAGGGGCAGGAGGCTGCAGGGAGACCAGGGAGGTCACTTCAGTCTTTCAGGAGAGATGGGAGGAGAGCCTGAAACAAGATGGTGATAGTGGACATGGGGAAAGGATTTGAGAGATGCTAAAGAGGAAGAACCTATGGGACATGGTAACAGATTAGACACACCAAATGGGTGAGAAGATTTCCCAGTTTCCAACTTTGGAAACAGGACAGAGTGGTTCTCCTAATGGGACAGGTAAGAAATATGGGAGGATGACAGATTGGATCGTAGATTGGGAAGACTCAGGGACTTAATGCCAATATTATAGGTTCTTAAAGAACATCTGGACAAAGAATTTGGACAGGCATTTTTGCAAAGAAACATATAATACAAATGGCTAATAAGCACATGGAAAAATGCTCAACATCTTTAGTCACCAGGGAAATGTAAATCAAAACCACAATGAGACATCACTTCACACTCACTAGGATGGGAGTTATAAAAAAGATAGCTGAGGGTGTGGAGAATCTAGAACCCTCATATATTGGGAGTGGGAATGTAAAATGGTGCAACCACTTTGGAAAATGGTCTGGCAGTTTCTGAAAAAGTTAAACATAAACCACAGGATCTAGTAATTCCACTCGTAGGTATGCAACCAAGAGAACTGAAAACATATTACACAAAAATTTGTACATGAATGTTCATAATAGCTCCAGAGTGGAAGCATCCCAAATGTTTATCAACTGATGAGTGGATAAACAAAATGTGTTATTTCCATACAATGGAATAGTATTCAGCCACAAAAGAGGAAGTCAAGATCCATGCTATAACATGGATAAACCTTGAGAACACTATGCTCAATGTAAGAAGCCAGACAGAAAAGCCACATATTACACGATTTCATTTATATGAAATGTCTAGAATAGGCAAATCCACAGAGATAGCAAGTAGTTTAACAGGGGATAGAGGAAGGGAGAACGGAGAGTCATTGCTAATAGACATAGAATTTCTTTTTGGGGTGATTAAAAGGTTCTGGAATTAGTGGTAGTGATTGTACAAACTTGTAAATATACTGAAAACCACTGAACTGTAAACTGTACAATTTTTTTTTTTTTTTTGAGACGGCATCTCGTTATACAGGATGGCCCAAATATTTTCCCTATGTATGGCGACTTTTGGGACACCTGTATTGTCCAGGCTGGCCTCAAACTCCTAAGCTCAAGTGATCCTCCCACCTCAGCTTTCCAAATAGTTGAGACTACAGGTGTACACCACCGTGCTCAGTTTGAACTGTACATTTTAAATGGATTAACTATACTGTATGTGAATTATATCTCAATTAAAAACAAACAAAAAAAGAACATATGGATGACATAAGGCAGATCTGTAACATCTATAACTTTTGCAACAGGACACAGAACTTAATATTAATTTCTAGGATTTACAAAAATCCTGCTATAAGTTTTTACTAAGCTTTTTAAACTTGGATCTACAATGATGAATGCAGCATTTAGTTTCTTGCCAAATGTTTCCACATAAAGTTAAATGTGTGGCTTTTGTGATCTCATCAGAATTCCTGAGATGAGGTATAAACATGTTAATTGGAAGAACACAACTTCAACAATTTTCTGCTGCAGCCTAAAATCTCACATATCTAAGCAAGCCATTTAAACTGATATCAAGACATAGAAGTGCTACAATGTGGAAAGCGACATTAGAACATAGTGCCAGCAACACAGGTGTTCTGAGGACAGAAAGAAGTGTCCATGGTTCTAGATGCCACCTTACAGCTATGACTCTCAGGAGACTAAGACACAACACTAGCCAGAGGGACAACAAGGCAGGACATGTTCTTGATCCTAAGATCTGCTTTTAATATTTTAATTCTTCTGAAATCATCATGAATTTTACAAATGATGTAGATTAGATGTGATGGTATCTTCTTCACTAAGATGCTGTTATTAAACTCTTGGTACAGTTTAAAATCAACTGATGTCAATAGCCAGTAGTCTACTCAAATGGTGTTGGCTGGAGGCGCGTTTCCTAGCTCAATCTCTACAATTTATTTTATATCCTACATGCGTGATTTCTCTGTGCTAAAAAGAATAATTACATTTGCATATATTTTTAAGCAGTCACCACACAAACATGGTGAGAGTTGTTCTCTCGTTAACAAATGTTGATCAAAATATACGACTCTCAGACCAATCAGGATATACGAAAATTCCTTTCCCAAAGGGTTCTACAAATCCACATATAATAGTTACCGCATTCTTAAGTACTCTAGCTGCTGCAAATGAAATTATTCAACTAAAATGTATTGCCAAGAAATTTATGCATAAAGTATGTGCAAAGGAAGTACTTTAGACAGTTATTGAATGGACTCTTCCACAATTTTGAATTTAAACACTACTTTCTGCATATAATACCATATCCATTTCCAAAGCACATCTACACATTGTTTCATTCAATCCTTCCCCATAAAAACCGACTAGGATTGGCAAGAAAAATGTTATTTTTATTTCTATTCCTATAGTAAGAAACAAAAAAGCATAAGTTAAATACATTTCTAAGGGCACAGACCTGGTCAGTGGCAGAGTTAGGACTATATCTTGATACAGCTCTTCACTGAGTTGGCTGTCTTCCCACCATGGCACATGGCCTCCACGTGGAAATGGCATAGCATTGGTACGACTAAGCATTAGTACCTCTCTCACATCCCAAAGTGTACCAGAGGGGACCTCAGCACAGGCTACGGACTGGGATGGCCCCACACAGCTCTGTACACCCTCAGTACACACGTGCACACCTCCTGTGCTGGCACCTGCTCTCTCCTCAAGCCTTTGCACTGGCCCAGTTCCAGGTCCTGCAGTTACTGTCATCCTCTGCTGGTTATGATGTAGAATACTGCAAGGCAATGGCATTAAGGACAAGAAGGCACTCTACCATGCAGTCCTAAGAACGTTCACCTACAAAATGACTCATTTGATCTTTACAACATTTCCCCAAGGTAGGTCAAGATGATTATCCATAACTTAAGCAAAAGGCAACTGGATCACAGGAAGGTCAAAATTACAAAGCTGCTAAACGGCAGGAGAGAGCCCAGAATCCATATCTTGTTATTGCCGTGCACTTTCCATTTTACCACGTTTGGTAAGGTGACCTAGCACTAGCCCATTGACCTATATATTCACTCAACAAATACTGAATTACCTACTATGCATCAGACTGTGTACAAGATTGTGGGGGATAGAGGAGAAAACAAAACAAACACATCTCTAGCCCCAAAGAACAAAGTTCGAGAAGATAATTACAAATTGTGATGTGATAAATGCCAAAGGGAAAATAACCAAGAAGTGTTAGAGAATATAACAAGGAGCCCTAACTTAGATGAGAATGTTAGAGAACACTTCTTTGAGGAAGTTACATTTAATCTTAGGCATGAAGTCAACCAGGTGAGGAGGAAGGGAGAAGAGCGGTCCTTGCAGAGGGAAACATGTGCAAATGCCCTGAGACAGAAAATACCTTGGGAGAGTGCTGGTGTGCTGAGAGATGCAGCTAAAGAGATAATCCAGAGGCAGATCATGGGCCCCACCCTAGACTGTAAAGAACTTTGTTTTTTATCCCAAATTGCAAGAGGTAGCCACTGAAGCATTTTAAGCAAGGGAATGCTATGATCTAGCTTATATTTTTAAAGCTCATTTTGGCCACTGTCTATTCTAGAAAATGAATTGGTGGGAGACAAGAATGATAGTGAGGAGACCACTTCCACCATGACAGTGTCCCAGGCCAGATGGTGGCTGGCGGAGGAGGGTGGCAACATCAATAGACAGGGTGGCTGTGAAAGGAGAATGAAGCTTGGTTGGCAATTCCAAAGGATCCAGGGACTGCATCACTGTCTGAGAGGACAAGTGCGTACCTTTCACGTCTTACTCTCCAACTGTAAACACAGGCCATGAATCTGAAGTGAAGAGGTGGCAAGGCTCTCCAGTTGGTCGTGGCAGCTAGCTACCCTTTTCATGGTTAGCTGTCTCCATGTTACTTTGAGCTAAATATGGAAGACATTCCCCAAAGACCACTGCCACAACCTTTCACAGCTATTACTTGGGATCTAAGAAACTAGGACACAGCTGCCTCAAGACTGCTGAGAACCATTTCCTAAGGTCAGAGATTATTCCCGGTTTAGGAAAGTCCAAAACCCAAAGTGATAAACATTCTCACCCACAAAGGCATGCTTTCAAATGTCTTTTTTTCCCAAAGAAAATTCAGATGACATTATCTGAGGAACAGCACAGACACACTTATATAGCTGCTGTGCTTTATGTTAATTTAAGAATGAAAAATAAACGGCCTTGCCATTTTCAGTCTCCATACTGAATTGCATAACACTTGAACACTCACCCTTAGATTTCTACAGGATGAGAACTGAGGAGTGAATAGAGCACGTGGGAGTAGAGGAAAGTCACAAAACTCACAGCCAAATTGCAACTGTTCTGATGTCTGCCCTCTGCAAAAGGGCAAGGGTCCTGTTGGCCAAGGCTGAGTTCCCACAGGCACTGCCTTTAGGGCAGGTGATGGCCATTCAGTACCCAAGCAGTGGCGGGACTCGCTTGCATATTTACGCACGGACTCAGGTCTGGAAGAAGTCTTACTGTTCCTTGCTTAGAGACAACCACATTGGGTCCCATATCCAATGAGTGGTAAAGTTTATTAGGTTGGAAGTTTTCAGGTTGAGGACATGAAATTGTAAAACAGGAGAGTGTTCATGAAGTTGAGAAACTCTGACTAGACAATCCCCTAAAAAATCCTAATGAGAAGACAAGTGAGTGTTGCTATAGAAACCAGTGAGGCTGCTCAGATCTTTAAAAAGGTCACGCTAAACCTTAGAAAGGCACGGAACCAAAGGCAAATCAAGGGAAAAGCATCGAGGGTGACTATAACATGATGGCATGGACAGGTATGTTCTGCCGGAAGTCCAAAGGCCAGAATGAACTGGGGATGACAGGAATGACACACACAACAAAATTAGGCTTTAGGGATTGGCTTTTTTTTTTTCCCAAAACATCACGAAGATTTTTATAGAGGAAATCAAGGATGGGGTAGTTCTGCTGCTTGGGGTTAAGGGAACTTATATTTGGCTTCTTTGAAGAAAATTTTCTTCAGACAGAAAAGAACAAATGAACACCGGTAAGGTAGAATGAAAGTCCAAGATGAATAAAAAGATTGTAAAAGAACAGTTAGCTGGTTCAAAATGGGTTTAAGTCGCCTGGAATGGTTCTATGCTTCATTCCAACCACTTGGACATTTTATTGCTGACCCATGGTTGGTGAACTTTAAGGAAGAAAACAGGGAGAACAGAACTTCACTAAGGCCTCTGAGAAGGTTCTCATGATCTTCCTACTGACTAGATGATACATCAAGATAGAACAATCTGGAGAACTTATAACAAGCATGTCCGAAGCATGCGAATGAGTGGCTTAGTATCCAGCGAGGCAGGGGGTGGCTCGTGCCCTGCCAAAGACCCCTCCACTCAGCTCTTGCCTGATGGGCACGATCTGCAACTTGAATGGTGATACAGCAGGCAAGGTTATCACATCTGTGGTTGGGAGACCAGGGTGATAGTGAAATTCACGTCCCCCTGAATCAGGATTCAATAATCGTTACAAGCTCAAGAAATAAAACAGGAATCAATAAAAGGTCTGGATTTGAGATGTAAAAACAAAGTGTACACATACAGGAAGGAGAGCAGAAATTTAGGAGATGCTATTTCAACTATCAAAATGACAAAACAAAGCCACGTCTACAGGTTTTAGCAGCTCAATATGCTGGTACCAAAAGCTCTCCCATAACCTTAGGCTCCACTGACAGCAGCACAGTTTAGGAAGACGGAGGTGGAGATCCACAATCTTGCTCTATTCAAGGCAAATCAGGGCATTTGTTGCACGATACATTCAGTGCATTATGTCACCCTTAAAAGGAGTAAAGAAAAACTAGTGTATGGCGGCAAGTAATCAAGATGACAGAAAGACTCACAACTACATCACAGGAGGGCATTTAACTCAGGAGAAAGAAAACACAAGTGAGCGGGAGAGCTGTCTTGAAATGACAGGCTGTTAGATGGGAGAGGGTGGGTACCAATCCTCACCTGTATGTCCCCAGGAGATAGAACTAGTCCCCAAAACAGAAACCAGCTGTCCAAGGCAAAACAGAGTTGCCCCAAAGTCTGAGTTCACCATCATTTGAGGTTTCCAAAGGGGTCTGGGTGCCACTTAACAGAAATAAGGTAGAAAAGACTGGTTAGATTTAGACACCCTTCGTGGTCCCTTACAAACACAACATCTTGCTTTGTAACCAGTGACCAGTTCCTACGTTGTATCCAGTTGCTGAAGGTGTCAAGTCCAATGATGGAGCTACCACCAACCTTTTTTTTTTTTAGCACACACTCTCACTATGGCTTTCCTTTAGCACAGTACCAGGATGAGCTCCAGTCAATGCTTATGCCCATCTTGTGTACGGGTTTGTTCATCCCCTGCAAACATGCTGCTGCCCAGTTTATTTCTTGCAGTCTCTTATCTCTGTAACAGGCGTATTGTGTTCCCCGACCTAGGCTATGCATATTTTGTTCTAATTAGAAATATAGTCTATGCTCGGTCTGAGCTATCCACTCTGGAGGCGTATTTTTTGGCCAAATCTTTTAAAGTCTTGGCAGTATCTTCCTCCCAGGACTTAACATACTGTGTGAGCAGCCTGCTATTATTATAGGCTATTTTCGTGGCTGTTGGGTCCGCAGAAGCACCAGGCCCATCTGCAAAGGCTTTCTGCTATTGAACACAGACAGGACCGGGAGATATTAAGGCATCCTCATGCAGTAAGACACTTTCTGCAGAGACTGGCTTCTCCTTGCCTATCGGATAGTCAATGTTCTGGCCGAGCTCAACATCTGCTTCTAGTATTACTGCAGGAGCTCCTTCTGCAGCCTCATCTCACATCTGATTTGCTCTTAAATTTTCCTTTTGTGAACGCTCACACCCCTCCACTGTGGACATACTTGTGAGTCTGAAACGCCTTCTCTGCCCTTTCCTCCCACCCTGTTGAGCGGCTCACTCTTTGGGGTTCGGTTCATAAACTATCTCCCCCCAGCAAGGCTCCCCCAACCCACTCTCCCCATGCATCTGTCCCAGTAGAACAAAGTCCTCCAGGGCGGAGTTCTTGTCATTCTGTCTTGCTGTGTTCCCAGCTCCCAGGCCAGACTTGGCACTGAGCAGGCTATCAAGAAGTGTTTATTACATGAACCAATAATTTCCAACTGCTCAGCTCCCCCTAAATTATAAGCTCCTTGAGGACAGAAAACATTTTGTTCCAAGGCACCATACAATACAGTAACTAATATCAACTGTGCTTACCACGTGCCAGGCACTCTGCTAAAGACTTTACAGAAATGGTCTCCCTTCATTTCTCTCACCTCCTCTGAGATGAAGCAAACCAGTAAGGTCATGCAGACCCCAGACTGCCTGCAATCTTAAAGCACTCTGCTGCCGAGTCTAGCACAGCCACACGGGGGGCACAAATGATTCACAGCTGCATTGCACAGTGAAGCCATGCAGAACACACAAGGATGGTTAATAGAGGTTTGCTCTATTAGACATTCAACTCCCAGTTGAGGCTGTAAACTGATTACTATTATTTTGTCTTTGCAGGGATGCCTGCTCATACATTTTGAACAAACAATGAGGAAGGAAGGGAATAAGTCGAATGCACTCAATTTTGATGTCTAATACTAACTGTCACTTCTCAGTACCTCATCTCCCTTTTTTAAAAGGTTATCTACATTGAAAGGGGAAACATGTTCTTCATTCCCTCCTTGGACCCATCAGGGTGTGGCACATTAGTGACCCGGAAAGATAATCTGAGGGGGAAACCTCAGGAGCAAATAATAGACCACTGTTTGATTCTTCATTATGGAACAGCTGGCTTCAATTTTATACCATTTTTGCTAATTTTAGCTTTTACTCAAGACAGAAGTAGCTTTAACACTTGATGGTTTGGTTTTTGAACCGTGTTTTGGAACCCTACCATTCCCAAGAACGGTCGAAGGGGATGGTGATGGCTGAAGGGTGGGGGTTGAAGTTTTAAGATTTGGCTTGACACATGGTTGTGCTGCTTAAAAAAAAAAAAAAAGAAAAGAAAAAAAAAAACCCACTGCTTGATGGTATCTGTGAGAGAAACATATTTTCCCTCATTCATATCACCAGCAACAGCAAGTGGGTTCTGTTCTGTTGAAAGCCATTCTTAATACATAGAATAGAAGTCCACTTTCACTTTGGAGGCTTGGTGGGTCCACTTGTACCAACTTCTTGCCCCTAGGTGGGAGAGGCGGCAGGAGGTTTGGACAGTCCCATTAAGTCCCCATTTAGGAGGAAGTGTTTCTTTTGTTGTTTTCCTGCTCTCTCCCTCTCAGCAGGCTGTGGTGGATCTTTTCTCCCTCTTCCCAAAATAAATGTAAATGATATGATTAATCCAAGGTTCAATCAACCCTGGTTGTACATTAGAATGTTCCATGGCGCTTAAAAATGATATTGCTGGCCAGCCTCCTTTTCAGACCAATTAAACTGAAATCTCTGGGAAGTAAGGCCAACTTCAACATTTCTCGAACCCCTGTCCTCAAGTGATCCTCCCACCTGAGCCTCCCAAAGTGCTGGGATTACAGACAGGCCTCAGGGACCTCACCCGGCCCATCTTTGGGGCATCTGAAAAACGTCTCCAGTGACCACGAAGGGCAGCTAGAGTAGAAAGGCTGGACTAGACATTCTATTCTAAAGTCATTTCTGCCAAAGGCAATTTTCCCTAAGTCTGTAAAACTTTTATTACGTAAGATCTTTATTTTTCAAATCCTACAAATCTTAAAAACCGACCTTTGGGGAACGAAATGAATTTTATCCTGATTTAAGCATGCTCATTGACAAAAGGCGAGAGAAGGAAAAATTGTTAAAATGGAACAATTATACATGCATGCACATGCATATATGCACAAATACAGACATAAAATGTAACTGTGATGTAATTTAAATGTAATTTAGTAGAAAACAGACATCTTTCCAGACAAGAGCAGACCAGGTTGTGAAATACTGCTCTAAAGAGGTAAAGAAATGAATTTGTAAAGATCAAGTTTGGCCAGGATTATTGGGGAGGCAGGGTATGAGGTCCCCTCTTCATTTGGCTAAATTCCTAGGTATCCTAGAGATCTTAACCTTTGTTATTTCTTCTGTGAAGCCTTTGCTGAGCCCCAAGACTGGATTAGGGCCTTCTCCCTGCCAGAACCCGGCAGGCATTTGAATTTACAACCTCTGGCCTTGCAGCTGCACCAAAAAGGCATGCAAGCCAGTGGCCTTGAGGGCACAGATTTGCATACCTAATGAATGCCGTAATTACTGTCATCAGCACTCCAAGTTTGAGTTCTCAGCATCTTCCTTTGCTTGTGGATCTGCTGTAAAGTTGGCCTCATATGCTCCTCCACCCATGCTGGGAAGAGAAAATTGTGCCACTCTGCAGAGTCTGGCCACCATGAACGTTCTACCTGTCCTGTGCTCAGCTTCATCTCAAAATGTTTCTAGCTCAGCCTTTGTTTTGACTCCTCTTCCCTTCTCAGCCCCTTAGGGGAGAACATTCCCTGTTCGGGGTGCTCTTCCTACATCCCCCGGGTGATCCATCCAGTGTAGTCAGTCACTTGGTTCTAACTACCATGCCTGTGTCGGGGAACCACCCTGTGCATCTTCAGCCCAGACCCCTCTTGAGTGCTGGGACCCATATTTGTGAGCAGGGTACAGGCACTTTGGAACTTCAGCAAGCCACAGTTGAAATCTTCGCTACTCCCCACCACCCCGCCTCCAATCTCAGTGAATCCAATTCAAGAATGCACAACACTGCCCTAGTAAGAAAACTGAGAGTCATCTGTGACGGCTTTGTGTGTCAGTTCGGGCAGGCTAAACTCTATTTCCCAGAATTTCCTTTATAATGTGTTTCTGGTGAGGCGGTGGCTACAAGGAAGATCTTCTCGTGAGAGCTGGAGGATGGAAGGGAGGCGTGGCCGTCCTGTATTGCACACGTGCACAACAAACCCTCCCAAACGCTCGGTCCAGCAGCAGTCCAGGTGCAGCTGTGAAGGAATCCTGCAGACATAAAGTCCCTAATCAGCTGACTTTAGAGGAGATTATTCTGAGTGGTCTGACAGTCAGTGCAAGGCAGAGAGAGGGAGAAAAGGAAGGGAAGGAGGAGAGAGGGGGAAGGAAAGGAGAGAAAGAGAAAGGGGAAAGGAGGGAAGGAGAGGAGAGAGAGAAAGAATATTGAGGGAGAGAGGGAGGGAAAGAGATTGATCTGTGGGCAACAAGCTTCAGCTTGACCTGTGGGGCTCCAACTTGCCCAGCTGCCCTCAATTGCATAAGCCAATTCCTTGTAATAAATCCCTTCAACTCATACATACCTAGATACCTACCTACTTTCTTCCTAGCTACTTGTCCTCTTCCCTCACCTCAGCCCAAATCAGGTTGATTCCATCTCCTAAATAGCTGTCTGATTCATTTCCTCCCATTCCTCCCCAACATTGTCACGGCCTTAGTTCAAGCTGTCACCTCTTGCTTGGCACAATGCAAAACCACCCAACTGGTCTCCCTGCCTCTGGTTTCTCTCCCCACCAATCTACCCTCCAGATCAGTGTTGTTCAATGGAAGCTTCTATGATGATGGAAATGTTCTAGACCTGCACTGTCCAATACAGTAGCCGTTAGCTACATATTTAACAGCACAGTTTCTTGATCACCCAGGTTATTGTTCTAAAAAATGCAAGAAACATGCCAAATAATATGGACATTTCTCAAAAAAGCAAGTCAAATACTAGAGAATGTTCAACCATCCTAATGAATAAAATGAACATAAATCTATGCATGTGCAAAAGATGTGGGAATATATTGAGGTATCTACAGTGATTATCTCTGTGTACTGGAACCCTTCAACACATTCAACAGATAATTGCTGAGTACCTACCTGCTATGTGCCAGGTGCTGTGCTAGATTATGGAGGTTAAACTAGACAATCCTGGTTCTTGCCACCTTAGAGAGGCCTTACAGGCCAGATTAAGTAGCTGTGCAATGTTTATCCCATGTGGTGAGAGGTATAACGGGTACCAGAGCTGGGGCTGGCAACCAAGGCTTTGTGCCAGGCCACTGACCTTCGGAGAGCCCTAAGATGAGGTAACATGCAATTTTACAAACTGTGCACGTTGAAAGCCCCTCCCATTCCAGGTGCACCTTTAGCAGCTGCTAGAAATGGACGGGGCTAGAGACTCAGGTCAGAGGCAGCACGAGAGTCTTTGGAATGGGGGCAGGATGGGGCTGTCCCACTTGTACTCCCTTTTGTTTTTAGGGCAAAGCATCTTTCCACTACTTGCTCCAGGTTCCAAAATGGCAAGTCTGGTCCCGCAGGGTACTATGGGAGCCAAGAGGAGGGGCAAACCCAAACCTGGGGCAAATATTTCTTCATTATAGTTTTCTGTGCTTTCTGGTATTTTTGTACTAGAAAAAAAAATCACTTTATCTTAAAAATGCAAGTCTGATGTCACTTCTATTTAAACATTCTTTAGAAACATTGAATAATTTTCTAAACTTTCTCACACATGCCCTCGGTGCAGTCTCATGCCTCAGTGCCTTTGCACGTGTGGCTGCTTCTGCCTGGCGTGCCCACCCTCCACCCCCACCAAGCCCTCCCCAGCCCCATCTGTTTGGCAAAGCCCTGTTCATCCTTTGAAACTCAGCCTAAATGTCTCTTCTGTGAAATTCTCTGCTAGACTCCTCAGAGAGAATCACTGTAGTATATTTATTTATTTCCATGAGTGACCTCTACAAAAATTTATACTTCTTGAGGTCAGAAACTATTTGTTATAGCCTAGCACCTAGCCCTAAGCCTGGCATTGAGGAAAAGAGGAACTTCTCCTATCACCCCTCTCTCTCCGTCAGGCTTGCTTCTGCCTACCTGCAGCTCCCCTCCCAGACATGTAAGGGAGGAGGAGAAGATACTACAAGCCACCCTCGCCAGCCTGGGGTCACTGGGTCTCATGACTCCCAGTGAGCCAGTGCTGTCCCCATCCCGTGACCTCTGCCCCATGTGGCTGGGTGACTCAGTGGACTCCATGGCCTGTAATCGAACTAGGGTTGGGGCACTGGATGCTTGTGAAGTCCCCAATAAAGTCGAATTGGAGTTGCAAGGTAGAAAGCCTCCCAGACCCTCACAGTAGAACACAGAGGATTGGCAGGGCACAATATGAACATTTCTGGTCTATTCCATCAAAATAGCACCCAAACTCCGCCACGGTTCTCTAACACGAGCAATACAGCAGACCACGTTTGAAAAGGTTAACCTGCTGACAGCGAGGAGAATATACGAGGAGCAAGAAGGCCTAGATTCCAGTCCTGGAAAACTCCTATGAACCTTTAACTTAACAGTCCCCACTTTCTCACCTGTGAAGTGAACACACTGAGGACGGGGTCACTATCCTGACCATATGGCAGTGTGTGAATTCAAAAATACCTTGCCAGGCCCCAAACCAACAATTCAAAGCTCTGGAATTAGAGCTGGCAGGAGGCATTTCCTCACATAATTGCATCTTTCGCAGACAGCTGGATTCTGCGCAGTTAGAAAAGGAAAAAACGACCACAGAGTCTGGGGCCTATTTCTTAGACTTGGAGCATTCTGTTTGTTGCAGATCTGTGTGCACGTGAAAAATCACCTGGTGGGGCCCCTTTGCCAGGGATGGGACCTAACAAAAAAAAACCAGAACACCAAGTCCTGGAAAGAATCATGCCACACACTATTAATGTGACCAGACTTGAACTCAAACATTCAGATTACACTTCCCCTTTCGCCCCCTGCCCTGGCAAAGCAGTGAGATGAAATCTCTTACAGATATCCAATTTACACAAGTTGATTGTTTATCATTAAATATCAGGTGCAACCTCATCTTGACTTATTAGGAAGGATAGCACTAAAGTATCACATGTTTTGGGTAGATCCTGGAACAGAAAAAAAGACATTAGTGGCAAAACTGATAAAATCTGAACAAAGCTTGTACTTGAGTCAATAGCAATATGGCATTGTGCTTTGGATCTCTACCACCACGTAACAAATCACCACAAAGGTAGAACAGCACACATTTATTAGCTCATAGTTTCTGTCGGTCAGAAATCTAGGCATGGTGTAGCTGGATTCTGCAAGGCTGAAAATCAAAGTGTCGCTGTGGTTCTCCTCTGGAGATCAGGGCCCACGTCCAAGCTCATGCAGGTTGCTGGCAGAACTCAGTTCCTTGCAGCTGCAGGACGGAGGTCCCTGTTCTCTTGTTGGCTATTGGCCGAGCGTCGGTCTGAGCTCTGAGAGGCCACTCTCAGGTCCCAGGCATCTGGCTCCTTCCTTAGACTATTCATGATAGGGCTGTTTGCTGTTGAAGGCCAGCAAGAGAGGGTCTGCGGCTGCTTCCTCTTTAGTAAAGACTCGCCTGATTAGGCCAAGCCTACTTAGGATAATCTCCCGTTTGATTATTCAAAGTCAATTAATTACAAACCTTAGTTACACCTGCAAAACCCCTTCTGCCATGTAACGTACCACAATCGCAGTGTGCTATCCCATCATATTCACAAGTCCTGCCCACACCCAAGGGCTGGGGGTTGCACAGGACATGTACACTGGGGGGCAGGAATCTTAGAGTCAACTTACAGTTCTGCCTGCCACAGGTACTAATGTTAACTCTAAGATTAGGTAAGATGTTAACAATAGGGGAAACGGGAAAACTCTGAACTATTGTCGCAGTGCTTCTATATCTCAAAATGAAAAATTTTTACATATGGAATAAAAATCATGTGCTTTGAAATAACACAATAATTTGCAAATCTATGCCATCTTGTTCCTTAGCTTGTGTTGCTATATTGAATTTACCAAAAGGGAACGAGTTGCATTAGGGCTATAAAACTTCTCTAGAGTCACACACCAAATCAAATTATTGAGATAAGAATTACACAGCATCACAATGCTATTTCTCTACCTTCAAATGAAAGTGAATGGTCTTAAATTTAAGACAACCCATACAAAAAGGCTATGTGAAAGTGTACTATACATCTATAGTCAATATATGCCATATTGTCTATATATCAGGTACAAAAGTTTCTCCTTGGCAAACTGCCTTTGGTTAGTCTAGTGTCCTTTTTTATGTTTCACCACTATTGTCTCTGGTCCTTAATATCTCACATGGCCTCTAACACATCATTTATTTAGCAAGTGAGCATCACATTATATACACATGTACACATGTTCTCTATGTAACTTATGTGTACCAAGTACTTGCTACTTGGAGATAATACCTGCTATAGGTAGCTTATCAAACTATGTGCACTATGCTATCAAAAGATACGGTGTTAATAATCCAAGTTATTTTGTGTATTTGTGATAGCACTGGGGGGAAGGGGAGACTTGTACCAAACATATGTGGTGGTCACGTAAGGCCAGGAAGAGGACATCTGAACTGAGACCGCAAGACAAGGAAGAGGCACCTGCCAGCAAAGATGATGGCAGTGTCCAGGCTGAGGGGAGAGCAACTGCAAAGGCCTGAGGTGCAGCCAAGCTTGGCATGATCAGAGAATAGAAAGGAGACCAGCGTGGCTGGAGCCTGTGGGCAGGGTGGCTGTGCTCCTCAAGGTGGTCGGGGCCATTCCATGCAAGGCCTGGAAGCCACTAATGGGTGTTCAAGTAGGAGTGACATAATCAAATTAACATTTTTAAAGATCATTTTGGGAGCTGTATGAAGAAAAGATGGTATGAATGGCTGCAGGGAAACCCATTAGAGTCCAGAAGAGTCTGCAGTGAAGATGGAGAGGATGGTTAGGGGATATATTTTAGAGGGAGAACACAAAGAACATGCTGATGGGAGGATGATGGTGAAGAAAAGAGAACAGAGCACAGTATCTGAGTATTGACTTCATCAGCCTGGTGGAGGGTTGTGCCAGTTGCTGAGATTTATAAGACGGAGGGATGGGCAGGAGTTGGGGGAAGGAACAAGAGGCACTGGAAATCAAGAGTTCTGCTCAAGAGGAAGAAGCCCAGGAGTGGTCTAGTGGTTGTTTCTCTCAGTGGTCTGGAGTTCAAGGTCCCTGATAACCATTTAGCCATCATCACCATATGAATGGTATTTAGAGACACTGGAATAGAAAAGACTGGATCCTAGAACCAAGCCCTGGTTGTTCAGGCAAAGGAAGAAGAGCCAGCAAAAGAAACTTTAGAAGCAGCATCCCAGTAAAGCAGAAGAAAACCAAGAGATACCAATATAAGAAAAGAATATTTCAAGGAGGGAGTGGCCCACTGAGCCAAATACTGCTAAATAAGAAATTATGTAGGCTGGGCACGGTGGCTCACGCCTGTAATCCTAGCACTCTGGGAGGCTGAGGCGGGTGGATCGCTCAAGGTCAGGAGTTCGAGACCAGCCTGAGCAAGAGCGAGACCTCGTCTCTACTAAAAATAGAAAGAAATTATCTGGCCAACTAAAATATATATATAGAAAAAAAAATTAGCCGGGCATGGTGGCGCATGCCTGTAGTCCCAGCTACTCGGGAGGCTGAGGCAGTAGGATTGCTTAAGCCCAGGAGTTTGAGGTTGCTGTGAGCTAAGCTGATGCCACGGCACTCACTCTAGCCAGGGCAACAAAGCGACACTCTGTCTCAAAAAAAAAAAAAAAAGAAATTATGTAGGGACTGCTGTATTTTGCAATATGGAAGTCATGGGTGACATTATGAAAAGCAGTTTCAAGACAAGTTAGGGATAAAAGTTCAGATAAGGGTGGAGACAGGAAAGAATGGAATATAAGGAAGCAGAATAAGGATTTGCAAACAACTTTAGAGGTATTTACCTAGATTATCCCATCTAATCCCCACAATTAAGTCCATTTCACAATTGAGAGGTTACTCGGCTAAACTCTTGTGATACAAGGTGATAGAGCCAAGATTAGAACCTCCAGTGAGATTTCAGAGCTTGCAATCTCAAACACTAATGTGGAACTTCAAGGAGTTGAATATGACATGAAAGAGGGTTTGTAGTAATCCTTGCCCATGGTTGTCAAACTAAACTACCCAGAATCTCTATCGATGCCTCTTTAGAAACCATGGCCCAAATTGTTGACAAGAGCTGGCTGCCTGGCCACCTGCAACCTCAACCCACTTCCATTCCACAGTCAGAATTTCAAAATCAACATCAAAGGGTTCTTAGAAGATTCAACATTGTCAAGGTGTCAGATCTTCCTGACTTGATCTACAGATTCAATGCAATTCCAATCAAAATCATAGTAAGTTATTTTGTGGATACTGACAAATTGATCTCAAAGTTTAAATGGAAAGGCAAAAGACCCAGAATGGCCAACAAAATACTAAATGAAAAGAACAAAGTTAGAGGACTGACATTCACTGACTTAAAGACTTACTCTAAAGCTACAGTAATCAAGACAGTGTGGTATTGGCAAAAGAAGAGACAAATACCAATAGACCAATGGAACAGAATAGAGAGCCACAAATAGACCTACAAAAACATAATCAACCGATCTTTGACAAAGGAGCAAAAGCAATACAGCGCAGCAAAGATGGTCCTTTCAACAAATGGTGATGGGACAAGTGGACATCCACTTGCAAAAAAATAAATGACCTTACATGTTTCACAAAAGTTAATTCAGAATGGATCATAGGCCTAAATGTAAAATGCAAAACTATAAAACTCCTAGAAAATAATAGGAGAAAAATCTAGATGACCTTGAGTTTGGTGATGACTTTTTAGATACGATGCCAAAATCTCTGAAAGAAAGATAAGCTGGACATCATTAAAACTAAAAATTTCTGCTCAGCAAAAGACACTGTCAAGAAAATGAAAAGACAAACCACAGACTTGGAGAAAATATTTGCAAAAGACATACCTAATAAAGGGCTATTATCCAAAACATACAAAGAATTCTTAAAATTCAACAATAAGAAAAACAACCCAATTAAAAAATGGGCCAAAGTCCTCATCACATACCTCACCAAAGAAGATAAATTAGTGGCAAATAAACATATGAAAAGATGCTCCACATTATAGGTCATCAAGGAAATGCAAATTAAAACAACAAGATACCTATTAGATGGCCAAAACCCAAAATTCTTATAATACCAAATGCTGGTAAGGATGTGAAGCAACAGAAACTCTTTCTGGGAAAGTAAAACGGTACAACCACTTTGGAGGACAGTTTGGTGGTTACTTACAAAACTAAACATACTCTTACCATACAATCTAGCAATCACGCTCATGGTATTTACCCAAAGAAAGTTGAAAACAGCATATGGATGTTTATAGCAGATTTATCCATAACTGCCAAAACTTGGAAGTAAGCAAGATGTCCATCAGTAGGTGAATGAAGAAATTGCGGTATACTCAGACAATGAACTATTACTCAGCGTTGAAAAGAAATGAGCTATTAAGCCATTGACAAACGTAAAGGAATGAAGCTCAAATGCATATTACAAAGTGAAAGAAGCCAATATGAAAAGGCTACACGATGACTCCAATTATATTGTATTCTGGAAAAGGAAAAACTATGGAGACAGTAAAAAGATCAGTGGTTGCCAAAGGTTAGTGGAGAGGGAAGGATGAATAGGTGGAGCACAGAGGGTTTTGGGGGCAGTGAAACTGTTTTGTATAATACCACAATGGTGGACACATGTCCATTACACATTTGTCCAAACCCATAGAATGTAGACTACCATGAATGAACCCTAGTGTAAACTATGGACTTTGAATGATAATGATGTGTCAGTGTAGGAGCATTAGTTGTAACAAATGTACCACTCTGGTGGGGGATGTTGACAATGAGAGAGGCTATGCATGTGCGGAGCTGGGCGTGTATGGGAAATGTTTGTCCCTTCTGCTCAATTTTGTTGTGAACCTAAATCTGCTCTAAAAAAATAAAGTCTATTTAAAAAATAAAAAGGTTCTTGAACATCTACGTTCTGTAGACATTGAGACATTGATCATGAGAACAATGAGGATAAGTTTTAGCAGCCCCTGAAAGGCAAACAGCTATTAACTGAAAACTTCACCTTCAACTTATTTTGACAACTTTCAATAGTTATTCATGGAGTCTACGTGCAATACACTGAGCAGTTACTGATTAACTGGGAATATATAACACACATTTATGAGGCAAGAGAATAAGTCTAACCCTTAATCCCCTTAAGCCTTTGCTATTTGGAATCTGAAGCATATTTTTCCATAAAAGTAATTTAAGTGCTTTATAACCTTGCTCTTACACACACTCTCTGGGAAAATGCATTTACATGTTAGACCTTGAACAGAAATATTCCTATACATCCCTAGACTGGAAACTCCATGAAGGCAGCAACTTTAGGCTCAGTGCCAGTTTAAGATGTAATTAATAAGATGAACTATCGGTTTGCAGACTGCTAAGAAAAAAACCCTGCCAAGTCACTGTAACACAATGCTTTCTTGCCACTTACAATTATAATTATTAAAAAAGCTTTTAGATAATTAGATTGATCATGTATCAATCACGTACCTACATTAAAAAAGAAAATAAATTGGCTAAGATATTCCTAACACATCCTCATATGCCTGGTTTGATGCTTCTGAGTCACTTTAACTCAGTTGCTGAGGTCCAATTTTCCCATCACATGCTCCACTGTTGTCTCTGGGACATTCTTCTAGCTATCCTACACTCAATATGCCAGTTTTGAGGCTGGCGTTTTCTTGTTCTTACCCAGTATCACAACAGAAGGCTTTTTAGATAATCAAGACTCTTCAGCGACTAAAAGCACCACAAAGGATAGCAGTTGTCCAGCCATGTCAACAGAATTACAAGCAAGTCACTATGCTCTTCAGTGAGTTTACTCTTCACTGTTCAGATACACATCTATGAAAGGCATCAAGAACACATGTACTAGGTGGGTTATGTGGGGCTCTGGAACATTTTTTCTAGACAAGTCACTTCTTCAGTTTGGCTGAAATCTGTGTGGGGGTGTGTGTGCACACGCATGCACAGACGGGCACATGTACAATAACATCTTTAGGGAACAACTCTTCCTGAGGAATTGTTTTGCAGTTTAAGATTAAATTACGGCTGCAACTTTCAGCCACCAGCAATTGTGCAAAGTATCACAGTAATAGCTGCATCTTATAGTCTATGCTCATGACCTTGATCTCTTTAGCATCTTTTACAGTCCAGGAAAATTATTTAGAGCCTTTTAAAACATTGAGTTTTTAATCAGCATTTCCTACCCGTCCAAACTCAGGTTTTTTTCAGTTAAGTCACAAATCACTAGAAAATAAGCAGCTATAGTTCAAAGTCAGCAAGAAGTTTGATAAATTGATGTTCTATGCCTCAACAACATTCCTGTGCAACTTATGAATTGGACACATCAGCCTCTTACTGCTTTGAAATTCCTTTCATCCCTTTGAAAGGATCTACCAATTTCTCCTGCTTTCAGTTACATAATGTGTCACTTGGGAGGTAACCCTTTTGCCACATCTCTGTAACACAGCTTCAGCTACTTGTGTTATGTTTCAAGTCCCCCAAATCTCTTGGTTGTTTCTTTGCAAAAGTAGCAACTAAGGTCATTCCTTTAACAAAAAAATTTGCTTTACTAATACCAAAGTTACATCCTGTTGCTTTGTTTCTGTGACTTTCTACATATAAAAAACCTTTTTGTTTTAGTGTTTGAATCATGATTTGATATTTTTGAAGACCTTTTATACGCAATTCATCATGTGTACTACCAACAATATATGTAAACACAACTGCTATGTTCAAATTTGCACAAGCACAGGTGATGACAACAGTATATCGCTGCTGTCAAGCCAATGGTGATAAGATGCTATCAACAGTAAGATATATCCTGATTCAGAGATATTAAAACGTAGGAACAAATGTATATCGCAGAATCAAAGCAATACAGTAAAATATAAATGAATATTTTATGTTAAAAAAAATTTTCCAAAGATAGACACCAGAAATTCCTCCTATCCCTGTATGCACATGGCATTCCTTCCATCAAGAGAAAATCTATCCGTCTTCCTTTAACCTCAGTTAGCTTTGTGACTTGCTTTCACCAATACCACATGGCAGATGTGAGGTTCTGAGACTTGAAGCTCAAGTCTGAAACAGCCTTGTAACTTCTACTTTTGCCCTCTTGGGAATCTACTCAGCACCTCCCAGTAAGGAGGCTTGGGCTAAAGTCTAGACAAGGGGTTGGTGAGCTATGGGCCAGTGGGTCAAATCTGGCCAGAGGCCTGTTTTTATACTGCCTCTGAACTAATAATGGTTTTTATATTTTTAAAGAGTTTTAAAATAAGAAGACTATGTGACAGAGACTTTATGGGTCCACAAAGCTATGAAGCCTAAAATATTTACTAATTAGCTGTATTCGTTTGCTAGGGGCTGCTTTAACAAAGTACCGCAGACTGGGTGGCGTCAACAACAGAAATTTATACCTTCACAGTTCTGGAGGCTAAAAGTCCAAGATCAAGGTGTCAGCAGGGTTGGTTTCTTCTATTACCAGGCTTGAAGATCGTCATCTTCTTCCGGTTTCTTCACATGGTCTTCCCTCTGGGCATGTCTGTGTCCTAATCTCCTCTTTTCATAAGGACTCCAGCCATATTGGTTTAAGGCCCACTCCAATGACCTCATTTAACCTTAATTACCTCTTTAAAGGGCGATCTCCAAATATGATCACATTCTGAGGTACTGGGTTTCAGGACTGCAACATATGAATTTTGGGGGAGACACAGTTCAGCCCGTAAAACTGGACGTTTGCAGAAAATGTTCCCAGCCCTTGGGCCACACTACTGAATGAGAAGACACCACGTGGGAAGAAAGGCTCAACCAGCCCTTCCAGCCACCTGAGCTCAGTGCTGGCCAGACACGCGAGTAAAGCCACCTGGGATGGTCCAGCCACAGCCAAGCTCCCAGCTACAGGCAGCCACCTGAGTGACTCCTGACAATACCATGTAGGGCAGAAACAAGCCATCTCATCAAGCCCTGCCCAAACAGCAGACTCTTGATCAAAAAAATGGTGTGCATAAGTCACTAAGTTTGGAGGTGTGTTTCACTCAGCAATAAATGATGGAAACGGCTTCTACGGCAGAGGCCCCAGGGTAGGAACTCTTGTGCTATAGAAAAAAAGGGAAAAAAGCCATATATAGGGGTGACAGCAAAGGGAGATTTGGGATAAAAGGTAAAGACAAGAATATGCAGTAGCTAAAATCTAATAAGATTGTTTACATGATGAGGTCATTCCTCCCATCAACGAGGGACTCTCCTCGTACGTACACTGAAGTGGGCCTGTGTCAGAGAGCAGGCAGCTACAACGAACAAAAAAGGACCCAAAACTAATCCTAGGAGACATCAAGGTTCTGCCTCAAAATAGCTTTGTTAAGGTACTTAGCCTCTTAGATGTTCTGTTTCCTCATCTATAAAAAGGGGACAATATAAGCTACCTCCGGGTTTTATAAGTGTTAGACACAAAAGTATGAAGTGCCTCTCATGGCACCGGGCAGGTATACCACCTTGTATGTGTCAGTATTTCTAAGAGACAAGTAATGCCTATCCCATCTGAAAGGCCTATTAATAAGCTCAAATTCAATAAAACATACTATAAAAATGCTTTGAAAAGGTATCAAGCCTTACCAAATAACATTACCACAATATATAAAAATTCAGTGGGTATTTTTGGGCAGTGCATAACAATTTTATAAAATTATGTATGATTGTTTTTATACTGTTACTGTTATTTCATTTAAGGCTTTCATGAGCTTTAGTTACTTCTTCCAGTTATTCATCTCCACCTTCAGAAAGGGAGGACGGTGCAGGAGCTTTAGGAGAATGGAGACAGGAGGAAGTCCCTTCTTCCTTGTGTTATAGCAACACTCCCATCTATCTGCTTGGCTGGGTTTCCCGGGTGCAGTTCCCTTATGGGTCCTCCTTAACTCCAGCAGTGCCTAGCACCAGGCTTAGTATACAATAGGTGCCAAATATTTACTGAATATAGAAGAGAGGGCAAGCCAAAATTCCAAGGAAGAATCAAGGAGAAATCCCCTTTAATGTGACTTTTACATGCAACTCAATGAAGGTGACGGTTCATTTTGGAAAGATGACCCTGAACAGACAAGTCCAACTCGCACCCCTGCCCAAACTCAGAAGTTCCTAAGTTTGAAGGCCAAGGGCATAGGGTAGTAATTCTCAACACATGGTGCTCAGACCAACACCATTAGCATCACCTCGGACTCATTAGAAAGGCAATTCTCTTAGTACCCCACTGCAGACCTACTCAGCCAATATTGGATCAACAAGCCCTACAGGGGATTCTAATACACATTAAAGTGTGAGAACCAGTAGCCCAGGGAAAGGTATTTCTATTATCAGCTACCTTGGATAGCAAAATGGCTATTCTCTCTGCATTTCACAAACTAGCTCAATTAGCAGTACTGGCCTAATTATTCCAATGATGTTTGCTTCCAAGCATTACAAAAATTTGCCAGTGTTTTTTCTACTCCCTCATTCCCCCTATTGTAATAAAGCAAATAAAATAAAACCACAGCACTTTGCAATTCACACCACATACATTAACAACAGCCCTAGGCAAGCAGTGTCTGTGTGACTGATTTAAATGTTACTTATTTTTATGGAAGAATAGAGAAATGAAAATTCAAAATTTCTAGACACACAATTTAATGATTTTGGTGGATAATTTGACATAGAGACAGTCATGGGAGCCTTGGATGAAGGTAATACAACGAATGTACTATGGCCTATCAAGCAGGAAATGTCCCCGAAGGACCTTGCCCTGACTTCAGCCCCTGATGAAGCACATATGGGTACGCCTCGAGTCTCCCAGGCTGCGTAACTGCGTTGGTGTGGGATCCATCCAACCTCAGGATGGCCATCTACCAATGACCTTTGCGGCCTGGCTGAGTCTAGCAGATTATCTCTTTCAAGACTCTAAACCAAGAAACAGGAGGGCTTTGCTAACTAGCTGTGGGAACCAAACCAGAAAAGCAGTGAACTCTCAGGGAGCACTCTGAGAATGGTGCTTATGATGGGCTCTGCCAAACTGAAGTTACCTGGGGAACAGAAGGTATAGAGGAGTGGGGAAAGCCAGTCTATCACAAGTGGAGAATAGTGCAGGGATGCAGAAAGAAACAGAGCCCATTACTTGCACAAGACCTGAGACAGACACTGACCCTTAGCCTGAAGCAGCCGGGGTCCCTGCTGGGTAGCCCAGCCCAGAAAGAGCTTCACTATAGATCCTTCCCCTCTCTCCCACCTGCTGTTCCTCACAAGCAAAGGAGCTAAGCTATAGCACGTAATCACCCTTAAAGGGGGCAGTAAACACTTCTGCATTTCCTTGCCTACTGATGCATAATGGATGCAAAATACTTCCAAGGTTAATTAAATGAATTATTGTAGATGTCTCAAATGAGGGTGAACTCTGTTTTCTCTCTTAAAATGATCCATCTGCTTATCAAGGCAATGTTTTCTAAGTTAATTAAGTATGGAGCAGAAAGTCCTCCAAGCAGACACTTTTAATTAATTCTTAATTATGAATGCCCACGTATGTCCTCCAAGTGGGCAAAAATGTACAGTGTGGGGAGACAAAGAAAAAAAGGCACAGAGGAAGAAAAACACACCACTCCTGTTTTTGATACTTTTTAGGTTAAATTTACCAAATGTTATAGACAGCTTAAAAAATATCTACCTTTAGGGTGGTTTTCAAAACAGTGAGAACATACACAAATCATAAACACTTCTTCTTAATTTGTTCCTCTTCGTTGTTACATGTTGCTAAGAGACTGTCTTTTTCAAGGCTCAAATACACAGATTTTTCCAAATTTAGAAAACAGACGCACTTGCAAAAGCAACTTCAAAAAGGCAGACAGTGAGAGGTAGAAATCTATTTGGTAATTATCAGCCCACATTTCTCCAAACAACTTCCTGAAACGTATTATGGAATGCTTGGGTGACTCATGAAAACTTCAAAATCTATCATCTCCGGTTATGTGGCAATCTGTTTGTTGGTTTACACACACTGAGGTTTGTGATATCCCTCTACTCCTTACTGAAAGGGAAACAGAGGAAGGTCGACCTTCCTGAGAGAGAAACAGCCTTCCATTGGGTAGGCAAGCAGGAGGCTTCTAAAAGACTTTTGAGTGCATCATGACTTCTCACGAGTGGGCAGGGGATGGCAACCACCATTAGGGATAACTGTAATCAAACATTGGTATATGGAGCTGGGAAAGATAGCACATATTAACCATAATACCTGTCATAACGGTGATACCTGTTCCTCAATTTATCAATTGGGGGGTACAGTATATCATGTTATTAAACATATACATTATAGGATATTGGTATTACAAAAGACTATTTTTCCTCTTAAAACGTCTGGGTGCATTTATTTGTTTACAGTTTATTAACTACTCGACAGCCTGGAGAAAGGAAGAAAAAGGCAACAGGAGTCCATGAGGACTGGTGATCAAAAAACTGCAACACAAGTGAAATTAGAATGTAAATCGATGAGGAAATGGTTAAATTTACAAAAAGTTGACTGACAAACCTCAGAGGCACATCCCTCTTTTTAGAAATTTGACATTTAAAAATACCCAAGTCCATAGGTATTAAAGAGCTTTACTATGGCCCCTTAGCTAACAGTAGAGAGCCACAGGGCCAGACCAGCTCTGCTGGGACAAATCAACTGCCTTATTTGTGTGAGCAAAGAAACACAACTGGATTCAACTACAATGAAGACAAAGCTCGAGCAGCTCGGTCCACACTCGGCTTGCACGCCAGCCTGACCTCATACATCGTTAAAGCATTACAACCGTCAGGGCTAAAAAGACCTGAGCTTGCAATGGACTGAGTGTTTGTATCCACCCCAAATTCATACACTGAAATCCTAACCCCCGATATGATGGCATCAGGTCGTGAGGGAAGAGCCCTCCTGAATGGGATTAGTGCCCTTATAAAAGAGACACCTCCCTCACCCTCTTTCCACCGCGTGAGGACACAGTGAGAAGTCTGCAGTTTGCAACCTGGAAGAGGGTCTTCACCAGAACTCAACCATGCCAGCACCCTGATCATGCACTGCCAGATCAGATCCCAAGACTGTGAGAAATAAATCTCTGTTGTTTGTAAGCACCAAATCTATGGTATTTTGTTACAGAAACTCAAATGGACCAATACAGAGCTATAGCCTCAATTCTGCCACTCAAGTAACTCATTTAATTTCTCTGAACACCGATTTTCTCACCTGGATAAGAGGGGAACGGAGTCCACGGAAAGGTTTTGGGCGGATGCACCAAGGTCTTTTCAGCATCTCCTGTGGGGCCAGCATTGTCCTTAAGTCATCTAACCTAATCCTCATACCGGTTCCTGATTTTACAAAAAGGGAACTGAGGCCAGGGGAGGAAACTGCTTGGTGTCACAGGGGAGGTAGTAGAGATTGGCAAGCCCTGCTCTCTCTGGCTTCAGAGCATTGTTGCTCAACTACCATGCTCACCATTCTGTTTCCAAAGTCTGTGGGCAAATTTGAGCATCCCCTTCTCAATGCTCCCACATGTTCCTATCTCCATATGCTGTGATTCATTTCCAAGTCACATCTCAGATCTCATTCTCTCCAGCAAACTCTGGCCTTGTCCCATTGCCACCACCAGCACCTAAACCCAGACAAGCTCTTGGAACACTGAGAACTTGGAGGCTAAAAATGTCAGTCATCCACCTCTATTTCCATGTAACCTGATACATTTTTTTGCATCATGCAGTTTACTCAGAGCAGAGCAGACAGTCCAGCCCTGAGAGTTTGGTGCCTTCTAATCGCTGTGGTGAGCATTTTGTTGCACAACAAATATTAGTATTCACTAATACCATATGTCCCCAGTGGGCACCAGCCAAATCTCTAAAGCCACTTTTTCAAAACCCTTAGGAGGCGAGTTGCTTTACATTTAAAATGAAGAAATGACAATTAGCAGCAAAAAAATCCAATTAGTTCTCCTACTTCTATTTTTAAATTTCTTGAATTAGAGGAAAAGCCTGAGTATCATTAATAATGGAATTTGCTGTCTAGCTTCATGAAAAGCTTGCCACTTCACAGATGAAATCTGAAGCGAGCCAAAGAGAAACCCTGGCAGTTTGTGCCTTCAGGCAACAGAGGCCTTTTGGGTAAAATTATGTTTTTGTGCTGACTGGAACTGCCAGTAGTACTTGCTCTAAAATTATATACATCTTTATAGAAGTTGCCTCTACAAAAGTGCAACCATATTAATACACATACCCTTACTGTCAAGGCTATCAAGTTAAATTTAAAAAGCAAAACTGTTCTCCAAGTGCAACACATTCTTAACATTCCTAACAGGTAAAGAAAATCCTTCCCACACATTATAGCCAATTAATGCCTATTAAAATGCTTTAAGGTGCCATGGCAGGAAGTCTCAGGCCAGCAGCTTGGGCAAAAAGAGACTCTGCTCCAGGCATCCCTGGGGCTCTTGAAAGCCACTTGCCCTTGGAACTGCAGGAAACAAGTGCAAAAAGGTTTTGGTTCCAAATTAAGGCAACGAGGGCAAGTTCTACAAGCTACTAATTCTGACATAAGCTTCTAAGATTAGAATAAAATGGGATAATAAGATAGAAAAAAATGAGAAATAATCTAACTGTAACATGGTTTGCTTACTTTAAAGTGTTCCTCGAAAACCACTTCAGAAGGATGACTAACCAATATATTAAATGCTTTAAAAACTTGAAAAGAAAATTTTAGGATTTTTAGAAACATTTACAAAGCCCAGGCACTTTGCCACTGTTTGTGACTGTCCAACACTAGAACATTTCCCAGAAAAAAACTCAACCCCAGGACTCATTCTCAGCCTCTTTAGCACACCCTAATAAGGACCAGGGCTCTCATGGGTTACCCCCACCCCTGGGGGCAGCCTAAGTGGACCAGAATCCTGACTCCTCCTCTTGTTGGCAGAGGCCTTGGACAAGTCATTTAGCCCCTAAGGGTCAGTTCTTCATCTACATTCTAACAATACTGACATAGAATTACCTTGAGGATTAATTAAGATAATATATGCATTACCGTTAAACCAACGCCTGGCACATAGCCTCAATAACTAGTTGAGGCTTTCATGACTGTAACTGTTATTATTAGTACTAAGAATGATAGAATGATAGTGGAAATAGAACCAGTGAGGCCCTACTGTGGATGGAGGACCCCTTCATGATTTGAAGGCTTCACTCTTGCCAGTATGTTACCTCATCTGCCCATGTGTCATTTAGGAGGGGGAGTTAATAATTGCCTTTAGAGTTACCTTACAAAGTGAGTTGGTCCACGATGCACAATATGATTGTGTCCCCCCCAAAACTAAATTTGGTTGCTACCTAAGTACCCCATAAAAAAGCATGGTCAAAATATTTAGCCTAGTAGGATTAGTTCAGCCCAGTTAAGGGGGAGGTTTTCCATTGGCCATAGGAGATAGGCCTGTATGATTATCTCTAAACTGTAGCTGGATGTTTCAAATCATGATTTAGGTAGCAACCAAATTGCTGTTTTGGGGGGGCCACAATCATACTGCTCATCATGGACAACTCACTTGGTAAGGTGACTTTAAAGGCCACTGTATTCAGACATCACCAGATTCCAAGTTCTTCCCACTTGACGTAGCTAGTGCAATTCATTTCTTTACAGATGCCTCCATCCACATCAAGTCCGAGAGCCTCTCTAATGCTTTAAGATTAAGATAAAACAGCTGGTGAAGGGGTGGAAGCATGTCAGTGGCAAAAACTCTAAAAGGAGAACACAGAGCTTGGCTAAAGACAATGCAACAGGAAGTCAAGCACATGCATGGTCCAGAAATACCCTGAAATGTTATTTTAAAACTTCCACCCTTGATGCAATCTCATCCTCCATATTTTAATGCTTTTGTGATATCTGAAGGAAGGAGCAGGAAAATAACAATGGCTAACAAAATTAATTCTGGGTAAGTGACAACTAGGCCTGAGGCCCAGGTGTCACTTAACCACGGAGCATCCTGTCGAGGGTTTTAGATCCTGTCAGATAAAAAATGATTGAGAATACCCACCCGCCTCCAATGGCAGAAAACATGAGACACGAATAATCAACTTTACTTAAGATTTGAAAACTTGGTACATACCAAGTAACCAGCACTGTGTCTAGCTGCCAACTGAAGGCGGGGGGTGGGGTAGGGTGGGGTGCAGAGTCTAAAAGAATTGAACATTTTCAAAAATATTATTCAGTATCTAGGTTATACATGAACATTTAGTCAAAACAGATTTGTAAGGGGGGCATTTGTTTCTAGAGGAGAACTGAGAAATGTAAGGGCAACTTTAAAATTTGGTATAAACTGACATGTTCATATTCAACCTAATTACTGGGTAATACATTTCTGAAACGGTTTATTTCTTTTGGAGTCATCTTAAAATAGTAAATCGCAGTAGTTGATGAAACCTCATGCCATAAAAAGAACAGGGAACAGAAACACAGTACAAATTTGAATTGGTTAAAACTGTTCATATTGCCACCACTTCAGTGGAATTCTGTGCACTGTTGGTATTTCTTGTGGGGACCTGCAATACCATTGAAAAAGCCTTCAAAAAAGCTACACTACATTCAGCATTAAAACAGAAAGTGATCTAATACACAAAAAAGCCCACAAACGGAGCTGTGGGGTACAAACTGGTTCCTCATAAATATTTCTCACAGATAAATGACCTTACTTTCTTGCAGGGTTACAACTGACTGCTTCATGGGCCCTAAGAAAGGAAGAAATTCACCAGCAGACAGAACCATACATGTTTTGTCTTGAGATATGAGCAAAAGGATTGCTGTCAGATGCCAGGCAATGGAAGTAAAGATAGGAGGAACTGCCTCCTTTGTAACAGAGGAAAGAAATTTCTAAGCCACAGACGTTGGTGTGACCTATCAAGGCGTCATCCAGGCCCATCGGTATGAGTGCTCTGTCACAGTTTTTTTTTTCCTTACTAGTATGTAAAATAGTAGTATGTCCAAAATTGATGATCTTAGTATATGAAATAGTAATTTCTTGGGGAAAAAATCAATGCCAACCTACAAACTTTAAAAGAAATTTTTTCCAGTTCAGACCTAGACACAGCCCAACAGCTACAGCACATGCCAGCAACATTCGTGAGCACTCTTAAGCAGCAGGGGTAGTGGCTAAGAGGGGAATTCAGAGACAGTCTTGGCGGGGGACGAGGGGGTGTCAAATTCTGGCTCTGCCACTTCCTAGTTGTGTGACCCTGAACAGTCATTTCTCTCTTCTGGGCTTCAGTGTCTTCCTCTATAAAACAATAACAGTACCCATCTCCCAGGGCTGTTAACAATAATTAAATGAGACAGCATTTGTAAAGAGCTTAGAATTCCTCATGTATAGTAAGCTAACATCTAGATTTTTGTGTCAAACTGTTCTCCAGAGAAAGGAACCAGGGTTTCTTAGAGGGTAAGAAATTATATATCTTGGGGCAGGGAAAATTAGGGATGAGCAAGGCTCAACCTGTGACTAGTAGAAAGGTAGATGTTCAAGGGGGTCAGGGGTAGGGTGGAAAGGACAAATCACTGGCCGAGATGGGACAACATGGGCATCAAAAACAGCAAAGCAACCCAAGTGTGAAAGGCATGACTTCACAATGATACCCAAACAAGCGAAAGTGAATATATAAAGTACACAATGAGGTGTCATCATGCAAAAGAAGGGAGAATAATATTCATTCCATTTTTGTTATTTTAACAAATGGAAAAGAACTAGGTGCTTTGTTTCTACTATTAAATATT
This sequence comes from Eulemur rufifrons, assembly GCF_041146395.1. NCBI lineage: Eukaryota > Metazoa > Chordata > Mammalia > Primates > Lemuridae > Eulemur > Eulemur rufifrons. The sequence continues at coordinate 48,972,319 of NC_090998.1, forward strand.
TATGTGTGTAAGCAGAGAAGGGGAGCACAATGAACTTAGTAATACTCGTTGTAGCAAAGAGAACAGACGGATAACAGAAAGGCCATAACATACTTAATAACTAGGGGGAAAAAACTGAACAGTGTGTCAGGATGATGAATTAGCTCAATGTTCTTAGCGGTGTATTAACTGCAGACTTCATCCCTTACATCCTAGATGTGATATCCTTAGATGGCCCTACTAAGCACAGAAAGTAATAGAGTATGTGTTAGCTTCCAATGATGTAAAGAACCAGGCAAACATTAGGGTGGCCAGGCAACAGATTATGAGACTCCAGCCAAGCAAAACTTGGAAACATAGAACATTCTGGGAGAAGCACCAGGATGCAAAAAACTAGGACCTGCAAAGCACGGTGCCAAAATCTTATTGTTGTAACAAATGGTGGGCAAACATCAAATGGGGCCTAGCCAGCCTGGGTTTGATGTACTTAGAGACAACCAAAAATAACTAGATCCTGTCATCTCAGCTGGTCAGAATTTTTCTAGCTCTGATAAGGTTTCTGTAATTGTGGAAATGTACTAGCGCTGTATTACTGTTTCCCTAGAAAAGTCTCAAGGTGCATATCGCCCTAATACTGAACATTATCAAAATATATGTTGATACAAACCTAGGGAAGTAAAGGAACAAGTTTAAGAACAACAAATGAACTGCCACAGTGTTGGTGTTTTAGAACAGGTTTAAGTTCATTGCATATTTCGTAACCACTGGGTCTTTGTGTGCTGTTTCCAGTGTTGGAGTGTTCAAGAGAATCATCATTGCAGTGTAAATTGTTAAAAGAGTTAAGCCCGTAATCCATATTTAAATAGATTTGAGAAATGTTTAAGAAATTGATTTTCAAACTTTGGTTTCAGATATAAATTTAACAGTTCAAGCACTAAAGTACAGATAGTAGCAGGTGCTTCTCTCCATGAACAGAAACCCCTAGGACATTAGAGAATATATAAACTGGGTCACCAACAGATTGTCCAGAGGATGTAAACTGTATTTCTCCACTTGAAAGACTATTGAGAAATATAGCAGTGCACTTTTTCTATCACAATGATCGCAAGGGAAACAAAAAGTAAAGGCAATAATGGAAGAAGGTATGAGAAAGAAATCTACATGGTTGATAACAGTTTTTCTATTAGAAGTAGGACGTGGAAACAGATATGAACCACAACAGACCCGGGCTCAGTTTGTTGTGTAAATGCAATCAGACACGTACAGCATAGCAACACATCCCTTCTGTTTCAGCTTTGAAATAAAATGAATCTGAAATGAATACTAATGTGTCTACAGCAATTAAGTACAACAGTGAAGTTTTAGAGGTGGAGAAGGGTGAAACTGGCATTGGAAATGCTCATCAAATTCCACCGACCCAGTTCCCCGTGAAGGGGTTAAACCAGAACATATCACCTCCAAAGCCTTGGGTCTGTCCATCCCTGGCAACTACTCCTTTTACAAATTTAACATTTTCCTTTTGAAAAAGTAGATATTATTCTTTCTACAACGCTCTACCCCCATCTTAAGTCACACGATCTGAACGCTCAGTGACAGAGGAAACACAAGGAAGCCAAGGGCACTCACTGAGCACTAACAGGCGCCAGCCACCGCACAGGGAAATTTCCATTACCATCGCATTTCACCAGCACGACTCTTGGGAGCTGGCTATCGCCAACCTAGTTTTATAGATGGAGAAACTACTGGCGTTGTGCGGACATGAGCAAACTGCTGACGGTCATCAGAGCAACTGAGCGTCTAGAGTTGTGCTCGTCCACCAAGGCCTGCACGCTCATCTCTGCCCCACACTTTGTACTGGAACTGCCTGTCAACAGTCCTTTCTCACATGAATTGCTAAGTCAAAAACCTCGACTCTGAAACTTAGCACCCAAAGACACAGCACCAATAAGCTCTGGTCTAAGTCTCCTTTGTCTGTCCAATAAGTACTTCTCACACAGGGGGCTGTGTCACCGCAGCCTGGATCTCAATAGTTCTCTCTGTGTGACCTGGAGAATTAGAATGTGTACCTGTACCAAAAAGGAGCACAAATACTCATCCTAAATTTTCTAGCAGCCAGACACGTGTGACGAGCTCTGCATACCAGCCTGCCCTTTGGTTTCAGGTCTGAAAAAGGGTGCCTGGCAAGAACCATCAGCTTCCAGAGGCTGAAAGAAAGAGTAGCTCCCAGTTACCCCCTGTGCCCCCATTGACTGCCCTCACAACACTTTCTCTACGCTCAATCAGGACAGAGTGCAAAGACTAAAACCAGCCTCTGAAGCTATCAGGCAACATCAATTAAGATCATTTTTAAAAGCTCAAGGCAGAAAAGAAATTAACATTCCATTTATTTTAAAATGTTGTGCACAAGAGAAAAATAAGTGTTGAGGACAAGTGGAGGACAAGCTACTTATTGACTTGCTTGCAATCATAATCATGCACACATAACAGGTCATCAGAATTGACTTTTGCTTATTTTTATTTCATTTTAAAAAGCCTATCTGAAGACACAAGAAAAGCATATTTTCACTAACCAGAAGTTATTTACTATCTGCTCTCTGAATATATGCAAATGAAGAAAAACAATCAAGAATGCCATATAAGGTTGAGTAAGGTGTCCATTTCACAAATATGCTGGCTGAGGGGCCAGGGTGTGGTGTGCACCAGAGCAGGGGCTGCAACCACCTGGAGGAATGAATTCCTCTAAGTGCCAGGTCTATGGTGGGGCAGGTGGTAGAGCTATAAAAAGAATAGCCATAGATCATGCCCAGAGGAGCTTCAGGTAGAGTGGAGAGATAATAAACGAACCATTACAAATAACTATTGACCATGTTTCCTGAATTCTAAGACATTTCCCACATCTGTTGAATTCTCACAAGCACCTTACGACTTATGACTAATGACTAATCCCTGGCTCACAGATGAGGAAACTGGTATTAACTGTCAGCGTGAAGGGGCTGATTTGGGATTAGAACTTGGGCCAATGGACTCTGGAGCCCATTGCTTTAATGACAACCCTACACCAGTTCCTCCTGATCCCCAGGCTCCCTGACTTACAACTGGAAAATGGAGCCAGCATTCACCTAGCTTCCCAGGCCAAAAACCTGGAATCATCCTTGACTCCTTATTTTCCCCACACACTCAATTCACCAGTAAATCCTGCCATCTTTCCTTTCCAACTATATCCAAAATCCTGCTTTTTACTTCCTCCACTACGCTCAACCAGGCCCACACAAGCATCATCTTGCACCTGGAATGCAAAGCTTTCAACTGCTTTCCCTGCTTTTGCCCCTACCAGCTACAATTTATCCCCACAGGGTGGCCAAAACCCTCCTTCCAAAACAATTTCCCATCTTCCTCTGCTCAAAACCTCCCACGGTACCCCCATCTCAGTCACTACTGGCCTCAGCCATCTCACCTCCTCTGTACCCTCATTTCTTACCATCTTCTTATCTGCACCCTTCTACTCAGACACCTGATCTCTCTGCTGGTCCTAGAACACACCAAGCATAGCCCCATCTTGTGCCTTTGCACTTCTAGTTTCTGCTGCCTGGCACACTCTTAAGCCCCCACCTGTTCATGTGCATCACTCTCTCATTTCACTCAGGTCTGTGCACAACTCACCTTCCTAGAGGGCCCTTCCCTGACCTGACACTGGGAAAGAGCCTGGCCCCCTGTGTCCTTCTTCAGACTCCCCCCAGCACTTATGGCTACCTGTCATCATGCCACATATTTGCAAAGTATCTGCTTCCCCCACTAGAATAGAGGCTCACTGTGGGCAGAGACTGGTTTACCTACCATTTCCCCAGCTCATGGAACACCACCTGGTACACGACAGTGAATGAAAGAATGCATCTTCAAAGAGAAGCATTATTAAATCAACAGAGTGTGTTATAATTGATATTTTAGAGTTGAAAAATAACATAATCACAATTGTAACCATTGCTATGAAGAATATAGAGGGTATAAAGACATAATTGGAGAGGGGCAATAATTTATCATGGGGCTCAGGAATGGCCTCCTCAAGGAAGGGCTGTTCAAGGTGAAACCTGCAGCTAAGCAGGAGTTAACCAGGTGAGCGTGGCGGGAAGGCCATTCTCCACAGAGGAACCAGTATGCACCAAAAGCCTGGAGTTGAGAAGGAACATGACAGGGCGGAGGAAAGGCGAAAGGATGAGTGTGACTGAAAGCGCAGGGACAGAGGGAAGGATGGAAGGAAACCAGGAAGGGACCAGGTCATGCGAGGTGCTGCGGGTCACATTAATAAACTGTGAGTAAGTAAATACACCAGGATGATTATGTCAATTTGTATTAATCAATTTAGGATGTGCTTATTCTTATCCTTTTCTAGTCTAGGAACAGTTTGTATAACCTGAAGTTTCTCAGTCCCTCAAAAACTTTTCAGTAACATAGTCAGGGGCAGCTATTGGAGGGAGGGCATTCAAGGAGAGAAGGGTACTAATTCTATGGAAATTTTCTTCATTTTTTTCCCCTTTATTAATATATTCAGATCATTTATATAAAAATAATTTAGCACGTTGGATTCAGAAAGCTAATGCCTCTGATGACAATTTCTTTTGTTTTTAAATTTTATCCCCTAAATGTTCTCTAAGACGCTGATGACAATTTTTTAAAGGAAATTCTGATTATGTCTACATCCTTTTGACTTAGGGCACTTTATCTAGGCTAACCAACCATCACAGAGAGATCAGCTGATGAAAGAAGGGTTTAGCAGTCATTTAGAGATGTCTCAAGATAATAAAAATGGTCTCCCTCTCCTGCCTTTTAGGCATTAATTAGCAACCAGTTACCTCCCTCCAGCAATACTACTCTATGTGAAGAATCAGACCAAACCATCTGAGCACAAACCAGCCAACTGTGAGGTATACAAAGCTGTTTCTATCACAGGAGCTTACACTGTAGTTGAGAAGACAAAAGTATTCACAGATGAAATGTTAAATAATAATGGAAGCTTTAAATAAAGATTCAAGATAAAAATTAAAAAAGAAAAAAATTATACAAATGTGCGAGCACCTAAAATGTGCCAGGCTCCCCAAGCTGGGGCCATCAACAACCACAGGAAGGTATGGGACAGGAAATCTCCGATGGCCACAAAGTCTCACCACCACTACCTACTTTGCAAGGACTGGAAAGCAGATCAGCTAACAAACCCGAAAAGCCAAAGGTAATAAAAATCACCAGCATACTTCAGGGAGGCTAATGATAATCTATGTCAGATATTAATATACCGTCCCTATGCAGCACTCCAAAGTCACAGTAGGGATAGTACAAATTGAGAATAGTGACACTCTGATAATCTGAAACATATCTTCTCCTAACAATATTGTAAGAAGTAAAATTATACCAGTTTGCAAAATTTTTAAACCCTACTATGAAAAAGTTCTCTTTATTTTCCCAAAAGGCAACTTTTAATTGAACAAATTTCTTAATCAAATATAGCATTCAAAATCTGTTAATTTTTTTGCATAAGATAGCATATATCCAAGAAATATGTTTGTTATCTGGTACGATTTGTTTACTGACCTTAATTACCCAAGTGTGCTCTTCAGCGTGCCTTAACAAGCATGTTCGGAGTTCCCACTGTGTGCGAGGCCAGGCTTCCCCTGGTCCCTGGTTCCCCCTGAGCTTCACCTTTCAACCCCAGCATTTACTTACTCTTCGGGCCTTTGCACATCGGTTTCCACTTTCAGGGAATGTGTGGGCTAATTCCTGCTCATCACCACTCATCCTCTCAGGGCAGGGGCCAAGCTTCCCTTCCCTACTGTATCCCCAGCATCTATTCCATTATCTGGCACAGAGTAGGTGTCCAACTAATCTTGGCTGAACAAAAGTCACTTCCCCCAGAACACTTCCCCCAATCCAAAACTCCAGGTTAGGTAGCCCCCATCCTGTCCTTGACACCCTACATTTCCTCCCATAACACTATCACTGATACTTTAATGGCTTGTTTATCTCCTTTGCTAGATTTAGTTCTCAAAGACCCAGGATTTGTCTTTGTTATCGTTAAATCCCAGAGTCTTCCACAGTACTTGGCAATATTTGTTGACAATCCCCCCCCTCCATTTTTTTTTTTTTTTTTTTTGAGATAGGGTCTCGCTCTGTCACCCAGGCCAGAGTACAGTGGCATCATCATAGCTCATAGCAACCTCAGTCTCCTGGGCTTAAGGGATCCTCCTGCCTCAGCCTCCCAGGTAGCTGGGACTACATATACAGACCACCATACCCAGCTAATTTTTCTGTTTTTTGTAGAGATGGGGTCTCGCTCTTGCTCAGGCTGACAATCCTTATTAAATCTTTGAGGAACTCACCTGTTTCCCTTTTTCAATTAAAAAGGAAAAGATGGCATTGATTTCATAATAATCTTAGGAGCCTGCAATGCAATGAAACAGCGATTATATGAAAGGACTCTAATTAGAAATTCAGATAACATAATGAAAAACCACTTATGAAGCTAGAAAACTCATGCATTACCAGAGAATTATTTCTCCATAGTCTCAACTTACTGCCTGGGATAGGAAGAAAAGCTAGAACCACCTTCATTCCCTAGGCAACCATTACCTTTCTTTTCCAAGTGTTCATAAATTTGCAAAAGTGATCAGTAAGGATGAGCTATGTTACAGTGCATAACAGAGGTTATTTGTCACACACTCTACATGTCCAGTTCAGGTCGGCTCCACGTCACCTCACTCGGGGAGGACAGGGCTCCCACAATCTGGAGGGTCACCACTTGCTGAGGCAGGAGGAATGGAAGGTGAATGGCAACATGCCCAGGAGGAGGAGAACTGAAAGTCGTCGTTGAGCAGCATGTTAATGATCACCATGCAAGGTTTGGCAGAAATTTAAACAATGTACAAGAGTAGCTAACTTCCTACCTATGGCATTCCAAAAGGTAACTGAATCAATATACAGACTCCATTAGTTTTTGGCTTCAGCAAAGCTCATAAGACAAATGCAGGTATGAACTCATTATATGGCAATTCACAAAAAAAAAAAAAAAAAAAAAATCCACCATAATTGGACAAGAAGAGAACATATCTACGCTCCCCAAATACCTATATAAGAGAATTTCATTAACAGATCAATGCAGAAGCTCAAAGCAGATTTGTTCCTCAGCTGCTCACAGGTATTGCCACAGGGAGTGCTCGGCATTATCCAACTGCTTCCACCTGGCACTGTCAAAAACCATTAGCTTGTAAATGATACATGGGCATGGAGTGTCTACCACGTCCTTTACAACGGCTGTACTTTACGCTCACATTTCAAACAAACACAAATTCGGACTCATGCAAAGCATATGGCACGGGCTGGCGCAGTGAAAGGAGGACGACAGCAAGGGGGACCACGTGGAGCGCTCAGGAGAGAAGCAAGGCTGAGGATCACTGCAAATCCCAAAGAAAGAGGTATGGGTAAAATTGTTCATGGAGAGGGGGAAGAGAAAGTAGGAAGGGTCTGGAAAGCTTGGGGAGCACCAGTATTTAAGGAAGATTTGAGAAGAAAAGGAAGCATGGTGAGAAATTCAGAAAAAGAACCAGAAAGAAGGAATGAGTCTCAGAAGTGAAGGGATAACAGAGTTCAAGTCTTGTCCCTAGAGTAGGTGACAATCATCACTGCTGCAGTGAGGATGTGGAGGATGGATAAATTTTCAAAGTGACAACTGAAACCTAAAAAGTCACTGGTGAGCACTTCCAAAGTAGCACTGAGCAGAAGCAATGAGTGGAGAGCACCCACAGTTTGGGAGGCGCACCCTCCTCTCACTGTCCGTTCACCTACACTTGCCCTCCTTCCCAGCCCACCACTGTCCGGCTGACTCCTTTAAGGCTCAACTCCAGCCTCACGTCCTGGGGGAAAGCTTCCCTGATGGCCGCAGCGTTTAGGCCTGGCATCTCACGGTGCCCTGTGCCATACCGTTACCAACGCATCATCACCCCGTGGCAGTGGCTTGTTCAGCTGGACGGACTCTCACTAGACAACTTGGGCAAAGAGGCTTATCCTATTTGCCTTTGTGTCCCTGCACCCTGACGAGTTCTTGGCACAGAGTAGGCCTTCAATATATGTTTCTATAAGGAAGGAAATAAAAGAGGCAGAGGTTAAAAGAGAGCAATTGTATGTCCAGTAGAAGGGGGTATGGTTTTACCCACTAGCGATGATTCAGTCAGGGTCGGGGAACCTGCAGCCTTAAGGCCACATGTAGCCTTCCAGGTCCTTAAGTGCTGCCTTTTGACTGAATCCAAATTTTACAGAACAAATCTTTTTGTGAAAAGGGGTACAGCAGAGAAAGATGAAGCTTTTCTTGCCTCTTTTGGTGCTAAAAAAAAAAAAAAAAAAAAAAAGAACAATCTTGAAATCAGAAGGTTCTTGCTCATCTGTAGGCGGAGAAGGAAGGTGACCGAGAGGAAGAGACAGAAGACACAGGGATAATAAATGGAGGACAGGGAAGACAGGGCACGGGTGTGTGTTGTGAGGGAGTACTGGCACCTCCGTTAGGACGTTTCTCCATCTGAGGAAGGAGGGCATACAAGGATAGTGTTAAAGAGGTCCCAGGGTAGCCAGAAAGGGGAGCTTGTGCCGGACAGAGATTCAGGAAGGCAGGAAGGGAAGGCCCTCTGCCCACACGATGCGAGGCAGAAGCAGGATTCCTCGCTTGAGGGAAGGAAAGAGGGTTAGGAAACACACCACGAAGATTGGTAGGGAGATAATTAAAAAGGAGTTGGTGCACTGAAACAGAATACTGAAACCGCTTTCATCTTCCTTTTAAATATCTAGACCCGTTCTTGTCAATCCATCCTTCCTTTCCAGATCCAGGACTTTTCTTGGTTTTAGGCAATTAGTTTCATGCCTAGACCATTACAATGGTTTAATCTGGTATTTCCCTATGTTCCTCAGAACATAAATAAATATACTTACCAAAAAAGGAGAGGGAAATGGATTTCATAATCAGGTAAATTTAGGAAACTGCATATTCTGCCTCAGCTTGGAGTTTCACAATTCACCAGAGCGTATGTAAAGCTCTAAGAAACCTACAAAGAAATCTATTTAACTCTAACCCAGCATGGTTTTTTCTCAGGTGGTACCTATTAAATGTATAATGGAACAGAATAAGGAAAGCTTGTTTTTATCCTGCAGCTTCCACCTACAAGTTTATGCTACAGACTACTACCCTGCGTTAGTCAGGCTAGCCTAGGATATGCTGCGATAACAAACATCCCCTAAATCTTAGTGGCTTATTACAACAAATGCTGATCACTGTAGATATGAATTACTCCACAAGGCAACTGTCCCTCATACAGTGACTCAGATGACTGAGGCCCCACCAACCCATAGCTGTGCCATTTGAAACATAAAGCCTCCTCCATCATCATACAAGAAAAACGCTGCTGGAAGGTCTTCCAGTGACAATTAAATGCTTTAGCCCGGAAGTGACACTTCATTTCTGCTCACAATACATTGACCAGAACTATTCATATTGGGCTCAAATACTTACAAAGGGAGCAGAAAAGTATAAGCTTCCTGTGTGTCCAGATAAAGAAAGCAGGGTAAGCACTAGATGTCTCTCTTCTTCCCAAACAGCCCCCCAATCTGTCAGTTTCACACCTAGAAGACCTCCAACAGTCCCTCTTTTAGTCTCACCATCGTACTTCACCTTCACCTCTATGTTTCTCTTCCATGCCTGCCAGTTATTTTTCCCAAACATAAATCTCACATCATTCCCAACACCTGCTTACAAAAAAAAAAAAAAAATCCTTTGTGGCTGCTCACTGCTTACATTGTAAAGCTCCCTATCGTGATATACAAAAGCCCTCACAATCTCTTCTGTCTCGGAAGACAGCATCACTATAAAGGAATGCTTCAGGCTGGGCAATTTATAAAGAAGAGTTTTATTTGGCTCATGCCTCTGCAGGCTGTGCAAGCAGTGTGGCATCAGCATCTGCTTCTGGTGAGGGCTTCAGGAAGCTTCCACTCAAGGCAGAAGACGAAGGGAAGCAGGCATCACATGGTGAGAGGAAGGAAGCAAGAGAGACAGGAGGAAGTGCCAGGCTCTTTTCAATAATCAGTTCTCATAGGAACTAATAGAGAGCTCACTCATTACTGTGATGGCACCAAGAAGTTCATGAGGGATCTGCTCCCATGACCCAAACACCTCCCACCAGGCCCCACCTCCAACATTGGGGATCAAATTATCACATTTTAACATGAGATTTGGAGAGGACAAATGTCCAAACAATATCATTAATCTATCTTTTCATCTCTGTCCCTGGCCTTTGTACATTTTTTTTTTTTTTAAAGGTCTGACACCTTCTGGACTAGATCTTACTCTGATGATTTTAATTGCAATGACTCAGAAATCTCAGGGAAAGAAAGAACAAAACTTGGCTTAGGTTTCGATGGCTCTTCATTTCTTGGCAAATGTAGGCAGTGGCCGTGGTGTCTGCAGCCCGCTGCCTCGCTCGGGGCCTCCGGGAGCTCTGCTGTTGCCTCCAGCACTAGCTCTGTTCCCCTGGAGACTCGATCAGGCAGGGTCAGAGGGTCTGGGGCACAGCTGAGGCAGAGGTTTTGCAGGAAATATCCAGGGGATCCAACCAGTAAATGAAGGACCATGTGTCTCCTCATCATTTCCTTTTTTGCAGCAAAAGTTATAGTCCACCGTGAGCTCACCTTAGATCTCCATCCACAGCAAATGCCAGCAGGTTTTATCGGAGAACCAAAGTCCCTCCACTTCCCCTTCAATCCTGGATACACCAGGTGGAGGTGTACCTCCCAAGGGCAGCACAGCGAGATTCCTAAACACAGAGGCATCCTTCAGCTGTGATTCCTCGGTCGTCCAGAAGGGAAGCACCAATCCCACAGGGAAGTCCCAGGCCATGCCTGGAGGACCTCAAGAGCAGCCTAGATGTTAGAAGCGCCCACCCTCTCCACAGAAGGGAGAATCATTATATGTCTAGTGCCAGGCAATTCTGGCTTCGTGTGGGGATTTCTTTGAGGATCCCCTACAAATAGTCACAAAAGATCATTTTAATTCCCAGAAACAGCCGCTTTCATACCGCCATGCTGTTCCTCGTACCGTTGACTCCTTCATACCTCCTCCACCCAACCCCGTTCCTCCAGGGTTAGATCAGTCAGCTTTGCTCACCCTCTTCCCATTTTCCCCAAACTCAGCAGAATGGAGCCTCCCCACCCCTATTTGCTGGTTCCCATCACATTTGATCAATTCCTTTATCGCAGTAGCTCACTGTATTACGGTTATACACACAATATCTCCCCTGTTAACCTGTGAACCCCTTGAAGATAGGATATGCATTTTTTTAAACTCCAGAGCCTTATACTCAGTGGGAGTTTAATAAATGTTAACTGACTGAAAACTGAATTAACTTGATGTTTTCTGCCAACCTAGCTGAAATAGTCTAAGTTTTACGTGTATCCAGTATGCTAAGGATAAGCATTGTTGATCGTACAGTTTCATTAATAAATATAATTTTAAAAATCAAATTGTTTACTAACATAGCACAAGCTAAACATCTTCTGTTTTGGTTTTGGTGTCTCTCTTATAATATGGCCAGAAAAGCTTAAATGTTGTACAGAATGAAATGGAGATGGCTGTCTTTCCATCTCTAAGTACCTAACCAGTTACATTTACTGCATAGAGTGACTAAAGTACTCAGATTCCTAACAGAGCTGCAAAGTTAGCCTTACTGATGAGGTAAATCACTGCTTTGAGATATGGTAAAAATAAATGTATCTCAGGAAAGGATATGTATTTAAGTTCAAACATCAAGAGTATGCTTTTTTGGTGAGAAAAAAAAAATTAGTGGAACACACTGTTTTGAATAGATTCTATTTCAATCAGAATAACCCTACCATAGAAATGGGTGCTGAAGCAGTTCTGGTATGCACAAAGGTACTGAAAAGTAATAAATCAATCCTATAAGGGTATCAAAAAACACATTAGGGAGGAAGCTGACGTAGGCAGAGTCCCAATCACTCATCTTTAGTCATCTACCCCACGACCTTCAGGGAGCTACTGATGCTAGCCGCTGGTCACTCACCATTTGAAACAGACCCCCAGTTAGCCTCCACTTTAGAAAAACATAGCATATGGAAGTTCAACTCACAAAGAACCAATACTGATTAACACAACGATTCTGAACATTGTGAAAATACGTCCTGCAGTGACATATGTTAAGGAGCAAGCTTCCCGGTGCTTTTAAAATATAATTTGACTTACATGAATTTTCAAAACCAAATCTCAAGCAAAACATTATGTCCTTTACTCGGGTCAGAGATGCTGAAAGCAGCACGGTGGCTGCAGGGCCACACATAAGCACAAGATATTGATTCCAATTACATCAAGCATAGCTGCTTTCCGCAGCAATTTAACTGCCAAAGCGGGAGGACGTTAGCTCTGTGCCAAGTGGCAGCACAGTTCTGAGAGGCACGTAGATGTCCTCAAGTCACTCATCTACAGACAACTTGGGGCTAACAAGAGAGACTGAATTCAGAACTATTATAGTTGAGATCTTCACTCCTTTTTTCTCTGGAAGGATCAGTAAGAAATTTCAACCATTTTATATTTTTTCAATTTTTAGTAGACCCTTGTTAGACATCAACATATTTTACAAATTATAACTTGGCTATAACTGAATCATGTCTCAAAAGGAACATCCCAGAACGGAAGCAACAGCTTGTCATCACCACCATAATTTTATCAGCGTCACTGATGAAACTTTGAAGCATGTCCCCTTCTAGATGAATCCTTCAAACTATCTTTTTCTGGACAGTATGGTAACGTATCATATTACCCTAAAAGAATTTGGGGAAAAAAAGCCTAAAAGTTTGGTCCCTTTGAATCCAGAACAGGCTGTTTGTTTAACAATTTATTTTTGTTTTTCTAGACATAATATTATAATCTGTGCTTGGTGCTCATCCTTCAGTGCTGTAGGGCTACTATCATCCAGGCAAGGGGATTAGTTACCATTACATGGTTTTCCACACTGTGAGATTTAAAAATTTCTATCATTAAATCAACTGTAGTTAGATTTTCAATGCACTTCCACTTTTTGTTAAAATGCAGATTCAGTCAACAGATCCTTCAGAGATTTTATTTAAGAGAAAGCAAATAAGGCAGATGAAAAAGCATTCCTTTTTAATCAACTATATACAAGTATCCTACTTAAAAGGCAATAGAAATTAACTAATCAGTGCAAAATTTCTGTTATGATACTTACTCCCACAGCATTATACAGCCAGAAAAGACTGAGTCAATGACCTAACTTTATAAATACACAAATAGATGACTAAAAAAGTGAACCAGTGTGCTAAAACCACAGGTTGGCTAGAGGAAGAGACAAGATTCCCTCGAGCTGCCTCTTTGTATTACTGATCATGGTACCACCCAGCACCATGATACTCCTGTCATACTGTGCATAGGTTTTCGTCTTTTCATAAATTTATCTTCCCAACAAGACTGTAAGCCTCCCAAAGTTAAAACCTCTGTATCTCTTGCCTCTTAGCACACGTGAAGCACACAGTTAATGTACGATAACAATACAAAGAAAGCCAATGCAATACTACTCCTAAATCATCTCAGAATTGCCATCAACCTAAAGTACTCAAAGATTTTACATTAGTCCCAACTCTTACAAATTCTACCCCAAATCATTTTTTTCTCATTATCTGTTAAAGATGAATAATACTAACCTCCCCCCCACAACAAGTCATCTAATATTCTTAAACAGCACAAACATACTTAATACATGAGTCCTTTGGAAAAGACAAAGTATTTAATATATATGGAAGAAAGACCACAGGGCGTGTGGGAAAGTGTACTCCTGAATCAGAACAAACATTCATAGCAGAAGTGGAAGAACTACATTCCACCATGACTTTTTTTTGTGGTTTTTCTACCTATAAAACATAGTTCAAAAATAAGATAGAAAGTTACGCTAACTCTTAATATTATATGTCACATTAGCAGTTCTCAAAGTTTGGTCTGGGGGTTCTCCAAGGCCCTTCCAAGGGATACATGAAGTCAAAGCAATTTTCACCATGATGCCATGATGTTGTTTTGTTTTTTCGCTCTCGTTCTCTCATGAGTGTACAATGGTGTTTACCTGTCATTGTGATAATACGACCCACTGAAAGCAGAAGCAGATGAGAAACCAGGCGTCCTCTATTAGCCAGACAGTAAAGAGTTTTACAAGTTAGAGATGCCACTCTTATTAAATTGGTTTTTGTTTTGGAAAATGTAATTTTTTCATTAAAAACATGCTTATACATTTTAAGTGAATTTATAAATACTGTTTAAATTTCTCAGCTTTAATTTCTAATACAGTAAATATCATTAGATATAGCCAGCAAAAATAAAAGTTTTCAGGGTCAGCTTGAGAGCCAATACCAATATTCATTACTGAAATTTTAATCTAGAACGTCTTTGTTCTAACTGTTCACATCTACATGTACATGATTTTAAAGAAGAAGATACTGGCTTGGGGTTGGACAGAGAGGGAAATGGGTCTTGGGTGACTGAGCTTTTGTACCAAAAGCAAACTGCAAGCTTCAGTGTGAATTAAAAAAAAAAAAAAGATTTAAAAACCGCACAAAGAATGAGGCAGTGAAAAAAAAAAGCTGAACAGGAGAGAGGACAGAGAAAAGAGTGATAATGTTCAGATTGATCTAAGATTCAAATCAATGGGTTTCAGAATCAGCACCCATACCCAGACACACTTCTCATTCACAGCCACTCATTCACATGTACCAAGAAATCTACTTTTTCCCGCAGGATCTGTTCTTACCTGCTTCCCTCCAGCTAAAGAGTTGGAAAGCTGGATGTATTTTTTCCCCTTACCCCACAGCGTAGGCCAGGTGCAAAGCATAATACACAATGCCACCAACAAATATTTACTGAGCAGATAAATGTCTGAAATATGTAGGTATTATGATAACTGTCACATTTCCAGGAGTCGAACACAATTTGAAATCAGCCTATAGAACAAAGGTAATCTTTCCTTCATTTGAAACCAAAAGAACTACATTACATTGTTCTATTTCAGGTCTTATATATTTGAACACTTGTGTATGTGGCTCTATATCAAGTATTGGAAGAATCAAGATGTACATGAAAATGCCTAAACCCTCAATATTACTCATTAAAAGTTAAACAATTTAATAAAAACAAGAGCTGTCACAGATTACTCTCAAATGCGTGACAGCCAGTAAGTGTCTTTAGCTCTGAGGACAGAATCACTGGGCAGTCTTTCAAAGCAGGGTCTTAAACTGGCCCTTTAAAAACACCTCTATAAAATTCAAAACTTAAACCTAAATGTTACAATGAAGCATTAATGTTTTTAAATTAGTAAATTAGTAAGTTTGGCTCACCAAAATACTACTTTGGTAAAGCGACTTTAAAATAAAGTACATTAACTGACATTTCTCAAAACAATTTTCAATCTAAACAATCAGTCTTTTCTAAGTATTAAATAATGTCATGAGAAATATTGGAAAAGTCCCATTTGAATATTTTCCCCAGAAAAATAATAATTTTCAAATTATGGTTTAACAAAGATTTATCTGCAAGGATATTCATCCCAGGACTACTTTTCTTTTTAATTTTTCTTTTTAGGCCATGAGTAAGAGACAACCAGGAATGTTTTTAATAGTAAAAATGTGTCTGCCATAAGGAAAAAATATAACCATAAATAGAATACAATGCAGCTATTAAAAATGATAGAATAAATGTTTATTTACAGTCACTTCATTTGAAGTGAAAAAGCTAATCAGTATATGGAATTACCCCACTTTGTAAGTAAATAGATATGTACTTATAGATACACAAATATTATCAATTAAAACTAATTATGGGTGACAGAATTTATGGATAATTTTTATTTTCTTCATAGTACTTATGAGAATTTGAAAGTACCTACAATGAACACATACCAATTCTGTAATAACTATATCATTTTTTAAAAATTAATTCTAAGTTCCTAACTAATCAATGCCTTCTTCTACTTTGACAGGTTAGTAAACATCTAAAGACGTTTTTAAATTGTTCTTATCCATAGTCATTGGATGATAGAAATTTTTACATCGGAAACTTTTGCCTAAGGGTCAAATTCTGCTAGAAAAATAATATTCTCAGCACGAGTTTAATTAAACTTGCAGCTGACAAGCATCAGGCCTCTCGGGCAACTTGCAGCACTTTGGAAGGCAAGAAAACTATTAAAACACAGTTTTTAAACAAGGAAAAGGACATCAGGGACTTTGAAGTAATGTGCTACACATTTGAAACCCAAACAAAATGATCTTGACACTAATCCAAGCACACCTGGCTGAAAACTCAGGGGTGGTACAAAAGCCAAACCTGTTGGCAGAGATTCCCAACTTGTGGTATAGGCTCCTTAAGGATCTAGGAAGGTAGCAATAGGAGACCTAACCTAGTTCAAACAATGGAGGGAAAAAAGCTGATGAAAAACAGATTGTGGGCAATAAGGACTCAAGGTTATCGAAACAAAGGTTAATCCTTTGCTTTTGGCTGAACTGTTATCCGTCCAGTGTGATTATCACCACACTCTTCCTGGTGACTAGGACATAATATGCATTTGGTTAATTGTTTTTTTAAGTAGGAGAAACTTAATGCTTATTTAATACAGCTTGCTGGGCAAAATCTTTCACAAGGAAACCATCCAAGAAAAAAAAATTAATAAAAGGGTCCATGATGGTGAGAAGGTTGGGAACCAGGACTTGAAGAATCCACAGCACAAGTCCTAGTGGAGCCCAGAAGCAGTGACAAATCATAACCTGTGGTGCCTCGGAGGATGGCAAGGCAGGTGGCAGGGCTTCAGGTGGTGTGCAAGGTGCAAAAGGGCCAGTGTGGCCAGGTGGCCTCTGTCAGCATTAACCTGATGACCTGGGGCCCAGGGAGGAGAGGAGAGGCAGGGCTTCAAGTGTGAGCCCATGAGATTCCCATCTGAGCACCAAGATATTTTCTTTTAAACAAATACCAGCTGCCGTAGTCTAAGTTGCCAATTCTTCTCTTCTTCCCATTCGCTGCTGCACTGACTCACCAGTCCAGCTCTGGACACCTGGTTCTAACAACAGCGCAGCACGGCCCTCAGCGACATCACCCTATTATTGATAATCACAGGGAAAGATGCCAAGAGGGCATCTAATCCAACTCTTTGGCCCTACTCCAAACCCTACCTTACGGGGAAACAGTGTCTGAAAAGGCTGATAAAATTGCTGTTTTCTCCAAACATACATTTTACAGTTCATCCTCATAGGCTATTTATTTACAACAAAATATTGTAGTTATTTCCTCTTTTGTATTAAAAAACCACTCCTAATAGTCCTTTCTATATTAATAACAGTTTGGTTTCCCACCCCTGCTTTCCCTGACATCCTCTTATGGACTATTCATATTCACCATACCTTGCTATTTGCTAAACATTTAGATTCCATCTTTTATTTTTGCCAGCTGTGTGTTTTAAATATAATTTGTCAATGTTCACCTTTTCAAAAAGGCATAGAATGACTATTAATACACCATAGCAGACCACTTAAATATAGTAATTCAATAATATACAGCATTTTTATTTTTTAAAAAAATCAATTTGCCATTT
The DNA here is from genome assembly GCF_041146395.1 of Eulemur rufifrons. Classification (NCBI taxonomy): domain Eukaryota; kingdom Metazoa; phylum Chordata; class Mammalia; order Primates; family Lemuridae; genus Eulemur; species Eulemur rufifrons. Next base: position 48,989,967 of record NC_090998.1, read on the forward strand.
GAGATTTTTTTCCTTCCTACACTTACATGAAAAAGGTCACCTGGGAAAGAAGTACCATTTTTAAAAATAGCTTAAATGTCTATTTATCAATTCCCTGAAAAGACAGTAGCACACAAGCCACTTTGGCCCTCTCAGCTGGGCAAGTAATTGATCTCTCTGTCCGCCTACAGCCCTGTGATGATTAATCACACCACCCACTCAGCAAGGCTCCATTAGGCCTGGCTTGTGCAAGTCATCAATGCAGATACGTGCATTCCAGGACCGTCACCACAAAATTGCACACAGCCAAGGAGAAGCACATGAATGCTACACTAAATGCTGCCAGACTTGTTGGCCCCCAAAGTGCACCAACTTGATTCTGGAGCCAGGCTTGGCATGTGCCTGTAGTCCTCAGCCACTTGGGATGCTGAGGCAGGAGGATCGCCTGAGACCAGGAGTTTAAGGCTACAGTGTGTTATGATCGTGCCTGTGAATAGCCACTGCATTCCAGCCTGGGCAAGACAGTGAGATCCCATCTCTAAAACAGACAAAAACTCTGCTTTTACGTAAAGTAAGAACTTGGGTAACAGATCTCCCAAATTAAATTTTATAAAAGACTCTCATAAAACCTAACTTACAATTTGAGCCTCATTATTCAGAATTTCTAAGTATATTTCCTTACTTCCAAGTAACTATTGATGGTAAAACACACATACTATTTACCAATTTTAGAAAAATGAAATATTACTACATAAAATGTACAGATTGGTCTTAAGACACACAGGGTTTCCAAAAACTTTAAAATATGAAAAAAAAGCACTTTGTAGTCCAAATATATGGTAATTTTGACAAGGTCTAGGCTGTTATACTTAGGTTTGCACATATACTAAGAAAGTGTAATTTATTAGACTACTGTAGAACTGTTTTAAAGTACTCTGAAAGGCATCCTTTTATACAAATTTGACGTGCCAATATGCCTTTATCCAACTTAAAGACACCTGGAGATTAAGCTTTATTAGTTTCCTTTAAGTAATAAAATGCATTAAACTCCCTTATATGGCATTTTGTTTACAGGGATAGGATGTCTTTTTATTAACGAATAATTTCACACAATAAATGGTCAGGTTGGATGATTCAGTAATGGTCACCAGGATCATGGGACAGCAAGAGATACTAAAGTCACTTACATTCTCTCTGGACCTCATTTTCCTGTTTTTTTTAAACATACATAACAGGTACTTACATTTAAGTGTACATGGCCGGGTCTTACTAATCATCCAGAGTTATACAGATGTTAAGTTGGTGCTATCATTATTCTTACTCACAAATAAGAGAGCATAAAGTCCACGTAGACAGAAAATACAGTTTAGCAGTGAAATTCTACAGTCCTTTAAAGAAAACTAAGTCATAAGTGGCATAACAGGCCGGGCGCGGTGGCTCACGCCTGTAATCCTAGCACTCTGGGAGGCCGAGGCGGGTGGATCGCCTGAGGTCAGGAGTTCAAGACCAGCCTGAGCAAGAGCGAGACCCCGTCTCTACTAAAAATAGAAAGAAATTATATGGCCAACTAAAAAAAAAAAATCTATATAGAAAAAATTAGCCGGGCATGGTGGCGCATGCCTGTAGTCCCAGCTACTCGGGAGGCTGAGGCAGTAGGATTGCTTAAGCCCAGGAGTTTGAGGTTGCTGTGAGCTAGGCTGACGCCATGGCACTCATTCTAGCCAGGGCAACAAAGCAACACTCTGTCTCAAAAAAAAAAAAAAAAAAATAAGTGGCATAACAAAGAAAGTACTTTGGATTTACGTTCCAGAAGACCCAACTGCTCTGACCACCCCAGAATAAGGGTAATTGGAGCAGGTCCTTTGATTTTCCTAAGCCGTCTAGGACAATACCTACTTCAGAAGTAAGGAAAACATGGTGCCGTGATGTCCTGATTCATCATGAGTACTTTTCAGGCAATGCACCCTGGAGTCTTTATTAAACAGAGTCCTCCTCTGATAGCAATCGCCTGACTGGCCACCAGCTGAAAAGATGAGCGACTCAAGCCTTAGACAAATTTCCTACTGATTTAATTAAACAGGAGCAGAGCAAAGAGATACTTCTCAATTTGACTCCATGTAAAGCTCTCGACTACGTGAACGCTAAGTGATGGAAAGCCCATCGACGACGGAGTGAGCATTTGCAGAGTGCTAGTGCTGTAACAGTGACATCCCGGGTGCCCCCTTCTCATGCATGAGGACCCAACTGTTGGTGGTTTTCTTATCTGAGAATGTCAAAGTTACTCAAATCTGATTTTTAATGTACTGTGGAAAAGAACTTAATAGCATAAATTAGAGGCAGGAAACTAAAGGAAACATACACTTAAAAATAACTCAAGAATGGCTGATGGATGGATATAGAAATGTGGGCTGCTAAATGATAAAGCAAACATAGCAAAATGTGAACATATTATAGAATCTAGATGGTGGGCACAGGGGTGCTACGTATATAATGGTTTCAACTTTTCCGTATGTTTGAAATTTTTCACAATAAAGTGCTGGAGAAAAAATATAATTCAGAATTATAATCACAATGAAGGAGCAGCAGGCCTTCCTGGGAAAAACCTCAGCATGGAAGGTAGGCACTTGGTTCTTAGCCTAATGGCAGGAACTCACAGAGCTTAGAAATCTAACGGTCCTTGGCAATCCTCTAGGACAGGTAAAATGCATGGTTTCATGGGTCGAAGAAAAATAGGAAAAATATCATAGCAGTTTCTTAAAACTAGAAGCATTTGATTTAAAAACTGTGCTTTTTGCTGGGACTGTATGCCCATTCTGCTTCTGGTTTTAAAATATCCTTTATTTCATGCAATACTGGTGATAGTAGATGATAAATTTGATTGTTTGTGTCCTCACTTACCGAAATAAGAAGTTAATAACCTATGTCAGTCTTCTCAAAAATTTTGAAATGATACAAGGTTAGAAAATGAAAAGTCTGGGAACCACCAATTTACCACCCCCATTTTATAAGAAGAACTGAGGCCCAAAGTATGATTAATAAATAACTGGGGCAGTAGCCAGTCGTACAACCCCGGGCAGTTTGCCAATTCAAGGGGTCAAAAAAGTGACGCATATAATTATAGGTGGGATGCCCCTCCAAGGAACAAATCCCAGGGTACACTTGCAGAGACAAAGGCCCCTTGGCAAGAGTCACCCAAGTGATTAAGTGCTGCCATCGGTCTTCTGTATATAATCTCTCCCATACTCAGCATTTAGAGTGAATTTCTTGGAGAAATTTATCCTATGTGTTTCTCATTACCATAGAGCTGCCTGAAAAATAAGATGAGGAAAATAAGATAAATAAAAATGAGAGTGAGCAGGTCTCTGCTGTGTCATACTAACCAGGTTTATACCCCTGTGGCTGAAGAGCTACATCATCCTATATTAATAGGTATAGTAAGTTTGTTAGTATAAACCCTCAAATCACATTTAGTTCCAACGCTGGCCTGGGTCTTTATCCCTTCTAGGGCATCTTTAGGGTATAGTGGAATGATGAAAAGAGCTAAACTCAAGACTCTGGAGCCCATATAAGGGTAGTTTTGAATTCCTAACATAGACAGCTTCCCAAGGGTTGCAAGGCAGGGTAGCAGTCATATTCAGACACAGACACTATTTGTCTATTTGGTCATTTCATCTTTCTATCTCCTAATATGTGCCTGAAATAAATAAGGCACTCAAATATTCATTGACTAGGTGAGTTATATATAATAGCAGAATTTTCTGAGCTATGTGTCCAGCCCAATCTACCACCACCTGTTTTTCAAAGAAGTGTCATTTTCAGAGGTGGGCCCTGGCAGCCATGCTTATAGTGATCATTTATGCCAAGGGTGGACACCTGACACAAACGGAACCAATTAGAGTCTCTCTCTCAAAAATTCAAAACTGTAATTGAAGGCACAATTGATATGGCCCGGTTGCTTGCTGGTGGCATGGAAAGGTGGCTGTGAAGTCCTAGTGAAAGAAACAAAGCATGGCCATTTTGCTCTTGGATGGCTTTCTGGTGCAAGGTTCCAGTCCCTTGTGTAGTCCCGCTGCATTCCTATGCTTGGGTTCCATAAAACAGGTGGTATCCTCTCCATAACCCCCCTTTTTTTCCACCCCTGAAGCTAGTACCAAGGAGTTTCTATGACTTCTAACCAAGAACAGATAAGCAGCTAAAAGGATTAGGATAGTTATTATAGTACAAGTGTTCTAAAGATATTAGACAGGAGTCATAAAGGACATTAGATATGACCGCCTAAATATTAAATTTTGCATTGCAAAGAAAAAAATGAAGTTAAAAATGAACATGTTAGAAAAAATATTGCAACATAATAGGCAAAATGTTAACAGCCTTAAAATATAAAGAGCTCTTATAAGAAAGATTATCCCAATAAAAAAATGGATAAAGTATATAAACAGGAAAATCATAAAAAGATATTCAAATAATATACATAAGTATATATCAATTTCTTCAATAATCAAACATAAATTACAATGAATTGTTTTTCAACTATTAGATCACTGGCAAATATTAAAGGCTTAATACTAGTTTACAATCACACACTGCTCACTGGAGTGTGAATTGGTACAACCAATCTGATAATATGTAGCACAACTGCAAATATGCATGGCTTCTAACCAAGCTTTCCATGTCTAGAAATTGATCCTAAGGAAATAACTGGATGATCTGAATAAAACAACAATGTTCACCAAAAGCCTAAAAGTAAATCTAAATGTCCAGTGGGAGATTCATTAATGAGAAGCCCTTCAACAGAATATTAGGCATTCTACTTACTGACTTGGAGAAGAGTCCAACAGATATTCTTAAGTGAAGAAGGCATGTTAAAATACATGTAAATGTATGATTAGCTTTTATTTTTAAAAAATGTATAAATAAAAAATCTGAAAAGATCTAATTCAAAATAGTAAGTGTTAATGGATTTACAAACAATTTTCACTTTGTTCTTAATACTTTTCGCTGTTCTATATTATCTGAATTTTCTATAATGAGTATTTTCTGGTTAAATTTTTTTTAAGTTTTTCATTAGAAACATTGGAATAGGAAAAAAATAGTCTGCAACTTTAAAATAAAGAAACAGGCAACACTTATAAGATAGTTCAAAACCAGAGGTAGGAGTCAGACAGAACTGGGTATGACTCTCAGATCTGCCACTTAATAAGTTTTGTGACTTTGAACAAATTGCTTACCTGTGTTGCAGTTCATTAAATCCTTCCACGTAAAGTGGTTATTACAGAACCCACACATGGGAATATTTCAACAAATGATAACCATTGTATTTAGCAATTTTTAATGTATCTAATAAAGCACAGGGATGGGATTTGGTATATGGGACATGAGCCAAACAAATCAAATGCTGTGCCATTCTTAGGCTAATAATTTTTTAAATATCTACTATAGTACCAAATTGGAAAGCTAGTGAAAACCAGTTTTATCTGGGGAAAGAAAATGAGAAAGGATCCTCAACTCTTTGCCTTCTTAACATTAGGTTATACAATTAGGTTCAGTCCTGCTTTGCACCATAATTGAGGACATTTGCTTTCCTTGCATGGTCAGTATGTAACATGGTCAATTATGGAAGGTCACAGAGGTAACACGGATAAGTCAGAGTACCTACAATTCCACCCATTCTCTCCCCCTTCTCCCCCAATTTTCAGGGTTGACAAAGATTCCCTCCTTGACCAAACTTTAGTCAGTCTCCTCTAAGCTCTCTTCTCTACTAAGCCAAAACCTTGGCCCCCATCCTGTTCTCTTAGCAAGAATGCTCGCTCAGTTCAGCAAGAACCATTACCCCCTCCAACCTTGATATCTGATCGAGTTACTCACCCCTCACCTTTGATGTATATGCCCTTGGCCTGCTTTCAGCAAGGATCTGCTAGGTCAGTTTAGTTTCATGTCTCCTCTTCCTAACTTTCCATCTATCTACTGACCATCCCCCCCCATCCCCCCCCCCCACTCTGTTCTTTGGTTACAAATCCAAAGATTTAGTGTATTGGGAGTTGAGCCTGATCATTCTCCCATATTGCAATAGATTTGAATAAGTCTTTCCTATCATTTTAACAAGTGTCAGAATAATTTTTTTTTTTTTTTTTAGCAGCAGGTATATATAAAGGTCTTAGGTAAAAAGCTAATCACAATGCTGGCTGGAAAAAACCAGTTTGTTTCCCTAGTGTGGCTTAAAGGCTGAAAACACTGATGATCAAAATTGCCTAGAAGCATCAAGACATTAAAATCAAAACAAGCAAAACCTCTAGTGCTGGTCTCTCTGAACCTTAATAGTCTATGATTTTATTTTAATTTCAAACAAGAGCACAAAATGGGGAAGATTATGCTATAAAACTTTCTTGAGGATGATGACCATGTCTCATATTATGGACCCAGCATGGGACCAATGCTAGACACATAGTAGGAGTGCAATGATTTCATCAACTGAATGAAAGAAAGAATGGAAGCAGATGAATGATGTTTATTTCCTTAAAGAGGACAGAATAAATTCAAGGAGAAAAAAAAAAAACAATCCTCTGTTTAAATTAGGCAAATCACAGAACTATAAAGGTATTTGATTTTATTTCTACTAAACATCAAGAGTTAAAAATAAATTTTCTTGAACAATAACATATTTTTAGAAAACAATTCCGGTATGCAATTTTACGTTTTCAATTGGTACTGCTGTAACCGTAATTAGAAAGCACTGCGTGCTGGGAGTAATGCTGTTATCTACCTAAACTGGGCTGAAATGCGCCGTAAACATGCCACTCTGAAAGGTTAAATCCTTTGCCAGAAGCATCACTAAGTCCTTGAGAGAAGCTGATTCATTTTCCTAAGAAAGGGGATACCCCAGGAGCTCCAACTGAGAGGGGATGACTCCATTATAATGTTAAATCTGAAAACTGGAGGAAAGCTTACCCATCTGCTTTAAAATAGGAAATTAATACTTTCTTCGAGTTACCAGAAAGGTAGGTGAAATGTCTTAGGCTACTGTGGACTTCTGACTCAACTGCAAATACAGAAGTGCCCCAGAGAGCTGTTAAATGGGACCCCCAGCCATTTCTTTTTATCCTCATGCAAGAGGAGGAGAACTTCAGGTCCCAAACTTACAAAAGTCAAACAGGAAGTTCCTAAGCAGCAGTTCTGCAAAGGAGTGTCAGTAAGAGGGGCGGGTGTGTCAGGAGAGGTTAGAAGTGAAAAAGAAAAGGCCAGGGGATTCCTCAGTTCGAGAGAGAAATAGTGGTTTCTCTGCCATCACCACAGCTTAGCCGACTGATGCTATTTATTGGTAATAAGTAATTGGTGCCGTGACTGAGGAGACAGAACAGCCTGCAGATTCCAAAACAAGTCCAAATACTTGTGGGCTGTTTGCTGGATTCAAATAAGGTTATTTCATCACAAATTTCACTATTTTGAACTCAGCAGAAACACAAAGAAGCTCTGTGGTGTACATTCAACAGAAGCTGTCAAAGTAACTTTTGAGGGACACTTATGTTCAGGGGTACTTTTATAAGAAATAGGAAAACAAAAGAGAATTTATAGTTATAGCTATAACCTAAGTAAAATCATGCTATAATTATATATTCTTTCTGTAAAAGCAAAGCAAAGTGTCACTGATAAAAACGTGAATATGATGCTTTAATATATAGACTATAGTTGCTCAAAACACTAGCACATTCTTTGGTATTCTCTACTGCTGCAGTTTCCAGCACAAACTCTGTGTCTACTGGTATTCCAACTGTTCATCAAAGGGAGAAAAATTGGGCAAACAGGTCAAGAAAGAAAAACAAAAAAACCAAAATGGGTTCCTAACCATTAAAAAACTTCCAGTCCTTGCAGTACAGGTACTACTTGGTGGTATTTAAACATGTGGAAAGGAAAGGAAATAGCTTCCCTGAGGTCTCTGGGTCAGACTGTTGCCTCCCATGGGCTTTCTCAACAAGCAGACCTAATAGGCTCAGTCGGTAACTACGACACCTAACTTAAAAATGAAACTTGCAGTGGCTCACACCTGTAATCCTAGCACTTTGGGAGGCCAAGACTGGAGAATGGCTTGCAGCCAGGAGTTCAAGACCAGCCTGGGCAACATAGCAAGATCCCATCTCTACAAAAAATTTAAAAATTAGCTGGACATGGTGGTCTGGTCCCAGCTACTGGGGAGGCTGAGGCCAGAGGATCATGTGAGCCCAGGAGTTTGAGGCTGCAGTGAACTATGATTGCACCACTGCACTCCAGCCTTGGCAATAGAGCAAGACACTGTCTCAAAAAAATAAAAAAAAAAAATTTTTAAATAGAAATTTGCTAATTCATATTTTTAGAAAGATTTTAGTTCAGTGGATGTCATCTATAACTGCAATGCCTTACAGAGCTTTACAACTTTGCAAATACCCCTTAACCTATTATAGCTAAACAGCTATAATAGAAAGCTTCTTTAGGATACAGGAAATTCCACCCAGGACAATGCCAATAAATACTGAAATGAATAACGGTGTTTAATTTCTGCATCCCCAAGTCTTACAGGGATTGCTTGCAGTTAATTCTCTAATTCTGTAACCTATGGTCTCTCTTCTTGAAAGGGATTTACAGTAAGTGGCAAAAAAATAGACCATTTATCCTTATTTTTTTCCCATCCAAAAAGGTCAGTCATCAACACTAAAGCTCAACTTTCCTGTCTCCAACCTCTCAATCAATCATCAAGTGATGCCAATTCTTCCTCCCCAGTAAGGCTTGGATCATGACTCACTTTTTGGAGAGGTAAACAAACCACTTCTGATACAAGCCTTGGCTGAATAGCACCATTCTTATGTCCACTCTCTGTGCAATCTTCCTACCTATTCTATCCCTGTCAGGTACCTTCTAGAACAAAGAGAAGTCCCTTTTCCCAGTAAATCCTGTAGGAAAGGGCAACCTCACAGCTGGCACTTTCTGATCATAGCCACAACCCCTGATCGTCTCTTCCCTTCCCCATTTCGGCCATTTTGATCATTCAGGATGTATTCTCGCAGCAAGGTAAACTACAGTTCAAGATTTGAGGAAGTGGTGCAGTACATCTGACAGGAATACAGGTGAGGAGAGAGAAGTGGCAAAACAACGTTAGTGGCTAAGCCTGGGAACAGATGGGTGTATCATAATTTAATACACCATAGAGAGGTAGTTTGGCATTGTGAGCTCTGGAGTCAGACTACCTGGGTTCAAATACAGGCTAAGGTGGTATGGCCCTGGGCAAGTTGCTTAATCATTCAGTGCCTCGGTGTCCCCATCTATAATATGGAAATTATAGTGCCTACCTAATAGGTTTGTCGTGAGGATCAGATGATACACCACCAGCTTGAAAACAGTGTTAAGAACTAGAGTAAGCATTAACTATGTTAGCTATTATTAACACTATGTGTACATTAAAAAGTGCTACAGAATAACATGTTTAGCATGAATCTCTTTGGGGAAGAAAAAGAAACACATGTTATATATTTACAGATGCACCCAGATAAGTCTGAAAAGCACCCATCACCCAAACATTGAACTGTCACTGCCCCTAAGGAGTGAGAGTGGTGGTGGGGACGAACTGACTTGAATTACCACACATATATTACTTTTGCAACTAATTTTAAAATTTTAAAGTAGCCTTCCTCACCCCCAAACAGAACATCGCTCATGTTCTATTCTAGGGAAAGATAAACTTAAAGATAAGGAAATGAAGGCCCAGAAAAGATGCGGTAGAGCCCTGTAAGCATTCTGTCTCCTACATGTTTCATTTCAGATGCCCATACTTTCTTTACAGCCTTTGGCACGTCATTGTATCGATCATAGGCATCCAAACATTCTGAAATTGTTTTTTTCTTTCCTTCCCTTCCCTTCATGCTCATCTGAGGTTTTCCTTTTATTGCGTCCAAGTAAGTAGCTTCCAGCCTCCAGTGTTTTAATTTCTTTCCTTTCATAACTTTCTCATCCTGCTTGTCTTTCGGGCCCTCAGACAGGCGCCTTTGCCCTGGGAAACTCACTGGAGTGCCCCATCTAAACAACTATAGGACAGAGTATGCCTTCAAGTTGCTTTTTGTCGTGCAAGGGTCCAAATGGGCTTTTAAACAATGTTTTTATTCCAGCCAAGAAACTGTGTGTGGTACGTTTTGGCAGGCACTTTTTCCTCCATTAGGTCTTTCCTTACACAGGTGTTTATTCTTGCTTTGGCCTTCACGTGGAAGTTATCATGCTATTTTGTACCTTCCCCATCTCCAGCGGTTTCTTTCCTGCTTGTCTTTTATTACGTTAATTTTTACTGTTTTAGCTCCCATCACGCTCACTTCTGTCTCCTCAGTACCTTTCACACTCCGGTCGTCTGTCCCCATTAATATACGTTTTCTAATTCAGTCCGTGGAGAAACTCGTTGATAGAACGACGGGGAAAGGAGAGAATTAGAGATTCTAGGCAGAGCGGCTTCCAAGCCCTCGCTCGCACCGGAACCCGGGCGCCGGGAACCCTGCCTGCCCCGGGGTATCCGGGCCACCAGAACAGGGTCAGCACCGAGGCTCCCAGGCGTCAGGAGAGCTCATTGGTTCCCGGCTGAACCAATCAGCGAGCGAGGCCGTGCACGGGCAGGGGAGGGCCGAGATTATAGAGGGGATGGGGTTAAAGGAAAAGGCGCAGGTATGCCAGGCACCAGGGTTTTGCGTGCACTTTTGGACCCACAGGGTCATTATTAAGCCTGGAATTCTGCTCTAAATTCCCCCTTCCTAGTTCGTTTCATAAAGCTGAAATAGCAGATAATAGGGAGGGAAAGCGGTACTTACCCTACCATTCATAAGATGGTTATTAATAGTCAATGGAAAAGCTGCCGTGAAGCAGGGAACTGGCAATAAAATCCTCCCTTTCTCCTTTCCCCGTTCCATTCCAGGCCGTCACCCTAACTCAGTCGGTTCTCGAAATAGCAGATCACTCAAACCCTCGCTTAATCGCCAAAGCTGATTACCAAAATGCTACATTAGACAGTTGGAGTAAGTTTCCCCCTCCCCAAGGACCGGGGGAAATAGTACTGACATTTACCGAACGCGCTGCGTTTTACTACCTGCTAAAGGAGAAGCGAATGCACGCAAAGGCTGGGAGTCATAGAAACTGAGACCTTCCGAAACGTACAACCACGCACGCTAGCGCGGTCACCTCTCAGGATCGGACACCAGCGACATCCCTAAGCCTCTGCCCCCACAAACTCTCCGCGCGGGGGCAACAAAGATATTTTTGGAGGTGGGCTAACAGATACCAGGTTTCCCTACTGTGTTTCAAACTTCAGCAGAGCTGTTCCACCCACTTTTTTCCAAGTGATCTAGCCCCCGGATTCACAGACCCGTCCAACCTTAGCTTTCCCACGGTCCAGCGCCGCCACCCACTCCTCTACCACCCATACCCGGGCTGGAGACGCCGCGTCCTTGGGGATGGGGGAAGGGGGAGTGGGGAGAAGAAGGAAACGGCCAGTGCAAGTAAAGAGCTCCCCGCCGAGGCCTGGACGCCGGCAGCCAGTGGTGAGCCTTGGGGCCGAGAAGCAGGGAGAGAAGGCGGCTGGAACCGTGCGGGGAAGGGCCGCGAAGAGAGCAGGGGCGCCGCCGGTGTCGCTGCACTCACTCTGCGTAGCCAGTGGCCCAGGGCAGCCGCCGGGTCTCCTTGAGGATGAGGATGGGGCGGGCGATGTGGTCGGCGCTGCACTCCACCTCGTCCTGAGACAGACCCAGGAACTCCGGCCGCCCGTAGGGGAAACGCAGGGGCAGGTCCGAGCCTCCGCAGCCGCCGCCGCTGCCGTGCTCGGAGCCTGAGCTGCCAGCCATGATGCCGCCCATGAAATTGGCCACGGCAGATTTCACTCGAGTGAGCATATTACTCCGGCGCTCGGCTGCAGCGGTGCGAGCAGGAGGCGGCGGGGGCCGGGCGAGGCGCAGCGCGGGGCATGCAGGCTGCGGTGGGCACCGGGCGCACGGGGAGCCGGGCCGCTGGGGCGCGCCGCGCGCGGCTCCCGGAGCCTAGTGCTGCAGGGGGCCGAAGCCCGGCCTCTCGTGCTCGGTGCCGCCGCCACCCCCCGCTACACTTCCGCAACGTAGCGGCATGGAGCGGGCCGGCGGGGCCGAGGGAGTCGCCGCGCGCTCCGGGAGCGCCGGGGCGGCTGCAGCTGCAGCAGGTCCCTTCCCCGCCCCCTGCGCTCGGCTCCTGCGTGCGCGGAACTGAGCCCACCCGGCGAGCCCGCGGAGCCGCCGCGGCTGCTGCCACGGCTACCGCCGCCGTCGAGTCATGTGATAATCAGGCTGCAAGGGCTCAAGCTGCGGCGGTGGCCGTTGCTCAGCCCCTCCCCTGCCGGCCCGAGCGAGGCTCGCACCAGGACCGTGACCTCCTGGGGGAGGGGGAGCCCGGCCGGGTCTGTACCTGGCGTAGGGGATGGGGGCGCTGTGAGCTGGAGGCGGTACAGGTGTTAGGGGCTGTCACGTGGAGCCGGGTGGCCGGGAAAAGCCAGTTGAAGAATCCAGTCCCGGAGGAATGCTGCCTTCGCCCTCCGAAAAGGAAACTTCGGGAGCTGGAGAGGAAAGGGGAGACAGGTGCAATCATGGTGGGACGGCTCCAACTCCTGCAGCGAAAACGAGCAGCCAGTTGGTGTAAGACTTTTCAGAGCTAGAAAACAAAAAACCATACTGATTGCACAAGAATCGTTAAAAGTTTTTCCCTAGGCATTTGTAGAATTCCTTTTCTTTGTCTTTCATTACCACCACACGCATCCTTACCTATGGGAGCAAACCTGTCTCAAACCCAGACTAAGCTTACTAGAGAAGAAAACAAAACAAAAGATCTCTTAAGATATCACAAACAAGCGCTGTTTTACCTAGTACTTAATTGTTAAATTTATACAAGCATTTTCCTCTAACATAGCAACAAAAGTATCTTTTCAAAGCTGACCCCGTTTACTAGCGAGACACTTAATGAAGCCGTACTTTTTCTTAATTCAAAACGTTGTTACAAAATTAGCTGAGGGCACTTATAAAACTGCAGCTTAAATAGAGCATAACAACTCAATTAAATGCTAAAGTAAAAATGAAGAAATACTTGCAAAGATAAAATATTTTTAGTGATCTTATATTAAAACAGAAAAATATCTGTAAAACACTGATGAATGTGCTTCATCAAAGGTAACATTTCTTAAATATTGCCCTCCCTCTTTTTTTGAATTTTTGCAATAGGACCTGTATCCTGTTCATGTTTACTTACTCTGTATCCTGTTCTATGTTTACCTACTATTTAATTTGCCAGGATTCCGTGTTACTTGTGCAGTTATGCACTGAACAGCTCTCTTGGAGTTCAAGAGGGAATACAGGCCTCATTCTTCTCAGCCAGTAGGGAGGCAAGAGCTGCCCAGGTGTTGAAGGAGAAGCTAATTTCTCTGAAGAGGAATTGTGAGCCAAGGAGTCCTTGCTGTTAGGGGATACCTGGATAAACCTCACTGATCCCTTTCCTTCAGTATCTATAATCTTCTTTTAGAAAGGCATTATTTTCCACTTTGACTTTTTCATGAATACGTATTCCAGTTTATTACATACCAAATAATTATGTAAAAGATGACAATATTTCAAACTCTCAGTGAAATGCCACTACTATCAATGAGGTTTATTATTATTGTTGTTACTTTTCACAGAACAGAAATGCAATTTTATCTTGGCCTCTTTTCTCCCTCCAATTTTAAAAATTGGGGCAGTATTTTAAATGCTACAAAATGGACTGTCTTCTTAACGTTTGGTTAAACTGTAAACTCCTGAATGGGAAATCTCTGATAGTATAGGTAGTAGCTAAACATCCAACATACCACATACTCTGGTATCCACTGAGTCTAATGTAAGTTTAGAATCCCTTTTTCAAGCTTTTGTTGAAGAACAGTTACCTTTTAACATTGTCTTGGATATTTTGGTAACTAAACTTTTATGAGTTAAATTCAATATGGTCTTCCTTCATTTCACTTTATGGCAAAGCTTTAGTATTTACTTGAAATAGGATTTTATAAAATTTCTTGTCTGACTTATTGTCAATTTAAAACTAGTACAAGATCATGGTAAACAATAACTAAATAAAATTCAAATGTACAGAACTGTAAATGAAAAAGTAAAAGACTCCATAAGGATTCCCCAGGGGATAACTACTGTTAATATTATCTGTAGGCTTTCAAAATTTTTCTCAAATTTTTGGTAACATTAGCAAGATTTGTGAGCCAATGTTCTGTTAGAAGTTATTCTACTGTTTCTCTATAACCTTCTTATTACATATAATGGGAAAGTGTACATCATTAGCTTTGTACGGCAAACTTTGCCCTGCAAACAGTAGAAAAACAGGAATCCTAAACATATTCTTCCCCTTTGAATATTTCTATAGTAAGCAATGGAAATGAGCTTTCTGATTAAAATGGGGGTGGCCATCCTTCTTAGAGGGGCTCCTAAAAATAAGTGCCTTTCACTCCTATTACATTTGTAGGTTCTGGGAGTATCTGTGCTGCTAAATGCAAATGGGGCAGTGATCAGAAATTGAGAGACCCTCAGTGTGTTTGTTACATTGTGTGTATGTCCCAGTTATGAATAGATACTTTTCATTAGTCTCTCTTTTGTCCTTTTTCTCTTGGAAAATGTAAGTTTTAAGACTTTAAAGGAGCATCCATTTAGTAGATAGATGTATGACTTTGGATGCTCTTGATATCAACATAATCTCATTTCAAGGCCCATAATACTATAGTTTTGACTGTGCCACTAGGAAGACTGTTTTCAAAAGAAATAAAAAAGCTCTGAATAATTTCACTAGTTAAGACATCAGGGATTCCTTCAAAATAGTTATAAAAGGAAAAATAAATTACAATGGAAAAACCTGGCAGACATCACCTTAAACAAGTGATCAAGGTTATCGACACCAGTAGTAAGATGTATGAACACCCTGTACCCTGTGACATCATGCGCTGCAAAAGGCAAATTCCTTCTGTAGTATTCTTCCCCCAAATCCTTAACCTCAGTATACTCATGAGAAAATATGGGTCAAACCCAAACTGCGTCTGTTGTATGAAAGAGCTGACCAGGTCTTCAAAAGTGTCAAGGTCATGAAAGACATGGAAAGACTGTGGGACCATCACAGTCTTTGGAGACAAAGGAAACTCAACCGCTATGTAGTATCAATGTCAATTTCTTAGTTTTGATTTTAACACTAGGAAGCTGGGTGAAGGGTGTATAAGAACAAAAGATTAACACACACACACACACACACCCCCCAGAGGCATTTGGAGTTTAAGTAGGAAGCAAATGCTCATTTGTAAGTCAGTCCAGGAGAAAGATGAATGATGCCTTTTCAGGACTCATCCCTGCCACAGCTCAAGATTCATGCCTCCATTCTGGTGCTAGCCTCCTTGTACTGTAATTAGCATGTTACATATGTCTTCCCATTAGACAGTGAAATCCTGCAGGGCAAGAACATTCTTATTAATCTTTGTATTTCCAGCACTTAGCCTAGCCCCTAACAAGTAATGGGGTTCAGTTGGCAATTAATTCTTTTTTAAAAATCCCATTCAAGGAAGGACAGACTTTTTTAAAAATCCCATTCAAACAGACTATAACCTGTTTGAATGACCAAATCTATTATTTTTATACCCTCTGTTTTCTTAAAGATTTTTTTCAATTCCTTAAAATCTGTGCTACCTATAAACAGAACTCTCTTAACTTACTATGTCTGATAAGATAAGGCTTTGCTAACTTCAGTCAACATCCAGATTGACAGAATAGTTGTAAATATGTTATAATATGTTGGCTTGGGGTTATCACTCTTCTCTAGTTAAATCTGTTTTTCCTTAGGGATGTTTTTAATCTTAAAATTTTAAGACATTTTCTTTGTCTACTCTTCACTTATTAACAATAAGGATAACAATACTTACCTCATAAGATATTTTGATGATTAAGTAGAATAACACTTGTATTCTTCCTGGATGGTTAATAAATAGGTAATAAACATCATGACAGCACCTTGCACTGTGAGGGAGAGTGAGTTTATACATTGTTTCCAATGCTTTTAACAATACTGTTAATACAAGGTAAACGTTGTTTCCAGTGCTCTTACCAGCGTGACCAGTTTACTACAGAAGAAACTGAAGTTGGGAGGTTTATAAATGACTTGTCCAAGACAACAACACAAGCACCTTAGGTGCTTTCTTTAAGAGTACGTCAAAAAGTAAGTTTACATTACAAAAGATTTTTTTTTTCTACCTTTCCAAGCAAAGATCTGGTACCTCAGTTATCTTGAAGATTTTTTAAAGTTTTTTATGGTTATGGAATTAAGGCAATCCCTTAGCAATGTTAGATGGACTGTTAAAGTACACTTGTGTCATTTGGAAATTGTTCCAAATTCTAAACCAATTTCTTTCCAGTGAGGTTTTTAGATAGACCTTGTTTCTAAGTTGGGAGCTGCCTGGGTTGTGCTAAAGTTGGATGGAAATTCTAAATTCTGTTCAATTAAAAAAATATCTTTTAAAAAAAGATTATAATATTACCTTCCTGTTTGATTTTGATGGGCTTATGTTAGTGTAGAACCCTGAGTACATTTGCTGTGGGCAGATATGTAAATTCTTCAGCATACGGGAAGCTGTAGAGAAGGGAGGAGGATTGACTACTGCTCCAGGTCATCTCCTGGGACCGGATTGTCAGCAGTCTGTCTGTGCACGTGTTTCTGTCATGTGCCAAGCAGGGGGCAGAAAAAATATGTATAAAATATATACATATATAAATTCACATTTATAATATAATTTCTAAATAAAGGTATATAAATATATATAACATATATACTTAAAGAACTACAGTTTTGGTAATTTTTTTGAAAGTACCAAAGTGGTCGCTATAAGACCAACCAAACTGTTCTTGGCCTTTGTGGAGAAGGAAAAACTTTTCCTCTAACATCTTTTGTTCTTTGCATGGGGGCCTGCAAATTAAACTGAAAAAAGACACTAGTAAGAGAAAAGAGTGAGCTTATGTATGCACGCAGTGCTCACACATGTGGGAGTACTCAATGATGAGCAGCTGAAATGGTGGTTAGACTTTGGGGCTTCTATGCCTTAGTAGGGAGATGGGAGAGAGGAGAAAAGGCTTCTATGGGAAGGACAAATAAATTTCTTTAGGAAAGACAAATGGGTTTTCATAATAATAAACAGAAGATGAGAAATTTTGTGATAATGTTTGTTGTTGCAGACACCAGTGGTCTTTCTGTCTCCTTCATGGCAATGAAACTTCCCCTGAGAGGGGTGAGAGGGTTCAGGACATGCTACCCCAAATATGACACCTTGGCATTGAGAAAACAGCAGATGGAGGAAGTTCACGTTTACTTACCCCTGAGCTTCTCTCCCGAAGGAGGTCATAAAAGCTAGGAAGGATTCTCTGACCTTCCCCCGAAGCAGGTCATAAGACCGACATTCAAGAGGTGCCCTCTCTATATCTGGAGGAAAAGAACATCCTTGCCTTTGAAGACACGGAGACACAGAGAAGAATCTGAATAAACAGGACTAACTATGTTTCTTCCAGTTTATTACCATTAGATCATGTTTTTTTATCCGATCACAATTCTCCATGACTATCTACTTCATCAAACAGTATAAAAAATACACAGGTTCACCCATTTCTTCAGATCTTTGTTTCCTTACAAAGGCTTCTGTGCCATGTAAAACTTAAAATAAATTTATGTGCTTTTCTCTTGTTAATCTGTATTGTGTTATAGGGGTCTCAGTCACAAACCTAGTAATGGATAAGGAAAAGATATTTTTCCTCCCCTACAGGGGATTTATGGTAGTGTAGGGAAAGCCAGATTTTTTTTCTCTTACTCATTGCTAGGTTCATGGCTGAGATCCTATAACACAAGACAGATTATGTGTAACAAGAAAACAGCAAATATAAGTTTTACATGATACAGGAGCCTTCAGAAATGAAGACCCACAGAAACAGGGAAACCTGTGTATTTTTATGCCAAGTCTGATGAACAAGTGGATGGTTAGGGAGGAGTGTGATTGGATAAAGGGGGAATGATATAATGGAAGTAAAGTGGGGGGAGGGGACTTAGCAAAGCCTCTTTGTTCAGATTCTTCTGTGTCCGTGTGTCTTCAGAAATAAGGATGTAAAGGAAGGATGCCTCTTAAGACCCACTTCAGAGGAAGATCAGAGAGTTCTTTTATGACCTGCTTCAGGGGAAAAAGGTGGAAGAAGATCAGAGAGTGAACTTCAGCTGTTTTCTCAAATGCCAAGGTGCCATATTTGGGAGTAGCATGTCCTTAACCCCATCCTTAGCCCCACTTCCCAGGAGTTACTGCTTTTATTCAGATAAGGGAAGCCTTGAGAAGGCTTTTTTCTGCATCTGTTCAATCTCAAATGTCTTTGGCTTAAAATAATCTTTATATCAACTCTGGGGTTCCAGGTGGGTCCCTCCATCTTCCTTTATTGTATAGTTTTATATTGCTTTTAGTTTAATTGCTGGGACTAGGACACTAGATATTATCTTTTAATGCCTAGGGTTTTAATGGGCTTTAATCTGGCTCCAAATTCTCCACTTATATATCCCACAGGCAACTCAAATTCAGCAGGTCATAAATATAATTCATTATATTTCCATGATGTTTCTTTCCTTTCTCCTGAGGCTACAGTCTCAGCTAATGACTTCAGAACCGACCTGTCCACTCTAGAAATCAGGGAGCCACCCTCCATTCCTCCCCCTTTCTCATCTTCCTATATTCAGTCTGTCAACCAGTTTTGTTGATTCTGCCTTCCAGATACCTTCCAAGTCTATCTCCTCCAGTCTATTTCATGGTTGCTAATTTTGCTTAGATCTTATCTCAGACTTCTATGGCAGGTCCTGCTGGTGTTCAGGTGGCGCTATCTTCCGTACAACAGCTAAAAGGAGCATTTAGAACAACTGGCTGATTGGCTAAAATCCTTAGCATGAGCTTTCTCAGCCTGGCCCTGATTCCCTTTCTGGTCCCAGATTTGCCTTTCCTCCGTCTGCACCACTCTGTGCCTCAACCTCACCAATGACATACTTGCCATTCCCAGAATCTGATGTTCTTGCTGTATGCTTGAACATGCTATGTTTCTTCACCTGAAATGCCGCAAGCCCTTCTTCCTGTCCCTCTCAGCACAGCCAGCGGCCAACTCCTATTGTTTTCATGTCCCCCACATCCTTTCATCAGTGAAGATCTTTCTCTGTATTCCCAAAGCACTTTTACATAACTCTGTCCATAATTATAGCAATCACATTGTGTTATAATTATCTCATTCCTGCAATGTGAGATAATGGAAAACAGGGGCTCCTTCTTTTTTCTCTTAAAATCAGCAATAGGTACCATATGTTATATGTATGCAATAAAGGTCGCAAAAATAAATAAATAAATAAGTAAATGATGATGGCCAAGAGATAGTGGTAGTAGTAAGTGCCTCACTGAAAGGTCAAATTAGAGAAATTTTAGTAGTAAAAGAAAATGGAGGTAAAGAGTTCATAAAGCTAGGCCAACATACATAGCATCTTAATTTTGGTATTCCAGAGATTTAATATAAATGTCTTCAATATACAAGTCAGGTACTTCTCTATGTTAAAAAGTGTTTCATATATCTGGGTAATAAATCTGTGTCCTACATGCAAATACTGTGGTATTTTGAATACCCCTGTAATGAATGCCTTTGGCCTTACTACTAAAGCATAAATAAATACATGGGAAATATCTGTTCCTGATTTTTCAGTTTGAAATTCTGAATCAATTTTCATAAATATTGTGTTTTTTCCTGAATACTATCCATCAGAGGTTTCTATCTGAAAAATGACGATCTTATCCACCAATATTTTCTTTCCTAGTAAATTTTCTGGTGAATTTTTTATTGTTTTCCTATTGTTCATGAAAAAATAGACAAATATTTTCAGAAGTTACCAAAGTTTATAAAACAAGATTGTTAAAAACCAACTTAGTGGTTTTTTTTTTGAAGACAACTCACTTGGCTTGTTTTAAAAAGTGGTAGAGTGATAAGTCTGAAGAAACTTTCTAGCAATTAGTGATTTTTATGTGCCAAAACACATGTATTGTGCCTTTTCAGCAGTGAGGCTCGACAGTATTAGGCAATGGAACTTTGTAGAACAATTCAGAAATTTTTTCACCTGTGGAGATATTCTAAAATAAAGTGCCTAAAATGTGCCTGGCACATACTGGACATTTAATAAATGGTAGCTATCATTTTTACTGAGAGCTCTCTGTGTGAGAGGCAATTTGAGAGCTTGTTTCTAGCCTCTTAATACACCAAGAACGATTTTTAAAAAGTGGATAAAACAAACCTTGATTATGAAATCAAAGACAGATACTTATTCTTTCTGCCAGAGATAGAGTTTATTATAATCAGATTTCCATAAGAATACACACACATACACACACACACACACTCATTTTGAGATTTATTTTTTCCAAAAGAAATGACAGACAACTTTTAAATCTTCTGGTGATGTTCTCACTACTTTTCTTGTTTTTTTGTTTTTTATTCTGAATGCATTGTGCACCTTAACAGAAGCTAGACATTAAAGATTTAAAAGTCAAGGTGTTCTTTTACTCTGTCCCCGTCTTAGTCCATTTTGTGCTGCTATAACAGAATACCCATGACTGAGTAATTTATAATGGACATAAATTAATTTCTTACAGTTCTGGAGGCTGGAAGTATGAGATTAAGGTACCAGTATCTATCAAGGGCCTTCTTACTGCATCATAACATGGCAGAAGGCATCACATGGGGGAGAGAGAGACAAAAGGCAGTCAAATTCGTCCTTTTATAGGAAACCTACTACCTAGTGATAACAAACTTTGAGAGACACATTCAAACTGTAGCAGTCCCAGTTCCACAGTTCAATTCAGCAAGTTGCATTACCTTTACTTTCTACTCCAGTTCTACCCAGCAAAGCCTTTTAAGCAAAGCAGTTAAATTTTCCCAACTTTCTTCTTCATCACACTCCATGAAAGGTGTTTTCCAGAAATGAAGTATAGAGAGAGAAGGCAAGCTGCGGGTCTGAGTTAAGTTTGTGTAGGAGCTTGAGTCCTTAAGTTTTCCTTCCCAGGATGGAGTTAGACAATAGGTAGAGTGGATCACTGTTCTCTCATGGAGGCTTCAGGGTAACTTCACTTGTTTACTTGAAAAATTATACTTTACTTTTTTATTGGAATGATTCAAATAGAAGTAAGAATTTATTCATTCTAAAGACATATATGGGTAATTTGAAGTTATATGTGGCTATATATCTCTGGTATTATCTGTTAGTACATGTAATTGAGATCAAAGCACTTTTTGTTTTGTTTTCATTTATTTTATTTTATTTTTAATTATGATTGGTACATAATAGTTGTATATCTTTATAGGGTACATGTGATGTTTTGAGATAGGCATACAATGTGAATTAATCAAATCAGGGTAATTGGGATATCCATCACCTCAGGAATTTATTATTTCTTTGTGTTAGGAACATTCCAGTTCTACTCTTTTAGTTATTTTAAAGTATACCCTAACTTATTGTTGACTATACTCACTTTGTTATGCTATCAAATATTGTTCATTCTATCTAACTATATTTTTGTACCCATTAACCATCCCCACTTTATTACCTTCTCCCTCCTACCCCTCCCGGCCTTTGGTAATCATTATTCTACTCCCTATCTCCATGAGTTCAATTGTTTGTAATATTTAGCTCTCACATATTATTGAGAACATGTGAGATTTGTCTTTCTGTGCTTGGTTTATTTCACTTAACATAATATTCTCCAGTTCCATCCATGTTGTTGCAAATGGCAGGATTTCATTCTTTTTTGAGGCTATGTAATATTCTGTTGCGTGTATGTACCATGATGTCTTTATTCATTTATCCATTGATGGACACTTAGGTTGATTTCATATCTTGGCTGTTGTGAATAGTGCTGCAGTAAACATGGGAGTGCAGCTATCTTTTCAATATGCTGAATTCCCCTCCTTTGGATATACACTCAGCAATGGGATTGCTGGATCCTATGGTAGTTCTATTTTTAGTTTTTTGAGGAACCTTCTTACTACTCTCCAGAGTGATCACACTAATTTACATTCCCACAGCAGTGTATGTGGGTTCCCCTTTTTCAACATCCTCATCAGTATTCATTATTGCCTGTCTTTTTGATAAAATCCATTTTAACTAGGATCAGATGATATCTCATTGTAGTTTTGATTTGCATTTCTCTGATGACTAAAGATGTTGAGCATTTTTTAATATACCTGTTGCCCATTTGAATGTCTTCTTTTGAGAAATGTCTATTCAGATCCTTAGCCCATTTTTTAATCGGATTATTTGATTTTTTCCTATTGAGATGTTGGAGCTCCTTGTATATTCTAGTTATTAATCTCTTGTCAAATGGGTAGTTTGCAAATATCTTCTCCCACTCTGGGGGTTGTCTCTTCACTGTTGACTGTTTCCTTTGCTGTGCAGAAGCTTTTTAGCTTGATGTGATCCCATTTGTCCATTTTTGTTTTCGTTGCCTGGGAAAAGCATTTCTTTTTGTTTTTAATCTTTTTTTTTTTAATGTTTTCATCATTATTTCAAGATCGTTACCTGGCAAATATGAAAGATTAAGGATACTATTTACCAAATCAATTCTCTGGTAATAAAAAATCAGAGCAAATATTGACTCTAAGATTTGATTTACTATATGTGAAAGTTACAAGTCCTCATTTTATGTACCATGGAAAGATGAAGGGATTTTGAAAAAAACGCAAATAAATTATTGCCAAAATTTACTGATCTTTTAAAAAAACATACGTATACAGATAAGCACTAGATTTCAAAAATTGTTTTTTATTTTAAAATATTAAGGGGGTACAAATGTTTTTGTTACATGGATACCTTTTATAATGCTTAAGTTGGGGCTTTTAGTGTGCCCATCACCCAAACAGTGTTCATTTGGGTACCCAATAGGAAGGTTTTTACCCCTCCCTTCCTCCTCCCCCTACCCTTTCTTGATTTCCAATGACCTTTACATCTCATTGTGCCTATGTACACAAATAAGCACTAAATTTTAAAGGATCTTTTTATCTGTAATTTTAAGGAATTCCCTTTTCAAGACTACCTATAGTATTATGACAATTTCTCTTCCTTTTACAAATTCTCTTAAATTTTCCATTTATCAGGCAAGACTGATCCCTTTTCCATGATTTTAGAGAAAAAAGAATGAAGTTTTGTTTCTCAAAAATTATGTTTTGGTTATTCTCTGTGTTAGAAAAGATCACTATTCTAAAATTATTTCCTCCCTCCCCTCTTTTCTGGAGCTATTTTATCCGTTCTTTTTTGTTATGTGGGATAGTGTTGGGTTTCTCCTTTCTTTCAGTTTTCTATTATTCTAGTTGCTGTTCCATAATTTTCTAAGTAGAAACGCTTTTCTTTGGAAACATGTATCTGCTTCTTTCTTTGTTTTAGCTTGGGGGTCAGTAAGAAGAACTCCACTGCTGAGTCAGCAGCCTAGTTCCAGGGTTAGATTACGGTGGATGGCAGACCATAATAGGCAACAGTTAACTCTTCATGGCCATGTTTCAGGAAAAAGCATGAACTGTGACAGCCTAGCAAAAACCCCGTGGTGAACCAGGTTTTCTACCGAAACAAAACAAAGGCACTTCTGGCTCTGGTACACCATTTTGCTTGTTAGACGAAAATAAATAATATGTTTGACCAAGAGAGATGATATCAACCTCTTAAACAACCCGCCTTGGTGTTCCTTTGGATTGGATACCACAAAAATGTACATAATGTCAGAACACTCTGTAGTGGAATCACTGAACTGTGTAGTCTGTTGGTGACAAGGAACAGAATGTAATTTTGAGTTGTTGCAGAACACTTGGTTATCTTCATTACAAAGAACAATGACTGCAACACACTGGTTTGTTTTGTTAAAGTTTTCTGTCAATGACCAGATTAAACCAAATATGCATTGGTGTTTTGATCGAGTAGACAGTGTGCCTATTTTTCTTTTTGAGGAAAAATTCTTAGGTTACTCAGAAAAATATAGAAGCTTAACAGGGGACAGTTGAAAACAAGCAAATTCTATCTTTGCTTTGGAAATGAAAAGTGGTGCAGTGGGCCACGTCTGCCCTTCACACCTCCTCCCTAATCGCACCCACTTCCATCCCCAGAGGCCATTCTCCACTGTCTTTGGAGATTAGTCTTTCCTGGACTCTGTGGTTCTCTGATTATTCATACCTTGCCTCAACTTTTTGTTCCTCTTTACCCAAACTCAAATATGCCTGTCCTCATAGCTTCAAGCCCAGCCATGTGTCTTGTACATTGACGATGAATTGGATCATCAAATCTCTGCTATGCTGGTCTGGAGAGAAAAGCATGAGTGACCTTCTCAGGCCTGAAAATATGTATCCAGTATGTTAAACTACCATGTCTTATAGATCATGGTCAAAATGGCACCTTATTACTGCCTTTTAAAATGAATTGGGCAAAGAGGAAGGCTAATGTGCCCCTGTTCCTTGTTAAGAAAGTTATTAAAAACTTGCAACTAAAGCATGAGGCTGGCTGTGTGTTCTTTCTGTGTCATCCTGGAACATTGTCTCACAGGCCTGCCCAAGGGCTGCTTAATTTTTTCTAGGGGAATATATCATTGTTCATTAGTGTTGATTAGGGCCCATGCTTTGTGATGTTGCATGGTAACTTTTAGATTTTTGCCCAGTGGAGATGCAAATGATTTCTGTCTGATAGAAAAAAGAAAAACCCAAAGCCCTGGAGGACTTCGGCCAGTTTGGTTTCTAATCTCTCAGTCTTCTAACATTCTACCTTCGTCAGCTCCTGTAAGTACTCCGTTTCTCAAATGCATGTTGAACCACGAGTAACATCCTTCTGGTTCTCTCATCCGTGAGTTAAATATTTGACACATGTTTAATCTGTGCTTATGTGACAGTCATTTTTTTTTTTAATTATACTTTGCCATCCTGAATGAAGACTTAAGCAGGCATAGCTTTTCTGTTCACTCAGAAAATAAAAAGTTCTCCAGTAACTTTTGGTATAAACAGTTTTAATGTCATAACCAGAATGTCCAATATCATTTAATTAGCAAAAATCTGGACTCCTCTCCTCCAGCTGGGGCTTGCCTCTGGACGGAAGTCTGCAGTGGGAACAGGGAGTGTGGCTCTTCTGCTTGGTTATCTTTCCACTCACCGGATGAGTTGTAATTTTGGACTCCACCAGGATCAAAGGGGAATGGGTGAATGAGGGGAGGTAGGTAAGTTACCCAAGGCTTGCTAGGTTCATTGGCTTTGTACCCTGTCCACATGGCTGACAGTTAATGCTCACAGCTCTGCTAGGCTCTTCTCCCATGCCAGTCTCTTGTTCTGGGCAGATGAAAATTTGTTGGATTCCTTGATCAGTCCCTGAGAACAGAGGGTTCACATCAGCTTTTTTCTGCAAGTGATCTTAGCCCACTCCAGGTGGCCCTATTGGGCAAGAGCCAAGACAACAATCCAAGCCACTGGTCATTGGAAATGCATAACTTTTGCTCCACAAGACTCTGGGAAAGTGGGGTGATCCTACAACAGCAGCCTCTCCTGTCTTCTTCAGTAAGTGCTTAGCCCATTCTCTCACGGTCTGGATTTCCTAGGTGGGAATCAGACCCCTGTCCAGAACCACTGTAAGCCTTCTCACGTGAATCAGACACTGGTACTGTCTCCAAATTTAGGGAGCACAATTCTCTTAATTGTTGTGTTTAAGCCTGTGATTAGAAGTCGTACCTCTCATCCAAGGTGGAGAGATTGGTCAGGCCCTCTGGTCTGGTGAAGTATGTCTTCACCAATTCAACTCCTGTCCACTCTCTAAACCCTTAAGATGGTTTTTATTTGGCTAAAGTGATCAAGGGCTGTGGAACAATTTCTCAGTTCCATTTCTTTGTAAATTGACATACAGTTGTGGTGATATGGGGGGTCATCTCACTCTTGCTTTGGTACTCTCATTATTGCCTCACTCAAAACTGAGTTAAAAATAATCTCATTCCAATTTCCGGTTATAGATATATTTAAATTTCCTGGAAATAAGCAACTATCATGGTGGAGATTTTAGACTTTGTAGGAAGGGAGTCTTTATCACGTCAGCAGAGGCACTGGGATTGAAGCACATCCAACAGGGAATTGCCTACTCAGTTCATGAGTAAAGCTGGCTTTGGAATAAAGGCAGAAGCTTTATGAATATGGCCATCATTCAACAAAAAGCATACATTTTCCCTTCATGCACATATGATGGATATGTGTACATTAAAAACCCATATTTGCAATGGGCTTAAGGTGATACATGCAACTCTACCTCCATCTCGTCATCTTTCACTTGATATTTGACATTTGTTGATTCAACATTGTGCTAGGTGCTGAGGTATACAGTGGTAAACTTGTGTTTTCTTGTGCATTATGACTCTTATGCACTGAACTAACCCTGAAAATGATTATCTGTTTAGTACTTTTTCTATCAAATCCTTAGGATATATTGGAAAAGCAGTTTATTGGAATTAGAGCTGAGTTTGAAGAGCAATCCTGCCATTTATTTTTAGCTTTGTGACTTGGGTAATTAATTTAATCTTTCTGTGACTTGGTATCTTCATCTACAAATAAGACTAACACTAACCAGCTTAAGTTGTTGTATTAACTAAGATGATGCCTTTAAAGTGCTATCATGAAGTAAATATTCACTAAGTCAACCTCCCTAGGAGTTTCTCCTCATTCTGTTTTTTTGAGGCACCTCTCCCAATTTGGGTACAGGGCTGAGATTCATAATCAAAGCAACTTTGTCCCTTGTATTCTTAAAACTAAAAGTCATTCTTTGTTCTTACCATTTGGAGCACAAGGTTATCTTGTTCTACACAATGGGGTTAATAGCTATACTTTTTGTTCAGATTCTAAACAACCACTTAAATTGTGCCTTTTCACAGACATGAACCAGACTGCAGTGCTTTTTCTTATCCAGTCTCTTACTGCACGCCTTTTCCTGGATTATTTCTTTAAGATGTTTGCAAAGACTTTAGAGATCATTAACTTGCTTCTGAAAAGGGAACAAATAATATATTTAGCTGTTAATCACAAAGTTAGCCCAAGATTTTTTTCAACAAGCACTGCATGTGTGTGAACACGTAACCATTCATTGACTAGGTGGTATTTCTCAAGGGGAGATGGAAAGTACTATGACAATCACAAGATATCATCTTATAGGTATGAAGCGTAATTGCATGAGTACTTCAGTTTTCAACTCCAAAGTACCATCAGACTCACAGATTGATGACTCCCACTGCACCCCTAGATTAACACCAAATTGATCTGTGCTTTTCAGCCTGCCTTCCCTTTCTTATTCTCCACCCAGCTCACCAAGACTCGTTCAGCACTTCATGTGGAGAATGTCCCCATGTGCTTACCACAGGACTTAGAAGAGATTGATGCCCTTGGGAACTACTCAGTTTGTACTACCAGTCATTTAAACTGTAAATATAACTGTCCTCACTGGCCCTTGGTGGAAACCAGATTCTTCAAAAACAGTCAAATGGACAATTGTCAAAAGTATTAGAGATGATCTGAGGTCAACCTGATAGTCAATCTTTCTAACTGATGTTTAAAAAAAAATCGCTGAAACCTTTTTTTTTCAAATGAATATATGAGAATCATCTTAAATAAAACCCAAAAATGATGGCCAGCCTGGTTAAAGCAAGGGTGGGGGAATCCACCCACTCCACCCCTCCTTATCTGAGTTATTTCTGAAGACTCCGTGTGCTGTGCACGTCACAGCCTGAAAAGCACTAATCTAGATCGAGCCCTTCATTTTGCACATGAGGAAACTGAAGCCCAGAGATAGGAAAAAACATATTCAAGATCACCTAGTAATGATTGGCAGATTTTATTCAGATCCTATTCAGTGTTTTTTGTTTTGTTATTTATACCATCTTGCCACTTTGGATAATGGCTAAGTAGTGCTGAAGGGCCAGCGTTATGGGGAGACCATGAGGTTCCCAGGCAATATTTAAGGAGGCCCTTCCTCTCAGGTCTGGGCAGGTGCCAACTTTGTGCTTGCAAGCCCTAGGGAGTGAGTGGTTATATTATGGTTAAACTATCTTTTGTCCTCTAGCCTGAAAATTAAATACCTTATATATAGAACCAATAGTATTTGAAGTATATGTATTTATTCATAGTATTATTTCTATGGGAAAATGTATTCAGAACTCTAACTAGGATCTTCAAGAACAATTCTTGACTTTAACAACAGTAGTTGAAAAAAAAAATCAAACATTGCAACTTCCAACTTCTATCTTGATCCAGAAAGTTATTAGCATATAACAAGATCAAAGTGAATATTTTATTATTTCAGGAAGGTAAAACAGATCTTTTAAATGGTTAATTATATCATTATGTTCTCATTTAGCTATTTTTGGTATTTACTTTTTTTTCTGTAAAATAAATGCAAGACTGAAAGTGGCTTGTTAAAATTTTTTTAAAGAGATCTGAGTAATCTTCCAAGAGACTCCTGGAAAAAGATTTAACTCTTTACTCACCTGCTTTCATACAATGTACTCAATTCAACAAATTCCATTGCTAAAAGTCCATGATTGGTGACTAAATGAGCCATGTGACAAAACTGTTATTTTCTTAAGGAAAAGTATAGTTTCATGAGCAAGTATTTGGTGGTCCATGATGTAGGTTCAGTGCCATCCTGAGAATTCATCTCTCAGAATTATGGTCTAGGCACTTCAATTCATGGCAACTAACCAACTTTGAACATAACATTGTAATTTCCCTCCTAACTCCTGATTTATTTAGGCATTTGTTTACTTAACAAAGTAAAGACTGTGTGCATACATAAGGGGAGGGGGATGCAATCTTAAATAGTTTGGACAGGGTGGACCTCACTGAGAGAGTGATATTTAAGCAAGGACTTGAAGGTCTTGAAGATTTTAATCAAGTTATCCTGTCTATGTGAATAGCTGGAGGAAGAACAGGTTGACTAGAAGGAACAATCAACTTAAGGGCCCTAAATCAAGGCAGGGAGGTAGGTTTTAGTTCTCAAAAGAAGGGTAAGGGGGTTTTGAAGAGACAGAAAATAGTTTTACCCTTTTTCAAGGCCATTCTCTCTGTTACATGTTCACCATTGTCAGTTTTACCCTTCCATATCTATGAGAGGAGGGGCGACGTAGTCATCAAGCTACTTCCTGCTGAACTGGGGTGATGTTTTTCAAGGCAGGTACAGATTATCAGGTGAAAAGGGGCATAAGCAATAACTCCAACCGTGAGGATTGACAAGGTGAAGTGGACTGTTGCCTTGCACACAGTGTCTGATACAGGGCTGGGTTAGAAAAGAAACATGGGCCCTCGAGTGCAGAGCCATTAGTTGTACCCTGTAGGTGACCCAAGAGACCAGCTTCTGCAAATTCAGAAATCATGTATAGAAATATTTGTACCAAGAGGTTTAGGATAACACACCCAGCAGTAAGGCAGATCGAGAGAAGAGGAGATAGGCTGGAAAATCCTCACTGAGTGTTGTCTCTCTACCTTTAGTGTGATGGACCCAAGGTTTCACTTCTGATAGCTTTAACAAGGTGTGAGTTGTTAGAGGCACTTCACAGAGTCCCTTCCACTTCTCTGCTTCCAACTGGGGCAGGGACCTGAGAGAGGCAAACTCACGTACAGTGGGTAGGACCTGACCCCCGCATTTGATGTATTATTTTACTCTATTTTCTTTTACTTGTGGTTATATTATTATACTTACCTCAGGGTGCTAGGAAGGGTCTCTCATAAACTATTTTTTAGGGTCTTAAGCCTGTTCCTAAAGTGCTACCCTTATCCAGGAGGGCAAATGGTAATACCTTATCCCACTTTAGGTGGGTTCCATGTAATTTTTCATTCTAGATATAGGGCTTTACTTTTTTACTTGTTTACTTTGGCTATAAAGAAGGGTCTGTCATCGCTCTGTATGGGGGAAAGGAGCCTCTGAGCATTTTGATGATCTGGTCATTGAGTCCACAGTGTCCGGCTTCTTGGAGAAACAGTTCACCAGGTTCCCACCGGGAGTCCACTCGAAGTGAAAGGGTGGACCCCCACATATTTGGCTCCCTGTGTAGCAAGTCACCTTTCTGTCCTTGGACCACCCCAAGCACATAATAATTAGTTGCAAACGAGGTCCTCCCAAAAGAGGTCCCACCAGATCCATCAAGGTATCACACTCCCAATGTGTGTATTCATGCACGTGCCTCATAAGAGGCTGGACCAAAGCTTTGGGTAGGAGATGAGTCTATGAGAAGTCTGTCTCCATTTAGCTGTGCCACCCCAAGTGTCAGAGCCCCAGTCTTTCGTTGTAGAGGGGATCTAAATCTAGCCAGGGTATCAAGGCCCCGAGGAACAGATCACCTCCAGCGGCCTCCTTAGCAGAGCAGCTCTGCTGATTTCTTTTTGTCATGCTGGCCACCCATTTGGGCTCAGCCATGTCCTGTATTAGGGCCATTATTTGGTGGCATACTTAATATCCTTAGTCACTTTTGATAGCTTTCTTCTTGCTGGTGCTGTAACGCGAGGTGCAGGCTTGCTGAGGCCTGAACTTCAAAGCACAATGGCAGTCTCCTGTATACTTCACCAGGCCCTGTATTCATCCAGCAGGAGCTTGGTGGCACTGCCCCAGAGGTGAGCTTCTGCTGCTTCTGAAACAACCCCTGCTGTTCACCCAGGTCCACTTCCTGGGCCCACTGTGACAGGTTCTCCAGCTGCCAATTGTCTATAGCTGCCTCATGGCCACCTGGCTCCTCCCCGCCACTCCTTACTTGGCTTGCAGAGTACCAGGCACGGCTGGTGCCAGGGATCAGAGTGGCAGCCAGGGGAAAGGGTGCCCTGGACTGCTTCTGTCCATGCGGCTAGTGCCAATTGAATCCCCACTGTCAATGTTTCCCAGGGCTCCTGTGGGAATGCTTGAAGGCAGGGGCCTCCAGGCCCTCTCCTTTGTCGTCTGAGTCCTGGGCTTAAAAAAACTATTTGCTCTCCTGGAGGCTTCCTGCCACCTGGAGTCCTTTGCAGTTTGGGGAAATGTTCCTTTCAAGGTCTTTCTTCTTTACAAAAAGTCAGACTGGGGTAGCTTTTTCACCCTTTCCTTTTGGCTATCTCAGCAGACCCTGATTAAGTTGTTTAATACCTTGGTAGGTATCCAGGGACATAGTACTTTCTACTCAACAATGAAACCAAAATTCAGGCTGGCAGTGGTGCCTCATGCCTGTAATCCCAGAACTTTGGGAGGCCGAAGCAGGAGGGTTGCTTGAAGCCAGGAGTTCAAGACCAGCCTGAACAACATACAGAGACCCTATCTCTACAAAAAATAAAAAATTAGCCATGGTGGTTCATGCCATATCAATATTACATAGTATTCAGGAGGAATGTTAACTTCTGTTTCTTGTCACTAATAAAAAATAACAAAAGTATCTTCCATTTCTTAAGCATAGATAGATAGTACCCCATGCATCAGGCACTTTATAGAATTACTTTATTTAATTCTATAACAATGTGAGAAGTAATTAGCTAATGAAGCATCCCTCTCAAGTAGATGAGAAACTAAGACTCAGAGAAATTAATGATTTGATCAAGGTCACACAACCAATAAATAGTGGAGGTGAGGTTTGAATCCAAATGTGTCTGACTTTAAAGCACAGTTTTCCGTCTTTATGGCCCTGAATCTCTTCAATTGTCCTTGCAGGAATGCCATGGACTAACTATTGTCAAGCCAAAATATAAATTCCCTATTTTTTGAATGGATTAGGAATAAAGAAGATTAAAAACAGTGCTTCATTTTTTCATAATAAAGCTAAGCTACTAAAACTACATATATATAGTATGTGTAACAGATACATACATACCTATGATTAGGACCCTTTAGAATTGAAGATACTTCTTTCCTTCACAGCATTTCATATTTTGACTCTTTTTTCCTTTTTTTAAAATTTCAGAATATCATGGAAGTACAAATGTTTTGGTTACCTAAATTGCTTTTGTACTGTTTGAGTTAAAGTTACAAGCATGTCCATCCCCAGGTAGTGTGCATTGTACCCATTAGGTATGAATTTACCCATCCCCTCCTCCCCGCTCCCCACTGCTTAAGAGTCCCATGCTCTACTGACTGAGCTAGCTGGGCCTCCCAAGGTAGTTCTACTTTTATTCTTTGAGGTATCTCCATACTCCTTTCCATAGAGTTTGCACTAGTTTGCAGTCCCACCAGCAGTGTAAGAGTGTTCCCATCTCTCTGCATCCATGCCAACATTTGTTGTTGTGGGACTTTTTGATAAAAGCCAGTCTCATTGGAGTTAAGTGATATCTCATTGTGGTTTTGATTTGCATTTCCCTGATGATTAGAGATGTTTTGAGCATTTTTTCATGTTTGTTGGCCATTAGTCTATCTTCTTTTGAAAAGTTTCTGTTCATGTCTTTTGACTCTTATTATCTCCCTTTAATATACTTTTTATGTCCACATTACTAAATAAAGTATGTTATATTGGTGAAGCTTTTCCTGATTCTTTTCTAAGTTTCCCATAGGACATTCTCAATGTGACGTGGAAATTTCCCTAGAGGCAAATTTGTGGCATCTGGCTTAATTCTATGGAAAGTTCCTCTTAGGTGGAGTTTCTCAGTTAGTTGCATTCCCTGACTTCTGCCCATTCTTTCTCTCCTACTTTAAATGTTCTTCCATTGTGACTTTCAGTTTTTATAATCACACGAAAAACAAACAAAGACGACCAGTTACTTAAGGCACCAATGAGACAAAGAGCTTTCCAGAGCTCATAATAACTTTCCCTTGCTATTACAGTAGATCTTAACAAAAGCAAAAGACAAAAATCAGGTCTTGCAGCCCTATTTGAAGATAATTTTTGTTCTAAATATTTTTCTTTTATCTTAGCATTGCCCAACTCTGAGAACTTACTAGCCTCAAGGACAGTTGTGTTATGTAGAAAACCTGGAGAAAAAGCCTTTAAAAAAATAGGAATATTGACAAGAGTTCATTTGGTTTAACCAACATTTTATTAAAAATTTAGTTAAGAGCCATTTTGATTTAATCAACGTTAGCTTACTTCTATGGCAAATTAGTAGGGTTTCTTCAGTAAATATGGGTTATTCATTGGGATACGCTGCATGGACCATTTAGGAACAGCCACATCCCAGGCACTCTCCTTTGCACAAAGAAGGGCTCTGTGGATGAAGAGTACTCATGTGGAGGGGGTATAGACATATGAAATACTATCTTGTCTTAGAGAATGTTCATACTGAGAAGGGGGCAGCCAGCACACTTGAACCGATAAAATGATAATAGAGAGCTGCCAATGATTGGCTGCCATAAAATAAATGCTATAGATGTTCAGAGTGGAAAAAATCCACCATGGCCTGACATGAAGGCTTGGTAGTCATTTAGTCCTTACTATGTGCAAGTCATTTTGCAGAGTGCTTTTCAGGATAAGAATAAAATGACAGGGCTTCTGCCGTTGTGGCTTGTCCTCAGAAAATGATGTAATAAAGGAACCAAGAAATTCAAAACAAAATCTCCAGTGATTCATAGTGGATGAGAGTGGTTCTTAAGAGAAAAACAAGGAAGATTTCAGGGAGGTGATGTTTGACTTGGACTTAAATGATGGCTGAGAGTTAGACATAAGAAAGGTGAAGAAAATGGAAGGGTATTTGTAGGTAGGAGGAACAGCTGGAGGAAAAACATCAAGGCATTAAATCATAGGATACTGAGGAAAAAGGGACTTAGTTATGTGAAAGGGAACAAAGAAGCTGGTGGTGGTAGATATTAAACAGCTTTTTTAGTGGACAATAGGGAGATAATATAGGTTTGATATAAGAAGAAACATGATCCAAACTTTTGAGGAAGAAGAGAAGAAGCCCAGGACAGAATTTTGAGGAGCTCCAAGTTTGAATGGGTGGAGAGAAGAGGATGAGCATGAAAAAGATGAAGAGAAACAGTCAGTTCATTCAGACCAACGTTTTTAATGGTTATAGAGTAGTTTATTGTATGGTTTTACCATAATTTAGTTAAATCTCTATTGGTGGGGTAGTTGTTTCCATTGCTTAATTAATAAAAGTAATAATTAAAGAAACATTTTTAATTAGAAGTATGAACTATGGAACCCTGCTGCCTTGAATCAACTCCCCCCCCCCCAACTCTGCCACTTAATAGCTTATCTCTGTGTGCCTTACTTCTTTCATGTGGGTGATGGAAATATGATTGTCTGTCTTACAGGGCTGATGTGATGATTAAAAGATTTAATAACATGTAAAGAGTTTAGAAATGTCTGACCCAGATCAAGAATTCAATGTTAGCAGCACAAGAACAAAAAAGATATTTTTTGCATATTTGACCTATTTTTTTCATTAATATAACTTCCTAGAAGTGAAATTAATAGACCAAAGAGTGAGCACATTTTTAAGGCCCTTGTTGTATAGTGTGAGAAACTCACAGAGAAGAGTTTTCTTTAATATACATGGTAGGACATGATTTTTCAAACATTTCCACTGAAGTTCCCAGATGACACAAAACACTAAACATGTACGTACTTCCAAAGAAGTTGGGGAGACAGTGATCCTGAAGACTGCCACACAATTTTGTTGGAAGCCTCAGGTTTTATCCTAAAAATTAATGAGAATTTGTATTATGTTCCTTAACAATTTGTGTCTATTTTGATGAAGAAAAAAATACATTTCAAATGAACCACAAAGAAAAGAAATCAAAAGCTGTCCTTTAAAATCTTCTACTAAAACTGACTCTCTAGAAAGATGTACATTTTATGGTGGTGTCAAGTATCTCCTGGCCCACTACTGTGTACCCCAGTGTGTGGCAGTGGAAACCATGGTTTTTGAAGCTCACAGCAACTTCATGAAAAAAATGGTTACAAAATTAACCTGGCTCTGGTGTATCAGATGGACTGCAGAGTTGCAGAATACAGACGCTACAGATTGGCGCCTAGCTTCCAGCTTTGCAGGCGTGGACACTGAGTACATGTGCGTGCATGTTTGTGTATTTGCTTAAATTATCGGTTTAGTAATTCCATCTCATTCACTTCTCACTCCATATGCCGGGTTCACTCATTCTTGTTTAATTTCTTATCGTATAGTTAAATCTTGGATTAAAGAATTTTTTAAGATGTGATAACATATAACTTTTTGGGCTGAGTGGATCCAATGAGCAGTTGTCATCAAGAGTCCGATAGATTAGGTAAGCAGCCTCCTTGCAGAATGCTACTTGGGCTACTTCTTGCACGTGTACAACTCATAGCTGGATGACACTAAGATTATGTCCCAGGTGAAGACATATTTGTATACTAGGAGTGTCCAGAAAGATGAAACATTCAGAAATTTGGGCTGACTGGAGCAAATAGAACTAAGGAGATCAAATATCAAAAAAAGATAATGTACTTTTAGAAGTATATTATAGTATAGAAGCCAGAGCAAAGATTTCGGCAAGACTCAGCAAAATGGACATGCCCTATTGCTGATTTCATCAACATCAAGTTAGCAGAGAGGAGTAGGCTCAGAGTTGCAGGGGTGTTTATGGCGATAACATCATCTAAATCTTTAATGGTACACTATGTCCTTTCTCTTTAAGGCTACTCTATGAGATATGGCAAAAAGTCACATCTGAGTTATTTTCTGCCTTTACTTTGCTATATTTTTTTTGCCACCTACCATCCATTCAATTTTTCCCAGATGCTTCAAAACATGTTTGTTTGTTTGTTTGTTTTTCCACTAGATTTGTTCAAATCAGAATCCAAACAAAGTCAGTAAATGATTTTGGGGGAAAAATCATTTTATGGCAAAAACCATTTTGAAAACAAAAGTTTGAAAATGTTTACACTGTTATGTGATTTTGTGCTGAAAATAATGTAAGTGTTTCACAGTTTAAGAAGCCCAAGTCTCCCTCCATTCTTAACATGCTGGTAGTGAGTCCCTTCTTTCTCTCGCCAGACTCCACTGTGCTTTGACGGCCCTCTGGGAATGCCCGCTGTGGCCAGATGCAGAGGGTTTCCCTCTTCTTGTCTGTGAGTGGGAAACGCTCGCCTTCCAGGCTGAGTGCTTCCAGACTTCCCTTGTTACCACCTGTCATATTAAATATTTATTCATTTATTTATTTTTTGTCTCTTATTACTTAGAAGCCCTTTCCTTATACTTATTGTTTTTTAGCTCTCACTGTTCAGTGTCACATGCCATCTGAGGTTCTAAGTTGTCCACTTGGGACAAAATGCTGCTTTTTGAGGATTAAAAAACGAAAATTCAACTTTTTCATGTCTTTCAGGTGAATTATAACTCAAAAAGTCCAAAGCACTAAGCTATTCAATAGTTTGCAGGTAATTATCTTATTTGGCTTTCCCAGTCTTCTGTGTTCCCAAAGTGTGTCACTGTAACGCCTGTAAGAAGACACAGAAGGAAGAAAACTAGCAGAGGAGGGGAATGTTTGATTGGGAGTGATTAATGTTTCAATCAACTCAGGTTTCTAATGTGGTTTCTAGTCTGAAAGTGTAATTTGGAAAATGTCTGACATGAGAGCACTTGACTTCTAAAATTATACCTAATGTAGTCTAAATACCATCAAACTTATTAGAGGGGGGTTTGACTTCCTAATGTAGGTACAACCTTACATAAACAAACTCATTGTGATACTTTTAGTGCTGTGCTCAACTCACTTTAGAGAACCCCAGTTCCATTATAATTAATTATTTATTGAAACCCATCTGTGTACTTAACTCTGGATAGGCATAAATGAAAACCTAGCCCTTCCCCAGGGTCCTTCTGAGCTAAATTCTATTGGATAATGTCCTGGTATTATTGGACAATGATTTGATCTACAGCTCAAAAAAATTCTCTGAAGTTTAGATTAATTATGAAAATCATGAACAGTGATTATCTTTTGTATGCACTCTAAGCCAAAATTCAAATCACTTATTTTTTAAGTGTCAAATACGGTAAGTATCAAATTAAGTATCAAATATGGTCAATCTCTTTGGTAATACTTCAAAGTATTGGTATATGGATAAACTCAGTTGATGTATTGACTGATGATTAGATTAATGATCAAATCAAAGCAGCTTGCCTTCGCAAAGGGCAAACCCCATTAATACTTCTGTCTATGCTTTCCATGTATGCCTTGGTCTCCAGAGAAGTTTTGAGCTGCCTTATCATTACCATAAAGTAAACCACTCAAAGCTCACATTGTGCTAACTTTGGCTGAGCGGATCAATCACCTGCAAGCCACAGCATGATGCGTGCTGTGGGGCTTTGCTACTGAAAGTTGGATCTGGTTGACCAGCAACTTTGGCATCACCTGGTTGCTTGTTCTGGCCGCCCCAGACCTGTTGAATCAGAATCTGCTTAAAAAGATCCCTAGGTGGTTGTATGCACTTCTAAGTCTGAGAGACCTTGCACCTAGTCCATCAGAGAACTGTTGGAGCTGTGAGAGCCAAGAGGTACTTGTCTCTCCCTACGTAGAAAATAAGGCCCAGAGGGCTCAATAGATTTTCCCAGTTACAAATGGGCAGGTTAGTGGCAGAGATAGAGTCAGGTCAGCCCTTGGCCCAGGTGTTGGTGACATCTGCTGCTGTCTCCTCAATGGGTGATCCCCACCTGTCTTAACAACCTCAGCATTGCCTCCCTTGGGGAAGTCCCATCTGCTCTGCCCGTCAAAGGCAAGTGCCTTGCACCTCTCCACCCTGCCCCTACTTAGAGGGGAGGTGACTTAAGATGGGTCAATTAGCTTCTCACGCTGGGACATCCAGTCTTGAGTTAAGACACACGGGGATACAAGGTACTTGGAGATGCATCACCTCATGGCCGCACTACAGAGAAAGACCAGTGGGCTTCCTCGGGCT
This sequence comes from Eulemur rufifrons, assembly GCF_041146395.1. Taxonomy (NCBI): domain Eukaryota; kingdom Metazoa; phylum Chordata; class Mammalia; order Primates; family Lemuridae; genus Eulemur; species Eulemur rufifrons. The sequence goes on from NC_090998.1 coordinate 49,027,873, forward strand.
GTTGCCCCAGGGGAAGAGCCGCCTCCTGTGATGACAGTTGTTCGGCACTTCCTTCCATTCGAAATAACCACTGTAAATTTTTTCTTTATAAAAAATACATACTCCTTTCAGAATTTCCAGGCATAAACCAGGGTATGTGTCTTTTTAAATTATGTAAATTGGATCATCCCACAGACACTATTCTGAATCTTGTTTGTTCATGTAGTGTAGCCCACGATTCCTTGTTGAGAATTCAGAATCTTCTGGATTTTAGCGCAGTGATACAGTGCATGCAGCAAATGTCACACTACACTACTGGTGGGGTCTGTGCCAGATGCCGCCACCAGGTCCAGTAGGAGAGGAACTTGGCATCGCATCGTGGATCATTATGAACCTGATAAGACTGATTCAGAAGAGCAGTGGGATGAAAGACTGATTGCAGCGTTACTGCATTTCAGCAGGACTCCCATCAGGAAGGATTCTGCTTCTTACAATTCCAAATATATTCAGGGATCAAACAATGTGGGGCTTTTGTTTGCTTGTTTGTTTTGTTTGTTTTTGAGACAGGGTCTCACTCTGTCACCCAGGCTGAAGTATAGGGGTGGGATCACAGCTCACTGCATCCTCGAATTCCTGGGCTCAAGTGATCCTCCCACCTCAGCCTCCCAAGTGTCTGGGACTACAGACATGCACCACCACTCCTAGCTAATTTTTTCACTCTTTTTTCTTTCTTTTTTTTTTTTAAGTAGAGATAGCGTCTTGCTATGTTGCTCAGGCTGGTCTCAAACTCCTGGCATCAGGTGATCCTCCCACCTCAGCCTCCCAAAGTTCTGGGATTATAGGCGTGAGCCACCATGCCTGGCCAAGCAATGTTAACCATTGATATTTCTGCCTTCCAAATAGTCTCAAAAAAATAGTTATTCAGCTGTACGATGCTGGGAGCTCTTAGCATCGCTCATAACTTGAAGGCTGTGACCAGAGCATCTCCCTTCCTGTTTCTCTGTCCTCCTCTCTCTTTCTCTCTCCTTCATCCTTTTGCAAGATGTGGACCTCCACATGTCACATTCTCAGTGAGGAACTTTATTTTCCTGGGAATCTCCTTCCTTCTTCCCTGTTCTTATCTAAATCAGACTTATTTTTCAAAATTCAGATCAAATTCTGTTTTCTCATTAACATTTCTTTTGACCAATCCAGTCCTCAGTTATCTTATCTTCCCCTCTTCTTTACTTCTCTCTATTCCTGGAGAGATAAAAGACCCAGGGCTGTTGCTGGGAATAGTGAAAGTATGTGCTCTCTTTGGGAGAATTTATGTGTGGAAGGCTCTCTACAAACTTTTAATAGAGCAGCTTAGAAGGGAAAAAGAAGTTTTCGATAGGACAGAGTTGGACTAAAAGTCAGGAAATTTGTACATCAGTCCTGACTCTGCCACTAGCTATATGGCTTTGATCAATTTATGTAACTTCTCTGGCCCTTAATAGCATCATCTTTAAAATTAATGGGTTCGATTAGATGATCCAATACTGGACACGATGATGAAAATGCAAACATTCAGCTGTGATTTGAAGATAGAGTGTTGGTTGGGGGCAGATTTTGCCTTTGTGAGGGGTGCGGGATCATGGGTTGGCACTGGGACTTCATGTCCCTCAGATACTGTCCATTGTCAGAAGCGTTCATCATCCTGTAGAGCTGCTGTCCACTCCCTGGGACTCTTGCCCTACCCCAAACCACAGGGGCCCTGCACTGGCTCTTGCTAGTCGCCATCTCTGCTCTGAGCCCCTTGCCCGGGCCCACTCTTCCTTCACATTCATCATGATCTGCATCCTCTCAGCTTTTTCTCAACAATTAAGAACTCAATTGTTCTTTCTCCTTTTTCTAACTCTAACTCGTTCTCCAGGCTTCATGCTCAGTATTATATTCCTGGCTATGAATTTTTTCCCTCCTTGAAGGTAGTCTGTGTATTACCTTTGGCTGCGCATCTGCTCCTACCTGGGGTGCACATTTCTTCTTGCTCTACTGAGCTTAAATACCATGGGACCCTACCCTTTGTCCGGGACTCAGCCCGGACAATTTTCTACATTCAAGTAATAACTCTGGTGCTGGCGTTATCTTGTTAACTGGATTGTGGTTCCCTGCGTGTCAGGATCGATGCTTTTATTCTGCTGATTCCCCCAACAGCCTTATGGAATGTTGAGCTCTTACCAGATGCTTACAAACTGCTTGCTAATTCATACATTCCCAATTTTCAGATTCTCCCTTAGCTTAGCTGTTGTTGGAGGATCTTATAAAAACAAAAAAGGGAAGGGTAGACATCGCTGAATGGAAGAACTTAAAAGTCAAGAGTTGCCTTCTTTTTCCCCCTTTTATTTTCTTTCTCCTGTTTTTATTATCTCCTCTTTTCACTTTTAATGTAGTAACAGCAGTTGTGTTGTTGTATGACTACCACATATATTTCTTTGAATTTAATTTAAAATATCCATTCTACAGAATCTGCCTTATCTATCAGGATACTGTATTTTATTATTTTATTAATTTCTTATAATTAACTTCATTCATTAATTTCCTATTAAATAATCCCATCATGGGAAAGGAGCACCAGTTAATGGTTGACTAAAGCATGGATCACTTTGTTGTCAGAACAGAAACTCATTCAAATCAGCTTAGGTCAGAAATAAAACAGAGAGGAATTTACTGAATGTCTGAAGGTATCTCTAGTAACAGTAGAGTAATAATTATAGAGATGTGTTGTGAGATACTAGAACCAGGAACTAGAAAATTTGAATCCCGTGATACTTGCTTTATTTTTCCCAGAATACTGGATCTCTTGGCTCTACTCCTTTTGGTACACCAACTTTAGTTTTCCTGGATCTTAGAGATTACCTTACTATTCTCTGGCCTGCACGTATGGGTCCCAGCCTCTACATTTCCAGATGTGCCAGCTCAAGAACTCATCAGAAACCAAGTACAATCTAATTTGTCTGTTCAGATTCTAAATTCCAAAGAGAGATCCTGATTGGCCAGCTGTGGTCAGATACAAACCCCTTAACCCGTCAGCAGGGCTTGGGGAGGGGCAGAGTCATGTCCTACAAACGTGGCTACAAATATGGGCACAGGTACAGGGGAGGCCCTTACCCCAGAAGGTCCCTAAATGTTGGCACAGAACAGTTTCAATACATACTGGTTAATTTCAATATTTCATGCTCACAAATAAAGTCTATACAAAATAGCCCTTTCAAACTCTTTGATTTCTTTGTTTTAGAATGTGACTGATGTCTGAATATAGAAACAAACAAAAGAATTAAGGTGCTGTTTGGAGATTTAGCTTGAAGGGCAATCACTTTTTAACTTAATAAATGTCTTAGATCTTGATTTAGCTGTCTTTTTTGGGGGGTGAAAATTTGTTTGATCTTGTCTTATCATTAGAAAAGGCACGGCATGGGAATTTTATGCATTCCTGTAAAGTTCAAACACATTACTTTTTGTTGACAGGTACTAATTTATATGAGAAAAGCAAAGGAAAAATGGATTCAAACAAATGATTTAAGTTCAAAAGTATGCTAATTAATGGATTGTCTAATTGTTTTCCTTTTTTTTTTCCCCCACTTTTACCCAAAGTGTGGTGGTTGGTCGTGATTGCTTTGTTACCAGAAATCTGGAGGGCATCTGAGGACATTACTAATCCGGGGAAGTAGGACCTGCTTTGGGGAACTGATTTTACAAGATGTTAGAGCAGCACTGTCCAATGGAAATGTAGTGTAAACTACATATGAAACTTCAAATTTTCTAGTAGTCACTAGAAAAAAAAAGTAAAATAAATCAATAAATTAATTTTAATAATTTTATTTAAGCTGATATATTCAAAATATTATTTCAGCATGAAATCAATACAAAAAAATAATTATTATTATTATTTGAGACAGAGTCTTGCTGTCACCTGGGCCAGAGTGCAGTGGCATAATCATAGCTCACTGCAACCTCAAACTCCTGGCCTCAAGTGATCCTCCCACCTTGGCCTCCCAAAGTGCTGGGATTAGAGGCCTGAGCCACTCTGCTAGGCCAAAAACTATTAATGAGATATTTCACACTCTTTTTTGTACTAAGTCTTTGAAATCCAATGTGTGTTTTACACTTAGAACATAACTCAATTCAGATGCTAATTTTTCAATGATTAAGGAGAAATGCATACTTATCAAAACACTAAATTTGTGTTTAATGGAAAAATATTTTATGTTGCTTCAGTTTTTTACTTTAAATTTAAATGAATTAAAATGAAAGAAAATAAAAAAAATTTCAATTTGTCAGTCTGCACTAGTTCTATTGAAAGTGCTTAGTAGCCACGTTAATTTCCTATTAAATAGTCTTATAATGGACAGTGGTTTGTGGCCACTGTATTGGGCAGCAGAGCTTTAGAGGATTGGATTCGTGAGACTTGAGACCAGAGTTGTTCTTCCAGTGGAGCTTAAGCTAAGAAGGAATTTAGTTACAAGTTGGCTTCCACTCTGTCACTACTCAGGTGTCACTCAGAACTCTGCCTTTGGCCCCTCACTGTTGACAGGGGCTCAGCTGGTTCCACCCTCACCACTGCCACCTGTCCCAGCCACCCTGCTGTAACTTTCCCAGCTGACCCAGTAGTGGTGGCCGTGTCTTGTGCTTTGCAACTCAGTGCCTTGTCTTCTCTTGTTATCGTGCAGACTTTCCTGTGGTTTTGTTCTGTGGGCAACAGTCCTATGACATTCTCCATGACCTTACATTTTAAGTTTGGCAAATGTTGCAAACTTGGAGATTAGCATTTTAAAGACGTTGAGAACTCTAGCTCAGGAACTTGCTGTATTTTGGTTAACCCCAGTGTTTTCCAAACTTCGTTGATCACAAGTCTCTTTTAAAAAAATAAAATTAAGTTGCTGTAGGAGATCAAAAATATGAATCAAGTTACTGTAGGAGACCAAAATATTCTGCCCTAAAATATGACTGTAAGAGATGAGAATATGCCACCCCAAAATATTTCTCTTTGGTATAAGGATTATTTTGAGCTGATTAATATGACAAACTGCAGACACAGGAGAAGCTCTGAAAATAGAATATAAGTTACCCTTTTATAAGGGAAACTTATTTCTACAAAGGAAATCTCCGCTTGTGAGGGTGTCTCTCTGTATCAAGATGAGAAAGATGACTAAATCATTAGAGACTCAGTGAAGAACGTACTTAAATCTGCATAAAAAACCTTACCCTTGTTTACTGTGTTTTCCTGGGTATTTCAACATAACCAGGCTTTAGCCACACCCTTCTTTCTTTGTTTCAGCAGATGGTGGTATTTAAACCTGAACTCAAAACCACCTCTTTGAGATTTACTCATTTCTCTGGTTTATCTCCTATGTATACACGAGATATACATGTTATTAAGCTGTATGTTTTTCTCTTGTTAATTTGTCTTTTGTTACAGGCGTCCATCCAAACTTACAACTATGAAGCATAGAGAGAAAATTATTTTTCCTCCCCTACATTACATACTACTGATGTGTTCTGTGGCACGCACTGTCAGAAATGCTGTTCTAGCCGGCTAGAGAGCGCTTGATTCTGAGACCTGCTCCTTTGACCGTGCTTGACTTCAACATGTCCTTGAATGCACCATTCTGATACTTATCTGGAGGGGACTCTGTTGTTTTTGCCTGAACATCATCTGTTTTCTTTTTTCAGGTATCAGAATCCTCCTTTCCATGGAGAATTCATTCTACATGGGTTGGATGTGACATATTTCACCTCTTCCTAGCCATAGAGTTGGGCCCATGGTGTGGAGATTGTGCATGCATGCTCCCCTTCTTCCTGGGCATGTAGCTAGACTATATTTCCCTGATTCCCTTGCCTTTAGTATTGGCCATGTGGACTGTGAATGAAAGTGATGTGTACAAGTCCTAGGCTGAGGCCTTAAGACAGCGGCATGCTTCCTCTGTGCTCAATCCCCATTCCCGAAGCTGGAGCATGGATGTGCTTTCACCCAGGTTCAACCGTTTGGACTCTAGGAGCTGACAGGAAAACAAAATAGAAGAAACCTAGATTTTTTAATGACTCCATGGAGCAGAGCCCCCACTGATACAGAATATCACGTAGGCTGTAACATGAGAGAGAAGTATGCCTCTATTTTCATGAAGCCATCGAATTATTCTGTGAATCTCTTTGTTGTGGGACTGAAGTCTTACTCTAGCACATATAGTATGTGACTCAGTTCTAATGCCACTTTTGCTGGCCATGATGAATGTTTCAGCAACTGGCATGAGACCCAAGCCAGATCAAAGTCATTCTTTGGAAGTTTATGTCAAAGCTAAGCTGAGTTCTTTCTTTTTGTAGTAGTAGTTGTAGAATGTGTACCCATAACCATCTTTTTTTCATCACTAAGAGATGACTTGCTTGAAAATTAAGCCAATTCTAGAGAAACAGTATCAAGAAATGACAAGCGATCAAGCTATGCTTGAAATGGGACACATCACTGGACTTGCTGGTTAAATGAAATATGTCACCATTTTTGTCTAACTTAGCTTGAAGTGGATTAGTGTTATGTACAGTAAGCCTGACAAATAAATTCTGTTTTCTTCTTATTCTAACACTGTCCTTGCCATTAGACCATGTCTCTTATTCAAACTGCACTGCAGCCATGCCCACACTTGTTTGCCAGAGCAAAATCAAGGCAGATTCTGCTCAGTCTGCACTGAAGATTTAGGAGACTCAATTACTCTTTATGTAAGGTAGGAGGTGAAATAAACAGAGGGCATTCTATCATGAGAGCTCTGTGTGTGCAAGAGGATAAGTTATAAACCATCCACCCCATTGACTTGAGGAATTCAGCTTCTTTTCAGTCTTCATCGTTTTTCTTCCTCTCTATGGATATAGGAGGGATATAAAGATGGACAAGGGGGTTTCTTGGACAAAAGGAGACATAGCTACTTCCTAGATGAACAAGGTCCCATTTAGATTAGAAATGAAGCACAACCATTAGGAGTATATGGAACAAAAGACCTTACACAACTGTGGAGAGAGCTTAGGAAGCAAAGGTCCAGAAGGAGGAGCTGGAGATCAGAATAAGAGGCACCAGTCTTCCTGAAGCACAGGTGCAAGTGGACAAGACAGAACGTGCAGGGAAGATATAAGAAGTCAAGAGCATCCTGTCCCTGAATTGGGAATGCAGAGGGGATGTTCATGGGGAAGTCAATGGGATATTGTTGATTATATGTAGCTACCACCTCTGTGGGTCTGCAGCTGGGCTTCTGGGGGTGGGCTTGGGGCCTCGGTTAAGCAGCTGGGCCAGCAGTTGGGAAGGAGAGTTGGACAGGGAGCAGAGGACAGTGAGAGCAAACTAGATCCTGCTGGACACCTCTGTGTCACTCTGTCATTCTATCTGACTACAAAGACCTTTGGAGAACAATAGCTACTCCTTTACTTCTGTTTCCCAAATTCCACGTTCTTTTAGTGAATGTTAACCTAGAACCACATAGAGCAAGAAATTCTGAAAAATGTAGTTCCCAGCTTGATCGGATTGGCTTTAGAACAACCCAGCACAAGGTCCATCTCTAGGTGGTGATACTGAGACAAACCATGAGTGATCCATTAAAACGCAGCACTTGGCAACAGGGTACAGTTGGCACAACTCACCCTGTGGAGAGTAATCCAGGCTGCGGTATCAGGTTAACGCTTTTTCTACAGTGTCTGACTCTGGTTCTTTATGTTGATCCTCCATTTGAAATGCCCTTGCCACAGAAGGGTTTCTGACCCTTCGTGTCCTCCTGTTTGTTCCCTGCCATTGGATTGTTAAGGCTTGATATCTGGTTGCCTCCTCTTCTTCCTACTGAATTGTTTAGTCAGTGGTGGTACTTGCTCACGTCCTGGTACACTCCCATTGTTCCTAGTTATTTAGTGTGGACCTAAACGACTCTTGCCAGGCTGAGTTCCTGGCTAAGCCCCAGTCCCTTTAGCAGCCACCAGTGGCTCGATTGCCTTAACTTTTAGGGAGGCCAATCTTCCTTTACGCTTGCCAAGTGAGTGCACCAACTTCTCTGATATTGAAACCTGGTATTAGTAGTGATTTTTCTGTAGTTGGCAGACTTTTTCTCCCTTGACTGAAGGGTTGCTCTATGCTTGAACATGAACAAAATAGATTGACTTGAAGGATATGTGGAGCTGAGGGAAGCATATGGATTTGGTGCCAACACACTTGCCTTCATAAATGCATTCTGGTGGTTGGGTAAACACAAATAAACAAAAACAAACATAATGCTCAGAACAATACTGGGTTTGGCCCTAGACCCACCCTTTAGGTTAGGATATGAATGAGAATTCAGAGGAGGGATTACCTTCTGCTAGCAGGGGTCCAGCTACGAAACAAAGAGTAACATCCTGCTACCCTGCCAAGAAATGTGTACCTTCCCCACATATATTTTATTCAAACTAGACTATGACTAGATTTGAATCTCAATCCTACCTTTTATTATCATTGTGGTTTTGGACACATCATTCAACCTCTCTGAATCTCAGTTTCGTCATCCACAAAGAATTAGATGAAACTGGAGTGAAAAATGCATACTTTGCAGGGTTGTTGCAAGCATTAGGCATTAAAACTAAAACATCTTAAGTTCCAGGCATGCAGTAGTTTGTGATGGGTATATGGAAACCCTTTCTGCACTGTTAAATTCTGGAGCCTAGACCCTAGCTTGGTAGCTACTGAAACTTTGTTACTAAATTTAAGCAGACTTCCAAATCTCTGCAGCAAGAGGAAGCTGCCAACTATTAGTCTGGCAGGTCTCTTGATTGTACAAGCTTGTTGTTGAATGTTCAGGGTTTAGACTGGAAGAAACTGCCCTATTGGAACAAATCCAGGAGGAACTTGAAGCCCCATTTTGACATGAACACTCATGACCTCACCTAAGCTAATAAATCAAAGTCTAAGGATTGAAGGAGGTCTGGGGTCCTCTCAGTGACAAATCTCAACCATAATCATATTGTTTCTCTCCACCCTCACGATGGCTGACCATATTAGTCCCTAATGATTCAATGACACCATGATACCAGCCATGGATGGTCATCGCTAGACTTTTTACCAGGAATTTGTTTAAGCCACTGTTTTCTGAACCTCTACTAATAGCAGTTGAACACAAATCCCACGTACAAGACGTATACAGCTGGGATCCTTTTCTTAATTCTCCTGTAGGAGCTCTGGAGCCGAATTCTCCCATGTGGGAGAAATATCTTTACAGTGAAGGCAACATTTGGATCCCAGAGGCTTGAAAGGAGTCAGGCACTCGGTGTTGTGCACCCATACCTACGTGGAACTTTGAGCATCTCTGCGCTGTGTGCGAACTCACCCACTGTCAGGGCGAACTGACGCTCCCTTCAGAACCAAAGAGCCACTTGGCCTGGAGAAACTCGGCCAACTTATCTGGGCATTGCCTAACACAGAACCATGTGCCTGAAGGCATTTGACAATTTCTATAAAGGGATGATAGCAGTACAGGTTTTATTATTGTCTTTAATTACCTCTCAGTCTCCTTGTCATTGACTTTTAAACTAATTGTTAACCCTTTGTGATTTATAGTCAATAAATGTTTATTATTATGAACTTGGTGCTTTTGCATGTTTCTTTTATGTTTTCTGTAACAATCTGAGAGGTAGGTCAAAATTACTTTAATAGCAAACACATATATCTATAACGTTTACTATGTGCCAGGCACAATTGTAAGCATCTTGTTAATTCATGTACTCTATATAACAGTCCTATGAGGTAGTTCTTATTGATATCATTATCATCTGCATTTTTCAGATAAGGAAATTCAAGTGTGGATTTAAGTAGCTTGTCTAAGCTCACAAAAGCAGTAAGTGATAGCACTTGGGTTCAGACCCAGGCAGTTTGGCTCCAGAGTTCATACTTTAGCCATTATACAAACTGCCTGCAAGTCTTAAATGAAGAAGCCAAGACTCGAGAAGTAAGTTAATTGTCCAGGGGCCCGCTGCTGTTAATAGTAGAAACATTATTCTAACTAAGGGTTTTGGATTCTTAAGGCTCATATCCTTTGTCACTATTCCGTACTTCTTCCATGGGTTACAGGTACAAACTTCGGCAAGTCACTTGATTCATTGATCCTCATTTTCCACCTGTAAAACGGGGCTAATAATGCTTACTTCACATAGTTGCTCTGCAGGTTAAATACAATTAATTACAAAAAACCATGTTTAACTCAGTCCTTGGCACATAATAAATGCTCAATAAATATTGGCTTACTAACTAATAGATGAATTCCCTGGAAAAGCTTTTCATTCTCAGTACTTGGTAAGACAAGAGTTACTAAGAACATGTAAACCTTGGTAAGTAGAATGTGTGTAAAGCAAAGTTGATGGTTTTACATCATTTCTGTTCCCTAAACCATGATAATTGTGTTCAGGTTTGGTTAGCTTTAGAACTAGATGGCTACTGTGTCCACAGAATACTTCCTGTCAAGGGCAAAGAAGTTATTGTGTTGGTCCTTAAAAACCCACTCCAGTTGAGATCTTTTTAAAAATTTAGATATTCTTGATCTGTGTCTAGTTACTGTCTTAAAATAGCATTCTTTTGTTTCCATATCAAAATTTTAAGATGAGTTAATGCTGGAACATTCTGTTTTCTCATTCTAAAACAAGGTCTGTTGACCTGATTTGATCTGTTTTCCCATTGTTTGTTGATGCATTTGTTAACAGGATAATGGAAATTTTCAGGTTAAGCAGTAGGGCTTTTTCTTTTATTCCTCTGAATAAAATTACATGTACTCATCAGACTTTAAAGATATAATGGAACATGGTGTAAATATGCTGTAGATAATGATACTCTGAAAAGTAAAAGGTCTAGATGGTGAAAGGTAAGAAGCCAAGAGTATTTTGACCTCGAGGTGGATAGGGATATTTTTATAATATAGGCAGTAGCTGAACACGAATCAATAGAACAAGAACATTTGTGGTTTTTGGAGCATGGTGTCCATTTCAATGTGTATTTGGGGTCATATGCAATGTCTTTCACATTCATGAGTCCATTTCCATCCACTCCCATCATACCAGCCACCAACTCTTACCTATGCTGTGACATTAGCATCTCAAGCCTCACCATTTAGATCATATTAAGACCCCACTCAAATATATTAATTGATTACTCATTACCTTCAAAATAAAAACCAAACTACTTAGTCTGACATCAAGGTGTACCATTTTGTGAGCATTGTACAAGATAATATAAATTGATTCCTCAATTCACTCATTTAACATAGATTTACTGACATCTTGCTGGCCCATTCCGTGTGCTAAACTTTGCGCTAACAGGTGGTGATCATGGTTCTTGCCCTCAAAGCAAAGTTCACCTTTTACAGGGGGAGACAGAGAAGCAAACCATCATTCACAGTGCAATGTGGTGAAGGTGTAATAGAATTGAACTGAAGATTCTGTCGAAGTTCAGAGGAAGGTCACCAACTTTTCCAGCTTACCTCCCACTACTTCTTTATTCAAGCCTCCTGTGCGAGACTGATTTATTTTTAATTCTCCTAAATATCTTGCTTATTCCCATCTCTCTGACTTAGATCGTATTGGAGTTTTTTTGTGCTTAATCTCACTTTCTGCTTATTCATTCAACCAACATGGACTGAAAGTACATTACATGCCAGAAAATGTGAGCTATCCACTGCTGATATGTGAAAGAGAAAGGCACATTCTTACCCTCTCAAAGCAGACAGTGTTGCCTTTCCTAGTCCCTCCGGTTCCCTCTAAATTCCCCTTCCCTGACTTCTTAGCCCATGGTCTCTTTCTTCTTGAGCTCCAGTAAACTTATTGTCTGTCAAATGTCAAAACTTATATAGTTATTGGAGGATCATTCAGTATCTGCTCATTGGTTAATTTATCCATAGTAATACAAATATCATGGGAAAATAAGCATTTTAGATTATTTTAAAACTTCTGCTCTTATTCCCTTAGTTGAATGATGATTAGTAATTCTGGTGATACTCAGTCTTCTTGTCTGTTAAATGAGCAAATAAACTAGAAATTTAAGTTTTCTTCTAAGTATGCAATTATATATATATTTATTTAAATCTGAAAGTTTGGTATGGATTTGGTAAACTAGATTGAATTTCTTTACATTTTATTTTTAATGCTCATGGGCATCTAGAGGAAGGGGAAGGAGGCTAAAGTGGAGAAAGAAGAAGGAAGCAGATGAAGGAGGAAAAAACAAGGGAAGCAACAGGAAGCAATCAGGAAGAGGGTTGGAAACTTTCTGAAATAAGGGCAAAGTTCCTTCCTTGCAGAGAACATCTCCTTTTCAGGGATTCTTTCTTCCTACTCTCTAGTCAAATCTTTTGAAAAATCTGTATTTGCGTAGAATTCCTATATTGAAAGCAATGGCTGGATTGTTGAGGGGATATTGTATGGCTGGCCTCCTCATTTTCCCAATATGTTTCTCATACAACAGAGTAAAAGAAGTTTAAAAAAAAAGACCCATAGTGTGTCTTTATAAATATATTTCAATGAGGTTCAATGTTAAGACCTCCCCAAACAAACAATGTACCCTGGGTTCTCACGTATTTCTGATATTACAATAATAAAATCATGAACCAACTCCAATTTTTTTCTTTAGATATATTGCTTTAGGCTGAGTCTAATGAATAATTCTCTTTATTTTAACAATTATTTTAACAATTATTTTATTGGGCACATACCATATGCTGGGCAAGGTGTTATTTATAATAACAGATAAATGAAACATAGTTTCTGCTCTAAAGGTATTTACAATTATTGGGGGTACTGTAAACACCTTGAGTGTTTAATCATAAAATCAAGTATGCTTCATTATAACATTTTACATGACATATATATCTACATTTATTTTAAATTTATTCATGCTTATATCTGTATATATGTGCCTATACCCATCTAGACATACACAGTTATGCATTTATAATACTCTAATATTCATATGCATATATATACATGCATGGGAAAAAATTTGCTTCTATATACCTATACAAAAACAAAATTTCATACTTATCAGGGAACGCATCTTTGAGAAAAGTTCCAAAAGTTATAAATATTTTTCATAATTCTACATATTTTGAATCATGGCCCAATTTGAAAATCTAATGATAGTTATGGAAATCCTCCTATGTAAATACTCAATGCTGTGAAATTTTAAGTTTAAAACCTAACCTAAGACATAAGCAAAAGCAGATTTTCCTATAGAAAATTTTCAAATTGCAAGATATTGTCCTGTTCAACAACTTGATGCCAGCTTTTTAAAATTAAAATGCCTACAAATGTCAATTAAAATACTAATGGAACACCTATACCCTGCACAGTTTAAAGCTCTCTGTAGTGAATTCAAATGAATGTAAACAGCCCAGTGAATTAATCATTCACAGGTGTATTGTAATACTTGTCATAGTAATCTTTTAAAATTATTAGCACACGTAAACCTTATGTAGCAAATCAAGTGAGCAGTCACGGATAAACTCTTACAGTGATCGTTGGAAAGGTTTTACTTTAGGGGAAAGGTAAAATCCCTTGGTGATGTTTTGGGAAGTTGATCTCCTGCTGGCTGTTTTGCTAACCCCTTTTTCATAAATTTTTCTGTATCGGGTCTAAGCCCTGGAAATCAAATTGTTAGTCTTCTGTCTTTGCTAGCAGCAACTGCTTCCTTGAACTGTCATTTTAGTCCTAGCAGGTTCATCTTGTTCTCTGATGTTATGCAAAACATACCAGCCTTTTAAATTGCCCGATCCAACCTTATTTGCCACGTATTTTCCACCCTTTGATCCCTCTCTGCATTGCTGTTTATCAGTATCAAAAAGCTGTGGATGAAGGGTGGGCAAATTCATAGGTGCCCAGCACTGCTTTTGGCCCTGGATCCATAAAATCAAGTCTGTCACAGGTCTGGTGCGTTTTCTCTAACCGAATTGCATACATCACAACAGCGCCACTCTCCCCTTTGTTTACCGAGTTGTGTCCCTAACCTTTTTGGCAGCAGGGACCGGTTTCATGGAAGACAATTTTTCCACGGATGAGGGTGCAGAGCTCAGGCGGTGACATGAGCAATGGGGAGCACACGTATAGCACTTCCACCCCCAACTCCGCCGCCTTTCCTAAGTTTCACGGGAAACAATTTTTCCACTGACAGGATGGGGGGGCGCGGCTGGAGCTCTGTGACCCAGTGCCTAACAGGCCACGGACTGGTACCAGTCCACGGCCCGGGGGGTCGGAGACCGCAGAATTGTAAAGGCTTGAATGAGGTTAGTCTCAAAAATAATGACTAACTTTCCCCCTACTCATAGCACATAGCAATTTAGTAATCTATATGAGATCCTTTTCAAAATATTACAGCATAATTTTCCTTTGTAAGAATGATTGCAGCTTCAACGTTACATTATATTCAGGTGACTATTAACATCTGTCATCTCTATTATATTGTAAGCATCACGAGTCAGGGAATGTGTCTAGGTGGTTCATCTTTATAGTCCCAGAAGCTAGCACAGTGCCTGGCATATGGTAGGTAATATTAATATGTGTTGGATGAATTTAACCTTGCCCAAATAGTTTAGGAGTTTCTCCTCTGGAATTGTCTTCAGAGCCGGTTTCCCAGCAACGAGAGAAAATGGCTTTCTTGATTGCTTTAAGAGCAGGAAGGCATTCTCCTTGGTCTGCTTGCTGTGTTCCTTCCTGTCTCTTCCCTTTGCTCCACGTAGCTATTCTCAGTTGGCCTCCTTTCCCTCTGCTCTGAGTGCAGTGGAAGCAACCCCCAAAAGTTACTTGGCACAGCTGTGCTGAGGCTGACCTGGACCCCGGGACAGCACAGACTGAGGGAAAAAGGTAAACAAGCTGTGGGGAAACACTCATGGCACTGGCTGAATGCATCTGGGGCTGTCTACCCGCTGTCGTGGCTGGGACAGCTTGGGTGCAATTAGCTGAGAACTGTAAACGTGCATTGCTGATCGCTCAGGGCTCAAGTTTTAAGCGAGTTAATTATAACTGGGATGGTTTAAAGTTAGAGTTGATAGTGTTAATGGTAATTAACTATGGTGGGGCAGGGGAGCTAAATTTATTATACTGAGGACTATAACTGTTTCTTTTATATATTTCTGTAGTGTCTTTGTTTCTTTTTTTACACCAGGGTTGTTATTTACTTTAGTGACTAAAAAAGATATACAACAAATATTCTTCAGTATCATAAGGGAAATGATGTCCTTAAGTCATTTTCAAGAATTATTAATTAAAAAAGCTTCAGAACATGGTATAAAATGACATGAATTTATAATAAAATAGATACCAATAAAGTGATTGAGCTGATAATAAATCACCTAGAATTACTTTGTTTTGAAATTAATACACACAATTAAACGGTGTGCTGGTTCAGAGAGGGCTCAGAGCTAGGATGCTGCAGGATGCTACAGCTCACCGGCTGTGTGGCTCTGGGCAAGTTACTGACCTTTATACACCCACGTTTCCTCATTTGCAAAAGAAGGATCATCAAAGATTTTACATCATAGAGTGTAAAGCACATGTAAGAGGCCTGGCATGTTGTAATGCTACCTCATCACTGCTGTTGGTATTTTATATTTCAAACACTCTACATATATCATTGTGAGAGAGTTCAAAATATTATTGCCTTATAATCTATCAGAGCTCATTGTTCATATATATGCTTTGAAGTTGAGAAAAATAATGATATTTTATGTGATATCTAGAAAGTTTCTCCTTCCCCCATGACATTCACCCTTTACTGAGCAGTTCTTGACTATATTTTAGTAGCGGTGCCTGCAAACACTGCACAACACAATGGTCTTGTGCTCAGAGAAAAGAACAATGGTCTGGCATGAGGATGATGACGACAATAATGACAATGATGAAGTTGGAGGTTATACACCAGCTCTACTACTTGTGCACTAGCTGTGTGACCTCAGGCAGATCACTCAACCTCTCTGAGTCCCTTTTCTCATTTCTGGGATCAAGATATTCTCTATTTCATCCAGTCACTGTGAAATAATATACGTGAAAGTGCTTTGTGAACTTCTTTTGTTAGTTTTAGTGTTCTAGCTCCACCTCAGTAGCCATGTGCCACTAGAATTTCCCTATGCCCTTCACCCGTGTTTCCTTCCCTCCTCCCTCCCTGCCCCCGAAACTCTCCCACCCTGTCTGAATCTCTTTGAAGTTGTTTATTTCAGCCCTTAAGCTAAGGGCCTGCAATCATTCATTAATATAATTTGTCCCTAGACTTCTTCCCCTCTGGGCTTGCCACTAGTTTAAGGCTTTGAAAGCCAGGGAGGGAGAAATGGTTTAAAAATTCACTGAAACACAGCTTAAAGCAAGACAACCTACCTGAAGTGACTGGAAAACAATCACGCCAGACAGAGTAACTTCTTTATCCTAGAAGCAATAGTGTTCTCTTTAAGTGAAATCTGCAAGAGAAAATCTCCTATAGCTGCAGACACCTGAAGCTCTTCAATATTGGCTTTACTTCCAGCAGTCAGTAAACATTTATCCAACAGTGACAATGATGCCAGGTGGGAAGATCTAAAAGATGAAACTGAGAGTCATTTGTGTCTTTTAGGACCCTATGGTCAGATGCAGTACTTAGAGAAACAAATGCATGTTTAGTGTAGGAAGGAATGTTGGTTGTGTATCAACACACACACACACACACACACACACACACGCATACACTATGTCCTCTAATAATTATATAAATTTATTGTGTTTGAAAAACAAACCAATGGAATCACTTAGAGATGACTTTGAGTGCCATAAACATTGTTTGACTTGTTAAATCAGTGATTTCTTTAGCATGCAGATATGTATTATAAGTAGTAATTGAAATTAAAATGAAAAAGAATTGAAAAATAGAAAATACTAACTTTGAAAACTTTTTATATAGTTTTTTTTATTGACACAGCTGAATCATTAAGATTGCTCAGACTGTATTCCCAAAATAGCCTGCTTCAAATGCACTTAAAAAAATAAAAATAAAAAGACCTGTAAAATAATGGCCTTTGCTGTTTAAGCCCCTGGCTGTACTTACTATTCAAACGTCAAGGCCCTGCATTTTTAAGATACTTCATCACAAATGAGACACATATAGTTTAAGTTCACACACATACACATTCAATTTTAGAATTCTAAAATCCACCAAAATACCTAGAAGCAATGTCTCCCTAGATGTTTCCAACTTAAAGGGTCTGTGAGTTCCATTCCATTGTAAAGCATGCACCGCATTATGTGCGTGACTAGTTTTGCTTTTTAATTGTTTTATCAGATGGCCCATATTTTTCTCTGCAGCTTTAGTGACTGAAAAGACCTGGGGCCCAAGAAAGCCCAGGATGACACTTGTGACTTATCCCGTGGTTTTATGAGTTCCCTTTAATAGACTATCTTCCTCTTTTCAGTGGATATTTGGAAATCTTTCACTTAGTAAATTGAAAATCCTTGTGGGAATACATATAGTACAGATCAAAATTCAGGCCAAGAGAGAATACAAAGACACTTTCTGGCCAGGAAAACTAGCTATGTAAGAGATAGAGGCTGTGCTAATGAAATGAAGGAATGGTAGAAAACTTTCCTTAAAGGACAATGGGAAATGGGTCAAGTCCCACAAGTATTGGTTGAATTCACTGCTTGGTGAGAACCATAGACAGCTGGTTAAAAGCTGAGCCCACACTCATTGTTAGAAAAGCAACGTGGTTGGATTTTTTTCCAGCTCCTCTGGGCTATTGTTATGAAAAATAAGGACAACCGTTAATGTAAAGTATAGCTTCTAAGAAACTCCTCGGAAATTGAGAGAGGGAGGGAGGGAAGGAAGGAAGGAAGAGAAAGAGAGAGAGAGAGGGAGAGAGTTGATGGAGCTGTAAATGCTCCATGGATCAAAATGTAAAGGGTAGAATAAAAGCAGTTGCTCCCTAAAATTTTAGCACCACTGAGCTTCTAATGCTGTTTTCCCTTTTCTTGGCTAGTGAGCGGGCCATTTATGACACATGGCTATTATTGCCAGCGTTACATTTTTCCCAGGCTAGGTATCTAGTCTACTCATGCTCTCTGCTTCTTGCCTTTTATTTTCTTCTTGTGTGTGTCTGTTTTACTGTTTATGAATAGTTTCATAAGAGGAAAAAAAGGAGATGGAGGTTAAAGTCATTTTTTTCCTTGTTAGCAGCACTTATAAATGTTTGAAGGGGAGGAGGTGATAACAAACAACTAAAATAAGGTTTTTCAACTATACCCAAATATTCTTGCCAGGGTATTTCCCAATTGCCATGGATAATTGTAAACTAGTGGATTGCTATTAAATAATGCCTTCAGGTTTAATATTTGAATGTTTTTGTCTAAAATCTTATTGCTACCAGCTTCCTTATACAAAGCTATTAACGTTTGCTGTGGAGCCCATGCCAAGAGGCGCTCGGAGGTGGGAGTGCCAAGCTGTGACCGCATACCAGGCAATGTTTGTCCCCCGTGTTGGGCCTCATTCCTTGCCATTCACTGAGAAGGGCTTCCTCGTATGAGGTCAGTGTGTCCTAGCCATGGTTTTGTGACATCTGAGAATACTTCCTATTACTTCAAGGGATTATACAATCCTGAAAAATCATTTCAAAACAGATTAAAATTAACCTTATTTTTGTAAACATGCCCTGTGTCTTACAATACTCCCCTTACTCCCTTTTTGGCAAGGAGAGGAATGAAAGAATACTGTCATTATGTGAACTCAATTTTATTTTTTTCTTTCATAGAAACCAGTTATTGAAGCTCCATCAGGTGTCTGACACTATATGTACATGAGGTATCAGTAACCTGAATGGAGTTCATAAATTAAGAAACTCAAACTATAAAAACGTCTAGATACCTAGCCCAGATCAGTTAGCTGTAAGGAACAATTCTATAATTTTAACCTAGTGTCTATAACAAAAGTCTTTACTCTTTCCTGTATACCATACTCATTATCTAGTTCCTTAAGTTCGGGGACTATGTCTTAACAAATTTTGTATATCCCGCAGTCTAGAAATGAAAACCCAGAGTCAGAGACATGAATTTTAAGTAGTCACTTGGATAAATCACATGACCTCTCTGGGCCTCACACACTTCATTTATGACTAGACAATACTAGTTAATATTTATGGACTACTCAACTTTATGGCAGGCATAGCTAAGCATGTTACATATATTACCTTAATTAACCCTCCTGACACCCTATACCTATGTTATAGGTATAATTAAACGATTTATATAGAAGAGAAATAAGAGACTGAGATGAATAGTTTGGCAAGTTTCCAGAGCTAAATTGGTGGGATCATGAATGAAATGTAGGCTCTCCCCCTTCCTTAAGTATGGATTGCACATGGTAACTTCTTTCCAGTGAGAATTGTGGAAAGGAGAGGAGAAAAGAGGCCTTACAGTGGTGAAACCTGTCAAACTCTACCTCAGCCAGTGAGTCAAGGCTAACACCTGCAGGGACAAGTCCTGTTGATGGTACGCAGCCTTGACACAAGGTGATGAAAGTGGCCATCTGTGGTATTCTTCCCCCACACTCATAAATCTTGTTTAGTCATGAGAAAAACATTAGACAAATACAAGTAGAGGGACAGTCTCCACAATACCTCACCAGTACTTTTTAAAACTGTCAAGGCCGTCAAAGACAAGGCAAGTATGAGAAAATGTCACGGTAAAGAGGAGCCAGAGGGGACACGATGACTTAATGTAATGTGATACCCCAGATGGGTTCTTAAAACAGAAAAAGGACATCAAGATAAAACTAAGGAAATCTGAATAAAGTAGGGACTTTACTTAGTAATTTGCTGATGCTGGTTTGTTGGTTGTGACAAATGTGTCCTACTAACAAAGGATGTTAACAATAGGGGATACTGGATGTGAGTTACACAAGAACTCTCTGTACTATCTTTGCAACTTTTCTGAAAGTCTAACACTTTTCTAAAATTAAAATTTTATTTTTTTAAAAAACTGTATAAACCATTGTGATTTTCCTTTCTAACCTTTGGCTTGGTCATTAGGTTATTATTGTCCTTGGTGGGGGGAATCTTTGAATATGTTCTCTTGGCTTTGACTCAAACAGAAAGTAAGGCAATTGACTGGTGTTGGTAAGTACATTGGTTAAATAATTCTGCAAAAATACTTGCTAGGAATTTTAGGAGTGAGCTTTGCTTTTCTGCTATCTGGGCTATACACTGTTGGCTGCCCACCTGGGAAGACTGCAGACTACTCAATAGGGCACACATCAGTCGGTCTTGACATTGTGATTAAAAATCTGACCCAGTGGAGCACAAAGTCTGGTTGTATGTCATATCAGGAGACCACATCAGAACTCATGTTTTTGCAATAACAAGCTGTGATGCTGCAACACTGGGGCATGTTTTAAAGGTGAGGCTACACACCAGGAACAGATGATCCCTCAATCAACAACAATCCTGTTTTTATTCCACCTGTGTTAAAACCATCTGTCATAAGAGAAAAAGCAAAACAAAATAAACAAATAAATGAAAGACAATCCAAACCAAATATTCATTCCTTCCTCTTGGTAAATATAGACATGCTAATTAGCATTTTGAATATTAAGGGTTCTGGGAAAAATTATAATTTATATGAATATTACTACCTAAATATTTGGCTTTATTTTCCAGAATAGGTACAATGAGCTAATTAAGGATGATAGAAATATAGATAAATAGTGGAAGAGGAATATCAGTAAAACAGTGAAAGATGCTGAACAATCTCACCGTTGTCAAACTAGCTGTTTAATACCATTTATTGAATCTTTTGTGCTTTTTATTAAACAGTTGAAAATTATTTTTTATATTTAGGATGTTTATTTTAATGACTTAAATTACAGAAGATGGAAATGTATATCTGTAAATATACGACATTGTTTTATTATTGCTCATTTTGATAAAATTCTGCCTTTTATTCAGAAGCATATTTTAAATCAATGAATTTATGAGGAAACATACAAGTAAAATGTTAGAGCATTTGCATTTTGTAAAAAAAACTATAGGAATTAATACCTTACATATTCAGAGTAATTTCTCTTATTTACTGTTTATCAACTTTAAAAAATATTGAGAAACTGGCAACATTACTTAATTAGCTTCCAAATATTTAAAACTGCTTAATACTGGTTATTTTTTCACCCTGTAGCACTTGCTAAAGCAGCATAAATAAAACATTTCAGCAAATTCCCCCTTAGTTATTGGGAATAAAAGAACAGCTGATTTGAGCCTTACCTTCATATTTTCTGAAAGATTTCAATCCAAACCCAGGAAGATTCTTTTAATAGAATTGATGTGTTTCTCTGCTTCAGGGATTAGAGAGGAAATTGATTGATGTCCCTCAAATACTGGTCGAGTCTAAGGTTTAAAGATCTAAGGTTTAATTGGATTTGAAGAGTTTTTTTTTTTTAAATCTATATTCAAGTGAATATGTGAATATTTCCCTTCATCATTTTTCGTGGTTTTTTTTTTTTTTTTTTGTGACATTGTCTACCTGCTTGTCTCTTGGTATTTCTGCATTCTTTCCAGTCATTGCTTGACTGGGAATGCATTCTTTTTCTTTTAGGCTACTTTCTTAAAATTTTGCTGGCAAAAACAGTCATAAGAATGATCAATGCAAAGCAGGTTGATAATGATCAGACTTGGATGCATGAAATGATGTAGGCCTCAGGTGGGGGTGAGTGGGGTGGAGGAGAGATTTAGACACTTGCCTCACCACACAGTGAGTGGAATGTCCCCAGTATGAAGATTTCCTGCTTTCTTTGGAAGGCGGCCCCTAGGGCTGTTTGGGGAAGAATTATTCCATTGCATTCCTGAAGACTTTGGTCATGTGCTCCTTGCCTTTGCTAGGTTCTTCATACACTTAGCATGGCTC
The DNA here is from genome assembly GCF_041146395.1 of Eulemur rufifrons. Taxonomy (NCBI): domain Eukaryota; kingdom Metazoa; phylum Chordata; class Mammalia; order Primates; family Lemuridae; genus Eulemur; species Eulemur rufifrons. The sequence goes on from NC_090998.1 coordinate 49,049,746, forward strand.
AGGGTCATTGCCTATCAGGCTGGTAGCCACAGGCCTGAACTCTAAATTCTTATCTTTATGTGTCTGCTCCAGCTCTATAGTAGCTGAATCATGAATCACAGGTACCCTGATAGTCCAGGGTGTGTGTGTGTGTGTGTGTGTGTGTGTGTGCGCGTGCGCGTGCGTGTGTTTAAAGGGCCATAACAGCAATACTGATCTTCTGTCTAAGTCTGTTTTGTGCTGTTGTAACCGAATACCTGAGACTGATTAAGTTTTAATGAACAGAGATTTATATCTTACCGTTCTGGAGGCTGAGAAGTCCAAGGTCAAGGGGCCCACATCTGACGAGGCCCTTCTTGCTGCATTATGCCGTAGCAGAAGGTAGGAGGGCAAGAGAGCGTGTGCGTGAGAGAGAAATGGGGCTGAACTCATCCTTTTGTCAGGAACCCACTCCTTCAATAATGGCCTTAATCCATTCTTAAGGGCAGAGTCCTCATGACCTGATCACCTCTTCAATGTCCCACCTCTCAACACTGATGCATAGGAGATTAGGTTTCCAACACATGAGCTTTGGGGGCCCTATTCAAACCATGCCATATTCTGAGTCAGGATTTGCCCAAAGCATACAGAATGAATATAAAGTGAGAGAGAAAGGAAGGAAATAGAAAGGAAGAAAAAGAAAGACATAATGGATATGATAAGTATGTGGGTGATGGGATGGAAAGACATTAATGGGCAGGGGCTACTATAGATTGAGTGGTCAGCAAAGGTGTCTGGAGAAGGCAAAACTCAAGCTGAGAGCTAAATGACAAGTAATATACAGTTACAAAGAGAACAATTGGAAGACTATTCTGAGCAGAGGAAAAAGCTAGTGCAAAGCCCTTGGGTTGGCATAATCTCAGTGTGCTTGAGGATCATTTCTATGGCTGGAGGGGAGTAGGCAAGGGGAGAGAGGTGAGAGATAAGATCAGAGAAGTAAGTGAGGCTGAATTGTGGAGGGCTTTGCCAACTACTGTGAAGAGTTCAAGCTTTATTTTAAATATGATTGAAAGCCACCTAGAGGTTTTCAGGTAAGGAATGAGGGTCACTTGATCTGATATACATTTTTAAAGATCACACATTTAAAAAAATACTAGGAAGAATATGTTATAGGAGAGAAAGGTAAAAGAATGGAAAAACGAATGCCAGTGAGGAAGCTGTTGCTATAAGGCCAAGTGAGAAGTGACGGTGGCTTACACGAGGGAGGTGATGAAGTGGACAAGCAGAGAAATAGACAATTCTGCGTGACAGAGAGGACACGACCAATGGATGGATTAGAAGTGGGGGGTAAAGGAGAAGCGGGAATCAGATTTAAGTTATAGATTTTTGTCTTGAGGAACTAGGTGGATGGTGGTGCCTCTTTCTGGGATGGGCAATGCTGGTGGAAAATCAGATAGGGGAGGGCTGTGAAGTCAGGAGTTGTTTTGACCACAGTATTTCCAAGATGTCTAATTGAAGATGTCGAGTTGGCCCCATTGGATTTATAAGTCTAGGGACTTAAATGTCATGACTAAGACACATCTAGAGATTTGACTTGGCTGTCACCGTCTTATAAAGTAGATATAGGGGGCTTTTGGACATAGCCCTAGTTCACGTCAACATTTAGAGGTTGGGGAGAAGAGAAATTATCAGTGAAGGTGTCTGAAAAAGAACAACTCAATAAGACAAAAGAAGGACCAAGAAGGTGAGATGTTATGGAAGCCAAAAGAGGAAGGTATTTCAAGAAGGATGGTGCGGGCAATGTTGATTGCTGATGAGAGAGAGAAGTGACCTGTGGATTTGGCAACATGGACATCACAGTAGAACAATCTTTGAGGTATGGTGCAGGCTGAAGCATATTTGGAGTAGGTTAGGTATATGGAAGTAGAGGTCTTGAATAGAAAGCCACTCTTTATAGTCAAGGGAGTATTTTTGTTTTTAATTAGAGATTAGGAATACATTTGAATGCTGATGGCCGTGTGAAGTAAAATTCAGTGTTTGGAAAAGATAGTGAAATACAGCTTTTGTAGAAAAACTTTGAAATTTGAAACACCACTTTGTCCCTTTTAATGCATCAACAGTTTTTTGTTTGTTTGTTTGTTTGTTTGTTGTGTGTGTGTGTGTGTGTGTGTGGAAAGAAATTGCTCCTTTTTAAATTTTGAGGGTTTGTTAATTCTCCAACATATTGAAGCCAAAAAATACCGTGTGAGTAACCTCATTCCTTACTGCCCCATTTTCATATAACGTTTGTGATGCCCGTGAGTAGAACATTCCTGTAGACCCAGATGTGTGGGAGTTCAGTGAGACTCAAAGTGAGTACAAAGTAAGGGTATCACGTCTAGGACCAAGTATGCAGGGGTGCTGACAGCCCCTAGTGAAAGCACTTTCCATTCAAATCAGAATTTGCTTCAAACACAGAAAAGAAGCACCAGTGTTCTGAAAAACATGAGCAATCAGGGAATCCTATCATATTCTTTCTTAGTTTTATTATTTTCCAGTGCAAATAATGATACAGAAAGGGATAGTTTCTTTTCCTTTCAATCATTCCGTACTCCTTAGTAAGCTGAGGATAGATAGCATGGGTAGATGTACATATATCAAGAAATTAACTAAAATAGTTGAGTTGGTTTTGTGCATTATTTCTGCTATTCTGATAAAAATATACATGTGCATGTGTAAGCTGGGAAATTCAAACTGTAATTTTGATGATTCCATATGAGCTAAATACACTTACATTTGCATTTAAATCTGGCAATATACAACATAAAGATAAATGTTGAAAATTCATGCTAAAAATGTACGATTTAAATTTTTCTTAGGACAATATTAAGTAGCAAATAAGAACATCATGGTAATTCAAGAGAGATAATGTGGAAGGAAAGCACTTTAGATTTTAGTACTCTTACTAGCACTTTCCTACTTTTTTTTTTTTTTTTAAACAAGCAGCCATGCATTGTTATTTTGTGTGGGTACCACAAATTATGTAGCTAGAGCTGGGGCTAGGCATTGTGCTGGGAAACAGAAGTATAATGATGAACACGTAAGATATAGATCCTATCCTGTCATCATGGACTTTACATTTGAGCAGGGATAATTTCATAATACCAATTGTTGTAAGAGGTACGAAGGAAAGGTACAGGGTGCTATGAGAACATGTAAGTTGGAAAACCAGCTGTAGTGGGCATTGCTGATTGCCTACTCAACAGCCCTTCTCCCTTGCCAACAAAATTCACCTCCTTTAGAGACTGAAATTGCCAGACCCTTACTTTCCCAGCAGGTAGGGTATAGACTAAATCCCATCCAATGCTATCTGAATGGAAGTCAGTTGGATACAGGGACATTTTTGGAAAAAATTTTTCTCCCTGATTAATAACGAAATATGTAAGGAGAAAACCCGTCCTTTCTTTCCTTTAACTTTATATATTGTTATATGAGGACATGATGCCTGGCGCTGTGGCAACCATCTTGTGATCATGAGGGAAAACCAGGAAAACAGTGGAAAGCTTAGGCGGGGCTGTAATATAATTTTGAACCTCTGAGTCAATCCAGAACTATATGCTATAGAATTCTTGTTAGGTAAAATAAAAATTCTCACTGTTAAAGATACTTCTAGTTGGGTATTCTGTTGTTTGCTGTCAAGACTTCCTAATTGAAACATTTATCTAGTCTGGGTGATCAGAGAGGTTTCACCTGAGGAAGCCACATTTGCATATATACCAAAAGGGTGAGCAGGAATTAAGTTTTCAAAGATTTGGGAGAATAGAGTTCCAGGCAGACAGCATAAACGTGTGTGAAGCTCCCAGATCAGGAAAGTACTTGGTGTGTTTGAGAAGCTAAGATTCCCAAGAGTATGTTCTGAGGACCAGAGCAGATGCGCAGTATCCTGGACATCAGGTTCTAGGATACACCAGCAGACAGCCAACTCCACCCTTTTTCTTCTGGAAGATGGTGATGAGCTTGTTGCTGCTACTCTGCAAACTGTCCAAGAAATTTCAGACTCCAGAACTCAGTGGATCTATCAGCTTTCCCCCCAGCTAACAGGTAGCAAAAGTGATCTTAGCATTTTGTTCACAGTCCCACTTGTGGAAAGTGGATGCCTCGTCTGCATGTAGCTACTGTGAGCGGTGACACAAAGCTTATCAGATTTTTAGCAAGCTGTAAATCCTTTGGCACGTAACCTTCCTTGTCCTGATAAGTAGGCAAGATGATGTGGAGGCAGCAGAGAGCATAGAGTGTAAAATCCATGGAGGCGTGCTTCAGCAGGTAGACTTCAAATAATTTTATGAAAGACTTGGATGATTCCCCAAATGATAAGAATAAGGAGAAGAGCAAAGTTATCGGGAGTGTTTGTATAATTGCAGTTTTAATGGTTAGAATCCACTCAGCTGCCATGACGAAGGTGTGGCCTCGCTGCCCGATGGTTTCCACAGATAATGACACCTTAAGGAACAAGGCTGTCAGAGCCATTATCATCATCGTGTTTACCAACGTTTCATCACAGTCATCAGATTCAGTGCCAGAAAGCGGGAGAGCTGTGCTTTACAGCACGGACGTGTACCTCAAAAGCCTATTTAAACTGCAATTACACAATAGCAGTGATTTTCTGTAATTTGTGGGAGGAAGGAAATGAAACGCTGGACCCTGAGTTGGAAACACACACACACAAAAAAAAAGTAAGAGAAGGAAATAGCATTTTAATTATGTTTAAAAGAACGTATATGGCACCTGTCAGCATTATAAAATTATTAATCCTCATAATGGCCCTATTAGTCAGTCCCACAGTTGAAAGAAGAGGAAATTAAAGTAATGAGATACCTAAGTGGCTTGTCCCCAGCATGAGTGAACTAGAGACATCAGGGAATAAAACTGGCGCTCTTGATTTGGCGAGTGGTTTTATGTCACCCTTTCTCTCGGTTTTTAAGCCTTGACCTAGAATGGACAGGAAATACAAGATGACGTACTGGGGCCCAGACTGCCATTGCCCTTGTGATGTGAATCAAGTAGAAATAGCATGATTTAGTTGCTGAATAATCTTCTAAAAAGGAAAATTCTGAAGCTACAAGAGATATTTTAGTAGATTTTAAGGAAAATCTGATGAAAGTATCTAACTTGAGTTAGAAGGGGCATTTGCTGTCTTCCTGTATGAGTGGGTTTTTTTTTTTCTCTCTCTGTTTCTTTCTCTCTTTCATTCATTGCATGTGAGTTGAATGCCTGTTACGTGCCTGGCATGGCTCTATTCACTAGGAATATAGCAGTGACTCAGCCAGTCCAGGTTCTTTTGCTCTCACAGAGCTTACGTTCTGCAGGGAGGGAGACAAGCACTGGACAGTGAAAAAGAAATGAAGAAGAGCATACCAGAGAATGATGTCCGCCAAGGGAAACAGAACAAGGTAAAGGAGAAAGCATGAGTCTGGAGTGTGGGGTTCCTTTGGCTACGGAGATCTGGGAAGGATTTTCAAAAAGTGAAATAAGCATGGAGACCTAGAGGGTCATGAGGACAGATTCCTGGTGATAAGGTCTGCAAGTGCAAAGGCCCTGAGGTAGGAACAAGCACAAGAGGTAGGAACAAAAAGCATGGAGACCTAGAGGGTCATGAGGACAGATTCCTGGTGACAAGGTCTGAAAGTGCAAAGGCCCTGAGGTAGGAACAAGAAAGGCAGAAAGAAACCAGTGTGGCAGAATTGTAAGGAGAAAGAGGGTGAGTTGTAGGAGATGCAGTTGGAGAGCCATTCATTTATTCATTCATTCAAGAAAATGGAGTACTGCATGCCAGTTACTGCACTAGGTGCTGCTTTGGAGGAAGGTTCTATGCCTTTCTTCTTTTGTTGGCTCTTGTGCAAGATTCTCCAGAATTATAAAATTGAAGAGAAAAAAAATGCCCTACCCAGTGGGCCTCAGTCTCCTGTTTCTTTCATGCCTGTTCTGCAAAGAGGTGGTTAATGACCTTATTTTGCCTTATGTACTTTCATAGAAAAAAACCCTAACACATTATTCCATGCCTATTTTTAAGGTAGTTTATGAAATAGGAATGAATACTGGCACAGTTTGTTCCGGTGAGTCTGTAATAATCAACTACTCCCTTTCTTGGCATATTTTGGCCTACGAAGGGATTCTAATTGAGAGCGGTTTTGCAAAAATCAGCATTTAGTATTCTGTGACACTCATTTGGCAAGTACTTTGTTGGTATAATAGGCTTCAATGTATAAAGTAATTTGAAGAGTGGTTCGGAAAAGAATCTTAACCAATCTCCATGTGGACCCTGACAGATGACACTGCTGAAGGTTTCCATCCCGGTGGAATCAGCATAGATTTGTGCATTTATGGGTTTAGTTTCATTGGTTAAGTACAAACCACTGTAACACATACTGGATCAAAGGATATATATGATTTTCTTCTGCTATGTCCAAAGCCTTGACCATGTACTGAACCTTAGAAATCTCAAAAAAGACCTACACATCAAATATTATTTGCTTCTCATTTTTATTCCCTTTTGGTTTAGATTTTATGATCACTTGAGCCTATGGAGGTAATACAATACTGTATACACTTACCTTATTTTAGCCCAGACACATGAAATAGTTTGCTAGGAGGAATTGAGGACAGTTGGCATAGTTGATTGGTTGATGTAGGTGATTTGCCAATATCAATGTACACTTCATTATAATTGTTTTGGTGATACTTGAAAACAAATTATGTCTGTCCTGTTTGAATTACAGGTGTGAGGAAGGTCACATAATTTGATTATATGACAAATTTGCTGATTTCCAGCTTCCACTACTGTCAATGCCTTGAGTAGAGAGGCTATATCTTACAGCCATTTCCCTCAACATCTAATACAAATCCTGGCCTCATAGAATGAATTGGGAATTGTTTCCTCCTCTTCTATTCTTTGGGAAGTCTTTGTAAAGGAATGGTGTAATTCATCTTTAAAAGTTTGATAGAATTCATCAGTGAAGCCATCTGGTCCTCGGCTTTTATTTGTGATGAGTTATTTTTAATTACTAACTTAACCTCTTCACTTGTTATGAGTCTCGTCATATTTTCTATTTCTTCATGAGTCAGTTTTAGTAGTTTGTGTCTTTCTAGGAGTTTACCCTTTTCATCCAGGTTATTTAATTTTTTTGAATACAGTTTATAAATATTTTTATTTAGACACAAATTTTCATGAACAGAGCATTTCATAAAATGAAGCAAAACCATATGAAAGTCCATGTTAAAGTACTGGAGATGTCATCTTCAAATAAATCCTGTTTTGGGGAGAAAGAAATAAAGATATTAAATTATTATAGTTGAGCCTTTCTTCAAGGATCATTTGCTTATCAGAAACCCACTAACATATCCATATCATTGGGATTTGTTGAATAATCCTAAGGTTATCTATGGCCTGGAAATCTGGACATAAGGTATAGCCAAACCTTGTACAAACTGGATGGGAGAATTGCAAAGTCAGGACTAGATAAATTCACTGGCTCAAGTGAAAAGATGAGTTATTGTATGACAGTATGTTAAAATGGAAATTAAGGGGATAGGAAGAGATTTGTTCAAGGATACGAAATTACAGCCACATAGGAAGAATAAGTTCTAGTGTTCTATACCACTATAGAATGAGTATAGTTAATGGTATTATATTATATAGTTTCAAATAGCTGGAAGAAGGAAATTAAATGTCCCCAACACAAATGATCAATGTTTGAGATGATGAATATATGCTAATTACCCTGATCTGATCACTATACATTGTATGTATTGAAACATCACTATGTCCATGTACAATTATTATATGTCAGTTAAAAAATAAAAGAAAAAAACCCCAAATGGAAATTCCACCACAAGCAGTTATAAAGGGTTAAAGTGTTAAAGATGAAGGAGCCAGAATTTGTAAAAAGTATTTCTTAGTGCTGTGCTGTATGCTTTGTCCCTCCCTCCTCTCAAAGGGTAGAGGTAGGAGGATCTGATCTTCCCTTCAAGCCCAGGAAAGGGAGTTTCAACGGGCTTACCTGAGAGAGTAGATGGAGGATACTAAGTGTTGGTGTCTGGCTCCTGCCCACGCAGAATGAGAGGATGTTGCTTTGGGCTCATTCTTCATGTCTCAAATTTGCCAGAGCAAAGATGCACAGGTGCCTTCTGAGGAACAGGAAATTAGGAGAACTTCAGGAAGAAATGTCTAACAATGGGTTCTTTAAAGAACCCATAAAAGTAATGCAAAAGTATGCCAGACTCCCAGAGATGGAGAAACCAGATTTTGGCTGTGTTAGGTAAGAATGTTCTTTTCCTTTACTTCTTCCTCCTCCCACTGCCCACTCCGCTACCCCTTCAGGAACTGAAAATAGCCAGTGAATAGGAGAGGAGGTAGAAAGAACTAGTAAATAGGCCAGTACTATCCTTTCCCAAGGCAAAAGTTCTTTCCCAGGGAAGAAAGTGTTAAGAACTGTGAAGGGTCTGAGATTTTATCCTGTTTGCAAGTTAGACTGCTACAGTTTCATGGATTCTGGTAGAAGACAAAAGACTCCTGGGCCAGAGACAAAGGACAGTTTATTACTCACAGCAATAGTAGAGGCCAGACTATTAGCACTTTTATGCTGGTTCCCCTGAGCCTCAATTCCCACAGGGTGATTGAAAGAGGGTCGTATTCTATCTGCACATGCAGTGGATTGTGTTACAGGAGAGGAACTCTAAATTTAGGAAACCTGAATGTTTTTTAATAGGTAATAAATATGCCTGCCCTTTTCTCCAGAGGGAGACATTATCTTTATTGTACTGGACTGTAAGCAGTCTGCTCTTTCTTCCTGAGGGAGACATTCTTGCTCCCTTCTAAGGCTGTTCACTATGCAAAGATCCTTGAAAGATGGTACAGAACAAAGAAAGTCATTGCCTCTCTAGCAAAATATGAAACATGGGATACCCATGGCTTATACGTTGATAGTGTCTATAAAATTTCAAGGAAATTGTAATTAAATTCTGCAAACACCTGACATCGGTTGTAAGAACTTGTGAGTAGAGCCGGGTCAGATCAAACCCATCTCACTCATAAACTACTTAAAGCATGTGTTCAGCTGATGGGCGTTCCATCATCCCTGCTGCTGAAGAGACATGGCCTTCAGCAGGTGAGAGGGATAATTAGCCACCGTCCCTAAAATATGCACCAAGGACACTTTTTAAAGTAGTTTTCTTATTGTGGACAAATCTCATGCAATTGTGCTATTAAATTATTTTCATTATAATAATTATAAAATAATTATTTTAAATTTAAATTAATGAAATGATTAAATTATTTCTATAATAATTTAAGCCACATTTTAAAAGCTACTAAATAAGAAGAGTGAGACATTGTATTGTTCCTGGATAAGAACCAAAAATTTTTGGTAATCCTAAATCCCTTTATTAGCCAAGTAGTATTTATTAGCATATATTACTGTTGGCTTAGGGAAAACCGTGGCTTTTTAAAGTGATACAAAGCAATTATCCTTATTAACAGAGCTAGGGGTAAAGATCAGGCTAAGGGTGCAGTAAAAGAATGAGACAGGGTGTCAGTTTTGTTAATTCTTTTTAAAACATTTTTTTCTTTGCTGTTATTCCCATAGAGTTCTCTATTTATGGTGTAACACATCTTCCTTGCAGATTGATTTAAAAGGAGAGTTTTGACAAGCTGTTATAAATTTGCAGATGTTTGACTTGTATCTCTCCTTTAACCTTCTCTCTTTTTTTTTTTTTCCCAGCAAAAGCTTTCTAATAAGGGACAGCAGTAATAAAAAGAACTACGGTTATAACAGTTATGTTTGTTGTTATTATCTAAAGCAACAAGCATTTCTCAAAACATAAGAAATACATTCTCTGATTAATGCTTTGGAGGGATTGCTTGCCAGTACAACATTCTTTTCCCTGTCTCCCTGAACAGCCTACAAATAAGATTTTTGTTTTTTTTACAGGGGCTGACAATCAAAGTTATGCAGTCATTTTCTAAAACATAAAATATGTATTTGGTATGTTTTTTCTCACAAGGGATGATTCTTTTATTGTTCTTTTGTTTTTTCTCTCCTTGAAAAGATAGCTCCTTTTCTGGTATCCTATAAGGGTTACTTAAGACCAAGCTGCTTCAGGTCATCTTTCATTTTCATGCAGATTTGTTGGCAGTTTTGTTTGTTTTGTCCAGAAGGAGATTTTGTTCTCTGCTCTAGGGCTGATTTTGAAAAGGAAGATAATCACATAAGTGAAAATAGTCTTTTATACTCATTGGCTAAATCCAATATACTATTGGTTTCCCTACTGCTCAACTTGACTCTGAGACCCCAAATCAAGGGCAAAGATGCTCAAAGGATATTGCCTGGCCCTTGGGGGTGTGTGTGTGTGTGTGTGTGTGTGTGTGTAAGAAGCAGACTCTCAGAAAAATCGCAGAATGCAGAACAAAGCTTAAAGTGCAAAATTTTGTTTATGGCAATATAGGGTGGGTCTATATTATTAAAATATGCTGAATTATGTCAGTCCAGTAATGCAAAATGGTACAGCCACTTGGTAAAGTTTGGTGCTTTCTTAAAAAGTAAACATTTGCCACCATTCAATCCAGCCAGTCCACTCTTTCCCCTGTCATTCTCATTTTATAATAAACACCTCTGACTTCTGGGAATTACCATGAAAAATACCTACAATGACAACAGTCATTTTTTAAAAGATGAAAATTTCAAGCAGTGTATAATCTCCAAAACCTTCTAAATTTATTTCTTAATATTTTGCAGTGAGAGCTGATGTTCGATATTAGGTATTAAAGAATACTAAAAATCTCATAAAAATTCAATTTAAAAACTGCATAATTCTTTTAAACTCCTATTTTGTAAGTAAAGAGACTAAGGATCAGGTGGCTATGAACCTGAAGTTACACAGCCAGTAAATTGTGGACACAGGATTTAAATTCAAGTCTGCATGACTCAAAGCTGTGTTCTTTCCAACCATGTAGGTGTACTGTATGTATTAAAAAATAAAAGGCAACTGATATACCTCAGAAAGGTTTTAAGCTACATGGGTAGACACAAAAGTAATTTTTTCCTGATAATCAGAAAATTTAACTCATGTTATTGCGGTCACCCAAGGTCCTATTTTAGCAATTACTACACGGATCCCACAGACAAACCCCATTTTCAATAATGAGGGAGGCTATGATTTTGGAGTCAGAACATCTTATCAACAAAAGAGATGTTTGCATAGGAAAACGTAAACTAAGCATCTCAAAGTACCTATAGTAGATATAACTGAGAAACAGATAGAACTAGATGGTGTTTTTTTTTTGCAATTTTTCTCAAAACATTAATATATAGTAACATACATCAAGTGCTTGTATGTGCCAGACATCATGTTAAGCCATGTCCATGAAGGATCTTACTAAATCATCACTTGAATCTTATGCATTAAAAGTATCATCAAGGCCCCATTTTACAGATGAGGAAACTGAAACTTAGTAGTTGATTCTCACGTATTGAGGCTCAGAACATGATACCCCAAAGTATGGCACCTTGGCATGTGGGTACTTTGAACTGAAGGACATTGGGAGGACCTCAGAAGCAAATTCTCTCTGACCTTCTCCTGCCCACCTGTCTCCCACCCCATTTTCTCCCTCGAAGCAAGTCATAGAAACCAGAATTCCTCTTCCTCAAGGTAGATCATAGAAACTAGAACTCCTCTCCCCTAAAGCAAGCCTTAAATCCTAGAAAGGTCACTCTCTTCCTTTTCCCTTGAAGGCCTCCGTTCCAGAAGGGCCCTGCCCATTATGGGAGTGGGGCTTTGTGTGGGGAGATAGGAATGCTACACAGAGAGGCCAAGAAGACTCTGAACGGACAGGCCTTGCTGGGTTTCTCAACCCGGTCTATTACCATTAGGTCATACCCTTTGTCCAATCACATTTCTACATGGCTGTCCATACTTCATCAAACGTAAGCATCAAAATATACTTTTGACCTGAGTATTTGGGTCTTCACTTCTGGAGGCTCCCATGTCACATAAAACTGTGATTAAATAATTTTGTTTTGTTAACCTGTTTTTTGCTAGAGGAGTGTTGGCTGTGACCCTTATGAAGAGTGAGGAAATGTATCGCACCTTCCTGCCCCTACACACCCAATGTCATGCACTGCTATGTAGTGGGGCCAGGGTCTGACTCCAGAGCCTGCTCTGTCAATCAAAAAGTCACCACAAGCATTTACCTGCAACAGATGAAACTGCTTGTGTTTTATTTATCCTTCAAATAAGATTTTTTTTTGCACTGAAATGTTTTGTTACCAACACTGGCACCAGGATACATGCTTGACATTAAATAAAAATGTCTGTTTCATGAACAGCTGTCCCCATCCACCTTTTCTTCCCCAACTGAAACTGGAGGACTGGTGCGTTTTGTGCACAAATGGAAGCTGGCACACAGGGCTTGGTTTTGAGAAAAAAGACAAGTCAGACATATGCTATTCAGCAATTGAAAGAGAAGAGACTCCAGATACTACAAGGAGAAACTTTTCAAAGAAAGCAGAGTACCTCAATCATTTCCATATAAAAGACACAGGGCTTGGGATTCAATAGCTTTTTCTTCTTTGGAGAAAATGAATGCAGCTTTTGCCAGCTGATAAAAATTTGAGAGGAGGCATTTGCCTGTGCTTATTCCAGGCAGAAAATAGGTCTGTGACTATTGCTTTGTGCTTGAGGCCTTTTCTCATGTCATGCTGTATGTCTAGCAGGTGATGTCATTGGCCTCCAGAGCAAAAGCAACTCAGGGTCCCAGTATAGTTGCCTGGTGTGGATGGGTCATTTGTGTCTTCTGAATTTGCATGACTGAGGTATAGGCCGAGTTCTCAGCTGGGTATTAATTTTGCTGGATAAATAGGGCCAGGGTGATGAATAAGGTATAGAAGCTTCCAAGTTACTAAAGCAAAATATGGGGGCAACAAGTCAGGAAACACAGGGTTTAAGTGTGTGAGCTCACGTACCTGACTCCATGGGTTTGTGTTACAGTTCCCTCTCTTTAGTGCTGCCTCTTGTCCTTCCTGGACTTAGGAAAAAAGAAGAAAGGATTTAGCGGCAGGAATAAAGGGTTACGGTTTCTCACCCCTGGACTAATAATGAGTAAGATACCAGCACATACACTCAGTGGAAGGGGGGATGGAGCTTTTCTGGTACCCTGTGGGTCTCCAGGGAAACTAGGAAAACCCCATCAGTCCTCATTCTGTCAGAAAAGAGCAGCTCTTCTTTCACAGGTCTTAGCAGGTCCAACAGCAGCCATAGGTCCCGCATCTGTGCTCTGTTGCTTCAGGCTGCCCTGGAAAGACCTCTATTACAGAGTAGCTACTGTTGCCTTGACTTTGATCAAGAGCAGTCAGGTATTTAGAGTCTGGGATGCCCAGGCACAAAGGACACAACCATTTTTAAAAATACATGTATAGCTAAAACCCAATCTCATTTTTCACTCTAAGCATATAATTGGTGCTTAAATTCAAATGGTTGTGTTATAATCAGATTGATTCAGACAGCTTTGTAAGTAAGGCTTGAAAGTTTCAACTATACACTAGGTTAAATCCTAGACAATAAATAATAACACTGAATTTTAACGATGTTCAGAAAACAGGGTTAAGATGCAGCATCCCATGCCTCCCTCCTGGTATGAGGCCAGGGAGTTGCCCGAGTTGCCCAACCCAAGGGATGGGCCTGGTTGCATGGTGGTCACCTCCTAGAAGCCCCTCCTTCTCTGGCCCCTAAGGACAACGTCTGTCTCTCCTTCAGTGCTGTGCTAGAGATTTTCATGACCCTCTGAGGCACAGATGTTTTTTTTGTGAGACTCTCTACGATCCATGTCTGCCTGGATATGCACCCAAATCATTCACTGTCCCCACTGCAGCGTGAGAACTGGGATGTGGGGCCCCTCTTCCTGTGCCCACCTTGGTCACTGCTCTTCCTGCTTCTCTCCTGACCTTTTCCTTCCCCTTCCTTTTAAAGAAGGGGTCAGTGGGGCAACGTGGGTGCTCATGAAGGGAAGACCTGTTCTTTTTCACAAAGTCTGCCCCAAACATATTATCAATCCCAGAGGTCACGGAATTCCCAGACTGTCAGAAGAGTCTTATTAGCTGTGCTCTACAGGCATCAGCGGAACATCCATTGTCCCACCACCAGTCCTTGTAGGTCTATCATCTCTCTCCCTGGTGGCGAAGAGTTCAGGACCCAGTATCTCTGCAAATGGGGTGAGAAATATTGGGAGAAGGGGAGAAAATTAATATTTCAAAAACATTGTCCTGCCAAAGATTGGTTGAAAATTCTGGTATAGAAAATAAGTCAAGGCAGCACAGCGATGTTCACAGCCTTGCAACATACAAGAGGCAGTGTAGGGACGTGGGCTCTGGAGCAGGTAGACCTGGATTGTAATCTCTTTTACAGTTCAAAATATTTTGTGTCTCTTCCTCATTTTCCTCATCTGCATAGCAGGATGATAATGTCTACTTAAATATGTGATTGTTAGAAGATGAAATGATATGCTAATCTTTGTGCTTGTTACAGATGAAGTAACATTAGGTATTATTGCTGTGATTACAGGTGCTATGAGAATGAGAATGAATTTTCACTGAGGTATACGGGAAGATTTCTTAGGGAAGTGGGCTCAAATTGTGTCTTGGAGGATGTGCGTATCTTCTGTAGACAAGTATGGGGGGGCAAGGAAGGGAGAGCATTCTGGGTAAAGAAAATATGTTTAGCAGGAACAATAACCAAATGCCCTTTTATTGCACACTAAGTTATTGGCTACTAAACATAATATTAACTAAAAACAGACTGTTTTCTTTTTCATATAATTAGGTCTCCCCTTTATTATGAACAAAATGCATCATTTGTAGAATTATTTAGAAAATTCAAGCAAATAAAATGAAGAAAAATGAAAACTATACATAATGTCATCTTCAAGATATAATTGCTATTAAATTGTTATTAAATTTTTAATTGTGGCAAAGTATACATAACATAAAATTTACCATCTTAAACATTTTTATTTATTTATTTATACTTATTAATTTTTTTGAGAGACAGGGTCTTGCTCTGTCACCCAGACTGGAGTGTAGTGGCATGATCTTAGCTCATAGCTCACCGCAACCTTGACCTTCATCCAGCTAATTTTATTAAAAGATTTTTTTCTGTAGAGATGGGGTCTCGCTATATTGCCCAGGCTGGTCTCAAACTCCTGGCCTCAAGCAATCCTCCTGCTTCAGCCTCCCAGAGTGCTGGGATTACAGGTGTGAGCTACCATGCCTGGCTCCATCTTAAACATTTTTAAGGGTGCTGTCCAGCATCGTTAAGTACATTCACATTGTTATGCATCCCATTTTTATAATTCTTTCATTTTACAAAACTGGAACTCTGTATTCACTAAAGAAATCCCCATTACTTTTTCCTGCTAACCCCAGCAACCACCATTCTACTCTCTGTATCTATGAATTTGACTATGCTAGGTACCTCCTATAAGTGGAATCATACACAGTATTGTTCTTTTTGTTACTGGCTTATATCACTTACAACTGATATTTCAGTAATTTTGTTGCCTGTTTTGTGTAACAGAAATGTTTGGATCTGCCATTATTTGTTTAACAGTTTCCCTACAATGGGACAGTTAGGGGCTTACATTAAAAAATCATTATAAGTAACACTGCAATCATTATCCTCATAGTAAATTGTTAGCACGTTTATTGTCAGTTCTTTAGGATAAATTTCTGGAAGCCCATTGGCTGGGTTTATAGGGTGTGCACACATAAGGCTCTTGATAAATACTGTTACCTTTCCCTTTAGAAATATGGTAGCAATTTCGCTTCCTACCAGTGGTGTGAGTGCTAGTGTTCTTCTCCCTTTTCCTTTCCTTTTCTTAACAACTTAAATAGGGACCATTTTTGATCCCTCATTAGTCATTGCTTAAAGCCCAGCAAAGCGCAGACTTTACAGTGGATTTACCAAATACCTCCCCTACTCTAGCCCACAGGCCTAGAAATCAAACTGAGAACTTCATGCTTCAAAAAGTTTAGAGCAGTTAACTTAATCCTGTTTACTCACAAAATCCCAGGCTCCTGGTTTAGGATTCTCTTCTCTTTGAAGATACAGACAATCCTGTTATTTAGTAGCCTAAGGATATAGGTTGCATTGACTGACTCTACCCTTGTCATTGTTCTTTAAATTAATTCCTAACAATACTGTTGTTGGGAAAACTCAGCAAAGAATTTAAGATAAAATGCCTGCATGAGAGAAAATAATGTCTAACCCAACATATCATCCCTACAAAAAGAACCAGTCTGCAAATAACTTCCTCAAAATTTGACGTGGGAACGTGCTTTAATCACTTCCATAATAAAATCAGAATGTGAATACACTAATTATCTATGGTTAGAATTTTTTATTGTGTCGTGACATAATAATATTTTCAAACACATTCAGGTACTGAATTTTCTTGGTCACATGTCAAGTGCAAATTTATCACATCCTTGGAGGTTTTGCTCATTATGTCATTTCCTAAACAATCAGTCTTAGAGATTTAGCCAAGTAAAAAAAAATAATAAGCTTGAAGATCAACAAAAACATTGCTTCTAGAGATTAGATTGAATGGAGCACATTAGTGGGTGAGCTGAACAATGTAATAGATACTAACTCATTGGGAAAATACCAACTAATACCTAAATTATGCTTAATTGATTCATAACACACACACACTAAAAAGAAAAAAGATCGGAAAAAATTGGAATAGTATGGGTTAAAAAGCCATTTCTTTTGCAATCTGTACCATGAGTGTCTGTTTTGCACGGATTTTGTTTTCGGGTTTGATAGCGCTGAGCAGTGATTCCGTGTTCAGCATAACTGGTGATTTCTTTTCCTTTGGTTTGTGTCTGTCAGTACAACCTTATTTATGAAATTCCACTTGACTCTTTCTCCTATCTTCCTCTTTTTACTGTTTGTCATGTGAAGACAGATCTACTGGTGTCAGCACCCCCTGACTTATGACGAAAGCTGAACACAGGCGAATCCTGGCTTGATTCTGGGGTGCGGTGATGAGAGCACAAGTGTTTGGGGACAGGAGAAGAAACTTACGTGAGAACTTGGAGCATATATTCCCAGCAAGGTCGATCTCACTCCCAATGGGGCAAAACTTAGCTGGTGAAACTGGAGGGGCGGGGGGGGGGGGGTGGCAAAAATACCTTACTCTTTTTATGTATAAAGCACAGATATACAGAGTATCTATGGTATTGAAATGTCATGAGGGTGATGTTTCGGGAAAAAATGTCTTAAAAGGCTCGGGGTGGGGGGACCATAATAATGAAGAAAGGTTAAGAGACGGTGACCTAGGAAAAGCAATGGTTCTTTACAAGGCACTCAGCTGCCTAGAAATGACCAAGTTTAAGGAACTCTGTTTTTAAAAAGGGAAATATTCATTTTGAAAGGATATCAATGATTGTGCTTTGGAGTGGAGGGTATAGATTAAAGTTCTCTCACTTTCTTTTCTACCCCCACCTTTCTAGGATTCCCAGCACAGAGAATGGCACAGGATAAAGTTCTGGATCAGAAATGACAGCCTGCCTACATTTGTGAAAACTTAAGGCTTCAAAGTGATGACCAACAGAATCGGGAGGGACAGCATATTCCTTGACCATATATTATGTGTCAGGCCTTGACAGGCTAGATGACAGTCTTGTTGATGAGACATCTTGTATGGATTCTCAGAATTGCTTGAGGGGAATTGCAGAAGATTGTTTGCAAAAATGGTTGCAATTTTTCTTGCACCCATGCCCTCTGCAATGTGACTTTGCAGCATCTCCCATCAAGAGGCAGCCCTTGAAAGCTGAGGCCTTGAGGACCTTTGCATGCTTTTGCTTTCCTTAGGGACTCCTGTCTCCTCCATTCAAACAAGCCTGAGTTAGCCTGATGCAGGATGAGAGACCATGTGGAGCAGAGACGGCCGTCCCAGATGAGGCCGTCCTATATCAGCCAGCACTCAGCCTGACCTGGTCAGACCGACATAACCTGACCACGGACACACAAGTAGGTCCATCAGAGACCACTCAATCGAGCCCAGCCTGACATGCTAACCTACAAAATCGTGAATCAAATAAATGGTTGATGTTTTCAGCAACTAAATTTCAGGGTGGTTTGTTAATTTGGCAATAGCTAACTGGTAGAGCAACTCAAATGCTGCATTAATGGATGTGGGCAAGGACCAAAACAAACAAACAAACAATAAACCCAGCATGCACTAAAATTCCTAAAACCCTCAAAACCCCCATACCTCAAAAAACCTAAAACCAAAACCAAAAAACCCCCTAGATGTAACCTGTTTTCACATGGAGAATGTGATGGTAAATGTTAGATATCAATTTGGCTAGGCTATGGTGCCCAGGTGTTTGTTCAAATACCAGACGAGATGTTGCTGTAGAGGTAATGTTTAAGATGTGATTAACATTTAAGTCAGTACACCTTGAGTAACGTAGTTTACCCTCCATAAAGTGGGCGGGCCCCAACCAGTCAAAGGCCTTAAAAGAAAAGACTCAGGTCCCCTGAGGAGAAAGTTCTGCCTTTGGATTCAGGACCCAACGGCGGTCGGCGAGTGGGAGGGTCTCTGCTCCTCACTTCCAGGTATGTTAGTGTTCTCTCTGTTCTAGCAGATGAGCTCTTGCCTCCTGGTGTTGCTGATTCTGCCAGTGGAGGCAGAAGTGTTCCCGAGTGATTATGGCCCTGAGACAGACGTAGGGGTGTGTGTGTGTACATGCCAGTGTGTGAGCTTGTACGCGTGCGTGTGCTTGTGTGTACGTGTGTGTGCTTGTGTGTACGTGTGTGAGTAAGCATGTTTGGCTCGGGGAAGCCCCTCACAAACCCTGCTGGGACACACTGCCACAACCACGATGACACGGGCTCTCCAGGCTCCCCGGCTCTGGAGTGGAGCGCTCCCCTCTGGTGTCGCGGGTTCACTAAGTTCCTCCAACGGGCTGGCAGCCCAGGGCTCGGAGGAGCTGTGTGAACACCACTGAGGATCCGGAGTGGGAGGGCCAAGTCTCTAAACCTCCCTGGATCTCAGCTTTTTCTAGAAAAGAATCAGGTTCAGAAACTAGGTGATCACATATCATGAATCTATGATTTCTTTCTTCTAATAATACTAACATTCATTGGGCATCTACTATATATTCGGTACGTTGTCAGTGGTTACTACCTCAGGTAGCGTAACCACCCTGCAAAATAGATGAGGAAGTTAAGCAGTAATGAGGTGGCAGAACCAGATGTAAACCCAGGTCTCTGTGAGTCTCCAGGACATAAACAGCCTTTCCACCAGACCATACTCCTCCTCGGGAAGAAAACAATTCTCACACAGGGTCCCTGCAAGGCCCTCTTTGATTCCTTTCAGAAGCTCTTTGTTTCTCTGGAGTTTTGACCCTTGGATGCTCCCCTAGGTGCCATATCACTCACGTAACTCACACCACCCGGCCTTCAGGTTCTAGTCTGTTAGCCAGTCCTAAGATGGTTCACCTGCCAATGTTTGAGCTCTGTGTGCGTTTTCATTATCACCTTTTATGAGCACACTTAAGTTGGTAAACGGTGGTCCTTTCGCTTCACCAGAATGGACTGCATCGTAGAAATAGGCAGCATTACCCACCAAGCAAAACGGCTGGCTTCCCAGAAGCCGTTCATTGTAACGGGCAGCCACGACAGCCCATAAACCACGTCTATTTCCTTTTACGCCACCAGATGGGATTTGGAAATATGCTAACGTGTTCTCCTCCACCACAGTAGTTTTCTAAGAATCCTTCTCTCTATTTCTTTCTTATTGATAAAAGCACTTGTATTTTTCTTGGTTCTCTGTCTAGTTATATTGGCAAAACACAGAGCAAACAAGAATACACTCATTCAACAAGAAAGTTTTTTGCTTGCAGCTTGATGTAATGGCTGTGCAGGGGATTTAACACAATCCTTTCATGCCATGAGGCCCTTTAAATCTCATTCTTTTGAGAACTGTCTCTTAAAATAATGCCACATTTGGCTTCTCTTTCATTCTGTTACTTTCTGCCCAATAAATACTCCACAGTTTTCATTTTCTCCATGTCATTACTACTTTGTGTTAGCTGAGCCTCACACTCATGGTATCAATTTTATTTTTCCAAAATGCAATGTCAGAGGTTAAGAGATCAAGCAATCAGTTGCTATATCCCTTTTATAACATGTATTCTTTTATTTAAGAGGCAATATTCTAGCCATCCTAAGATGAAAGCGGACTGCATTTTCTATCTTCTTCAGCACTTTTTCCCATTTTTAGTTAGGGTAGCCTCGTATCTACCAAGATTGAAGTAGCAGCTCTGATAATGAAGTTAGCTAGAGGCTCTTCTGAGAGAAGATTTATGTACAATGGGAGACTCTTACTCCCCTCCCTTTCTTTTGTAAATGATGGGAAGATAGTTTTCCTGGATTTCCACAACACTTTGTTATCCGAGAGAGAAATAGAAATCTTGCAAACATATAAATGGATTTTCTCTAAGGCCCTATGCTCTGATTCACAAATTGTATGATAACCCAAGACGATTATAAATTTCTTTGTAAAGAAGTATGCTACTAAAAATTTACTTTCCCATAGCTATAGAGGAATAAGTGGTTTAATTAAATGACAACTTCAGAGTTTTTTTTAAATAAAAAACACATGTAACAAAATGGGATCTCATGGATCATGTGAGATTATAAAATAGACTGAAGCTGATTCCAGAATTCAGGTTGATCTACTTCCAGAGCCCGTGCTCTTTCTTTGACATAAAACAACAACAAAATCACCACCCCCCACCATCCACCAAACAAACAAACAAACAAAAAACTGATGCAGTGCAGTAGTTTCCTTATAGATACATTGCATACTTTTCAATTCTATATGACAAACTCTATCTTATTTCACCTGGACCTTATATTATTGACAGGTGACCCTGCAATAGGTTATATTCAGTGAGTCTGTGATTTTTCTTAGTATAGGTGGTTTCTGTAATTTACAAACTGTCAGTGCAGTTACCCTGTTTCCTTTTGTCCAATGGATGGTGCATCTTCTGGCTTCTTACATGAAGACTTGTAGAACTTTAAAACTTAAATGGATCTAATTTTTGGTAGATGAGGAAGTCAAGGCTCGGTGAATTAAGTGGCTTGCCTAAAGTTACTCACTTAGCCTAGGGAAAGAACTAGTAGATGGGGAAACCCAGCCAGAAAAGTGTGGAGCTCTTTTCCTGGACTGAGCTTGAGCCCATTATCCGAAGTGAGGTATCACAAGATTGGAAGAATAGGCTCCACATGTACTCGCCATCAAATTGGCACTAACTGATCAACACTATGGTGCTCACATGGTAGTAATATTCTCCAGGGATTAGGGGGTGGGGGAGGTAAACTCACAACTAATGGATGCGGTGAGCATTGTAGAGGGGAAGGGCATGCCTCTAATCCTTGCTTGGGTGAGGCAAAGACATAAAATATAACCAAAATGTTTGTACCCTCATAATATCCTGAAATAAAAATAAATAATAAAAAATACAGTACAACTATAAAGAAAAAGGTTATACTGATTGCATAGATTAAAAATATCTTTACAATTGCTAGTTACATTTGTTTCCAAAGAGCAGTTCAATTTCTGATTTGGGCATGCTTGGTTGGACTGCTTTTTACTGCTTTTTCTCAATGGTCCACAATTATCCTTCATGATGTGTAATGATTATTTAGTGTTTTTAATGTGCTTCCTCTGCATCCCTTACTTGATTCACTGCATTTAAGTTTTATACACAGTAAATGCTTAGAGTTCTCATTACACAGCTCTTATATTTTTCAAGAGCCATTAAGAACTTTATATTTTTAAAAATAATTTTATACTATTGTTAAAGCCGTGAAATTTGGAATCAGAAGACCTATGAAACCCAATTTTGCCACCTACCAGCTTTGCAAACATGAACAAATCATTGATCTGTCTGAATTTGTTTCTTTATTTGTAAAATGGACTTGTAATGACATCTACTTTACTTATCCAACCTCCACTGATAACTAGTTGTCTGATTTGGGCATATTACTTCCACTTTTGCAAAATAAAGATAACAATAGTAAAAAAAAAAAAGTGTGATGGTCATGTGGAAGAAGGCATTTCATTGTGCTCAGAGGAACATCCAAGTAACATTTAAGATGTGTTCAGAAGATGATTGAACTCAGCATGTGTGGTTCAGTTTCTGTTTATGGAGACAGACGGATATTTCTGTCTAACATTCTTGTACAAAATCAGTGTCTGCCCAGGAGTCTGACCTGGACTAAAATTCTAGCTCTGTCCCTGTTTGTGTACCTGAAAAAAGTAAATATATCTAATTTTCCATTTTATCATCAGCAAAATAAGGATAATAATTTCTAATCCATAGGAGTATAGCAAGAATGAAATATTATAACGTGAAGTGTTTTGCATTATGAGTGGCCCATTGTACATGCTAAATAAGTGACTTTTCATCCTCCCTATTTCTCTGGTCTTGACCGTACCAGGAAGACTGTGTAGAATGTGCCCGATCCTATATCATTATCACAGTAAAAATAACTGAACCAAAGGCATAATTTGAAGACCTCAAGCAGGGAATAAAAGAATAAAGAGGGAACATCTTGAATTTAGAGAAAATGAAGTGCTCTGCAACTTTTCCGTAGCTAGTCTTTGATGTAGCTTAATTTGTTTAATTAGGATAGATTTCCAATAAAAGAAGCGTCAGACAAGTGAACAGGAAAAGAGTGAACCTTTCTAATCATCATAGTATTATACAATATAAGCAAGTAGAAGCAACGTTATTTTAATTGAAAGGAAGAGTGTTAATAGAAACAGAAGAGAGAGGATTTGTTTAAAAATATAACAACCCCAATTCAATAACTTACAATAACATGGTGGTGGTTAAGATTAAGAATTTGATACCAGACAAATGTGGGTTCCCATCCCAACTTCCCCACATGCTGTGTGACCTGGGCATGTACTTAGCCTCTAAAACTTAGAATTTTTTATAATAGTGGTAATACATATGAGTTTGCATCACATGAAATTGCCATTTTTGTAGGTCAAAAACAGTCAAATGCTGGATATTTTATATGATTCAACCTAGTTGTGAGAATAAAAAGATGATGTGAGCAAAGTTATTACCACAATCACAGGCACTTTCGAAATGGTCAATAAATGATAGTTATTATTCATATGTCTAACAATTGAAGAATAAAAAAATTACATCATGGGCCGGGCACGGTGGCTCACGCCTGTAATCCTAGCCCTCTGGGAGGCCGAGGTGGGCGGATCATTTGAGCTCAGGAGTTCGAAACCAGCCTGAGCAAGAGCGAGACCCCATCTCTACTAAAAATAGAAAGAAATTATATGGACAGCTAAAAATATATAGAGAAAAAATTAGCCGGGCATGGTGGTGCATGCCTGTAGTCCCAGCTACTCGGGAGGCTGAGACAGGAGGATCCCTTGAGCTTAGGAGTTTGAGGTTGCTGTGAGCTAGGCTGACGCCACGGCACTCACTCTAGCCTGGGCAACAGAGTGAGACTCTGTCTCAAAAAAAAAAAAAAAAAAAAAAAAAAAAATTACATCATGGTTCCTGCACATAATGAAATAAGATAAAAACATTAAAAATCATGACTGTGAAGAATAATCAGGGATGTAAAACCATATTCATGCTAAAACACTAAATTAAAAAGTGAAGATCTAATACTAAATGTACAATTTTGTCCCAATTTTAAAACATATACAGAAGTATATTTTTGTCTATTTCTATAGAAAAAAGTCTGGAAGAAAATATATGGAAATGTTAAACACAATTAACTCTGGGCAAATATCAATAAATATTAATAACACATAAGATAATTATCTTCTTTACATGACTTCTTCCCATTTTCTATAAGCTTAGACTAATTTCATAATTAATAAATATATGTGCTCTTCCATACTAACCCCCAAAATACAAAAAGTGTCAAGAGTTCTTGCCATCTATAGGAATAACACGCTATTTGTTAAATGCTATTTTGTTATCCAGTTAAAAAAATCTAAAATAAGTGGCTTAGGTACTGATTTCTTTGTTTTAATTTCATTTTGGATAGTATTTTTGTATATATTGTGTATGAAGGGCAGGGTTAAAGAAAAAGCGTAAAAAATGGGACATCATGACAGAGTTAGAGAAAGAAAATTTAGGCTGTTAAGACCTGGGACGAAGTTATAGAATTTAGGAAAGGGGTGTGTCTTAATCCATTCAGGCTGCTATGGCAAATTACCATAGCTTGGGTGACTTATAAACAATAGAAATTTATTTCTCATAGTTCTGGAGGCTGGGAAGTGCAAGATCAATGTGCTGGCTAGTAAAGGCCTGCTTTCTGGTTCCCAAATGGCTCTCTTCTTGCTGTGTCTGCACATGGTGGAAGAGGCCAGAGATCTTTCTGGAGTCTCTCTTATAAGGGCACTGATTTCATTTATGAGGGCTCCACTATCAAAACCCAGTCACCTCCCAAAGGCCCCACCTCCTGATACCATCACCTTGGGGGTTAGGATTTCAACATCTGAATTTTGGTGGGGACAAATATTCAATCCACAGAAGAGTGGTAATTATTTAAGTATGGAATTAGCAGGCAACAAAAGAGACTTTTTGACTATTTTTATATTCCTTGAGGATTTTCCTTTTCCAGTTTTATGTAGCCTCTCTACAATTGTGTCTTTGGGGACACCTTATAGGCTAGCCTAAGCACATGTCCTGAAGGATGCCATTTCAGGAAACTCCTTTGGATGTGGCTTCCAATGGATGTGTCTTAAATCAAAATCTTCCTTCTCACAAGTTATCATATAAAACATTAGATTATATTTCTACAATGTTTATGTTTATAAAATTCTTTGACAAATCTTACCTCATATGACCCTGTGAGATGAACAGGGCCCGGATTATCATATCCATCTTGCAGAATAGAAAAAGAAGACGGGAGGTTAAGTGAATGGCCTTGTCTCCTGAGAGTAGAGCATGGTGAGGATTAGAACATAGACTCCTCCCTCCCAAACCCAGGCTCATTCATCTCAGCTGCACGGGGCTTTTTAAGGGCATGTTTTAGGGCAGTGGTCCCCTACCTTTTTGGCACCAGGGACCATTTTCATGGAAGACAATTTTTACACGGAGCTGGGAAGGGGAAGGACAGTTTCAGGATGATTCAACACATTACATTTATTGTGCACTTTATTTCTATTATAATTACATTGTAATATACAATGAAATAATTATACAACTCACCATAGGTTGGGGACCCCTGTGAGTATCTTGTGATATAAACAAGAACACAGGGAAAAGATAAACTTAAAAAACAAAAAAGAAAGAGGAGGAAAGAATTAAAACTGTAATGCTTGATAACTTTTTACGTTACTTCCTGTCTCTGAGATCATATTAGTTTGAGGCTGAAAAAAAATACAAATACTCAGGTCCTGATCAGTGACTTATGTATAGACATGTAATGTTTGGTTTTTAAAACCACTTGAGGAAAAAATAGATAATGGGAAGAGCTTTCTGTATAATTATAGCTGTGCTTCCTGCCTAATACTGTTGTAGGCAGAGATCTGGAAAATTTTCTCTTTTACTTCTTATGGAAATACAGGCACTAAGTACAGAATTGATTTTTAGAAAAGAACATGTACGGATATTGTGAATACACTTTACTCTCAGAGTAAGTATTTTCAGCCCTATCCCTTTCCAAGCAAAATCAGCCCTTCTAGAGGGACTGCTTTTATTAGAGAAAGCACCGCATAGCTGGTCAGAACACCTAAGTTCTTGCCCACTAGAATCCATGAGACAAATGAAAAAAATGAGGTAAACTCGCTTGGCCTGAATTTCCTTTCCTGTAAAGTAAGGGGTTTAGATTAGGCTAGAAGTTCTTGACTCTGGGTGCAAAATATATAACACAGGTTTTACAAATGCTGTTTGACCCAATCTCCCAAAATTCTGACTTAATTGGTCTGGGTAATCTCTTCAGTTGATTAAACCTGGGTAGGTTTCAGAACCATTGGGTCAGGTGACTTCCAAGATGTCTCTAGCTCTCAGATTCTATGATATAGTGATTCTATTTTTCCTTCTGGGAGCAAACCAAAGAGGTGGTGTATTGTTCTACCTCTTCCTTTCCTCCTCTCTTAATTAACTTGCTGGCCTGGGCTCAGGGTAGTGATTTTCAAATTTTTGTGGTGAATAGTCAATAGCTGGTTAAACTGCATATTCCTAGGTTCCACCCCATGAAATTCTGATGCGGTAGACCTGGACATTGCTCAGAAATCTGTATTTTTCAAAAGTATCTGGATAGTATCAGGATCAAAAGCATGATCCTGGGGCCGTTGGTTGGGACCCATATTTTGAGAAACACTCTTAAAGATATAATTTGTAGCCTCAAGGATGGGATTTCACCTGGGGAATCTCTGGGATTCTGGTTCACTCTGGAATATAACTTCTGGCTAAACTGAGAAGTGGGTTCAGTGATTCTAGGCCCCGAGCCTCATAGCTCTGAACTTCCCTCTTCATTTGAGCTTCAGTCAGGTTGCTCTAGGTTGTTTTCATCAACAGCTGCCAAGAATAGGTAATAATAAGGGGACTAGAATCCAGAATAAACAATTTCCACAAACAAATAGACACACAAAAAACTAAAATGGAAAACGAGGCAAAGGATATGAACAGGTGACTGAGAAGAACAAACCCAATGATGAATAAGCATTCGCTGTATCAGGGACATAAGAATTAATAAAAGGACAATTTATCATTTTCACCAAACTAGTACACATTAAAAAAGTTTGAGAGTATCAAGTGGTTACTAGGGAAACTGGTACCATGATACACTCATGGGGTAATACAAACTGGATGAGCCTGTTTAGAAGGCAATTTGAAGGTGTCTATTAAATATGTTCTTATCTGATCATGCTAAAAATGTAACCTTACTTCTCAGTATTAATCTGAGAAATACTGGAACATAAACAAACAAACAAAATGTATGGTTAAAGAATGATTTTCAAATAGAAAAATGAAAACCACCTTTATGTCCCTAAAAGAGCAAGTATCTAAATAAATTATGGTATAATCTTAGTAAATATTACAAAATAATTAGAAGAAATGAGGCAGATCTATAAGCGACTAACGTGGGGAAATCTCCAAAACTTATTGCTGAGTGAAAAACCAAGTTACAGAATGGTGTTTGCTATGGGAACTTGTCTCCAAGGTGGCACCATGATTCCTTCCCTCAGTTCGCACATCCCGTTTCCCACATCAAGAGGCTGAATCCATTCCTACCCTTCCCTTGAATCTGGGATGGTTTTAATGACTTTCTGGACCAGTAGAATGTGGCAGAAGTGGTTCTGGGACTCCTGAGCTAGGTCTTAAGGAGCTTTGCAGCTTCCACCTGGGCCTCTTGGAACATGTTATTGCAACTCTTGCTCTGGGTCGGGAGCAGGGGAAGTTGTTTGTTACATAAGAAATTCAGTTATTCTAAGAATGTCACGTGGACATAAGGAGATCCCAGCCTCCCCCGGCCATCCTAGCCACTACAGTCATCCCAGCCCAGACACGAGGCACGAGAGTGAAGCTGCCACCTTGGACATTACTGTCCCAGCAGATGCCATGCGAAGAACAAAGGTCCTGGACACACAGTCCCAGTCAATCCACCTCAGCCATGCCCAGCCTGTGAGCTGCCCCAACTGAGGCCCCACACATTGTGTAGCAGAGGTGAACCATCCCTGCTGTGCCCTGCCCTAATTTTTGACCCACAAAATTGTGAGCATAATAAATGTTGGTTGTTATACATCAGTAACTTTTTGTATGGTTTGTTATGCATCAGTAGATAAATACAACACTCACAATGATATCATTGTGCATTAGAAAATATACAAAATAATACCAGATACTTTCTGTGTTTCTGTATGTGTATACATACGATCCAAAAGGACAAACACTACAGTGATAACAATATTGACCTCTGAGTCAGGGAGGAAGCCAAGCAGAATTGGACACGGTGGTCTTTGAAAGGAACTTTAACTTCATGTACAGTCAGGGTCCATCAGGAAAACAGACACTACGATGATATTGATCCAAGTAGGCAGGGTTTGAATTCAGATAACGAGGTGTTTATAAAAAGGGCAGGAGTAGCAAAGGAAAGGGAAAGCTGACACTAGTGCTCAGGTGTGCCACTAACTTTCAGAAAGAAGAGAAGTTGCAGAAATTGTGGGAAAGAACTTGGGATGGTCTCCTCCGTCTGGAGGCTGCCACAAAGCCTCGGCCGTGGAAGACCACACTTCTGCCCACACTGCCTGGAAGTGAGGATCTGGCTTCTGTCTTCTTTCTGCTTTCAAACCTTGGCTGAGTGCCTCCTGTTGATGAAATTTAACCCACACATTGTGGGGGTTCCGGGGGCACTTTTAGAGCAGGGTGGGAGTCCACAGAAGCAGGGCTCACAGTGACTGTCTCATTTCTTTCTTCCTTCATTTGTAGTATGTTGTGACACATGACAGATTACATGTTCCCAGTGCCGTGGATATATGCATGATTTTATCTAAACAAAAATAACCTTCCCCAATGGACCAGTGACTTTCTTTTTTTTCATATTTTAATATGTGTCAGGAGCATTGATAACCTATATGAGAGGGATTATACCTTATAAAGACATGTTTTCTGTCCTCAAATAACTTTTTTTTTTGTTTTTGTTTTTCAGCTCATTATGGGGGTACAAAAGTTCAGGTTATATGTATTGCCCATGCCTCCCCATCCCCCCAAGTCTGAGCTTCAATTGTGTCCATTCCCTAGACAGGGCACATCGCACTCATCATGTAGGTGTGCACCCATCCCCTCCCCCCACCCCCATCCCCCCCAGTCAGAACTTCAAGCGTGTCCATTCCCCAGGCAGTGTGCATCGCACTCATCAAGTAGGTATACACCCATCCCTTCCCCCCATCCCCGACCTCTGTCCGATACCCAATTGGTGTTATTCCCAAAGGTGCACTCAGAGAAACCAGTTTGCTGGTGAGTACATGTGTTGCTTATTTTTCCATTCTTGGGATACTTCACTTAACAGAATGGGTTCCAACTCTCTCCAGGAGAACCAAAGAGATGCCATATCACCATTATTTCTAATAGCTGAGTAATATTCCATGGTATACATATACCACATTTTGCTAATACATTCATGAATTGATGGGCATTTGGGTTGTTTCCACATCTTTGCAATTGTGAATTGTGCTGCTATAAACATTCGGGTACAGGTGTCTTTTTTATAGAATGACTTTTGTTCTTCTGGGTAGATGCCCAATAATGGGATTGCTGGATCGAATGGTACGTCTACTTGAATCTGTTTAAGGTATCTCCACATTGCTTTCCACAGGGGTTGCACTAGTTTACAGTCCCACCAGCAGTGTATGAGAGTACCTGTCTCTCCACATCCACGCCAACATGTATAGTTTTGAGACTTTTTGATAAAGGCCATTCTCACTGGAGTTAAGTGATATCTCATTGTGGTTTTGATTTGCATTTCCCTGATGATTAGAGATGTTGAACACTTTTTCATATGTTTGTTAGCCATTTTTATATCTTCTTTTGAAAAATTTCTATTCATGTCCTTTGCTCACTTTTTGATAGGGTTGTTCGATTTTTTCTTACTGATTTTCCTGAGTTCTAAACAGATCCTTGTTATCAGTCCTTTATCTGATGTGTAGCATGTGAAAATTTTTTCCCATTCTGTAGGTTGTCTGTTTACTCTCATGACTGTTTCTTTGGCTGTGCAGAAGTTTTTTAATTTGATCAGGTCCCATTTATTTATTTTTGTTGTTGCTGTGATTGCCTTAGGGGTCTTCCTCATAAATTCTTTGCCTAGGCCAATGTCTGTAAGAGTCTTTCCTACGTTTTCTTCTAGAATTCTAATAGTTTCCGACCTAAGGTTTGAGTCTGTTAACCACCGTGATTTGATTTTTGTGAGAGGTGAGAGCTGTGTGTCTGGTTTAGTCTTCTACATGTGGATATCCAGTTTTCCCAGCTGGACCAGTGGCTTAAAAGGGATTCCTACAAAGAAATTGATATTAATAGTGCAAGCATAAGTGATCTATAAGAAAATGGTAGCACCAACATTTTTTATTAGTATGAACCGTTTTCACATTATTAGATGCAAAACAATGACAGTTTAATCTTATATAATAATAAAATGCAAAATATTAAACACACTATTTGAAACACAGATACACATATTACAACATGTTTTTGTGGGGCTACTTTTCTAACTACTATACCCATTAAAAGCAAGTATCCAAATAAATTCAACAAAGATTCAGACCTTTACATTGCAGTAAACTGAGAAAAAAAATGATGTGAAAACAAAAAGGTGTTTTTGTAGTACAGGGGCCATGAGGAAATTTCCTCCTTGGCCCTCTAAAGATTTGCTGGAATACCAACTTGCAAAAGGCAGATTAATTGCAGAAAGGGCATACAAATTTATTTAATATGATCAAGTGAGCCTTCTGAATGAAGATCCAACCCCTCAAAGCGATGTTGGAGTTCATATACCATCTTGAGAGTACAGAAAGAAGGGGGGCTTGGATCCTGGCAAATAGTTACTGGAGGGGAGAGAAGAGGAATTCTGTTGAGGGGCAATAAGTGATTACTAGGGAGAATTCAGTGGGCTTGAAGAACATACAATGGTCTGGGACAAAGTCTGTTGGGCCCACAGAGTGGGCCATGGTTTGTGACAAAAGTCTGTCCAGGTTTGTTGGGAGACTTCAGTCTTCCGTCCTGTGATATGGGTTCAGTTAATGAAAACTCAGGGAAGGGACCAGAGGTAATTGTTTTATTCTTTGGTAGGTTGTAGGTCCAGGCTTTTGGTAAGGAAGTTCAGAGAACAACTTTCCCCTGGGCTTTGGCAGAACCAGAGACGATGAGGGGCTGGGGGATGGGAGGGGAAGGTCAGAAGGAACTTGAGGCTTCTTCAGCTCAGCAGGTCAAAACACTATACTTTGGGGTATCAGTTTCCAAGTCCCAACATGAACATTAAAAGAAAACATATATAATTATTTAAAGTATTTTATCACATATTTATCACATTTTAAAATTTTATTCTTGTGTATTTCAAAATGTTCCTAAATATTTATAAATTATGAATAAATTATGAACATGGAGGTAAATGTTCCATCATGTGGCTATCATAAAATATTATCATCATATGGGGTGATCAAAAATGTTTTTGTGCCATTATAAAGGAAATAAAATATATAATTATTGAAACATATTTTAATTTCACCTTTATTTCCTAAATGGATTTATTTCATAATATCCATTTTCTATTTTGAGTATATTTTAAAATGTAAATAAATATTAATACATATACATATTTATAATTTATAAAAAGTATCTATTGGGGATGAACGCTTACATATTAATATTTCTGCTGATAGGGTCCAAAATCAATGTGTTTGAAGATCTACTCTAGTCAATAAAAATACCTGGTTGTGTCTAGAATTGAATAGGGTGGTTCTATGATGCTGCTTAAACTTATTATGCAAGCAGGGGCTTCCAGAAGCCATAGCACGTGTGCGTGTGTGTGTGTGCGCACACGTGCCCTACAGAGTGTACAAGAGGACAAAGAGACCAGACAAATTCAATTTAGTTATTTGGTTAGCAAATCCAATTTTCTGATTAACTATACTGTACTCATTGTGGGGTGAATAGAGAAGTAAGGCACTGGATTCCCACCCCAAAGGAGCTTATAACCTGATTGTCATTGGAGAGAAAGACTTAAATGAGCACAGGTGTGGTGTGAAGAAACAGGTTCTGTGTAGTATAAAGAAGGTAAATATATTGAAGGCTATGGGTTATGAACTAGACTTGGAACTTCAGGCTAGTTACATACTGCTGTGTGCTGCTTTTCTAATCTGTAAAACTGAGATATTAATACTCCTACATGCTTTAAAGATATTGTGAAGTTAAAATAATTAAAAGTTGAGAACTTAATATAATGTATACAAAGAACAGAAATTATATTTTAGCTTAGAAATCTATATTCTTTTAAAAGCTTTAGTTATAATTGTTCTTTTGCTTTTTTTCTTGCAAATGGAAATGATGATGGTTGGATCCCTGTTTTAAATTCAGACTTACACTATGGGAATTTTTGCCGAGCCTTTAATTTTAAGTTATCAATATATAAGATGGGGTAGTAGTGGGGGAAGTCTTCTGCCCATGAGTCGAGTATGCTTTAGGTTTCTTTGGGGCCTGTTATTTCTTTTATTTTTTTAAAGATTAAGGAAAAACTCTTCTAATACTGCATGTTAAATAATTGATAATGATTTCAGGCTAGGTGTGGTAGCTCACATCTGTAATCCTAGCACTTTGGGAAGCCAAGGTGTAAGGATCACTTGAAACCAGGAGTTCCAGACCAGCCTGAGCAACATAGTGAGACCCTGTCTTTACAAAAAATTAAAAAAAATTAGCTGGTTGTGGTGGCACACGCCTGTAGTTCCAGCTACTCAGGAGGATGAGGCAGTGTGATTGCCCAGGAGTTTGAAGCTGCAGTGAGCTATGATCGTGCCACTGCACTCTAGCCTGGGCAACAAAGTGAGGACCTGTTTCCAAAGAAAAGTAAAAATAAAAAATAAATAAATAAATAAATAAAGATTTCAAAAGGAAAATGTTAAATAAGCAGGGATTTACTGACCTCTGATGGCCAGACTTAAAACTGCCACTCTTACCGTGCTGCATATAATGACAATGTAAAACTCTCTCCAGAAACTGCCAAGTTTACGTTGCTTGTAAGGCAGTCACCGGACTAGAAGAGGGAGACCACAAGATATCAACTAGTCAACCTTTCTTTTCTCGAGCAGAATTTTATTTACTAATAGTTCTGCCTAGTCTGAGGCTTTGTTGAATCAATGGTAAATGCATTTGAAAACTCCTCAGTGTATAAATCAGAGGAATGGAAAAGTGTGTGTCACTTTAATCGACACCCTAGGAGTGACTGGTTAACATTTGACGTATCCTAATCAGAAATCCAAACTCCATAAGTAGCTAATTAGCATTTGAAAGAATTCAGGAATCCACACTAGAAATGGCTGACTACCACATTTGAAATATTGCTATTTAAATCTTCAACAGAGTTTGTTAATTAGCATAAGTGATATTTAAAACAATATTTCTTTGGAGGATGGATGGTGTCTGAAATATATAGTTGGCTAGAAATATTGTATAGGCATCTTAAGTCTTGTGTGAATGGGGTATAAGCATTTGGCAAGCAATGTTTATACATGGAGCAGAATTAAGTCTAAGTCTTGTGTCCATCATAGTGTGCCTGGTAGCAAGGTGATGAGGGAGGAGAATCTATAGCTCTCACCTACTTCTAATTTTGTGGTATTGAGAGTCACCAAAGAGAAACTATTATGAAATGGTCACATCGGCTTAGATCAGTTTGTGACAAGCCACCCATCATATTCCTAATACTTTACAGAAGAAATGATTACAAAGCTGATTTGTAACATTTACCTATGTTTTGTACCATAATTTGTCAGGACAGTCCTCTTAATTATTACCCCAAATCACATCTGTTATCATTTATGTATGGTCCCATTGAAAATAGATATAAAGAGAAATGAACTATCCTCAGCCAGTATTATATTTTTTGGTAAAGTTAGCTTAAAAAATATATCTATGGTCAATGACACTTGATTTAGTCAGTAGTTAAGAATTTGGCATTGTCCTCTGCATGGCTAAATATAACTGGGAAGTTGTTTAGGTGTCCGAGTGGACACTTTTGGTAACATTTTGTGCACAAGAAGCTTGTGCTATGCTAGTGCCACTGTTCTGTCAATTTACTAGAACAAGGGGATAGGCAATCATGAAGTTGAGATGATGTTATTTTTAACAAATTTTTGTTTCATAGAAGTATATACTTAAAAATCTATTTATACCATCTCTCCAAAAAATGGACTCGTACAGCTTTGAAACCTGCTTCCACTACTCAAAAGTGGACCTTCAAGGCCCCAGAAGATGGGGCCCCAGGGTGTCTCTCAACGTCACCACCACTCCTTTCTCCTTGTCTCCTCTTCTCTGCTGCTTCCTGCTTCTCCCCCACACTCTCAGCACACCCCCTCAGGGCCTGGCTGTGCTCATTGCCTGGAGTATTCTCCCATCTCATCCTTAAACTCCCTCCCGTTCTTCACCCAGCTTTTTGCTCAACTGTCACTCAAACAGGCCTCCCCGGATGGCATCATCTAAACTAGTCTCCTCCACCACTTCCAACTCTCTTATCTACGTCACTTTCTTCATAGCACTCATCCTTCATGTTATGTAGTTGTTTGTTTTTGGTCTGTCTCTCTCACTGGAAAGTGAGATCTATGAAGGCAGAGAATTTGTCTCATCCTACTGGTGTACCTAGCTTGGAGAAAGTGATCAATAAGTAGTTATTGAATAAACAAATAACTCTTTCAACATCAATTATCATATATCCATATTACCATTAACTTTTAAAAATTATAAAATAAAACACAGATGCCGAAAATTACATAGCACACATGTATAACTTGATTAATTATTATAAAGTAAACACCCTTATAACTACTACCTCTGGTCAAGACATCACTTTCCCATCCATTCATTCAGCTCTTCCGGGTGGCTCATTCTAGTCACAACCCTCTTTGTCCCCGTGAAAGCAATCACTACCCCAATTTTTATAGTTTCTTTAGAGTTTTAGCACCCAATTGTGCACCTCTAGGTGCTTTAGTTTTGTCTTGCCCATATTTTTGGTTTGATTGTTTTTAAATTTTCTTCTAACCTATATATCCATCTTCTATTCCTTTCTTTTTCTTATAATTTATCTGATGAAGCACTGGAGCCATTTTATCTGTAGAGTTTCCTACATACTAAATTCAATTTAGTTGAGAGCTCCATAGAGTATAATTTTCAATCAATCAACTATACAGTATCTTCTAACTACTCCCAATTGTTCAATCAGGCAAATCCAATATAACAGAATCTTGAGGGAAAGTGCAATCATATAGGAATATTCGTCCAGATCTAATGCCCTCTTTTTTCTAGAGGTCTGAGAATTCATTTCCACCTATGGTTTCTGCAAATTTATACATTAGCACAATATTGCAATTGTTTTGGTCTTATCCTCTGGGATCAGACTCTATACTTCTCCCCTTCAGGCATGATATGGACACTGACTTTATTTATAAGGCTGAGGGCAATAGTCTGCTAGCTAGTAAATCAGCTCTCTGAGAAACCTGATTTGAAAGCATTTGCCAGTTCCGTGGTATAAGTACCCTCATCATGGCCATTTTCAACCCATCAAGCTGAAATCTCTTAACATGGAGTTGGGAGGAGATACGCACAATTGGCTGGCAGGAGCTGGTAGGAGCGGCTCTAGCACACCATTGCCTGGGGAAATAAGAGGGCGAAAGAAGAGAGGCATGAGAACAGACACCCTCTTGAAAATTAATTTGCTGCTAAGTCACATGCAGTCCTTACAATATCTTCGAGCAACTGCCGCAAAGAAAAGAGAAACCACTTCTTTTGCTATGGAAGGTAGGGTGGTCCCAATAATTCCCACCTCCTGCTATTCATACCCTCTCCTGTGTGTGGGCTGGGCCCAGTGACTCACTTATAACAAATCACATACAGAAAAAGTAATGGAATGTCACTGTTGAGATTAGGTTAAGCAGAGATATGACTGCCGTCTTGGGCATCCTCTCTTGCTCTTTTGCTGGCTTGCTCTGAGGGAAGCCAACTGCCACATTGTGAGATCCCTTTGAGAGAGATCCATGTGGCAAGAAGCTGATGTCTGGCCAACAGCCAGAGAGGACACGAGTCCTGCAAATGGCCCTGTGAATAAATTTGGAAATGGATCCTTTACCAGTTGAAACTTGAAATGACTACAGTCCCAGCTACAACCTGATCACCATCTTGGGAGAGACCCTGAGTCGGAAGCAGTCTGGGCCCAGATTCCTGACCCTCAGAAATCGTGAGATAATAAATGTTTATTATTTTAAGCCACTAAGTTTTGGGGGAATTTGTTATGTAGCAACAAATAACTAAAGCAACTGCTGAAAGAGACCTAGTAAATTTGGGGAGTTCAGAGTTCATTCATCTCAATCCATCCAGTGACCCTACTCCAGTTCTTAAGCTTCAGTCTTTCTGATTAGTCTCTTATATTTCACATAAAGAGCCTGATGAGCCTCCAAATTAAACTAAAATTGAAATTCTGCACTCTTCAGGGTCATATTCTGATTGATTTTTAGGTACATGAGCCCTATGGTTTAAGGATAGAAGAGGTATATTTAGACCAGTCAAAGGAGATCCCTGGTTTTCTGACCATGTTTTAAAATAAAAATTAAAAGCCTTAGCTTGTCATTTCTTTCTAAGCTCTTTAGGACAGTTGTTGTATTACTCATTCCCTCTTTAACTTCCAGGCAATCTGGTAAAGCCACGCTGGCCATAGGCACAGCATCCTAAGAAACCATAGGTGATATCATTTAAGCAACCATTTTTGTAACTACATGAACTACAGATGTCGCATTTTTCACGGTATACAGACAATACCTGTCTTCAAATACAAGCAGATCAGACAGTTAATTCCACATTTCTATCCTTAAGAGTCTACTCCTTGCAACTGTTTCTGGTCAGCCCTCAGTGTTTACTGCAGGAAACAGGAATCACTCTAGCTATTTACAGCAGAAAGAAATTCAGACCAGGAATAAGGTGCTTAAAAATCCTTGGAAGGGCTGAGAGAATGGAAGCCAGAAGGCGCCCCTGGGACTACTGAGTTCAAGACCAGTGTGAGCTTAACTGATTGCTTAACTTATTCATTCCAATATGTAAAACACATTGATTGAGTACCTGTTAGGAGCCAGGTACTATTCTAGAGAGATGTATTAGTGAATACACCTGGAAAGGCCTGTAATCTCATGGAAATTATATTATAAATGGGGCTATAACTTCTTTATAAGTTGATGTGAAATTAAAGAACAGAGGTTTGGGGGGTTCCTTGACATTGGGTAGTTGGGAAGGTCTCATATGAGAAGGTGACATTCTGATCAAGGAGAAATAGCCAGCCACGTTAAGATTTACTGGAAGGGCATTCCAGGCAAACAGCATTTAGTGCAAAAGCTATTAATATAAAGTAGGAATGAGCTTGCTGTATTCTAGAACAGAAAGGAAGTGAAAATGCCTCTCAGTAAGCAAGGGTCTGGGGAAATGACAGGAGGGAAAGTCAAGAGTTTGGCAAAGGCCATGACATACTGGACTTGGAAGGCCATTTCAAAGTGGTTGGGTTTTCTTCTTAGTGGGCACATTGGAGGGTTTTAATGAGGGGAATGACATGATCTGATTAACCTTTTATGGAAATCATTCTGGCTCACTCGAACCCATGTTATTTTTAAAGTACCTACATTTATACTTGCTCTAGTTGCTTAAAGAATAAGCTACCTTAGCCACTATGGTTTAAATAGTGATATGTAAGTATGTTATTTTCTTTTATGAGGACAATTCTGACAGCTTCCTGCTTTAACACTTATATGTGTACCGCAGTTTTGCTTACAACATTTCTGAAATTGTGTTTGCTTTGTACAAATGTTTTATAATGGCTCTTGGGGAGAAAAAACACTCTCTTTTGCTGACGCATGGTGTTGGAATTTAGGACTGAAGACTATGGTGGTTAATTGCCTAAGATTTCTGACAAATGCTTAAGAAAAATTTCAGTGAAACTGTAAGGATTTGGGATTTCTATTTAGCATCTGTTGTTTAAATTTAGAGAAAGCTGAGAAAACCCTCAAGGTGACTTTATGATAAACCTTACCAAATGACATCAGAACTTTTGATAATTTATCATTAATAAACATAACTTACTAGTTACATTTGAAAATCAGTTTCTCAATTATTGGTTTCCCGTACAATTACATAGATGTGCATACAATTTTAGCCATTTGACTCATTACTTCAGTATCAATATTTGTTTTTCCAATGCCTTATCACAATGTAATTTATATACTTAACAAATATTTTAGAGTATGTGATGCTGTATTCCAGGTACTTTACTGAAAACGAGACAAGGTCCCTTAGGAAGCTTACAGTCCAATGGGAAGAATAGACCTTAACTAGTTACTCGAGTCATTAATTAACTATAATTTATGATAAGTCATTTGAAGGCAAATGATAGGGTACTGTTGAGCAGTGTATTGAGGAACCTGACCTGGTCCCGGGGCTTTCTCCAAGGAAGAGACATTCAGCCTCAGACTTGAAGGGGCCCCACTGGCCTTGTGAACGAGTGTGGAGAGTGGTCCAAGCAGAGGGCACCTGACGTTGTAAGAAGTTGAAGGTAGCAAAAGTATGAAGCTTTCGAAAGACTGAAAGAAGACTGGGTATTGGTGCAAGGCAGTGTGAATTTTTTGATGTCCTTTAGGAGCAGAACGACTATTTGTAGCATTTATTTTAAAATTGGTATACAGTTTGCTAAATTTAACATTCAACCATTCAGTTTTTCTGATAATTTTTAAGGTCAACTTAAAAATCTTATTATACTTACAAATCTAATAAATTTAAACTATTATTTTAGAGAAACTTTTAAGTAATTTAAATAAATACCCCAAAATCATTGATCTGCAGTTATGAATTTTATTCATTTCATGCTTATCTCCACAATGAAAACCTGCTGAACGATTTAAGTATTTCCTGACACGTTACACTTACCGGTAAGGTGAATCTCAAATTCTCCTTAAATTTTCAAAACCGTGTAAAACTTAGCTTAATTTTCAGCCATCATTCAACTAAAAACATAGGTCTAAAATCAATTATTCAACCATATATTTTATACAGAAATAAGAGTTTGTGCATTTTCTTCCTTGCCCTGTGCTTGAGGAAGTGGTGCTGGGAGGACACTGTGGAGTGAGGGGCAAGTTGTCAGGGAGCTGGCACAGAGGGGAGAGACTGGGGCTACCGCAGGGCAGCTCCACGGCCAGGCCATCTCATTCCTTTGTGGCAGGTGGAATTTTTCAGGGGACTGGAGTCCTACATGGGGAGGCAGGAAAAAGAGCAAGGAAAAAAAGTAGTATTTTTAAGAGCCAAGCACTATAGATAGATTTTATGATTTAATCCGTGCAACCACCTTGTGAATTATATACTAATGTTGTCCCCATTTTCCAGATAAGACTTCTGAGGCAGATGCAATTCAAGTAAATCGTCCAAGGTCACTAGACAGCAAGTGTAGGATCCAGGCTCAGAACTCAAGCAATGTGATTCTAGGGCCCTCACTTTCTGTCATACCTTCACGTGTAATCGCATATTTGTGAGAGCTGGAGAAACTAAGGTGTGATGCTCTCTAGGTGCAGTTTGTTTACTCTAACACAGTTCACAGGGTTGGACATCCCCAGTGTCACACTGGAGCCCTGGGGCAGAGTCAACAGTATTCCCAGAAAACTGCACACATGTGTTCACAGTAACCATCACCCAGGGTATTATAATATCCTGTGGCCAGTTAATCATTTTTAAAGACATATTCTTCAGGGAATAAGCAATACACCAAGGCATGCTTTAGTACAACAACAAAAAACATGTTTAGCATCTGTGATTTTTTTTTTTTTTTACTATGAAGTTAGAGAAACAAGCACAAATTCCCTTTCCTCAAATTTTTCCAAGTGGCAAGATATCTGTGAATTAAGATATAGATAGGCAGAGAATTGAGTGACCTTTTATATTAATACAATAAGATGTTGGAGAAAAATAAAATGAGGCAACTATTCTATCTTTGTAAGTGTTGCCTAAAGAAGGCCAAAGCAAAGATATACCCAATAAAACTAATTTATATATTCTCTTTCTTCTGAAGAATTAAAAATGGCTTCATAATTAGGTTACTCATCACATATTCCTTGAAAATAAACTTCTCTATTCATTTGCTTTTTCAGTCAGTAAATACTTTTCAGTGCCTGTGATCTGTATGTTGAGAATCACGGTGCCAGGTGCTGTCAGCATAAAAATGAAAAGACGCCATCATGGGCTACTGGCTTAGAGAACTCTCCAAAGAAGAAAGAGGTGAAAAGGCAGGTAAAATACGCTAGGAACAATGTTACTGATTGGCACTGGGTGTTACTGAATCACTGAAGCTCATCTCTAGGGGTGATAATAAGAGCACCTAAGGAGTAAGAAAAATGGTTCTTGAGTATAGAACTCCTTTTCTGAATGCTACAGCATGCACGGTGTTAAGTTAGCCAGGCAAAGGAGAGGCGTGGGGTAGGATGGTGCATATGTCCACGCACAATCCGTGGGGACAGCTGGAGCAAAGGGGAGGGGAGAAACATCTCGGTGTGTGGGTGAACCCTGAGCAATGTACAGTCACGGGAACTCAGGCTGGGAAGAATCCAGCCAGAACTGCAGCCCGGGGCTGGCTGCTGGGAGGTAGTGTAATGTCTACAACGCTGGACCCTGCAGACTGGAGCCAGAGGGAGGCAACGTTTTCACTGCTTTGGGGAGGTGTACAGAGTTTTCCGCAAAGTTAAATTTATTCAATGGAAGAAATGGGCCATTTTTCTGAGATTATGTAACTGTGTATGATGTGGGTAT
Source organism: Eulemur rufifrons (assembly GCF_041146395.1). Taxonomy (NCBI): domain Eukaryota; kingdom Metazoa; phylum Chordata; class Mammalia; order Primates; family Lemuridae; genus Eulemur; species Eulemur rufifrons. The sequence continues at coordinate 49,090,314 of NC_090998.1, forward strand.
AGTTTTAAATTATCTTTTCTTTTATGGCAGGATTATGATAGAAGATAGCATTTTAAAAATGATTTTCTTAGCAAAAGGTAAACTTGGCATCTTTCTGTAAGTTTCTAATATTTTTAAGAAATTATCCTGATCTGTAAAATAAAGAGCCTGTGAGCTACTGCTGGAGACAAGGGAGCTGTTGAAAGGATCTAGCCATGGGATGTCATTGCTGGATTTATACTTTAAACAGATCGCTTCTTCAGCTGTGCAGAGAGTGACTCTGAGGGAGACAAGACCAGGGGCAGGAAGACCGTTGATGAGATGAATGCTCTAATCTGGGGGAGAGATGATGGTTTGTCATAGGGCTGGGACAGTAGGGATGATGGGGAGTGGGTGACAGGTTCACAAATATATTTAAAAGATAAAATCAACAGGACTTGGTGATTGGATACAAGAGTGAGGGAGAGGGCTGAACCTCACCATTCCCTTCCATACCACAGCACAGTGGTAGAGTGAGTCTCTTCACATTCATCAGTGGCTGAGGCTACTTGGGGCAAACATAGTTATTTGCTCCCGTCTGTCTCTGCCTAGTACAATTGGCCAAAAGATGGAGGAAGACATCAGAGTTATCTTCATGTAAGATCAGTTGAATTTCAAGGTCAAACCACTTTGGAGAGAACCTCCACAGGTACCAACTTTAAGTTGGGAGTGAAAAGAAGTTCTTTGGTAGTGAGAGGGGCCTGATAAAAAACACAGTGGCGCGTAGTGGGGACTGACAGTTCAGGCTCATAGGAAGGATATGATAAAAGCCCAGCAATGGAGCAGGACAGATGAGATTCATGCGCACAATGCTCGACCTGGTTCTTTACAAAGTAAGTGCAAGTGCTCACACCTTATCCCTTCTCCTCACTGCTTTTTCGGCATCTCCACCTCCTTAACTCCTACAAGGAATTGAAAGTAGTGATCAGCTCTGGCCAAGGGCATAGCTTAGATGGGTCTTGTTTGCAAGGGCAACCATAAACCTTTTGCTACCTTAGAAAAAACTGGTTTAACTGTGTGTTTGATTGGAACAACTTGTGAAACCACATTGTTTTTACTACTGAGGCACAAACCATGCCCTAAAGGGCAGTTGAGTGCTCTCTGGAAAAAGAAATTTCCTGCATACACACATTGAGTTAGTCAAAGAACTAGAAATCAAATTGCAGCTCTTCTGACCATAGATTATGCTCAGCAGAAAGTAATATTACAAGCTAAAACATGGAAGCCTTCTGATTAGCAACTGGTAAAGTACACAACAGAGTTCTCAGAGGACTGTTGGGAAAAGACTTGTTGAATGATAATAAAACAATACAAGGCCGTGTCCCTTGAGTTTTGTTCTTACTTGACCCCGGGAGAAAAGTATGCTTGAAATGTGGAAAATAGTCAGAAATGGAATTGAAGTTGGAAGGCTGCATCCCATGGTATTACAGCAGGAAATTAACTTTGATAGGAATTACAGCATGGAAATAAAGAGGCGGAATTGTGTTATCCTCCCTGAGAAGACTCCATTTTATTACCTTCAAGTGTTCATGCTGCTATGAGGTAACGGGAGATTAGTGACTTTTGGTTACATTTACTTTCAGAAGGTTAATAGCAGCTTTAAAGGAAATTAGTTGATAAAAGTTCATGAAACAACAAATTTATCAGGGATATATTGAGCACCCACACTCTGTGAGAGATTCTATGCTCTGTGAGAGTGGACTTTTTTTTGTTGTCTACGCAGCATCAATTCTTTTTCTTCCACCTTCTAATGGCACCCAGACTTCTCTTTGGGAAACCACTGGCGTCTCTACTATGTAGTAGCCCTGAAGTCTTCGTGGAATTGACCCCACCTCTGGCTGTTTACCTCTATTTACCTGGGTAATCCCATCTTCCATGTCACAAAGACTGGCTGAGGGAACCCAGGTCTAGGCCAATCGTTGCATGATATTACCCTGATCATGTGGGTGGCTCAATCTGTGTGCAGCTCCAGGGCTCTTCCTGGATGTGAAGGAAGGATGCAGTTCTGGTTGCTGGTGGCAGCTGGCTTGCGATCATGAGATCAGCCAGCCTGAAGACTAAGCCATATGAGGAGGACAGGAGAGCCAAGAGACCTGCAGAAAAATGGCGCCACAGTCCTGATCAAATCAGGTCCATGGCCTTCCTTCCCTATGAACTTCCCAGGTACATGATCCAGTAAGTCCCCTTTATTGTTTGCCAATTTGTTTGTTTTTTGGGTGGTTAGTTGTTTGGTTGCTTGTTTGCTGATATAGGGGTATGAAAGGAAGGATAAAGCTTGGTTCTATGCCTTTACATTTACACACAAAATATTAACCTTGGTTCTCTATCCTTAAGCATAATTGTGTAATGACTGGGTTTCTTCCTTCACCCCTTTCTGGCTTTCTGGCAGGCAATATTAGCAAGAGGAATATATATATACACACATATATATTAATTTGTACATATTTCATTCTGAAAAATCTGACATTATCCCTCAGGTTTTATTAAGAGGAAAACAAAATGGCACCCAGTGACTGAGAGAGCAAGGAGAAAGACCTTAGGACGGTGGGCAGGACATGGAGGGAGGATGGCCGGAAATTCCCCGGTTCCTTCCTGAAGCACAGTCCTGTTGCAAGGCTTCCACTAGATGTCAAGACATCATTTTCTGTCCATGTAGTAAGGGGTTGGTGCTTGAGTTTAAGACTTGTCCATCAGTGTGATTCAGACTAGTATAAAGATATCTGAGTGAGTGATGGAGTGGCTCTGCCAGGGGCTTTGTGCATAAATGACTGAGGGTCTCCCGGGGAGATCACATTCTCTGGGAAGTCCAGGAGACAAGCTTAATATAGTCAACAAAACCTTAATTTTTAGAGTGGAGAAAGAATCAGAGCATAGTCCCATGTGGACTCACATCTGGTTTCAGAGATGGGAAGGAGAGGACTGTGAGTAAGAAATGAAATAAGCTAAAAAAGAAGGAAGAAAGAAAGAAAGAGAGGGAAAGAGAAAGAAAGAAAGAAAACAAAAAGAATGTGGTGAGGCATGAGTGACCTTTGGGTGCTGGCAGCTGCCACTGTCCACAGGCTGCTTTGCCTGATGTGGGTGTGTCTCTAGCCTAGTCGAGTAACGCTCACCACGGGAGTGCTGACACTCCTGTTAAAAAAAAAAAAACAACAACCAAATAACCCCGAAGTCCATAATGATAACATAAAAGGAAATAAAATAACAGCAGAAAATATAGCAAGAAACAATCACCTAGAAGGAAAGGTTGTAATTTCACATGAAATTACTAGTTCTTTGAACATTTACCAGGTATCAAAACTGCTCTCACCAGAAAAATGGCAGAAAAAATCTTTTATTGCCCTCTAGTGCAAAATGATTCCAATTTAATGTTTTTGTACAAGAATACCAGTTGTCAATTCTCTTTTTTCAAAAGAAATTCTGGTGCCAAGGGAAAATACATCCACGAGGAAATTACCTTTATGCGATGGTAGCTTCCAAGTATACGCCAGGCAAGCTGCCCCAGAGGTCACAGGACAGAAAGGCTCACAAACTAAATTAAGATGCTCAAATGACATGGTTTACTGGCTCAATCTAGAACATTCATCAAGTCACAAGGGAAAAGAGATACGCAGTAATGGTTAGTTAGGATGGGGCGGAAAGACCACACTACTCAATCCTGTGTTGTACAATTGTTCATAGATCCTCTTTTTTTTCTTTCTCCATCACTCTCCCCTTCCCTTTCCTTCTCCTCTCCTCCCACCTGCCTTCACATCAGTTGTTTCTTAGTGATGGTGTTATGAGGACCAGAGCTTGAAAAAGGGGCTTAGCAAGCTGGCTATGGAGTCAATGCAGGTTTGTTCCATTGGAGAAACACAGCCGCGAGGACACCTGGGCACAACCGTAGCTCACTGATTAGTTTGCTGCGCAGCCGTGAGCTTTATCTTTGGGCAGAGCACATGCAAGTCCGGACTGGGGCCCCAGGAACTGGCCAGTTTAGAGATGACAAAACTGTCAGTCTGGAGGTGGTTTGATTTGTTCCTTCCCTCTTTTTCTCTTTATAAGTAAATACTCTAGAGCATTCCATCTTAAAAAAAATCATATATTCCATTCATTGTATCTTGAACATGTCTTGCTGATTGTCAACTGTCTATACTTAACACATCTTGCGAATCCTTCTCATGTCTCAGAAGCTACTTGCTCACTCACTATCTTTATTCAGCGCATCCTGTGAGTTTTATCCAACCCACTTGCTTTTCTTGTTTGCTACAGTAGCACTGAATATTCTCAACTAACAGTACACACATGTTACAGAATATAAGCTTTGCCTGCCTCACACAGAGGGCAATCACCATTTTTACCATCACCTCTGGTTCAGTGAGAGAACTGGGCAAAACAAACTAAAAACATCCAGCATCTTAGAAATTAAGAATAACTATCGCTACACTGCTGCTGTCATCTTTTATTGAGTGTCCACTCTCAGCAAAATGTTCGACAGCATTATCTTATCCAGTCGTCATAACCCACAGGCTAGGTATTATTCTGTCAGGTCTATGGGAGAGACAGCTGAGTCTCAGAGAGGAAGGTGACCTGTCAAGGTCAAGTGTTATGGGGCGAGCACAGCAGGGAAAGGAGCCCCAAACTCCCTGGCCCCCAAATCCCTCTTCTGGTCACTAGACTAGGGGCTTCCCTTCCCAGAGCCCCCTCAGGGCCCCCAGAGCTCTGATCCTCCGTGCCTCTGCCCCAGCCCGGTCCCTACATCTGTGAGTGATGTACGTCTCTCAGCTCCTACAGGAACCTCCAGGAGGACTTATTCCTCATGTGCTCATTTAAACAATAATGTGGCATTAAAATCCAGGCCACATATAAAGCAAATTAACAAGGATTACTCATTTAAAAATAAATCGGAGATCCACACGGTACATTCAATTAGACAGTAGATATAAAGGGGGTGTGAACACGATGTGCGAGCAGGAGTGGCCAAATTGTTTAGTCAGACAGAGTACATGTGGCTGGAGACAGGCAGCACGGCTTTCATGGAGCACAGCACTCATACAACGACGATGATGGAATGGACACCCGTTTTTGAGTGTTATTATGAAACTGTGCATATATTAACTCTGAAAGACAGATACTACAGAGAGGAAAATGAGGCTCATGCTTGTTAGGAATGTGCTCCATGTCACTCAGCTAGCAAGCTGTGGGGCTGGGTTTTAATCCCACACCAACCTGCACACGAGGGTGCACGTGGAAGAGAGAATGCGGTGGCTGGAAGGGAAATTAGAGATCTGGGGGACCTTTTTTATTTATTTATTTATTTATTTATTTATTTTTAACAGAGGAGCAAATGGAAGCTTTTGAAAATGAAAAATATGAAATCAGAATTATGTCTCCAATAAAGAAGGAAAGTACATTTGGATAAATGAAAAGGAAGCAACCTTTGTTTATCCAAGTTTAGCCCTGAAATGTTTAAAATGCCTTGTGGGGGGAGGTTAAAAAACATCATCAGCTGGATTTGTTAAGCTCAAGACCGAAGTCTCAAGTCAGATTATATTCTAATGTATTTAAAAGTACAAACCTTAATTTCTCTGCATCTATGAATATCACATTTTGTAAAACATAGTTTTAATAATTATAAAGTGCCATAGAACATGACCAGAAGATAGTAATATTTTATCAGTTATATCTACTGTAAATCATTTCAGATCTCTTAACTACTAAAATTGAATTTACTGGAATTCCTCTTTTTTTTTTTTTTTTCCTTTCCTGCCTTGAATTATGTTCACAGCCCCATGCTGGCTATAATATCTTGGTTTAACTTGTGATGGTTGCAGTAGTTGTTATGATTGATATCTCCATACTGCAGCTGTTTTTGACAAGCCTAAAGGAGATAAAAACCTATCTGACAGTTTCTAAATCTAAATACATTATGAAGTTGGATTCATCCACAGGTTACAAAGTGAGTTAGTAGCAGAATGGGATTAAAATCGAGGCAGGGATGTGTAGGAGAGCTGTCATGAATTTTTCTCCATAAAAACTTGGTTCTGCATCTAATTTCTGTCAAAGAGAATGACCTAATATGGTACTCTAAAGCAAAAATAATCATTTTAGGCAGCCGCCTTTAATTGGCTTATGTAATTGGTCAGTATATTTAGTTACCTGGGAGTACATTTATCAGTTAAATGAGGTTAAAAAGCTCATCAGGAAGTTTCATTATTTAAAATTTGACATTTCAAGCATGTATTATTGAGTTTTAATGGCTATGGCGGGAAATTGTTAACAGCTACGTTTGAAATTTTCAGGCTAAAGGAATAATTCCCGAGCTTTGATTGTTTGGAGATGAGGTCTCCGTGTGTTACCCAGGCTAGAGCGCAGCGGCCGTTCACAGGTGCAATCACAGCGCACTGCAGCCTCGAACTCCTGGCTTCAAGCAATCCTCCCACCTCGGCCTTCAAACTCCTGATGAGCAACGATCAAAGGAGTGCCATGAGGAAGGATGCTCTGCTCTTGCATCTTGTTTGGATATTAAACAGCCATGGGATGGTCACTGTTGAATTTATACCCACTAGCAAGCCTCTTTCTTTCCATCTTAAAACGTATTTTGCCACTCTGGCTTTAGTGAGTGACAGTGGCAGTGGTAGAAATCAGGAGAGGTGCCTTCTGTTCTCTTGGTCTTGGTCACCTGCTGAGTGGCATTCCCCCCTGAACGGTACCTTACCATGGGGTGGGTTGGTGACAGTGGATGTTTGTGGAACAGTGGCCATTGCTTTCTAATCCCCACTCAAAGGTCTTTCCTCCTGGATGGTGCCTGCTTCCTCAGTCTCTCAGTCCCCCTCAGGGTTTCCTGCCACAGTTCTCATTGCTCTGTGCTGCTGTCCTCTCTTACAGAACAACATCTTTCAGAGCAGCTACAACCCTCAGATGGAAGAGTTTTAGCAATAGAATAGGACATGAAAAAGGAAGCCATTCCCCAATCTCGTACAGCAGGATACCATTTGTCAAAGTGAAAACTTAGCTAAATTGAAAAAAATTATGAATATATAGTGGATTCACGAAATGTCATAAAAAGAATACCAGAGGATAGTGGACACACAGAATGTGTATTTTTATTGCCAAAGAGAACACCTTGCCTTAAAAGTGAATTGATGTTTCTAACTCTAGAAACTGAAAGTTTTGATAGCTCTTAATTAGCAAGCTTTTTCTTTGGCTTTTATTAATCGAGTTTTCTAAAGTCTTGGGGTTCAGCCTTATCTAGGGTACCTATTACAGTATTTTATGGGGAACAAAATATGAAATTTTATATGTATATACTAAAACATAAACTCCTTGAAGACAGAAATTTTTGTCTTTTGTGTTTACTATTGCATCTCCAGTGCCTAGAACAGTGCCTGGTACATGGAAGACAATCAATACATGATACCCACCAATAGTCGATAATATTGAATGAATGCAAACCTGTATTTACCAATGTTAAAGGATAACGTTGCAGTAACACCATATGTCCAGTGGGCGGAGCCCATGTCGCATTTGTGAATTGAAGATATTTTGATGACTTTCCATATCCTTGGGGGAATTTTAGGTAGTTCTGCAGGACCCCTGGAATAAGTTTGGATTTTCCTTGAAGTGTACTTATTGGACAGAACTGCAACCTTTTTAGTGTAGTGTTTATTTGTGTTTGATTCACAACTTTCTAATAGAAAATTTAAGTCATTTTGTACTTGAGTTAATGTCAAGTGAAAAGTTTCTCCTCTACACAATTCAACTAGATTGCTAAGTATATTGTATTTATTTCTGGGTAAAAAACCTAAAAGTGTTAAAGAACGAGAAAAATCTGTTTACAATAGAATGAAAGGTAGAAAGGCAGTAAAGAATGTAATGTGAATGCCAATTATAATGATACTGTCTAAGGAAGAAACAAATCAATTTTCTACATTATTTTCATATCCCAAAGGCCTGACACGGATGGAAGTGCAGGGCATTTGTCTTAAATTATTTGATTTAGTTCTCTTTCTTGATTCATCTGCAGAAAATCCTCAGTTAACTAGATGCTCATCCCCATGTGGCTCTGGGCGTCTGCTAACCTGGCCCTGGTCTGTCTCTCACCCCTCCCCACTTTGGACACTTTCCCCTGTGCTCTCTGGAACTCAGGGTCTGTCATCTGGCAAACTCCTGGGTCCTTCACCTCTTCTCTGAATGCTCTTTTCGCTGTTTTGCTCAGTGGAAACTGCCTGTTGTGCGAGGAGCCTGCCTGCTCACACTCAGCTTCCTCCCACGCCCCTCTGACCACAGGCCTGGGGGTGCAGCGGGTGCCTGCCAGCCCCTCCTTGCTGTCCCCAACCAGTCTCCCTTCTGCCTCCCTAAACGCCCATCAAACCAGTGCACAGCCCCTCCCTGCTGCAGTCACCTCCTTCCGCTTCCTCCTCTTCATTTCTGTAATATTTTTATCTCCTGGCTCACTGTCAATTTTCCCCTAAACTCCTGACAATTTTTGGTTATTTCAGTACCCAGAAAGATGATCCTTTCAACACACGGGCCCTAGGTTCCTTAAGCTCCGCTCCTGTAGGGATCTCTCCCTCTGCCTTACCTCTGTCCCTCGCTCCCACGGTCACACCCTCGCCCTGGTGTTTTCCAACAGCCACATTTCTGCCTCCATCTCAGCTTCCAGCGTCCACTTTCTTACCACGGCACCTGTTGAAATGCTCGCTCTCTCAGATGCCCTGTCTACTTTCCCAACCCTACTGGACTTAAGTCCATCGCTTTAATCACCTTTCTCCTTCTCTCACTCTCCCCAGAACCTCATTTTACAGCTTTGATGTTATAGTAACTCCCTCGCGTACCGCCGGAAGCCCCTGGTTTGTCCATCATGGGTGCCTGAAAAATCCCCCTTCTGGTTACATCAAACTCTCTGCCTAATCCCTACCTGCCTCCTTGCAGCTAGCTGGATAAAAACCTACCACCAGGACTGCTGGGCTCAGGTTAAATGTATTTCACACTAAGCTCATGTGGAGCCTGTGGGCTGCGTGGCAGGTCTACCTACCTCATCTCCCTGGTCCATTCATTCTCCCATTCTCTGGACAGGTGTTTTTCCAATTGTGCATTAGAAGACTGAGGTGGATTAGAGCACAATAGAACTTTGAAGGTATAGCACGAAATAAGGGTAAATAATATTTCATGAAATGCTTGTTTCAGTTACATGTGTATGTGCATTTATATGTACATACGCGCTGGTGTGGGGTGTGAAATGTGCTGCGTGTAAAAGGAAAAATTCAGGAAACTTTGTCCTGGGCAACTATTTCACATCTTCTTCTCTCCTCGAACTTCTATCATCTTCTTCATCTCCTCACTCTCATCTGATGATCGTGCTTCCTATTTTACTAAGAAAATAGGAGGAATGAGAAGAGACCTCCTGCACCTATCAACCTACCTCTACCCATATTCTGTTCTCCTTCCCGTCACTCTCTGCATCTTTAAGCCCAGTCCCCCACATGTCTCCCAGAGCCCATCAATTCTAAACTTCTCATTGTTATTAATTATCTAGCAATTAGCAAGAACCTCATGCAGGTTTCCTTTAATGCATCATCAATTCCCCCTTCTCTACTAGATCATTCTTATTAATACCAAATAATCTGCCATAGCCCCCATCTTAAATACCAAAACCAAATAAAGCCTGTGCTGATTCCCTTCTATCTATTGTGTCTTTTCTCTGCTCCCCTTTACAGCAAAATTCCCCTAAAGAATTGTCTACACTTTCTGTCTCTGAGGACTCTCCTCCCATTTTCCTGTGTCCTTACTCCAACGAGGCTTTTATCCCTACTACTCAACCAAAACCTTTTTATTGAAGTTATCAGTGACTTCCACTTTCCTAAGTCCAATGGGTTTTTCTAAGAGAGATCACTGCGTCCTCCTTGACACACTTTCCCCACTGGATGCTCAGGACACCAGGCTGTGCATTCCCGGTTTTTTTCAACTTCACTTCCTATTTCACAAGTGAATGTTGGGGTGCTCATATTGGAGTCGGGGTGTCCAAAGTCTCAGTCCTTGAACCTCCTGTTTACTCACTTACCCCTTGGTGATTTCCCCCTACACTCACTGTGTCTTCTTCCCCACCTGCCTCGCTTAGCAACTTTGCAACTTGGCTCAGGCCCCATCATTCCACTGAACCCTCTCGGCTGATGTCAGCCCCGATGGCATTCATGTTGCCAAAGACATTGGTTATTTTCCAGTCTTTATCTTTTTGCACTGTTCTGCTGCATTTTCTTTCTTTTTCAAACTCTAAGCCCTTGGCATTCATGAACTAACTACTCCCACCCACCCCCACCCCGGCCATTGTGCAACTTCTTCCTGCTCCCTCTGGTTGTCTTCCTGGGCTACTCCTTTGCCTCTCCTCTGTTCCTCTGAGCTCTGTTCTTGGTTCTTTGCTTTTTCCTTTGTACAAGCTCTCCTTAAGCAATCTCATTTGCTTTGATAGTCTTAGATTTTCCATCCGGATTATAAGAACCTGAGCTGTACATCAAATTGCCTGCCGCATGTATCTACTTGTATTTCAAACTTTCTACTGGTTATATTGACTTGATGTTCCCCCGATATCTAAACTCCTCATGTTGAAACCAGAGCTAGCTCCTTCTCCATTATCTCATTACCTTCCTCTCTCTCCTTGCCCACGTTCCATCAGTCGCCAGGCCGTGCTTATTTCCTGAATTGCTCCTCTCCACCTCTAGCCGTTGCTCTGGTTCTGGTCACCATCACCCCTTACTTGTATCGCTAATGGCTCTCAGTCCACATCCCGCTGTTTCACACCTCCATGCCTTTAGTCGTGCTCTTTGCCTGATGTGCCATTTCTTAAACTGGTGGGCTTGGTCATCCTTCTGGACTTGCTCAAGAGTCATCTTCCCACGAAATCTTTCCTGAACTGTGCAAACTTTTATTTTACTACATCAATTTTAAAAATAAATGATCTATTTATATATCTTTTTAAAAATCCCAGTAGATAGTAAATTCCATGAGGGCAGGGACCATGCTTTATTCATCTTCATTCTCCTGGCTTCTAACTCAGTGCCTGGCATAGACTAAGCAGGCTTTGCGCCTAAATGCAACTAAGATTTTCTTTTTTTTTTTTTTTTTTTTTTTGAGACAAGAGTCTCACTCTGTTGCCCAGGCTAGAGTGAGTGCCGTGGCGTTAGCCTAGCTCACAGCAACCTCAAACTCCTGAGCTCAAGCGATCCTCCTGTCTCAGCCTCCCGAGTAGCTGGGACTACAGGCATGCACCACCATGCCCGGCTAATTTTTTCTATATATATTTTTAGCTGTCCATATAATTTCTTTCTATTTTTAGTAGAGGTGGGGTCTCGCTCTTGCTCAGGCTGGTCTCGAACTCCTGAGCTCAAACGATCCGCCCACCTCGGCCTCCCAGAGTGCTAGGATTACAGGCGTGAGCCACCGCGCCCGGCCGCAACTAAGATTTTCTTACTCGTTTGCAATCTACAAGCGTTAGTACAGCACAGCATGTGTGGGCTTTTCCACTTGTTAAACAAACATTGACCGAGTGCTTCCTGCACGTGGGAACTGTGCAAGAGCGAGCACACTGCGCTTGGGAACCGCAAGTGGATTAATATGGCCGTAGTGTAGTGTCGGGGGAGGGCAGTGGGAGGACAAAAGTGGGGAGTGATCCAGGCCCGATCATGAAGGGCATGCACACAACAGCTTCATTCAGAAAGAACATTCGGTAGCAGAATGAGAAAGGATGATGGAGACAAAACTGGAAGCACAGAAGTCTTTCCTAAAAGCAAATCTGTTATTTAGATCACACCTCATTATGATGTATCTACTTGGGTTGTGCTAACTTGTACTAATAGCAGGTTGTTGCTTTAAAGTATTTACTGAATTGTATTGATTCATGTATTCATTCCATCACCCTTATTAGTGATGATTAAGTGACAAATATTATATATGTATGGCGTTTTGGGGATTCCAGAGTAATGGACACTGTGCTTGGCCTCAGAGAACTCACATCCTATCAGTGGTACTCGAAACAATAATGGGCAAATGTGATTCATTGTCAGTGCCAGGGGAGGGGTTGCGAAGGCCACTAATGGAGCATAGACGGGAAGTGACCTCTTAGAGGGGAGTCGGGGGAATCAGAGGAGGCGGTCCAGAGCAGTGGTTCTGAGCTGAATTTTGAAGGAGGAAGAATTAGCCTCTTGAGAAAGCTGGAGGCCTGCCAGACTCCTCCAGGGAGTGGGAACAGCTTGCGTGCAAAGGCCCACATGAGGCAACTGAGTTTCTAGCGGCTGGGATTTATGGCGCTTGTGGGGGCAGGACCAGGGAGGAGGTAGAGCAGGTAAGCAGGCACCCTTGTTAACGTTTAAATTGTATCTCGAAGGGGATGTCACAGAAGAAAGAATTCTGATCTGCTTTCATTAATGGATGAGATAGAACAAGGTAATAGCCATGCTACACAGTTAAGAACCTGAAGTGTAAACAGGAAGACAAGATAATGACAACATCATCAGAGCTTCTTGGTAGAAATATTCTTAAAGAAGAAAAGTTAGTGAGTACTTTTTTAGTCACCAGGCCATATTTCTTACTTTGGATAGGTTTCTGGCTCATAGTCAAAACTGAATCCAAGAAATCCTGCCGGTTCCCAGAGGGCCAATAGTTCCTATAATAACTACTCTCATGACATTTCCTGGATATGATAAACTTTTTAGTCTCATATTTACAGATTTATGAGAAAAAGATTTTCGTCAGAGATTTTCTTCAAGGTGAGCCCTCAGAACATTATGCAATGTGACTTCAAGCAAAATAATGACTCGCCTGGCAGGAAAAGCAAGGGCATCTCTGGTGGTGGCATTTCCTAGCTGCCATCCTGTCTTCGCCCATATGAACAGATTTGGGTCAAAGCTTTATTTTTCATTCCAGAACGACCTGAGTTCCTCAGAACACTGTATAATGTGCCTCTAAACTGATCACTCACCTAGCAAAAGCGGCCAGGATGTCTCTCCTGGTTACATGCTTCTCCTATGGGGCCAAGAGATGTGGCCCTGTCAGAGAAGGAAGAGGAAAGAATGTATTTTTAGAACTTAATAGATGTGTAACATCCTGAGTGTGATTCTATTTTCTGTACTGTTTCAAGATGGCTATGAATTAGAACGTGCTGTTTTCAGATGGAAAGAACATCACTTCTTTCCAAGTCGTTGGTGGGATGTCTCTTCTGATGGACCTTTGAGACCGAGGAAGTTTTATCCTTCTCCATAGGATAAAACTTTGTATATTTAGAGTCCTTGAGTAGATTTTTTTCCCCCATCTGTATGACTTTTTAAAAACTTACTGTTAATTGAGTACTATTGCCTTATGCACATGCAGTTATAAGCAGCCTAAAATGTAGAAAATAATGCTGCTTAAAGGAACATAATCCTTTTTGATTCAACTTTTAAAATATTATTATGCCTACAAATATGTCATCACATTTTACTTGGTATGTTGATGGTTGTTGGCCAGTGGAATCCACTCAGTAAGTGGGTAATATACAATTACAAATAAAAAAAACTTTGTCTTTCAGAAAAGCTTGAAATTTATAGAAAAAATCGAGATGACAGTACAGAGTTCCCACCTCCCCTTCACGCAGTTTCCTTTCTTATTATCACCGGACATTAGTATGGTACATTGTGACAGTTAATGAATCAATGCTGGAGCATTATTAACACCATATTATGGAAGTTATGGTTTATTCTTATTTGCTTAGTTTTTACCTAATGTCCATTTTATATTCCAAGATCCCATCCAAGATACCACATTACATTTAGTTATCATGTCTCCTTAGGCACCTCTTGGCATGACAGTTTCTCAGTCTTACCTTATTTTGGATGACCTTGACAGTTTTGAGGTATACCGGTCAAGTGTTTTGTAGGATGCCTGTCTGTCAGAATTTGTCTGATGTTACTCTCATGGTTAGACTGGGGTTGTGGGTTTTGGGAGGAAGATCATAGAGGTAAAGTGCCACCTTCCCCACGTCATATTCAAGGGGACATTCTATCAACATGACTTATCACAATGTTGCTGTTCACCTTAATCACCTGGCTCTGGTACTGCCTGTTAGATTTCTCCACTGTGAAGTTACTCTTCCCATCCCCGCTACGCTGTACTCGTTGGAAGTGAGTCACTCATGCAGCCTACACTTAAGAAGTGGGAATGTGTGCTCTCTCCCCTTGAGGGTAGAGTATCTTCATAAATTATTTGTAATTCTTCTGCAAGGGAGATCTGTTTCTTCTCCCCTATCTATTTATTTATTAGGTGATTTATTTATATTTGTATTGACTTATGGATATTTATTTTATACTTCGGTTTATTTTATTGCTCAACTAGTTCCAGCTTTGGCTGTTGAAAACTCTCTCATCTGGCTCCTGTGTCCCTTTGATTCCTATCTATCTATTCCTATCTGTGTATTTTTTTTTCCTTTTGAGCACTTCCTGAGTTTCTGACCCTACAATATGCTCCAGCTTCATTTTGTATGTTTCCTACCCCAGTCCTAGAATAAGACATTCCTCCAAGGCACCCTGGTTCCTTTTGTGGGAGAACAGTGTTAGAAACCAAGACCTGGGTGCTCACCGTGCTCCTTGTTACCCCAGCGCCGTTTCGTCTAGGTTCTCTCAACAGATAGAGCAAGGAAATGCATGCGTGTATGCCGATTCGTGTCTATATGTGTATCTATAAATACTTCTATATGCAAACATCTGCATTTACATTGAGTTAAACCTCATGTCTCTAACTCTAGTCCATTACCACATGGATCATGTTAGCCTTCTGGCCTTGCTTATCTGTAAATTCCCACTCCCACAGTGAGAAACCCTCTTCCACCATCCATTTACTTAATCGTTCACTTCTAGTATACACAGACATGTATATGGATATCCGAATTGTGAGACCATACTTGGTGGGAAGGAGTTTTATCAACTAGTATAGAGGGCATATGTGCAGTTTTCTTTGCCTTTGGTCTTATAGCCTCCACAAGTTCAGCATCTTTTCTGCCTACTCTCTTCACTGAGGTTGTTTCATACATTTCTGATGTAGTTACAGTCTTTTGTCATGCTCTGTATTTCTTCCTGGGATCTTCCAACTTGCTAAATATTTATTTTTTAATTTGCATACATTAAAGTTCAGTCTTTGTGTTGTAAAGTTCTGTGGGTTTTGACCAATATATTAATTTAATGCCACCTACCCATCATATTAATAGTTTCACCACCCTGAAAAATCCCCTGCTTTACCTATTCAAACCTCCTCCTCTCCCATCAAACCCTTGGTAAGCGCTGACCTTTTTGCTGTCTCCATAGTTCTGTCTTTTCCAGAATGTCATAAAATTGAAATAACACAGTATGTACCCTCTGCAGACTGGCTCCTTTCACTTAGCAATATGCTTTTAAGATTCATTCACTTTTTTTTGTATCTTGATAGATCATTTATTTTTATTGTTGATAAATATTCTATCGTATGGATGTACCACCGTTTGATCCTCCATGTGCTCCCTGAAGAGCATCTTGGTTACTTCCAGTTTTTGGTAGTTATGAATAAAGCTACCATAATGTAATCATTCACATGTGACTTTTTTTGTGTGGATCTAAGCCTTCAAATCACTTAAGTAAATATCTATGAGTATGATTGCTGGATCATGTGGTAAGACTATGTTTAGCTTTGTAAGAAACTGCAAAACTGTCTTCTAAAGTGGCAGTACCATTTTCCAGTTCCAGTAGCTATGAGTGAGAGTTCTGGTTGCTATGTATCTTTGCTGGTATTTATTGCCAGTTTTTTTTTTTTAATTTTAGCCATTTAATAGGTATAGTCATATCTCCTTGTTGTTTTAATTTGAAATTCTCTAAAGAAAAATGATACTGACCATTTTTTTTCATATGTTGGCCATTTGTGAATATTTTTTGGTGAGGTGTCTGTTCAGATCTTTTGTCCCATCCTCTTTTTTAAATTGTTGAGTTTTAAGGATTCTTGGTATAGTTTGTATACAAGACCTTTGTCAGATAGGTGTTTTGCAAATATTTACTCTCTGTCTGTGGCTTGTGTTTTCATTTTCTTACGTGTCTTTCACACTGAAGTTTTCAATTTTAATAAAGTCCAACTTATCAATTTTTTTTTCATGGGTAGTGCTTACGATGTTGTATCTAAAAACTCATCATTAAACCCATGATCATCTCTCTGGGATTGACTTAAGTATTCTGATTCAGCCCAGTGTTCTACTCATGATACCATCTGTGTCTGGGCTATAAGTGCCCTTTTGCCTACTTGTGGGCTGGTGTCCTCTTGGAGCCTTTCTCAGTCTTAAAATCATCAGAGATGTATGAGGAAAAAGTTGGAAACTTGCATAGAAATGTGGCTGCTTTTACCAAGAGTTGAGTCCATTCCCTATTTTGGGATAAGGGTAGCAATTACTGTATCTACTGCCATCTTCTGACCTGTGCATGAGGAATCTCCACATTTTCTGCTCCCTTTCTCCACTCCTGCTGGCACCAGGCCTGCAGCTGGATACCCAGCTCAAGAGCCCCTGGCCAAGTTCTCCACCTAGCATTTGTGTCTTCATCTCTTGGGAGAAAATCTCGCTAGAGAAACTTTGCTTCTGCAGAATTTTTTATTTTCTGTCCATTTAATCTCTGGCTAAGAGGATTAGTCAGTAAAGTCTGCAGTAATAAGCATTTTGGGACCAGCTTTATACCTTGTGCTGAAGAAACATAGATTAATGACTGCCCTTGCCCTAAAATGGGTTGGGGTAAGAGAAGAGTGGAGAATGTTAATGTGACAACTATTGTTTCTGTGTCACTATCATTTCAGTGTCAGCTCCTTACCCCTGTATCACTAGGGCTTAGAAAATATCAGCACATAATCAATCAATAAATGGATAATCAATAAATACTTGTTGAATAAGTGAAAAATAAGTGATTCATAAAATTAAAGGCATTTAAAAACAAACAAAAAAAGCAGTAAGGATAAAAATCTCAGAATAAAAATTTTACATTGTCCTTATTCTCTTTTTGCCATGGACCAGAGAAAAAATGTTCTTGGCAACTACTGATCTAGTCAAGTGACAAGGAACCCTCAGGACAATCAGATGATTATATGCATGGAATTGAATGGACTTTTTCCCCTAACTTAACAAGAGTGAGCAGTAGTTTTTCTTTATATTAAATTTTTATGAAAAGTATTATGTTAATATGTATTTAATCTATATTATATGCATTTTAATGATTTAAACAATGTTGATCTCATTCTCACTAAACCAAAGAGGAAATTAGCAATTAGTTTATTCCAAAGGAAGAGCATGACCTTATACTTACTAAAAAAATGCAAAATAAAAAAAAAGTTTGCATCTGTCAGAAAAGCTAACAATAAATAGATTAAATTTATGAAGGCTACTTTCTTCTCCAAGGGCTGAGCATGCTATTAAAAATAGACATATAAAATTTCATAAAAAAGATTAGTTTCTTATGACTATTAAATTCTTATTTTTTTCAGATGCCATGCCAAAACATATGTTTCTCTTCTAGTTTTATGAATAATGAGACTGCTATGTAATATACATACTTAGAGAAATATAATCAGAAACCTTAGAATTTACTATATTTAGCAGTGAGAGTCTGACTATTGAGATATAAAATTTACCGGGCATGGTGGCTCATTCCCGTAATCCCAGAAACCAAGCGTTTGAGATCAGCCTGGGCAATATAGCAAGACCTATCTCTAAAAAAAAATGAAAAAGGAGATATAAAATTTAACTGAATAATCTAGCTCTCAAATTTTTAACATTCCTTAAAACAAGTCTAAATAACAAAGACTAATGTGATATTTAAGCTTGTGCTAAGAAATGTTAAGTAATAAAGCAGAACTCCGCACAAAGATCTGCATTGGTAACAAGTACGGAACCTTAAAAGATTTAGCAAAAATGTCAGGTCAATTAGTTCATATCAAGTATCTCCACATAGCTGCTACTCTATTAATCTCAAATTTAGCACATTCCAAATTGAATTAATTGACTACTTTTTTAGTTTCTCCCTCTACTTTGAAAGAGGCATCAACATTTCCCCAGCCTCCAAAAGAAGGTAACACAATAATTAGGGAAGTGAATGGGCTTTCTGTCACAGGCAGAACTGGGTTTGCCAGGCTAGCTTTAAGACCTTTGCAAGTTGGTTAAACTTCTCTGAGACTGTGTTTCCTTATCTGTGATGATGAAATAATTTAATTCTAACCTCACAGCATTGTGATGAGGATTAAAGGAAATATCAGACGTAAAACTAGCGATAAAGAGTAGTGACTATCATGAGAAATTCTAGCGTAATCTTTCACTCTCCCTTTCTCTCTCTTCTCAATATCCAGTCTTTGACAAAGTCCTATAATTTCTTTCCTTGGAAATATTTCATAGATGCCTTCCTTTATATTCTTATAGCTATTAGCTTATTACATTATTTTTGTATTACTGCAAATATCTCTGGGCTGCTATGTCTCTTCTCTTCCCGTCTACAAATCATGTTTTTTTCCCTTAATGTTGAAAGTTAATTCTGAAATCTCCTTAGAACACTGATTTCCATATGCCATTTCCTTGCTTTAGAACCTTATTGACCTCTTAATTTTTTCAGAGTCATGACTATGACTTTGTCTTTGACTTTCAGTTCTCTGTTGAGGAAGCAGTGTGTTATTGTGCAAAGAGCACAGGTTTTAGATTCATACAAACGCAGATTCAAACCTTGAATATAACATCGATGAGATGTTGAAAAAGTAACCTAACCTTTCAGTCTCTGTTTACTCAACTATAAAATAATGTCTATCCATGCAGTAAAGGATTAACTCAGCTGGTCTGCACTGTCTAAAACCTACACATTCCGAAGAAAGGTTTGGCCCTTGCCCTCCTCCTGGGAGAGAACCTCTAAGCTCTTGGAGTATCATGCTGTTAAGAGTGTTTTTGATTACCTGAGGCCTTGGGCCACACCAGGTAGTTTATGCCAATAATGTGGTTTACCTGTGATTGAATCAGAGGATGGTTGTGGGGAACCCCCAAAGCTACTTCTCAAAATTTTTGTAAGAATTAAATGAGATAGTTCATATAAAGCATCCAGACAGTGAGTAGGGTGTTTCCTTCACAGGTTTTATAATACTCCCCCATCTATCCAGTCTTCATATTGTACCTGTCTGCTCTCCTGCTCTCACTGCTGTGACACTGAGGCTGCATTTCTCGCTGACTGGATGCGCTTGATACCTACATGTTCTTTGACCGTGCTGTCCCGGCTGCCTGGACCACCCTGCTTTCCCCTTCTGCCCAAACAAAAACCTGGGCATTGAAACACTCCCTGCTCTGTGGATTCTCCACTGACTGCTCCAGTGAATTTATTTTTTTCCTGAATTTTAATTGTACTTTTAGCTGGTAACATGAGCTGGGTGACATCTTATGCACCTGTATTTTGGGCCTTTAAGTAGATTATGGAAAACTTGAGGGGATGGAGTATGTTTTATTTTTCTTGGCTTCCCCCTTGGTAGATGCTCAGTAAATGTTGACTGATGGATTTACTCACAGCTTCTGATTTTGAGGTCATACGCTCTCGGGAGTGTGTAACTTTAATTTAGGTTGAATACATGTTGCCCATGTGCCGAGTTACTTAAGTACTTTTGATGTCCTCGGTCCTTTCCCCGCCACGTACTCTTTACCTCCGATGCTCTGGGCCCCACCAGTGTCGGCAGCAACAGAGGCCACTTACTCCCCTCTTCTTCACTCCCATGGTCCTGCAAGGCCCTGGGCTTGCCCGTGCCCCACCTGTGCAGCTGCGCACACTGTGGGAGGCCAGCCGCACCACGATGGACGAGCACATGTTGCCAATTTATGGAAGAGTCTAACTCCTCTGGATATAACCATAAAATGCCTTTTCCCCCCGAATAACTGGGTCATGTTGAATCCCTTTCCAAAGGGGAGCAGTTTTTTAAATGACAACTTGGCCAGATTCTTGCAGTGATTTTTAAAGAAAGTCATTTTAACCCCATG
Source organism: Eulemur rufifrons (assembly GCF_041146395.1). Taxonomy (NCBI): domain Eukaryota; kingdom Metazoa; phylum Chordata; class Mammalia; order Primates; family Lemuridae; genus Eulemur; species Eulemur rufifrons. The sequence goes on from NC_090998.1 coordinate 49,110,328, forward strand.
CAGCTTAAAATTTCAGTCTCAACTTAATTCAGAGCTCTCCTCCTCATGTGTGTATCACCATGCTGCCTTAGATAATAATAATAGTTTAACTTTTCAAGGCATATTTCCTTTAATTTATTATAGACTTCTGTAGGTAAAGGTCCACTTTAGTACCTCATATTCTCCACAATGACTAGTGAAATACCTTGAAAATAATAACTGAAAAATATCTTTTTGCTCTGTATTGATTTATTTGCCCAGATCCACTTTGAAGATACCTGTTTACCCAACTGATGTGACAGGCTGACCCTGGTGGAGTCTGGTACAGTCCTTTGTGTGGGTTCTGTGTGGCTTCAGAACACATTCCAGACTATTGCTATGGAATTTTAGATGGTGCAGTGCCAATGAATAGATATATCTAAGTAACACTTATTATTTTTTAATGGACTAAGAAATTTTCTAGAATTTCTTTTTGCATGAGTTGAAAAAAATTTCAAGAATGATCTTAACAATCACCATAGGATCTAGATCCTACACTCTATACCAAGAGTGTTTACAATTTTTAAAAAGAAAGTTAGTTATTGTGCAGATTAAAAAAATACTTCCTATAAAATATCCAACCTCACAGTATGTAGTCAGATGGATGATATTTTTTTTTTTTTTTTTTTTTTTTTTACCTCTGCCCACCAAATTTAGAAAGCCAGTATGGAAGTTAGTTGTATAGACAGGTGGTATTCCTGATGCACCATCAAGATGGTTAAGTACAAAGAAAACAAAAAGTTTTCCCCTGAGTGAGTGAGAGTAATTGAAAAGAATTCTGAAGCTGTGCCTAGGATCAGAGAAAAGGAAAGCCTTAATTGATTAGTGATTCCTAACACACTTGGAGGAGAGACAGTGGCAGCATGCAAGCTAAATGCTGTTAAACCTGGAACAGAATTTTGAGTTGTTTCTTAGTAGTTGGAATAGTTTTTCCCTGATTCGCCGTCTTTCCTACTTTTTTCCTCTCTTGATGAATGAGATATGCCCACAAGATGGCACAACAGGCGAGGTTATCAAAGAAAGCAAAGGTAAACAGGTACACTCAGAGAACCAACTCCAAACCTTCATTTCATGGTTGTGACTGAACTTTAACTACCTATACTCAACAGCCAGAGATGAGCAAAGACAATGATTCAAGAAGTACAAGAGTGGAGTCGGATACAAAATGGCACCTGGAAACAACATTCACCTGTGCTCCATGTGTCTTGCAAGTCAGCTCTAATGTCAATAAAAATATACTTTGATGGCAGAAAACCAATGCAGAATCAGTGTATTGTGATAAAAATTGGGGCAAGAATAATCTGTGCAGTATTCTTTTGTGTGTGTGTGTGTTTTGATTCAAAAGCAATTGTCATCCAAATCCAATTTCAGATTCATTATTTTTGTTGAAAGAATAGTAAATTTGAAAGGCAGGAGTCACAGCTTGAATTTTTGATATAGTGCCAGATTTATCTGACAGAGTGAAGAACTGACATTTGGAAATGTTCTTGTTTATCTATCTATCTAGAAAACGTTAGAAATCATTGCCATCCTAGAAACTCTAGAAATTATTGCCAAAGTGGCTTTACCGTCTTCATTTTCTGATGCAATATTTGTGGTCACAATAAAGATTCATACCCAAGATTCTAAAGTAAGTAGAGCTCTGTAGAAATATAAAATATTAGTTTGTCTACTTACAACTGTATTTAGAAAATATTCTTAACCTCATTCTTAATATTTCCATAATCTTTAAAGTTCTGATTATATGGCAATTTCAGATAATTTACTGTCAATAAAAGCATTTTGCAGACTAATTTTGTATACTTTTTGTACTGCCAAACTCTACTTTGGAAATGTGTAATGATTATATCCCACTGATTCTCTAAGGAGGCACTACACTCCTGACATTTCTTAAACATTTTTATTTTATTTATATTTATGTGCTCCTGATCTTACCTACTTTCTCTCTGTCCTATACTATTTCAATTAACTTGTACACACTGTTAACCTACTGACACCATACTTTTGCCTCTCGGAGTTATTTTCTTTTATCCTACTATTCCAGGTATTTCTTGCTGCACAACAAACCACTTCAAAACCTACGGGCTATAATCTCTCTTAGTTCTTTAGATGAACTGGGTTGAGCTGTATAGTTTTTGTGTGGGGTCTTTCATGCTGTTGTGGTCAGATGTTAGCTGGGCTGCAGTCATCTGAAGGGTATTTTGGGCTGATGGTCTGAGATGGCCCACCCACAGGGTTAGGTCGATACCAGCTATTAGCTGGGAACTCACCAGCACGCCTGCACACAGCCTCTCTGTGGTAGCTTGGGTTTCTCCCTGCACAGCAGCTGAAATTCAAGAGGGAGCGAGTGTCCCAAGTACAAGGGTTCCTCATGTAAGTGGTATCATGTAGTATTTGTCCTTCTGTGTCTAGCTTAATATTTCATGTGAGCTTGAGAAAATGTGTATTGTGCTGTTGTTGGATAAAGTATTTTATAAATGTTAATTAGATCTCATTGAAAAAATAAAAAAAGAACAATGAGGCATAGGCAAAAACTGCAAGGCTTGATATAACCTAGATTTGGAAGTCCACGAGTGCTATCTCCACCATAGTCTACTGACCAAACAAGTCACCAAATCCAGCCCTGATTGAGGCAGAGGGTAATTATACTCCATCTTCTGATGGGGAAGTGACAAGGTCACATCACAGAAGAATAAGTAGGGTAGGAGATATTTTGGAAAATACATTCTGCCAAATTAATATTCATTCTTTAAAAAGGCACAAGTCATGTGTTTTACTCTAAAAATTTCTTGGTCAGAGTGCCTAGGCCTTTGGGGGGTAAAAATAAAATTTCTTAGAGACCTTAAAACTCGGGGGAAATGAAATCCATTTGAAGGCAGATGCTGTGTTCACACAGAGGGCAAAGAAGCTATGTATGAGAAAAGAGCATTGAGTTAAAAATTAGGAGTTGAGAGCTCTAATCCTGATACTCTTGAAGATTTTCTCATAAACATAAATAAACCACTTTACTCCTAAACCTCATACTTCTCTATAAAATGGGGGTTAGACTTGACCAGTGCCTTTCTATCCTAGCTGTACACTAGAATCACATGAGTAGCATTACACAAAACATAATCCCTAGCAACCATCCCAGACAAATTGGGGCTGGGGAGGGTGATGCTAGGATATTAATTTTTCCCCCAATCAATCAGATTTGAGAAACATAGGATTAGACCTGTCTTACTTTATCAACCACACTGACCTCCACAGCCCTAGTTGCAGACCTTATCAGCACATTAGAATCACCTGGCAACGTGCTCGTCGAAACTCTATTTTAATTGGCCTGGGGCTGGGTGCAGGTATTGGTATTTGCAAAAAGCTCCCCAGATTATTTTAACCTAAAGCTAGGGTTGATAACTTCTGCCTCAGAGACATGGTTTTTAAACTTTAGTGGGCATCAGAATCACTTGAAGGGCTTGTTAAAACACAGATTGCTGGGCCGACCCCCGGAGTTTCTGACTGCGTATGTCTGAGATAGAGCAGGAAGTGTGCATTTCTAACAAGTTCCCATGTGATACTGATGCTGCTGACCTGGGAACCACATTTTGGGGACCACTGTCTCAGAGAATTGCTGCGGTATTGATCTATTTATCATTAATAGGATGAGTGGTTGGCGAAACCTCTCAGAGGTGTTGAGGGGAAAACCCACTGGAACAATGCACCTCCAACTGCAATGTGCATCACCTGGGAATCTTGTTAAAGTGCAGATTCTGCATTTCTAACAGGTGCCCATGTGATGCCCAGGCTGCCCACAGAAACTGTGGCACAAAGAGAGAGCATACTGCACAGCAACGCACTTGTGTAAGTAATCTGTAAAGACCATTATAAGCCTAAAATCAGCCATCGGGGGGATTATGGTGAAAAGAAGAGCAGGTGGGAGCCACCCGTGAGTCAGCAATGTAAGCAGGACTGGGAAATGAAGTACAGATGCAGGAGTTGTGTGATAATGATCCTGCTATCTCTTCCACACGAATTGGGACTTTAATGGGCTTTTCTTGCCAGCGTCTTGCTTTTTAATGTATTATGTTTCTTGTTACAAAATTTATTGTGTATAATGTATGTGAGGGACATAGAAAGTATACAGAACAAAACAACAAATATAGCCCCATTTTAAAAATTACTTTGACCCAAAATAAAGAAGCCTTAAAAATAGATGAAAATAGCAGTCACTTTTGAGTAGCTGAGAGGCTTCACTAACACAAAACTGTTCCCACCACACTCAAGGCTTTCCCTGCTACTTGAATACCATTAGAGATCCATTTCTTTGGATTAAGGAATGTTAACATGAAAATGCTCCTGAGAAGGTCTTTGTTTTACTTGACTTGTGTTCTGAACCAGATGGCACATTAGAATTGAGCATGTATGGGGGGGATGCTTTTGGAAAATATAAATATCTTGGCCTTGTCCTTAAAGATTCATACGTAATAGATTTGATGGGCCCTTAATCTATATTTAAAGATCTCCTGAGTGAGTCTCATGTGTGTCCTCAGTTGAGATCTATTGCCTTGTGGGACTTAGGTGAGCAGGTCCTTTTTGCTGAGAATAGCACAGGACAGAGTCAGGCCAGGTGGAGGAGGCAGTGGAAAGCACGTGAGATTCCGTGTCAGAGTTTTTGGTTTGAGCCTTAGTTTTCTGCTCCTAAAAGTATGACTTTGGGTTAAATGGCTCTACATCCGTAAAATGGGTATACTTAATAATATATATATTTTTATGATGTTGTCAGTGTTAAATGAGATATATGATATTTACACCTTATAAATTCGAAAGCACTACACAAATATCATTATTGTAATAATTGAGCTATACAAAAGTTAGGTGGTGCTGATGATGGGAAATATATGTCATTAGCTTTTTTTTCTATGATACATATTCATATATGTTTTTATGAGATATTCATACATATGTTTATGAACAAACATAAATAAAATAGAGATTATTTAGCCTGTAGAAATAGAGTTTCTCAATCTTAGCACTATTGACATTGTGGGCTGAGTGACTCTGTTATAGGGGCGGGAAGGTGCTGTCCTGTGCACTGTAGGATGTTTAGCAGCATCCTTGGCCTTCACCCACTAGATGCCAGTAGAACCCTCCCCTGAGCCCCAGTTATGATAACCAAAAATATTTCCGGAATTGCTAAATGTCCCTTGGGAGGCAAAAGCCCCTCCTCCCCTTCTGTTGTAAAAGTAGTTAACAGTCTTCAATTAAATGATTCAAAACAAATTATTAACATCATGAGTATTTCTTTTTCAACCGTACTCTACAAAACAATAGAAAATGCTATGCAGGTCATTAGGAAGGAAGTAATAGCCATATGTTGAATACTTAGAATAATTTATCAAATGTATCCCTTTGAACATGTCCTATTTTGCCCAGGATGTTAGCACCAAAAAGTCCTGCGACCTGAGAAACCCCTTCCCGCTCTTCATTCTTGTTCTCTGTAGAACTCAGAGAAGGGAATCATTCCACATTTGCTGGCAATGAAGGGAACTGACATTTGTTGGGTGCCTGTTATATATCAGTCAGGGGTCTTACGTGTTTACAATGCTTCGTCCTCACAGTTACCCTGCAGGATGGGGGGTTGCATACCAGAGATGAAGAAGTGAAGCTCTGTAATGCAGAACCTCTCCCAGTACCATCTAACTGGCAAGGGACGGAGCGAGGGTTCAGCTCTAGGTGTTTCTCAATGTCAAATCAGCATTCTTTCTGCCACATCACTCCTTAATAGTGGGCCTGATAATTTCTGAAAACTTAAGTTGTTATTTGGCTTCCTAGGGTCTTTGAAAAGTGGTTCTAAAAAAGGGATGTGGGAAAATAATTTCTAGCCCAACAGTGTTATAACAGTTGAGCTCTGACTAGTGAGTTTCCAAGAGTAGAACATCAGAGTCATTTGCAGTAATCTCTCTTCACCTTCTTGCTTGTCTCCCAGTACAGACAAGAACCTACCAAACACTAGAGCATCTTATCCGGTAATTAGAGCCGAACTCAATGCTACCATGAGAATCCATGTTCACTAGGGGACCAGAGACTACAGTGGGAGTTCCATTAGATTCCATTAAATACAAATAGCCTCCTGCAATTCCATCTAGCTCTCCAGGTAATAGAGAAAAATTTTTTAATGTGTCTTAGTCAATCATAATATGTTGCACAGTGGCCCATCTATTGTAAAAGATACATTGATTAACAGAAAAATTGTATTAGTGATGTCTCATTAGGTTAGAAATGATATTAACTGTCTGAGTTCGCTGTAATAGAACAGAGCATAGGAGCTTAAAATTGTTCTCCAGTCATGGAAGAACCTCAGGGGAGAGAAGTTTAGGAGGATGACATAAATGGGGAAGTAAATGACTGAATGAAGCTATAGGGTCTGGAATGCAACTAAAAATAGGCTGAGTGTTTCTAAAGATTGGATCTGAAATCAAGGCAACCATAGGGTTGTGTTATGCTTTTTTAGAAATGGCACTTGTGCAAATAAAATGCCAATGAGAAGATTAAAGTTAACCTAAATTTGCTAGCTGTCACTTATTGAGCAAAGAAACAAATTTTCTTAATAAACAAACTTCTTAAAGAAACTTGCTTTAGAAACTTAGTTACTTAAGAATAACTTTAAGCCGAGAGTGGTGGCTCACACCTGTAATCCTAGCACTCTGGGAGGCTGAGGCGGGTGGATTGTTTGAGCTCAGGAGTTCGAGACCAGCCTGAGCAAGAGCGAGATCCCATCTCTATTAAAAATAGAAAGAAATTATATGGACAGCTAAAATATATATATAGAAAAATTAGCCGGGCATGGTGGCCCATGCCTATAGTCCCAGCTACTCGGGAGGCTGAGGCAGGAGGATCTCTTAAGCCCAGGAGTTTGAGGTTGCTGTCAGCTAGGCTGATGCCATGGCACTCTAGCCCAGGCAACAGAGTGAGACTGTGTCTCAAAAAAGAAAAAAAAAAAAAAAGAATAACTTTACATCTTTCTCAAGTTTAGAGAGATCTATACAGGATAGAAAGAATAAAACTGAGATGAATAGAGCTGGATAATGTGTGGTGTACTCTTCATGTAATAAGAATACTTCTGATCATTTGGCAAATCGTTTAATTTATTGGGCATTTAAAGAGGAATAATGCTCTGTATTGCCACATAGGTTCCAACAGCAAAGCAGCATGTTAGCAGTTTCTGGCTGCACTGACCGTTTGTTCCTAGTCTCATGGTTAGGTTTTTAAAAACAAACAAGGGCTCTGTGGATTGTTGATCTTCAGTAGCGAATGAAGATTAATCTAATAATAGTTCCTTAGAACTAATTCCTTAGAAGACTTGTCTTCTAGGAACTAAAAAACCACATAATGGGAGGGAGGCTTACAAGATACTCTTTAGAGCAGGAGTCCCCAACCTTTTTGGCACCAAGGACCAGTTTTATGGAAGACAATCTTTCCACAGACCTGTGTGGCAGTGGGGGATGGTTTTGGGATGATTCAAGTGTATTACATTTACTGTGCAGTCAAACCTCTCTGCTAATGATAATCTGTATTTGCAGCCACTCCCCAGCACTAGCGTCACCACCTCAGCTCCACCTCAGCTCATCAGGCATTAGATTCTCATAAGGAGTGCACAGCCTACATCCCTCGCATGTGCAGTTTACAGTAGGGCTGCTGCTCCTGTGAGAATCTACCGCTGTTGCTAATCTGACAGGAGGTGGAGCTCAGGCAGTGATGCCAGCGATGGGGAGCAGCTGTAAATACAGATGAAGCTTTGCTCCCTCTCGCTGCTCACCTCCTGCTGTGCAGCCCGGTTCCTAACAGGCCACAGACTGGAACTGGTCCTCTGCCCAGGGATTGGGAACTGCAGGTTTAGAGGATTCAGAGAACATGAGAATCATCTTCAAATATTTGAAGAAGTTGCAAGTGGAAGACCAATTAGATTTTTATAAGTAGCAAAGGAGAACACAGCTGAGATCTTGAGTGAATGTTACAAGGAGACAGATTTCAACTTCACTGTAAGGTAGAATATTTTACTAGACTGTTCTAAAATGAGATAAGCTGCATGATAGGATAGTGAGTTTTCAGGTACAGCAAGTTTTTATGTGCTTGTTCATTCATCATTTATTTATTCATTCATCCAACAAATAATTACAAGTACCTAGTATGTGCCAGGCATTGTTCTAAATTCCGGCAATATAGTTATAGACAAGAAAGACCAGGTCTCTGATCTCATGTAGTTTATATTCTAGAGGAGAGGGTGGCAAACTCTTTCTGTAAAGGACCAGATAGTAAATATTTTAGGCTTTGTAGGACATATGGTCTGTCTTGTGACTATTGAACTCTACCATTGTTGTATAAAAGCAGCCACAGAGCAGGGATTGGAAAACTAAGGCCTGCAGGCCAAACCCTGCTCACCATCTGCTTTTATAAATAAAATTATGTTTGAACACAGCCACGATCAGTTGGTTCTATATTGCCTATAGCTAACTTTAGGCTTCAGTGGCAGAAGATGTGACAGAGATTGTGCATCCTGTAAAGACTAAACTATTTACTGTCTTACTATATACTGAAAAAGTTTGCTGATCTCTGCCATAGAAAATACATAAACAAATGATTGTGCCTGTTTTCCATTAAGACTTTATGTACAGACACTGAAATCTGAATTTTATATAATTTTCATATGTCAAGAAATTTTTTGTGGACTTTTTTCCTAATCATTTAAAAATGTAAAAACTATTTTTAGCTCAGGGTTTATACTAAAACATAGGTGAGCTGAATTTGGCCCTCAGGTAATAGCTTGCCAATCCCTGCTCTAAAAGATGTTAGGCAATCCACATATCTTTTTTTTTTTTTTTTTTTTTTTTTTTTTTTGAGACAGAGTCTCACTCTGTTGCCCAGGCTAGAGTGAGTGCCGTGGCGTCAGCCTAGCTCACAGCAACCTCAAACTCCTGAGCTCAAGCGATCCTCCTGTCTCAGCCTCCCGAGTAGTTGGGACTACAAGCATGCACCACCATGCCCGGCTAATTTTTTCTCTATATATTTTTAGCTGTCCATATAATTTCTTTCTATTTTTAGTAGAGATGGGGTCTCTCTCTCTTGCTCAGGCTGGTCTCGAACTCCTGAGCTCAAACGATCCGCCCACCTCGGCCTCCCAGAGTGCTAGGATTACAGGCGTGAGCCACCGCGCCTGGCCCACATATCTTGAATATTACTGTTTTCACTGGTGAGAGCCTATTTAACTTCCATTAATCTGACAAATAAGCTACCAATTTCGCCATTACTCTAATTAACAAAACATCTGTTGTTGATCAGAGAAGAAGGTCACCAAAGTGCTTACAGTAGTTGCCTCGGGAGTGTGGGACCTTTTTGATAAAATTCTAGCTGTCTCATCCTCTCCCTTCTATCGCTCCTGCGTGAAGTCCCAATTAGAACATCGGAATGCTCCAGCCCTGTATTTTAGCCTGACTAATACATAATACCACCCTGCCTATGCTGATGTAGTTTAAATTGCAGGCATCATTGCACTTTCATATGCAGAGACATTTAACTCTGCCTCAGCAATCTCTGCTTGCACTTTGGGGAATACTTTATGTAATTACAAGGGTCTACAAATCTCCCAAACAAAAGAGCTGTCTATCCAGGACAGTATATTTAGAGGCTATCTGTAATTTTTCTCCCCACTCCCCGCCCCCAAATAGCCATTTTCCTTCATGGTACACATCAAAACAAACTACTCATGGCCAAATGGAAAAAAAAAACAAGTGCAAGTATTTGACTAGGTGCTTGACTAAAGTGACTAATAAGTTTAATTTTAAATGGTTGATCTATCTAATAACCACTTCCAGGTGCCACCTGAATATATTTTTTTTTTTTGTGAAATAATTTCATTTCTTTTCCTAGCATCAATTTTTGTTTTTGGCAAATGTGCAAGATCTGTGTCCAAATTCTCTGAGTTTAGCTGTAAAAAAATTCTTTTATCCTGTTCTCATTTATCTCCTTCCCTCAAGCCATCTCTCTTTCAGTGAACAGATTGTACATAGTTCTTTTCAGTTTTTAAAAACTTTTAAAAACTTTTCCTTGCTCTTTCATGTATTAGTAAATTTAACTCTGAAAATGGAAGTGACTTTTCAGTAATAAAATCACCCCCTCATTTGATAAACAAAAAGTGTTTCTTCATTTTATGCTTATTTTGCCAATGGATTGGCTGATACCGGTTTTGAAGAGCTGAAGCCAACCTTTGTCTGGCTAAGAGAGCAAATGCCCCGGCTTGTTACTGGGCACTCCCAACGCAGGACCAGTGGGACGCAAACAGAAACTTGGCGATGATCTAACCCCTGGGACGACCTTAAACTAAATCATTTAGGAGAGTAACATTGTTCTTAAACATGAAAGGTAACATTCTCTTGACCTGTATATTTGCTTTGAGATCAAAAGAAATTGCATTTTGTGAAATAAAGGATGGCTTTGGGATTTCATTGACTTCAGGCACTGACGGGCTTGTCATTCCTTGCCAAGAAGCTTGCGAGAGCATAAAGTCACCTTGACTGAAGGGGCTATTGCTTTATGTGGCTGTGGCCCAATCCTTATCTAAACAGAGTAAAATTATTGTGATTTTTAATATAAAAATATGAGATTTTATCAGTAAAATTTTATTCGTATAGGTTACACACATAAAGAATACAAACAAGTTCAGAGCTCAAAGCAAACACTAATATAACTTTCCTCCCCACTTCCTACAAAAAGGGGCATTTAATTTTGAAAAGAAGGATGAAATCTGTTTTGGGGGCATAGACATAAATTCTCTGACATTGATGTTGATTCTGGGGCATGGACAAATCCAAGGACAGTGATGTCATAATTTGTAAACAATGATTACAGTTATTGCATTCATTATGATCTGTTGTGTCCAGCCTCAATTCCCTTGATCCAGCATTGCAAGGCTATTTTCTTTGGCAAAATCCAAACCCTGGTTAAATCCAACTATCTCTGGGCTCTACCTGGACCCAAGCAACTGACTGTGGATAGGAAAAAGGTTTGTACATTTCATTGTACAAACTTCAAGTCATCTCTTAATACTGTCAGGCAACTATATTGTACTTCTCTGTTTCATTCACTATTGTCCTCCTTTCAGATTATTTTCTTATACCCAGGGAAACAATGAGAAGTGTTTGAGTGTGTGTGGGGTGGGCTGAGATTGGGGAGAATACGTATGAATTACCAGGGCCAGTTTAGAAGAGGTCAGGGCCTGAAATAAAATCTGTGTTAAGATTTTTAGTCCATCAGTCTTCTCTAATCTTTTTAAAAAAGATCTCAAACAACGAATCATTCAAAACATGATGGTGCATAGAAGTTGGCTTGGAAAAACAAATAGTAACAAAAGAGACCATAGGGAATTTGTGCAATAGTCCTTTGGAAAAAGATCCAAAAAAGCAGTCAGCACCAATATTTAATAAATAATTTCAATATAGAAGTCTTACAACATAATATTTTTATTATGTTATAAAATTTCAAAATATATAATGTTACCATAAAGTGAAATACTTTAAAAGCAATCTTTATTACTAAAATTACAGAAGATCTCTGCATTTTAAATGTTTTCAGCGATATGGCCTGTAACATATTTGTAAATGGTGTCATTGCCTTTGAAGTGTCCAACATTACAGTATCATACAGAATAGTTTCACTGCCCTAAAAAAATTTCCTGTTCTTCACCTACTAATTCTTCTCCTTTCCACTAAATACCTGGCAGCAACCACTGATCTTTTTACTATTGCTATTGTTTTGCCTTTTCCAGAATGTCACATAATTGAAATTATATAGTGTGTCCTCTTTTCCAACTGGCTTATTTCACTTACCCATGCGTGTTTAAGATTCATCCGTATCTTTTTGACACTGATGGGTTTGTTAATTAGTGTTAGGAATATTATAAATAATTTTCCATTGATGAAACAAGTACTGTACAAGATATACAGTTGGCTAGAAAGCTTGTATGCAATTCCCATCACCTCCAACCCATGGGGCTGGAAAAGGAGAGGAGAAAAGGAGTTGAAAACTCTTTAGCCTTGTAGAAAGAACACCTCTTTAGGGATTTTATAAGTTTTGTTCATTGTTGTGTTCACAGTGTTTAGAAAAATACATACCATATAGTCAAGCTCAATATTTGTTGAATGAATAAGTGTTAAAATCCCACTGAGTTGAGATGTTAGAAAGTAAATAAGTGCAATATTATTTTTATTGGTTCCTGTTTCTTTTCATTTTAACCAAATATTGGACTAGGAGAGTAGAGTATGGCTTGGCAGAAATGTTTTCACCAATTGGATAGACTTGTTAAATATTCTTTGTAATTTTGAGCTATCTGTGGCCGTGCACAGTTTAAAGCTCCCCCCGCCCCCATATTAAGGCTTTTTTCCATTACTAAATTATATCAGCATTCTCTGAGAAAACTAGCTTTCTCAATCAAACAAATTTGAGAAGTGCTATGTAGCTGGATAATGTTTGGAAGTACATATTAATTTATGTTTGTTGTTCTTATCTTTCTCCTTTTCGTGTTTCTTCCACCAATCTAAACAGTAATCAGTTCTGTACTTCACTGGCTTGGGTGGAAGAGGGGGCATGTGGTAGGACAGAAGACAGAGTTTACAAATCTTTTAAGTGTTTGGCCAGCAGCTGAAAGGGGTTGGAGAAAGGGGAAAATGCAGCCGGGTGCAGACAGATGTTTAACCACTGGCTCTCCATGGAGGGAGAGGGTGGGAAGCCTTGATTTGTAGCAACTGTTGATTCTTATTGCATAAATACCTCTACCATGGCCAACGTCAAGCTACTAAGATAAGGTCAACTGCTTGCAAAATTCCTAAATTTTAATCATAGGCTCACTGGCACGACAGTCTCATTCCAGGACACCACTAATGGCAGGTCTCCTACTCCTCTCTTCCTCATTCCTTCTCCTCCAGAGCAGTTAAGAAAGAGACTTACTTTAAGTTGGACTGAAGAGCAGGAAAGAGAGTAAGAGTCAAGAAATAATTTCTTGGCATGTCTAGGCTGAAGGAACCTTGGACAGCTTCATGAAATATTCCTGGGTCTCAACTGGAGCTTGCAAGCATCCTCAAAGGAGCAAGAGACAGAGCGATTTATGATTTGGTATTAACTGGTGTGTATTGCTCTCTCAGGACTTGCTGCACTCACCATCTCCCACCCAGACCCTACCCCACGCACGTGCCTTAACACTGCCTGAGATTCCAAATCTATATTCCAGCTCCAGGAAGTAGGGAAAACCCCCAGAAATAACTGAGAGGGGCATCGTTTTCCCTGTAGATTGCTAGAATGAAAGCTTGGTGTCAGACATTAGATTGTATTCTAGAAAATTCTTTTTGTAATGGGAACTGGAGTCATCTCTCCACAACTGCTTATTTTATTACACACAGCTCTTAGAGTTTCACAACAATGTTGTTACAGATTGAGACAGCCCCGCAGTAAAGAAATCTGTTAAACTTTTTTTTTTAATGTGAGCATTTCACAATCTTAAAATGACTTAAAAAAATAAAGCACTTCTTAGCATCCTAATGAATTGGCTTCCATGAAACAAATTTTGGGAAACACTGTTGTGTATTTTTCCTTTCTTTTGCTCTGTGCATATGGTTGTGTCATATGTGTGCATGTGTGTGTGCATGTATAGAAATATGAATGATATAAAAGGGATTGTAATGTTCATCTTATTTCACAACGTCAGTTTTTAACTTAATCTATTGCGACAACATCTCTTTGATTTTTAATGGAATATTTTCCTGCTTTTAAAGTTTTCCTGGGAATAATTTGGAGACAAACGGAAGAATTAAAGGCATGATGAATGCTTACTCTTAATCCTTTTCCATGAATCAGAGCACAGATTTGGAAATAGCTCCTCACCCACCCCAGGGCATCATGAGAATAACTGAATGGGTCAGCAAAGTGCTCAGCTGAAGACAAGGAGCTGTTCATTAAAGGAGGAGCCCAAGGAAAGAGATTTCTAGTTCGTAGATTGGGATTTACTGGTTGGTTTTAAAGACTTTCTTAAAAATGTCTCTAAGCCAGTTGCTTTTGTCACCACTCCCTGTTTCTTGAGATTTCAGAAAAGGGGAAAATGGCTAGCCGTGATCTCACCCCTCAGCAACATAGAAACATAAGGTGTCTCTCTCTCTCTCTCTCTTTCTCTCGCGCGCACGCGAGCGCACGCAAACACACACACACACACACACACGTACAACACCTATACTCCAGTTAGTATCTTAACATTCTGTATCCTTCATATACCTCATATTCCTGTGTGGGGAGTTAGCTACACTCCCAGCAAAGAATTGGGTCACTCAAGCATGGGTCGTTGTAAAGGATGAGAAAATAATAGAAAATAAAAATAAAATAATATATAGAGGCAAAAATACAGTTTATAAAGAATAGATTTATGAAAATAGATATAGTGGAGGTATTTGTGTATCCCCAAAATATTTTTATGAATTTTAGGGCCAAGACTGAAGTTTTACAACAGTATTTATAGGTATAGTAACTGGTTGTCAGGGGTAACAGATTTATATAATAACAGGTAGTTTGTTTTAGGTTTAAAGTCTCCCATAAGGCTTTTATATATCCTTTAATTAATTTTATTTATGTGAACAAATGGTCACAAAATTTTTTAAGGACAAATTTTTAAGATAAAACTATCGCTTTAGTAAAAAAGTTAAATAGAGACATAATGGCTCCATATTTTATTTAGTTATTGTGTATTGAGACAGATTTTTTAGAAGTTAAGTAAGGGCTGTCCCTTAGGCTAATTGTTTTTAGCCACAGGTGTCTGTCTTTTGGGCAGCACGTCTTTGATTACTTCCCATCCAGTGGCTGGTACCTCATATGCTGTTTGGGATGGAAGCCCCAGGAGTGTGTCATAGTTGCGGTACCCAAGAATGAGGTTTCTGAGGGGCAAAATGAGGGTAGGGAGTAGTAGTCCAGCAGGTAAAAGGCAATTCAAGCATCATATTATTTATGATGATCATTTATTTCACAATTTTGTCTAGGTAAGACTCTGCATTTGATTACACATCCATATTTGTGAATACTTCTATATGAATGTCAAGGATGCTAAAAATTATTTTCTTAAAAAAATCTGATTTGACGCTAAATGATACAGTGTGCAGGTGAACCAGTTAGGATGGCTTCAGGTACAAGTACCAAATGCCCAATGCATAGTAAATAAAGACACCCAAGGTGTAGTTGCTTAAATAAGAGAGCGAGAAGTTTATTCTTCTGATACCGCATGACGTGCAGAGGTAGACAGCTCCAGGGATAGTTTGAGAGCTCAGGGGTGTCAGGGTTCTCTGGACTGGTGCCCTTGCCTATGTTCCTGGACCCAAGGGACAAATGGCCCAAAGGTGGCTAAGGCAGCTCCAAGCATCATGTTACTAAACAACTGAATTGAAGGGGAGAAGCAAGAGACAGCACAGGGCAGAGAGTTTCTGCTCCTTCATCTCCCCTATTATTTCCAGAAACCACAAATACTTCCCTTACATCTCAGTGCCTGGATCAGACTGGCCACATGCCCCAACCTCTGACTAGGGGGAGGGCCCCTCTTCGCTGAGATCAATGGGCTCTGCCTGATACAAAATTGTATCCTGTTGCTCTGTGAAGATGATAGATGTGAACTGTTTCCTTGGAGTTCAGCCCTGATATATAAGCCACTTGCTTGAGGAATGGAGATTGGTTCTTTGTGTAGGATCTTTGTCTTAATTTCTTCAGTCAATATACAGCATGCTCAGGACTGTCCTAGGTGCAGTATTTAAAAAGGAGCCCCAAATCGTCCCTGCTTTATGATTAGATGCATTTATGTTATTTTCTATAATTTAAGTAAGTGGTAGCTTTCTTTAGGCCCAAATTTTTTTGGTTCAGAACTAGAAGACTAACTGGTTAGCTAGTAAATGGAACTTCAGGCACTGTAGGTGGGAAGGAGGGACTGCTGGTGCGAGTGGGGGTCGTTCTGAACAGAAAAACCATTTACTTTTATTCCAATAATAAATACCTCTGCTTTATTAGCCAACCATAAAATAGTCCTTACAAGGCTTTTTATTAAAAAAAAGTTTGGAAATATATGGACTTCTAAAATTTATCTCCTGTAGAATGTAACTTTTAATTCCTAAATTTACATACTAATTGGTTGCTATGGGAAACAATATTCAAATTAGTGTTTATAGTTTTCAAAGTTATGTAAAATCTTCCTCTCCTCTCCCCATCATCATTTTCAGGAAGCTACGAATACATCCCTTACATCTCAGTGGGCTCAACCTCTTCTTCCTCATCTTCTCCCTTCTCCTCCTCCACCTCCTCCTCCTTCCTTCCCCCTCTCCTCCTCCTCCTCCTCCTCTTCTTTTGTATAAGCAGCTCAAAAACTTCATATCTGTCTTTTTTCCCATTTGCTCAAAGGAAAATTTAATAAATCAATGACTTATCTAAATACATAAAAGGCTTGTTTTATAATGTGAAAAAATTGGAAGCTAGCTTATACCTCTGCGGAGACAAGCCTAGGGAGCACATGAAATATCCTAAACTTCAGCACTGATGGCCTCAGAATGAAGGAGGGTTTGGGTAAAGAGGGTTTAGTCTGTGAAAACAATTTGGAGGTGCTTCTTGGGCTCCATGGAGTAAACCAAGAAATTTAAATGGGAAAGAACATAAGCCAGAGGATTCTAGGAATGCAGGAAACAATCAGTATTTTCTCATAGTGAGAACTAGAACTAAGTTTGACTGGGCTGTCACCAGTTGAAGGTCCTTCTCACCTTTCTTTATTTTTTTAATTCTTGCTCATCCTTCAAAACTCAGTTCAGTCTTTGTGACCTCCAGAAGGCTTTTTTTAATCCCAGATATTTGACTTCATGAGCACTCCTTGGGCTTCCAGGATCCCTCTACATTCTTCTCTCTTATAATTTACCATATTACATGGATATAATAACACCTGCTTCTATGACCACGTATTCTACCATTTTTAAGGCCACAGCCAATGTTTTATTCATTTATGTTAATTCCAGTTCACTGAGTTGAAGAGCTTTGGATGCCATGGAGAGAATTTGGGCTTAGCTTGAGAATCAAAGGGAATCATTATAAATTCTTGAGCTGAAAAGCAATATGATTATAAGAGTATTTTTGGAATATTACCATTTTAGCAGCAGACAGTCTGGATTAGGAAGGGAAGATCAGTAGAAATAGGAAAACAAGAAAGGAAGCTGACACAACAATAATAATACATAAATCATAATGTGTTATATGTATATAATGTTATTTTGTCAAAAATGCTTTACATATGATTTCCTAAAAATCTAAGCATTTAATTCTATTACCCTTACAAGCAGGGTATTACTAATATTGTTTTAAAAAAGAGGAAACTTAGAGAAGATAGTGACTTGGCCAATGTCATATAGAGAAAAGAGGCAAGGATTAAAGCCTCTTTAAGTCTAAATTCAGGATTATTTTTGTTCTGTAGTAAGGAGATGACAGAAGGCTTCATCTAGGTATTGGCAATGATGTTAAGAAAAAGGAAAACACCTACAAAACCATAAGACTGTTAAACTTACAGGTTACTGGTTGCAAATAGAATGTAAAGAAGAGTGAAGTAGAAGATACTGCTGTTGCCGCCCAACCAGCTTCATTTTCCCCGCTGCCTAAGAAGCCAATATGCTTAGTCAGCAGGTTTTATGGCAGAGAAAGAGTTTATTCCGAATAGCACTAAGCAGGGAGACAGGAGAAATTTCTCAAATTCGTCTCCCCGAGAATTTGGCAGACAGGGTTTTTAAGGATAGTTTGGCAGGCAAAAGACCAGGCAACTAGGTTTGCTAATTGGAGCAAAATTATAGGGGTGTAGAAATCATCTTCTTGTGTTGCTCCAGTCTCTGGGGTCACAATTCCAGTGGAGTCGGTTTCTTCGTATGGGTTGCTGGTCTGGGTGGGTCAACCAATCCACTGGAATGCAGGGCCTGGAAGATATCTTAAAAACTACCTTTAGGCTTCAAAAAGGTGATGTTATATACAGAGAAAGTTAAGAATCTTTGTGGACACCAGCTACGTGGCTCTGGAGTGGCAATTATAGAGGAGCAAACAGGGGGACAGTGACTAATTATTATTATTTTTAGCTAGGCCCCTACCACAGTTCTCAACTTGCACCTTTTTTATTAATTTGTAAGGGCAGTTTCACTGCCAAGAATGCAACCCTGGGATGCTAGAGAATGATGCTCCTCTCAGCAAGCAGGGAGAGGCAGGAGAATTAGTGGTTAATTAAACCCATTATATAAAAGACAACATGAGCTTGTTGGATTGTATACAAAGCTTCCTGAAGTGTGAGTAGCAGTTTGTGATAAGAACACTGAAAATCTGTTTTTGTAATTTACTATGAATCTACAATGTCAGAATCAAGCATAGATACCCCTAACACATTCAAACTAAATTGGTTTTTAAATAGTTTTCTCACCTATAATAGACTTTTAAAATGGCCCAGCCAACTGTTTTTGGCACTACCTTTTGTGTCGACGACAGTAAGGAAAACTGTTTCTCTGCTTCCAACACTTCCAACACCAAATGTGTGGGTTTTCTTCTCCACACCAACCAACTCTCCAACTCTCTGTGGACACCAACTGGGTGTCCGATGATTCAATTCAATTCTGATGCCAGCTACCTGGAGTTAGTGTCAGAACCCACAGCTTCAGGGATTTGTCCCAGAAGATTGCTCCCACTTTAGACATCAATTGCAAGCAGTGGATCCCTGGGCTACCTCTGTCTGACTTGGTTACAAATCAGAAGTTCCTGTAACCCCCTTGTCAGGTTTGATACTTTACTATAATGGCTCACAGAACTCAGGGAAACACCTTATTTACTATTACCAGTTGATTATAAAGAATATTGTAAAGGATACAAATGAACAGCCAGATAAAGAGGCACATAGGGTGAGGTCCAGAAGAGTCCTGAGCACAAAAGCTTCTGACCTCATAGAGCTGGGGTACACCACTCTCCCAGCACACACATGTAGTCACCAACACAGAAGCTCTCCACACCCCATGGTTTTGTATTGTTATGGAAGCCCCACCACATAGGCATGATTGATTGAATCATGGGCCGTTGGTAATTGAGTCAGTCTCTAGCCCTTCTCCCCTCCCCAGAGGCTGGGGCTGAAAGTTCCAATCCTCCGATTACATGGTTGGTTCCTCTGGCAACTAGCCCCCATCCTGACGCTATCTAGAAGCCCACCAAGAGTCACCTCATTAACATAACTCAAGTATGGTTAAAAGGGGCTTGTTATGAATAACAAAAGATTCTCTTGTCATCCTCATAGGAGAGCAGGTAGGAGACTCTGCAACAAAAGCCCTTGAACAGGTGGTGATGGTAGTAGAGGAGGTTGTGTGAAGTGGTGGGATCCTAAATACATTTTAAATACAAAATCAATTGGATGGTTAATGGATTGGATAAGGATTTGAGAGAAAGAGAGGAGTCCTAAGTGGCCCCAGGTTTTTGACCTGAGCGAGTTAAAGAACTGTTTCCATCTACTCTAATGGAAAAAACCAGGGAGGAGCAGGTTTGGAGATTATTGGTTCAGTTTTGGACATATTCAAATTGAAATATTTATTAGACATTTAAATGTAACACTTGAAACTTCATGCTAATCTGCCTCTCAACAAGGACTTTCTATTTCAAATCAACAGATACCACATTAAATCTTGTTTTAATAATATTAGAGAACTTTTGGTTAACAACAGGAATAAGAGAATATGGAAGAGGCAGTTGGATACATGAATCCATGAATTTGGAGAGCAAGGTTGAGGTCAGGGCTGCAGGCAACAATTTGGGAGTCATATCATAAGATGACATTTAAGTCTGGGGATTGGATGAGACCCTCAGGGGAATGACAGTACCTATAAAAAAAGAGAATATTGGTGAAGCCAGAGACTAAGACACTCCAAAATCCAGTTGCCATGTCTTCCTGGAGCCCCTTGTCAATCGTATCTGTGCTGAATAAGCAGTGCCAGATATAATGCAGACATGGGCCATGGGCACCACCCTTCTCAACTTCTAATTCCTTAAAAAAAAAAAAAAAAAAAATAGAGAACAGTATTGTTTTTGGCTGTTTTGGTAAAGAGGCAGTGGAGGAGTCAGCTTAAGCAATAGGACTTTATAGCTGTTAGAACTACTGAAAATCTGCACTTCATTTCCAGCAGCCTACATATCCAAAAATACAAATGGTACTAATTTACACAGACTCCAAAGAATAAACAATTTTCTTTGGAAAATAATGGAACAGAAAATATTGAGCTAATTTAATATATTTCAGTATGAAAAGAGAGTTTGAAAAAATACAAAAGGAGAACATTGAAGTAGTATTACACTTCAGTAGTTGAGTGTTTTTAAACTAGTATATTGCTACTGTACCAGATTATTAGTGCATATTGAAGGTGTCTAAGAGACACTAATAAAACATGAATTCTAACATCAATTCTGGCAGTTGTGACATGCATTAATGCGTACTGAAGATGTCTAAAAGGCATTGATAAAACACTAATTCTGGCTTACTCAGGTGCCTAAACCCTTTAAGTGCTTATAAAATATTAATTCATTTAATCCTCGCAAACACCATATAAGATAGAAACTATTATTACCCTCATTTTATAGATAAGAAAGTGAGAATAGAGAGTAGAGGAAATCTGCCTAAATTTCTACCTGGGAGATCACAGCCAGGATTTGAACCAAACAATGAGGCTGTGGAGACTTCACTTGTAGCGCTATGTTAGTCTGCCTCTCCACAAAGACTTTCAATTTCATACTAAATGTTGCAATTAGAGACAGTCTTATCATCAGGACTGATAAGAATTTCTGTTATTACCATTGCTACTTAATGTTGTTCTAAAAGTTTTCAAAAAGCAGTAAAATATGAACTGGAAACAAAGTTACAAACATAGAGGATATCGAACTGTCATAATTTGCACATGATGTGATTATGTAGTATAATGTGATTATGTAGTGCACATTATACTGTATACTACATAATCACATCATAACCATTCCAAAGCTGTTAAAATTTAAAAAAGGCTAATGAACAAAAGCAGAGAACATTTATTTATACCAGCAGTGATTGGAAAGGCAATATATTAAAAAAAGAAATCCCTTCACAGTATTAACAAGAACATAAACTTGAAAATAATATAAAATGTTGGAACCTATATAAAGTTATGAAGTTTTAATGAGATATATAAAATAAAGCTTAAGTAAATGGAATAATGTTATTGAATAAGAAAATATTTATAAGATGTAAATTTTTCTTAAATTAAATGTATAGTGTTAACACAATTCTGACAACAAAAAAACCTAATAATATTTCTGAGAGTAACCAAATGTCTGAGAGTTTATCTGGGCATTCCAAAACATTAACAGTGGTTACATCTGGGGAGTGGAGGAAGAGAAAAAATAAGGGTGAGGGAGATTAAGGAATTTCACTTTTTCTGATTTATATTTCAATAATTTTCCATTTTTGCATTATTATAATTTGAGTTAGCAAAGATGGAAATAAATAAATTTCATCTAAAGAGTAATTTGGCAAGAATGGATACGATCTTTAAAAGGAAGATGTACCCAGCTGTCTCATACACTGACATGTACTTCAAGGCTACTGGCACAGACATAAACAGAAATATTGATGAAATAGAATAGATTGTACATAAATAGATTCTATTTCATATTTCAGATGGGTTTTATATGGTAATGAAGGCCTGACCAATCAATAAAGGAAAGAGTCATTAGTCAAATAAATGGTGCCCAGACAATTGCTTACTAATTCAGAATAAAAAAATCAATTTAGTTTCCCACTTCATGCTCCCATATTAAATTTGGAAAGATTGAAGAGTTAAGAGTGAAAGAAGACAAATTTGAGCCATTACTACAATTTTGGGGTGAGAGGAATCTTCTAAGCCTAAACATTTGATGGAAAAAGCCACAAAGTAAAAGATGAATAGATATGACCACAGACAACTTCACTTTTTTCCTCTATTTGCAGATGACATAATCTTGTTTTTGTTTATTTAATTTTTTTAAATTTTTATAGATTTGGGGGTACAAGTGCAGTTTTGTTACATGGATATATTGCATAGTGGTGAAGTCTGGGCTTTTGGTATAACCATCACCCAAATAGTGTATGTTATACCCATTAGGTAATTTCTCATCCCTTGCTACCCTCCCACACTCACACCTTTCCTAGTCTCCAATGTCTATCATTCCACTCTTTATATTCATGTGTATACATTATTTATTTCCCACTTATAAGTGAGAACATGTGGTATTTGACTTTCTGTTTCTGAGTTATTTCACGTAAGATAATGGCATCTAGTTCCATCCATGTTGCCACAAAAGGTATGATTTCATTCTTTCTTGTGACTGAGTAGTATTTCATGGTGGATACCAGTTATCCAGTTATCACTGATGGACACTTAGGTTGATTCCATATCTTTGTTACTGCAAAGAGTGTTGTAATAAACATATGAGTGCAGGTGTCCTTTTGATGAAACGGTTTCTTTTCATTTGGGTAGATACCCAGTAGTGGGAATTGCTGCATCAAATGGTAGGTCTATTCTTAGTTTTTGCCATAGAGGTTGTACTGATTTACATTCCCACCAAGTGTATAGGTGTTCCCTTTTCTCCACATCCTCACCAACATCAATTGTTTTTTCCCTTTTTAATAACAGCTATTCTGAGTGGCGTAAGATGTTATCTCATTGTGGTTTTATTTTGCATTTCTCTGAGGATTAATGAAATTGAACAATATTTTTGCATGTTTGTTGGACATTTGTATGTCTTCTTTTGAAAAATTTCTATTCATGTCCTTTGACCACTTTTTATTGGGTGGTTTTTTGCTTGTTGAGTTGTTGAGTTCCCTGTGGACTCTGGATATTAGTCCCCTGTTGGATAAATAGTTTGTAAATAATTTCTCACATTATGGAGGTTGTTTGTTCACTCTGTTGATTATTTATTTTGCTGTGCAAAAGCTTTTTAGTTAAATTAAGTTCCATTTGTCTATTTTGGTTTTTTTGTATTTGTTTTTGAGAATTTGACCACAAATAACTTTAAAATCTCTATCACTCTTTTAAAAATATAGCAAAAGTAAGGTACATTTAAACATATTATGATCCCTAATTAACTTTCATGGCTGAAATTTTCCTATAGAGCCCTGAAGTATGGTTTCTCAGGAGACATAGGTAAGATCAAAGAGTATTTGTAAGAAACAGAAATGCAACATATTTATAGCCCATTGATCTACTCAGAAAAAAAATATAAGGCTAAAACATATACAGATTTACACACATTCAAAATCTTTCATTAGGCTATGTTTAAGGTACAAAGGAGATAAAGAATAACAGGTAATCCCTGTGAGGGTAAAACGTCTAATGCCAGACTTTTAGTTAACAAGTACATCTGACAACATTCTGTTGACCCTTGGACATGATTGGAATGCCGACACGTTTTTTTCCTGTGACCTCATCTAGTTGTGTGGTTAAAAGGTACAGATCATATGGATATTTGGGAAAAAATCTATTTTTCAAATGCAGAAAATAAATTTTACCTTTAGGCAGCCTATAAAATTCTCTTTTTTTTTTTGAGTTTTTCTCCAAATTGTAAGAGTTAACATACGAATAAACATATCCTGTTAAAATCCATACCTAAAATCATATGTAGCTGTTTTATATTTATCTACTGCCAAGCTCCCAAATTTGATGGGATATAAAGCTGAACTGTACTCTGAATGACAGCTTTTCATTAACAGGCATTTCAATAGCATTCATGAAATTAAAGGCACATGCATCAGACCTCATCTAAAACTGAGATCTCATTTCCTTGATTAAAAACAGTTGTACTGGTGAAAGAACCTTTTCCTTTCCATTTGTTTCAATGTGACTGCACACTGATAAAATGTTTTTTGTGATTGTTGGTATTTCCTAAACAGGTTGCATATGAAGGCAATGCATAAAATAAGAATTAAAAATGAATGTTTTAAATTTGAGGGTATTTGAATATAACACTGCTGGTATTTTTATGTAACATTTTAAACCTTCTTAAGCTTTTCCTTTGAATAACAGGGATTTTCCCCCTTAAAAATGTGTATCTAAATACAATTTTGTAGGAGTACTACTCAGCCATAAAAAATGAATTAATACCTTTTGCAGCAATCTGGATGGAACCAGCGACCATTCTTATTGCAAGAATGGAAAAACAAACACCACAAGTACTTACTATTAAGTTGGAACTAGCCAATCAGCACTCTTGTGCACAGTTGGAAGCAAAACTCAATGGAAATCATGCAGGTGGGAGGGTGGAGGAGGGGATGGATGAAATCATACCTAATGGGTACAATGTACTCTCTCTGGGTGATGGGCATATTTATAACTTTGTCTCAAGCAATATAAAAGCAATCCATGTAACCAAAACATTTGCACCTCCGTAATATTCTGAAATAAAAAAAATAAAAATTTTTAAATGTGAAAAAAACCCACGTTATTTAAAAAGCTCAATGCAGTTTGAACTCTTTGATCTAGGAAGAAAACAACGTTCCTTTTGGGATGAGGATAGCTCTTAAGGCATATAAAGGAAAAACACCTTAAAGACAGTGCACTGTTTTGAAGAGCATAGTCTAAGTGAGAGTGTTTTAGACAACTAAAAGTTAAGCAGTCCTACATAAAAGTGTAGAAGAAATGTTTAATTTCTGGCAGCTGGAAAACCAAGTCTTTTGGGTCTTGGTAGAGAGAGGAGACCTGGGCAAGATCGCAGCTAGGAAGGTCCTAAAGAGAAGGATGATCAGAGACTAATCCCCTGTTGAAGGGATGCTCATGGACCTTGAGGACAGTGAACAATGAATCATTGTCCCTTCTGAGGCATAATCTAAGCTCCCACATGATCTGCTGACCTTTAGGGGAACCCCATTACACAAGGCAGCAAGCACTCATAGAGTTGTTGGAAGAAAAGTGAGTAAAGAAAAAGTAGTCCTGAGAAGTCAGCTAATGAGCTGGGGATTTAGAGTTCAACAAAAGCAGGAATTCATAGTAATCCCCAGGATTCCTTTTGGATCTAGGGATAGGCATAGACTTTGCACAGTGCGTGAAACAAAGCTAAAACTACTTTATTTGGATATTAAAGGAAAGAGTGAGCACAGAGAACTAAAATGTAGGGACATCAATCCAGGCTGTGTCTACTCAGGTGACAGAAGCTTATGCATTGAGGTTGTGGTCAAAACATGAATGCTCTGATGAATTATGGGAGCCGGGATTTTTTGGAGGGTGTGTGATAGTTCTGCTGAAGTCCCACTGGGTTGTGCCTAGGGACAAGTGTCCATTTCTGTGTTGGTGACAAAGCCTTTCTATTAGGATTATTTTCAGTTTGGGCTCGAATCTGTAAATCCATTTTTTTTTCAACCAAGCTGATTGTAGTTAGGCACCCAGATCCATTCAAGTGACTTTCCTAAGATCATTCACCCATAAATGGAGGAAACACTGGGACTCCTGATTCTCTCCCATAGTACTTTTCTCACTATACAATATTCTTTCTTGTAATTAATGCTTTTTACTTCTAAATATTCACAATATTTCAGAACACTACATATGGATTTACCATATGTAGGTATATGTGTGTGTGTCTGTATTTAGAATATCTACACTAATTCCATTAATTAAACATCTTTTCAATTTTGACTGTCACTAAAAATGTTGCTTTTAGGGTTTTCTTTTCTTTTTTTTTTTTTTTTGAGACAGAGTCTCACTCTGTTGCCCAGGCTAGAGTGAGTGCCGTGGCGTTAGCCTAGCTCACAGCAACCTCAAACTCCTGAGCTCAAGGGATCCTCCTGCCTCAGCCTCCCGAGTAGCTGGGACTACAGGCATGCACCACCATGCCTGGCTAATTTTTTCTATATATATTTTTAGCTGTCCATATAATTTCTTTCTATTTTTAGTAGAGATGGGGTCTCGCTCTTGCTCAGGCTGGTCTCGAACTTCTGAGCTCAAACGATCCGCCCACCTCGGCCTCCCAGAGTGCTAGGATTACAGGCGTGAGCCACCGCGCCCGGCCTAGGGTTTTCTTTTTTTCCTTTTTCTTTTCTCTTTTTTTCTGGTCAAGTGAATTGGGGTTTCCTTTTGAGTATCTTGTGGTATACAATGAAACAATTATTTTAGTATTACCTGGTCCATAGGACTTCACAAAAATATGCTTTGATAGAAATATTGTTCATTCTTGGGCATTTATAAGTCTTTTAAAATAACAGTGATATTTTAAAATAGAGACTTCAAATTCCCTTTCTTACATTCTGGGCATTCATTGCTTCTACAGTTTAAGCCAAATCCAAAATAAGCCTTTTATAGTTTATGCTATTAAGATTCAACTTATAAAAGAAAAAAAAAGTTAGACAACATAAGTTATAAAGTTAATACAACTTGAATTTCTTAGCCCACAGGGAAAAGAATTCTGATTTTTAAAGACCATTAAAGGGGAATATTCTTGATCTTTAGTTAATCTCACTAATTTTATGAAATAAATGAACATAGACAATATTTTTAGGGCTGGATGACATACATGACCTGAGCTAACTCCCATTTGGTTGTCTTGATACAGACTATAACAAAATTGAATTGTTTTTTTTATTGTAATTTATTGAAAAGGCAGTTACAAAGTTTCACTTGTTCTTGCTACAGTCAAATAGTAAAACATGAACATTTTTGTACCCAAATATGAATCCTTCAATAGTTATCAATTGTAAAACCAGATATTATTTTTCAAAATCATTATAATTAACTTGAAATATATTTAATTGTCAAACTATGTTGTAAAATAATTATTTCAAACAAATCTAAAATTTATTTTTATTTATAGAAACAAGCTAACATACAGTAAAATTGAAGAATAAATACCTTAGTTGTTTCAGTATAATACCACAAGCCATTTTTTTCCTGCAAAAGACCAAATATTAGGTACAATCACAAAACATTTTAATATCCATTCAAAATAAGAATCATGCAATTGGCCCAGGAAAAATACACTGAAATTCTTCTACACAGCATAATAGGGGATATAGAACACTTGAAAAGCAGTTCAGAAAAAAGGAATACTAAATAAACAACATGAATTCTTAGTAAATTTGTTGCGATAATGAGTGAAAGCATCATAGAACATATTTTAAGTCAGAAATATTGACTGTAGAAATGCTATTTTATATGAATAATTATTCTGATATTAATATCAGATTTATTCTTAGATTTCCTTTCCTGAATTTGTTAATTTGACCCTGGAACACAAAAATATTTCATTCACTCTATAATACTTTTTATTTTTGTTTAGAACATAAATCAATGTAAAAAAATGTATATATACACATACACATATACATAAAATTAAAAAAAGGAAAAAATGGCCATTTAATTTTTCGCCATAATAATGTATGTTTTTCATGCTGACACACTATAGGTCACACACATATTTTCATTCATGATAATTTACTATACCTAAAAATTATGTTGAAACTATTTTTAAAATGCCATGTGTACAAAGGAATGCCACAATTTGTGTGATTCAACCTAAATCACAAAAGGGGGGACTCAAAAGAAATAAGTTTTCTTATGACTAGTCCTTAAATTTTGGTTCAAATTGGCTGAGGTCAAATTCTAATCAAGAATCATTCTCTTACATTTATTGTCCTGTGTTCTTATGATTCCAAGTGTCGCCAACAGCACTGAGTGGTACTAAAAGGGCCGCGTTGAGGGGGAGGGGAGGAACACAGTGTCTGCTTCTGTCCTTCCAGGACTAGCATCCCAGATGGCCCTGCCCTGGGCTTACCCTAAATGGAGCCAGTGCCTCCAATATGAAAATCCATAAGGCTCCAATTTATGTGAGTTTATAGGAACCTAATCTTTGATATTTGGGGTACAGGATTAGGCTCAATTTCTCCCTAATTAGCATCTCATTATGCTTTAGGCAAACTCTGAGGCCATAATTTAAAGTTCCAAGTGTTCAATTAAGTTACAAAGACTTAGGTTTTAAAGTCTGAAAAACATAAAACTTTAACCTAATTGGATTACTTTATTTGTGTAATAACAGAAAAATTTGAGTTTCTCAGTCATTAATGGTTGTCCATTCTGGGAACTGTAATAAGTTTTGTTAAGTATTGCATGTTAATAAGACTACTTGATTTTTTTTTTCCCTCTAAAACCATACTCTTTCCTCAATCATGGTGTAAGACTTCTTTGATGATGACGGAAATTCTGTATGTAGGACAAGTATATAATTGATCCAAGAAGTTCACTAATTTTCTTCACAGTTATGTTCCAAATGAAATTTCAAAATAAAAGCTGAATTGTTTTATACTTCAAAAATACGTGCTCCAAAATTAACCTATTAAGCACTTAATATGTACTTTAAAATGCTTCTTTTTCATCATCAATTAATATTTATCAAATGCCCAGTAGACCAGTTTTTTTCTATTGGTGGTATTTTTATATCATATCCTTGAAACCAACATAGGTGCATTAACATTGTGTACCTACAGGATCTTCCCATAGATAATTGTGCAAAATAAAAGAAGGCAATGTAACACATTTTTTCTTGACTGTAACCTTGATTTGGCATAGTATCTCAGGTCTTTTCTTTGGTCCAGAAAAGGAAGACTTTCCTTCCCAAAACACTTTCTCCTTACCACCTACAGTTTCCTTTCTTCTGAAATAGGCAGAACTTTTCTAATTTGGAATATTGTTTTGGAATATATGAATGCCGTTTCTGGTTACTTAACATTAAGAAAGTTTAGCAACTAGATAGATGAAGTTTCTCAGCCTAAATCACAGAGAATAAGACCACATATTTGCCTAGTGCAGAACTAGCACCCAGATCTCTTGAATACCAGCCCATTTTCCACTATCTCAACTGTCAAAGAGAAGTTGTCGAAAGGGCTGACGGTCTTAACAGAGGACAGGGTTACTGAGATGCTTTTCTAACTCAAATAAAGAAGAATTAGTTGATAACTTATATTGGATACTGCCCTTTAAGAGACATATTTGTTATTTTTAGAAATAATTCTAAAACTTAAGGGCCTAATCTCTAAAGGAGAGTTGGAAACAATTTTTAGGGCATATCAATGCTGGGAGTCTAAGGGCTGAGAATTTGGAAAGGCAGGGGAATGAAGAGGCGTGAAGCTGGGGTTGCCAAGTTCTTGCAGTGCCTTTCAGGTCTCATTCTCTTACCAACAAAGTTAAAAATAGAAACCAAATAGTACTATTTACAGCAACTATTGCTTCCTCTAAGGGATGCAAAATATTTATGATGTATCCTCAAATCATTTCATGATCTCTCTCTAAGAAGGAGAAGGAGCCAGACATAATAACTAGAAAAAAAATCCCACTGAGTTCCATTAACGAAAAATGCAATAACAGCAGCCAACTAGTGTTGTAATTTATCTCTGTTGAGAAATGAAAGAAATTGTTGCTTGTTGCTGGCTTTGATTTACCTGCATTCAAAGGACAGCAAATTCTGCCTTTAAACTAGAACTCTTAATTGGGCAGGAGAAGTCAGGCTTAGTGGCCGCTGGCAGTGCTTTCCCATGTATCCGCAGATCTATATTTAAGTTTTAGGATTTTATATCCCAGCCATGAAACCAACCAATTCTGGCTAATGAAAACTGGACAGGGAAAAAAGCTGCGCAATTTTGTAGATCCCAAGACTGTAATAAAAGCAACTGCTCGCATATGTATAGCACTTTACTGTTTATAAAGCTCTTTCCACACATTTAATTTAGTCCCACAACAACCCTGTGAGGTAAATGTTATCAACTCCATTGTATGACCAAGGAAACAGAGGCTTTCTGTGTGTTTACATAACTTGCCTAAAGTCATGTATTTGATAATGAAGAAAGCCAGACTAGGCGTGGAACGGTTCTCTTTCTACCTGCTTCTCAGCCCCCAACCCCACCTCTTTGCTATTATACTATGAAACTGTCAGATGAGTGGGAGATTGGAAAAAAAGACCAAGCCATTTTTAATTAAACATGTGGTGACACTTTATAAACTGAGTCACTCTTTAGGAGACTCTTATTTATGAATCTGGATTCTCTAAACATGAAAACAATGATCGTGTTAATATCCAGCATAGCACAAGATGCCCTTATAACACTGGTCAAAATATGTTTACATTGTTCAAGAGAAAGTCTACAGAGTACCTTAGGCAATCTTTTTCTCCTTTTCTAATAAAGTTTGGCATTCCTCATACAAATCTGACTTTAAAACAACCTCGTAGTGGGGGAAAAAGATATTTCAGCCAGTTGACAACATTTTCTCTAACCTTCAGCATCTTAGGAATCATGCTTTTTGTGGCCAATAAAATGTGAGGAATCTAAATAAGGGCACTGCCAGTTCCAAAGTTACCATTTTGAAAATCAGGGAGATTTATGGCTTCTAACAGAACTTTCCCCTGTGGCTCTGAGCAGGCCACCTCTTGTCCAGTAGTCCTCAGGCTCTCATGCCTCTCCAAGGCGCCTTCCCATCTCCAGGCCACCACTTGGGGCTGCATTTTCTGATGCATAAATCGATTTTATTGGATGAAAACATAATTTCTCTGATGTCTCCTCTAAATACTAAGGCTGGTGATGAGCTCACTTTGTTCAGAAATAGTGCCCCTACATTATTTGCCTTTCAAACCAAGCAAGCCTTTCTTTTATCGAGGGGGGAAAATAAAAGGAACCAACAACAGAATATAAAGCCAGGGTAGTTATAATTTTTCCTCCAGAAATATAACTTCTATTATATTTCTGGGAATTAGGCCTGCACATTTTAGTGCAGTGTGTTTTCATTAATACTCTGTATAAAATAATTCATAGTTTTTTGCCATAGCAATGTGAAAATGCAACTAGAAACACGGTCTTGTACCCAATGAACTGATTCATGCTTAGCTTAATAAAGTTCATTTGTTCTTGTGATTTCTAGCTCAATTCAGCTAATGCGCTAAAAAGTCAATCACAAGAGTCGGGCTGCATGAACACAGGGCTCAGGTTGAAACAGGAATGAATTTGATGGACTTGGAAGATTTAGGTGAGTCCTTCCATATACCCGTACTATTTGTCGGGCTTCGGTTGTTAGAGTAAGAAGTCTGTCTTCTGCTCATACTGTCTGTATCTTCTTTGTTGAATTTTTGCTTTACGTTTCGGCAGCACGGGAAGCTTTGAACACAGTCTTGCAGGAGATGGCCACTAAAAAACATGTATATCCACGGATTGCAGCAACTATTCAAGGAAGCCAGCAACGCAGTGATGGTGACGGTGGGGTTTTCTGAATCTGCATGAAAAATATAAAGGTAGGTTATTTAAATAGTCAAATGCGAGAAATGAGCACTGGATAAACTCTTTTTCTATCGACTAATTAAAGAGGGAAAAGGGTATGGGTTAGTATAGAAAATGAACTATTTTGTTTATCAATCAGGGAACTGGGTAGTGTTTGAAAATTGCTTGGTTGTAAAATATTTTTGTAAGCAAGATGCCTTAAAATTAATTCAAATATTTTAAAACTACTATCAAAATATTTAAACAGAATGAGTGTGAATTTCAAGAGATTAAGACTATGAAATAATTCATTAAAAAAACCTCTATCTTTTATACTAGCACTAGCATGTGCTAATAAACACAGCATTTACAGAATGGCTGCAATTTTAATGAAATCTTAAGAGTCTGTAACCACATATACCAAATTCTATTCATCCTAATAACTCAGGCAAAAGTATGTCATTGTGAATCATGTTTAGCAATTTTAAAGTTTTAAATATTCTTGTAATATGAAAACTGAGGATAGCAAAACTAGGTCCCTGAAGGATGTAAGCTTTAGTGGTTTTCCTTTGGTTAATTAGAAATTTGGTTTGATTGTAAAAGAAAATCATCTTTTATTATGGTTCAAGCAAATTATATTAAGAAGAGTAGCAGAATTAGGAATTCCAACAGGATTCCAAAATATTCTATATTAATTAGCAACAGTAAACCTCATAAATATTATAAGCTTTTCCAGTGAAACTACTGCACTGAAAATAATCAAGGGAAAGTCAATGCTTTCTGATTATTCTTATACTTTCCCTTGATTATTAAATATAAACTTTGATCTTTTCACTTATTATGCCAGAAAAAAAATTATAGGTTATTTAAGTATACTCTGTGCTAAGATGCTACTATTAAAGGTGATCATAATCCATGGCCAAGACTGTATTTGCAAAGTATGGAAATCAACATATCTATGCACAAGTGAAGTTTTCATTAATTGTGTATAAATATTGATAGAAGAATAATTAGATTAAATTTTGTATTTGATTAGCAATATTATGAAGCTTGTAAGAGCAAGTAAACAGGAAATGGTAAATTAGAAGTAAAATGTTTATGCTATATTTTTCATTATTGGTATTCATTATTGCAAGAATATTTATTTGCTTAAATTAAATTCACACTCAAATGTTTTATTTGCAAATATAACTTCCAAAGTATATCACATGCTCTCCCCTACTCCAATCCCAAGAAACAAAAGGAGACAGCTCCTCTTAGATACCTATTTCTTGACTATAGTTATCAGAAACATTCTTGAATATAATTGTTGGAAAAATATTTTTTTCTTACTAAAAGAAAATATTTTCAAGATGCGAACTTAGTTTTTTGTTTTTTGTTTTTGGAAAGTCCCTGTGAAGTTAGTTTTTCTAGTTTTGGAAGGAATTAAAATGAAACAGGCTAGTAGGTGTAGAAAACATTCTCAGTAAACTACTGCAAGAGCAGAGTGGAGAGGTGGATAGTTGTGTGGTCAAATTAGTGCTGCAAGATGATGAATAAATTAGTCTAACAAATTTAGTTTATCAATAATCTTGCTTTGAAATACTAGGAAACAAGTGTTAAAGTAATTAGTGTTAGAAAAAATAAACAGATTATAGTGAGAAAGGGAACATTAGTTTAAATGCCAAGTTAGAATTCTTGACTTCTCAAGAATCTTTCTCCAGCTTTCTTTAGAAAAATATGTTTTTA
Source organism: Eulemur rufifrons (assembly GCF_041146395.1). Taxonomy (NCBI): domain Eukaryota; kingdom Metazoa; phylum Chordata; class Mammalia; order Primates; family Lemuridae; genus Eulemur; species Eulemur rufifrons. The sequence continues at coordinate 49,143,392 of NC_090998.1, forward strand.
CCCTTGCCCTTGAGGCACTGATATAAAATTTTATATTAATTGTGATACTTTTCACAGTCCAACAAAAGCCGTTGTGATAGTAAAATTATTTCCCTGAATCCAATAGACTTGAAAGCAGGGTATTAGCAGTTAGTAATTGGGTAAAAAAGTCATTCGATTTTGTAGTTGCATGACTGACTCTAGGGCACAGTTTCTGGATTTGTGGTCTTAGGATCATTGCACACTACAAATGCCGTCCTGAGCCCTATTCCAAAATTCTGAATTAGGACGTCTGAGGTGGGGACTCCAGAAATCTGCAGTTTTGACAATTCCCCCATGGTGTGATTGTTACGCATGTATAAGTTTGAGAACTACTGCCTGGAGGATACTATGAAAGGAAATACTATTTCTCTCTCTCTCTCTTCCCTCTCTCTCCCTCTCTCTCCACACACACACACACACACACACACACACACCCATCCCCGCACTTTCCTCCATTGTCCGGGCACCTACCGGTCCAGACCGACTTCTCATCCCAGACTGACCACAACTGGATGACAAAGAAAGGCATCCAACAGACTATGTAAGCCGTCACGATCACAAAAGTCATCTTCACCGTGCGGATCTTGGCGCGGGAAATGGTCTTCACGCTGCTGACACAGGGGGCGAGCAGGCGCCCCTTTGGGAAGACGCCACTCGCTTCCTCTGCGCCCTTGCTCTGGCGCGACGCAGTTTTCCCGCGGACGTTGCGCCAGATGTTATAGCAGATGAAGCCGTAGCAGGTGCCCAGGATGACAACTGGTGCCACAAAGATGCCGCCCGTCATCCAGGTCACGTAGGCGCGGGAACCCCAGGGCTGAATGAAGGTGGCCCAGCAGTCGCGGGCCTTGGTGACATTGTTCACCTCGATCATGGAGAAGACGAAGTACTGTGGCGTGCTCAGCACGAGACTGAGCACCCACGCGGCAGCTATCATGAGGTGCGAGCGGCGCGCGGGCTGCTGCAGGGTCTTGAGCGGGTGGCACACAGCGATGTAGCGGTCGGCGGTCATGACCACCAGCATGTAGGCCGACGCAAACATGCCGAACACCTGCAGGTGCTTCACCACGCGGCACAGCCAGTCGGGGCCGCGGAAGCGGTATGTGATGTCCCAGCACATCTGCGGCAGCACCTGGAAGAAGGCGACGGCCAGGTCGGCCAGGCTGAGGTGTCGAATGAAGAGGTGCATTCGGGAAGTCTTGCGCGGCGTGCGGTGCAGCGCCAGGAGCACGCTGCTGTTGCCCAGCACGGCCATCGCGAAAGTCACTGCCAGCACGGCGATCTCCAGTTTGGCCAGCTCCTCGTTGCGCACGTCCCCTCGCGGGCCGCCGCCTTCCCCGAGGTCTTCGGCCTCCTGGCTTGTGTTGGCACCGCTGGAATTGCCCCAGGGCCCCACATCGGAGCCTCTGGAGAAACGCATGCTGTCCGCGCAACGACTCCTCAGCCCTCCTCCGAGGCCCCGGCCCGCGCGGGCCGTTCTCTACCCGCTTCGGAGGACGTGGGCTCCTGCCGCTAGCGCGCTGTCCTTCCCGCGCGTGCCGCTCGCTGCGCGCCGCAATCCCGCGGGCGTCCCCGGCGCGGCGTCCCACCGCCCGCGGAGCCGCCCTCAGTCCGGCGCGCCAGCCACTCTCCCTGCTCTGCTCTTTTCAACTTCAGGGAGGCCCCCCCGAGGTGCTCCCAGAGCTTCTGAATGCACCCGGCTCGGAACGCAATTATTTATGCGGGGTTTGTTTTCGCAGGACTCACTCCCTGCCGCCCTAGTGGCTGGAGACTGCTCGGTGCCTGCTCCCTACGCCCCGGAGTTGCTTTCCCCCTCCTCTCCCGACGTCGGTGATTTGTCCTCTTTGCATCACTGCTGCGGAGGTGGGGCTGGGAGACGCCGAGTCCTCCGCATCGTAGGCGGATTCAGGCGCTTTCTCGCTCTTCCAAAAATCTGGAGAACGGGACGTGTCATGCCTTTTTTGGGTGATCTCCGTTTCCTCAAGCCTCCCTCACTAGCCTCCTTACTCCTCCATTTGATTTCTACAGTAAACTCAGTCCCTAGAAATCTCAGGTCCACGCGCCCGCGAGCTAAAGCATGCACCTGAACTTGGCTCTCGACCCCAGCTCCTCCAGTCCGGGGGTTTGTCCCTTCTCAGCGAGCTCATCCTCGAGCAGCGAGTCTGGTGAATTTTATTCCCAGGGCAATTTTGCCCCGGGAATTGCATCCTCCCCCCCCCCTTACCTGCAGGGTAGCAACTGAGTGACTTAAAAGGCACTCTCTTCCCAATAATGTCTTTGATGACAGCAATGTGTTACCCTATGTTTGCAACGCGAGGGGCGCACTCGCTTGTCCCCCTACAGCCCCCATGGCTGCTGTGCGTGCCTCTGCAGCGGGGAAAAGAAGCGGCTTCTGGGTTTCCAGTTTCCCGGTGGGGCCTGAGGACTTAGGGAGTTTTCTCTAAATTAGATTTCTGGGGTTTTCTACGGGAAAAGCTTGATTCCCACAGCGGGAATGGCGGGAACTGGGTCGCAGTAGTCCGTGGGGACTTCTTCTGGTTGCTATTTAATCGTGGGGACATCTCTTCGGGTGGACAAAGTGCAGCTGCCGGACAGCGGCCACCCAGGCCGTGCTGTCCAGGGAACCGGAGCAGAAAACCGCCAGGTTCCTGCACTCACGGGTGAGAAAGAGGAAATCTCAGGGCAGGAAAGAGGCGCTCGGAAGGAAGAGCGAAATCACCACTTAACTATTAATTAGTTCCTCTGGAACCCAGCTGCAGGACCCGAGCGAAGCAGAAATACTGACTCTCTCCATCAGCTGTTTTAACTTTGCTGAAGATATGCTTCGAAAGACAGCAAGGGGGAGCTGTTTTCAGGCTATTTTACAAGGAAGGAAAAAGAAAAGAGAAAAGGAAAGGAAACACTTTATACGGTTATCTGCTATGTAGATACACAAACATGACTTTGTAGGTTAGAACGTTTGTGTATTGTGGTGGTTGTATACATTTGATTGCCTCAGAAAAATATCACCATCTGTGAAATAGAGGCAAAAATATCAAAAGACTTTCTTGGATACAGTTCTCAGTGATAATTCCACTTTGCTGTGAGTTCATGCATGCAGAGTTCCCAAGGCTGTCACAAAGGCAGTGCTGGCCTCGAAATCTGGAGTCATGCTTCATTGTGGCATTATGATCCTAGATCTATGCATCTTAACCATGGGAATGAAAGTACCTGCCTTTCCTGCTCCTGAGGTTATTGGGAGGATCTAATGAGACAATGTTCTGCCTGGAGAAATGCTCTAAAAACTGAAAGCTGTGTTCGTTGGCTCTTTTTCTCCAAAATATCTAGGAGGCAAAAGATTCAAATGGTTCAGGGGTGGTAATAAGTAAAAGGTTTCCAGACCACCTGTCTGGAAAAATCCTTGGAGCAATTTAATAACCACTGACTCAGAGAGGTGACCTTCTTCTAAATCACAGATTACGTTATTAGTGCTCCTTATGAGAAATAATGTTGACTAACCCTAGTGTCCCTGGGTATTGCAAAAGCGGTCCATTGGCCACAGCCTGGCAATTTTATAGCTCTTAGCCCTACACACTTGAGCTTTTAGGTTTCCTCACGGGAGAAAATCTGCAGTACAGAATCACCAAAATGTCTTTAGGTGTTCTTATTCCAGGAGATGATGTGGTGGCCTCTCAGGAAATCATTCATCTGTGTCAGGCAACCCAATCCAATAATCACACTATACCCAAATATCCAATTTCTAAAAATAACCTGTTAGGTTACTTTGGTGCATACAGATGGAAGATATTTTTGTCCAGTGGCAATAGTACCAATTATTCACGTATATCAAGCATATACACAAATACATATACATATATATGTGTAAACTGTCAGTTTTCCTCCCTCTTCTTACTGAGAAAATAAATTAGGTATTCTACAGGAGCAACTATTATGGTTCGAATGTTTATCCCTTCCAAAAGTGACTTTCAAACTTAATTCCCAATGTGGCAGTATTGAAAGGTGGGCCTTTAAGAGGTGATTGGGTCATGAGTGCTCTGCCCTCATGAATGGATTAATCCATTCATAAATTAATGGAGTCATGGATTAATGAATTAATGGATTAGCGGGTAATCATGGCAGTGGGCCCGGTTGCTTTATAAGATGAGGAAGGGCGACCTGAGCTAGCAGGTTAGCATGCTCAGCCCCCTTGCCATGTGATGCCCTGCACTGCTCCGGGACTCTGTAGAGAGTCCCTGCCAGCAAAAAGGCCCTCACCATAGGAGGCCCCTCAACCTTGGACTTCCCAGCCTCCAGAATTGTAAGAAATACATTTGTTTCTTTTAAAATTACCCAGTGTTCAGGTATTCTGTTATAAGCAACAGAAAATGGACAAAGACAGCAACTATTTTGCTTCTATAGTCCACAGTGACTCCTTCCCCTTCGATTTGAAATTAATGACACTATTGTTATAGGCCTGCAGTCTGGTATCATATCATTATGATATGAATCATAGCCAGTCAACAACTATTTATTACATTTCTCTGTGCTAGGTCTTGAGCTCTACAAAAAATTATGTAATGATTGCTAATATTTATTAAACACTTTATCTGTGCCAGGCACTGCCATAAGTGCTTTACAAGTATTACTTCACTTAATCCTCCCAGTGACCCTGTGAGGGGTGTACTGTTATTATTTCATTTTACATTTGAGGAAGCAGAGGGAGGCACAAACAGAATAAATAACCAGCCTCAGGTGACACAGCTGGTTAGTGGTAGCACCAGGATTTGAACAGAAGCAGTCGACTCCAGCAGCGTTTACAACCTTAACCACTACACTGTGCTGCCATCTGTGAGCCTCCTGTTTTTAGATTTTACAGGCTTGTAAAGGCCATTTGATTGATTATTTTACATTCATCTGTATATATGATTTTTCTCCTTTAAGACTGGGAGGTCCTGTAGGATCTGCATTGGTTCTTACATATCTTTGGTAAACCAAGTACAGGACAATAATAGTAGGAGTGGTAATAACAATAATAGTAGTAACAATAACAATAGATAATATGAATATTTATTTACCAACATTGATTAAGCTCTTGTTTAATGAACTAAGTGCTTTAAATCCATTATTTCATTTAATCTTTAAAATATTTAAAATAAACTATGTATAAGGACAGAGTTATTATCATCACACTTTGCAGATGGATAAAACAAGGATTATAGAGGTTAAGCAACTTAACCAAAATTGCAAGGCTCCAGGTGGCTGAGCAAGGGGTCACACGTAGGTCCATTTGAAGTCAAGGCCTGCGCTCTAATGTCTGTGCCCTAAAGCCTCCCATACACATGACAAGCACCTAAAACATTTTTGTGGAATGAATTAACAAACATTGTAATAGAAACTTATTTTTGAATACTGAATGAACATAAAATTCAGAAAGTGCTTGGTGACTGGATAAATTAGGGAAGAGTTCTTGAGGAGCTGCCTTTGAGTACCTGAATCTCTGTACCATCTCCCCTGGAAAAGGGGGTCAGCATTTATATCTAGAAGGCACTTAAATACTTCTAGTTAACCTTCTGCCTTGAGAATTCTGGTCTCATAAATGTATCTCTGACTTAAAAATCCCTCCAGTAAATGGGCTTCTTTAACACACACACACACACACACACACAGAGTACTAGATTCTAAAACGTATTGCAAGCCAAGCATGGGAAAACATCAGGTCTTCATTATATTACAATACTATTCACTCTATAGGGTTAAATTAAAAATGAAAACAGCATTTAGTCTGATCTATGGAGTTTTATTTTCTTATGTGATAATATGGGCTTGCATCTATGAGTGCAGAGCTATAACATTAAAGAGAGGCTACTATGTTCAACAGAATCTTAAATGTCCCGATGTTGGCTGATGAAAAATTAGAATCTCATCATTTGTTCAACAAACAAACAAACAAAATCATTCCTAGGCCAGCCATTAAATCATTAGGAAAAAATCATCCAAAGTAAAAGATTTCTAAAATCAGCATTATTTATATATTCAGAAAGTCAGTTTGCTTTTAAAGATTACATGGTTGATTTAATTTAAAAATTTTTAAATGTAAAGTCATTTAAATGGTTGAGTTTAAGAAAAGTCGCTCCTAATGAATTAATATTCATTTAGATGTTCTGCATCTTCATAGGCTAGAGCTTTGCTATTCTGTTTAAATTTGATAATCAGGACTCATTCTTTCAGCATGCAGCAACACTGAGTTTATCGCTCTGTATTCATTAACTCCTTTTTCACAGAGATAAGCTTTGCATTCTTTGAAGGATGCTAACATCAGTAGTTGTGATACTATCATTATTTTTTTGTTTATCTGCTGTGAATACTGTTTCTATATAATATGAATGTTTTCTATATTTTTTTGCTTCTCATTTTCTTGTTTAAGGTTGGACGGGGTTAGCTTTAAAAATACATATTCTTTTTTCTTGTTTTCAGGGATATTTTAATGATGTGTAAACTTATGTTAAGAACATTATGACATAATCAGATTATACATTTGTTAACATACGCTTTATCAGGAAAATGAAAAATATTAGAATAAAACCACAAACTGTCAAGTTTGAAGAGACCAAGTCTATTTCTATCCTTTACCCCACTCCTATCCTCCTGTCTCTGTCACCTCACACCCTTGCCAGGTGCTTCAAAGTTTTCCAAAAGCCTCTTCTTGTCTTATCACCAGGAATATGAAATATGTTGCATTTCATTTGCTATTAGGATTTTCATGGTGATAATTATAGATTTACAGCTGATTTATTCCTGGATAAAGCAGACATGTTGCCTGATAAGAGGTTAAATCCATTCGGACTGCAACCTCAATGTACATGTGAGAATCTTTAAGATTTAATTTCTCTGAATATATTTAAGATATAGATGTGAAATAGAATAGGCTTGAAATATGTAGGGCTTAAAGTCAGTGTTCCCAAACAGACTTTAAGCTGAAAATGTTCTTTGATTACATGGTAAATCAATAGGAAGAAATTACAGTAAAGATATCCTTATAGTTTCCTAAGTACGTGCAATCCGATGGATGGCTGGTGCTCCTTATTCATTTCGACATTGAATACACTATTAAAAGGGAACAACTAGGCTGGGCGCGGTGGCTCACGCCTGTAATCCTAGCACTCTCGGAGGCCGAGGCGGGCGGATCGCTCAAGGTCAGGAGTTCGAGACCAGCCTGAGCAAGAGCGAGACCCCCGTCTCTACTAAAAATAGAAAGAAATTATCTGGCCAACTAAAATATATATAGAAAAAATTAGCCGGGCGTGGTGGCACAAGCCTGTAGTCCCAGCTACTCTGGAGGCTGAGGCAGTAGGATTGCTTAAGCCCAGGAGTTTGAGGTTGCTGTCAGCTAGGCTGACGCCATGGCACTCACTCTAGCCCAGGCAACAGAGCGAGACTCTGTCTCAAAAAAAAAAAAAAAAAAAAAAAAGGGAACAACTAATATGTAACTGATATTCAGAGTAAGCTTTTACACTTTCCAGAATCTCTGCTTAAACTTGTATTTGAATAGCCAGTCCCTCATCTCAAAAATTTAACTATTCCTTTAGTTAAAGGATCTCTCAATGCCATGCAGCATTTTAGAAAAATGCTTTACAGAATCCTGTATGGATTTATTTTATTATAATGGTATAATAACTTGGTATACTCAGCCATAGAAGACCTGAGCCAAAAAAATCTGAAATACATTTTAACATTACTTTTACTGCAGTTTTAAAACAGAAAGAAAAAAAAGAAGCTATATGCATTCCTTTATCAAGATAATAGCTACATTTTTCTGCTTAAAACAATATTATTTTTAAAAAATTTGAAGACAGAGAGAAATGGGAAGAAAATAAAAAATCTTTTATACTAGTCCTAGCAACCACAGAAAATCATGACTATGATTTGCTTATGTGTTTCCAGTCCTTTTTCAGGGTATATGGATTATAAAACTACAATTAGACCATATTATGTAGTATACTATTATCTGATTTTTCTAATGAAAAATATAATGTGAACATTTCTCTATGTCATTGGATATTCTCCTACATCATTGATTTTATGGATTCATAGTTCTCCATCTAATTAATGTATCAAATTTATTTTATGTTTTCTCCCCCACCTTTTTGGGGAAAATTTTTGGCCTCCTAATTTTCCCCTTCTTTTTGCTCATAGATACCTCTTTACTTGCATACATATTTGTTTCCTAAGGTTAAATTTCTGGAAGTGGAATTACTGGGTTAAAGATTATATAAAATTTTGATCTGATTATCAAATCACAATGTATCCAAATTAAAGACTAATTGGCAGTGAATGAGAGTGCCCGTTTTCCACAGCTTTATGCACATGGATTTGCCCCAGTAAAAAGGAAACCTTTCCAGATTTGATAAATGAATATCTAATTGTTTTCATGTATTTCATTAGAAATATTTTATTATTTCTAATTGTCCCATTATTTACTTGACTAATAATGAGATTGAACATTTTCATAAATGTCTTATCCAATTATTATTTCATCTTTTGTGAACTAGCTACTCATATTTGGTACATTATTGTAGTGTTCCTAGGGGTTTTTTTTTTTGACTCATAAGATATCTGTATTTCTCCAATTTATTATTTGCCTTTTTATTGTATTTGTTTTTAAACAATTTATATTCCTTTGGTTCCTAGAGAGATTGAATATATTTTCAAATATTTCTAGCTTTTTTCATTGCTTATTATCTTTTGATTGGTTTTCTATTTGGTTATAGCTCTTTTTGATATTGATTGGTAAAAATTATAAACACACACATAGAGTAGTCCCCACTTATCCACGAGGTATACATTTGAAGGCTCCTAGTGGATGCCTGAAACCACGAATAGTATCAAATCCTATATGCACTATGTTTTTCTCCTATACACACAAACTCATGACAAAGTTTAATTTATAAATTAGGCATAGAAAGAGGTTAAAAACAATAACTAATAACAAAATAGAATAATTATAACAGTACACAGTAATAAAAGTTATGTTATTTGGTCTTTATCTCAAAATATCTTATGGTACTGTACTCAGCCTTCTGTGATTATATGAGATGATAAAATGCCTACATGATGAGGTGAAGTGAGGTGCGTGATATAGGCTTTGTGACATAAATGGGAAATTCCAGAAATAAACACTTTATACATTTTAAATTGCATGCCATTCTGAGTAGAGTGATGAAATGTCACACCGTCCTGTTCCATCCTGCCCTGATAGTCATTAGTCCCTTAGCTGCCATCTCAGTTATCAGGTCGACTGTCTTGGCATTACAGTGCTTGTGTTCAGGTAACCCTTATTTTACTTTGTTGATATACTTAGAAAGTCTTTCCCCAACTTAAAATTTTAGAAGTTGTTACATATATGTGTGTGCACATGTATTAATATATTAGTGTTTTTATTTCTAGAATGTATATATTTTTCTAAGTCATTTGTTGAAATTTATTTTGGTGTAAGGAGTGATTTAGGGATTCTACTCCCCTTTGCAATGGCTAGCTAGTTCTTCCAACATCATTACTGAATAAACAATTTGTATACCGTGTCAGAACCTCCAATTCATTAACTTGCTAACTTTTTGCTGTCCCTCATCAATCTCTAGGTCCTCACCTCTCTGCTTACCTATCTTAGATTCCATAGTCCATCAGTTTTGCATTTACACTTCTTACCCTCTCTCTTTTCTTTCTTTCTTGTACTTTTCCTGGATCAACCCATTTTTTTGTTAAATGCAGTTTTGTTCCTGCATCAGAGCAACAAAAACTGACTAATGAAAAACTCAATGGTGCTGATGATTCTCATTTTACATTTATAATCGCAACTTTCAAGGGGTTTGTGGTGCCCAGCAATCCTAATATATTTACAAGTCAATTTATTCTCCCACTTGACAGGACAAATCTTCTATACCTTGTTTTATTTCAATTCTCTATCACCCCTACCTTTCTCCCAGCTGATAACCTCTTAGTTCGCTGAGATGGAAGCAAATAAGATCAAAAGCTAAAAATGAACTTTATTTCTACACATCAACAAAAACACAAATTTTTAAAAGCAAACTATTTAACGTTTACACACACATATATATATATACACACACATACATATATATGCACATGCATACACTCTAAGGGACATGCCTAATACACCTAACAATAGATATAAGAACTTTGTAGGGGAAAATGATAAAACTTTACTGAAAAACAATTTTAAAATCTTAAACAAATGTAAAAAAATAATACATAACAGGGGTTGGAAGACTCTATGTTATAAAGTCATCAAGTCTTCCCAAATTGTTATACATATTTCATCAGATTTCAATCAAATTCCAAGTGTGTGTGTGTCTGTGTGTGTGTGTGTGTGTGTGTATGTGTGTAAAGCTTAACAAATTGACTCTAAATGTACATGGAAGAAAAATACGCAAGTCACTCCTGAAGAGGGAGAAGAGTTAATTGTCCAAATACATATCAAGACTTGCCATGACAACATAATATTAAAACAGTGTGGATTTGGTATAGGAAATAAATATTCTAGAAAATTCACACATACATGAAAATTTTGCTTATGTCAGAGGGAAAGGAGAGTTACCCACTTATCTTTTGTTACCTTGCTAAATTTTCTCACCATCTGTAATAATACATGTATAAATTCTTTTAGATTTTCCATGTAGATAATCATATAATTTGTAAATAATGAGGTTTTAGGTTTTATAATTCCCCCTGGAGTCCATAGACTATTCTTCCGTCTTAGTGCACTAGCTAAAACCTCTAGACCAATGTTGAATACAACTAATAATAGTGAGCCTCCATCTTTTGTTTCTGACATTGATTATTCATATGTTATCCCTAGGCCCAGGCCAGCCACGTTTTCTAGCATTTGAATCTGTCACAATGCTGGAGGAGATACTGATCATGTTAGACTTATAGAGAGGTAGAATGTCCACCACCATGAAGCCTTACTTAGAGATTTTCAAAGGCTGTTTTGACTTATACATTTTTTTACTTTCTTGCTAACATAGGACCATACCTGTTGTCAGATCAAACTTCCCTGAACTAATGGGTAGTCAGGATTCTTAACTGCCTCTGAAAATGCTCCTGGGGTCTTTATATATTTATTAGATATTTTCTAATAGCACTTCTTTCTTTAAGTTAGGGGTTAACAGTGGGATCACAGCTGAACCCGTTAGTTTTTCATAGGTTGTGCTGTTTTGTTTTCAGGTGAGGTGGCTACCATATCTGTTCTTTCAAATCAACTTCATTGGCTTTAAAAAGTATAAAAAGTTTTCCTGGGTTCTTGCAAATGCTTGATCCTTTATTCTTGATTTCCAGAATAGTTGTGGCTCTATTACAAATATACTATTTGCTTAAATAATATATTTAAGCAATTAGGTAGCTGATGCATTTTGATGATAGTGTTGAAACTCAGAGCTTTATGTCATATGATAAACAGATCTTGGAAAGGTATACCATTTTAAATAATTCCAATAAGTATTTTGGTGTCTGTAGTTTTTCTCTTACTTGCTTTCCATCTCCAGGGAATTGTAAGTCACACTGCCTCCTGAGAAGATTCTGTATATGTCAACTTAAACCATGCAGAAAGTTATTTTCCAAAACAGAGTACTGTGGAAAGACATCGTTAAATTAATTTCTGTCTCTTTGGCATCTCTCCTCCTAGAGAGTTTTCTTGCTTTTAAGTCTTCATTTTTTAAAAAGTCAGAAACTGTTAATATTTGATGAGAAGTAAACATTACAACAGGTTTCTGCTTCAAGGAGAATATTTCTGATTTCCAATGAAATGCTCTAGCATTTCTGAATATTCCGGCAAAAATGACAACAACAAAAACCAAAACAAAAATTTTTTTCATTGTTTTCCTGAAAGTATATAAATTATAAAGCTTGGGTATAATAATGACTGCAGGAAAATCATCCATCCTGCCTCATCATGCCCCCTTCCCTTCTTAGAGATATAATTTGTAGCTCATTAATAGGCATAAGGCTTTGTAAGGTGACTTGTTTCTGATTAATAAACTTCCTTATTTTAACTTAAAACATTCCAAGCCTTTAGACAATACGTCATTTCTTTAACAAATTACAAATCAAAGAATCTTTAAACCCCGCTTTAAATCTGTAAGCCCCACTTTGAGATATCCCACCTTTTCGGGCCAAACCAATGTACGCCTTCCGTGTATTGATTTATGACTTGACATATAATTCCTGTCTCTTTGAAATGTATAAAACCAACCTACAACCCAGCCATGGCTAGAACACTTGCTCAAGGCTTCTTGGGCGTGGCTCTCCAGGCCATGGTTGCATGTATTCGGCTCAGAATAAACCTCTTTAAATTATTTTACAGAGTTTGGGTTCTTTTCCGTTGAAAGAATACTGCTAGACTCGTAGAACGCATTGGAAAGTGCTCCCTCCTTGTCAATTTTCTGGAAGAGTTTGAGTAAAATTGGTATTATTTCTCCCTTCAATATTTGTTAAAATTCACAAGAGAAGCCATTTGGGCTTGGAGGTTTTTTTGTTTGTTTGTTTGTTTTTTTACTTCTTTCTGTCTGTCTTTCTTTTTTTGAGGGACTATTTTTAACTACAAATTCAATTTCTTTAATATTTATAGGTCTATCAAATTATCACTTTCTTCTTGGGTGAGCTTTTATCATTTGTGTCTTTACAGGGATTTGTCCATTTTGTTGAAGTTGTTCATTTATTAGGATAAAGTTGGTCATAATATTACCTGACTGTCCTTTTAAGTCTGGAAAATCTGTAGTGATTACATCTCTCTTTCATTCCTGATATTCTTATTTTGCATTTCCCCCCTTTTTTCCTGATCATTCTAGCTAGAGTCTTATCAATTATATTGATCTTCTCAAAGAAGTATTAGTTGCTGCATTACAAATTTCCACAAACTTAGTGGTCTGAAACAACAGAACTCTTGAAGTGTCTTTGGATCAGGAGTCTGGTCACAGTCTAGCTGGATCATCGGCTCAAGGTCTCACTAGGCTGAAATCAAGGTGGAGGCTGGGACTCCACTCGCATCTGGGGCTTGGAAGCCTCTTCCAAGCTCACTGGTTTTTGACAGAATTCAACCAGGTGCTCATTTTCTTGCTAGCTGCTGGCCAGGGGTCTGCTCTCAGCTCCTCCAGGCCATCCTCAGAACCTTGCTGCATGGCCTCTTCCTTTCCCATCGTGGCATCTTCTTTTCCAAGACTCACATGAAAGCACCTGTTGCTGCTTCTTAGCCCTTTTAAGAGATCATCTGATTTTAATCAGGCCAACCAGCACAATCTTCCCTTTGATTAACTCAAAGCCAACCAATTTAAAGACCTAAATTACACCTGCAAAATCTTTTTTACTATGTATTATGTAAAATAATCACAAGAGAGATAGCCTATCATATTCACATGTCCTACCCACACTCAAGGAGAGGCAATTATGCAGACGGAATATACTGGGAACTGAATCTTGGGAGCCATTTTAGAATTCTGCCTATCACATCCAGCTTTTGTTTTCTCCATTGTTTTCCTCTTTTTCTTTCATGTGTGCTCTAATTTTTGCTCTGATAGTTATTGTTCCTTTTCTTTTGGTTACTTTTAGTGTAATTTACTTTTCATAAATTGAAAGCTTAGGTCATTGATTAGAGACTTTTCTTCTTTTTTAATATAGGCATTTAATGCTCTAAGTTTACCTCTATGTACTTCTTCAGTGGCATGCCACAAATATTAATGTGCTATATTCTCATTTTTTTGTAGTTCAAAATGTACATTCTAATTTCCTTTTGGTTCCTTTCTTTTTTTTTTTTTTTTTTTTTTGATCTAGGTGTTATTTAGAAGTATGTTGCTGAATTTCCAAACACTTAGGGATTTTCCAAAGATCTTTCTGTTATTGATTTCTAATTTAATTCCATTTTGGTGTTTAGTATACTTTGTATGACTTGAATTCTTTTAGATTTGTTGAATCTTCTTATTTTTGCAGCACAGTATATGCTCTATCTTGGGAAATATTGTTTGAAAAGAATGTATATTTTTGTAGGAAGCCCTGCTCTATAAATGTCAATTAGGTCAAGGTGGTTGATAGTGTTGTTTAAGCCTTTATATCCTCACTGATTCTCTGCCTACTTGTTCTATCAGTTATTGAGAAAGAGGTCTTGAAATATCCGATTACAACTGTGGATCTATTTATCCTTGCAGCTCTATCAGTTTTTGTTTAATATATTTTGAACCTCTGTTATTTTTACTTAAGAAGAACTGTTTAGAACATTTCATTTGAAATATATTTTTTAACTTCACTGTCTAGATGGCATTTTTTCTGATTTTTTCATTTTACAGGGCAAAGAGCAGATTGTGTGAAAAAGGTAGGTACTAATGCAAATGGAAAATGATCTATTTTTATTCTTTGTATACATAAAACAAAGGCATAACTATATGTTAAGCCAGTAAAGGCGAGTAAAGCGTGGCTTGATACGGGAGAGCGGTGCGACAAAATTTAAAAATGAGGCCTATTTCATGGAGGGAGTGGTCAGTCACTGCATGCCTCGGAAAGATCAAGGGAGATTAGCTGTAAATGTCCTTTGGATTTAGCGTCAGGCAGGTCACTGGTAACACATTTTAAAGCCAATTTGGTGAAGTAACGAGGGTGGAATTCAGTGTGGATTCTGCTGAGGAGTGAGCAAAGGGGAGGAAATACAGGCAATTAGTACTCAGGGTTTTTATTTGTTTTGTTTTGTTTTTTAGGAAGCAAATATCTTAGGCAAAGTACCTAGTAGAATGACCAGAATATGGTAGGTCCTCAATAAGTGGTAGCTATTCTCATTACTGTCATCATCACCGTCATCATCCTTATTTTAGTTAGGAGTTTTCAGCCATTATATTGGGATCATTTGGAAGGTATCAAGAATACTAATAAAATAATAATAAATATTTACAACTAACCTTCATTGACTACTTATATTCCAAGAATTATTCTATGTTCTTTATATGTTTTAACTTCTTTAAACTCCACAAACACTATATGATGTAAGATGTATTAATATTTCCATTTTATAGATGAGAAAAGTGAAGCACTGATAGGTAACTTGCCCCAGATCACACAAATTTGGCTAATCAGAGGCTGTGAGTATGGCCCTTGGAGTAGTCACATGGCTTATAGCATAGTCGAAACAAGGCCATTTCCAAGTTGTGTGACTTTGGGCAACTCAGGCAGGGGTGGGGAACCTGTGGCCCTGGGGCCACATGTGGCCTTCTGGATTTTTGAGTGTGGCATTTTGACTGAGTCCAAACTGTACAGAACAAATCCTTTTAATAAAGATCTAGATCAGATTTTTTAAAACTTGGTAGTATTGACATTTTGGGCCAAATAATTGTTTGTTGTGTGGAGCTGTCCTTTGAATTGTAGGATGTTTAGCACCACGCCTGGCTTCTACCCACCAGGTGTCAGAGGCACTTTTGGAGTTGTCTGCAGACACCACCAAAGGTCCCTCTGGGGCAGAACCACCCCAGGCTGTAATGATAAAGTTCTTGGAATTTAAGAGACTGAAACATGGAATTAGAGATAGTCTTATTCTATTTAACCTCTGATTCACTTTAATGTCAATTGTGTTTTTAGAAAAATCCAGAGTTTAGTAAAATTAAAGTGAGAATGAATTTAAGATGGATATATAATCCCTTTCAACACGGTTTGGAATTTTTGTCACAGTGGAAACAAGCTCCCTTGCTACATATTTATACAAAAGAAACGTGCGTTTTGAGCACCTAGTACCACGTATGCTATGTCTGCTGTGCCTTAAAATGTATCTCATTTATTCATGCTCCCTCTGCATATTTAGGTAGTCGTTACTATCTCCATTTTAACAGACGAGAAGACTGAGGCTCAGCGTTGTTAAGGAACTTGCGCAAGATCACACAGCTGGTAAGTGACGGGGCTATTTCTGAAACTCAGGTTTATCTGTCCACCAAACTTGGGCCCTTTCCATGTCCTATCTGTAGGAGTTACTGCAGGAAGATGAGGGCAGATGCTTGATTTCCTGAGGAAACGATGAGTTAAGATCAAAATCTGAGTGCCACAGCAGCTATTCACAGGTGAGGCTCATCTCCCTCTTTGAAGGTTCCTCACTCTACTCATGGGAAAGAGGCAAACACCTGTTCAGTGGAATCCAGTCCCAGCTGCAGCCCGTCTCACACGAAGCTGGAGCAAAAGGATGAGCGTCCCCGTCCCAACTTGCTGAACCCACTCAATGGAGGTATTACGTTGCCAGAGAACAGATGTCAGGAGAAACTTGGCTAGCAATACCATTCAGCATATTGACATGAAATACAAATTTTTGTGTATTAATTTGATTCTTTTTTTGTTAAGAAACAGCTAAAATAATTGGTACTCTGGAAAATAAAATGGTGTGCTGTAATGTAACACATTTTGAAGTTTTTCTGTCTTTGTGATTAAAAATGATACAAAACAGGAGACAACATTGTTTGTCTACAATTTTATCCATGATTTTGTGATTTTGTTTTTCTGTGAGGACTATTTTGAGAGGTTCAAAAGAAAAATGATTACTGTAAAAAATTTCTTCTGCTATTTGTGTATTATCCAAAGATGGAATACTTCAATTTTGCATGAAGATCTGTCAGGAATCCCAAAGGCTTCCCTAAACTTTAGAGCTCCTTCTTTTAGTATAATTGGCAGTTTTAGAGAAATTGTGCACAATTTTCTGCTTTGGTGGCTATATGAGATTCAATGATAAATTGAACTAAAGGGAAACCAAATACAATATTTATTTAATAACAGATATTCTGATAAAAGTTTTAATTTCTTGAAGGTGCAGCTAAACTGCTTCAAGCTCCAATGAAGTAAAGCATTCTAGAAATACTCTTACCTGTCACTGATACCAACAGAGGAAATCTGGTGAGTACTATTTATTTAAATGAATTACATTTAGAGGGAACATGCACAAGCCTCCATTTCTGTGCTTTTCGTATCACAAAATTATTTTCTGTCTGTGTAAGAACCTTCTCTGTTAGAAAAAAAATCAAACAAAAATTATGAAAAGTAACAGACTGTGTGACTACTGGTCTAAGGACTAGTGGGGATAATGAATAGGAATGCCTGTTATTTGTTTAGCTTTTCGTAATTTACAGTGTACTTCCCACACACATTTCCACATTTTATCTTCACAACAGCTCTGTGAAATAGGTGGATTTTTATGCAAAATGACCTATTTCTATGCAGAGTTATTACTGGTTTTGTTTTTAATAAGCGCATTCACTGAGATTTAGAATAGACATATAGTCAGGGGCAGCCTGAGACTTAAAGTCCTTCTCTGACTTCTTGTTTTCATGGCTATCCTTGCAGAGAAAAAGACCCATATTTCATACATTATAGTATCAGCCAATGTAATTTATAGGATGCTGTGTGCCAGACACTGTTGGTGCTATAGATAGATTTGATATCTTTTAATTACCACAGTCACCCTGCAAGACAGACATTAGTATTTCCATTTTACAATTATAGAAAGTAAGACTCAGTGACATATTGCAGGATGTTCCCAAGATCATGAAACGTAAATGAAAGAGCACAAATTTAATTTCAAGTCTATGTGATTCCAAACTTGTTTTTTCTATTGCTTTCTGAACTTTCTTATTTATTATTAGTTATATTATTACTTTTATTATCTTCTGCTTAATTTTTTCTTAGTGTTTTATCGCTTTGACATATAACTATTTCTTATGAGTCTTTTGTTATTTATCTTACTTTTTTAATTATAATTGCTCTCTCTTTAATTTTAATTATTTTTATTTTGCTTTCGGCTCCACAAGGCAGGCAGGAAGCATGGTGGTGGAAGTGACAGTGACAGGGAGGTTGGAGATGTTTGCTCCCTGCTCCCCACAAGCTCTCCCATTAGATAGCTATACCTCCCTTCTAGTATTGACGCAAACATTTTTTTTTAATCCCTTATCTAGACTGCCTAGAATACCTGTAGTTTTAAAAGAGTTCCCAGGGCAATGAGAACTCTCCCCATGTAAACTGCATATTAGACTTAGTGCAAAGGTGAGTTCTAGTCACAACCGCTGCATAACAACCCACCCAATTTTGTGGGCTAAAACAGCAACCAGTTTATTTTGCTCACAGATTCTATGGATCAGGAATTCAGAGAGGAAAAAGCAGGCATGGCTTATCCTTGTTCCACAGTGTCTGGGATCTCAGTGGAGAAGACCCCAAGGGTAGGAGCTGGAGTCATCTGAAGGCTCATTCACACACATCGCTGGGGGTTAAGGAAGCTCATTGGGTGGACTTTAGATGGAGCTGGGCTGGACCAACTCTTTGGGACTTCTCCTTGCGTGTGGCTGCTCGGGCTCTCTCACAGAGGCATGACTGAAATTCAAAAGTGTTTCAAGAACACTGGGGAAGAGCATTTTTGCATTTTTCTCACCTAGCCTCAGAAGTCACATTATGTCATTTGTGCTTTTGTCACAGACTCATCCAAATTGGAAGGGAGGAAACAAAGCTCCCACCTCTGAATGGAAGGAGTGTCAAAGGCAAGCACAGGAGATGGGAGGTATTGTTGCTGTCATCTTTGCAAAATACAATCTGCCATATCTTTCTCACATTTAAAATCACTTATCTCCTCCCCTTAAAACCCCAGTCTCATCCCATTATATCATCAGATCAAAATTTAGGATTTGTTATCATCTATAGCAGGTGTGAATAAGGCTCCTTAGGTTGGTTCTGAGACACAGCTTCTTGATTATTATTATTTTTGATCTAAAGGTCTTTGAATTAAACAGACAAGTTATCTGAATCTCCACCCCACTTTCCAAACACACACATTCCCCAGACATCTGTGGTGGTGGAGGCATAGCAGAATTCTGCAATTCCGCCAGGCACGTGCAGCCAGTGGATTAGGGCTTAGTCCTACTTCTCAAGGGTTATTCTCCCTGGCCCTGTACTTCACTCTCTAGGCCCTCATTTCTGTATTTTGAATCACTCTTCCTTTTTCATAAAAAGTAGGCAGTGTTTGTATCTGAGTAGTTTTATCTTCTTTCTGCCCACGTGGAGATCTATCTAAAGGCTTCTCCTCATTTTGTATAATCTCTGTCCCTTTTAATCCAAGCTGATCTAACTACTTTCAAAAGTTTATGAACTTTCTGTGTATTAATTTGCAATTCACTTCTTTATATAAATGTCAGCACCATGGATTTCTTTGGGTAAGTCCTTCTTTACCTTAATGCTCTTAAGATTCTTAGAAGCCCCATTGTTTAATGGAAAGGATCAACGTGGCACACATTTAAGATACGTTAAAAACTCTGTTATAAAGGGTCTAAGACTACCTTAAATCTTTCTGAGGTCTTAACAAAAATCTTGGAATCCCGCACTGGATTTGATCTTTGCCCTAAGGCCTTGCCTTAATTTGAGAACTATTTAAAGTCTTGAGAGGCTGGGAAGGAGAAACAATTATATTTTTGAACCCAGCTAGCCTTGGCTTCTTTATATTTAACAGTTTATTCTTTAGCTCATCTTTCTCTTATCACATTTTAACATAGGCAGTGAGAAGGAGCCTGCTTGCACTTCTAGTGTTCTACCTGAACATTTTCTTAGTTAGATCATTGAGTTTCTTGGGAAAATTTCTAATTTCTTATGTTACCCCAGACACCAGTGTTGCCAAACTTTCTGCTACTATGTGAAGGATCTCTTTTCCTCCAGCTTCCAGTAACATTTTTTTGATTTTCCATTAAGTCCTCATTGACAGCTCCCTTAAGGTACTTCAGGCTTCTGCCAACAGTCTCCTAAGCTCTGCTAGCTTCTGCCTGGTGCTCACTCCCAAACCAGCACTCCATCTTCCAGGCACCAGAATCTGTCGTAGTTACTACTGCTGCATGGCAAACCATCCTAGACTTAGTGTTGTAAAACAACCACCATTTTGTTATGTTTACAGATTTTGTTGTTCAGGAATTTGGAAAGGACATGGCAGAGATGGCTTGTCTCTGCTCTACAATGTCCAGGATCTCAACTGGGAAAACCCAAAAACTGGAGATGATTGATGACCAGGGACTGATATGATCTGAAGCCTCACTCACTCACACAGCATGTTGGTTTGATTCCAAGAGTAAATGTCCCAAGAGAATCAAGTAGTAACTGTATTTTTTTTAAGGAACTCGCTTAAGATACCCTGTAACATCTCTTTTGTTACATTTCAAGCTCATCAAACCATCTTTGGAAAATACATTCTGCCAGACTAGGTTTTCCTAATATTGGCCCAGCCAGTCTCTTTATGAAGAGTCTGTTAGATTTGGGACAAACTTGCCAATAATAACATGATTCATGCAGGAAGGGAAGATAGTTTGAAAGTTCCATCACAGAAAAGAACCCTCATATACCATCTCCAGACCCTTGTTGGAAACGTCTTGACAAATATTCACAGAAGGATTAGTAGAAGATCAGGAGCCAGAGTTCCATTATTTCCCTTTAAATTAGTCTGACTCATAGTTTGTTTCTAATTAGGTTCACATTCCCTTTCTAGCAGCATTCCAGACTGTGGAGCAGCAACATTCTAGATGTCCAGCTAACTTGATCAAGAGAATCTCTAACCATTATTAGATAAATTCTGCATTTGCTTACACTGCACCATAGTTATTTAGAATTAACCTTATGAGAAGCAACTTCTTCGCAAATCTGCTCCTGCATCACAGAAATTCCCTTCTCTTGATCATTGAGTTTATTGGGTTGATTTTTTATTTTTCATGTGACTTTCAGTTTGAGGTTCCTCATATTTGAAATTTATTCATTCTTTTTCTGTACACTATTTATATACAATTTTTTGTTTGTTTTTTAGGGAGAGCAGATCCATGGTCCTTGCTATTTCTCAATTTTATTTTCTTTGGAGGCAATCTATTTCTTTGGTGCATCCTGGGTGACTGAATTTCAAGCATGCCCCAACTGCTCCATATTAAGAAGTCATGCCATACCAATGTATCTTCAGTTTTCAATAAAAATTTGTCCGGCTATTTTTGTAACTAGAGGTGTTACTGCCCTTAAAAACATTTTTTAAAAATAGAGTTAGCTGTTCCACTAAAAGGAAATTTTCATAACTTATTTTGTAAGTTTTATTGGATAGCTTAGGCTCACTTAAAGTTTTAGAACTGCTAAAAGAGATGATTCCTTTACCCTTCTGTAAGCTTTGGTTCTTCTGAGAAAGTTCTATTAAACATAGGGAGGGGGAACTACAGAACATTATTTTGGGAAAATTTTGGATTTTGAAAAGTGAACTAATCAACCCTCTGGCTTAAGCCATGATAATAATTCTTCTACCTTTATATATGTCTGTGGTAGACTCGACTGAATAAGAATTCTTGCCCCTCACGAGACCTGGCATACCATTCATTGCTAAAGCTGACTGATTTCATCTCTTACCCAGCTCTTCGAAACAACACTTCTCCCAAGCCATCTACTGAATAAGCCCTTGGACTTTGAGTTGAGACTGTCCCCATTCATTTCCTGCCTTCACTTTCTCTTCTGACAGTTCATTAGCATTTTCTTCCTCTAAGTCACTATTGCGCATCATATGGTCAATAAGGTTTGAAGCATCTCCTCTTTCCGAGTACAGCCTAGATCAGAGATGTCAAATAGTGGCACACACGATGCCACATCTTTTCCTGCGCCCAAGGGACACACTGCTGTTGATCCCTGTACTCTTTCCAGCTGCACCTCAGTGCCAACCTGTGTATCTGCCTCAACATAGCACTCAAGGAAGCCCCTCTAAACTGTGTGGAAATGGCACACAAAAGAATTCTTGTTTGCCGAACCAGGCTAGGTTATGCTATTCTGTATTTTGAACAGCATGAGCTTCACCTTCCAAACTTAGGCTGAGCTTTCGTAACTGAAGCATTGTACCGAGGTCAAAGACTGGACATGCTCTTTTTGGTCAACATTAGAGAACAGCCACACAGCTTTTCAGCTCATACATGAGTAGTTTGTTGCTTTTGGTTCTACATATATTCCCAGGTAAATTGTGTATAATTTACTTTATTCTCACAGCTGTCCTATTTGGGTGAGCTTAGGTTTCTGGTGCCCTTCAAATGACCTTTTAATCTTTGCTCTGTATATCCATGTTGGAGATGTATCTGAAGGATTGAAAGCTGGGGCTGGCAGTCGAAATGACTGGTTTTACTTGGAACTGTGGAAGAATGAGAAGATTATTCTCTTATGGGTCATTGCTAAAGGGACAGATGTGTCATTTTATAGAATAATTCCTTTCCAAATAACTTACAAACAGAATCTGGGCATGTTGAATGTAACACAGGAAGTGCTCAAGGTAGCAATTTTACTTTTACTTCTGCTCTTTGAGCTGTTATAAATTGTACAGAACAAGTAACACAAATATATTGGCCATAAGAAGTAGGAATTGTAATAAGAGTTTGCATATATTTGCATATATTAACTTATTTAATCCTCACAAATCTTATGAGATGGGTTAACCACTATTTTACAAATGAAGACTCAGGTCTCAGAGAGGTTAAATAAATCATCTAAGAACACGGAGCCAGTAGTGACTCTGCTTGGATTATGTCATTGGGTTTTCCCTCTCCCAAAACTGTGCCTTTTCTGAAAACATTTTTTGTGCTCCCATACTTCTTGCTATGGCTGTTATAGAGTTCATTTGTCCTCATAATTGGATGGGGCCAACGGAGCAAGGAGCCTTTGAATTTCAATGGTAACCCTTGGCTATCTGAGGATCTCTTGAAATTCTGTTTCCTGGGCTGTGAAAGAGCTTCTCCTTTCATCTCTTAATAATTGTTGACAAATTAAAAACTGTTTTACCTGCTCTGTGTGGGCAAATTCAAGCTTCACCTTTTAGTTCTTCCTGATTTGACTGGGATCCTAAGTGAAAAAAATAATATTGGTGAGGTTCATGAGGCAACTGTCGAAAGAGGCCACACAAGATCTTAGAAAATTTAAATCATTATAAACCTCACATTGCCTTCACAAAATTCCAGAATAAGGCCTCATTGGAGGATATCCTGGGCTTAGCAATTAGTTTTGGTAATAAGAGTATATTCTGGGATACAATAATCCAATTAGAAAATAAAACTAGTACTTCTTTGTTTTATTACTTCGTTTTAATCAAACTTAGTCTATTTTACAATTCTGAGAATGTAACTTATAGAAAACTGACAGTAATGC
The DNA here is from genome assembly GCF_041146395.1 of Eulemur rufifrons. Classification (NCBI taxonomy): domain Eukaryota; kingdom Metazoa; phylum Chordata; class Mammalia; order Primates; family Lemuridae; genus Eulemur; species Eulemur rufifrons. The sequence continues at coordinate 49,166,579 of NC_090998.1, forward strand.
AAGCGCTTCTTGTCCAGAACAATGCAAGTGAATTTTGTCTGGTAGAAACGTAATTGATTTCTTCCCTACAGAAAAAATAACTCCAAGCATTGTTTTCTGGTCTTTATAGGATCACAATCAATCTTGTGTCTTTTACCAAATTCATTTCAGCATTCTTGACTGCCTATATTTATTGCTCTTCTTCAAATTCTTCCCTGAACATGTCTTAACATTTTACTGATTCCATCGTGAATTAATAAGTTGAATACAACATTAGCATATGTTCATTTTACATTTGCAGGAGAGTCATGATTTTACCTTTATAAAATTTATACTTCACCTTCCCTGTGTGGTCCTGGGCGGTCTGCCCTTATCTTTGCCACATCCCATGCTAAGGGCCATAGTTGTTCTAGATGGTCCTCTGCTCTGCCACCGGTGAGGCATGGTAGTGGCTCCAGGGTTGGGGTGAGGGAGGAACTGTCCACATTTTCCCTTGCTTTTGTCCCTCTCCTCTCTTGCTGGCACTTCTTCCACTTACACTTACTCAGATCCACCATCTGTCCCTTGCTTGACTGTCTGCCCTGTCTCTGCTTTGGAGTTCCCTATGCTTCACCATGAAGGCTCACTGCCTGACCTCCTTCCATAAATCCTCAGCTACTTCTTTGCCCCTTGGGTACACAAGAACTTTTAAAATCTCCTCTAAGTTCACAGGAAGCACAGGGAGTCAAGCTGTCACAGAGATGGCTATCTCAGGTCCTCTCTGCCTAAATATACTGCAATAACATTTATCTTTATCCATTTTTGTGTTGCTATAGAATACCTGAAATTGGGTAATTTATTAAGAAAAGAGGTTTATTTAGCTCACAGTTCTGCAGGCTGAGAAGTCCAAGGGCATGGCCCTGACTTCTGGCAAGGGCTTTCATGCTGCGTCACAAAAAGAGGAAGGTCAAAGGGGAAGTGGACACCTGTGAAGAGGGGGAAACCTGAGCGGTGTCTTGGGTTTATAACAATCCACTCTTGCAGGAACTAATCCAGTCCCATGAGAACTAATCTAGTCCTGAGAGAGCAAGAACTCACTCACTACTGTGAGAACAGCACCAAGCCATTCATGAGGGATCTGCCCCCATAACTCAAACATCCCCTACTAGGCCCCAACACCCAAATCTGTCATGTTGGGAATCAAATTTCAACATGAGTTTTGGTGAGGACAAACCATTTTCAAACCATGACACCCATATACCGCTATTGCTACCACCCTGGGAATGTGTAGGGACACTCTATAAAGCCTTTTCCTCCCAGAGGTCCAAGCTGGAAGCGGGACACAATCCTTTTCTGCTTTTGGATTTTTAAATATCTCTAAGAATTTCTAACACCTCCTCCCAGTGGTTTCAAACTTAAAACGTGGTGGGTAGAAAGCAGGGAATCACACTAAGATCAAAACCTTAATTTTTTCTCCTAACCCTTTCCAAACTCTTCCCCACTGTCTAGACAGGGTCTTTGTTAAGTGGGAAAACCATAGTGCAGAATCCCTTTTCCCTCTGTGATCTGAGGCATGATGACCTCTGTTTCCTAAGTGGGCCAGGCTTTGCTCTTCCAATGCAAACCCAGAATATCTAAAAACCTCTTCTTTTTCAAGGTTCTGGCTTTTGCAAATCAAATGTCTTTTTATAATATTTCTGTGCTATGGACTTAGCTTTATTTAAAGTTCAAAGCTGAACAATGACTTTTATTTCAGGGTAGATTTGCACCTCTCCTCTCTGCTCCTCCCCTCCTTGTTCCCTTTCCCAAACACTCACAGAGCAAAAAATGATGCTTTTCACAGTAGGAGGAGAGCTGCTGGGCTACGTGGAAGTGCTAGGAATTACTGAGAATAAAACATACATCCACTGATAAAAAAAAAAATTTTAAATTACATTTTTAACTTTTTAAAAATTTTTAAAAATTAAATTTTTAATTAAAAATTTTTTTAAATTAAGTTTTGAATTTAAAAAAATTAAAAAAATTAACTTTTAATTAATAGCAACTCAACATTTAAAAAAAAATCCTATATTCCCCTTTTCCCCTGCCATTTGAAATTCTCAACCAAGTCTTTTCTGAGACATTTAAATAGACAACCAACATTAAGAGAATTCCTTATTTTGGAAGGTTTTACAAATCTGAAGCACAGAGCAAAGCAAAGCTATATTTGCTAATCTATTGCTATTTTTGTTGCCCTTTTTCCTCCTCCTTCTATTCCTCCCAACCCCCACAACTAGTGTCTTATGGAGATGTCATTCTGAGTTAAAGGCTGTTTTCATAAAATGCATTTTTAATTGTTTTATGGAATAAAGAAATCCCTTCAAGGGGAAAGACAGGTAACATACATGCAGTGTATAGAACAGTAAGAAGTGGGGAAATTGTATTTAGATCAGTAAATCCACCTCTTCCTCAAGAACATTCAGATTAAAATAAAAAAGCCACCCTGTTCTGATCAAATGAAACAAGTGTACAAGAGCACCAGTTTCATCCCCATTATAGCATGCACTCAAAAAAGAAAACCCTAATGCTTTTGAATTTTGTCACTGCCAGAACAGCTCTTACTTCTGTCAGATCCCTCTCTCTTATTGCTTCCAGTGCAATTTCTTAAAATTCGGTGTCGTGCTTATTCAGTGTCGTGATGGTCCCCTGAGCTTTGCACTGTGAGTTTTTCATTTGATTCCTTGTGTCTGGTATCCCTGCAATAGAGGACTAATTTATATAATATAAACTTTCTGATATCATGTTTATATATTCCATCTGGTTATTTATCAAACATTGGAAAATTTCCACTTTTTACTGTTATTTTTAAATTTATTTTATTATTTTGATTATCCTTATTTTTAAAAGTCTCTCTCCCCTGTTTCTTAAATATTTGGCCAGCTTTGTCTTTTCATGTCAGTCGTGATTTCATAGTAGCAGTTAGTGAGCTGTCAGTTCATCTCTAATTGATTTGCTGCTGCGGGATTTCAACAAAAGATCAGCGTGACTGAATGTCCTTGTCCAATGCTGCTCATTCCTGCCTCCTGGTCTTCCAGCCTGCTGGTCTTGGGAGAGTGCTGCCCTAACCTGGGAAAGCATGTGAAGTGCTTGTTGTGAAGGAAGAAGAAGATTTTATTTTGAATTACCCATTGAAACTCTTTTTTCAGAGATTTTCCTTTTGAAATTTTCCCATGTGGAATTTCATTTACTGTGTTGCTTTCTATCTTCAATTCTAGATGTCTTCTTGAATCAATAGAGACATTTCTTTCTTAAGATATTGAATTTCAGCTCAATCTGAGTAGACTTCCCTTTTTAGAACAGTCAGATATCTAAACGGTTTGAACTTTTTGGTAAGTCCTCTCTTGGCATGACCAACCCTTTAGCTAATTAGTACAAAGATTTTTTTTGTTTTTATTCAAAGAGATCTTGGTTGAATCCTGTTTCTGGTTAAATGATTTTTGACAAGGTCTTAATCTCTTTGTAAAATAAGGATGCTTATATCCATTTCATAATACTTGTAGGAAGACCTACCATTACACTGGGCATAGGAAGGTGTTTTCAGTAAAAGAAAGTGTCTTCCAATTTCCTACTTTAAGTTAGCATCATCATTCTTCTCATCCCCATTGTTTGGGATATGTTATCACTTAGGATAAACTAGGTTATACTAAAATAACAAAGAAACTCCAAATCTTAGGGGCTTAAAATAATCAAGATTTATTTCTTATTCATGCTGCTATTCACCATGCACAGTTGGGGCTTTACTCCATGTGTTCCTCCTTCAGGAACCTAGCTGTGGGGGCTCTGTCAAATGGAATGTCACCAGTCACTGTGGCAGGGGAAGGGAAGATAGAGAATCATGCACCAGCTCTTAAACAATTCTACCTGGAAGTGACACACATCACTTTCACTGATATTTTATTGACTAGCTAGTCACACAATTAGCCATGCCTAACCCAAGGGGGCAGATTTCCGTGTGTCCAGAGAAGGGGAGAGTCACATATATTGTGGAGTGGCATTAATGCCCATAATTAAATATGTTCTAGTTTTCCTTCCTGAGCCCAAATAAGATCTCCCCTTATTGGCTTTCTTGTACTCTTGATATTATAGGTGTTTTGAATTATAAATGGCATAAAATGGAGCCAGGGTATATAGCTCTGCTTTTAACATTCTTTTCTGAGATTGCCTGCAAGGTGGACAGTTGGCCTTGTCCATGCAGATAGCCTTCTAGATACATGGGGTGCCTACTCATCGCATTCTCTTCTTTTGGAGGGAAAGATGGGTTGGAGAGTAAGCAAATTGACATAGTTTTCACCTTAAACATAGTTTAAGTCCTATTAAAAGTACCTATTTTTTCCTTAATCACACAAATAATACATTGAAGATACATATGCAAATATTAATACCTCAATACATGTAAGCTGGCACCTTACATGGTACTTTCTATGCATAGGATTATTTCCAGAGAAGCTCAGTCTATCAGCCAAAATTAATTAGATAGAAATTCTAATTTTGCCTCTGTAAATAAAAGAACAATTAAAGGGTATAATTCAAACTCCATAAGAATATTTTCTCCTTCCAAATTATTACATACTCAGAGACACTCTTCAATCTCTCATTCAACAAGCTCCCAAACTTTGCCCATGAAACTTCTCTCTCTTTTCTCTGCACCCCATCATCCTCATGTACATCACATTAAGTTTTTTTGGATATATATATATTTGTTTTTCTGTTTTGCTCCTTATTCAAATTCTCCAACATTACCACCACAACAAAAAAACTTCTATCACTAACCAATGTGATAATTAGGGCAGAATAGGCTATGTCCTGTAGTAATAGAAAAATTCTGATACTTCAAGTGGCTTAACACAAAATTTATTTCTCACACATGAAAAATCTAATACAAGCTGGGTAGCTTTCCCCTAAGTAGTGACTCAGACGTCAATGTTTCTTTCATCAAAGGATTACTTGGCATCTTACACTTTCAAACTCATTCTTAGGTGGGTGAAGATTGGATAGGAAAAAGAGCCAAGGAGTTCAAGAGCCCTGATCTGGAAGTGGCATATGTGTCTTCTGACTACACTCCATTGGCCAGAATTATCTCATGGTTCCAACCTAATTGCACGGGAGGCTGGGAAATCTGGTCTCCTTTGTGCCAACCAGGAGAAATGAGATGGGTAAGGATCTAGCAAGTCTAGCTCACAGCAAGCAAGTGAACTTTTTCTTTTTCCCCAAAGTAATTGCTGACAATTAATATGACCTCTAAGTTCCTTTCTAATTTCTTATATGTTATGATTCTATGACATTACAATATGTTTTTTTGTTGAAGTCTCATTATAAAATAAATCATCAGTGAGGTTTTCTATTTTGGGTGAACAAGTATAAAGAGGGTTTATAGCAAGTGTAAATCTCATTAGATGAATTCCAATTCAACTGTAGATTTTTTTGGAGGTCTCATTGTAATAATAAGTACTTTTTTGTCCATGAGCAGAAATTCAACACTAACTTTGCTTTAGCAAAAAAAAAAAAAAAAAAAAAAATGGAAGTTCAGAGGCACAAAGCTTCAGGCACAGCTGCATCCAGGGGTATTTGCAAAGTCATTGGGCTTCTATCTCTCTTTTCATTTCTTAGGGTCTCTCCATGTTTTGGTCATGATGGTCCCTTATAACCCAAGATTTATATCCTACCATCAACCACAGTGAAAAGAGATAATATTTCTCATTAGACCTAATAGAAAATTCCTGGGGAGAATTCTGTTCAGGTTGTATTGTATGTTAAACCAACCACAGTAGATAGCAGGATGGAATTCTGTTATTGTCTTGGCCTGGGTTACATGACTATATCTGTGGGCAGGGAAAAGGGTAAAAACAGCCCTACATGAATCACATGAAATGGATTCCTCATAGGAAAAAATGGTCCTGTTACCAGAAAAGGAGAGGATGCTAAGCCCACAAAAATAACAGCTGTTCACCTCACACATTAAAACTGACTTGTTGATCTCAGACTTGCAAGAGATGGCTGAATTTGTCCAAGGCTTTCTTTACATAAGTGAAAAGAGGCAGGGGCATTGACTTTATTTTTTTTTTTTCCAAATTAGTCACAGCGATTTTTATTGTATATCCTAATTAATTAAAGTGAACAAAAGAAATTCCTATATCATGAAGGTTTAGTCTCAGTAATAGTCATAAATGTTTTTGCAAACAAGTACCTAGCACCTGTGTGGGTGCTATTGTTGAATGGTTTATTTGAAGTTTCAGCAATTTGATGGTGAGAATGTCACAACTGGTCATTAGTAAGCCACCTTCCATTTACATCCAGCATGCATAACACTCACCTTAACTATGACTGGAGACAGCTGGCCTTGCCAGAGAATTACTTATACAGCCTGTCCTCTCTTCAACTGACATGAATACGTGTCAAAACAGAAAGCCAGAGAGGGAAAAATGAGCATAGAACTCTCTAGCAGAGTGATTTTTAACACTTTCTGAGGAATGAAAAATGATACAAGAAGTTAATTAAACCAATAGGTCTTTTCCTTGAAAAATGTATATACACAAAGTTTTGTTATAAATTCAAAGGGTTCTTAGACCCCCTGATGTCTTTTTCTGATGGATATGGATTCTACCTTACAAATGTGAGCTACATAACAGAAAGACACAGGAAAGACTGGTATGTTGAGAGTAGGTTGGGACAACACAGAAGAGGTGCCTCTTGGGTTGACCTACTCCAAAGCAGTGCTAGAAAATTTTTACATTTTAGGCCAAGGGATTTGTTTAAGCTGAGTACGAGTGTTCATTTGAGCAGAAGCTCAAGAGACCATGTGTCCAACTTAAACCAAGATGACAGTTTCCACACAAGAAGCCTAGTTTAACAGGAAGATGGTAAACTCATGTGGCAGTTTTTAAAAGGGTATAATTTTTTGATTTTCCTCCCATTGAGCCGAGGAGTCTGTGTCTTCTTTCCTTGAGTCCAGATAGGCTCCATGACTATTTCGACTAAGGAATTCAGCAGAAATTATGCTATTCAAGACTCAGGCCCAGGCCTGAAGAGAACATCAGTTTCCACTTCCTCTTTCTTGGAACACTCTTGAAAGTCAGCTACTCTGTAAGACATCTTACTACCCCAAGACCACCACGCTGTGAGAAGCCCAAGGCACGTGGGGAGCCCTAGAGGGTGAGATGCCACGTGGAGAGGGAGAGAGGCTGAGGAGCACCGAGGAAGCAAACATGTGAGTGAGGAAGTCGTCTTCCATGTTGGGATTCTCCCGCTGCCCCAGGTCACACCAGGTGGATCCGAAACAAACTACCTTACTAAACAATTCCATTATTCCTGATCCATGATATTGTGAGCAAAATAAAATTGTTGTTTAAAGCTACTATATTTTATGCTATAATAGATAACCAAAACAACCCAAATCATGGTGATATGCCTATGAAGGAATTTATGGGTATTCACAGTTTATTCCAGTATAAATGTGAAGAGGAAACTTTGGAATCATTTTAGTCACTGAACATTTTGATTTTGCATAATAAAAGAACACATACACATCACTTCTTGGAAAACATATTAATCTGAGCATCGAAACTCTGGTCATGTCTTCAATACTTAGTCTCAATACTTCCTCTCTAAAATGATTGCAGCTGTGTCATCTCCACGTGAAGAGTGTGGTGCTCCCTGCTATGTTGTCATTTGTTCGATTGGATTCATCAGTCTTTATTTAGGCCTACTGTGCTTGACACTGAGGAGAATATAAAAGCCAGTGAACTTTCCTGTTTTCAAAGGATTTCTCTAATATAGCTTAAAAAACAAGGTATATAAACCTAATGCAATTAGAAAATAATACTTTACAAAACAAGCAATGTCTACAATGTGTAAGAGAGATAACAAGCACTTTGTATATAAAAATGGAGACAATGAGTGTGACAGTATTAATAAAAATAATGACTAATATACTTTATAATCTGAATTATAAAGTATAATTGGGGTGAGGACCAGATGAGAAATGAGATTTGAAGAAGATTAGGGTTGATGTAGGCAGAGTGAGCTTTCTAATTAGAACACTGTACAAGAAAATATTGACTTTGGGGGACATTTTTATATTTATTTAGAGACAAAGTTGATTGTCTTTTTTTTAGTTACATTTCTTTTAAAACATTTTCTCTTTGGCATGAAAAATGTAGCTAATTTAGCTTAAGGGTTAATAAAAGAGGGAAAAAACTTCCTCCATGTTTCATGTTAAAATGATTAGTCTGAAATTTTACCAATAGTTATTCCCCTATTAAAATTTCTGAAAACTTGGTGGCTGTTTTGTTTCCATCAATCTTAGAATGTTCTACTTAGGCTTAACTGATCTGTGGAAACTCTAGAATATTCTACAAATTAATGCTTCCCTTTCAGATCCCAAATTATTACCTCCTTTTTTCATTCATTAACTCGACAAATATTCTATTTGGCACTGGCTATTTGTATGTACTCCATTGGTTGTGCTTGTGTATATCAACTCCAAGTTAAATTATTTAAAAGAGGTATTTTCAGATTAAACATACTCATTAAATATAGCATCTCTGAATTTTTTTCTAAATACAATATTGCCCACTGGTCCTACCCAGGGTAATCTCAGGCAAACCAACAAGGCTTCAGACCTCTCTGAACATTGGTTGTTTCATTTGACAACTGAGGACACAGAGAAGTCACGAGATGGCTTCTAGGCCAAGCATGCAAAGATTTGTTTCCAAAGAACATTGTGTAAATTGAATTTTGGAATATCAAGTAATAATTTAAATCAAGTACACAAATTATTCTAGGAAAACTCGGTTGTAAATCCTATCATGAAATAAATCTTCTGTATTGTAAAAAAATAGCTCTTTAAATATATCAAATTTCTCCCCTTTTTTTATATGTATTTGCAGTGGTTAACTAGGAAAGTTGTCAAGAGAGAAGCTCAGTCGTAGGGAGAACAGTCACCAGAATTTGGCCACAAGATTATAACTAGATAATAGCCAAGATAACTTTGTTAACGATTTATCCAAAACAGTTTTACTGATACTGACCATGTTCAAAATACTGTATAAGGAGCTTGGGGAAACAGCAGCTCAGGAAACTTATATTCCAGGCAGGGAGACAGATATTAAATAAGGACGAGGGAACAGGCAGTGAGAATTCTTGAGGAAGGAAGGGGAAAGGATTATTTTGTGGGAACAAAAAGAGCAGTGTGACTGTAGCACTATAGCAGGATGAGACTGAAGAGGGAAGGTCAGAGCAAAGATATCTAAAGATATAAAGTCTAATCTACAAGAAACGGAAAAGGATGAAGGAATTTTAACAAGGAAGAGATGTAATCATATATGTATCTTTTTAAAAGATTACTCTGGCTTTATGTGCAAATGGATGAAGGAGATGAGAATAAATGGAGAGATACCAGTTAAGATACCACTGCTGGAGGCCCAGTAGCATAGTGGCTAGAGCACAGTGGGAAGAAGAAATGCAGAGTCATGGTCTTGATGATGAGTTTAGGAGTGTTGGAATCATGACGTTTCCATCTCCATGGCCTGGGATGAGGATTAGTCCTCACCACCCAAGACAGGACCCAGCTCCAGTATTGAGGGGCAGTGAGCAGCAGAGTCTGGGGACAGGCTCCTAGAGGCCTTTGGATTAGGCACTTCTTTTACAAATGAGGGAGCTCAGGTCTAGGCAGGATATACGGTTTTCCCAAGCCTCACAAATTATAAGAGGCAAAGTTAGGCCAAAAACCTGAATCCAATGTACTGTTCTGCCCTCCATAGACTGCTGGTGCTTTCTCAACTCTTCCCACCTTACCAGATCCTCCTCCTGCATGCAACTGAGATAATATAAATAGTACCAGTCCGGGATGCACATGGCCAATTCAACTTATTCCTCCTCTTGCTATGTAACTTTTAAGCAGTCAATAACTTTTCAGCTCTATAGTTAATTTGGGAGAATTACCCCAGCAAATAATTTTGTCAAGCCATGTTTGGAGTCAGCAAGTTGCTATGTAAAGCCAAAGCAAATTGTTTTTTTAATGAGAGAAAGTGACATTTCTCACCACTGTACTAAAATGCTTTTTATTGCATTATTAGGCTACACATTGCTGTAAGTAGGCAGACATAGATAAGGGGGAAAAAAAAAAGATTTCCATTGCTTGTTCAGAAATAAGATTGTAATAACTTTCCCTTCTTTTATTTGAAACATAGAACAGAATATAATGAAATATAGAATCTGCTGGGAGATATTGTAAAATGAAAAGGGAGATTTAATTCCGGTATAATTTCTTTCTGAAAGAGTACATTAAGCTACACAAAGTATAACTCTAAAATAAATGTGTAGATCTTTTTCAACATAGGAGCCATTATGGAAGAACTATTTACTCTCTTTTAAGTTAACTATCTTAGTATTTATTTATAGGTGTAGAGTTAGATGTTTAGACTAGTGCAATTTTAAGCTTTTTTCATTGCCAGATAATCATTCCAGACATAATTTACCTTTTTTTTTTTTTAGAATTTCTAGAGTACATTGCTTGAGATAAGCTATAATAACTAAATCAATTCTACTGACCAATTTAGACAATTTGTCACTATAATTGAATTCCAAATAAAGAGATGCAAATTATTTGATTCACTAATTAAGAATATTATTCCAATGTCCTAGAAATTTTATTTAAAGGTTTGCTTCTGCTTCTTTTACATGACAATTATAATAACGCTACACAAAGACCTTTGTCCCCAGGTGGAAGGGAAGCACTGGGCAATGGATGTAGGTTGAGCGGGGAAGCCAAGAGCTGGGCTCTGGTCCTTACTCTTGGCTTAGGGGGTATGTGACCTTGGCCAGTTCCCTTAATCAGGTTTAATTTCAGTTCCCTCTTTTAAAAATCTCAAAATCTTTAAAAACTCTCTTTTGAAAAAATTTCTTTCCCACCCAACTTATAGTGTGGTGAGTGTGAAGAGAAAATACTATTGAAAATGATAATTGCTGTATTATCTTTCTACCCTACTGAGGGTGAAGGCAAGGTAGATTTTATTTCGAGGGTCAAAATAGTTTATTTGTAAAATGGCTTTGAAATTATCAGAGATGCTATAATACTTATGGGTCTGGTAAGTATAAACATTGACAGAGTTAAAAAGTCCCCAGATGGTTTGAAATCCCTGGAAGCCAATGGGAAGGAGGTAGAAGCAATAAAAGGAAATAAAGACCAAAGACTTAGAAACACCATGCTTGTATAGTTCTGGAAGCAAATCTAGAAAAGATTACCCTAAATGGTCCAATACCAATGCTGATCCAATGCTGTTTAGTTGCCAGTTACTAAGTGGCAGTTACCCTAATGTTATATCATGGTTTGTTTAAAAATTGACAGATAATTGTATATATTTATAGAGCACAATGTGATGTTATGATATATGCATACATTGTGGAATGATTAAATCAAGCTAACATATCCATCACCTCGCATATTGTTTTTTTTTTTTTTTGTGGTGAGAACATTTAAAATCTACTTTTAGCAATTTTAAAATATGTGCTACATTGTTGTTAACTATAGCAACCATGCTGTGCAATAGATCATGAAAACTTATCTCTCCTGTCTAACTGAAACTTCGTGCCCTTTGAACAACATCTCCCTATTTCCCCCATAGCCAGACCCTACCAACCACCATTCTATTCTCTGCATTTGGAGTTTGACTTTTTTAGATTCCACATATGAGTGTTACCATGCAATAATTGTCTTTTGATGCCTGGCTTATTTCACTTAACATAATGTCCTTCAGGTTCATCCACATTGTTGCAATTGGTAGGATGTCCTTCTTTATTAAAGCTGAATAATATTCCATTGTGTATATATACCACCTTTCCTCATTCATCCATTCATGGACACTTAGGCTGATTTCACATCTTGGCTATTGTGAGTAATGCTGCAACGAATGTGGGTTGAGGGGCAGATATCTCTTCAACATACTGATTCAGTTCCTTTGGATATATACCCAGAGGTGAGGTTGCTGGATCAGATGGTATATCTATTGTTAATTCTTTGAGGAAGCTCCATACTATTTTCCACAATATCTGTACCAATTTTTATACCCACCAGTAACGTACAAGGGTTTCTTTTTCTCCACATTTTTGCTAACACTTGTTATCTCTTGCCTTTTTGGTAATAGCCACCCTAACAGGTGTGAGGTGATAGCTCATTGTGGTTTTGACATATATTTTCATAATGATTAATTATGTTGACCATTTTCTTCATATACTTTTTGGTCACTGGTATATCTGCTTTTGAGAAATGTCTATTCAGGTCCTTCGCCCATTCTTTCATCAGGTTGTTTTCTTGCTATTGAGTTGTTTTGAGTTCAGTATATACTTTTGATATTAACCCTTTATCAGATAAGTGGGCTCACAAATATTTTCTCCCCTTCCATAGGTTGTCTCTTCACTCTGTTAACTGTTTCCTTTGCTGTGTGGAAACTTTATTTAATAGTTTGATGCAATTAATTCTTTCAGTTCATGAACATGTGATATCTTTCCATTTATTTGAGTCATCTTCAATTTCTTTCATCAATATTTTATTTGTACATTTTAGTGTACAAATCTTTCACCTCCTCAGTAAAGTTTGCTCCTAAGTATTTTATGCTGTTAAAAATGGGATTGTTTTCTTAATTTCCTTTTCAGTTAGTTTATTATTAGTGTATAGAAATGTTACTGATTTTGGTGTGTTGATTTTGTATGCTGAAACTTTATTGAATTCATTTATTAGTTCTAACAGTTTTTTTGGTGGAGTCTTTAGTTGTTTCCTATATATAAAACCATGTGATCAGCAAACAGACAATTTCCCTTCTTCGTAATTGGATGCTTTTTATTGCCTAATTTCTCTGGCTAGGACTTCTAGTACTGTTGGGCATCCTTCTCTTGTTCCGTATATTAGAGGAAACCTTTCAACTTTTCATCATTTAATATGATGTTAGCTGTGGGCTTATCATATACAGCCTTTACTGTGTTGAGGTACATTCCTTCTATACCTAATTTGTTGAGAATTTTTATCATGAAAGTATGTTGAATTTTGTCAAATTCTTTTTCTGCATCCATTAAGATCATATGGTTTTTGTTTTTCATTCTGTTAATATGGTGAATCGCTTTTATTGATTTCTGTACAATGAACTATCCCAAGCAAGGAAGATTGTGAATTTCCTTCTGTACCTCCCAAACTTTAACATGTTAATAGGTACTAGAATGTCAGGTCAGAATGATAGCTTAGGAAACAAAGCAGGTATATCTGTATATTAGGAAGTGTTTTATTGCTGATGTTAATAAGTACCTATTGAACTGAAGAGGTATTCTGGGAGTAAGAAAGATACATTTTTAGGTATATCAACAGCAAAGTTGCTTTACAATTTTAAGAAACTTAATATACCATTTTTATTAAATATTATTAAATTTTATAATTTAATTAATTAAAATTTATAAGATATTTATTAAAATGCTAAAGAAAAGATAGCACTCACTCAACTTCACTCTCTGAAAGTTTTCCTAAAGTATATTTCATAGAACAATAGTTCTTTAAAAGACTCTGCAAGATAAAATGTCCATGGTGAAATAAGTTTGAAATATTCAGAAGCTCTGATGGCATTTTGAATGCTCTAAGAAATGCTGTAGTACATTCTTATAAATGTATCTGTATCATTGTGCTCATGGTGGATGTATTCATAAATATTCCTGGAGATATAAGAAGATATCCACAATTTTCTGAATGTGGTTTCCTCATGTCCCTCAATTTCCCCCAACACTCCACCCTCTGTCTCTTATCTTTGTTTCTCAATCCTCAACTACAGAAACAAGGTGCTGGGGTAGAGATAAAATGAACATTTATTAAAGTGCTTTTATGGTGTGAAAACAAAAAAAGCAGTTAACAAAAAACTAGCTAAGAAAATATACAAATTGGTCTTTATGCAAAGCCTGGCTTTTAGTAAATTGGCATGCTTCTAGAAACAGGACCCGCAAATGCTCCTGTGTAGCGTGGGCCGGAGCCAGGAACTCTAGTCTGCTCCAGTGGCTGAGAGGTGAGGTGAGCCCGTGGCAGGTGCTGGGAATATAAGCAGCCTAAGCCAGGGGCAGGATGGAGGATGATGCTGAGATTTGTAGCATCTGAGTGCGGGTGAGAGCCACAGTGGAAAAAGGTGAGTTGGGAAGGAGGTTGGAATTCCCTCACCAAGGCGGGAGGACACACCTCAAATTTCACCAGCTGCACACCTTTAGCAGGAGATCCAACAAGGTCTCCATAGAAGGATCAGAGGATACAAGTTAAACCTCAACCAGAGGCCAATGGGAACCAACAGAGGAGGATGAGGGCCCCTTTTCCTGAAGCTTCATGGTATATAGGCTTCCCTTTGAACTCAGACTTCTTCAGTGGAAGCAAGAGGGCGAGGGGGATTCTTTGAGAGGATAGAAGCATCCTTGATAGGAAATTTGAACTCTGAATTAACAGAATATTTAACTAAGAGACTGAGTTAATCCCATAAAATCAAAAGGTCTACCAGCACACTGATATTGATACTTTAGGAAACAGTACGGCCTTTAAGCTTCTTAATGCCTGGCGTGTAGTTTCTAGCATACAGCCTCATGTACCACAATCCTAAAACAAATATTTGCTAATACTTTGATAAAATATCCCAAAATGAATTTCTAGATCTAGAAGGAAGCCAATTACTTTTGTTCAGGCTGATCCTTTCCCAGCCACAGAGACAAGTATTTTAAGAAATTTTAGTGTTGCTTTCACATATTACATTTTTTGAGGCCATGTCAGGTAATGCACTTTGTCATTAGGTAAAGAGCATTTCCTCATATAAAAACCTTCTCATTACAGACAAAACTGCCACATGCATTATCTATAGACTAAAAACAAAACACCACACATCCCTAATGTAATAATGCTAAAAACATGCCATAGAAACAAATGGGATAATTTTATAAGTATGAAAATGAAGAAGCCACCGAGATTAGTATTTTTGTTCTTGACTAAAAAAGACACTTTTTTTTAATAACCATGTATTTTCACTTGACAGAGAGAGTAAATACATTGCCTGATGATTTGGTTTTCTAATGATGTTTCCCATCCCACTGACAAGTTTTTAAGAGCTACTCGATTGATACTAAGGATGCTGTCTTATGTCAAAGCAGCAAGGATTTTCTATCTTCTTTAATTTTCTATGACGAATTTGTTAACCTGTGTCCTGATTATAGAAGTGACTTTGGTAAACAGCTGTCTCTTAATATTTGTATTTATTTACTTTTCCCCTGGGTGTCTCTGATTCCTCCCAAACCCTGAAGCATGCAATCTTGCTAATAGTGTTCTGTCTGCAACAGCTGAAGCCAATTTGGAATTTGTAGAGCGTCTCTCTGTCCAGTATATCAAAGATTAAGACAGGGTACACCTAGTTGCCATAAAGCAGGTGATTTTCAGCCCTGGCTGCACATTTGAATCACCTTGGAAGCTTTTGAAATTACAGATGATTATAATGCGTAGCTGGAGCTGAGAACCACAGTCAAAATAATCTACTTCAAGTAGAAATCCACAAAACAGAAGTCACTGAGCTGCAGGGGAAGACAAACTCATTTCTCTCTCTTCCTTCATGCATATCTTCCCTATTCTCCTTCCTTCCTCCGTTCCACCTGTTTTTTGGGTGAAGAACACTATCCTACTGTGTGCCTCTGTGTGTGTATGTTTTCTTTGGGGGCAGAGGAGGAAGGGGTGGTGAAAAATGAAGGTGGAAAGGGTGCTGGGGGTGAGTAGACATAATACTACAATGGCCAAGTAGCATAGGCTAAAGGCTCCATCTTCCTACCCAACACTGAGCAATGATTTCAAAGGAGAGGAACGTGTGTAAATCTGAAGAACCAAGGCTACAATAGGAAGACGGAAGGGAGTTGTGGTGAGGAAAGGCAACCTAGAGGAGGTCACTATGGTCACGGGATACAATGGGGAAGCCTTTGATGTGGTTCTTTTAAAACCTCCACATGGCCCTGGGCAGATCATTACTTGGAGCACTGCAACTAGGAGTAGGAAAACAGCAGCTGCCAAAGGCTGTAGGAGGATCATCAGGATGCTCCAGAGGCCTGACTGGGGAATGCAGGTGAGTATCCAGCTTCTGAGTCCCCTGATCTCACACTTCCTCTAGCCTCTGACACATTACAGTAAGGGCATTCAAGTTTTGGAAAAGAGCAATGAGTAGATAAAATAGCAAGGTTCTTAGAGGGGAACACTATTAGGACATTAAATATGAAATGTCCAATTTCAAATCAAAAGTGTAGTCTATTATATCTCAAATAAGAAGCAGTACAGTTAATCAAAGTATGCCCCTAAACTATCGGTACAGTTTTGCCATCTTAACGGAGGCTTGTGTATGCCAGCAGCAAAGAAGCCTGGAGAGTGAGTGGTGATGAAATGGTGAAAGGCATTTTCCACAGATTATTGAGAATTGAATATTTTTCCTTGTAAGAAGTGGTCCAAAGCCTGGAAGAAGTGGTAGTCAGTTGGTGCAAGGTCTGGTGAATACAGTGTATGACAGAGTGTTTCCAAGTCCAGCCTCTATAGTTTGAGCAGCATTGTTTGTACAACATGTGGTGGAGCGTTGTCTTTCAAGAGGATTGGCCTATTTCTATTGACCAATCTTGGCTGCTTAATTGCAAGCATCCTCATCATTTCATCCAATTAGTTGCAGTAGATATCCTCTGTAATGAACTGACCAGGTTTCATGAAGCCATAGTGGATAAAGCCAGCGCTGGACCACCAAATAGACACCATTAACTTTTTTGGACTGTGTTTCAGCACTTCATCTTTATCCAATCATTGTACTGAACGCTTGCGATTGTCAAAAAGAATCCATTTTCATCAGATGTAACAATACAGTGTAGAAATGGTTCTCCTTTATGTCATAACAGCAAAGAAAGGCAAGCTTCGAGACAATTTTTCTTCTGATGCTAGTTTAATTCATGCGGAACCCATCCAGCTTCTTTACCTTGCCAATTAGTTTCAAATGTTGCAATATTGTTGGAATAGTAATGTCTAAACCTTGCTGTTAATTCATGTGTAGATTGAGATGGATTCACTTCCACTACAGCTTTCAGCTCATCATTATCCACGTTGGTCTCAGGTCACCCACATGGCTCATTGTCAAGATTAAAATCACCAGAATGGAACCTCTCAAACCATCGACATACTGTGTGTTCATTAGCCACATCCTTCCCAAACACTTCATTGATATTTCAAGCTGTCTGCCCTGCATTGATTCCATGATGGAACTCATATTAGAAAATAAAACAAAGTGTTGACTTACACATGGTTTCACAGAATTTGCTCTAAAAATTTTTTTGAAATATAATCATAAGCCAAAACATGCATTTGAAAGACTGAGGATGTACCTTCTTAATAAAAATAAAACAAGAAGTGGCAAAGTGAAATGTCAGAGATGTCAACTGTCAAACTTAGTACTTAAGGAAATTGGACATTTCATACTTACTAACCTTAAGACCTCTCTCCCCAGGCACTTAAAATCCCAGATTGAATAAGCTGGGGCCCATGCTTTGCACCCCCCTCTCACTGCCGGGCTGAGTAGCCTATACCCCAAAGAAAAAGGATTTCTCAGGAATAATAACCAGACATGAGAAACACAGCCACTTTCTAAAGGAGAAAACAGATGAATAATTTATTCAAGATGAGGCAGAATTATTGGAACAGATCAAACAAAACTTCAAAACAAACATAATAAATTTCCCCCAAGAGATAAAAGAGAAACAGAAACATTGAGTTATAAAGAAGAGCCAATTGGAAATAATGGGTATGAAAATATTACAATAGAGATAAAGAATTGACAAAATGGGCTAAATATTAGAAAAAATATAGTTTAAGTATGTTAATGAGCCGGTCACAGAATTCTCCTAAATGGCCTCCAAAGGAGGTATTTCCTTAAAGAAGCATTAACAGATGTGGTGGTGAAAGAGAAACTGTGAAGATCTTATATTATAATATAGGAAATTTTTTCTGTGAAGAAATTAAGAGCCAAACTTTCCCAGAATCAAAGTGGGTAGAAAAAGAAGTTATCTTGCATAAACAGATTGTTATGAAATTTGAAACATCAAAAAAAAATTCTCAAAAGTTCCAGAGAGAAAGAGCAAAACACATAAAGAAAACAGAATAAGACTGATATAAAACTTTGGAACAGAGACACAGGAAAGAGAAAGATAGTGGAGTAATATTTTCTAGGTGTTGAAAAAGAAAAACTTTGAACTTAGAATTTTATATCCAGTTAAACAATAATTTAAATGCAAATTGCTATAAAGACAGTCTCAGACAAAGAGCAAGCCTCAGAAGATCTTCCCTGTAAAGATGAAAGCATCTTTGAGGGAAGTATGGCAGCAGCAGAGGTATTTCAGGAAGAATCTGTACAATATACAGGAAGGAAAGGATGAATAAACAATGAAGATTAGCAGAAACCACAAAGTATATTCATGACATTCCAGAAGTATCAAAAAGACAGAGGGTTTTGTGGGTGGGGAGTGAGAAGGGAGAGAGAAACTAAAGTGCGAAAACACTTGTCTTCCTTGAGGAGAAGATAGACGTATTAAGTTTAAAAAGTTGATCTTCAGGCCGGGAGTGGTGGCTCACGCCTGTAATCCTAGCACTCTGGGAGGCCAAGGCGGGTGGATAGCTCGAAGTCAGGAGTTCGAGACCAGCCTGAGCAAGAGCGAGACCCCGTCTCTACTAAAAATAGAAAGAAATGATCTGGCCAACTAAAAAATATATAGAAAAAATTAGCCGGGCATGGTGGCGCATGCCTGTAGTCCCAGCTACTCGGGAGGCTGAGGCAGTAGGATCGCTTAAGCCCAGGAGTTTGAGGTTGCTGTGAGCTAGGCTGATGCCACGGCACTCACTCTAGCCCGGGCAACAAAGCGAGACTCTGTCTTAAAAATAAATAAATAAATAAATAAATAAAGTTGATCTTCAAATAAGTAGAAGAAAATGCTAACTCTCCAAAGGAAGGCAGGAAAAGAGAAAACATGATAAATAGAAAATAAAAATCACATGGCAGAAATAAGTTCTAGAACAATGGTAATAATACTAAGTACAAATAATGGTTTAAAACACAGAGGATTTCAGATCAGAAAAAAAGTAAAAGACCAGCAGTGTAATGTATACTTAAAACAAAAGGTCACATACCATTGAAATAAATGGATTAAAAAAGACAGGAAAATATGAGCAGCAATTTTGTGTCAAAGTAAAATTCAAGGGTTAAAAAAACATAAAAAACAAAGTCATTAACTGTTAAAAAGGATAAGAATATATAAAATTACTGATACTCCTTAAAATACATAGCTCATAACTATTGGAAAAAAGAGATAAAGCAATAATTATAGTTAAGTTTTCTTTTTCTTTTTCTTTTTCGAGACAAGGCCTCACTCTGTCACCCAGGCTGGAATGTAGTGGTACCATCACAGCTCACTACAGCCTTGAACTCCTGGGCTCAAGTGATCCTCCTGTCTCAGCCTCCTGAGTAGCTGGGATTATACATATGAGCCACCATGTCTGGCCCAAAGGTAAGATTTCAACAAATTCCTCTTAGAAATTAATAAGCAATCAAATAAAACATAAGCAAAGACAGAACATATTTGGATAATACATTCAGTTTGAAGTAATAGCTGTACGTAGGCACTTACACATTTTTTTTTGTGTGTGAACACATGAAGCAATCACAAAGAATAGACCATGTTCAAAGCCAAGAAAGGACTTATCAATAATATCCAAAAAATTAACATTATACATTATATTCTCTAACCTATAATTTAATAAAATTAGAACTTAATAGAGAAAACATAGTTAACAAAATCTCGTAAGTCTGAAAACTAAACAAAACAGAAAAAAAACATAATAGTGTAGAACTTTGAGTTGAAGGAGGAAATCACTGGAGAAATAATGAAATTTTTAGAATCAATGCAAGCCGTGCACGTCAACCTGTGTGGGACAAAGCCAGCCTAGAGCTTAGAAGGAAAATCAGATAGCTTTTAATAATCATTCTTTCAAAAAGTTTAATAAGATGAATGAATATCTTGCAAGATAAATTTTTTTTTTAAAAAAAGAAAATACTAATGAAACATACAGAGTGAAAAGAGAAAATAACTAGGCAAAACAAATATCTAAAACTTAATTTGAATTACAGACGGGATTGGAAAATGAGCAGGTGCCACTGGATGCTGGGTGGCCGGAACCACAAAGAACAACCTGACTGGATGGTGTCTTGGGCACCACCGCCCGATACTACCCCTGAGAGAAATCACTGCATTCAGTGAGCTCTGGATGCCATTTCTGTGAACTGAATACCGTGTCTTATGACATTGGCTTGAGATTTAAGCTCCCCTGGAAACATAGGATTGGGTGAGCCCCAGCTTTCAGGAGTGTGGGGAGAGCAAGTGTCATCATCCTTTAATTTTTGTAGTCCTTATTTACTAACACAAAGACTCGGGCAGTAAGAACATCCTTGTAAACAGGGAGGGGAGTTTGGAAGTTGGTCAGCCACTGTATTGGCAGAAGTCTAATGCACCAGTTAGGAAAGGGTTAAGTCATTTGTCAAAGACACAAAGTGGTACAAGAAAGAACTGTGATCCAAGTCTGTTTTCTCTCTAGTATATTGTGTTGTCTCATGTATAATATGAGGATGAAAGAAATGAGGCTAAAACATTGAAAATCCTCTCAAAGTCAAAATATATTAAAGGCCAAACACTAATAGGCAACAGATGTCCTCAAAGTTAGGTTAGTTTCTAGTCCTCCCTTCCACCACCCCACCCCCACTGCTTTCTCCTGTGAGATCTCAAAACACTCACTTTACATCTATAATAGCACTTTACACAAGACATTCTCATGCTTAGTTACACATCCCGCATTCCTGTTAGACTGCCAAATCTTCAAGGGATGTGATCAGCCATTATATATTTGCATATTTGTGTATCATAGAACTGGACACAGGTTAAGCACTCAATGAAATCGTGTTGAATGAACTAGTTAATAAATGAATGAAAGGGAGAATGACTTATAGAAAACCACCATGACCTATCAGGTCATTGAGCCATTAGGTGTGCTTAAAAAGGTGTTTATATATGACCCAGGTGAGATCTCAAACCAAAAATAAAGAAAATTTTAGATTTTTTGCTTCATTTCAACCAAGAAAACAATCTGCCCTTTGCTCTCTAAATAGAAAGGCTAACAAGGACAGCTGCAAGGCATTTTAAATGATACTGGAAAGATTCTATCACTTGAGTTGTTGTGAAAATATGACCAGATGACCAGACACGGCCTGCGTTGGGTGGGCTGGAAGCCAAAAGTCATGAAACAGGCAAATGATTTCTCAGCAGTTGATCCACACAGATTCTCTGTGCAAATTTTTATCAAGGACATCATACAGCCTTCAGTTATTTGAAAACATGCTAAACCCTAAAATATAGATATGTTCAATCTGCCATGCATTTAATAACTAGGTCAATAATACTTGGATGGAAATTTAAATGCTTAAAGACATGTCATATTTTTTCCCCTATAAATTTTCTTCCTGCCTTAGGTGAAAAAGAATTTTGCTTTAGAGGTAGAAAGAACATTTTCAATCAAGCCATTGAATAATATTTCTTAGCATTGGAAATGCTGCTTCAAACAGAAATCTGTTCTTATAACATCACAGTATAAGATACCTTGGGGAAAATTCTTTATTTATTAAGAACGCTTCTAATGGAATCACACTCACTGAACACAATAGCAAATATTAAAATAAGACAAGCATAAATAGCAGCAGGGATGTCCATTACCAAGCACTATAAAATGCTTTTGCCAGAAAAATTACACTTATAATCCTCAAATTAATTTGTAATATAATGAAGAAGAAATTATATCTGGAGGAAGATATTGATGGCAAAGCTCACTTTCCTCCCATCTACCTTCATTCAAGTCAAAATTTAACAAACACTCTGTCTTTTACTAGAAATATGAATGAGTATTTAAAGAGCTACTTTGACTCATAAAAACAGAATAATGGAAGAGTGTAGGCAATTTTCTATGTTTGGCTCAGAACATTCTTGTTCCATTTATTCTAATGTTCCCTTTCATTTCTGAATTAAAAAAAAAGAGGAGTTGCACATATTGTCTATAGTACTTAGCCAGTTTGGGTCCTGTTTTAGTTGCGGAAGCTTCACAGAAAGCACTTGGTAATAAAGGATGGAGAAGGGTGGTTATTAGTGAAGTGACGCTGCTCTGCTTTATAAAGTGGTCTCTAGTGGGAGGATTCTTATGCCGTCCTTTTGACCAAATAAAACTGATATTCTTCCAGCTGGAGTTTCTTCCATTTACCCATATACTCACACATTTATCCCCATTTATCTGTTCATCAATATATATTTCCTGGACTTGGATTACGTGCAGGGCATCATACACAGTGAGGGGTCCAGAATATTGTGGTGGCCACAAGCTGTGCCTCTGGAGCAGAGTGCCACATTCAAATCCTCTCTAGCAATGCAGCCGTGAACAAGCTGCTCAATCTCTTTGTGCCTCACTTTCTTCATCTGTAAAATAATACCTCTAAGGTTATCGTGAGGATGAAATAGGTTAATGTACTTCAAAGCACTTAGGGCAGTGCCAAGCATATGGGAGCACCCCATAGGCATTAGTCATCGTTGTTCCCTGGAAGATCTTAGTTTGTCAGAGTTTTCCCCTCTAGGGGCAGAAGGACTATTTTCTAACTCTAATAAAGGGTTTTGTATCACGGGTAGATTGATTTCAAGGGGTAAAAGTAATGAACTAGAGCTTTTACCACACTTCTTCCAGCCTTGGGGGGCTTCCAACTCAGACCCTCAGTCTCCTGGTTTCTGAGTCAGTCCTGCCCAAGGCATCAGTGGGTGAGATGTCAAAGTAGTCTTCCCAGCCTCTGCCTGATGTAGCAGGGAGGGGGATCCACCTGGTTGTGGAGCTTCAACCTCCTTCCAAGTTGGCTCAGGACTCACGACTGAACTTCTGCCTTGGTTTTCTGGTGAGCACTCTTCTTTCGCACAGGAATAGCAGGTCTAGTCTGAACCTCAGTTAGGTTGGTTATTTATTTAGATTTTGCCAGCTCTCTGCCCTGGGAAGGTTGGACTCTATTGCTGATCCTCTCAGCCTCAAACCAGGTTCTGCTGTAAATAAAGTTCTGAAATCACAGGCTTCAGCTATCCCTGCTGAGAAATGTCTTCCATGTCTGTGGTCCACGCACTGGATTGGAGCTCTGTGTCGACATCAGCTAAAATAATCCCCCATTGGAGATTGTGAACTAAACGTTTAGCAACACTCTTCAAAAAGCATTCCTGAAAGCTTGGTTAGTCTCCTCAGCCTTGGTCTCAGGACTATTTAGCTATGATAACCCCTTGCCCATGCACACCGAAACCTCATCTAATAGAATTTTGAAAATAGGAAAAAAATCATGTTGGGTTGAAATCCTTTGATACTTGAGAAATTAAGTGGATGAGTTATTAAGTATGCCACAATACAGAGTATGGATTCGGACAGTTCTCCATGACTAGCTCAATGGATTACATCTAACAAGTAGAGTTTAATGTGGGTATTAAATATTTGCTCTTGCACTTGAGTACTAAAATCCAAGTGCACAAGTACAAGGTTAGGGAGATACCTTTTAATGACATGTATAAAAAATTTAAGTTTTATCTGCCAGTAAATTTAATTCTGGCCTGAAGTGTGACTACATGGTGGGCTGAATAACGGCCCCCAAGGATATCCAGGTCCTAATCCTGGAACCTGTGAATGTTACCTTATATGGTAAAAGGGACTTTGTAGGTGTGATTAAATTAAGGATTGTGCCGTGGGAAGATTATCCTAGATTACTCAGGTGGGCCTCAGGTGTAATTCTTATAAGAAGTATCCTTATGAGAAGGAGGCAGAAGGAGATTTGAGGAGGGAAAACAAGATGTGACAACAGAGGCAGGGGGAGAAAAGGCAATGTGGTGTGAGGAAGGGGCCATCAGTCAGGGAATGCAGGTGGCTTCCAGAAGCTAGACAAGGCAAGGAAACAGATTTAATGTAGGGATAAGGCAGGAAATAAAGGCTGAGAGAGCCTACAGGCAGGTATTTTGGCTGATACCAGACCCTAACCACCCTGAACAAGGAAGTTGCCAGCAAGTCGCTGGCCCAGGACCACTCTAGAATGGATGAATTACTACACTGGATGTCTTGCAGACTGTGCTTACCTTTCTGTGACAGCAGTTTATGATTAACCCTTATGGACTGACCTCAAGACAATGCTGGTCACATATGACTGTTTCTGAACAGGACTTTTGGATGCATAAAAAATTACCATTGCCCCATAAGGTGTCCCCCTCCTGAGGATCTGTTGTCTGTCTGTCAATAAACTTTCTGTCACTAGTTGGCATTCTCGAATTCTTTCCAGTGCAAAGCCAAGACCCACTTGGCGAGTTCAGGGGGCTTTCCTGCCTTCACTGGGACACCCCTGCGTCATAGTTTCCCCAGCCTCCAGAAGGAACCAACCCTACCAACACCTTGGTTTCAGCCCTGTCAGACTTATTTTGGACTTCCAGAGAGGTAAGAGAATAAATCTGGGTTGTTTTAAGCCACTAAGTTTATGGTAATTTGTCACAGCAGCCCTAGAAAACTAATATAGACTCACACTCTGTTCCAGGTGGACCACATCTAAATTTACAAATTCCATTGGGTCATTGCATATCAGGAAGGATGTAAGTAAATTGGGGTGACTCCTAAGTATAAAGAAACTTCAAACCATATCATGAGAGGAATGTTGGAAATAACCGTTTCTGTTTAAGAAGCAGTGAGGACTCTAGATTTCAAATGTTGTTGAGAGTCACCAATCATGTGGAACAGGAATCAGACTGATTCTGAATGTTCCCAAAGGATGGAACTAGTGTCACAGTTTGTAGTTTTACATTTATTTGCATGATTATTTGTTTAATATGTTTCTCCTCCCCTGGACTCTAAGCTTCGTGATAGCAGAGACTAGATTTGGTCACTATTTTATCTCCAGTGCCTAACATGCAGAAGAGCCACTCAAGAAATGGTAACAGACTGCGAGAATTGTTTTTAATTCTCTACTGTGGGATTTAGGGTACAAGATAAGTTGTTATAACAAAGAAAGTCAAATAATAGTAGCTTAAAAAGGATAGTGATTCAATTCCCTCTTTGCAAGTGGGCAAAGGTGGGGTGAGCATTCCAGGGCTGGGAGGGCCTCTGCTATAAATCCAGGAACCCAGGTTTGTTCCACCTGGCTGCTCTGCTACTTCTTGCCCCCGTGGTGGAAGCTGGCTCACTTCCATGTCTATGTTCTAGTTAGTGGGAAGGATAAAGTGGTAGGCAGCTATCTTATATCAAGAAGATGGCACAGAAATTGCACACAACACTTCCATTCACACGTCACAGGCTCAAAGTAAGTTACATGTTCACACTCAACTACAAGGAAGACTATGAAATATGTTCTGAAAGGATGGTGAGAATGTGCCCAGTTAAAATGCAAGGGAGTCTGTTACTGAAAGGAAAAAGGGAAGACTGGCTACTGAGGGACAATTAGCAGCCTTTTCTTCAACCTGGAAGCAGTAAATTAAGATAAAAGATATTTATATCCTTTTCTTCATTTATTCTAGGATCTCCTTTCCTTTCTCTAAATGTTTTCATTCCTTCCTTTTCAAACAGTTCCTGAGCAGGTAATATTTAGATGATGTATAGGCTAATTTTATTTACTAATTCTTATTGTTCTTAATAAAATTAGAATTGATATTAATATTTTCTATTACAGTAATTTAAAATATACATATACACATACTAAACCAATTGCCACCATTAAATGTATTTAAACCATGTAAGCTACTGTAATTAATTCATATTATCTTTATTATTTTACATTGCTAATGCAGAATCACTGGTACATTTTTAGAATAGCAATTCCATTTCATTGCATTCACAGTTGTTATTCAGAGATGTGGAGTTCTATTAAATCATGCAACTTGTCACTTTATTAATGAACAGACTTGGTGATGAAATTTCTATCAGACACCCTAATAGGCAGTAATTTTCATGGACTCCTTTTATAATTTATCTATTTATGATTTATGAAAAATAAAATGAAGATGATGAGCAAAGGTTTATGGTGGATGAATTGTGAGTGATTGGCATTTTGAAGAATTCTGTATTTTGAACTTTTGGAGAAATTGTTTTTATATATATATATATATATATATATATATAAAAGTTGTGGGAGCAAATTCAGAACCTCTCTATAGTAAAATTTCTCAGCCCTACCTTCAATATATATCCAAAATCTAACTTTTTTGACCTCCTCCGCTGCTTCCATATCTGAGTTCATATCAAAATCATCTTTGACCAAGGCCATTATAGAGACCTTTTTTCTGGTCTCTCTGCTTTCTCCCTTTTTCCTTATAGTCTATCATCCACATAGTAGCCAAAGTGATTATTTAAAAATCTAAGTCAGACCAAGTTCCTCCAATGTCTTCCCATCTTATATGGAATAAAATCTAAAGTCCTTACCATGGTCTGCAAAGCTGTATTGTATTAGTTATTGATTGCTACATAACAAATTACCCTTAAAACTTACTGCCTTTAAACAACAATAACCATTTATTATCTCACATGGTTTCTGTGCATCAGGAGTTTTGGAGAGACTGGGCCAGGTGGGTCTGACTCAGGGTCTCTCATGAGTTGCGTTCACGATGTCAGCTGCAGTCACCTGAAGCTCCCTCACTACTAGCAAGTTCGTGCCAGGGAGTTGTCCTGGCTTATTCACATGGCTGGCAAGTTAGAGTTGGCTATTCCTGGCCATGTGGACCTCTCCTTATGAATTCTTGATTGTCCTCACAACGTAACAGTTAACTTTCCCCAGAGCAAATGGTTCAACAGTGTGCAAGGTAGAAGCCTCAGTGTACTTTATTGGAAGTCACACACCATTTTTTCCACAATATCCAATTGGTTCCTTAAGTTATCCTACTCAGTGTGGGCAGGGACAGCACAGGGCATGGTTATCAGAGGCGGGCATTAGTGGGGGCCGTCCTGGAGGGTACTAATCCAATCTCATCTCTCATCATTCTCCTCACTCCACTTCCCACTGGACCCCTTTGCTCTTTCTCGAACTTGTTATGGGCATTCTCACCTCAGGTTGTGCACTCCACTGTTTCCACTGCCAGGATCACTCCACAGACAGCCACATGGCTTTCTCCCTCGCTTTATGCAGGTTTCTGCTCACACATAACCGTATCACAGGACTCTCTCCTGACCACTCCTCCATTAAAAAGTAGCCTTACACACTGTCCATGCTTTCTACCTCCTAATATGCTTTATTTTTCTTCATTAAACCTTTCACCACGTAACCTATCATATATTCATTTGCTTATTGTCCATCTCTCCCTCTAGGAATAAGGACATGGGTCACGGTCATACTCCCAGTGCCTAGAATAGTTCCTGCATATAATAAGTGCTCACTAGGTATTTCTGAATGAATAAATGATAAATGAATTCTATATAACATCCAAACTAATTTCTAATGATATATAGCCAGAAAAACTATTCTTTAAATTCATCCTCAACTCAGGCCTGGTGAGTATTGCCTAGTTTAATAATATAGGTAAAAAACTACTATGAAATCACTAAATAAATCTTAAAATGATACTTAGCTTGGGATAAGGAAAATTAAGGACAGGCCACGTGGGAAATACAGTAGTATGCTTGATTTTGGTCTATAATGATCTCTTCTTTACATAGGTATAGGATTTCTACTTTCATTGAATTCTTTAAGTAGATTTGAGGAATTATTCACAATGTAATGGTGAACAAAATTAGAAAATTTAGGATTATATAATATCTTATAGAACACAGAAGATGTTTAATTCTCCCATAATTTCACAATTATATTATAAATAATTTGTACCATTATGATAAAAAATATCTGGACAGAATCCAAGGACTTCTACACAAGGACAGGGAAGTGTGCACACATCACCTGCATTATTAGTAGAGATTTGTTGTTTGAAGAAGTTGCAACATTGATCTCCTCTGATCAAACCTTTTCTTGAGCTTCTCAAGTTTAAAGTAGCAGAGTTTGTGCCAGTCTAAGTGATTTTACACCAGTTCAAAAGTAAAATGTCCCTGAAGAAATCCTGAAATTACATATGCATGTTCTTTTTTTCTATATAGAAAAATCAAAACTATTGGGTAGACTGAAGTAATTACATTTTTTTCTGCTCTTCTAACCCTCATTTTAGTCTGAAGAACACTCAAAATGATCCTGTATATTATACTAGCCTTGGGAGAAAACTAATTGAGATGTTTGGAAACCTCTGCTCAGTTTACAAAACATTGGGTCACACAGTCATGTGTTTTCCTTGCTCACATCTCTTGATTTTACCTGTTCCTAATAGAGGTGGCTTAGGGCCTATATAAGGCAAAAATAATACAGAACTTTCTTTCTATGAAGCAATTAACTTAAAATAACTTCCTCATGTTCCCTTCTTCAAAATGTTGGGTCGCTAGCTAATATATTTTCAGATACCATAGCAATTTCATCCTGGAGAGGTAGTCTTACTCAGCATGGAAGTGTTCGAAGTGCTATTTATCTACTCCAGACACAAAAGTTGTATTTTATCCTCAAAAAGTTAAAAAAAAAAAAAAAAAAAAGCAAGGAGAAGCAAAAGGAGAAAAAAGAAAGAAGGAAAAGAGGAAAAAATGGACAAGAGAGAGAGAATTCCAATTAATAAGAAAAAGTCCTTAAGAATTATATAACAACCAAGCTGTGCTTCAATTTCCTCATCCTCACAAGAGAGATAATGGTATTAATATATACCTAATAAGATTGTTCTAAGCATTAAACAAGATAAAACATGTACAGAATATAGAACAGTGTTTGTTGTATAATAAGTGCTTAATAAAAGTCAACATTAATTTTAGAAGAAAAAGAATCCATTCTTAGTTGTACCTTTAGAAATGCAAATGATCCAAAATCAAGTTTTTAAGTCTTAACCCATGCATTAACACATGCAGTCATTTACTCAACAAATAAACATTCAACATTATTCTCTGTCTAGTGCTGGAATAAGAGAAGATAAGACACAATAAAACAATGACATCATGCATGTAAAGAATTTAATATTGTGCTTGTACTCACTAAATGACATGATTATAAAATTATAAATAATGTATGTTACAAGTAAATAATCATGATTAGAGACGCTATGAATTAAAAATAGTTCATCTAAGCCATACCTGATTTCAGAATAAACTTGGACCTAAAGAGATGTAGATTCAGTAGAACTAAGAAACTTTGCATCTTAGTGGGTATTATCCAACTCAAATATTAAGATACAATGTACATTTTAATAAGTTGATGAATTTCAGACCTGGGGAAAAATCTGTGTGTTTCAGAAAGAAATATGGTGTTTTATTAGAAGGATATATTTATTTGTTGCTATTTGCAGAGGTTGGTTTTTAAGTCATTTTTTGCAGGTAAACCTTGGGGTTGGGGTAAGAAGGGAGAGGAAGCAAGTCCTCTATGGGGAATATTCCACACAAGATTGATGTACTTTCAAAAATTAATGTTAGTGGAAGGTGAAAAGTCAGAACAGCATTACAGAAGACAACAGACATGTTAGAGTGCCCAATATAATTGCTACTTGATATTCTTTGCGGAAATGAAAATTTACATAGCAGCAGAAGAAAAAATTATCTGTATCCAGCCTCTATATGAATTAAATCAAAAGCTAAAAATGCTTATTTTTCCTTAAAACAATAAAATAAAAATGATTATCTAATCAAACAGGGTTCTATATAATTGCTAGTAAAATCTCAACCTGAGGTGAGATTAGTCAAAGCAATTCAAATAGAAATTTTTAAAATGTGATATATGTAAGGCTAAATTTCTAGGAGGATAGCTTAGACAAATATCAACAGATTTGGTCTCAGATGCAAAGTTTTATTGGATGTCCTAATAGCATGCTACAATCCATCAAAGTTATTCCCAAACTTAATATTTGACTCTTCTGTTTATTTTAGATGGTAGCATTAACGAGGAACTAGATTCGCAGCCAAACTGAAATAAAGACAGCAGAATTGGTTATCTTCATGTCGATGTGGAAGCTGTATCTAAAGTTTCTCTCAGCTCTTTTATGAAATCTTCATTGTCATATGTTTACTCATGCTAACAGGGCTTCTAGAGTCCTGTGCTTCTGAACTTTCGACACATCCTATCCATTGTTTTGATTGATGTTCTGATTGCTCTTGTGGAAGAGAACAGGATCTTCCGCCAAGTTAAGCAATACTCTTTTTTCCTCTGTGATTACCGCTCAGGCACTTGGAATGAACCTCATGATAATTCCTGAATCTTTTTAATTGAAAATATTTTGATGGGAAAATTTAGATTTCTACTTTATTATCCTTTTACCCACCTTTCCAAGTGTGCATTATATAGATAATATTTACAAATTTTATATTATTTTTTATAATTAATTTAATATTTTATACTGAAATCATCCTCACCCTCTAGCTACAGTTATTAAAACACAGTACCTTCCAAACATGATTATTCTTTTTATTCATAACTATCACATTATAAATATTATCTATAATTATTATTTTATTTAAAATTATCACTTATGAGTACACAATTATTTACATTCATAACCTTATTGTATCATCATAACAGCTCCTGAAAGTTACTGATCTTCAGAGAGCAGGAGACAGAGATGAGACTCAAACATATTTCTGAGAGACCCCAATGCCAATGTATTTCACAACATCATGGTCACTGCAATCAACTCCTTTCTGTTCCAACTAAGGGAAAAGGTATTTGCCTAAGTTAGTTTGACCTAAATTTCTCAGAGTTTATCAACAATTGATTATTGGTGATGCTACTTCTGGATCCTAGCAGTTATCAATCACTAAATGACATTCCATGTCAAGTGATTTCAGTTCAGGGCTTTTACTGCTACAATTTGGATGGAACAGGAGACCAGTACCCTAAGTATGTAAAGAATGGAAAAATAAACACCACATGTACTCGATATTAAATTGGAATTAACCAATGGACACAAAAATGGACAGAGAAAAGTGAAACTCAGTGGAAATCAAGCAGGGGGAGGGCAGCGTAGGGGAGGGGAAAAAACCTACTTAACGGGTACAATGAACACTATTTGGATGATGGGCACACTTGTAGCCATGACCCAAGCATTACAGAAGCTATCTATTTAACAAAAAATATTTGTATCCCCTTAATATTTTGAAATAAAAAATAAAAACTATGAAGCAAAATATATAAGAATACCATGATTGACGTGGAAGACAGTCTTCAGTGAATGAAAATTCAAAAGAGTGTAAGATTAAAGAAACTGAAGAAAAATAATAAATGTGCAGGTTAGGTAAAGAAGAACAAAAACAATACATAATGGTTGGGATGTAGACAACCCCACAAATGAAAGAAAAAATATTCAAAGATAAAACACAGAAAAATAATCTGATATGAGGAAAAATTTAACTTTAGACTTAAAACATATTGCATTCTGGTGCGGGGAAATCAAGTTTTTGAACTTCAGAAATAAAGAAGGAATACCACATCAAAAACATACCAGGAAATTGCAAATGAAAATAAAGCAGAGGACATGATAAGAATATCAGAAAAGTTTGATTTCAAGGCAAAAACAGTAAAGAAGATGAAGAGGGGCATTTTATAGTGATAAAAGGTATAATCTAAAATGAAGATTAACTCTTAAGAATATTTATGGTATGCCATCAAAATTAATAAGGCAAAAATAGGATGAATAGATATATAAATAGACAAAATATAAGAAAAGACATAAAGCATCCATATAACATAATTAGTAAGAGAAATGGTATGTATATGTATATTGACATGGATATATATGTATATCCATCTTCTGAGAATTGCTTTAGCCTGATCTCATTCATTCTATCTTTATTATTTTCTAACTATTCTGCAATTTCAATTCTAACTTTCATTTCTGATGGGGTTATTTATTAAATAAGAGAGGGATTTTTCTGTTTTTTTATTATTACTTTTTTATTAAAATTAGAGTTTATACTCTGTGCTGTATTTAAATTTAGAAATTATTGGGGTAGTCTTTGTGGACTAATTTAGTACCAATATTATGTGCATAAAACTCCCCTTATTAATTATGCACACACATATCATCTATAAAATGTCAAAGAACATGTTCTGAAAACATTATATAGGTAGATATGTCTATATAGAGATAAATATTTATAACATTTTCCTTATCAACTGCACAGGCATACATAAACATAGATTAAAGACTATAACCCGAAAATACAGAATAAGTCTTGTTTATTTATTATGTTCCCAACTTAAAAAATGAGTCATAAATTAGGGCATGATTATTAGCTCAATAGTTGCTGAAGTTTCAATGTAGTGCAAAACTCAGTCTCTGGTCATAAAAAACATTTTCATAATAAAAATACCATAAGTTTCTCTCTTTTAACTAATCCCATTCAAAATGGAAATCAGAATTAGAGTTGTAGGATATTTAGAAAATAATGAGAAATATAAATATATAAGATAATATATAGGCATATCATATATTATATATGATATTAATATGATATGTGTGATACATACTATATAATAAATAATAATAAACATATATTTTATACATACACGGAAGAATTTTAGATGTAATAAATTTACCCAAGATAGTCTTTTGGAGAGAAAATCTCTGAAAAAAAAACCACAACTGATCAAGATCAAGAGAAAGCATGAATAGAAAAATTAAAAATAAATTTGACTTCATAGCCAGTGTGGAAGATTGAAAGGCCATAAGTTCTTTGTCCCATCAGATGGAACAATCTAAGTCCTCTCAAACATGGCCTCTGAGCTTGGCCATATGACATGCTTTGTCCAATGGAACATAAGTAAATGTGGAAGAGACTGGAGGCTGGTTAAGTGCTTGCATGTTGGGTGGTTTCTTCTTGGAACCCTGAGACAACTAGGATTTGAGGAAGTCTAGAATAATCTACTAGGACAGGAAGTGCCATGTGAAGAGAATCAAGGCGTCCTAGTGGACAGCCAGCACCAATTGCCAGATGTGTGAGTGAGTACATCTGAACCCTCCACTTTCCAATGAGCCGTCAGATAACTGCAGCCAAAGCATAGCAGAAGGCCTTTTCGGATTGCTCACCCACAGAATCATGATCAATAATAAACTATTGTTGTTTTAAGCCATTAAGTTTTGAGATGATTTGTTGTGTAGCAATAGGTAAGTGAAACAACCAGGATATAGGGGACATTCAAGTATTCATTAGAAAATACTTTGTTCAAGTTCATGAATATTATTTTCATCAATGGAATAAAATAGAAAGTTCTGAAATGAAGACAAATTCATTCTGGAACTTGGTATATGATGAGGGTGGAGTCTCATGTAAATGGTAAAACAAAATACTCATAAATCTTTTGGAGATAAATGGCTAGTTATTTGGAAAAATCAAAACTAATCCTCACTCATTAAACATAACATTTTCCGCGTCACTCAAATGTTAAAGTAGAAATACGAAGTTGTCCAATTATTAAAGCAGGCAAATATTTACATAATGTTGGATTGTAGTAGGGCTTTCTGAGTAAGACAAAAACTTAGGAGCCACAAAGGATAAGGTGGGCAAATTTGACTATCAGAGAGTTAAAATTTTTTGCTTGATCATTAAGCAAAGAAAGCCATTAGCTTAACCACAAAGGGGAAAATCATTTAGTATTAATTTCCTTAACTGCAGCAAATGTTTACATGAACTGTTTAACATTTTTTAACTGTATTCCTATTTTAATTGTATAGTGAGCACCACGTACTTATTACTTAAGCACACTGAAGAATGGTATTATAAACATACATGGGCAAAGCATTAACTGTTGTGACTGTGGACGACAACAAGGTGCACAGTGACCTCTTTTCAGGAGCCCTTTGAGGACTCCTCGCCCTTTCATAAGCATCAGGTGGATGGACAAAGAGAACTGAATGCTTATGACTACACTTGGGTCCAGAAATTTTGATAAGCATTATTCAAAACCAATGGCCCTAACCACCATCCCTGCAGACCCCGTGTTTCACTGTCCCAGCTCTACCAGAAACTTTGATAGTAGAAGATTCCTCCATCTACTTCTTCAAGCTGAACAACTTATATTAATAACTGCACAAAATGTCTAATGCATCAGTGTGGGATGTACACGGGAGTATCACAGACAAGCAAAAACAATTTATAAGTTTGTTCCTGTTTGGGTTTGTTTCCCTCCTGATTATTCCAAAACCAACAGGAATATGGAAAGCTTCTTGAGAAGAGAACGAATTTTTATGTCTTCTTTTTCACAACCCTCAACAATGAACAAAACCTGCTCTTAACAACTACCAGATCAGCATTATGGAATCTGGATAAATGAAGCTTTCTAAATTGGAATTTCAAAATCGGAGCCACGCAGGACACAAGTTAATCGATTATAAGTACAAACTTCAGCAAGAGCATAATAATCAATTATTTTAAAGATGTCCACACACGTTAAAGCACGACACAGATTAAGACTAGGGAAAAAAATCTTTGTGTCCTATTTTGAAATCATGTTTAAAGCTTAATATAAAGGTCACATGGTGTTAAATTAGTACTTAGATATATAGAAAGCGCAAATGGCAATGAAATAATTAAAGCTCTCAACAAGAAGCATACTTTTGAATGAATTAGGTCACTGAAGGTTATTAAAGCCTGCACCGTGTAAGGCTGCAGTGGTGTCATGGTAAACATTTATCACATTTGTTGCCCAAACATATTTTGGAGCCCATATCAAACAAAATGGGTATTGCAAAAGACCAGCTAAGACCAGAAATAGGTGAAGTTAATGATTATGCAAATTTGAACCTTTGCTTTCCAGAGGTTTAAAAAAAATTCAGCACCTATCTCTCTTTATTTCATTTTAGTCTCAACTGTATGGCTAAGTATTATTAACTATATTTTTACTTTTAAAAACCAGTACTCACATACCTAAAACTCACAATTAGTGTTATTTTACTGATAGATTTTTATTTAACTTTTTTTAAGAAAAAGAAGTGTGCAATTTGATATTTGGTGACAAAATAAATACTTACAAAGTTATGCTAGGAGATAATTGAAAAGATTTTTTTTTTTTGAAAAAATTTTTTGTCACCTGAATTGCCTTTTCCCCTCAGACTTACTGAGATATAATTGACAAATAAAAATTGTATATATTTAAGATGTACAATATGATGTTTTAATATACATATGAGTAGTGAAATGATTACTACAATGAAGCTAATTGGCATATCCACCACCTCACATAGTTACCTTTTATTGTGTGTGTGGTAAGAACATTTAAGATCTACTCTCTTAGCAAATTTCAAGTATACAACACAGTGTTATTACCTATAGTTGTCATGCTGTACATTGGCTCTCCAGAATTTATTTCGCCCTGCATAAGTAAGACTTTGTACCTTTTGATCAACATTTCCCCATCTCCCCTACCCCCACATCTGCTGGCAACCACAGTTCTCTCTGCTTCTATGGGCTGGACATTTTTAGATTCCACATATGAATGAGATCAGGCAGTAGTTGTCTCTTTTCTCTGCACCTAGTTTATTTCACTTAGCAGAATGTCCTCCAGTTCATCCATATTGTCACAAATGACAGGATTCCTTTATACTGCATTTCATTTATCCATTCATCCTTTTATGGACGCTTAGGTTGATTACATAGCTTGGCTATTGTGAATAATGCTGCATTCTCAAATTCAAATAGCACAGACAAGAGAGGCATGGCTTCACCACAGTGAATGGCAGTGAAGAGATTATAGTTGGCAGGGCTCTGAGTGAGTCAATAAGTCTGTTTTGTGCTACTGGTAAGAACTAAATATTAGATGACCTCAAGAGAGTATCAGAACTGTGACGTACATGTCAAAAAGGCTGGTGTGATCTCAAAAACATTGAGAGCAAACGTGAAATTTGTCCTGCCTTAACTTGTTCTGACACAACTATTTCCAGAATTGTGTTTTGGCTGTGTACTTTATGCTTTTAAAGACACACAATAAAACCGTGTTCAGAGAATAGTGGAAGAACTAGAGTCTATCATTTGAAGAAAGGCTAAAAGCAAGGGGAAGGTTTAACAAAAGGAAATAAAAGATCTGGTAGTGGTGGTGGTATGTCTGCATGCATGTTTGTGAAAAAGAGAGTGAACAGAGTGTTTTGCACTATAATTTCAAATATTTGAAGAATGTCAGGAAAGATGGGGTTGGATTTGTCCTTTGTGATCCTGGAGAACTACGCTAGAACCCTGTAGTTTGAAACTATAAGGAGAATAAGATCAGGCCACATAAGAAGTTATCTACAGCAGTTAGAGTGCCCAAAGGTGTGTGGGCTTCTCAGGAAGCAATGAATTCTCTGTCTTTGGTGAACATTTAATTACAGTCTGGGAACACTGTAGAGGAGATTGAAACATTGAATGGACCACGTTCTTGTTTTGTTTCTTTGTTTATGTATTCATTCTTTCAGTTGTTCGTTCATTTGTGTAAGAATTATGCATTATGCCATCCATATGAGAGGTTTAATAGGAAAAAAATGTTTTCAAAATTTCAATCCACTCTATTTAGTTGAAAGGGCAAAAGTGCTACAAAGCTAGTCAATTATCTTAGCTTATTATATTTATCTCTTAAAATGGTTAATGCTGGATAATTGCACATAAGAAGTAACTCTTGATTTTATGGAAATTCTGGCTGTGTCACTTTGTTGCTTATTAGCTGCAATCTGTTAAAATTCAACTAAGGGCAGTAACTGTAGAGAGGCAGGTGCTGGGGAAGGTACCAGGCAGTGTTCCCTGAGAAGGAGTTTCTGAAGATGAACAATACAAGGGCAGACTTTTCTTTCTATACATTGCAGAAAGGAGGTAGTAGACATTGGAATTATATGAAAAAGAAAGTCAATTAGTGAGAAATTTCAAAAGTTTATACAATGTCTTTCACTATCAGAAAGATACATAATTTTTCAAAGCATTGAATTGAAAATTAAGTGAGTATTCTCAATACCTTAAAAAAATATTTACTAAATTATTAGTTCTTTTTCTCATTATGCTTATCCTATATTGCAGTGTGATAATTTTGGGTCCATGTTGATAGTAATCTCTTCCAAAATTCTGTAGCACTTTCTGCATTCTCACCTTCAGTACCAGCAATGACCCTCTTAAACATTTGCCTTAAATATTAGAAAGTCTCAAATTCTGCTATCTTACAAAACATCACAATTAAGCTTTTGCAGCCTTAAATTCTGGGGAATGTTTTTCTGCTTTGGGAATGGAGGTCCTTCAAGGAATTCATTTATAACAGATACCTGTTTCATCAAAATTGAAAACTTGATTCAATGTATAGCCACCTTCTTCAATTAACTTCAACATATTTAATAGCTACTGGAAGTTCTTTTGTGGCATTCTCATCTGTCCTCATGGCTTACCCAACAGCTAGAGGTTTTGGAGATTGTAGCGATGCTTGAAACAACCAAACTAGCCAGCACTACTGCTAAAAAGAGCCACTTTTTCCAGCTTCGGCAATTTCTATGTAAAGTCTTCACATATAGATAGTACTTTCTCTTACATTGTGAGAAAGGTTATTCCTGACTTTTTTTTTTTTTTTTTTTTGCAGTTTTTCTTAATCTGTATAGTCAACAATCTTTCCACCCAAGACAATTTTTATTTTTCTAGGTCTTGTGCTGATTTGATTTCATAGCACTTGGAGCTGTTGCAGGCATAGACCTTTCTTTTCTTTTCCCAGCTTTGTCTCTAATGGCCCACGCTGTAGACACCTTTATTTCTGTTGCTCAGGAGATACCACATATTCACTCATTTCTTTCAAAATGCTGTATTATTTCAAGTTTCCCCTCAAAACTTAAAAGCTTTCCTGTGGCACACACTGCTTGACATTTTTGAACCAATATGCTTTGACATGTTTAAGAAGTTGGATGAGTGGGGGTTTTTTTGTGTGTGTTTTAGGATAGTTCCTAAATGCAAAAGAATAGCAAAACAGTCTTGTAGGATAATACACACAGCAAGTTGAGGAGTAAGCAGGTGTGCACTTTTGTACATTCCCCTGGCTCAAATCAGTTGGTGCAGGTTTCTGTGTCTACCTAGTGTATCTCATAAGCAAACACGATATTCATGATGTATACTCAAATTGTTCCTTAATATATCAATCACTTTGGAACAAATTCTCATTTTCAAACAAGTGTTTAGCACAACCTACTTATTAAACCACCTAAATTAGATATCCCACGGGACATTCAATTCAGCATATCGAAAACTTAGCTCATTATTACTTTTTCTTGTTCTCTTTCTTTCTTTCTTTGTTTTCTAACCAACTTCTTCTTGGCCTGTGTTTCTACCTCAGTGAGTGATGCCACCACTATCTGTGTTGACTAAGCCATAAACCTGGGCTTCATCACTTCTCTGCCTCCACCCCTACATCCAATCAGCCACATCCTGCCCATTCCTCACCTGAGGCACTTCATATCTCTCTTGAATTCTTCACGTCCCCACTACCACTCCCTTAATTCACAATACAATCCCTTTCTCACCTGGATCACGGATTCAGCCTCCCAAAGTCTAGAGCTGGTCTTCTCTCATTCACTTTCTTCTCTGCAACCAAATACATTTCTAAATAAAAAAATTTGATCTTATCTCTTCCCTATTCAGAACCTGCCCTTGGCTCCCCACTGACAACAGGTAAAGTTTAATGTCTTTCATGTGGCTGAAGAGGCCTTTTCTTCACACACATCCCCCTTACCTTTCCAGCCTCATCTCTTGTGACTCAACTCCTGACCTCACACTTAGGTTCAGGTCTCAGAACATTCTGTTCTTTCTCTTTCTCTCCACTCCCATCCCTCCAAGTCAGCTCTTGGGGCTTGTTCAGATAACCTCTTCTGAAACTCTTCCCTTCTCCAAGGTACCTAGCTTGGACTCCCATAGCACTTTTCTCTGTCAGGGTATTTGTTGCACAAATGTAATTCCCTGATTACTCACCACTTACCACCTCAAAACAGGGGCTATGTCCATATTCACGGTTGAATCCCTGGAACCTAACATATCACCTGGTATATAATAGTAGCTCAATGAGTATTTGTTGCAGGAGCGAGTGAAGGTGGCCTAATGGCATGTTTTACACCTGGGCAATCAAATACCTACCATGCTGTTTATTCCCAGGCAAGTTTCACTTGGGCTACCCTAAGCTTGATCAGAAGTTTGTCTAATGTCCTATGAAAAATTATGGAGTAACAATGTTCCACTACTTCTAAAAACTATGCTCAATCAGAGTTCCCTAGTTCCTACCTATATGGTAGCTCTATTCTGTAAGAAGTTTCAATTGATACCATGTTACTAAAGAAATGTGTGTGGTAGTTATACAGAGCTTAGAGAAACTTGAAAAATCATGTATTTCAATCAACTCACTTTAAAGAAACTGACACACTTAGAGTTTTAGTTATTTGGGTGGTTTTTTTTTTTTTTTTTTTGCCAGCTTTATTGAAGTATAATTAACAAACAAGAGTATTAGGTATTTGTTAAAGAACATTCAGCTTTTGGTGGCAGAGCTGGGATTAAAACTCAAGTCTTATGATTTCCACTTTAGAACTTTGGATTCATTACTCTTTTCCAAACCATTCTCATTCTACATAAATTAAGAGGGTAGAGCTCTATTTTGCAGTTAGTTCCAAAAATTTTTGTGCTGAAGATCACCTACCACACAGCTTTTTGTTATAGCAGTAAAAACTATTTAATTTAAAACAGTGAATATCATAATAAATTTTGATTTTAACATGAATGGACTTCATTATTTCTTGGGATATCAGCCCAGAGAATAATTAATGATTATTTTTTGACTTTTAAAATCATATTTATTGACATTGACAACAAATAGTGTAAATATTTTATTTGGAGTATGAATCAAGATCTTTCTGGAAATTATGACTAGAGCCCTTCCTCAGATTACTCACTACAGTAACAGCAACAGAAATCTCGGATCTGTAGAGAGCTATCTATGCCAACCTCATCACAGGGGACCAATCCATGTGTTTTAGAAACCAGAAAAAAGCCAAATATCCTCTAGCAACAAGTTTATCTTATTTTTCCCTTAGCAGAGCTTAACGCTTACTATTACGCTGACTCAGTCACCACCTGAGTCAGGTTGCAATCAGCCTACCACCTCCACTCTGAAGCTTGTTTCATTCTCATTGCAGGACTTCCACTTACTCATCCTTCTCCTGGGTAACTTCCTCATGCTCATAGGCCCTTATCTCAGCCTAAAGGCATTTCATTAGCTTCTGGCTGAAATCATCCCTTAGAAGGGGACCTTGGTTATAGTAGGCACTGTGATGGATTCATTCATGAATACATGAATATATATATATATACACATGAATATATAAAATATAAACACTATATACTATATATACAGTAGGATGTAAGAACCTAGTAGGATGAAATTACAAAGGATATCTATATTTTTTCTCCTTATTGTCTCTATAATCTTTTTTCTCCTCATCTCTGTATGAAAACTATGACAGGTCCCAGAATTTTTCTGGTCACTCATAGATATTAATAATAAAAAGTTCTTTCACCACTTTTGATCCTTCTATTTGACAGACCCTCTCCTCTTCCTGTATTGGAGTATCTCAGGCTCAGGCCTCAGGCCTCTTCTCTCTGTTTATATCCACCCTTTAGAGCTCTCCTCACCCCTGTGGCCTTAATATCATCCGTATGTTCAAGACTCTCAAATGTCTGTTTGCAGACCCAGACTCTCCCCTTAACTTCCAGACTCACATTCAGCTGCCTACTTGACGTCCAAGTGAACCCTTAATTTCCTCTCTAACCTGCTTCTTCCCCCGT
Source organism: Eulemur rufifrons (assembly GCF_041146395.1). Taxonomy (NCBI): domain Eukaryota; kingdom Metazoa; phylum Chordata; class Mammalia; order Primates; family Lemuridae; genus Eulemur; species Eulemur rufifrons. Next base: position 49,207,530 of record NC_090998.1, read on the forward strand.
CTCTCCCATTTCAATCAATTGCAACTGTATTTTTTTTAGCTGCTTAAGCTTAAAATATTGATGTCAACTTTTACTTCTACCCCCTACACACTTCCAACATCCAGTCCATCCACAATTCCTGTTACCTGTATTTTTCAAATGGATAAGAATTTTCACCATTTCTTACAACTTCTCCTCTATCAGCCTTGCCCAAGTCACTCTCATCTCTCACCATCTCTCATGCGGATTATTTTAAGAGCCTCAAAATTTATCTGATGGTGCCCTTGTTCTCTACAATTTATTCCTGACACAGCATTCAAAGTAAACGTGTAAACATTGTTCACAAGGTAAACACGCAATGTAGATCATGTAATTTTTCTGCTCAAAACCCTCTAATGGTCTCTCACCTCATTTATAGTAAGACTCAGATTCTTCACCACTATGTGACTTCCCCATTCTCATTTCCCACCACTGCCTATGATATTTAGCCCCATTTCAGCTGACCTGGTCTCCTAGAAACTGCTTGAGACCAAGCATACACCCGTCTCTGGGCCTTTGCACTCACTCTTCCTTACACCTCAGACTTTCATACCAATTCTATATTAAATAGCACCTTCCTCCCCATCTCTTTTACCCCATGTCAGCCTTGTTTATCTTTCCCTGTATTATTTTTCCTCATAGCACTTACCTGACACCACTTTATTTATTTACTTGTTCATTGTCTATCTCCTCCTCTAGAATCCAAATTCCATACGAGCAGAGACCTTTTTTTAAATCACTACTGAACCTTCAACAACACAAATATTGTAGACCTATAAGTGCTACAATATGCCAAATGAATGAAAAAGTAAATAGAGATATGATAATATAATATGAATATGATGCACTGTTAATTTAAGGGCTACTGGGAGTAAATTTAAGGACAACTCAGATTCTTCTGTATGTAATGACATTTTCATTTGGAGTAGTTTATCTTAATTATACATGACTTTAGTAATTCAGGTTATATTATTTTGTGATATACTTCTTAGAATTTGATGTTTATAAAGTGTTCATAACTTGCTAAAAATGCTGTGGAATAAATGAAGAACTCATCATGCTTCAACTGATAAAAACATATGTATTTATCAGAAAGTTGATCTAATTAGACTGTCATTTCATTTCTCCAAGTAGAGGTGTGACTATTATATGAAACCTTTATCATAAATTGGTGATAATGTTGATAATCATGATGATGATGATAAGGATGAGAAGGGGCCCACACTTGGAGCAATCACAGATCTCTTTAATTCCATTAATAGGATCCAAGAAGAAGCCCCCACTCAGTCAGAGTATGCCTGCCTTTCTCCCAACAGATTAGTCATGGTCACTGAGTTCTGAACTGAGTCCACGGGTTCTCAACATCTTCCACTGACTTAACAAGATTCAGAAGGAGCCATCCACAGACATCCACCCCTTCAGCCAACACTCACCGACCTGAGTCCATTCATCAATAATAATCCCATGCCTTCTATCCTTGTTACTTGGGATACCATAAGAAGCCCCTTAACTCCAGATCCTTCCTCATCTGCTACTCTCTAATCCTCGCAAGGCCCTGCCCATCCTCAGTTCTATCTTATTTTTCCACTCTTTCTCAACTTTTGAACCCATGTCATTGTGCTTCTCCTCATCTTTTTCCTTCACTGAAAACCTGGTTATCCTCTGAGAATACAGTTTCCCTTGCAGTCTTTCAAGCAGTGGCTGTATTTTCTCCCACAGTTCTACAAACACTGGGGCCTTGGATTGGAATTTTAGTCTATTTACATTTATTGTAATTACTGATGAGGTAGGATTTATGACTTTTTTTGTTTTTTGTATATTTTATGGGTTTTTTGCACCTCCATTCTTCTAATATTGTTTCTTTCGTATTAGACATTTTCTAGTGTTCCATTTTAATTTTCTTATTGTTTACTTTACTTTATTTTTTTTAGTAGTTGCCATGGGGCTTACAGGTGACATTTTATTTTGAAACAATCCAGTTTGGATTAATATCAACTTAATTTCAGTAGTATGCATAAACTTTGTTCCAATATAGTTTCATTCCCTCCTCTCCTGCTTTGTACTATTATAGTCATACAAATTACATTTTTATAAGCCTATCAACATAGTTTTATAATTATTTCTTTGTGCAGTTGTCTTTTAAATCAGATATGAGAAGAAAAGCCTTGCAAACAAAAATACATTTATATTATCTTTTATATTTACCTACATAGGTACCTTTACCAGGACTCCGTTTTTTACATAGATTCAAGTTACTACTTAATGTCCTTTTCTTTCAGCCTAAAGCACTCCCTTTAGTATTTTTTGTAGGACAGGTCTACTAACAAATTCTTTCAGATTTCTAAAATCTAGGAATGTCTTAATTTCTCCTTCATATTTGAAGGACAGTGTTCTTGATATAGAATTCTGCGTTGACAGTCTTTGTCTTTCAGCACTTTGTGAGTAGTGTTCAGGCAAGAAGTTAGCTTGCCGAGTTGGGGCAGAGACACAGCTTCGGGGGATACAAAGGGATACAAAGATGAAGGATGGAGCTAACTGAGCAAGGGTTTCCTTTTCATAAGTCACATGTCTGTACTCCTACATTATTTTAATTCAAATGTTATATAATTTAAAAGTATTAGAAGAACATATAATCAAATGGAAATGGAAAATCTATTCAAGGCCAAATGAATAATCCATACAATGGAATAGTCTTTAGCAAGAAAAAGAAATAAACTACTAGTACATGCAGCAACATAGATGAATCTCAATTGTACTATGCTAAGTAGAAGCCAGATTCAGAAGGCTACATAGTTTATGATTCCATTAGGTGACAATCTGGAAAAGGCAAAATTACAGGGACAGATAACAGATCAGTGGTATCCAGTAATGGAGGAAGGGAGAAGAGATTGACTGAAAAGGGAAATGAGAGGATTGTTTTGGAGAAATATGTTCTATATCTTAATTGTGGTCATGGTTATACAACTATATACATTTGAAAAAACTGATAGAGCTGAGCACCATAATGGATGAATTTTATTTTATGTAAATTATACTCAGTAAACCTGACTTTTTAAAAAAAACCAAATAGAAATTGTTTTTAGCATCTATTACTCATAATTAGAATAGAATCCAAAGATTCAATTAGTACTTCCTGTTTTCAGTGGGATTCTTGATTACCCTCAAATTGTAAAGGGAGATGTTCATGCATTTTTCATCAAGATATTAAGTGGTATGTTGGATTTATTTCGATTAATAGTTAATAATTTAAATACATATTTAATTATCATCCTTTTTCTTTCGTGGTGATTTAAAATTTCTTAATAAGACTAATACATCAGAATTTTAAGATAAATATTCTCCCAATCATTAAACTTGAAACAGAATTAGAGGATATTTTCATGAAGTCAGAAAAAATAAAATTATGAAAGGTGAAAAGTTATTTGATTTATTTTTGCTTAAATTTTGAGTAATAATTCCAGCAACTACTCCTCAAGTCAACCAGATCTCCACAATATGAAGTCCATAAATATATAACATTGTGAGAGTCTCCTCTGATTTAAAACCTACCCTCATTTGGATACAAACATATTCCCTTTCTTGTCTCTGTTAACTTTGGATAACTTGGTCCATTAATATATCTTTAATACAATATCAAGTTTAGTGTTCTCAATTCGTAATTATTCATCATCTTATGCAAAAACTATCTAATTCATCATTTTCTCTTTTATCTACTTGTATTACTTCCATTTCAATAGAAAAGCTAGAATTATCAAATCCCCAACTGTTTAGTGACAATTCAACATTTTTAAATATTTAGAATTCATGTTCAGAGCATATGTTTGCTTATAGAGGAAATTACTTCTTTATTCAAATTGACATTACTAAGTCAATTTAGAAGGAACAACTAATGATATTACATGGGATAATTTTTTTTATAAAAAGTCACCACTCTGGGTTACGCCAATACATATTTTTTCTGTAATGATTCTCTTCTTAATGGGTATTTCAGAGTTTAGCTTTGTGGTAAATTACTTGCCTGGGACCCATGATACAGGTCAGTAGTAGCAATAAAAATCTAAGAACAGTTACTTTGAGAAAAGCAATAAAATATGTTTCATTTTGTATATTCTGTTTTGTGGTGCAAAAAGCTTGGTATTTATAACTTTATACAGCTGATCTGGGATACTTTTACATTCTTTCTCAAATTTTAACAGTTTCTTCACTCTTATTCTATAAAGTTATTTACCTGAGAAACTATGGCTTTTTCTACATTAAGGGTGAGATGGATTTCCTACAGAGAATAAGTGACTAATGTGAAGTTTTGCAATAAAAATTATAGTGATAGCTAACAGTTTTTGATCACTTATACCCAACACATAAATTAGCCTAAGCCATTTGTATATATATACCTACATTTATTTATTGAATGTATGTAAGGTAGCTACTCTTATTAACCCCATTTTAAAGATGAGGAAACTATGTCACAAAAAGGCTCTATAACTTGCCTAAGGTCCTGGAACTTGGACTAGAACATATGCATTCAGCTCTATGACAAGCTGTAACCATGGCTTAGAACACTTCTAATGACCCAGGCTACATAGAACTCAGTTTAATACTCTGGTGCTCATCCATTTGATTCTGTGTTGAGACAGAGTGAGTAATTCCACCATAACAGAATAGTTCTAACCCATAAGAGATGTCTGTGATCCCTAGAGTCTGGAAGCTGTCCCTGTCCATGGCCTTGTATATAGCCAGCAAGATAACTCACAAAATAAAGCTTACTCAACAGCCTTTGATGGTGAAAATGTCAAGGAAACTCCTTGAGTAGCATATAGTTAAAAATTTGTAAGGAAAATTAAACATAATATCCTCTCTTTGGAAATTTCAGAGTATATTTTTACAGAGATGCTATCATGAAAATTATTATGATATTTGGAGTCAAACAATGAAGAGTTCAATTATGAAACTGCTACAAACTTGAGTTAGTGTGTGACATGGAGTAATCTGCTAACCTTCTATGAGATTTAGTTTGTTCATCTCTTATACAGGAGATTAAAATAGATTCCAAGGGTCTTCTAGTGTTAAAATTTTGTTACAGTATTTAAATTTTTCTCAACTGGAAAGCACCACTTTAATTAGAACACATTAAGTCTTATGATCCAAATATGAATACACTTGAAACTAGAACTCTATAATTTAATTTACTAAAATTTCATCAAGACTCATCTAAAATCTAGGTAGAAGTTTGAAATGAAAAGGAACACAGTTTAAAATATATTTTCATTTTACCCTGGAAAATAATTTTAAAAAATCTCTAATACCAAAACCAGGAAAGGACACAACAAAAATAGAAAACTACATACCAATATCCCTCGTGAACATAGATGCAAAAATTCTCAATAAAATCCTAGCAAATCAAATCCAGGTGCTTATCAAGAAAATAATCCATCACGACCAAGTGGGCTTCATCCCAGAGATGCAGGGGTGGTTCAACATACGTAAATCTATAAATGTAATTCACCACATAAATAGAAGCAAAAATAAAGACCATATGATCCTCTCAACGGATGCAGAAAAAGCATTTGACAAAATTCAACACCCTTTTATGATAAGAACGCTTAACAAAATAGGCATAGACGGTACCTACCTAAAAATGATACAAGCCATATATGACAAACCCACAGCCAACATCATACTGAATGGAGAAAAACTGAAAGCATTCCCACTTAGAACTGGAACCAGACAAGGCTGCCCACTGTCCCCATTACTTTTCAACATAGTATTAGAAGTCCTTGCGAGAGCTATCAGGCAAGAGAGCAGAATCAAGGGAGTCCAAATAGGAAAAGAATAGGATATTTTTAAGTATTCATGTTCAAAGATGTTGCCAGCTCCATCAACAGTTTTTTATTTCATTACTCAGGGTGAAGATGGCATATGTCTTCTGTTTATTAACATATTCTGAATTCTTTTCCTTAAAAACTGAAATAAAACCAACAAGGAAAAGCAGATGCTTAAATTAGCCGAGCAGTAACCCCAATTTGGCAAAGAGTAACTTTCGGTATAACTAGTCTTCCATTTGCTATGCCTGAATAGGAATAGGGAAAAAAGAAAATCAACATTCATTGATTATCTATTATGTACCAGATGCTTTGCTTTCAATACATTGTTTAACCCTTAGAACGCTGAAAGATAGGCACTATCTTATCTGGTTTGCCGAGGAAGAAGAGATGTAGAGAGAGAACTTCTCTAATTCCCAAGGATCCAGGTATTAATAGTAAGCAGTAAAGTTGGGACCCCACGTCATTCTGGTTCAAACTTTATGCTCCTTCCTGCATATCGGGGTTTCATTCAAGCCATTTGGCGTTAAGCTTTAAGATCTAAGATTTAAGCCAAGGCCTAAGTGAGATGAGTATGCAGAATGTCTTAGTGACTTCAGCCTCAAAATATTTCCATAGCCCCCAAAAAGAAGTGGAAAAGTTAACTAAGAAGAGAGTTCCTGTCTGGGAGTGACTGAGGCAAAGGAGGGCTTCCTTGAGCAAAGGCTGTGAGTAAACAGCCCTTAGACAAGATTCTGCTGGAGGATGAAGCTGCACCTTTGAAGACCAGCAGAGAGAGCCCTGGTGGGGCCCTCCACAGGGGTAAGTGCATCACTGCGGGAAGGATGATTTGCACTATCTGTGCGGTAAGAACAGGTGTCCTGCTACGTAGACAGCAATGAGGAAACACAAAGGCAAAAGACCGAGAAGAATAAGATGTCTCAGGGGTGGCCAATAAAGACTCAGAGGACACAAGTGGATTCAGTGTCTTCACCCCTGTATTACATGAGCTTTTTCTTACCCATGATACTCTGGGAAGGAAGAGAATAGGAGGAGACAAGAGAAGGGAAGGGAAAAGAAGGGAAGGGAAGGGGAGAGGAAGGAAGGGGAAGAGAAGGGAAAATTTGACATTGGAAATGAACCAACTTAAATGGTAAATGTTTGAATAATCTCTAGAAAGAGACTGGTTTAAAACCAAAGACTGAACTTCCTTGATATGATGGTAGACATTAGGTGTCAACTTGACTAGATTAAGGACTACCTAGAGAACTGGTGAAGTACTGTTTTGGGGTGTGTCTGTGATGGTATTTGCAGAGATACTGGAGTGTGCAACTGAGTGGACTAAGTGGGGAAGATTTACCCTCAATATAGGTGGGCATTACCCAAGTAGCTGGGGGCCTGGATAAGAACAAAAGCAGAGAAAAAGCAAACTGGTCTCTTTGACCCCTGGAAATGGGGTACACTCTTCTTTCTTTGCCCTTGGACATTAGAACTCCAGGCTGTCCAGCCTTTAGACTCCAAGACTTACACCAGTGGTCCCCTGGATTCTTACGCCTTCGTGCTTGGACAGAACCGCACTACCACTACCGGCATCCCAGGGTCTCCAGCTTGCAGATGGCCAACTGCGGAACTTCTCTGCCTCCATAACTGCATGAGCCAATTCCCCTAATAAATCTCTTTTCATATAACCATATATATCCTACTGGTTCTGTCTCTCTGGAGAACCCTGACTAATACACTTGACTACAGGTAGGTTTTCTGCTACCAAACACAAATGTGGGCACAGCAATAAGATGAATTTAGTTTCCAAGAAATAGTTGCATGTGTACACATATGATTTGGGTTTATACATTTACAACCTATGATGTAAGCATTATTATGCCCATTTCATTGATGTGCAAATTAGCACTCAGAGAAGTTAGATGCATTTTCCATAGCCATAGCGCAAGTAAATGGAAAAGCAGGTTTATTTGATATTCGTTTGTCCTAAAGCTCATTCTCTTTCCACCTCAGTAAGACCTGCTTTTAATAGGAAAATGCTAAAGTACTTTTAATAGGAAAATGCTAAAGTAGTGCCCTTGCTTCTAGAGCTCAATATTCTGTGTTGTGGGTCTTATTCTTGTTTATAACTCCTTATAATTGCTGCAGGGTACCCACACAAGGTACATAATGAGTATAATCACAGGAGCAAGCCTAGTGTTACTGAAATTTCATGCAGGAACAACACATTCCCCACAATTGTTATATTTGATGACTACTTAGTGAACAGGAACATCTCATTGAAAATGAATGTCAGTCTCATTAAGATATAATTATTCTCCCTTTCTACTCTGCTCAAGAAAGAACAGAAATTCTCTAGTCAAATGCAGCCCAATTTTTTAAGTTAGAAGTTAACACAAAGCACCCTGCTGCAGGTGTTCTTATTTTCACAAAGCTAAATCTCAGCATATAAAAACACGAGCCCCCTACAATGCACACCACCTTCCTCCACAGGGGGTGAAGGCAAACTCCCCAGTTGGATGCCCGACTCTACTATACTGTGCTCTTCCAGTTCCAATTCAGTTCCCAGGACTTGTCCAGCTCTTCTGTTTGCCCTCTGTGAGGATGGAGTGGGCATATGTGGACGAGCTTGCTTTCAGCTCTGTGCCAGGGAGCTGGCAAAGGACAGAGGCAGCTTTTTTGGTTCTGGGTCTGCCATTCTATCTGTGCCCCCCACCACTCTTCTAACCTACCACACCTGCCCCAATACTATGGGCTGGAGCCTGCTGAGCAGACAGAGCCTTCCTCTCACAGGAGGAATGTGGTCATAAAGAACAATAAAAGTTTTATTAAAAGGATAACCATACTTTATCTTCTGGAAGAATCCATATGACATGTTTCTGTTCTGATTTATACTCATAGTTACGTTTGTACTCATCAACATCTGCATCCCACTTATTGATTTCTCCATCATAGTATTTTGGAGAATCAGCTGGAAGAGTTGCCTATGAAACTAAAAACAAATTGTATGCTGTTTCTAACAAATCCTAGCCCCTCCCCATAAATGGGTTGAGACATATGGCGTGCTCCAAACAGGTCGAATATTTTAGTGTCCCTCAACTGAAACCTCTAAATATTTATTCAGCATTAATGTAGATGTCAGAATGAGTGCTGTTTAGGAGGAAAGACAGAGGAACCGGACTGCTGGTGGTTTAGGGATTAGCAGCGTGTGCTTTCCTGAGCAAGTCGGCTCTCGTTCCAGATTTGCATACATCATCAATGTTATTCACAGGGAAAAAAAGTTTCTAAAAGAACATAGGCAAGGCCAAATTGCTACCACAGAAATGACTAACATCCCTCTTTCTCAGTGATTTCTGTTTCCCTTTCAATGGCAACTCCTGCTCCACTCTAATATTGCTGCCTCTGGGCCAAAATTTTTGAGATGAGCAATCACCAAATTGTTCGTATTTCTTGACAGAATCCAATCCAGAACTGGCCCTTGATTCCCTAACCTCCTTCCAGAACCATCCGCCACAGGCCCAAACCTATAAGAAGCCTCTCTAAAGTATTCCTTAGTAAGACACTCCTAAAGTTTCCCCAGGTATGGTTTCCCTTGCCACATTAAGTTAATAAACCTAACTAAGAAATAAATTTGTGAATATAGGTGTGTTCCTGCTGGTCTTCCATTGGTGAGTTTGACTCTGCCTATCTGTCTGAACAGACAACTTAGCAGTCCCTCTGGAATTTTACCTCCTAAGGATCCACTCACCTACCTGAGAGTTTTGTACCAGATCACGTACACTTTGTGAGAAGAGTTCTAGTAAATATAATTGTCTCTATAGCCCTATATTTCTAGAAATTAATTTATGATCCTTATAGGCAAGAATCTTGGACAATTGCACAGTTTTCCTAATCCTCAATCTTCTCTCAAATATCTCTCTTCCCCTATCTCACAGCCATCATGTACAACAACCCATAATAATAGAGTTGAGACAAATGGTCTAATGGATCACACACTCATTCCAAAGGACATCAGTAACTCAGGGTTGGCTCTGCAGTTTCACAGCAACATGGTGGTGCTAGATTTTCTGCTGGCAATCCTTCTACATTCTGCCATGTATTGCAGGTATTAAAAAACTAGAAACCACATTTTTCAGATTTCCTCAACAACAGCATTCCTAGCTAGATTTTGCTAATGAGAGGCACTCATGTTCAATTTAGAAGGCAAAAGAGAGTCAGAAGCAATATTATTTCTTTCTGGCACTGGCAGACAGACACAAGAGCTTTGGCAGACAGTCGATGCAAGGTTTTGAACTGGCCTCAGCCATTCTCCTGTAACTCGCCTGCTTTGATGCTGCCAGCAGCTGAAATAATCAGTGGCAGTTTTCTACAATTTCTGCAATGTTCTGATTCTCTGGAAGCTTATGGAAGCGTTTCCCGATTTTTGCTCCCTGCGCACTCACAATAATTTTATAAGAAACTATTATCTCATATTAAACCTCATCTTGACTGGAATACCTAGAGTGGTTCTGTTCTCCTGCAAAGTTCCTGACTGAAAGAACTGATAAGGTTGAGGCAAAGTCAGGGTCAAGATCTGCTTCTAATTTGCTTTGTAATCTAAAGGCAGTCTCTTTACAGTCTCAGTTTTTTTATTGTCTGTAAAACAGAAGGGATGCAGGGCTGGGGGCAGGGGTTAGACTAGATGACTTCTAAGACCAACCAGAGTGCTAACATTTGATGCTTCCATATCTTAAGTTATCTTGCTGCATACCACTCAATACTTAAGCATGCGACACAATGCAGAGGCACTTAAGTCTAACATAGCAACAATAAACACAATCCAGCCCTTTCTTACATCTCACTCAAAGCACTTCAGAGAACTCACAAGCTCATCTCATCTGGTGGACTGAGAATATATGTGTGCTGCAAATGGAATCCATAAGTACTGGAAGAGAAACATTTCATGTCTGTGCTTTAATGTTTTTAGTTTTTAGGTATATTTTCCTTTTAGAAAGTTATATTAAACACAACTTTTGTTTCCAAAAGCTCTACCTAAGAATTCCTGAGCTGAATTCTTGAAAAAACATTGTTAGATATTAAATATATTGCACCTGGCTAACTCCTGCCAACTAGGGAGGGTAGAACTGTGGGTAGGTACTGGGTTAAGCTTTGTAAAAATAATGAAGAATGAGAAAACTTTCTAGGTGGTCCAGAGCCACTTTTGGGAATTTTTCTTCTCTTGAAGAAATAGTCCTAATATTGACTGTGGGTCAATATCTTTTTATTCTTTGGTTATTGGTTTGAAAACTTTTGTTTGATCCCAGTGGAATTTGTCATTGGTTTGCTAGCTGAGTAACGGCAGAGAGGACTCTCTGTAATGGACTGTGGGAAGTGCTCTCAGCCAAACTTCTGCACAAACATCAGCTGCCAACTTGAACACAAAGTTTTATATTAATTAGGAAAAAGATTTTATTCCAATCTAAGATGCAAGTAGTGTTGTAGGGAAATTTAGCCTGAAGATAAGACCAGAGTGTTAGAAATGAAAGGGCTTCCTCAAAGGACCTTGCCCTTCGATGTAGCTGAAAATGTGTCTCAAAACTGGAGTAGTAAAACTCCTTGGAGATATAAGAAGACTTTGCAAGAAGGTTTGTGGCCATGGATAGTTGTAAGGGAAACAAGTTCCAGATCTTAAACTTACATCTCTACTCTTTCCTGAAACTGATCTGCTTGAGAATCCTCCTCCGCTGGAGGAACAAGCTAGATTTTCCTTTCCCATTTCCATTTCATAATGACCCTTTTCCCACTTTATTAAAGACACACTTCTCAACCACCGTTAATGTTAATATGCTGTATTACTCTGTGGCATCAAACAGAGGGTCACCTGGAAATACTGATGTCAGTGTTGACAAAAGGAAGGACTCTAAAAATTGGATAACAAATATTTTGGGTTAATAGTATTCTTTGTCTCAAGAAAATTCAAGAAGGACCAAATCAAGTGATGAGCTGATAGGCTGTTTAAAAATATTATTGATAGTAGATCAATATGTGATTTTTGCCATATAGAAGCATTTTTTAAAAATTGCATGACACTGATACACAAAATTTCTCTCATTTTCAACTATTTATTTACTTAAGTAAGGTTTCTCAATAATTATAAAAATGAAATATTGCCATGGAATTTATCATGAACTTTGTCCTATTAGAGCAATAAGTAATATTTAAAAATATATGAACTAATGAGAGAGTAAATTAATCTATTTAAATAATATGTTATAATAAATTTTTACTATATTTAATAATTATTAAACTTTGTAATATATATTTTTAGGAACAATTTTGTGCTAACAGTAATTGTAATTATAATCCAACCCAGAATAAGTTTTATACTTAAAGTCAAATGAAGTTTTAAAACATTCAGTTTCAATTTATATATATGTATGTGTGTGTATATATGTAGAGAAATATGATAGGGTAATTAATAAAAAGACTTTCAAACATGAAAGATAGTAAATAAAATTCTTCGGTGGAAGTTAAATGGAAATATAAAATTTCTGACTGTTATGGCAGAAGCCATTCATGTATTCTTAAAATGGGTTATGATGGATATCAAGTTGTTTAGTTGTTTAGATTCCATAGGCTGCATTTAAAAGGATGATGTAACAATTTTATTTTAAAATGTCTATATTTTCAATACATAGGGAATTATATCCATTGCAGTTATTTAAACATAGGGAGAAAATTTTTAGCCATCAACTTAAAAATATGAGCAATTGTAGTTTTTCATAATTATTTTAGGGTGTACACAAGCCAAAACTATTGATGGGTATCTTTGAATCTTGCCCCTACCTGCCCATAAGAGAAAGGCTGCTGCAAAAGGATTCAGAAGGCAAAAATTTCCTTTCCAAATGTCAACAGTCTTGATCATAGATTCACGTAGATTAATATGCCTTTGTTGAGTCCCAATGTATTAGTTCCTGGCTGAGCTCCCTTCTCTCTTTTTCATGTTTATCTCCAGCCCAAGCTCTGTGCTTGCATTGCCTTCTTCCTATGTCAACTGCCCTGTTGTAACTGTGGACACCGACTCCAGTTCTGACACTGTGACTCTTCTGTAACCTGTTTCCTACTCAGCTTAGATCTCTACATCTTTGCCACAGGCCAACTAGTCAAAGCTCAAATCTTCTTGCTTCTTCCAGGTTGGACTGGCACATTGTTCTTTGCCTTAGGTTTGCCTTTAGAACTCTTGATAACTTTACACCTGGCCTGCATAAGCTGGTGTGTTCTCTGGCCTGTGTGCTGCATAACTTGTTCTGCCAACCAGTCTGGCTCCATTCCCAATCCTGGTCCCATGTGGTATGCCTGGTTTGTCACTGCCAAAAACGTGGGGTTGACTCAGGGATAGAAACAGTGATTGATGATAGCTATAGATTGATGAGAAAAGTACTGAATTATAACTTAGGCTTTGTTTGCTTTATATTCTGTGTTATATATAAATAGCCTTAAAACTAGCATTTTATAGTAAGTTAATCTGATTGGGGAAGAATGTTTATGTTTCCCTGTTCTGTCTTTTTTTAAAAGGGAGGATTTGCAAGAGTAACATGGATGTCCAGGTTTTTCTGGCCAGTTAATGCGGCTGAGGTCATATTTACATTAATTACCTAATAATCATAACTGTACACTCCCAGCTGCCAGAGTAGCAGCAACCCAGGCCCTCTTGGGTTTTCCTCTCTCTCAGCCTCTCTTGGGGAGTCCTCAAGGCCAAGGGTGATAGAGATTTGCTTTTGTTCCAAAGTCACCCTGTATTTTGCTTTTGTTATTGATCCACTTTAGAGTATCCTCTCTGATGTCTTCTGTGACTCCAGGACTTCAGAGCTCTCTTGGCCGCCCGCGCAAGGTATGGGTGGGGAGGCAGCAGATGGGTACAAAGGACCACTGCTGCTCTCCCCAAGTCCTCCTCACCGTTGCTTTCCTGTCAATACTTCAGAACGAAAGTAAAACAAGTGATAATTACTTAGGGCTAAGTTGTTAAAGAGGGCACCTCATCATGCCCAAATGTGGGTAAATACAAACCTGTTGCTTAGACGATATCCCTTCAGCAGAGGCAACATCTCTGGTGGCCTGCACTCCTCAGTTTTAGTAAAAATATCTAAAAGGAAGCAAATAACTTCTGGACTGCTGAACTTATCAATATAAAGCATGGATTTTTGAGTCAGATGGAACCAACATCAAGATTTTGCCCAGCTTCTGTTTTTTCTTAGCTAAATCATCAGGGTAAGTCATTTAACATCTCTCTGTCTCTGTTTCGTTACTGTAAAATAGGGTTAATAAAATTCTCTATCCTCATAGGCTTATGATTAGAGTTTACAAAGATGATAAAGTGTTTAGCTCAATGCCTAGCAAATAGTAACACTTTATGGTTGGTTATTACTAAAATTATTAGTATATGTGATGTCAGTATGAATGTCACAAACAGCCAAAACCGTATTAATAAAGAAGAGGCTTCCTAGGATAGGGAGAACAATAAATTTGGAACAGAAGAGCCCAGAAAATGCACTCTATGTTCTCTATCCAGGTACCTGGAGGTCTTCTGAAGGGCTCTGCACACATACGTAGCTGTGCTTGTTCTTCTATTTCTGTTTCATGGGATTCAGTGCAACAGAAGCAGTTACTATGGAAACATATACACTTTACAGTTTTTATTTACTGGAAATAGTTTCCATAAAATTTGGAAATGTCCTTGTTAGATATTAGTTGTCATTCCACACCTCTGTGAGCATGGCTCCCAGTTCTGTACAGTTCCATCTGCAGGGTGGCCAAGGCCTTGGTGAGGGGAGAAGACATCAGGCCGATCACACTTCCTTTTATATTATTAAAGCAGTTCTCCCTCCAGTCTTCATGACTGGTGATTTGCATTTGTCGGCAGCAATCTGGCAAGGTAGGCAGAGGAATGTAAACAAAGAGTATCATGAAAAGGAACTTTCAGTACTGATGGTGCCAGGCCTGCTTTCTCCTTTCTGCAGCAATCAGAAGTACCATCAAGTGACAAAGAAGAGAATTCTTCTGAAGTTTCTAGGATTTGAGGGCATGTTTACATATGCATTGTCTCTGTGAACCGTGGAACCAATTAAAATGCATGATGCACCAATATGTTACTGTGATGAAATTTCTATTACTCTGCCTGAACAATGTCTATAGTTTCCACTGAGCATTTAGGGGTTCGGGGTCAATAAAATACAGGAGAAGGCATTCAGAAGATGTAGATTTAAATCATAAAGGTACATTTTCAAAAATTTTGTGGCCAGGATGCAAGGATTAGGAATAAACAAAGACTTTTAGAATTAATGAACTCTTTTTTCACATTTATGTTAATGATTCTCTGTGTGTTTTTTACATTCCTATAATTATATACTGATTATACAATGTAAGTCATCATGTTCTTATAAGAGCCTGTGTTTACTCCTGAGTCACGTGGCTTATTTTGAGAAGTGGGAGACGATAAGCCTATCACATGGGAAGGATGTTTGAATGTTGAACCAACAAATAAGAAAGCACACAAATGATGTCATGGGAGATTCTCAACCATTTGGGATACTCAGGCACACTAAGAGAGGAAACAAACTGTTGCTGCTATTGTTTTTGTTTTGTTTTGTTCTGTTTTGGCTTGGAGAAAACAGACCTTCCTACACTAACGTGATAACCAGTGGTACCTCTTAGTATTGTTGAATGTAAAAATGGATTTAGTTTGTTTATGTTTCACTGTAAGCCAAGTGGCAGGTAATGCAATGTTCCTCACAAGTCTACTGAAATATTAATAATTACAACCAGAAGGTATAATTAGTGCTCCCAGAAGTGGCAAACTGTGCAGGCATATTAAATAGGTTGAAGACTAAAGGATTAGATATAAATTAAACTTATAGGGAAGTCTGAATGTTGATACATTCCAAGAGAAACTTCAGAATATAAAACCTTATAATTTTGTACACAGTTCTACGGAGAACTAATGAATTTAGATGGTCATGTTTAAGATCAGTTCCATGGGAGGTCGCTGAGGAATCATTCAGCTTAAGTGGAGGGACAATTAGGTGTCCATGTTTCCGCAAAGAACAGAGTATCACATGTCACATATTAACCATCACGGTTACTGGTAAGTTTGTTCTGAAGGTTTCATGTTGTTTAAGAAAACAAAGCAGAAGTCGGGCATGACTCAGCCAACAGGCAAATGCTGAGTGTCCCCAGGGAGCATGTTCTGAAGAACACAAGACAAAATCTCCCATTCCTAGAAATAAAAGGTGGGTTTTCCTTGCTTACCAGACACACATATTTGTGATATATTTGGAGTGAAGAAAAAAATTGTATTACAAACAGCATGCACAACAGGATCCATTTTATGGAAATAAAAAATTGTATAGATCATTCAACAACATAAACCAAGGGTATCTCAGGGTTGGAGAGTATTCTTTTTGTTTCTTTATATCTTCCAATTATTCAATAATAAACAGGTGTTTCCATGTAATTTTAAAGAGGCTTTTTTAATAGAAAGAATAGCCAAGTTCTACAAACCTAGAAGTAGGAATCGGGTGATCTTGGACTACACTAGGAGATGTTAGCATAATTGATGGACTAGGAGGCTGCAAACACTGAGGTTAAATTTGGAGCCAACACATTTGTGTTTAAATATCTGACGATCTCATTGTTTGTCATTCTTGTCTACAAAAAGGCAAAACTGTTCTATTTCCTTTCTCATTATACTTAAAACTGAAAATAGTACTCACACAATAGACATTTGATTAAAACATTGTCACTAGATGAAGCAAAACAGTAGATTGTAAGAAATGTGTTTTTGGGGAGTCAATGATTGAGCTAAGAATTTCAATTAAATCAAATCTTGATAAATATCCCAATGTCGGTTGCCAAATATGAGGAAAAGCCTTTAGAGATTTTCAATAAGAAAAACACTACGATGATTTCATTAATTAATTCAGCAAATGTTTAATGTAGCCTACTGCAGGTGCTGGGGATAAAGCAGGGAAAAGACAGACATGGTTCCAGTCTCAAGGGGCATTCCCTCTAGTCACAGAGATGAACAGTAAGTGGGGGGAAAAGGACAAATACTTATGTGATCACAGATGGAAGTTCTATAAAAGGAGAAGGGCAGGATGCTATACTAAAATGTATCAGGGTCCTATACTATTCTGAACCATCAATGAAGACATCCCTGAGATTGATTTAGTTTGGGCCCTAATAATGAGTAGGAATTGATTAAGGCAACAGTGGAGGTGGAGGATGGAGAAGGGCCTTTAGGAAAGAGAGAACACTGAGTGCAAGAAATCTTAGGAATTAAAGAAGGTTAAGAAACTGAAAGAAGGAAAATGGAGCTGGAATATTGTAGGGTGGGATAGAGAGAATGAATATATTATTAGATTGTGTTAAGAAGTTTATCCTACAAGCAATGGAAAGCTCCTTGGTCAGCAAGTGAAGCCAATTCAATTTTTGCTCAAATAGAAATTACATGTATTGCATATATATTACAATTATTTGATCTCTTGAATTGATCAGTATTGGAACATAGAATTTCAGAAGTTTTAGAAAACATGTTTTGTAATAAGTAGAAAAAAATCAACATGGTTATAAAATCTATTTGTGATGTGAACCTTATTTAACCAGTGTAACTGTTTTATTAGTCTACATGTACAAAATACAGACTCATCTCTTTTTTATGCCAACTTACTTTGGAGCCACCACTGTTTCTTACTGGCCAGAATTTCAGGAGATCTTTCTGGAGTCTTCCTACTTTTCAATTTATTCAAGAACATCAGGGGCCTAACTTAGTCCAAAGTGTATCAGTCAAGCTTCCAAAACTCCAAATGGATAGGAGTTGGACTCTAGCCAGTCCATTTATGCCATGTGGTAGTACTACCAAAGACCAGTCCTGCATGGATGAGCAGACTGTGATTGTCCACTCGCGGCTGAAACACACTCGTGATGATGATTCAGGTCCTAGCCCAGGCTTCAGGTGCACCCATGCTGTGTGCCAGTGTCGTGACAATGATAATTATTTCTGTAGCACTCATGGAATATTTCAAGCATATATCAAAATATAGTGTACTCATCATCTAGCTTCAATAATTTTCACCTCATGGGCAATCTTTATCATCTATACTCTTCCTTCCTTACCCTCCTCATCCCCAATATTGTGAAGGAAATACCAGAATCATCTTTCATTTGTAGCACTAAAAGATAAAGACTACTAAAAAGAAAACCTAGACCCAATATCATTATCCCACTTAAAATAGAAATGATAAGTCCTTCATATCATCAACTATCCAATCAATGTGCAAATCTCCCCAATTGTCTCAAAAATGTTTTTAACAATTTATTTTTTATAATTTGTTCAAATCAGAATCCAAATAAAGTCTATACACTGCAATAGGTCTCTTAGATCTATTTCATTCTATAGGTTCCCAAATACATCAATTATGGCTTGCAAAATGGTGATACTCTTTCATTTCTTCTTCAGTACTTCAATGAAATATGTCTATAAAGAAAAAATATTTCCTCCCAAAAATGTGGTTACCATAGAGTCATTTATAGAAAAGGCAGGATAAATGTTTAATTCATTTCCTTTACTAATTTTTAAGATAATATGGTGATTCTTTAATATTCTCCAAAGGTGGCCAAAAGTTTTATTTTTAAAATATGATTATGAATTCATAGATTTAAACACATCTGCTCTATTTCAGTCTGTTGAAGTTATTGTTGCATTGTGTTTCCAAATTATCCTATATTTGGCAAAATTGGTTTCTAATTCCTAGACATGGCCCTATTATTTTTTAATAGCTTTCTAGTTTCCTCCTTTAATAAAATGTTTCATGCTTATCTTATAAACTTCTTGCCTCAGACCTGGAATCTTCCAAGGCTTCTTCAAGAAGCCCTAGTTCATTTTATGAAAACTGGTATTTAGAGACCATAATCAAGCCACTGGGATTCTCACTGTCCCTGAGTTGTTTATTGTTTCTTGGCCTTTTCAATGGACAGAGGTAGCTCATTTTTTGAAATTTTAACATAAAATATATCATGAGTTCATAATATTTCAAATTTAAATTCAAAACTACAGGATTTTTTATTTTGACCTCATTGAGCTTACATCTGTATCATCTTTCTCCTGTGCTAAAATTCCCAGTTCTCAATAACACCAACACAATTACTCATTTGCTTTATTCCATGCTACACACAAAACGGTTTCAGCCATCAACATCACGATAACATATGGATGCCAAAAGAGTTTATGAATTTTCTTTTTCAGTCTTTTTTGTCTTTAGGTTTATAGTCTGTAGGCAATATACATTGAAATTACTGTGCATTAAACCTATCTGAAAAGTTATGCCACCAATCTGATAAACAGTTAATTTCATTTTTCATGTGCCTTCAACTCTTAGGGTCTGCTTTTCTAAATTAAATTTTGTTTTATAATTATGTGAAAGATTTACATAGCCTTAAAGTCAAACCTGCAAGCAAAGTATATTTTTAAAATTCTGGTTTCTATCTTTGTCTTTGCTACCCTAGTCCACCCCTTCCACATAGTAACCTTTTTTCCCTGTAATTTTACAGTTTATCTTTCCATGGCTCTTACTTAGGTAAACAATAGCACACTATAAACATTTTTTCCCTCTAAGTGATAAAGTTATGTCTAATTTGCAGTCCCATGTTCAACCATTGTTTACCAGGTTCATCACTGGGACAGAATGGGGCCAAATTTAATCACTAAAACTAAAGCCCCACCCCCATGAATATCAGGGGCCTGTCACTCTTCTATGACACTGGCCCTCAGTCAGGACCAATCTGGTTTATTCCAACAGGTCTCCCTAAACTTGGAATCTTAGGAAGCAAGTTTTGGGCTCCTGAACACTTTCCTTACATAAAGCCCCCAACCTCCTAATACGAATAGGTTCACTCTCCCTACCCCCTACTCAGAGCTCAGCATATCTAAGAGACAGGCAGCTTTTGTTTAGTCTCACAAAACAAAACCAGGCAAAAAAATATAGCTATACATTTCTCTCACGATACTGAGTTTCTTCCTGCCCTCTCTCCGTATAATTAAAAGACACCAAGCTTTCAAAAAGGAATCTTTGGAAAATTGATCTGCTTCAACATGACATTCTGCCTCACTCAATAAGAAAGCTGGTAGCAGTTTCCCTAGAAAACAAAAGAACCCATTCCATGTAAACTAATGCTGCCAAAAATCTCTGAGTAGAAGAGAAGTATTAAGGAATGGCCATTTACTTTATGAAAATAGCATGATAATTGGTTAACAATTTGGAGAATGCTTTTACAGTAACTATTCACATAATCTTCATAGACAAATCTGTAAAATATGTAGCACTTTAATCTTTTCTTTTTAAACAGATGAGGAAATAGTGACTTGCCCCAAACCATGCAGCCAAACAAGGTAAAAAAAGGAAAAATAAAACTCTCATGTTTATGCTCTTTTTGCTTTCCATACAAGAGCAATGAATCAATAACTGACTATACAAACCTATGTTTTTAAACATTATCAATAGATGACCATTTAGTTTGGGTGCTTAGAAAACATTCTCTGGATAACTATGTTTTTATGAACGAGAAACAAGGAACTTGCTTATACAACTGGCAAAACAGTTCAGACAAATGCTGTTCCTACAACTGTGGACATCTGTATAGTACTAAAACTAATTAGAGGGGTTTCACTTGGTGAAATAAATGCATGGCTACCAAAAATTAAGTTCCTATAATTTAATAATAATTCTCTAGGGATATTGCTATGGAGGTCAAATTTGTACTTGTAAAACAAGGATCCTTTATTAAAGCAAAGAAATTGAAACTACAGTCTAATTGACTTATTTTGTGGATTTGAATTTGTGTACACTGCGATTTTCTTCAAAGGAAGTAATGTTTGTCCTACAGCCCTTACTCAGACAACCCAAATCATCTGGACAGCCTGATGGCTATTCAAGGTTTCTCCTGTCTCTATTCTACAGATGTGGCCAGAGTGGGCATTTCTGGTATCTCTAGGAATTAAGAAAGGCAATGGCTATGGGTTGGCCCCAGTGTGCTATGCAGTTAATCAAACAACTGACCCTTGGAGGTAACTCATTCCAAGGTTGAAATTGTAATGAATGCTTTTTCCTCACAAGCTATTCAGTGAATGGAAAAGGCCAGATGGCATTTTAGAAACCTACGCTGTCTGCTAAGAAACATATATTGGCCTAAAAACTATAATGAACAAAACTCCTTTTCCCCAAATGGAATATAAAACAGGTTCAAAGTTGAGGATTTTATTTAAATGAGGTCTACAATTTCATGGAATGTTTTCTACTTCTGAATATGTATCATTTTATATACTCAATAAAAGCATTCCCTTTCCATACAGCATAACAATATTAATAATTCAAAAATATTAATGTTTTTCTTTCTTTTGCTTTTTCCTTTATATGACTTTCTCCTAATTGTTCAGAAGTATCCATCCACAGTTGAGGTGGTCAATCCAAAAATATTAGAAATTATTATAAAAATAGCAAGGAGAAAGAAGAAGGTAATATCAGTCCCTCTATCTTTAATATTATATATTTAAATTAACATATTTTCATATTTATATGACTACATTGTCTTATATATGAATATATATTTTTCATTTCATACATGAAATATATATTAATATATAATTAAATTTAATATTTAATTTTAATTAATGATCTTTACTACTTAAAATAGAATTTTACAGCAAGACAATAAGCTTGGCATCTATGTGTTGTTACAGAGAAAAGACTTCCTAACTTACTTTAGGGATTCTTCTTGCACTCTTGTGGATATTCCTCTCTTTTTTTCCTTATATAAAAATTTTTCTTTCTCTGCCTATCATGCTAATCTAGCGTTTATGTGAGTAACGGAGGAGGTAACTATTGTAAAAATTAAGTTCAGTGACAACCTATTGAAAGGTTTTAAAAAGAGGAATGACATTATCCAATGTACATCTCTAAAATGTTAACCTTTGTTGCTATAAAGAGAATAGATTGTAGAGGAAGAAGAAGAAAGCAGGGAAATCATAGAGGGAACTATTTCACTATTTTCAGAAAGAGATGATGGTGATCTGGACTAGAAGAATAAGCAGTGACAATGGAAACATGGACAGAGTCAGGTCATTGCTGACAGCGCTTGCTGCTAGGTCAGATTCTGTGTGTGAGACAAAGGGAGAGATGAGGATAACTCCTGGGACTTGGGCTTGATTAAACTGGATGAATGGTGGTGAATTGCTCCCACAGGCACAGGATTGGAGGTGGAGAATCAAGACTCTATTTTTGCATGACAGACATCCAAGCACAGGTACTAAGTACAAAATACTCAATGTACAAGCTGACCCCTACCTACCTCTAGGACTGTGTCTTCCTTCACTCTCATTGCTGATGCCACTCAAGTCACAATGCTCTTATTTCTGTTCCACAAATAGGTCAAGTTTGTCTTAAGGTTTTTGCACTTATTCCTTCCCCCTGGAACTCTCCACCTTCAGCTTTCCTTGTGGTTGACTATTTTTACTATGGTTCAGGTCAAACATCATCACTGGGAGGCCTTCCCTAAGCAAATTAAAATAGCACCAACACCTCATCATCCTGTTTTATTTATTTCATGACTCATCACTTTCTGAAATTGTTTTACATTTATTTATGCTATGCCTCCCCCTACTAAAATGTCAGGTCTGTGAGTATTTGTCTGCCTTATTCATCCCTAGCTCTTCAGTGCCTGACACATAGTAGATGCTCAATAGTTTTCATTGAATAAAAAAAGTCATCAAATGCATAAATGTATTATTTGTTGGTGTTGTTACAGTCACCTCTTGTGGTAAATGTTGTCAAGTCCCTATCTAGTTAATCCCCACCACAATATCCTCCAGCTGCGTAGGAGTTTCCCAGGGTATGTTCAGGGGTAAATTTTTCAGGTTTAAGTTCTTCTGATTTGTCCACTCTGGCTTCTTCAGAGTGTTGAAGTCGCTTGCCCAAGGCCATAGTCATTTGGTGTCAGTACTGGAGTTGGTATTCAAAGCCTAGGCTCTTCCAACTACATACTTCTCTCTCATAACAAGTACTTAGAGCTTATAAAAATTCTAAGAGGAATGGAATCAATAGATAAGAAAGTTTTTTCTGTAAACATAAATGTACTCAATAACAAGTATTTAGATCCTATAAAAGTTCTAAGAAGAGTGGGAATCAATAGATAAAGTTTTTTCCATAAACATAAATGTACCCAAGGACTGTGCGACTTTCATAAATGACATTCAATCACCACTTTTCCACTCCCTCTGACGCATTATTTTAAAGAAATGTCTGTCTTCTTGGAATTTTATGTTCCCAAAAAGTACTTAGAAATGACTCTTCAGAAATGTTTGTTTGGGACAATAAAAACAATTGCTTTGGTCCATATTTTCATCCTAGAAAAAACAACTCGTATCAATTTAAAATCAATTCAAAACTTTTTTTTAAAAAGGAATGATATAATTACATTGGTCCTCACAAGAAACAAAATAATCATTTTTATAGAAATAAAATTAGCATCAGCATGAACCATAAGCTGGGACTCAAGGATGGAATCTGATTCCAAACTGTAAAATGCATGTGTGCAAATGGAAACGAACTTTGTCACATTGTTCCACATAGGTGACATTCCACTGGTTTGCTAACTGATACTCGGAGTGGCAAAGGAAATGCTCCCAAACTTATTGAACAACTCTTGAAGGCCTCTCCTGATAGGAGAGTATAATAAAAGAGCTGAGAGTAGAGAATAAACGTTCTTGTGTGGAGACCTTGGTAGAGAGCTGTGTGTGAGCTTCGCCCTGTCCACCGGCTGCATGGTCAGTGAGGAAGGCCACAGAGTGCTGCTCGAGGAGCCATTTATCCATAGTTAGGGGGCAGAATGGATCAGTGATGGGCTTCTGTCCTAGAGAATGGGAGAGGCTGCCGAACTGCATCGATGGAGCTGAGAGGGTGCTATTGGGCTGACATGGGCCTGCAGCCCTAGACTTGTTAGGGCAAGAGACATAGAGCACATCTCAGGGAGCAGAGGAAGGAGTACAGAGACAACTGGCATAGGCCATCTTGGACCTGCTCCACTAAAACCACATGGAAAAGCAGAAGGGCCCCAGCAGCAAGCGGCTGGAGGAGATTGACTGAGGGTTCAGAGAGGGTTCCAAGTGACCATCAGAACAAGGATACATCATTCTAGAGAAAGGGACCTGCAAGTGATTGGGGCCACGGAAATTACCCACAAGAGAAAGCGTCTTTGAATTTCACCAAGGGCAGACCAAAAAGATGCTCAGGGTGCTGCCAGTTCAAGTGCGAACTTTCTTATCCCATTCTCGTTCTGAACACACATAATGGCCCTGGGGGAAGTAGAGGGAGAAACAGAGAAGTCAGTCTTGCAAGCAACCTCTTTCCGTTGCGGACATCCTGCCAGGGCAGGAGAGAATTAGAACTGAACTTAAATGAAGTTCAGAGTTTTCATTTCTATCTCAAACAGAACATTCTGTTTCCCAAACTATGTTTTTGCTGTATTCTCATTGTAAGGCTGTCTATTATCTAGAAGGAACAAAAACATCAGCTTGCCAAGTTTTCATCCAGGGTTAGCAGAAGATTACTTATACCGACTAAAATTTAAAGGAAGAGTGAAAGAGAAAAATAATAAAAACAACATTGCATTTTGATTACATCCTAAATCATGTTAGTCGTCTATTGGTTACAGCTATCTGCAGCCGAACCTAATGCTAATTAATATGCCAAGCCCATCTCAAGGCGGGGCAGTTTCATGTGGTTGTGACGTGTGTGTCTGTAGAGCCAGACTGCTAGGGTTTGACCCTGCAGCCACCACTTACTAGCTGTGCAACACTGGACAATTTATTTTACCTCTCTGTTCCTTATCTGTAACTGGTAGTGCTAATAGTAATAGTATTGTTGTGAGAATTAAATAAATTAATACATGTATAATAAAATACTTATGACAATTCTTCACTTATATAAAGTTTTCTATAAATATTAATATTTGCTATCATTATTAATCGCCCTACCTCACAAAAGCCAGTCCATACTACTCTAGGCTTTTAGTCTGGGACAAACTGTTTATGTCCTAAGGGAGAGAAAAATTTTGTTCTCCCATTCTGTTTTTAGGCATAGTTCCTAAAGGTGTCTCCTTCCCAGAATTAACTTCTACTCAGGATAGTAACAATGTAACCATCAATGCCCTATAGGAGAAGCTCTACCTGCATCCCTAGGGGTAAGTTCTCCCAGATAGCCTCCCAATATTCTGACATTTGCCCTTTCCTGAAGCCTGGGTTATCTGATCATAATCATTTTGTTTTCAGCGTAATTCATTGAACCTGTATGACATTCAGATGCCCTTGGTTAGGTGAAAGTACATAAATGAATTATTGTACTCTAACCTCTCTTGCATATTCTGGATTTTTGAAACCTGACTTATTTTTTTTCCTTCTTCTTCTTTTGGTTTGTTTTACTAATAAATATAGCATATGTTCACAATGATCTTAGATGGTTTTGACTCCAATAAAAATATTGCTGTTGAAATAAATTTTAACCAAAGATCTTTTTTTATATTTGTATGATATACATTAAAAACCAGACAGCATGCTGAAATGATGAAATCATACAATATAAGTAGACTTTTTTATTTTTTAAGGAACAAGGTCACATAGATTACTAATTATTGTTATTTGAATAATTGAAAGCTTTCTATTTTTCAATTTAGCTTTTCTTTTAACTTGGTAATTGTTGTAAATGCTTATTCCTAACTCTCTCTATGGTATACCATCCTTAGAGAATTAATGATACTATGTTCTTGTAATTTCACTAAGCTTGTGTGTCAATATTTTCCAGTTAGTTTGAGAAAATTAAGAAATAAGCAGGAAACTCATTAGAATAATTATAAATTTTATTTTGGAGTAGATGTATGAGTCTGGATATATTCTTAAGTATCCCCTAAGTAACTAAGTATCTTAAGTATCCCCTAAGACATACTAAGGGAAAAAAATCAAGTGAGGAAAGATACTGAAAA
Source organism: Eulemur rufifrons (assembly GCF_041146395.1). Classification (NCBI taxonomy): domain Eukaryota; kingdom Metazoa; phylum Chordata; class Mammalia; order Primates; family Lemuridae; genus Eulemur; species Eulemur rufifrons. The sequence continues at coordinate 49,233,407 of NC_090998.1, forward strand.
GGCAAGATTATGTGAAATAAGAAGAGATTCAAAGCCCCTGTCCATATGTGCAAAGCCGCAAATACCAAGATGTATTTGTGTTTCCTGGCTGGGCAGGAGTCCACCCTGACTTAGGGAGCCCATCCTAACTCAGATGACACACGAATTGCCTCAGCAGCAACCTGAACTGAACAGTAGAAAAGTAGAAGCTTTCTCTACTCTGTGTAATGAATGACAATCATTTCTTGCACAGTAAACTTTTCAATTATCTGAACACCAAGAAATCAACCAAGTTTCCATCATTCATGCCTTCTCTAGCTTGAAAGAGTAAAAAAGTATTTTATTTTATTTTTATTTTTAGGGGGTTGTCAGTGTGCTTCTACAGGGATGATTTGTGTTTGCTTCTACAGGTGTCTAGGAGTACCATAGACTAGAGATCGCTTGAAACCACAATTCTTATAGTTTTTTAAGGACCACATAGGTAACATAGATTTGTGCCTTAAATCCACTTAAGGACTATCCAATAGACACAAATTGCTAGGACAAACTTTTATTCCCAGTTTCTAGAGTGGAGGTAGAGACAAATACTATTTTTGTTGATGTCTCTGTTGTTCCCCCTCCCCCGCTTTTCTTCCTAGTTAGCCCTTTCCCTGATGGTGTACCCATTCCCAGATCTCAGACTGTCACATCGCCCAACATAGCCAAGGCTCTGTTTATACCCCCTCTTGCCCCAGTGCTACAGAACACCAGGATCTGTGTGTGGTCACAGATACCCAGTGGCTTCCAAGCTTGCTCACCTTCCTGGACTCATGTTCCAGGCTTCCACAAAATTCTCTCACCTTCCTGTAGCCTCAGACACTCAATTAAAAGTATCTATCTATTTAGCTATTTATTATCTATCATCTGTCGGTCTAGGATTTATTTCTATTTTGTTGAGTATTAGATGTTATGTAGCAAGGGGTTTCAGGACCTTCATTCTGTCATAGGCCCTCCAGTCATTTTTACCATTTCATTATATTCCTCATTTTTTGCATTTCCCTAGTGTCTTAGCACAGAAACCATGAAGTTTAAATGAGTATTCAGAACCACAAACTGGCATTAAGTTCATTAGAAACAGTGCTGTAATTCATGCCATATAAAAATAATTACATTTTCAGTTAGCTAAGAGCTCGCTCACCAGTAGCAATCATTTCTCCTGCCTACTTTTGAAGTTATATAAACTCTGTCACATATGGAGCTCATTAATGCAGAATCCAATGGGACATGGAATGCAAGTGGTTTTCTAACTAATGGCTAAGGTGAAAGAGAAATGAATGCTCTAATTTCCCAGAGGTTCCATAGGCTCAAAAAGTTCTGAAAACTGTGTGAAACAGAAGTACCAACCATTGCTTTGGGGTGTAAAAGAGCCAATCTCAGTGATGAATCAGTCTTCAGGCATTTGGGAATTTGTTATAGAAGTTATCTGTCAGAAAATGTGTCATAATTACTGAGGTTGTGTGTGTTAAGTAAACTGTCAGGGACCTTATTTGGAATTGCCAGCTGACAACACATCTGGAGAAAGCTATCTTTTCTGTTCTGTACTTCCAATTATTAACCAGCCAAAACTACTGATTCACCGCATATGATTAGGGCATGCAAATAAAGTCATGAATAAAGAGTGCTAAAGATGACCCATATATTTCTCTTACTAATGCAGATCTCAAAACATTCTTTTTCAGGGTAATATAAGAGGTGCTAGATCACCATTGTTTTTTGTGGCTGAGTAGTACTCCATGGTATACATACAAAACATTTTATTAGTCCACTCATGTATTGATGGGCATTTGGGTTGTTTCCACATCTTTGCAATTGTGAATTGTGCTGCTATAAACAGCACAGATGTCTTTATTATAGATTTTTTTCCTTTGGGTAGATGCCTAGTAGTGGGATTGCTGGATCAAATAGTAGTTCAATTTGTGCTCATTCTTCGAAGTGAAATATCACAAGAATGGAAAAATAAGCACCACATGTACTCACTATAAAATTGGTACTAATTGAGCAACACTTAGGTGCACACATGGAAGTAATGTATTCATCAGGTGCCAGCCGGGTGGGAGGGGGGTGGAGGGGATGGGTCAATTCACAACTAATGGGTGCAGAGCTCACTGTCTTGGGGATGGGTATGCTTGTAGCTCTGGCTTGGGTGGTGCAAAGGCAATATATGTAACCAAAATGTTTGTACCCCCATAATATTCTGAAATTTGAAAGTAATAAAAAAAATCACACTGCATTCCATAAATATGTACAATTATAAAATAATAAAATTTTAAAAAACATATTCTTTTTGCCCCAAATATACAACATAGCATCCTAAACAATTGCTAGTATCATGTGGGATGGACTAGAGAATTTCTATTCTATGTTCTATGTCCCAACTCAAAATATAATTAGAATATTGCTGTGTCCCCAATACAGAAAAAACATTAACTGTACTGCTACATGAATTTTATTAAATAAATGTGATAAAAACCTAATTAATAAGATAGTTTGCCCCCCAAAGTTGAAGATTTAAAAAATAAATAGTTTTAGTATACTCTGTACTTTTGAAGCAAGAGCTAGAACATTAAAATTGTTCAAAAAGAATTTAACAAAAATTTCAGTTTGCTGCAAAAATATACCCTTGAAATAGCTTTGAAAAATCAAGAAGACTTCCTACATAAAATTATATTATCACCACAGTCAAATAAAAATTGTTTTACTCAATCTTCAACTTCAAGCTAAAATAACAGACATGTGGAGGAAGAATACTTCATCCAAATTTAGTACACAGCAAATATGATTTCCCTCAAAAGGAAAAAAATTGTCACTATATTTGAATTATTTCAAAATATTTCAAAAGTTTATTGAACTTTATGACTACAATACACACTGACCTAGAAAACTGAATATACTAGGATCCCATGAGGAAGAGTTTATATGTTTATTACGTCTATTAATCACAGTCTGGGGAAATGTAATTACCACTTTCAAAAAATAATAGCAGATTTTTAAATCAAATTAACTTATACATCTTTGGATAAATAAAGGCTTAACGTGACAGAAAACCTGGTGGAATCCCTTGTTTTGTTTCCAGCTCTGACCCTCATTCATGTCACATTGAGCAGTCACTTATGCTCTGTTTTTCAATTTTCTCATCTGCAAAATGAGGGGAAAGACTGTGCTGTCTCAGGAGGATACTGTACTATGTCGCTTCCTCTCCAGGCCTTAAAACTAAGACTGAAACCCGGGCTGTGACTTCCTTGGTATGATTTGTGATCCAAGAGGTTTTGTAAGGGCACGACACCCTAAAATATCTTACTCATTATCATGGGTGTTATTCCCGGGGGCTCAAAGGAAATAATCTGGAGATCTTCCGCATTGTATCACCATCATCTGCTCTTATTTTTATCAAGAAACAGTTTAATCAAGAAAAACAATCTAGGGGACAATATCACAGCAGAAAGCTATAATCTCAACTAGAAAACAGCAAAATTACACTGCAACTGTGGTGGACACAGTGAAAGTAGATGGATTCTGGAGGCACATTTTTCCTATGTAACAATTTTGCCCAAAGCTGTTCATACTTGAAATTTGAGCCTAGAACTCTAGAATTCTATACTCCATTAGACTAAACTGAGCAAATGAAAGCAACACTTATGAAACTTCTCCTATGTGCTGGTCACCATCCCATGCTCTGAAAAATTAAAAAAATATATCTATCAACCACACACAATAACAGGAAGATGAATAAAATACAATGTTTGGCCATAGGGAACTCAATATGCTATAATAATTCAAGAAAGGCTATACGAGAGTAGAATGGTGGTTACCAGGGGCTGTGTTGGGGGTGGAATGTTAGTCAAAGGGTACAAACTTGCAGTTGTAAGATGATTAAGTTCTAAGGACTTAATATACAGTATGGTGATCATTAATAATAATGTATTGTATACTTGAAACTTGCTAAGAGAGTAGGTCTCAAGTGTTCTCACTACAAAGAAAAAATGACAAGTATATGAAGTGATGGATAGATTAAATAGCTTGATCATGGTGGTAATCATTTCACAATGTATATATGTATACCAAAACATCACATTGTACACCTTAAATATATACAATTTTTATTTGTCAATCATAGCTCAATAAAGCTGGTGTCTGTGAAAGAAAGACTATTCTATTTGATTACTTGAGATCACTTACAAAGTGTTTTTGATAAATTTAGTCTCTGTTAGGAAAATTAAGGTATGAAAAAACATTCCCCATCTTAGCTAAGATTTGAGACTCCTCTTTTTGTCGGGAATCCTGGGAGCATCTTTCTCTTTCTCTTTCTTCCCTTAGAAGCTATATTTTCAAAGTACAATTTTGCTACAAGATGTGAAAATGTGGTCAATTGTAAGAACAGCACAGCATGACAAAAAGCAAAATGCATGGTGTAGACCTGCTGTATTTCCTTTAGCCAAAGAAAAAATGGATTCCAACTTGAGTTAGACTTCCTGGCTAGGGAAGGGGCACTCCTGTCATGTCTCATGTTACCTGGTTCCGTGGGGAAGTAGCTGAAGGGACCACCCCTGCCAGGTAAGTGCAAAAGCAAAGAACTCAGCTGTCCAATGCCCAGATCTGTTTTCTTTCCTTACATTGCCCCTGTTAAACCTGGAAGCTCTTAATTCTACAGACAGATCCACCCATCTTGCCGATGCAGATACACTTTAAAGATATCATTGTCTATCTTGTGTAATACATAAATAAACAAAATATAGAAGTCTAATCTAGGTCTTATAAAACCAATGTGTAAATTTTGACTTATTTGTGTTACACTATTAGTAATTTTAGTAGACTCTGTGCAAACATAAATATATAAATTGCCTTTTGGAGAAAAACTAGAAACATAATCTAGCTAGAACTAAGAGGCTGCTACTTCCAAAAAATTCATTTGTCAGAAATCAAGAAAAAGAAGTAACTTGAAAAGATGACAGCCCCCAGTAATATCAAAATTGTTAGGAAGGCTGATTTCTTGAGCAATTCACAAGCAGATAAACTTACTTTATTGTAAGCCTCTTTAAAATCTGCATTTCCAAAGAGACCTAAGGCTGATATGTCTTACAAAATGTCTTTTATATAGAAGTCCTTATCTTCCCAGGAACATTCTTAGGATGAGGCAGAAGAAAAGATGAAAATAATAAATGGTGCGGTCTCCTGAGAGTTTCCGCTGCTCTTCATTTCTGCTTGATCAGAAACCTCACAGGAGCTCCCTTCCCAATGTTATTTTAGTATAAGTATTTCCACATCCAGTTCCAGCTGGAAGCAGGCACTGTGGAACCATGTGAAAACTCAACGAGAATACACAAAATTAGCTCTTAGTTTTTGAACCTTAAAAAGGCTTGGGTCAGGGCAGGGTTTATTCAGAATTACTTACAAGTCCTTAAAAATCTACAGAGTCACTCTCCACCAGGGTGCCCTTAGCCCCAAACTTCTATTTTTCACATTCAACCATAGCCTCACTCTCTTGCTTGCCTCTGACCTGTTGACTCTCTGGAGCAAAGGGCCTTGGGGGATAGATACATTTTAGATGCCAAATAAGAAAAACAAAAGCCTAGACAAACCATTTTATAGAAATATCTGATATGGGAGCCCTTTGGTACCTTGGATAATTTCAGGGAAGGGGAGATGGATGAGAAGAGAAACACTTTAAGATCAACTTGGACTGATAGTAAAATCAAAGCAACTATTTATTGAAATTTTCAAAAACTCATATTTTAGTATGATTCATCATTATAAGATATATTTGTAGCCCTCAACTTTCCAACAGGCCGGCTTCCAAAAGTTTGTTTGTAAGTTGTTTTCCTGGATCTGAAAAGCCATTTCTCTTATAAACAGTGTTCTAAGTTAGTGGGTCTTGGGCTTTTTGTGTTACGAACCCCTTTCAGAATCTATTGAGGGCTATGCGCACACTCCCTAGAAAAATTTTCATATGCATATATGCCGCAATTTTTTATGCACATTTGGCAGTTTCACAGACACACTGAAGTCCTTTCCAATTAAGAACTTCTGATCTCAAATGCCAAGCTAGCTCCAATGCTGAAATCCATAGCCACAGGATGAATTGAACAGACCTTTGCACTCTGGTCTGGGAATGCAGCCACCATTTAGAATAACATATTAAATAATACTCTTATAATTATGCCTGTGGACACCACATCAGTCTCACATTAACAGCTGCCACAGCTAAGCAATGAGGTGAGAGTATGATAGTATTCCTACCTTATCAGGGTGCAAGCTTTGATTTTACAGGGTTGGGGAGGAGGGGTAGGTGTATGTGTTATAGCTGGGGCAGATACTTGCCTCATTTCTGAAAGTTTCTTTCTGCTCTTTGAGAAACACTCCTCACATCCAGGTGCTAAAGCTGGAGAGACATTTGTTCAGCAGTTTGGTTACATATAAGTCAGCGGTGCCTATACTATGGGCCAAACTACATACAATGGAGTATGTGAATTATGTAACCCTCTTTCCTTAGATTTCTCCCCTCTTAGGAATCTGTGAGTTAAAAAGAGTAAATCTTCGAGCCAGTAAGAGCAAACTGTCTTCCAAGGGTTTTTGAATGTGAATGTTTACAAAATCTCTTCATAGATGATGTAGACAATCATTACCTTCCCCACTTTTCAGAACATTTATTTTAATACATAAATATCAAACAAAAAACTCTATCTTCTTTCTAGAATGCAGTTTACCCTTGAACAACACAGTTCAAACTGCACAGGTCCGCTTATACATCAATATTCTTCAGCCACTGCCACCCCCAAGACAGCAAGACCTACCTACCCCTCCTCTTCCTCTTCCTCCTCAGCCTACTCAACATAAAGACCACAAGGATGAAGACCTTTATGATCATCCACTTCCACTTAATGAATAGTAAATATATTTTCTCTTCCTTATGATTTTCTAAATAACACTTTCTTTTCTCTAGCCTACTTTATTGTAAGAATACAGTATATAATACATATAACATACCAAATATCTGTTAATCAACTTATGTTATTGGTAAGGCTTCTGGTGAACAGTAGGCTATTAGTAGTTACATTTGGGGGGAGTCAAATGTTATATGGAGATTTTTGATTGCACGGGATATGAACCCCTAATCCCAATGTTGTTCAAGGATCATCTGTACTTTAAAAATAAAAAGGCTGGCATATCCCTTGCTGCCTTATGGTGACTCTTGTCATAGGGTGCCTAGGGGCATCCGTTTAGGAAAGCCTTCTAAGTCCCATGCCTAACTATCTTGTCTGCATTGTGAAGCCACAATATCAGTGTTCATGGTTCTTGTAGGCTGTTGGGAGAGCAAAGTGTCATTCTCCATACCCTGAGTCTGACGGCTGCTCTTGTGCTCTCAGTATCCCCAGAAACCAATTTGATGTCTCCTTCTGAGCTTGCTAGTGACAGCAGTCAAGGCCTAACACCCAGTCACACCACAATGTCAGCCTCACTGTCCTCCTATGATCCTTTCAGCTCCATATTATGAAGAGATCAGGGCATATGGTGAGTTTGCCGGCTTTCCAAAGACATTTTCCCAGTACTTGGTAATATAAACTCACAAACACACAATCTCCTAGTAAAGTCCAGATTCTGAAAACTTGGCAACAACTTCAAATTCATCTATCTCATAACTCCACATAGGATATAGAATCAGAAAGACAAATTGGGAAACTGGGTCCAAAGAATAGCACCACGATAGATTGGATTATTCTATAGCAGATATTCATGCTCCATGCTGCCTACCGAGTTTAGGCCATAGAACTTTCTTTGACCAATGGAATGCCAGTGGATGTGAAATGAGCAGTAGTTTTCAATGTGCTGTGTGGTTTGCCCCTCTCTTGTGCTCCTATGATCCACCCTGAGGAGAACATGCTCCGAGGGCTGCTGGTTCCAAGAAAAGGTGGAGAAATGTTGAGCAGACCCAAACCCAATGCTCCAAGCCCAGCCCAGCTGACCTGAGGCCTAAAACAGGTCCTCCCAGCCCACCCACAGGTCTGTAGGCAAGAGAAAATTCTTGATGCTGTAAGCCGCTAAGTTTTGGAGTTGTTATGAACATTGTTTTAATTGCTGACTAATTCACATATTAACTCATTTAATTCCTGCAACGATCTATGAGATAGCTAATGTTACCCTCTTCACTTTACATAGGAGGAAATCTCATATAGTTTTCTCTCAGTACCCTTGGGAGATTGGTTCCAGGAACCCCTCTGTTACCAAACTCTGTGGATGCTTAAGTTCCTTATATAAAATGATGTAGCATTTGCATATAACCTATGCTCATCCTCTCATATGCTTTAAATCATCTTCATATTATTTATGATACCTAATACAACGTAAATGCTATGTAAATGGTTGTTATACCATATTTTTTAGTGAATAGTGGCAAGAAAAAAATAGCTTGCACATGTTCAGTACAGATACAAATATCCTTTTTTCATTCCTGATTATATTGATGTGCCATTGGTTGAATCCATGGATGCAGAATTCACAGATAAGAAACATCAATTGTATGGCGTTAGACCAGTGTTTGACAAAACATGTTCCAATGGATCAGGGTGGGCTTAATGGGTGTGCAACCTATAAAGTCACACAGGGCATTGCACTCAGAAAGGTGTTTCACTTGGTTTAATGTTCTATTATTGCCTTCTTGAAGTTCTTAATTTTATCTTTGAATGTGCCTTGTATGTGAAATTTGAGGGGATAATTGAGTACGCATGTGAGAAGAGGAGATATGCACAATACAGATGTCCACCCCATTTCTTTCCACTTCATTTGTATACAGCATTCATGATGCCCATGAACACAGACTTCTGGTGGACCCACAATGCATGGGAGTTCAGCAAGATGCAAAGCAAGTACAGGATAATCACGTTGTGTCTGTATCTGAGAAAGTGGGGGTACTGGCAGCCCCCAAACACCTTGGTTTTCATTCAAAGTAGAACTTGCTTTGAACACAGAAAGAAAGCAGTGGTGTTTCTGCAGCTGATGCCAACCTGAGCTCTCAAGTGTATGGTGCCAGGTCTGCTTGGGACTCGACTTCACAGCAGTAGCTTTTATACCACCCACACTGGGCCAGGGAGGGAGTGGGCAGAGCAGATGCTTTCCCACGCCATGCCCTGTGACTGGGAGCCAAGCGCCGCTCCCACCCAGAGAAAGATCTGAGCAGAGGAGGTGCCTCAGCCACCACAGGCACCATAGGCACTACCAGGGAAGCCTTGGGTGACTGCCTCAGTGGGACTGAGGCAGGAGGAGAACCTTGGCCATCTGGTAGCCCTGGCCTCCCTCCATGGACCCTGGGCCACTAGACTCGACCCCAACCTGCATAATTTGGCATCCACAGTCCCTGTGCTGGTGGAACAGCCCCCTGCATGCACAGCTCTGCCTCTGCAGTCCCAAGTTCTGGCTCTGAGGCTTTTGCTGTGCCCAGGCCTGAAGCTCCATCTCTGTGGCTCCAGAGCTCTTTCTGGATCCATAAAACCACCCCTGAGATTCCAGCATTGCTGCTTGACCCTAAGACCCCACATCTGAGTCTCCACCACCGCTTCTGGGCCAGAGGACCTGCCCCAAGGTCCAAGCTCTGCCAGGGACTAACCAGCCTAAAGCCGCCATTACAGCTGGACCTGGTTTAAGCAAATACCCATAGCCCAGTCACCCACAACCACTGCCCAGATAGCCTCACCCAGCTGCCACTATCACCTCTGTGAGGAGACACTGGGCAGAGCAATTGCCCACAATGCCACCTTCTGTGGAGAGGATCTCACCCAGTCCCCAATTTGAACTTCCTACAACAATCTGGGGAACAACCCATCACCCCATATGAAGATCATACAGCACCAGTTTGAACCATGGCAATCACAGTGGAACAGAACAAAACAGAACAGCTACGCTACAGGCTCTCAGTGTGCCCACCTTTCCCGAGTTGGGTCAAGATTCCAAAGTAGGACACAAAAGTGCCATCTAGGGACCTCCCCTTCTTCTAACTAAGCAGGAGACTTCCCAGCAAAGGAGAACAGGTGCCCTGCAAATCTATTAGCTCTGAGCTGAGAAAAGAGGATTCAGGTGAGAAGAAACTCCAGGAAAAGAACCCTGGAACATAAAAAACTGAACAGTTTGACACCCCCAAGAGATCATAATGGAGCTACAGTAGTGGACTCCAATCATAAGGAAATTGCCAAAATGATACAAATGAAATTCAGAATATGGATGGCCAATAAGATGAATGAAATTAAAGAGAAAGTTGAAAACCAACAAAAGGAAGCTAAAAAAAAAATTCAGGAAATCAATGAAACAATGAAAAAGTCACTAAAGACCTAGATGACATAAGAAAAGATATAATAGAACTTCAAGAAAGGAAAGAGTCATTTAGAGAATTTCAAAACACAGCAGAAAGCTTCAGCAACAGACTAAACCAAGGAGAAGAAATAATCTCAGAGTTTGAAGACAAGGGTCTCAAGCTAACACAGTCATTCAAAGATCAAGAAAAGACAACAAAGAAAACAGAACAATCACTTAGAGAAATATGGGATTTCCTTTGGGCTGATATCCAGCAGTGGGATTGCTGGATGGAATGGTAGGTTTAAATATATTTCTTTGAGGAATCTCCATACTATTTTCCATAGAGGTTGTACTAATTAAAACCACAATGAGATATCACCTTATCCCTGTCAGAATGGCTACTATTAAAAAGTTAATAATAACTAGCATGGATGCGGAGAGAAAGGAACATTTATACATTGTTGGTGGGATTGCAAATTCGTGCAACCTGTATGGAAAAGTGTGAAGATTCCTCAAATAACTAAAAGTAGACCTACAATTCAATCCAGCCATCCCACTACTAGGTATTTCCCCAAAGGAAATGAAATTATTTAATCAAAAAGACACCTGCACTTGAATGTTTATGGCAGAATAATTCACAATTGCAAAGATGTGAAGCCAACTGAAATGCCCATCAATTCATGAGTGTATTAACAAAATGTGGTATATATATATACCATGGAGTACTACTAACTCATAAAAGGAAATGAATTAATGTCTTTTGCAGCAATTTGGATGGAACTGGAGACCATTATCCTAAGTGAAGTATCTCAGGAATGGAAAACCAAATACCACATGTACTCTCTAATAAATTGGAACTAACAAATGAGCAGACACGGGCACAGAGAGAAGTAAAAATCATTGGAAATCAAGAAGGGAGTTGGGGGGAGGACTAATTTGCAGACCCAACAGTGTATAAGCATTCCTTTCTCGCTGCATCCATGCCAACATCTATTGTTTTTTGACTTTTTAATGATGGGCATTCTGACAGGGGTAAGGTGGAATCTCATTGTAGTTTTAATTTGCATCTCCCTGATGATTAGTGATGTTGAGCATTTTTTCTCATGTTTGTTTGCCATTTATCTATCATCTTTCCTACAGCTTCTGTTCATGCCTTTTGCCTACTTTTTAAAGGGGTTTTTTGTTTTTGCCATGCTGATTTGTTTCTTTGTAGATTCTGGATTAGCTCTTTGGTGGTTGTATGGTTTGCACATGTTTTCTCCCATTCTGTGGGTTGTTTATTCACTCTGCTGATAACTTCCTTTGCTGTGCAGAAGCTTTTCAATTTAATTAAGTTCCATTTATTTATTTCTGTCATTGCTGTAATTGCCTTTGGGGTCTTAGTCATAAAATTCTTTGCCTACGTCAATGTCTAAAAGAGTATTTCCTACGTTTTCTCCTAGAATTCTTATGGTTTCAATCCTTACATTTAAGGCTTTTGGAGAGATCAAAGATGGCGGAGTGGTGGTGACGGCCTGAATCTGCGCTCCTGGGAAGGAAGGCATCGATCCGGACCTGCCACAACGCTAGAAGACCGCTCCCACACAGGAACAGCGGTGTGAATCCACGGAGAATCAGCGTGGGACAAACAGAGCGAGTGAGATCTGAGGTGAACGAAAATTGGGAACGCGGGACAGACACTAGCCAGCGGAGCGCGGGTCGGATACACCCGCCCCCAGCCGGGGCGGGTGCAGCCTCTCGGGAAAGCGGCTTGCCCTCCGCTCCCAATTGAACAGAGCCCTGACCCAGGCCAGCACAGAATCACTGAGGGATATGTGGCGCATTGGAGACAGGAGGCTTTTTTTGAGAAATTACCTTAGAACCTCGGGGATCTCAGCTGAGAAAGCGCTTGGCGAGGAGGGACGGATCTGCCCCAGGGCAGAAAAACACAAAAGACTCCCGGACAGCAAATAGCGTTGTACCCCGTGCTGCCTTTTTCGGCAGTTCTCCAGCCGGTCACCCCCGGTGTGTGTCCTTGCTGGCCAGCCCCTGGGCAGTGGCGGTCTCTGCCTGCCGAGGAGCCGGTCCCCTCCAGCCCCGGAGCTTGGCAGGCGCCATCTTGAAAGCGAGAGCGAAACGGCTCGGGAGCCAAAAAGTGCCCAGCGGCTCTTTCTGCCGGTGCTGCCTTTTTCGGCGGTTCTCCAGCCGGTCACCCCCGGTGCGTGTCCTTGCTGGCCAGCCCCTGGGCAGTGGTGGTCTCTGCCTGCCGAGGAGCCGGTCCCCTCCAGCCCCGGAGCTCGGCAGGCGCCATCTTGAAAGCGAGAGCGAAACGGCTCGGGAGCCAAAAAGTGCCCAGCGTCTCTTTCTGCCCGTGCTGCCTTTTTCGGCGGTTCTCCAGCCGGTGACCCCCCGGTGCACATCCTTGCTGGCCAGCCCCTGGGCAGTGGCGGTCTCCGCCTGCCGGGGAGCCGGCCCCCTCCGGCCCCGGAGCTCGGCAGGCGCCATCTTGAAAGCGAAGGCAAAACCGCTCGGGAGCCAAAAAGTGCCCAGCGGCTCTTTCTGCCCGTGCTGCCTTTTTCGGCGGTTCTCCAGCCGGTGACCCCCTGGTGCGCGTTCTTGCTCGCCAGCCCCCGGGCAGTGGTGGTCTCTGCCTGCCGAGGAGCCGGTCTCCTCCAGTCCCGGAGCTCTGCAGGCGCCATCTTGAAAGCGAGGGCGAAACCGCTCGGGAGCCATAAAGTGCCGAGCGGCTCTCTCTGCCCGGCGCCCTCTGCTGGTCTCTGAACCAACGCCAGGAGTACGGGATATGCCGGGGCCGCGCTCGGGGTGAAGGGGCAGAGCTCCGCTAAGGCAAAAAAAAAAAAAAAAACAACACGAACAAGAAGAATAGGCTCGCCGAACTGTATATTTTATTCTTGGTAAATTTCTTCTGGGTTTTGTTTGTTTGTGTTTGTGTTTGTTTTTGTTTTTTTGGGGTTTTTTCTTTTTTTTCTTTCCTTTTCTTTTCTTTTTCTTTTTTTTTCCGGCGGCGGACAGCCTTGGCGGGCACCTTTGCCCTCTGGGCCTCTGGCGGCCGCGCCTTTTTGAGCGCGGAGGTTGGATCCCCACCACCCTCGGAGCTGTGCGGGTGCGCAGACGCCATCTTGAAATCCACTGCGAAACCGCCGGGGACCCAGCCGGGCGGGCGTGAAGGGGCGGAGCTGTGCTAAGGCGTAAAAACAAAAACATCTAATGGCCGCTCCGGACCCAGCCGAGCGGAAGTGAAGGGGCAGAGCTGTGCTAAGGCGTAAAACAAACAAACAAACAAAAAAACATTGAGTCGCTGAATTATATACTTCAGATTTGTGTATCTTTCTGCCTTGCGGTGTGGTGAAGTGCTATGTAGTTTGTTTTTGTTCATTTTTGTTGGCGTTTTTGGTGTTTTTTGGTTTGGCTTTTTGCGTTTCTTTTCTTTTCTTTTTTTTTCTTTCTTTTTCTTTCTTTCTTTTTCTTCTTTTCTTTCTTTTCTCTTTCGTTTTCTCCTCTTTCTTTTCTTTCTTTCCTTTTCTTTTTTCTTTTTTTTTTTTTTCTCTCTTCTCTTTCTCCTCTCTTTTCGCCTTCTAACTGGGGACCCACGGTGAGCTTCGGAACGGGCCAGGTCCCTGGCTCTGGTACATACCGGATCCTGAGTAGTCACCCCCAGGGCCGGAGATCTGCGGGCACGCAATTGCCACTCTAGGGCCCACAGCCAAGTCACTGCGGAGCAATAGGGTACCAAGAGGCTCCCTGGACGGCCCTCTCCCCTGGTCCACGGACCTTATATAGGATCCCTGCCCAAGTGTAAACACTGAATACTTCTCCAGAAGCGAGAGTGTGGAACCTGATCCCTGGGGACATTGAGCCAAGACAGACTTTTGCCCGTGGGAGCTACAGCAACTGGGGCGCTGAGCAAGCAAAGTCACTGTCCTCTCCCCATAGCTAGTATCTTGCCGGCAGATAGAGTCAGAAACCTACCCTATAGAGGAAGAACCAAAGGGAAACAAACAAACAAACAAACAAAGAGAATTTCGGTCTACTATTAGTGTGGACCCTGCCTGCCTTCTAAAAGACCACAACACAGTGTCCTAACTCACCTCTAGGATTGGACCCATCGGAAGCAGTCCCCCAACGGAAACAGAAAAATCTCTGAACAATACACAACAGTCTCCCCCTCTTGCCAAAAGAAGCAACATACCTAGACTGTTTCACAGCCTAAGAATAGAGCACAAAGAGTCCTGTTAACCAGACTAAACCTATAAGTAAAGATCCAACGACAAATCTAGATGGGAAGGGCCCAGCGAAAAAACACGGAGAGCAAAAAGAATCAAATGGAAAGCTCATCCCCAAAGAGAAATACCAGCTCCCAACCATTTGACACAAACCAGACCCAAAACACCAACATGTCACAGGAAGAATTCCAATTATGGATTATAAACAAGCTGAATAATATACAAGAATCGATGGATAAACAACACAAGGAAAACACAAAAAAAATACAGGATTTGGAGGAAAAATTCACTAAAGAAATTGAAATATTGAAGAAAAACCAAACTGAACTCCTAGAAGTGAAGAATTCACTCAGAGAGCTACAAAACACTGTGGAAAGTCTCAAGAGCAGGGTAGATCAAACAGAGGAAAGAATCTCAGAAATTGAAGATAACTCCTTCCAACTAAATAAGTCAGTCACAGAGATAGATCAAAAAAGTAAGAGAAATGATCTGAGTCTTCAAGAAATGTGGGATTATGTGAAGAAACCTAACTTGAGAGTTATTGGCATTCCTGAGGGTGAAGAAGATAACAAGCAAGGGTTGGACAAGCTATTTGAAGACATAATCGAGGAAAATTTTCCAGGCCTTGCCAATACTCTAGACATACAGATTCAAGAAGCTCAAAGGACCCCTGGGAGATTCATAGCAAATAGGAAAACACCACGCCACGTAGTCATCAGGCTGACCAAAATATCCACTAAAGAGTCACTTCTCCGAGCTGTAAGGAGAAAGAAACAAGTAACTTACAAAGGAAAACCCATCAGAATTACACCAGATTTCTCAGCTGAAACCTTACAAGCAAGAAGAGGTTGGGGCCCCATTTTCACGCTTCTGAAACAGAATAATGCCCAGCCTAGAATCTTGTACCCAGCTAAGCTAAGTTTTCTATACGAAGGAGAAATCAAGACATTCTCAGATAAACAAAGGTTGAGGGAATTCACCAAGACAAGACCAGCCCTCCAAGAAGTACTCAAAAGAGAATTATACACGGATCAGCACAAGAAAGATCCACGAATGTAAAACTACTCAAGAGCTAAAGATGAAATTCCAGATACCACAATGGCCCAGGAGAGAAAACATCACAATGAAGTTCTACCCAACAAGCTGAACAAAAAACTGTCTCACCTATCAGTTTTCTCAATAAATGTGAATGGCTTGAACTCCCCACTCAAGAGACATAGACTGGCCCAATGGATAAAAAAATACAATCCAAGTATCTGCTGTCTTCAAGAAACTCACCTAACCTGCAAAGATGCATTTAGACTGAAAATAAAAGGATGGAAATCGATATTTCAAGCAAATGGTAACCAAAAGAAAGCTGGTGTGGCAATCTTAATTTCCAATAACTTAGCTTTCAAACCAACAAAAATAATAAAAGACAAAGATGGCTACTACATACTGATTAAAGGCACAATTCATCAAGAAGCCATGACTATACTCAATATATATGCACCCAACCTAGGTGCACCTAGATTCATAAAGCAAACCCTACTAGATCTCAACCAAATGATAGATAACAATACTGTAATAGCTGGAGACTTTAACACCCCACTGACAGTACAGGACAGATCCTCTAAACAGAAAATAAACAAAGACATAATGGACCTCAATAGAATGCTAGAACAAATGGGCATGGCTGACATCTATAGGACATTCTACCCAAAGTCCACAGAATATACATTCTTCTCATCAGCTCACGGGACATTCTCTAAGATTGACCATGTCCTAGGACATAAATCATGTCTTCAAAAATTCAAAAAAATAGAAATTATACCATGCATCTTCTCAGATCACAGTGGAATAAAAGTAACAATGATCACAAACAGAAACCCTCACTCTTACTCAAAGTCATGGAAGCTAAATAACCTTCTCCTGAATAATTATTCTATAAAAGAAGAAATCAAGATGGAAATCAAAAATTTCTTTGAATTAAATGACAATGGAGATACAACTTATCAAAATCTATGGGATGCAGCTAAAGCAGTCCTGAGAGGAAAATTCATATCCATAAATGCCTATATCAAAAAGACAGAAAACATGCAAATAGACAACCTAACGAATAGACTCAAAGAACTGGAGAAAGAAGAACAGAACGATCCCAAACCCAGCAGAAGGCGAGAAATTACTAAGATCAAATCAGAACTAAATGAAAAGGACAACAAAGAAACTATAAGGGAAATTAATAAAACAAAAAGTTGGTTCTTTGAAAAGATAAACAAAATAGACACACCTCTGGCTAGACTAACCAAGAGCACAAAAGTAAAATCTCTAATAACCTCCATTAGGAACATGAAAGGAGAAATCACAACCGATGCTACAGAGATACAAGATATCATCTATGAATTCTACAAAAATCTTTATGCACACAAACTGGAGAACGTGGAGGAAATGGACAAATTTTTAGAAACACATAGTCTTCCCAGGCTCAACCAGGAAGAAAT
The DNA here is from genome assembly GCF_041146395.1 of Eulemur rufifrons. Classification (NCBI taxonomy): domain Eukaryota; kingdom Metazoa; phylum Chordata; class Mammalia; order Primates; family Lemuridae; genus Eulemur; species Eulemur rufifrons. The sequence continues at coordinate 49,250,406 of NC_090998.1, forward strand.
AGAGTACCTGAACAGACCAATATCAAGAACTGAAATCGAAACAGCAATAAAAAACCTTCCCAAAAAGAAAAGCCCTGGTCCAGATGGGTTCACACCTGAATTTTACCATACATACAAAGAAGAACTGGTGCCCATCCTACATAAACTATTCTCCAATATTGAGAAGGATGGAGTTCTCCCTAACACGTTCTACCAAGCCAATATAACATTAATACCAAAACCTGGAAAGGACACAACAAAAATAGAGAACTACAGACCAATTTCCCTCATGAATATAGATACAAAAATTTTCAATAAAATACTAGCAAATCGAATCCAAGTACTTATCAAAAAAGTAATCCACCACGACCAAGTGGGCTTCATCCCCGAGATGCAGGGGTGGTTCAACATACGTAAATCTATAAATGTAATTCACCACATAAATAGAAGCAAAAACAAAAACCATATGATACTCTCATTAGATGCAGAAAAAGCATTTGACAAAATTCAACACCCTTTTATGATAAAAACGCTTAACAAAATAGGCATTGATGGAACCTACCTAAAAATGATACAAGCCATATATGACAAACCCACAGCCAACATCATACTGAATGGGGAAAAACTGAAAGCACTCCCACTTAGAACTGGAACCAGACAGGGCTGCCCATTGTCTCCATTACTTTTCAACATAGTATTGGAAGTCCTTGCGAGAGCTATCAGGCAAGAGAGCAGAATCAAGGGAGTCCAAATAGGGAAGGAAGAGATCAAACTCTCACTTTTTGCTGATGATATGATGTTATATCTGGAAAACCCCCAAGATTCAACCAAGAGACTCCTGGAATTGATTAACGAATACAGCAAAGTCTCAGGCTACAAAATTAATATACACAAATCAGAGGCATTTATATATGCCAATAACAGTCAATCGGAAAACCAAATTAAAGACTCAATACCCTTCAAAATAGCAACAAAGAAAATAAAATATCTAGGTATATATCTAACTAAAGAGGTAAAGGACCTCTATAAGGAAAACTATGAAACACTGAGAAAAGAAATAGCAGAACTTGCAAATAGATGGAAAAATATACCATGCTCGTGGATCGGAAGAATCAACATTGTTAAAATGTCTATACTACCCAAAGTGATCTACAGATTCAATGCAATCCCTATTAAATTACCAACATCATTCTTTACAGACATAGAGAAAATAATTATACACTTTGTATGGAATCAAAGAAGACCCCGTATAGCAAAAGCAATTTTAAGCAACAAAAACAAAATGGGAGGTATTAATTTGCCAGACCTCAAACTATACTACAAGGCCGTGGTTCTTAAAACAGCCTGGTATTGGCACAAGTGCAGGGACACAGACCAGTGGAACACAACAGAAAATCCAAATATAGAACCATCCTCATATAGTCACCTAATTTTCGACAAAGCGGGAAAGAATATACTCTGGGGACAAGAATCCCTATTCAACAAATGGTGCTGGGAGAATTGGTTAGCCACTTGTAGAAGACTGAAACAGGACCCACAGCTTTCACCTCTCACAAAAATCAAATCACGGTGGATAACAGACTTAAACCTTAGGCGTGATACAATCAGAATTCTGGAAGAAAATGTAGGAAAGACTCTTACAGACATTGGCCTAGGCAAAGAATTTATGAAGAAGACCCCCAAGGCAATCACAGCAGCAACAAAAATAAATGAATGGGACATGATTAAATTAAAAAGCTTCTGCACAGCCAAGGAAACAGTCACGAGAATAAACAGACCACCTACAGAATGGGAAAAAATTTTTGCATACTACACATCAGATAAAGGACTGATAACAAGAATCTATTTAGAACTCAGGAAAATCAGCAAGAAAAAATCAAGCAACCCTATCAAAAAGTGGGCAAAGGACATGAATAGAAATTTTTCAAAAGAAGATATAAAAATGGCTAACAAACATATGAAAAAGTGTTCAACATCTCTAATCATCAGGGAAATGCAAATCAAAACCACAATGAGATATCACTTAACCCCAGTGAGAATGGCCTTTATCAAAAAAACCCAAAACAACACATGTTGGCGTGGGTGTGGAGAGACAGGAACACTAATACACTGCTGGTGGGACTGCAAACTAGTGCAACCTCTGTGGAAAGCATTATGGAGGTATCTTAAACAGATTCAAGTAGACCTGCCATTTGACCCAGCAATCCCATTACTGGGCATATACCCAAAGGAAAAAAGGTCATTCTGTAACAAAGGCACGTGTACCCAAATGTTTATAGCAGCACAATTCACAATAGCAAAGATGTGGAAACAACCCAAATGCCCATCAATACATGATTGGATTAGTAAGCTGTGGTATATGTATACCATGGAATACTACTCAGCTATAAGGAATGATGAAGATACAACATCTCTATGGTTCTCCTGGAGAGAGTTGGAACCCATTATATTAAGTGAAGTATCCCAAGAATGGAAAAACAAGCATCACATGTACTCACCAGAAAATTGGTTTCCTTGATCATCACCTAAATACAAATCTGGAAACGACACCAATTGGACATCAGACTGAGGTGGGGGGTGGGGGAGGGGATGGGGGTATGCCTACACAATGAGTGCATTGCGCACCGTTTGGGGAGTGGTAACACTTGAAGGTGCTGACTCGGGAAAGGGGGGGTGGGGAAAAAAATATGAAACTATTGTTTTTAACTTGCACTGTTCACTTAATAATTTATCATGAAAAAAAAAAACTTATTTCTTATAAACAATATTTACATATTTTATTAGATAAAAAAACATAAAAATTCAAAAAAAAAAAAAAAGGCTTTTATCCATCTTGAATTAATTTTTTTAAGTGGTGACAGCTGGGAGTCCTGTTTCACTCTTATGTATGTGGCTATCCAGTTTTGTCAGCACCACTTATGGAATAGGGCTTCTTTTCCCTAGTGTATGTTCTTGACTGCTTTGTCAAATATCGGTTGTAGGTAGATGGTTTTGTATCTGGGTTCTCCTTTGAACCAATGTAACGTTCTTTTCTCATCTCCTCATTGAATTAACAAAATCTTTGACATGTATTCATTTAACTTTTGCATGCAAGTCAAGATTTAGCTTTTTAAAAAATTATCTTTAACAGCAAACTGTTTTCTCCACAGCACTTGACTGCCTTTAAAGCCTCTTGCCAAGAATGTCTGCCTTGTTGTGTTAAGATTATTTAACCCCCTACCAGTTTCCCTGATAGAGTTACATACTCTATACCCAGAATATGGTATTTTTCATATAGGTGGTACCATGGTATAACCCAACAGACTTTGGTGCCCTAGTTCTCTTCTGAGGAGTGAAACTTCAAGAAACTCTAGTTCTGCCGAAGTAATATGATGCAATTGTGTGTAAACACCCAGGATTACAGATTAAGGGAGTGCTGGGAATCTGTCTTTGATTCCAATCAAATACTCACAGCAGGAAAGGGATCCCTGCTTTACTTTAATTATATTTTGTGATAACTGGAGGGACTGATCATGATCATGTTACCAGAGTATCTCACGGGAAAGGATATGTCAACAATTGACTTGCTGGCATCTTTCCCAATGTCACTCATTAACCATAACAGTGACTCTTTCAAATTCCATTTCCCTGGAATATTGGCAAAATTCTCATGCAGATATTGCTTTTGCCTCTACTTTTTATTGTTGGATTTTAGTTAATATCTCTTAGATAAGACAAATTGGATCTGACATTTACTGCACCGAGAACTATTTACAAAAGGACTGTCTCTTCTTCAGCTAGTTTATTTAACAATCATGTGACCTTAAATGAGTTCTATCACTTTTATGGGGATCCATTCTCCAAACATTAAATCTAAAAATGTAATAATCATGCACTATTATTTTTCTTAATGTTCACTTCCACATAAGTGTATATATTTAGGGGTTTTTGTTTTTTCACAATATTAAGAAAATTGCAATTCATCTAGAAATACTTGGCAATTGTCACTTACTCAACTAGATTTGGAACCCTGAGCATTTTTTTACCAGTGACATCTGGCTTACTTAATTTCTCCTGCATGTTCTTTTTATTTAATATTTTAGGAGTTACTGGGCTCCCTGGAGAAGTCAGACTAAATATAATGTTGTTTATTAATATGGTCTCACAAAACCTAAACATGCATTTTCTTGGCCAATAGCAATTGTAAAATCAGGGCCTGAAATTTATTGTAGTTTCCAAAATTGTGTATATCTTATAGTCCAAAGGGATATAATTGTCTTTGTTGTATGAGACTTGCTTAGAGGAGTTCTCAGCAAGACCAATGTAACTATTTCTTAGATAAAATATTTAATGTTTTCTTCCAGTTTAGCCAAATGACTGATAAAGTTCACTTCTGTGATATACAATGTCATGAAACATAGATAATGCCAACATTTCAATTACAAAGAAAACTCAATGTATTCAATATCCTTGGTGTGCCAATAGATCTGTAATTGTTACTCTGAAATGATTAATTAAATGTTTTTATGTTATCTCCTTCTACCAAGGAAACTCCACTGTGATGATTAATAAAGTCACTCCTAATGCACATTTCTACAATTCGAGGAGAGAGCACATTCTTTGTATGTAGAAGGATCTATGTTAAAAGTCTGTTACTTAGCTTTGTCTTCTTAGGCTGTTTGATTGAACTTTCTCAATTCTAAATTTCTTCATCTAGTAAAATAAGAATAATATTTACCTCTCAGGGTGATTTGTTTGTATGTTTTTCATTTTTTTTTTTTGAGATCTAAGATAACAGAAATATTACATATAAGCCTATAAAACGGGGTCTGTAAAAGTTATAATAATTATTATGGAAATTTAATTTTTTTAATGGTTTTATGGGATTTGAGGCATTTATGGTTTTTCCATGTTACAAGATTGAAATCAGAGGTAATACCTTTTTAGTATATCTGTTTCTCCTGAGGGAAAACAGATCCATAAAACTTATTCAGATAGGGAAGTAGGGTATGGAATAATAAACAAATGTAGGTCATAACTAAATTACCCTGGGATTCAGTGGAAAACTTGCTTCAGAAAGGCTCCAGGCTAGATCCAAGTTCTTAGCAAAAATTTAGCACTTTCAGAACTCTCAGGGATTTCCAAAGTCCTTCCTAGCCTCTATGAAGCCAAGTAAGCAAGCAATTGTAAGAGTTAATCATTTTAAAAAAACAGAAGTCTGTTTATAGGTATAAAGCAGATAGACTAGAGAATACAACACAGTCCTTTTCTTATCAGCCCTTCCAAATCTTTGCCCTAGGATATGTGAACCCTGGAGACTCATGGTTGTGGTTGTGAAAGTTTGTTGCTACCCTGAATATAGAAATAATGATGTTTTGGAATGAGCAATTTCAGACAGATATTAGTCACCTGGTTGTGCTGGGCCCCAAGATTATGGGTTCATGAAAGGCATCAAAACACAAAGTTCGCCTTCTATTAGGATTTGAAATAATTAGAGAATTATGGTTGCAACAGCCTCACCAGCTGGGTTTTGGTGTTTTGGGTAGGGTTTTATGTAGGATAATTCCTAGCACCTGTTGGTTAGAAAGATGGGTTATACCTACAGCCACGAAAATGTATAGCCCCTCTGACATTTTTACCTTTTTTTGTTGTTTTTTCAGATTTTCCATGACATGCCATTGTTATATATTCACCTGGAACAGGAACTTTAGACCTTTGTTATATTGGATTCATCTAGAAAGAGAAATTTGAACTTTGCAAAGCACCAATTTACAAGGTTGGCTCCTGCTTTATTAACATTTCCTAGTCCATGTTTATGTCCAAGATATCTTATGGTTTCAGTTAATAAAATACAATAATAATATAAGCAATAATGTATAAATGGGAAATGAACATTACAAAGATATTTCACTCTCTATAAGACTGAAGACATATTATCTTGTTATCTTTTATTAAAAATGGGTACTAATTCAAATATAAAGATGTAAGATTCTACCATTAAGAGTTGTTCATCTAAAAATAAATAAATAAATAACTACCTTTTAGATGCAAATTCTAAGAAACTTCCCATTTTTTCAAGAAAAAAACTAAGATAAATAAAATTGATATCTAATTTTCTACATTGGAGACTGCACACAGTAATAGGCTTACATTATTCATGTAGTCATTGTTTCAACACAAATTTAACTGAGGACCTAAATTTTGGATATTTTTGCTTGTAGGAGTTTTCAGCCCTCATTGTGCTTGTAGATTGATGGGGGAGGAATCAGTATGGTTACCGTAGGAGGATTAACCTTGTTAAAGAAGCTAACATCTGCAGGCCAGTTGGGTGGTGTATGTCTTGATCTACATGAGGCAGGTATTTGATAGGGCAAACAGAGTGATAGATGGGGTGTTCATTTTCCTTGTATGGCCTTGCAGCTGAGATTAGAACAGTATCATGCGTCTGGATGACTAGTTCATCACCCATGGTGACATGGGGAGCAAGCCCCAGGCTCCAAACGAAGAACTGACAAGAGAACTGTCTGCCCAAAACAAAGTAGATTACTGGCAGGAAGTCAACAAAGAAGTCCAACAGGACAGGCTCTACTCTGCTGGCTATTTCAGAGAAGTGGAGAAAGAAAGAAGGGTGAATTTTGGGACTGGAGACCTCAGGAACCTGGATATCATCCTGAACATACAAGAAATGAGTTATGGCAGTAAGATGAATTCCGAACCCCACCATATGACCAATTTAACCCTGCAGAGAGAGACCTTGTTATGGTAAACCAGAACTCCAGCTCAGGCCTGTGCTTATAGGGAGGAACCTTGATGAAGGGTCAGGGGAATTAGGGAGCTAATAATGGCACAAAATTAGAATGTTTTGTTTTGTTTTGTTTTTCAAGCCATTTCTGTGTCTGGCAGTTAAGTGTCAATTTTATTTTGCTTCCAATCAACTGAGGTAATCTGCCTACCAACCTTCAAAGCAGTCCTTACCTTGTAAATTCTTTTTGAATTTTATAAGAACAAGAAGTGGAAAACTAGATATACCAGCATCCAAAAATATACTTTCAGCAACCAATCCCCATATACCTTCTCCTCCTTATTTCTCTTAGAAATAAAAATCATTCTAATGTGAGAAACTTTTTTGCATTCTTGGGGAAAGTTCTGATTCAGAAGCCATCTGAAAAACAACCCTAAGTTATTATTTTTTAATTGCCACATTTGCATTGAGGTTAAGTGTTTTGCTAGAAATAATCAACTCTTTCTACACAGGAATATGATTTATAGAGATAAAAGTTATAGCTTTAAAAATAACTAGGTTTAAAATTTTTGACTATAAGATCGTTATTGGATTTGCCCTCGCTGGGACCCCTTTTAGCAAATTGAATCACTATTGCTTTGCCTATCCTAAGGCTAAGAGGATATAAGCATTTGTGGAAGCAGATGTTATGATTTTCCAGAGATGGGCCATCCTAAGGAAAAAAAAAATTGCAGAGAGATATTATGTAGGCTATACTTATCCTTCATTTCACATTTGAAGAGGTTAGATAGATACGATAGTATAGACTATTGCACAGTAAATATTCACTCCCCTTCCACTGTGGTGGAGCATACTTCTAGCTCCATTAATATGGGGCTTGGCCATGAACTTTTGCTGATAGATTGTATGCAGAAGTAGAGTGCAAGTTCTGAGCCTAGCACTTAAGAAGCATTGTGTGTTTTCATTCATCCCTCTTACATTTCTGCCTTTTGTCTAGGTAGTACTGAACAACAGAGGATGAGAGCTGACCTGGAGCCAGGCCATTGGCCCAAGCCCAGACAATCTCAGCCTGGATCAGCTGAAACCCAGGTGAACCTCAAACCACCATATTTGTGAGAGCAAGAAAAATACCGTGTTGTTTTTTTGCCTCTGAGTTATGAAATGATTTAACAGTGTTATTGTGGCAATAGCTTACAGATATAATACACACACACACACACAATATTTCACTTCATGTAATTGATGAAATAAGAAAATAATACATATATTCATGATCTGAAGAAATGGAGTTGTAAAATTTTCAATGGTGGAGACATTATGCTAATAATGGTTAATATTGTAAAAAGGTGATTGCTTATACTCAAATATCAGGAAATTTGTTCAGAGCAAAGTTCTGGCTCTATGAATATATTTAATAACATCAGGAAGAGATGAAATTCCAAGATCAAAAAAAAGGGTGATAGGGAATTAGAAAGGGAGATAGAAAATATTTAAAGATGTCTCTGTAGGAGATGAATCATACTTTTTTTTTTTTTTTTTGCATTTAAGGTATATTATAAGGTACAACATCTAATAGGTCAAAATTAAATCTTAATCCCTTTATCTCCAAAATTCTCTATTCATTCTAAAATCAAAGAGTTTGAGACCTAGAAAGGACCTTGGAAATTATTTTAGTTCAGTTCTATATTTTAGAAATAAGGAAATTAAAGACAGAATAAGAACCAAACCATACCATAACAAATGAGAATAATTAAAAATCTTGACTAATTTATTAATAGATCTATAATTTGATCTCCTAATTAAAAATTAATTTTATTTCCATTATATCACATCGTCTCCTTATTTATCAATTTATATGAGATTATACTTTTCTTGACAATTTTTTTCGTATTCTATTTATATAGGAAGATTCTTTTGTGGTTGCAATATCCTGTATATTGAGACAAAGTAGCTATAAGATTGGTTTTACCTGGATTTGCAATGAAATCATGTATGTTATAATGCTCTGCGTACCACAAAAATCAGTGGCCCTCAACTTTCACTACACATGACCATCACCTGGAGAGCTTCACAAAATACTTGTGCCAAGTCCTACACTTTGAGGTTCTGATTTAAATGTTCTGGGGGTTGCCTAAGAATTGAGATTGTTAAAAGCTGCTGTAGAGAACTACAAACAAGGTTTTTTTCTTTCTTTTTAGCCTTTATTTTTATTGAATAGAAATAGAAACATTAAACGCTATAAATTTTCCTCTATATCTGTTTAGTTGCACCCCATAGTTATGATATATGTTATGTTCATTTAATATTTTTCTTTTCTTTTACCAAGCAATATCTATTAAGAAAAAATTCTTTCCCTTCACTTGATTTATAACTACAGTAAATACAGGCCTGGGCAACCAAAATTTCCTTTGAATTTTAAATGTTTCTTTTTGCTAAAATGTACATATACAAATATGTACATATACAAATATATACAAATGTACAAAATATATGTACATGATATGAAAATAAAAATAAAATAGAAATTAGTCACTTATAAAATCCATCTGAAAATAATATTTACAAAACACTGTTATGACAACTAAGTTTCATCAAACTTTTATTTTGAGGACAAATTTGGTCTCTCAAGTGTTATTAGTTCTTAAAATGATAATAAGATTAAAATTCCATTTGAAAAGATACAATTTTTTTAAAGTCCCAAATTTCTTGGTGTATTCTGGAAATCCAACATTAGGTTCATTTGAAATTTAAATTAATTCTGAAGGAACTCAGATCTGTTTTTAGAATAGGAAGCTAGACAAAAAACTTCAGCCCATGGTTCTTAACGAGTCTCTTACAGGAGGCAGCGATAGACCACAGAACCTGGTAGCACAAGGGGTTTGAATGGAAGGAAGGGAAGAGTTCTGCTTTCAGGCCTTTGGAAGCAACAGAAGGATACAGGCTCTCATCCACTGCAGTCTTTGGAAAGTCTTGTGCTGTGATGGCTTTCAAGTCATCTTCTGATGACTGGATTATTCTAACAATTTCAGCCATCATCTCATCTGGTCTTGAAGGTCTAGATCTCTCCTCCTTTACTTCTTTTACTAGAGAAGTTATTTCCTCCTTTAGGATCACATTGGTTCTCTTCAACTTTCTACATGTGTCCACTGGGCTCTGTATTTTTGATGACTCTTTGTCTAGTCTGGTATCTTCTAAAGATGATTCAATATCTAAATATTCCTTTCGAACAGAACTAAGCATATCAAAAACTTGATGGTTCATTGGAATCAGTGCAGCCAGTATTTATGCAACCTGAATTTTCCTTTCTGAAAAGTCAGCTTCTAACCTAATGCATAAGTCTGAACAAATATAAGAGACCCATCAAAAAGCCAATGATAGATACACACACCACTGACTCCCATTCAAGCTTATTGTAGGCAAAGCCTGGCCTCGTGTCATCTGGAAGCAGCTCCGCTACCACTTCTTGTGACCTCCCCAGGATCAGCTGAAAGCCAAGGTCCATGGTGGTTCACAAGGCCCACATAGCACTGAAGCCCCCCACACAGTTCCACTGGGTAGCCATAGCTCCAACTGCCTACAACAATCTGCTGAGAACCCCACAGTATTCCACCTGGAACCCCTCCACCCACCCTAGCTAGCTAAACAGAATACCTGTAGAGCCTGTCCAAACTGAGGATAGGTACATTTTTTTTTACTATGCTTTTTACCATAGTGGTCTCTCTTTTCTCTTTCTCTTTTTAATTTTTTCAATTCTAAATATTTTTATTAAAGTCCAATACGCACTGTGTACATATGTCTTAGGTGTACAATTTGATGACTATTGACAAGTTATACCTGTGAAACCAACACCCCAATCTAGATTAGAACCTGTTCAGCTCTAAAAATTTCCCTTGTGCCTCAACCCCCAACCCCAGAGACTACCACCATCCTGATTGCTATCATCACACATTAATTTTGACTGTTCTTGGACTTTATGTAAATGGAATCACACAGCAGGTAATCTTTTGTATCTAACGTCTTTCATGCAATACAATGTTTTTGAGTTTCATCCATGTTGGTGAGTCAAACAGTATTTCACAATTTTTTAAATTTCCTATTATTCCGTCTTATGTATTCTATGATTTGTTTATCCATTCTCCTATTGATGGAAATTTAATTTTCCATTTGTCTTAGATAAATACCTAGGAATGAGGAGGTGTTTTTTTTTTTTTTTTTTTTGAGACAGAGTCTCACTCTGTTGCCCAGGCTAGAGTGCCATGATGTTAGCCTAGCTCACAGCAACCTCAAACTCCTGGGCTTAAGCAATCCTTCTGCCTCAGCCTCCCGAGTAGCTGGGACTACAGGCACACACCACCATACCCGGCTAAATTTTTCTGTATATATTTTTAGTTGTCCATATAATTTCTTTCTATTTTTAGTAGAGATGGGGTCTCACTCTTGCTTAGGCTGGTCTTGAACTCCTGACCTCGAGTGATCCTCCCACCTCAGCCTCCCAGAGTTCTAGGATTACAGGCGTGAGACACCGTGCCTGGCCAAAAGAAGTAAAATTTAACAAAGAAAATTTTACATCTCATGGATTATTAAAAATTTAGTCATTATGGTTAATTTTATAGAAAAAAATGGAAGTTTACATTGCTATTTTGGATGTGGAAATACTTATTCTCATTCCTCTTTAGCCTTTAAACCGATATAGAAAAGCAGCCCCACTTAGAGAACAATACTTCAAAATCAATTTTTAAAAAATAAGCATTGAAGCCATGTTGTGCTATTTGCTATAAGAGATCTCCATTTTCTTCTTTAACTTCTGATATATCCAATTAGTTGTCCCCAAATACAGTACTCTGAATGCTATTTGAAGTGAGTCAAATCCTTTAAGGAGGAAAGCTTTGATTTTGGACAAACTGTGGGAAGCCATTTTAAAAAGGACTAGATTCAGCACACCGAATTTCACTTCAGAGTTTTTTAAGTGACGCTGTGTTTGCTTAGGCATGCTCTTTGAATGAAGCTTTAAAATAAAAAGAAAAGAAAAAACAATAACAACAGTGTTTTCCGAGCTGATGAGACTTTGTATGTCTAAAAACACTGATGAGAACTTCTAAAGGAGCAATTCAACTTCTACCTCATAGGAAGACTCCATCTGAGCCTGGAGTGGGCAACTGCTGACACATGATGCTTTCAGAATTTCTGAAACACCTATTTACCTGTTTCACCTATTTAGAAACACTTAAAAACTTAAAACCATAGAGTCTCAAGACTTAAAGAAATTTAATGATCAAATACTGCAACCAATCAATGTTTTAGCTCCTTTTTTTTCAATATCCCCAATATGTCAACAATAGCTTATGAATATCACCTCTGATGACAGAACTTCTCCCTCAAGCTCTAAATGCTACACAATCATTCCTCATAAAAACCAGCCTTATTCTAAGACATTTTCTAGATTAAAAGAAGTGTTTTATTCACATTTGTATCCTCAATGCCAAGTAAAACAAAGACACATGAGTGTAGAGTGAAGTTGGTTGAGTTTAACTGAAATGGATTTGCTTGCCTCATAGACTGCCTTGCACCCTGTTAATTGTGCACATTTTTTATTTCTTCAACTAGATTGTAAATGATATGAGGGCAGGCATCTTGTTTCATGCATCTCCATATCCTCTGCATCCCCTAGTATTGTACAATGCACATAGAATGCCCTGTATAACTATTTGTTGAATTTAAAATGTGAGTGAATGAATAAATGAATGAATTTTAGTTCTAAGCTATTCTTCCTGGGATACATTTTACACAGCTCTTCAAAATCAGGAACAAACATTTATATTCTATTTCCAAGACTTCAAAGAATGATTTCAATTAAATTTTCTCCTAACTAGGACTTTCAACACAAAATGACCTGTAAGTTTCGTAATAAGACAGCTTTTTTATTTTTGAAGATGATATTTCTTTCCTGCATAGGAATATGCAGGTTTTTTATATGTGGCTTAATGAAATTCAAAGGATTTTTATATATCCTGTTTGTCTATTATTTCAAATCCATAAATATAATAGATTGAAAATACATTTAAAGGGAAAACTATATTTACATCTTTCATGAGACTTTCACATTCTTTTTATACCCAAGGCAGATATTAAATGTACAAGCTAGCTATTGAAACTGAATGGAACCAATGTATATGCTGTAAAGTATAAAAGTCCAAAAGAGGATTTTATCTTTTCAGCAAGATAAGCATAAATATTTGGTTAGATATTTTTGAAAATACAGAAATTGACATGTAATAATGTATATTTCAAACCCTTTTTCTTTAGTTTGGCTTGATAAAATAGTACATAAACAAATTATGCCCTTTTTCAACTTCTGAGTCTGCTGCAAACTAATTGGGTAGTTTTGGACAAATTACTAAACCTTTATGGGCTTCAGTTTGCTCCCTATAAGTAGGATTTTTTAAATGATTAATGAGTGTGATGCACACCGTCTAGGGGATGGACACGCTTGAAGCTCTGATTGGGGGGGGGAAGGGGGGAGACAGGCAAGGGCAATATACATATCGTAAACTTTTGTACCCCTATAATATGCTAAAATAAATATATATATATATATAAAGTATTTAACATGAACACTATTACTTATCATTTATGCAGTCAGAAATAGCATACACTTTCAAATCAGCACTTCATGAAGCTATTTAATTGTTAAAGGAATACTGCCTTTACTAATAATAATTTTGAACCCCTTTTTTGAACTTGCTTTAAAACTACTTTGTGAGCCACTTAAAGTTAATAAGTAAATCCTTAAAATCATACTTTGCTTATTTAAAAATTAATACCCTGCTTATTCACAAGACTTGGCTATGAATGACTGAGATATTTACAGAAATCTAACCATTTGCCAAAAGAGAAATATTTTCCACCATTTGGAATAATCAAAACAATATTTCAAAAATGCAGAAGATAATTATAGAAGGTATTTTAGGCAATGATATTATTGTTGGATTTACTGTGTGCTACCCTAAGAATTTTTGAAAATGGATGCTACTTATTTGATCAAAAAATTCTATAAATACTGTACTTTGTAATAGATTTGACTATACATCTCTTATATATAATGCTTTATTATTATATCGTATTATTATACAGGGGAAAAATGAGAATATGGGATTATGTACAGTGGCTGAATATAAGAATCATAGGCATTCCTGAGGGTGAGGAAGAAAAAAACAAAAGGTCTGTAGAACCTATATAAGGGAATTGAGGAAAACTTCCCTTGTCTCACTAGAGATTTAGACATCCACATACAAGAAGCTCAAAGAACATCTGGGAAATTCATTTCAAAAAAGGGCATCACCAAGGCACATAGTCACCGAATGGCCAAAGTCCACGTGAAGGAGGAACTCCTGTGACCCAAGAGGTGAAAACATCAAATAACTTACAAAGGAAAACCCATCAGACTAACAGAAGACTTGTCAACAGAAACCTTACAAGCCAGAAGGGATTGGGGTTGTACTTTTAGTCTCCTTAAACAGAATAACCACCAGCTGAGAATTTTGTATCCTGCAAAACTAGGTTTCATAAATGAAGGAGAAATAAAGTCTTTCCCAGATGAGCAAACACTAAAGGAATTTGGGAATTTGTTACCACTAAACCTGCCCTACAAGAAAGGCTTAAAAGTTTTCTATACCTGGAAAAGAACAATTTATTCCCACTAGTGTAAAAATATCCAAAAGTTAAAACTCACAGATCTTATAAAACAGTAACACAGGGAGAGAAAAAAGCAACTAGGTAACAATCCAAAAGATGACCAGAACAGTATCTCACATATCAATAATAATATTGAATGTGAATGGTCTTAATGTCCCACTTAAAAGATATAGCTTGGCTGAATGGATTAAAACACACAACAGAAAAATATACAGTATCCAAGAAACCCATTTACCTCACAAAGATTCTTAAGACTCAAGGTAAAGGGGCTGAAAAAAATATTCCATGCAAATGGAAACCAAAAGCAAGCAGGAGTAACTATTCTCATAACATATAAAATAGACTTAAAATCACCAATGGTAAAAAAAGACAAAGATAGTCATTATAGAATGAGAAAGGTATCAATTCAACAAGATATAAAAATCCTAAAAATATATGCATCTAACACACAAGCTCCCAGATTCATAAAACAAATTTTACTAGATCTAAGGACAGAAATAAACAACAATATCATAATAGCTTGGGATTTCAACACTCCACTGACAGAACTAGACAGATCACTGAAGCAGAAGATCAACAAAGAAAGGATTTAAATGGGACCCTAGAACAAGTGGACCTAACAGACATTTACAGAACATTCTACCCAAAACTGCAGAACATTATACATTATTCTCATTAGCACATGGAACATTTAACAAGATAGATCATATGTTAGGCTACAAAACAAGTCTTGGCAAATTTAGAAAAATTGAAATTGTATCATGTGTCTTCTCAGACGACAGTAGAGTAAAACTATTAATGAAATCAATTCCAGGAGAAACTCTCAAATCTACACAAATGTTAATACATGGAAATTAAACCTGCTGCTGAATGATCCTTGGGTTATTGATGAAATCAAGATGGAAATTTAAAAATTTTTCAAACTGAATGAGAAAGGTGACATAAGCTTCCAAAATCTGTGGGATACAACAAAAGCAGTGCTAAGGGGAAAATTCATAATCTTAAATGCTTACATCAAAAAGACAGAAAGATCACAAATTAACAACCTAGTTTCACTCCTCCAGAAACTAGAAAAAGAAGAACAAATCAAACCCAAATCTAGCAGAAAAAAAGAAGTAAAAAAGCTCAGAGCAAAACAAAATGAAATGGAAACCAAAAAACAAACAAACAAACAAACAAAAAAAACCCAGTCCTATTGGATTAGGGGTTCCCTACTATAGTATGACCTTATCTTAACTATTTACATCTACAATTGCCCTATTTTCAAATAAAGTCACATTCTGAAGTATTGGAGTTAAGACTTCAACATACGAATTTTCAGGGGGACACAATTCAAGCCATAACAATATATAACAAATGTACTTAGCAAGTATTTATACGTGTCTACCATATGCCAAGATGTATTCCCAGTAAAAAACTTCATGCTCCTTTTCCCAGCCTACAGGTTCAACCCTATTTCCCACTACTCCCCTACAAATATCTTGAACTACATCCAAACTGTAATACTCACTATTCCCTGAAAAGCTGTATTTGCCCATTATGTTAGTTTCCTATTGCTGGTATAGCAAATTGCCACTTAGGGGCTTAAAAACACAAATTTATTATCTTATAGTTCTGCAGGTCAGAAGTCAGCAATGGGTCTTACAGATGTTGGCAGAGCTGCCTTCCTTCTGGAGGCCCTAGGGGGAATGCATTTCCTTGCCTCTTCCAGCTTCTGGAGGTCACTTGCTTTCCTTGGCCCCTTCGTCCATTTTCAAGGCCAGCTGCATAGCAGCTGCAAGCCTCCCCCTCTCTCATCCATGCTTCTATCATCACATCTCCTTCTGTGACTATGACCCTCCTGCATCTCTCCTATAAGGAGCCTTACATTGGGCTCACTCAGATAATCCAAGATAATCCCCCCATTCCAAGGTCCTTAGCTCACATCTACAAAGTACATTTTGCCACATAAGATAACATATTCACCAAGACACGGTTGTCTTTGGGAGAGCATTACTCTGTGTTCCACACTCATGTTATTGTCTCCATCTAAAATACCACCTCACCATCACCTCCCTTTAAAATCTTACTCATTTTTCAAGGTCAAAATCAAAGATGCCTCTTTTTATTATAAAAAGATTTTTCTGATTCTCTAGTTTAAAATGCTCTCCTCTTCCACTGAACTTCTAGAATGATTTGTGTGCAACCCCTTCCTATGCTTTCTGGTGTGTTAGAGTTGTATGTGATCTTGTCTTATCTCTCTCTGTCTACCTCTCTCCCAGCAAGCCCTAGGAGGCAGGAAATATATTTCATTCATTTGTGGATCCCCAGAGTCTCTGTTGGTTGTTTATAATTAATAGTAGTTACTCAAATTTTTTTGATTTCTTGATTATTAAGGAGGTGGTTGAGTCTGAATGGAGCCAGAATGGATTCCCTTAGCAGGCAAGGGGCAGTCCAGGGCAATGGGTTTAATTTCAGCTTACTTCAACTACTTCACCATTTTCTATTTTTTAAAGAGAGGCCCTAGATTTAGGTAAACAGCATAAGCTTTAACATCAGATTGACTGCATGTTGCATGATTCCATTTGTATTAAATTTTAGAAAAGACAAAACTATGGTGATAGAAATCAGACTAGTGGTTGCTGGGGGGAGGTGAAATGATTGGCTTCAAAGGGATAAGAGGGAATTTGAGGTGATTGAATGTTCTGTGATAGATTATGATAGTTGTGATGATGGATATAATACTGTATGCATATGCCAAAATATTGAGCAAGTTAGAAACATCAGAGAAGATCTCTGCCAAAGTGGGAAAAGGAACCAAACAGGAAAAACCCAGAAAGTAAGTCTTCATTTAAAGAAAATGAAAAAAATAACGTGGGAGAAGGAGAAAGCTATGAGAAGTTAGGAGAACTTCTCTGAACGCCACCTCATTCTCGAAATTCAGAAACATAAATTCACATAAAACAAGAAAACGACTAGGTATGAAAATTTGTTTTGAGTGATCAAAGAATGAAAGAGAGAGAACAACAAATAATATCGAATGAAAAAGATGCTACATTTTGTGCTTATTAGTTACAGTTCAGCAAAACAGCATGCCAGTGCCAATGACCTAAGAACAATTAAAATGAAAAATGGCACAGTCAGAAGGAATTATTGAAAATAATGAAGTGCAAAGAAATTACCAGGGTGGACTTCCAGGAGAGGTATATTCTGAGCCAGATTTTGAAAGAAGTTATTGATCACATTGGCGGGAGCAACACTCCAGATGACAAAGAATGACATGAGCAAAAACTTGGAATTTGGGGAATAGAAAGCATGAGAAAATGTTATTGATTTTCTTTTTTCTTTCTTTTTTTTTTTTATTTTCCTATTGTTATATATTTCTTGACATAGTCTTGAAATGACACTGGAAGTCTATCTAACACAAGTCACTGTTCCCTGAAAACTTCCCTGTCCACTCATTCCAAATTGAACGCTCCAACTTCATGGAAATCTTTCAGTATGTGCCTCACAAATTAACATCCTCTTTTGTTTCCCAAATATTTAATGTGTTCAGCTATACTATTCCTGGTACAGGAATCATGCATGTATCCCTCTTCTCCACTCGAAAGGTTAGTACATTCCAGGGTATATAGCAAATACCAAATAAGACAAAAATTGGATTTATTATTAAAATTTAAAATTCACCTTCAAAACAAGTAATAACATGTTATTCTTTCAGCAAAAACATTTCCCTTTCAAGTAGAGGTTTATTTAATCCTATAGTACAACATCAGAAATGCATTGCTGTGTACTTGTCCTGTTTAGAAAATGATTCTCCTTTCCATCTCCCTCCCCACCCACTCAAAGGACTTATGTTGCTGGATACTATGTCAAGGGACTAGAAATCCACTGGAGCTGGTTTATTTGTGGAAGCATCTCTTAGTACAAGGCCGGAATACACGAGCATCAAGAATAATAGCACATTTGTACAGATATGGGAGTGGGAAGAAGATTTAGGGCAGATCCAAAAATAAAAGGTTTGGGCCTTTTTGCCTTTCTTCCTTCTGCTCATCTTCTTTGAGGGGATAAAGTGTATCTGTGAAGTGGATCCAGTTGACCTGTAATCTCTGTTGTGGCCCCTACAGGTGGCTGCAAAATAAACACTCTTCTGTCCATGTTTAGTGGTCACTGGTTGCTAGCATGCCAGGGCTTTACAAGTTGAACTTTTTTTAACCTTGAAATACATGGAGAAAAAAGGTATCCAAGTGAGTCTAACTGCGGCTAACCTCATTACTTTTGATGTTTCTGTTTGATCTGATTTTCTTTTTTTATCATTATTTATTCCCATTTATTTGATCCAAGTTTCCTAGGAGTTGTTGCTTTAAAAGACCTATTAGAACAACTTGGAATGTTTAATGATGCTGCTCTCTGGTCACTTTAACAAACTACCAGCTTGCTCCTTTATGCTGCAATATAATAGGTTTCTTCTACTCCTGTATTTTCTTACTTCTATTTTAGTCATTTCTATTGCCAAATGGTTTACTAGGAGGTTTTTTTGCCAGTCATCACAAGAGGCACACGCAGAGATATTTTTCTGAATAAGGAATGTTCTATATCTCTCATTAGTTCAGGGCAATTGGATCCTCTGTTGTGTTCAGAACTTAACAATTCACTGTTACAGTCTACTCCCACAAATTCAATTAGTAAATGGTATTGTAAAGACTCCATAAAAATGCAAATCACAAGTTCAAGCTTGCTTTTATGTTAAAAGCAAGATGTCTTTATTATAGCCCTTTCTTTGGTGACTTTTATATAAGGTCACTAGTCATCATTTGGGAATATTTTACTCTACTTAGCATTAGTCCCCCACCCAGAACATGTGGAAAAATATATCCAATATCAAATATCTATATACATGAAAATAGTCCTTTGATAAACAATATTTTCAATCCTTTAGACATATGACATTACACAGACTTCACTTTCCTGGAATAACATGTATTTCATGTGGCCATATATGTATGGCACTACCAAAGTCCTCATATGGTTAAATTAGAAAATTTCATAAATGGGGTTGGAAGATGCTATTTACTCTGCATTTTTGGAAGTAAAGGAAATAGATTGTCCCTAAATGTTCTCCTCACAATTAACAAGAAATAGTTTTAGTGTTTCTGTATCCATGCAACCAAGGACAGGGTGGCAGAATCAGTGATAAACACTGACAAAAAAATTTATCATTCAAACATGTAGTTCAAAGCATTTTTTGAGCTTCTCCATGAAAATAGGAAGAAATTCTATCCTGACTGCACATAACAAGATCATTTTTACTTAACAATTGAGTGCCATGTTTTATTTAAGATCCTTTATGATAAATTCATAATATTGAATGTCAGAGCTTAAAAGGAGCAGAAAGATCATTAATTCACCCTTTTCTTTTACAGATGGAAACTGAGGCCCAGGAATGTTCAGTCACAAACAGTTCTATAAAACAAAGCCAAGATTAGAACTAGATTCCACCTCCTAATTCATTGCTGTTTTTCTTTGACTCTACTATCCATGTAATAACCAGCTCCCTGTTTGTAGATCATATTACAACCACAGAAAATTAAACCAATTTATCTGAAACAGGTCTCTTCACAGTTCTACCCCATCAGCATGAACCCAAAGCCTTTTTTTCAAAGAAATGTTTTAATAGTTTTTGGCATAATAGAGGTACTAAAGTCCAACACCTGGTCTCAATCTCTGGTTATATTACTTACTACTAGGCTGTTTGACCTCTGGCCATTGATTTAACTTCTAGGAACCTCAGTTGCTTTATCTGTAAAGCAAGGTGAAAATATAAAACATTTTGGCCTCTTCTATTCTACTGATATTTAATAAATGTTATATTCATTGAGCTAACCATGTGCCAAGCATTATAGTAAGCACTTTGCATGCATTATTATGTCATTTTCATACAAGCCTTATCTATGTGAAAGGAAAAGCTTCCTCACTCGGAGTGCTATGAAGATAAGTTGAATTTGTATTATGGCTCATTGTATTGTTTCTCATTACTCCAAATGTGTATCTATCATCCACACAAGCGCATCAGAAATTCCTGAAATTATATCTTCTTCCAAGGAAGAGAGTTACACACAAAATAAGCACTCTGCAATTGCTTGCTAAGAAGACAAGGAATTAACACACTTGTAAACACAAAAAACACTTGGCAGCTCCTATGCATGATTGGGCCTTTTCTGCTTAGGTATATTCCCACCTGTTTCTTCTCTAGGGTCTTTTCCTCTTTTCTAGGGCTTTTTGCAGAAAGTGGGCTTGGTTCCTTTCTGTTCCTGGATTTCACAAACAAATCTGGGAGTTCTAGCTTAGACCTAAGCCTGGGACTTACTGTTATGGGGTTGGAAGGGGCAGAGGGATTCCGTCAGGACTCCATTTCTCCAACACTCAGCAGCATGTACCCTTTTCCTCTGACTCTCTTCTCTCAGCCCAGGAGACTTTAGTCCAGGGCCGAAAGCCTTACCTCCCCCATCTCAAGGTCTTCCAAGTCTCTTGCTTATGCCTGGAGCCCTTTCTGTTTCCTTTAGCACCAAGGCTTTTGAAACCCAACTAAGTAAAACCGCTTTTTCAATTTTTTCCTAACCCTTCCTTTTCCTCAGTCATTAAACCTATACTAGCTTAGTGTTTCGTTAACTGGAGGTGAAGTGGAAAGGACTGCTATGAGTGTGTGTTTGGTAGGAAAATAAAATCCTTCGTAAATAAGAGGAAAAGATTCTCTAAATTGGATAGAGGTTTGCACTGAGGAGGTTGGAACCTGGAGGTGATATCCAGGTGGATGTGAGAGAATGCTGGGATGTGTCCACAGGTGGTCTCCCTGTGAGGGGAGAGGATCATTCCATTTTGCTCTTTTCCCCGGATTGTGGAAAGAGTCATATTAAGCTTATAATTTAAAATTACTCCCCTTAAATCCCTTTCTTTCTGTAACCTTCGTTTACTTAGCAGAACCTGATATGCCAATTCATCCCTATCACTTGGAGCTGAAGAGAATGAGGCATTTAGGGCAAAAAGGAAGGCGAACTGCACACTCACTGCACAGCTGAAGGAGGCCCCGTGGCGGCAGCAACACCGTATTCCAAGAGAATAGTGGTCGTGGTGGAGCTGGGGTGGAGAGGAGCCCTTCATGCAGAGAAGTGTCTGGCAGGCGGATGGTCTAGGGTCAGACACCGGACACCCTCCCCTCTCCTGTACCAGAGGAAGTTGACCTGGACAGTTTTAGATGGTGCAAGGGCTACACGAACCACAGTGGAGAGTTGTCAGGCAGTACTCAGCCTATCCCGTTAGCTCTTCCCCATCCACTTCCCTGGAAACTTCTACTCCTCCGTGCAGACTCAGGTCATCACTCATCCTTCCTAAATCAGAATTTAATGCTTCATTTTCAGTAATTCTAAAATGCTTGGCTTATTTCTCCTACAACACATCACATTTCTGGAGCTCTTTGGGAGAGTATTGTTTTCTCGTATCTGATATTCACTAAGTATTTAATATATTCTGAATGAAAGAATGAGAGGGACTAGCCCCAAATTAGTGGAGACTGTAAGTCTAGAAACAAAGTGGTCCCACAACCATACTAGAGGCATCCTGTGTATTAGCAATAATTCGCTTGCTGCATATGCATATTTAAATTACTTAGGTGTCTCAAAAACTGCCTAAAGTTAATT
Source organism: Eulemur rufifrons (assembly GCF_041146395.1). NCBI lineage: Eukaryota > Metazoa > Chordata > Mammalia > Primates > Lemuridae > Eulemur > Eulemur rufifrons. The sequence goes on from NC_090998.1 coordinate 49,272,471, forward strand.
CTGTAATGCTGGGCTCAATTATTCTAATCAAAATCTTCAATTATCTTTATATAATACTTTAAAATGTAAAAAGAAAAAACATTTCAAAGGAAGGTGTATTCACTGGGAAAGGCCAGATTAAGCTCTGAGACAAACAGCTTTAAAGGATTTCTCACTCCCATCCCTCCTGTTTTAGGCAGATTGGCTGCAGACTTGCTCCACATCTCCTCACTTTGGCACCTAAACTGACAAGAGTATTCACCATCTCTCATGTTTTCAGTTCACTGTAATAAAGGGAAAGAGAACTCCAGGGAGTCAATAATACTGTTACTAGAAGTGATCCTAGGAAAAAGATTCTAGAACTGGCTCATTTGCCCACACAATGTCAATAAGGATCCAATTGTGGGTGATTAAATGGGGTGGTAATAAACCACCCCATTTAATATGTAATGGAGCCAAGTCATACCGCCCCATGTGAGCTGACTGTGCACACTTCTCACCCCCCCTTTCAGGGACACCATGTTGAGAGCATGATATTGGCCACGATGGGAGTATTTATACCATAGAAATTGGCAAATGCTGAAAATCAAAACTGGGTTTTTTATTTTGTTTTTCCAGAGAGTCAGATTCCCAGAACACCACTGCGACAAACCAGGGCACGCTGAGACAATCAAACGCTTCAGCCTAGAAGTTGAATACAGCATTTCTCTCCTCCACTCAGAAATCATTGTCCGGAACTAGTCACATGGTTCTGCCCAATCACAAGGGGACTTAACAGTGAAATCCATCTCTCTTCCCAGAAGGCAGACTTGAAAATAGTTTCTTAGAAACCACTAATGTCTGCCATAGCAGACCTATCCGAACAAAGTAGACATCATCAACATATGGAATCACAATTCAACACTTCTTATAAAATGTTACATGAACAAGATCTAACTTTTCTTGATCTGCTATGCATGATACAAGCACCATATCTGTTGGCTCCTTTCACTTTCCTGTTTCAGATCCTCCTCCCTACCTCTTTTTTTTTTTTTTCCACTTACCAAATAATCTACTTGCATTCAAATTCTTGTGTTAGTGTTCTCTTCTTAAGAATCTCACACTAAGACAATCGATACTAGAAGAAATCCTAGGAAGCAGCTCCTCAGGATAAGATTCTGATACTGGTATATTAACTGACCAAATGATAACAAGGACCCCTTGTGACAAAACCCAGCATGTCATAGTATCATGATTACTAAAACTCACCTGTGTAGACCGGGATGAAATTCATGTAGAAGATAATTTACTGGCTTCTGTAATATCTCTAGTATTTGATAAATCCAGGCCCAGTGGTAAGAACTGTAGATGTTGGTGTCATTAAGTACAATTTGTGTGCTGAAAGAAGAAAATGACAAGCTCAGGTCAGCCACCTACCAACGCAGGGCACAGTGTGAAAGCAAAAAGACCTCCATGGACACATATAAAAAGATGACATCTTCGGCAGCAGGAGAGCAAACTGTGCTGAAAATTGGACCTAGGATTTGATTATGAAAGAAGAATAATTACTAAAATCACTATTTCTGATGTAGCAAATTATCATAAACTTATTGGTTTAAGAAAACACAAATTTATTACTTTATAGTTCTACAGATCAGAAGTCTGACTTAAGTCTCACTGGGCTAAAATCAAGGTGTCAGAGAATCAATTTCCTTGCGTTTTCCAGCTCCTAGAGGCTGCCCACATTCCTCGGTTAATGGCCCTTTTCCTCCACCTTAAAACCAAGCAATATTGCATCTCTCTGACCATTCTTCTATAATCACATCTCTCTCTGACCACAGCCAGGATAGGTTCTCCACTTTTAAGGACACATGTCATTATATTGGGCTCACCCAGATAATCCAGCATAATTTCCCCATTTTAAGATTCTTAATTTAATGACATCTTAAAGTCCTTTTTACTATGTGTGATGGTTAATAGTAGATGTCAACTTGGCTGGTGAAGCATTGTTTCTTGGTGTGTCTGTGAGGGTGTTTCCAGAAATTGACATGGGAGTCAGTGGGCAGAGAGAGGAAGACCCACTTGGGTCTTCAGGGTCTTCACTTGGGTGGGCACCATCCAATCAGCTGCAGACATGACTAGAATAAAGCAGGTGGTAAAAGGGAGATATTCAGTTTGCTTCCTCTTCTTTCTCTCTCTCTCTTCTCCTCCCTCTCCCTCTGCCTCTCCCTCTCTCTCTCCTGGAGCAGTTTGCCCTTTCCTTCTCCTTCCCTTGGACATCAGACTCCAGGTCCTTCGGCTTTTGAACTCTCAGACTTGCACGAGCAGCCCCTGGGGGCTCTCTGGCCTTCAGCCTCAGACTGGGGGCTTCCCTGGTTTTGAGGCTTTTGGACTTGGACTGAGCCACACTACTGCCTTCCCTGGGAGCCACGCTAGTGGCTTCTATCATTCGCCAGTGTGCCTCTCATGGGATTTTGCATTTGTTATCATGTGAGCCAATTCTCCCTAATAAATTCCCTTTCTTGTATATATCCCATTGGTTCTGTCCCTCCGGAGAACCCTAATACATTATGTAAATGAATACATTCTCTCGTTCTGGGGATTAGGATGTGGATATCTTTGGGGGCCATTCTTCAGCCTACTATATATACACACCCTCAAGCCCTCAAAGATTCATGTCCATCACACATGCAAAATATATCCTCACATTCCTAAAGGTCTCAACCCATTATAGTATCAACCTCAAGGTCCAAAATCTCATCTTAATAGTATCAGCTACAAAGTCTCAAATTTCATCATCCAAATAAGGTTATGGGTGAGACTCTGGGTACAATCAATCCTGAAACAAAATTTCTCTCTATCTGTGGACCTATGCAGTGAGATAACAAGTTATCTGCTCCCAAAATATAATGTTGGAACAGGCATGGGATAACAGAGACATTTCTATTCTAAAATGGATAAAATGGAAGAAAGAAAAAAGTTACCTGTTCCAAGAAATTTTGAAATCCAGCCAAGCAAACTTCATTAGTTTCCAAGGCCTAGAAACAATCCTCTGTGACTAGAGGCGCTCACTCTCTGTAGCTCAAGGTTCTGCTCTCTGGGCCCGGGGCTCTGCCCTTGGCGTTCTTCTTCCCTTTTATGAAGGATAGCAAGAGTTTACAGCTGAGTGCTTTTTTCAACCTGTTTCCTACCACCTTTCAGGGCTGAGGCATTCATTCCCCCAGGTGCTGGGAGTGTTGGCAGCTGACAGCTCTCAGCTGAGTTCTTCTTTGAGCATTAAAGACCCTTAAAATGCTGCCGAAGGCCTTTCCTCTCCTCCCCCAGAGGCAGCCTGCATTCAATGATTGGTCAATATGTGCCACCTCTGATGAGCCTTCCCAGTCTAGAATTCCTTGTGGAATTGACTGAGAACTCTGTTGCTTTTGCATTGACATTTACCTCCTCCGCCTGCCTAATCCTACTTCTTCTACCACATATGTTGAACTAATGGCACTCTTCACTAAATTTACTGCATGTCAATCTCTGTCTCAGAGTTTATCTGTCATAAATAAGGCAACGGTGGACCCACAGCCATGGGATTCCCTATATGGCATAACCAAGAAATTATCAGTCTAAGAAAATGGGTGGGCTAACATATCAGTCTGGAGATGACGCCTTCCAGGGTCAATACATTCTTCTTCAAGATGTGTTATATACCCAATAGTAGAGGAGATAAAAGTCTTCCTATTCACCTATTGGTGTTTCTTTCACCTTCCAAATAAACTGCTTACACTCAAATTCTTATCTCAAGGTCTAGATCTGGGAAAACCCAGACTATGGAAACTATGTAATAGTAGTAAAATTGAATATTAGCAATCCCTGTTCTAAAAAGTCTGACAATTTTGCTCTACTGGGAGAGTCTCATCAGTCATCTCCACTTATGCTCCAGGCCCCCTCCATGTTGCTTTACTCACTTCCTCAGACTCCTTTCTTACTCCTCTGTTGCTCATTCTCATCGTCTTCTCTCTTATTACAGAACATTTACATTATACTCTGAGGATTTCTTCTCCACAACATAATAATCAAGATGTTCTCCTAAACAAATACTATTTTCTTCCTAAGGAGATTGGTATTAGCTCTTAAAATTACACTTTTATCAACCCGCTTGTTAAAACCAGAAGTCATTTGTTCTACTGAGGGTTACGGGAGTAAGATACACTCATCTACTTACAAATTTTTTTTTTATTTCAGCATACTGTGGAGGTACAAAAGTTTAGGTACATATTACTTACAAATTTTTAACCTAAAAGCTTTCATGGGAAGCAAAAAGCTCTATGCCATAGCACACCATATTAACTCTGCCACCAACAGATGCTGATGCTTGTCACATATATGGGGTCAGTTGGGACTTAATAACAAGAGAACTTTGAAATAACTTTTGAAAATAGAAGAACTTCTAGAAGGAGTTCCTTTCCAGAAGCATGAAGAAAAAAGTATTTGTTTACTTGAGTACAAAAGCACTTTCCTGGAGATTAAACTATTAAATACAAAGCAGGAATTCCTTTAGAGATGGGTGTGAGGGTGTCCGACAGAAAAGTAAATTTAAGAATATGTAATGGTCACGAGGAAGAGCTTGTATCCATCTTAAGATCCCGCAGTACACAAAGTTAAAACTTGAAAAAATGTGTGAAACACTGTTTTCAGCCTTTCAACAGTGGAACATACAGACTATAATCATTGAGAGAAGGGAAACAGACAATGTGAGCTCTATACTTCAACTTTCTTCCCGAAGAATTTTCCAAATAGTGATGCATGGAAATGGAGCCCAAACAGAAAGTAGTGGCCTCACAGGTCAAAGGAAACAGAGAAAGGGGTTGGGGTTACTAAGGTGGTTAGAATTTGCAGGGCAGGGCACTGGAGAAAAAAAAAAAAGCCATGGAGAAGGAGTTCTACTAGTCTAAAAAGACACACCATATATGGGGGAACATAAATATGATGGCTGAGCTAACAGCAGAGACAATGGAGGTCAGAAGACAATAGAAAGATATGGGTTTAGTGATAAAAGAAAAGAAACTGCCAGACCAAAATTGTATATCTAGAAATATATCCTTCAAAAATGAGAGGGGTAAAATTAAAATATTTTAGAAAAACAAGAGCCAAGAGAATTTGTTGCCAGCATTCCTGAGCTCTGAGAAATATTAAAGGATGGTCTTTAGGCTAAAGAGAAATGATACCGGGTGAAAACTCTACAGAAAGAAAGAAGAGCATTGGAAATAAAAAGTAAGTCAGTAATATGAAAAGTTACTGTTTTTACCTGGTAATTTCCTTGAAAGGCAGCTGATTCTTTAAACTAAAAAAAAAAAAAATGATAGTGTTATAGTTTCAGAATTACTAAGGGTATAGAAATAGGAACTGGAAAGATTCAGATGACAAAGAGTAAGTAGAAAGTACAAAGTAGGTCAGGTATATAGTGTGAAGGGGTAAAATACTGACACTAAATAGATTTTGGTAAGGTAACGATATATACTGTGAGCCGTGTATAGCTCAAAAGCCAATAAAGGAAATAAAATAGAATACTAAAATAAATAAATAAATTCAATTGGCCTAAAAACTTTCAGGATAGGAGCAAGAGAAGAATAAAAAAAACATAAAAGACGTAGGGGAAAAAACAAATAGCAAGGTGATAGGCTAGAACCTAACCATATCCATAAATGCATCAAATGCAAATTAACAAAACCCTCCCACTTAAAGCTGAGATTGTCACTACACACTTCTGTAAGAGGTGCACTTTAACTTATGTTTTTAACTTTTTTCATTTCCATTAGGCTTTTTTAAAAAAATTTAAATTTTTAATTATTATAGGTACATAATAGTTGTATATTTTTACAGGGTACCTGTGATATTTTGATATAGGCAAACCATATGAATTAACCAAATCAGGGTAATTGGTGTATCTATTATCTCAGGAATTTACCATTTCTTTGTGTTAGAAACATTCCAGTTCCACTATTTTACTTCTTTTAAAGTATACCCTAACTTATTGTTGATTGTAGTCACTTTGTTGTGCCATAAAATATTGTTCATTCTACCTACCTATGTTTGCACCCATTAACCATCCCCACTCTATTTAGCATTAACTGCTGCAGAGAAACTAGACTGAGATGGTCATTTCTTGACCCTTTATTATTTTTATCCTAGACTGTCTTGTAATGATAATTTTATGGATTGATACAAGAAGGACATTTTCATAAATCAAATACCAAAGGTTGCTGACCTAGTAATAAAAAGGGAAAGAAGAATTTGTACATATGACACAAGTCTCATGAGAAAAAATAGGCAATAACTTTGCTAACACGTTCGGAGGCTGTAAGGAGGAAAACGAAGTACTCATGGCTATTGATCTGATGAATGAAGAAGCAGTTATTCATCTTACTCAGGTAGCCATTGTTTTACAAGATAATGTCATGATTAAGAAGTACAATTTGGCAATGTCTCATGATCTTGAAATCATGCTGTTAGTCACAGCATAGCTTAACTATGTAAATTAGATGAATATGCCTGCATTTTGCCAGCATTTTAGCAAGGTCACTTAAATATGAATGATGGAAACTCCTTGTTTTCTACAAGAGCATATTTTCAGATATAGGTGCATGATTCCAAAAACTTTGGAGTCTGAATTGTGAAGAAAAAAAAAATCTGAACTTTAACTCTAGATAACATGTACCAAAGATGGGAACATAGGATTTAATCCTCCCTTGGCCATTAACTAGCTGGGTGCCCTCAGACCTCAGTCTCCTCATCTCCAAGTATAAATATTAATACCTTATCTCATAAAACCAGGCAGCTGTGCCAAATCACCTCCTAAGTTCTATTTCTAACTCTAAATTATTTCTACCTCTTGTTTCTGGATTTTCTATGATTCTGTCAAAGTTTAAGCTATTACCTGACTATATTAAACTGAGTGTGTCATCAAGTTTTATAGGGCACTTTACCATGTTTTTTGTGGGGTGGGGGTGGGGGCTAATTATTTTCTACTATAAATCCTTCCAGAATCTGCTTTTGGTTAGATCTTTGTATGCATCTTTAATTCAGCTGATTCTGTGCTTTGACTTTCTAGTTCTTAAGCTTTCCTTGAAAGAGTGTTCTCTAAAAGACCATTGTTTTGTAACATTAAGTATGAGTATATGACACATGCAATATAGTAGCTGTAGTTAGTATTTATGGTTTCAAAGTAAGAGGAATAGAATATCTTCCTGAACTAATATGAAATTTTTATTAGTGTTAATGGGAAGGGAGAGGACATAAACCAAAGAAATATATACACTAAGTAAGAGGTAGTTGAATCAGTTAAATTACCATTAAATGCAATAGATTGAAGCACTTTATTCCCATACTGCTTGTTCTTTATATGTATAGAATGGGGAAATTTACTAAGAAATTACATGAAATTAGAAAAATGTTTTTAGGTGCACTCTTAGCCACATATTATTTTTCCATGAAGAGGTCTCTTATCATAGAACTAACTGAGTCAGAAATAGAAAACATCAAATAGGTCATTGTTCTCTTGCTGGGCTGATAATGCCACAAAGCACCCTGCCATGCTTTTCATTCAGTCAAAAGACCATTACGTCAATTCTGGTGTTCCATTCATTTACTGCTTTGTTTCTCAAACTTTTATTTTGTGTATATACCTGATAAGTCTCTGAGCTGCTGTCATTTTATCTGAGCTCTTCTGGCCTGTATTGATGATTTGATTTTTTTTTCTCTCTCTCTCCTCCTCTCTCTTTCTCATTTCTCTCATTTATGCCATCCAAAAATAACACTAGCTATTAGCATTATTTTGTCCGTCTCCTTTCTTCTGCCACTTTATTTTTATTTCCCAATCTCTATCTTACTCTGTCTTAGAAACTTCTAAGACAAGCCTTTAAACAGAGTGCATATTTTCTGTCTTCACCTACAAGGCCTATATTGATTTCTCTTCTTGTCCTACTCCACACCCCAGACAGCAAAAAGATTTTCAGAATGAAGTTCTCTGTTCTGAGACAATCACTGTTGTTGCTTCCAGAGCACTCATGCTTTGAGTTAATGAGGCTTCTTCCACGTGGGGAACCTGCGGCCTTCTATTTTAATAAAATCCTTTTATTTTTATTAATACATTTTTGTTTATCTTTTATATTTATATTTTGTTTTCAAAATAAATCTAGGATTTGTCTTGCAAAATTTGGATTCGGTCAAAAAGGCCTCACTTAAAGACCTAGAAGGCCACATGTGACCTTAAGCCCACAGGTTCCCCACCCTTCTAACTCCCCAAAGGCACGTCATGCCTTTCAACTTTAAATCTTCCCACTCTCCTTTCATTTCATTCCTTGCCAAAATTTGCTCTTCTTGGATCCCAGTCTTTCAGACTCCTGTGTCTAGATTGAATCTGATAAAGCTACTTATGTCTAAGACTTTAACAATTAATAATGACTTGATTTTGCATCTTTTGCATTTTAATGATGAGTACCTTGGCCCTGAGGGGTGATCACTAATGGTGGAAATTTCAGGCACTGTGGTAAATTATGCAGGAAAAATTTGGGATCAGCAATCCTTTAGGCACCCTAGAAGACAAGCCATTTAATCATCAGTGTGGCTGGAGGTGATCATATCAAGACATGATTCCCAGATAAATGAGTTCTGATGGGAAAAGAACAAAGTAGTCACAGCCTTGCTGTAGACAAATTGAGAAAAGGGGCAGTTGTTGCCTGTGGAAGTAAGATATTGACACCACAAAGCGGTTTCTTCTACCCTGAGAAATCAAGCAGGGAAACAAACTGTTGAAGTGCTATGTTTAGAAAAGCAGGAAGAAAATGTCCTCTTTCTCAATGCCCCAGAGATGAATACCCTGAACTTGTTGTTCAGAGACAAGAGAAGGAGGACTCAACAATTTTTGAAGAGCCTGTTACATTTTGGCAGCCCCTGTGCCAAGAGGGTGGTCTCAGCCCCCTGGCTTCTAGAGGCACCCTGCAGAGGCAGAGGGGAGCTCTTTCCCAAAGTGCACCAGGAAAGGCTGCAAGCTGCATCTGATCACACATTTTCTTTGGAATTTTTCCACACTGTCCTGGGGTTTGCAATTTCCGGTATGAAGAATAGCGATTTGATTTAATATCATGGGACTTCTCATCACATAAACTTCCTAGTTTCATGCATTGTCACTTATTCCAAAGACTTAATTGGCCACCCATGGTTGTCTTGTCTCTAAAATTTTTGCCGTCTGCCCCCTGGAACCCCTGTTGCTTTGTCAACAAACTCTCCCACATCCTTGGTCTCTCCGCAGATTAAGGTTATGTGAAATACTACACAGGAAAAAACTGAAGGATGAATGTTTTAGTCAGGGTTCTCCAAAGAAACTGAACCAACAGGATGAGAGAGAGAGATTATAAGGAATAGTCTCACCTTATTACAAAGGCTGGTGAGTCCAAAATCCTCAGTTGGGCAAGCAGACTGGAGACACAGGAGAGCCGATGTTGCAGTCCCAGTCTAAAGGACAGCATGTGGAGACCCAGCAGAGCTGATGGCGCAGATGTCATGCAAAGGCAGTCAGCCAGAGAATTCACTCATGCTTAGGGAAGCTGGTCTTTTTGTCCTATTCAGGCCTTTAACTGACCAGATGAGGCCCACCCACATTATGGAGGGCAGTCTGTTTACTCAAGGTTACCCAATTTAAATGTTAATCTCATCCAAACACCTTCCAAGTCGACACATAAAATTAATCATCAAAAGTCTATCCCTTGTCACTTTGGCACCCATATTCATCTCCTCAAACCATACTTACTCTCCAAATGAGGAAATAACATGGTCATATTTCCTCCTAACATAGTTCAACTATCCTGCATACAACTGGAAATGCACTAACCCTTTCCCCAGAAGATGACACAACTTTGGAAGATGTTTACTCCTTCCACCCCTTAATTGCTTGACCCATGAATCCTGGCTATAGGAGAAACAACACTCTCTATTGGACACTAATTCAGAGCATATACAGTCTTCTGGAGAACTTTGTTCCAGCCCTACAAGGTATTGCTACCTGTCTGGCACTGTAACTGAGTTTTCAAAAGACCATCCCACTGTTCTAACAAGCCAGGGGCTTCACAATGATAAAGAACATTGTAAGACCAATGAATTCCATGAGCCCATTGCCACAGTTGATACCACAATGGTGGATAAGATATCTGTAAGTCCATGGATGGTAGTTTTGTCAGAAGCATTGTGTGCAGAGAAGGCAAATATATATATCTAGGGTAAATGTTTTTCCTAGCAAGAACTAAACACTACCCTTTCCATGATGGAAACAGTTCAATGTAATATACCTGCTAAAGGTAGTTAGCTGATCACCCCGGGGAATAGCGCCATATTGGGATTCAGTGTTTGTCTCTGCTTCTGGCAAATGGGGCACTCAGCAGAAGCTGTAATGAGTGAAAGTTCTTGTTGCTGAGCCCATACATAACCTCCATCCCAGCCACCACAGCCACTGTATTCACAAGCCCATAGTGCTGGGAAAAGGCTAATGGGTGTCCACAAAATGGATCATTCTCTCCACCTGATTGTTAAAACTCTCCTCTGTTGAGGTCACTCTTTGCTGGAAATTGACATGTGACACAAATATCTTCACATTTTTCACCCATTCTTTCCCAGTCAATGCCCTTACTTTAACAATAGACACCTTGCAAGGATGAAAACTCAATCTGCCTTGTAATTCAGTCACTCACAGGGTGAGATTCTTAATTTAGTTTTCAAGAACCTCAATCCTGTGACTACAGAAGATAAGAGTCTTTTAGGGGGCAGACATAGAAGCTTTCAAGTCATTCATGCAGCACTTGAGCTGGGAATTCAAATGCCTGAGCTCATCGTTTTCTTTTTCCACTTTATCCAGCAGCATTAGGAGGAATCAGCCAATATCATTACATTTGCTAGTTTGACAAAAATATTTAAGTCTCATATGCACAGCTACCCAGGTCCTTGCTTCTTATAAGTGTTTGATTAGGAGTATTCAATTGCAATATTTTGCCAGATCATGCCATGGATCGACTCCCAGTGCTCTCTTTACTACTGGAAATGGTCATCAATATCTAAATCTAATCAGATTAAGGAGCCAGTTCTGTCAACCCCAGAACCAATTCAAAATATTCATCATTAAGATTCTGTTCCTCTAGAACTACTCTCAATATATAAACTTGTATTAATCAGGGTTCTCAAGAGAAAAAGAACCAATAGGATGAGCACATATATATATATATAGAGAGAGAGAGAGAGAGAGAGAGATTTATTATAAGGAATTGGCTCATAAAATGATGGAGGCTGGCAAGTCCAACTCTGCAGTATGGGACAGCAGGCTGAAGTTGGAGAGTCTACAGATGGTGCAGCTAACATCCAGAACAATCTGCTGGAGAATTCACTCACTCAGGGAGGTCAGTTTATGTTCTATTCAGGTCTTCAACTAATTAAATGAGGCCCATCCACGTTATAGAGGGCAATCTCTTTATTTAAAGTTCACCAATTTAAATGTTATCTCCTCCCAAAATACCCCCCATGTTGATATAAAATTAATCATCACATTGAAGAAAAAGAATACATAGTTATTTTAAAAAATATTTCCTTCCATTTCTTTCCCTTTTTTTCTTTAATGGGATCTGGCTATCCCACAGTGTAACTGCTTTTCTTGTACTCTCTTGCATGGAGACAACCTCTCCTTATACCCTTATGCATGGAGGCAACCCACACGACATAACCATGGGACACAGAACAATGTTGGCATTCTCTTAGCAGCCCAGTGTCATTTCCAGACCATTTTCTTCCTGCTTTGTGCAGAAAGACTCTTCCCTGAAGCGTGTGCTAATAGGTTATGACACGTATTACCTCTCCACACCACTGTCAATTTCCTGCTGCTCAATCCCTCACATTCATTGAGGGTTCTGGCCCCCAACTACAGTATTTCTCCTTCAACTCAAGCCTCCCATTTCCACGACTGACCTCAGTGCCCATGATGGTGATGCATACTTAAAGAGTTTCTTCATCTCTATGCCTCCTAAAGACTTCACTTAACCCCTCTCCATCAGTCCAATCCACATCTTCAGCCTGGCCTACCCATGGAGTCCTAATTCATTATCTTTCATTATCTTTCCTTCATCTACATTCCTCATACCATAGAAACCACTTTCTCTTGTCAAGTACTAAGTAAAAACATTCAGTGAGAAAGGACACTTAGCCAAAGAGTGTGCAAGGGTGGGCACTAGATTAGAGTAAGAATGAAGTAAGCAAGAATGGACTGTTGAGCCTGGCCCTTCTGGCTCCTATTGCTTCCTCTCTCTGCTCTCTAGCTCTGAAATGCCTTGAAAATATTTGCAGATGGAGCTGAAGTTACCTTCTATTAAATCTTCTACTTACCAATCAAACCTTCTCACTTCCTTCAACCTGATAGTTCCAAAACAATGTTGCAATGTTGTTAGTTCCCTGCACAAAATACTTTAGTGGTTTAGTGGATAAGCTCTAAATCCTTACCATAGCATGCAAAGGGCTTCATGATCAGGATTCTTCCTAAGACTTCAACATTCCATAGCTACCTACTGCATACTCTGCTGCCTATTTAGTGAAGGGCTCTCACATCCCCTAATTAAATTATGCTGCCTCAGACTTCCTTATTCCCTGTGCCTGGAAACTCTTCTGTTTTTATACTTCTGTTCACATAACAAATTCCCCCTTATCCTTCAAAAACTAAAGCTAAGGGCTCTTTCTTGGACAAGTTTTTCTTGAACTCCTCCCTCTAAAGCAGAGATGAACACCTGCTCCAGGTGCTACCACTTCCAGCATAATTCCTGTCACTTTATATTGCAATTACTTGTTTGTCTATGGGTCAGTCCTCTCTCCCATATTCTGAATTTCTTGAGGACAAGATCTGTGTACAGTTGAATCCTCATCACCTAACACAGTGGGTGAATATAAGCCTACTTATTTAACTTTACTTAAAGCAAGCTGACCACCAACATGGCCAACAGACTCAGACACTTTGGGACCCTTTGCAGATGTTGTCCTGGGCCCTCTTGCCTTGTTCTTTCTCACTCCAGGTCAGTAACTTCCTGGCTTCTAATTTCTTTGGCTCCATCTCTCATCTCCCACTCTGTGCTTTCCCTTTGTCAGGACAACAGAAGTCAGATTTCCAGGGTGCTGAGGGCAGCAATTCTAACCCTCTGTGTCCCAGATGTGTTGAGTCATAGAACAAAAAGAGAAAAGGGGGCGGAGTTGCAGGGAGCTTGCTAGGAATGCAAAATTAATACCACACACCACAATATGCATAAGTCTCAAAACCATAACACAAAAACAAGCAGCCAGTTGCCTGAAGCCAAGAATTTGAGGGGAAGGAAGCCGGGGCGATTGATGGACAAACGGAAATTTCGGGAATAATGAAAGTACTGTACATCTATATTGTGTCTATGGCACCCAAGGTCTATCTTAGCCAGAAGTCATCAAAATGTACACTTAAAATAGGAATATGTTATTGAATATAAATTATAACTTAAGAAAGTGGATTTTTTAAAGATTAAATAAAGCAACTAGCCAGAAACCAAAAAAAAAGTCCATACATAAATTAATGTATGCTGTTAGAAGTCAGGATAGTAGTTTTCTGAGAGTAAAGTAAATTGAAAGGAGCTTGAGGGAGTTACTGAGGTGCTTATAATGCTTTGTTTCTTGATCTGTGTGTTCACTTTGTGGAAATTTATCAAGCTGTACATTTATAATATGTACACTTTTCTGCATTATATAATATATAACACAGAATGTGAAATTAAAAAATTCATACCACAATCAAAAACAATTTTATACCCAGGAGAACAGGAAAAATTTTAAAGTCTGAGAAAGCAAAATACTGTGCAGAATATGAAAAATGAGAACTCATTGCTTCTAGATGTATAATTTGGCAAAAAAAAAAATCTTTGAAAAACAATTTAGCATTATCTTGTAAGGCTGAACATGTGCCTGTCCTACAATTCAGTAATTCCACTCCTAAACCAGAGAGATTCTTGCATGTTTGTATCAGAAAGCATGTGAAAGAATATTTATAAAAGCATTGCTCATGGATTAAAAAAATAAAGAAAGGAAGGACAAAAAAGAAACTTTCGAGATGACCCAGCATCAGTGAAATAGATAAATTAATGGCAGCATATCAACTCTACACAGCAGTGAAAATAAAAATACAACTACTCACGTCAACAGAGATGATTTTAGGAAAAAATGTTAAATGAATAAAAGGAAGTCACAAAAGATTATATATGATTCAATGTTTATAAAGCCTCCAAATAGCAAAACAAACATGTATGCATGGGATGAAACCATAAAAGAAAGCAAAAGAACACGAAACACACAAACCAGGGGAGTGGTTACCTCTGGGAGAGGGAAAGAGAGGCAATTGGGGAGGGACATCAGGGAACTGTATTGGAGTTGTCAATATTCTAATCCTTTAGTTAGAGGGTGGGTTACCATTGTGCTTTGTAATTTGTATATGTATTATCTATATTCATTTGTATGTACAATTTTTTTTTTTTTGAGACAGAGTCTCACTCTGTTGCCCAGGCTAGAGTGCCATGGTGTCAGCCTAGCTCACAGCAACCTCAAACTCCTGGGCTCAAGCAATCCTCCTGCCTCAGCCTCCCAAGTAGCTGGGACTACAGGAGACCCCATGACACCTGGCTAATTTTTTCTATTTTTAGTAGAGACAGGGGTCTCACTCTTGCTCAGGCTAGTCTCGAACTCCTGACCTCAAGTGATCCTCCTGCATTGGCCTCCCAGAGTGCTAGGATTACAGGCGTGAGCCACTGCAACTAGCCTGTACAAATTGGCCAATGAAAATTTATCTATTTACCTGAGAATTCCAGTTCATCATGAGCACTTGCTCTTACCTAATCCTTTCCAAACTCTGGTTAAATGAAAAATACTGATGATAATAATAACATCAAAGATTAGCCCCCCCTCCCCCACACACACACAGTGAGAAAGAGCCATTAGCTAACAAACGCTATCTACCCAGTTCCAAAAGAAAGTGAGTGGAGGGGATTGACAGATAAAGCATGGCAGGGGAAGCCATAGCCCAAAATGTGTTGAGATTGGTTGTCCCATAGAATCCAGGGAATTGCCGGTGTGGTAGAAATGGGGCTGAAAACCAGGAAATTTTTTTGGACATCTCTATATAAAAGAGTCTGATCCACTTCGCCAACATAAAAGGCAAAATTAATATAAGTAGAGAATTTATTTGGGCCAAGCTTGAGGATTGCAAGCCAGGACTGTAGATTCAAGTTGCCCTGAATATACACTTGATTGGTTGCAGTTATAAGTGAATTTTTAAAGCATAAAAGGGGGATGGGGAGTGACCTGATACAAAGTTGTTTGCCAGGAATTCTCATTGGTTTACAGAAATAACATTGATTAGTGACTGGCTATTCATCGTTGAGATATAGAGTGTGGGCTATATAAAGCATCCAATGTGGCATTATTAGGTTAATGTATAGCTTCTTGGGGCAATAGCAAGCAGACTCAAGAGATGAATACATAGCTCATAGGGGAGTGGGATGTGATTGCTGTCTTATTTTAATGTCTCTCTGGGCTTGATAATTAACAGGACTTTCATTCCTCAGACAAAAGTTCTTTTCTCAACTTCTTGTCCCTCCCCAGCCCAGGTAGAAAATTCTTGGGTAGAAAAGTCGCACTGTCTGGCAAGCACAGTTTCTGAGCTCCAGCCTTGGTGAAGGGATCTCAGGCTGGATTTTCTTATTCTTACATGGGCGCCTGGGACCTGCATTTCCAGAGACTTTCTGGGTAGGAAATGGTCAGCTTCTGTGCTTTTCCCAGGGAAAGGCTACAGCTAAAGTTGATATCACTTGCCCATCTACTGTCCAGCTTTTAACATGCTGTTGCTATTTTCTCCTCTTGGCGCCGTTGCGGTTTTGCACTTAATTTTAAATTCCTTTATCATGACTTGGAAGGGAAGGGGTGGGAGCAAGGTTGCAAGGAAGTTCTGGGAAACTTGAGTATCCAGTCCCATAGTCAACCAAATGTTTAACATTTATAACAAGAAAACTAAGAAATATTCTTAAGTTGAATTGAGTTGGGGAGATAAAATATATATATGCATGTTTAGTGATTTGTTTAAAAATGAAACAGAAATGAAAATATTAGGACATACCTTGTATAGCAATGGTAAGTGTCATTTCCTGAAATATGTGAGTGTGCATTACTCAAATATGGTTTTTATTGTGGGTTGTGTTCTTTTTTTAAGTTTGAAATACATTTAGTTAGACATTGATTAGTTCCCAGAGGCCAGAATGGGATTCCAGGTGCAGAGACTCTGACAGAGTTTTCTAGATCGTGGAGCTGGAAACAGCCAGATATTCACTGGCTCTAATTCAGCTGCTAGGTCAGGAAGTAGCTCTGTGGGAGGGGAACTGTGTGGTTGGGGGACAAGGCCGAGGGTAAATTTTTACCGTATATCCTTTTATAAAAATATCACCTATTCATAAATAAATAAACACCTTTAGACAAGAGCAATAATTCTTTTAAAAAGTGTATTGATTTCCTATAGCATGTCAAGCACTTCTTTGGGGTTTACTGAGAGAGTCAACAAACTGCCCTAAGAAAGAAAATATTGCATCGTTAAAAGTCTAAGGTAGTGGGATAGTGAGAAAGCAGTATTATGTGGCGATCATAATATGTTCTAGTGACACCTGAAACCTAGAAAGCTGTCATTTATTTACTTTTATTTATTTTTGTTGAGTCAATTTCAAATAAGATTCAAATGGGATCATGCAGGGGAAGCATCCTGCAATGAGAAAAAGCAATACAATCTTAATATAAGGTTAGGCCGGGCGTGGTGGCTCACGCCTGTAATCCTAGCACTCTGGGAGGCCAAGGCGGGTGGATCGCTCAAGGTCAGGAGTTCGAGACCAGCCTGAGCAAGAGCGAGACCCTGTCTCTACTAAAAATAGAAAGAAATTATCTGGCCAACTAAAATATATATAGAAAAAATCAGCCGGGCATGGTGGCGCATGCCTGTAGTCCCAGCTACCTGGGAGGCTGAGGCAGTAGGATTGCTTAAGCCCAGGAGTTTGAGGTTGCTGTGAGCTAGGCTGACGCCACGGCACTCACTCTAGCCTGGGCAACAAAGTGAGACTCTGTCTCAAAAAAAAAAAAAAATAAGGTTAAACCTCAGAGACTTGTGGTTGAGTTCTTTAGGGGTGGGGAAAATGAGGACAGGAATGAGTTAGAGGGTGCATTTGCAGGGTTATATTTATGCTTTCATATTTTGGGATGGGATTCTAAACAGTGTCAAAGGTTGAAATTGTTTCCCAAATGTCAGAATGCTGAAAGGTCAGCGTAGTAACCCGCAGAGTTTGTGGCTAAGCCTAACAAAGCTTTCTGTTTATCACATCATCTGTACAATATTAGTTTTATCACTGTCCTTCTCACTGAGTGACTTAGACAAACGACACTCTTTTAACCTTGGCTTCCTCATTTGTAATTGTAGACACTGGACCGGACGTTCTCTAAGATTGCTTCTAGTGCTAACAGTCTATGGAATAGCCCCACCAGCCTAGGTACTGGGGCCTGTTTTCCCTTGAAATCATTTATCAAGTCATATGCATGAATCCATCCTCAGATCTGTTTATTACCTTGACGGCTGCCCTGAGACATGATACTTCCCATGGCTCCCAGATCAAAAGAGAACAATTTCTACTGGAAAGTATTTCTGGCCATTCCCAGAAAGCAGTCATTGGCATACTGTAATGGTTAAATAACGTGAGAAAAACCAGTCTACATACCACTATATTTTACTTGCTGATCTTAGAAGACCTAAAATCTGTGTCTGCACCAGAAGAGGGACTCTCCATATGCACACAAAATTGAGATCAACACCACTACATACTACCAAGCACTACGATCAGGAAGAGAATTGCTTGAACCTGTTTTTTAACACACCATAAGGCTAGATGAGACTGCTCTTGACCTCACTATAAAAACCTACCTGTAAATGGGGAAAGACATGGCATTAACAAATGTTGGAAGAAAATATTGGAATTTTAAAAAATCATCTTGGGGTAGTGAAGGTTCTTCTAAGTAAGGAACAACTTCACACTTTAAGAGAAAAGACTGACAGATTTGATCCTATATAAAGTTCTGGGGGAAAAAAAGAAAGAAAAGTGTACATTTATGTATACACAAAATTTAAAAACCAGTTAAGAGTCTTTTTATAAACAGACACTAATGTCTAGAAAATATAATAGCTTTTATAATTAAGAGAAAACAAACCAATGGAAAATGGTCAAAATATGCAAAGAAAGGATACAAATACAAAAATAGTCAATAACATCTGAAGATATTCAGCTTGATAAAAATCACAAAAATTATATAGTATTGGCCATCAGATGAGCAAAATTTAAAAATAGATAGTAACAAGTGTTGACATGTTGACATGTTGAAAAACAGGCATCCAGACATGGTAGGTATACATTAAATTGCCACTGCCCATTTGGTGGGTAATCAGTGATTTCAATTAAAATTTGTAATTGCATTCCTAGCCTAGACCCAGCAATTCTACTTCTAAGTCTCTATTCAAAAGAATAATTAATATATACACACAAAGAAAGTCATACAGTGTGTTTATTTCAGCCTTCTCTGAAATAACAAAAAAATATATAATCCAAAAATCATATGTATAGGATAATTTTAAAATATATGAATATTTATAAATAAATCTATAAATATGTAGATAAGTATATATAGTCAAATAAATTATGGTACATCTATATTTGGATAGGCACAGTAGTTAAAAGGAATGAGGAAGATGAATATGTACTGGCATGCAAAGAGCTCCAAAGCATGCCAGTGCTCTTGCAGAAAGCAAGTTACATTATATGCACATTGTATGATTATATTTGTGTTAAAATAAACATATCTAATGAGAAACCAAAGTGTATATTTCATTAAGTATGTACATGCATTCCTAGAAGTTCTGAAGGGAACCTCCCCTCTGGGTGTGGTAGAGGAAAATGGTTATTCTTTATGTACTTTTGTAAAAATAATAATATTTACAAGAAAGTATTGGTGTGCTCTTTGTATAATTTTTAAATTTGAGGAAAAAAGTAAACAATACAGAAAAAGAAAGAAAAGGCAAAGGAAGAAAAGGAAAGAAAGGGAAGGGAAGTAAAAATTCTGTGTGCATCAGGCATTGAAATGTTAGTGTAAGATACATCTGGTCTCCTTAATAATGAGTTATCTTGGAGGAGCTGCATTGACTTTACCCAGATTTCTTTTGCCAAGAGAAATAGAGCAGAGTAAATCATAGCCCAATCTCTAGAAGCAGCATATTGGATTTAGATGCTACTCTACTTACTAGATATATGATCTTAATCCAGCTACTCAACCTCTCTGTACTTCAGTGCCCTCATGTAAAGAAGGGGGAAAATATTAGTACCTACCACATGAAGTTTTTTGTAAAAATTAAATGCATAAATACTTGGAACAATATTGACACATGGAAGACACTCAATAAATGTTATTTCTCACAATTAATGCCAATGGGCACCACCTATACATTCTGGCTAATAATAAAATAAAAAGGCCTTGCTCCCTTTCCTTGCTTGGAATACAGAGAGGCAAGGCCAGGCCATGTTGGAAGCTAACCCACATATGCGTTGATCCAGGTGGACAGCACAGCACTGAGTGTATAGAGCCTATAGACCCAATAAATAAGGTTCTAAGCCAAAGAGCAAGCAGTGCTTACAATGCAGTGAAAGGTTTGTCAGTACATGTGTGACTTTTCAAGCACTTACAACATAGCAGGATCTCAGTAAATAACCATTGATCAACTTGGTAGCAAAGTTATAGTGCAGCATATCTATTTGAGTGCAAATTCTGGTTTGCAAGCCATGTGATGTTAGACAAAAGCTTTAATCCTTCATTTTCTCATCTGAATAAATATGGACTCATTTAAAATAAGCTGGCTTATTTTAAAATTTGAAAAAAAACTCAATTTCATGAGTACCACTGTTTGTAAAGAAACCTTATGACTAACTGTAAGTGTAAACATAGGACAAAGAAGCAAGAGTTCAAAAGTTCTTTCCACTTTTGGCTCTGTTGCTGACTTCTTTAGTGCCCTTTAAAAGGTCATTTAATCAAAGAAAATATTTATTAATAATAGAAGTCTGTACCCAGAGCATCCACTTGCAAAACAACTCACCGTGATTATACATGGACTTAATTTAAAATTCTGAGACTTCTGCTTGGTGTTCTATGAAGTAATTAAGCTGGGAATTTTCTCAGGACTTTCACTTGCGAATTTTGGGTTTGTCTAGGTCCTCAGAGTGTTCCATCCCTATAGGTTTGCATTCCTTGGACAGATCACTCATTTTCTAGTTCCTCTACTCTGACCCTCCCTCTTTCCCAAAATTTCAAAGAGAGTGGTTCTTATTTAAAATTTGCATTGGTTGACTGAAAGGAATAGAACCATAATGACTTCTTCCCTGATATTCCATATTTAGTTATTTGTCTTAGATTAATGCCAGTTGACTCACCAAACTTCCTCTTGCAAGTGACTGTGAATACACACCCACCCCATCCTTCCAACAAGAAATGTCTCTACCCAGTCTGAATTCTAAGAACACTTTGTCTCTAACCACTTAAGATATATATAATTTTTTACCCTACACTATAATGACATGTCTTCCCTGTCAGCTTATGAATTGCCTGAAGAATCAAACATATCTTTACAGCTTCATAGGCAAAATATAATACTTTACAATAAATTATGATAGAAAAATAAAGAGAAAGCCTACTCTGAGATTTGTCATGTCTAGTTGTCTTCATCATGCTGCTATAACAAAACACCTGCAACTGGTAATTTATAAAGAACAGAACTTTATTTCTCACAGTTCTGAAGATTGGAAGTCCAAGATCAAGGCACTGGTAGGTTCAGTCTCTGGTAAGGGGCTGGTCTCCGCTTCCCAGGTGGCACCTTGCTGGGGTGCCCTCACGTGGCACAAGCCAGAAGGGCAAAAGAGGAAAAAAGGGCCTAGCTAATTCCCTCCAGATCTTTTATAAGGTTGCTAATCCAATTCATAAGGGTGGGTTAATCCCATTAATCATCTCCTAAAGGCCCCGCCTGTTTGGGTTTACACATTGGGGGTTTAAGTTTCAACACGTGAATTTTGGAGGACATATTCAGACAATACCATTAGGATAATTTTAAAATTCAGGATTGAGTTTTCTAGTCTTTTAAAAAATACCAATGTGGGCTGGGTGCAGTGGCTCATGCCCGTAATCCTAGCACTCTGGGAGGCTGAGGCAGGAGGATCGTCTGAGCTCAGGAATTCAAGAACAGCCTGAGCAAGAACGAGACCCATCTGTACTAAAAATAGAAAAAATTAGCTGGGCGTGGTGGTGTGTGCCTGTAGTCCCAGCTACTAGGGAAGCTGAAACAGGAGGATCACTTGAGCCCAGGAGTTGGAGGTTACAGTGAGCTATGATGACATCACTGTACTCTAGCTGGGTGACAGATCGAGACTCTGTCTCAAAATATATATATATGATTTTAAAATATCAATATGATTGCATACTGGTGACTTATTTTTTAATCCTCATAGTATTATCTTGTTATTGGTTGTAAGACTTAACATATTATTTCAAACTAATAAGCTCATAAGACCTAATATTTTATTTCAATTTAATGGTTTAGAGGAAAATATAAAGAGATTATTTATTTTATAAAGAAGTCTTAAAAATTTTGTAGTAAGTCTTACATAGTATGCACGCATGTATGTACAGGTACGCATGTAAATAAAGAGCTGGCCCTGGGAAATATTTTAGAGTTCATTATATTCTTTTTTTAAAAGCAACTTTCTTTGAGCACTTACCATTGTTTATATGTGAGGCAGGACTATAATAATCCTTTCTTATACAATATTTGATTATGTTTCAAAGTTATACTAGCCTCATAAACTGGGTAGTTTCTTCTCTTTTACCATTTCTGGAATGGTTTTTATAAGGTATGAATTATGTACTTATTGCAGATTTGAAAAAAATAGCCCATAAAGCTGTCTAAAATATAGGCTGAGGTAAATCTAACTAATAATGTATTTATTTAATGGTCGTCTCTTCAGATTTTGTTTCTTTTCAGTCTATTTTGATAATTTATATTTTTTGTAAAATTTTAAAATTTTGTCAAATTTTCCAATTTATTTTCAAGAGTTTCTTAAAAGATTTAATCTATTTTGTCTGCGTTACATCTTATTTTTATCACTACTTTTTATATTTGGTTCTAACATTTTCCTTAATCAGAAACAGACACACATTGCCAGAGATTTGTGTATTTTATAAATATTTTCAAATAGCCAATTGTTGGCTTTGGTGATTATACCTACTGAGGCAGAATTGGGTTCAAATCTGGACTGTGTATCTTCTAGCTTTGTGACCCTGGGCAAGTCACTTAACCTCTCTGTGCCCTAGTATCCTCCTTTATAAAATAGGGAAAACAATAGTATCTATCTCATACAGTTATGAGGATTCAATGGGTTAATTTGTATAATTAACACAGATTAATTAGGATGGTTTAATAGTTTAAAACTTATATTAAATAAATATGTATGCTTTTCTCTTGCTAATCTGTCTTTTGTTAGGAGGTCGTCAGCTATGAACCTAGGATGGATGAGGAAAAGATTTTTTTTTTTTGCCCTACAATATGTTGAATTAAAATTAAAATCATAACCTTGATAGTTCTTCTCATGTAATTTTAAAAATTAAAAAAAGATCTTATGAATAATTTCAAAATTAACTGTGGCCCATAGCCAGAGCTTCAGATTTGTATTTCTTTCATTAAGCCTGAGGAAGGAAATTTTGGATGAAAGGGAAATTAAAATTAAACAGTCAATAAATATACTAGAAAATCATTCCCAATAAGAAAACATCAATTTTTTTTCTGCCAGTAATTTTGGGTGTGAGTCGAGTGAAATGAAGTAGAATAGAAAAATAAAAATAAAATCTAAGAGATAGATTGGTATCTTTAATATCAAGCCAAGTAAATCTGGCTATATTCTCAGGCAATCTGAAATAATGAAAAACTATTAATTTAGTGATGTGACATGATTTGGGTTATATTCATCCATAAACTGTAGGAATGATCTGAATACAGAAAAACAAAAGGTAGGCAGACCAGTTAGAACGCACTGAATTAACATAGGTGAGAAAGAGCAGAGCCAGATTTAGGTAGAGACTTGGGAAAAGGGAAGAAAAATTACTGAACTCTTCCTTTGTTCCAGGCAACGCACTACACATTATGCATGTATGCCGAATTGCTCGCAAGAGTCCAATGGAGCAGTTAGCTTTATTATCCCCTTTTTACAGATTAGGAATCTGAGGCCCAAAGAGGTTAAATGACTTACCCAAGGTCACATACCTTAAAAATGAAGTCCTAATGGAAGTAGAACAAAAAGTCGTAGGAATTAATTAGATGTCAGAGTGAGAAAGAAAGATGAATAAAAGATGAGGCCCAGATTGTCAGCCTAATTCAGTTTGGTGGTAAAGTTAACATAAGTGGATGAGTTGGGAAAAAGAGCTGGTTTAGATGGCTGATGAAGAATTAGTGTTGAACTTGATAAGTTTATGCTACTGGTGGGTCAGCTTGACAGAGAAGTCAATGCAATTATTATATGGTTAGATTTAGCTTTAGCATTTCGTTACTGTTTTCTTTTGTTTCCTGTGGTTTTATCTGTTATGAATTGTTGGTCTTCTTTTATATTAATAGGATTTTCCTTTAGAATTCTATTTAAATTTGCTTAGCTATATCTCTTTGTATTATTTTTAGTGGTTGCTCTAGGAATTGTAATATACATAACTTTTCACAATCTATTTAGAGTCAATATTGTCCCAGTTTACATAAAGGATAGAAACTTTAAAAGTCACTTTAACTGCCCAACCCCTCCTTTTTCCTATAGGTGTCATATGTGTTTCATCTCCCTACATTGCAACCCTGACTAAAGCCATAAAAAAAATGGGAAATTCACCAGAGCCATTAGCTTCCTCCAAGTATTAACTACCATCTAGCGTCTACCTGCTTTTGGTCACTTTCAAGTGCCTTCAAACAGTTTTTAAATCTATTTTTTCTAAAGTGCTTAGTTTTGCCTCTGCTTTGATAGTAGCTAATTAACCATACAAAAATAGACTACTTTAAGAGATCACTATTAATTAACAGATTGGAACAGGCCAATGAAGATGTGTAGTCATTTTTCCACGTGCCTATAAAATAGGCTAGGATTAATGGAGTAATGGATGTTAATTTGGACTCATACGTCAGCTACATCATTAGAACCTTTATTAGAAGGAAATTTTACAAGAGATATACACTCTACAGAGTAAAAAATTTCTTTTTTCTAAAACTTTCTTAGAAATGTTGACTTTCCACAGCACTGTGGAAAGCACTGAGGTGCCTGTGTAGAGCTATGACTGTAACCAGAAAGGAACATTCTGTGAGATGGATGAATATGGTTGTGACATGAAAATAAAAATTGTCTCCTTAGTTCAGATCTGAACCCTGATCAGTGTAGGGGAGGAAACAATGAGTTTCTCTCTACCCTTCATAGTTTGCTCTTGTTTATCTGTCTTTAGTTACAGGGATCCCCGCAGATCCCTGTTAACAAGGAAAAAACAACAGACATTTATTAATATATATATTTCTTGTATACATGGCAGATACTCAGATAAATGAGTAAATTTGAAAGAGGTAGCTTTGAATCCAGACTTAAATACCATCTTTAGCTGAAACAAAGAAAGAAAGAAAGAAAGAAAGAAAGAAAGAAAGAAAGAAAGGAAGGAAGGAGTGTGAGGGATCAGTTATGGGGAGGTGACCAGGAAAAGCATAGTAAACAAAGTTAAGGTGTGTGATGCAGATTTAAATCAGTGCCTTCTCCATTGGTAAGAATGTCTAGTGATTTAGAGCCATCCTTCTCTTCCTAGTACAGAGATGGGGACATTCTTACCAATGGAGATTTCTTTTATAGATATAAATTTCTCTTACAAAAGTGTAACTTCTATGTTTTTAAGAAACTTCTCTGTTTTTAAGATTCGCCCATGTCTACAGTTTCTCAAAATAATTCTTATGTCAAAAAGGTATATTTTGAGGTGGCATGTTCTGTTCTCCTATACCAGGATCCTCTTTCTGATAATAACAATAAGGAATCATTTCTTATTAAACATGCCTTAGGAAATGTTCAAAGACCTGTTGAAAGGCAAAGGGTTTGGGGTTTTTATGGGACTTGGGATCTTTATGGCCCCAGGCTTATCTTACTTTTTGTTTGTAGATATTGGGCATAGTTTCACAGGATATTCAAAGCAAGAAGGCTCTAAATGGCCTCTAAATGGCTAAAAAATATGCCTATTTGGGCTTTGTTTTAAACAGTTTTATATGTAAAAGTTTGAGTTTTGCTCTGGTGCTCAGCCTGTAGTGAAGAAATAACCAAGGGGCCAATATACACAGGCCATCCATCTTAGTCCATTTTGTACAACTATAACAAAATCCACAGACTGGGTAGTTTACAAGGAACAGAAATTTATTGGGCTCACAATTCTGAGTCTGGGAAGTTCAAGATCAAGGGGCCACATCTGCTGAGGGCCGTCACGCTGGGTCATAACATGGTGGAAGAAGGCATCACATAGTGAGAGCGAGGGGAAGGGGCCAAACTCATCCATTTATCAGGAGCTCACTCCCTTGATAACCTGCTCCCTTGATAATGCCATTAATCCATTCAGGAGGACAGAGCCCTCATAACCTAATCACCTCTTAAAGGTCTCACCTCCCAACGGAGTTGCATTGGAGATCAAGCTTCCAACACATGACCTTTGTGGGACACAGTCAAACCATAGCACCATCTTTGGCTCATTAACATAAAAAATTCATATTACTCTGTCAGCCGTAAGAAATAGTGGTACCGATTTTTGTTTGCCTTGAATTTATTTAAGATGTTCCACAAAAATACCAGTTCAGGCATAACAAATATGATAAATCAATCATTAAAAATGGAATGAACACAGGCTCTGAAGTCAGACCTAAAGTGTGACTCTAGGAAATTGCTTAGCATTTCTTAGTCTCAATGTCTTCCTCCGTGAAATGACAATAATAGTGCCTTGGCTTACATAGCCATTATGAGTATTAAACATGATTATATAAAGCAACTAGCTTAGCATTAGTGCTCAATATGTTTTCATTTCCTTTTCTTTTTATCATTATTTTTGCTTTTTCATATTTCCTTAGTCTTTCTTGGTCTTCAACTCTCTGAAGAGCCTCATATTTGAAGTCAGTCTTCATTTAACAACCCCTTCATGCATACTGTCTTGAATCAAAGAGATAATTGTAGTTGTTACATTTTTGACCCTTTCCAGCAATATCATAAGTTTCTTGAGTTGCAAAAATCAAGATTGCCCAAGGGATTTTGAGTAACAACCACTAACCTAAGTTCAACTCCTTGTACTTGGTATTATTTCATTACTTTTAAAAAGATATGTTCTTACTGATTTTGCACATAGGTAGGACAATGTTTGTGTGCACTTTCTAATATAGGTTCTGATCAGGGCCACAGTTTTGTTGCCCTTCTTAGCTATAGCAGAATATTCAGCTGGGAACAGAGTTTCTCATAATTCAGAATCTGTTCTGGGTAATAACTGAGGACTTGAGGCCTCTCACCTTCAAATATAACCGCAATTGTTTTTCTCTAAGTGTCCCACTTTTCTTTCCCTCATTGACACATGTCTAACACTTTTCAGTCCACTCCCACTCTCTTGGGATATTCCTGTCACTTGGGTGTTCCCTTTTCAGAAAATGATGTATTCTACATCCATGGAAATTACACTGTATCTCCCACTTCCTCCAGTGCCAAAGGAACCTGTAAATGATACTTAAAATCCATCTGGGCAATTAAATAATATTCTCATCCTGTTTGTTCTTTGTAACCCATTCAATCCATGACTAAATAAAATGTCCCCTGATCCTATACATTTATTCAAAAATATTTTGAGTACCTGCTATGTACTACGTACTATTCTAGGTGCTGGAGATATAGAAATGAATTAGACAGAAATCTTGATCTCATATATTTTAGTTTTTAGTAATATGAGACTTACAGTAAACAAGTCAACATAAAAAATAAATGAGATAATTTCAAATAAGGATACATGCCTATAATGTTGCTGTCTCTGATGAGGGAAGAAAGGATCAGAGAGGAAACAAAGAGTTTAGTACATTTCAGGGCTCCTCCTCCTCCCCCAGACGAATCCAGGATGGGATATTGGAGATTATAGGACCTTAGACAGATCTGAAGATTTAGGAGAATAAAAAGATGATCCATGTCCCTTTCCCAGATAGGGCACAGGAAAGAGGCAAGATCACAGAATTTTCCCTGTATTCTGTGTGTCTCAGGAGCAAAAGAAATATAATTTGTGATATCCACACAGATGATCTGAGACATGCCCACAGGGTCCTACGTTCCCCAAGATGGTTCATAAAAAACCAGAAATGCAGAGAGAGGCACCATTACAGTGTAGATCACTGGTAGGCTGAAGCGGCCTTGTAATTGAGGTATGGAGCTTGACCTTGGGAGATGTTCATTTTCTACTTTGGAATCTTCCATTTAACCCCAACTGGTATGGTATACGAAACAACTCCTATGTCCATTTAAAAAAAAATTCACTACTACATTTGCACATAGCACTAAAATAGAATGGAAAAACTGGATAAAACCACTGAAGAATTGAAAGTAACCCTATGGATATAATTAAAAGCAATAGTTGCCCAGTGAAACTTCAGCTCATATAAAAGTGCATGTGAAATTGACCTTTATAAGGCCAGGCTCCTGTATACTTTCCATGACTTTCACACAAAAAAAGGCTTGTGGTTTTTGTTTTTTTTTTTTTTTTCAGTCCCCTTTAGATTTTCACAAAGCTTTAAACGTATGAATGTTTGCAACCACCCCACACTCCCACCTCAATGACCAATGTTCATGTGCATTAGATTAACTCAGTCATGTCCAGGGGTGAATAATTGTTTGTGATTTCACAGATAACTGAGTTTCTGCGGGGCTGAAACTAAAATACCATTATTGGAGCAAGGCCGTGGTAGAAGGCTGGAAGGACACAGCGCCTCTACCCCAGGAGCACTGAGTCGCTTGCTATTCTCTTCCTCTCTCTCTTCCCTCTTGATTCTCCAGTCTTGGAAATGTAATTTTTTTGAAGTCTAGTGAAATACTACTGCTAAAGTGAAAAATTCTCAGAAAAACCATCTAATATTCATGGGTTGCACAGACTTAAATGTGTGTGGCTTTTGTTTGCTTCCAGAAGAAAAAAGAAAGATACTAAAAGAAAACTAAACATCAAACAAACAAACATCAACTCCTGAGAAAATAGGAAATGAATATGATGAGTGGGAGAACCAAGCCATGGGATTAGAAAAATGAAATTGGATTTATCCCTTAGAAAAGAAAGAGGAAAACTGTGGGAAGGACAATGACATGATTATATTTGTATGTCAGAAAACACTTAAATGTGTGTGTTTTTATTCACTGTCCTTCAGAACCAAGAAGGTCCCTTGAAACATATTTCATCTTTTTTTTTTTACTTATAAGCTTAATATTATTATTATAGCTAATGACTGTGTTTCTAAATATGTACAGTTTTTTTACACATATTTCAAAGTTATAAACTCTGGAAATACCCAAAGATACTACTTTTTAAATATGCTTTTTAGAGAAGCACTCCAACACATGATTCAACAAGTTGTAAAGACAAGTATGACAGGCTGGTTATGGAGAACACCGTCCTCCTGCTAGGGACAGCAATAGAGGGTGTCATTGTTAAGACAGACAGCTGCCTGCATGCTCAGACTCTGGCAGAACTCACGATCAACCACAGAAAGCAGGCAGTGGACCTAGTGAATGTTAGAATCAGCATATAAGAAACACAAATGAAATTTAGGTATGAGTTCAGGCCCTTTGCCTCTAGGTGCCTGAAGTATAGGTGGCTGAACTATGTTCAGGTTTCCGCCAATTCTGTAAGTTGGCAAAGTCTAAGCCTTCTCTTGGGGTTTTATTAACTTTCCACAGACTTACTATCTCTTGATTTCTTCTGCCTCCTAGTCCTGGCAGACTGTGTTGATTCAGATGCCAAACAGAACTCTTCACTGTTCTCTGATAAAACCATTCCTAGCATGCATTTTGCAAATACTATATACATGGGAATCACGAACAGGTCAATATTATTATGGAAGATTTAGCCTTCAACCTTCTCTTTTAGTCTTTCTCTCACTTCACCTTCTTCTTTATTTCCAGAATAAAGTGAATCCTTCTCTATGTCTCATGTATAGCAACTAAGCAACTATTTTTATTGCTTAAGAATGTCTTGGGGCCGGGCGCGGTGGCTCACGCCTGTAATCCTAGCACTCTGGGAGGCCGAGGCGGGTGGATCACTCGAGGTCAGGAGTTCAAGACCAGCCTGAACAAGAGTGAGACCCGTCTCTACTAAAAATAGAAAGAAATTATATGGACAACTAAAATATATATATACAAAAAATTAGCCGGGCATGGTGGCGCATGCCTGTAGTCCTAGCTACTCGGGAGGCTGAGGCAGTAGGATCGCTTAAGCCCAGGAGTTTGAGGTTGCTGTGAGCTAGACTGACGCCACGGCACTCACTCTAGCCCGGGCAACAGAGTGAGACTCTGTCTCAAAAAAAAAAAAAGAATGTCTTGGGGTCTCATTCTTCACAGCAATGATCTGTTGAAGCATGCCTCCCATACAAATAATCTGTTCCCCAAAAGAGAGCCTCTGGGGGGTAAAACTTTCTACCTTATTATATAAATATTCTCTATACATCACTCAAGTATTTACTAAGCTGCTAGCATTGCCAGACACTCTATTATGTGCCTTTCCCTACTTTCAGCATTGGGGATGTTGGGGGATGAAGACAGGCAAAACTGCTGTCCTCAAAAAGCCAATGTTCCATGTGTAGGGAGTGGGGAGGGATGACTGATGACAAACACATACATGCGCAAACATATGTACAAATATAATGTAATTTTACGTAGTGATCATTACTACCCAGATGATGCAACAGTGTAGCGGGACAAGGACTGACTGGGAGTTGGGGGGGGGTGTGCTGCCTAAGGCTGCTACAGAGGTGGGAAATTGGGAAAGCATTTTCAGGGGAGGGGAGATTTGCCTTGAAATGTGCATGTTGAGCCAGTCTTACAAAGGTCTTGGGGAAGATATTGCAGGCAGAAAAGATACCTAGTACAAAAGTCCTAAGAAGGGAATGGTTACATCATGGTTAAAGGACAAAGAGAAGACCCTTGTGGGTGGACAGTCGTGAGCCAGGGAGAGAGAGGGAAGAGATCAAACTGGGGAGGAAGGCAAGGCCAGACACAAGGAGGCTTCCAGGCTACAGCAAGGAGTTGAAGTATACTCCAATTGTAATGGAAAAACACTGGAAGATTTTAAGGAGAGACATGACACAATATGAGTGTTATTTTTAAAAATATCACTTCAGTTGCTGTGTGGTGAAAAGAATATAGGGAACCAGCAGAATCCAGGAGTCCATTTGAGGGGCTGCTACAGGATCACTTGGATGGGAATGGTAGCAGCAGAATTGGCAAAAAGTGGCCAATTGAGGTTATGCTTTTGTGCTGGGTCTTATGAAGCTTGCTGATAGATTGTCAGATGGTGAGAGATGAGGGGATGAACAGAATCGAGAACTCCAGGATCTTCCTTATATAACACAGAGACAGAAGCATGATAACTGGTGTATCTCACACCTCGCTGTAGCA
This sequence comes from Eulemur rufifrons, assembly GCF_041146395.1. Taxonomy (NCBI): domain Eukaryota; kingdom Metazoa; phylum Chordata; class Mammalia; order Primates; family Lemuridae; genus Eulemur; species Eulemur rufifrons. The sequence continues at coordinate 49,303,283 of NC_090998.1, forward strand.
AAGCCATAGTTTGTTTTTTTTTTTCTTTCTTAAACTCCTAGCACGCAGAAGATTCTGCTCAATGCTATCAGAAAGCCCATGACTGGATATGGTGCATGAACACGTACATGATTATGAATGTGCAGTATATAGCATACTCCGAGTCTGGGGTAGGGGGCACGTTTTCTGGGATTTGTATGAAAATATACTAATAGATTAGGTGAGGATGACTGAATTCATGCTTTGAAACAAGAAATACATACACTTTTATTAAATAGCCACATAGTTTAATAAACACATGGACTACTCTGAATATACACAGTGGAGTACCAGCTACAGATAAAAGATCAGTCTGTTCTGGCGCAGCCTGTATTCTCTTTCTTCTTATGTATCCACATCTTGCTGACTCCTCACATGTGCTCATGTTGTTCCTGCATTGTGAAGATGAGAGTCCTTGCTTTATGTCTCTAGGTACTTACTCAATTCTCACATAAAGAACAATCTATTTTCATTGTGTTTCTAAGGGTGCTTATCTTCTCCCAACTCTTGGAAAAATTGCTCCTACCAATTTCTTATTCTTCTGTAGTGCCTTTTACTGATGGGTGAAGTTCTAGCCTTAACCTTTTAGTAAAAATGCAATATCCATTTTGGTGCCTCATCTGAAAATGGAATTGCAACATGAACTGAAACACTAATACTTTCTCTCGGTACTTTATCATCCTCTCTGGCTGCCAGGCTATGGTTTCCACTATTTAACCCTTTTCTGCCTTTTTAGTGTAACTGGTCATATGAAATATATTAAAAGACATTCTTTTAGTATTTAACTAAAGATTATACACACACAAACATATGTACACACATATGGATAGATATATAGATATAGATAGAAAATTCTAATTCAGAAAGCTTCTAAACAAAAAAGAGGAGTGTACACTGAATATGAATAAACTGCTTTAACTAAAAACACTGTGGTTATAAAGCAGCAATGAAATGCTGCCAACAATGTCTAAAAATGTCCCAGCTATGAACTGACACCTGCTGGACACATAACCTCAACTCTGACACGAAAACGTGATGTGGCTAATTCACTAAAAAATATCACTGAGAGCAAAACAGACTCTGGAATTTTTTCACTTCAGCACCCATAAAGATCTCATTACTGCTGTTTTGACAACTGGATCTATTTCAGAGTATTTTTTTATTGTTCCAGGATCATTTGCAGATATTCTCTTCTTCCATTTGACAAGTTCTTCATATTAAAGTGGCATTGGGTTAAAAGTTCTTATCTCATTTTGTAACTATGTACAGGAGATACATTACTTGGTGGTGGTATTGTCTTAAGTGACTTGGGAACTTTCATGGTTTCCTTTCCACAGAGAGCCTGGGTGGACACACTCCAGGGATGCAGAGTGTGTTTCCTGTTCTTCCTCTTCCCTTCCATCATGAACCTTCTTGCACTTCTGTGCCCAATTTCTGTCTCATTCCTAATACCTGGATTCTGTCTCCCTAACATATTCCCATCAGTACAATATTCAGACTATATTTCTGGCTTTGTATTTCAAATTTTCTCTTGGGTCACCCTGTATTTTGAGGTGTAATCAGGGCTCCCCATGACCTAAATCAGGTCATCCACCCTAAGTTCACTCTTGTCTGAAAAAGAGTTCAGAAATCATATTTTCAAAGGCCTTAGGTGAGGCAACCTCCTCTTCTCTTCAAATACCTTCCTCACCAGTTTACTAGTATCAGCAATTAAATTATGCCATAAACATAACATTATACCATAATATCATGACATTTTCTTGTCATTTCAGAATCTTTAATACTTGCTAGAGTTTGAATTATCCCAGGCCTGGCATTTTCAATAATCTAGGAGCAACTTCTGATAAGGAAACAAAACCTTGGGACTGAGTTGAAGGGCCAGTATCTAGGACACCAAGCACGTGTGCGTGAGCGCGCTCAGAATTGGGCTGCTGTTTTTGTCTCCAAAACACAAAGTCACCCTTTACTTTGACGCAATTTTTTGTTCTCAAAAAAGTACAAAATTAAATAGGTCCCATTTTTCAGTAGAAATAATTTGTACAAAGAAGCTGAAGATGGTTGAATCTCATTGCTAAGCATGCAGGCAACATGATTTCTTAGGAAAAGAACTAGCAAACTGACGCTGATTAGGCACCTGGATGTATCAGGAGCATCACAAACATTATCTTAATTTTCCCAGCAACCATAGAAGGCAGTTATTATTTTTCCCAATTTAGTGAGGAAGAAACTAGGCAAGGTCACAGATCTATTAGCGGCATAGCCAGGATTCAAACCTGAAACTTTCTGACTCCTCACCTCATGTATTTTTCACATTCTATATTCAAAAAGAGACTTAGTACAGCTAAGAGTTTAGATTTTGAAGTCAGACAGACCTGGGTTTAAATCTTCCCTCTTCCCTTATTAAATTTCAGGATAACGCTATTTACCTATGAGCCTTGTTTTACATTCTTCTTCATATTGTATGCCAGTTTTATATACTTTCCATTTCATTATAACTTCATTTCAACTTGATGTCTGTTATTGTTTCCATTGCCCATTGTCCATATGTCGTCATAAGTATTATGTCCTCTCTTTTTATCTACAATTATTAATATCATCATTGTGTCAAATTCAGAATTAATTGTTGGCATCTCAATGGTTCTGAAATTGAAGGGCTGGCCATTTTGGCATTACTTCAACTGTCATTTTCATTCATGCTAAAGAATATTTCATCAATAATTATTTCTTTAAAGAAATTATCACATATTTATGGCATTTCTGTATACAACAGATGCTTGTGGAGTTTATGCATGAATATGTCAAAATAAAGGAGCCATGTCAAAATATGGCTCCTTTATCTCTAATATTCAGGGCACGTTTAAAGTGGCTGGCTCTTGAAGAAATCAGTTCTTAGTTGGACTAATAGATTATGAAAATATGCTCTCCCTATAAAAATGTCTATTCTTCATCTAAAGATTTTTGGTTAAATGTTTACTTCCAAAGAACAGGATTGTTGATATGGCATGGTATAATAATGACCAATAAATATATAGCACTAACCATATGCTGGGTACTGTTCCAAGTGATGAAGTGATGTATATATATGTAATTTATCAAAATAACCCCATGAGAAAGGTACTATTATTATTATTATTACCATTTTACAGAGACGTTGACTTGCTCAAGTCACATGGCTAGAAAGTGGTAGGGGTAGCATTACAAATCAGAAACAAAAGGAAAATTATTCAACATATTATATTAGGACTATTATTTTTTTGCATAGAAAAAATTAAATTAGATCTCTATCTTAGTAAGCCCAACTAGATTAAGATCTACATGTGAAATACAGAATTTTAATATTAGAAGAAAATATAGAAATATAGGAGAAATTAGAAGAAAATTTCTGACCCTGGTGATAAAGAAATTTTTGTTTTACAAAACAAAAAAATTATAAAAACACATTTGATAGATTTTACATCAAAACTGAAAATGTATATTCAACAAAAAACACATAATTAAAGTTGAAAGCAAGGGACACAAAAAGGAGATGATAACTAAATTTATATATAGAATTAAAATTTTTTTTATTTCAATAGATTTAGGGGTACCAGGGTTTTTTGTTATGTGAATGAATTATATAATACTGAAGTCAAGGCAGAATATTTTTTATTAATAACACCTTCAAAAATCAGGCCCAGCGTGGTGGCTCATGCCTGTAATCCTAGCACTCTGAGAGGCCTAGGCAGGAAGATTGCTTGAGCTTGGGAGTTCAAGACCAGCCTAAGCAAGAGCGAGACCCCACTGTCTCTACTAAAAATAACAAATAATACTAAAATTAGTATGGCTTAATCCAATATTTCTTTCTTGCTCATATAATCATGTAATTCAGATTTTTCCTTATCATCACATATCCTTTCTCAATGATTCATCCAGGGATTCAGACTCTTTTCAATCTTTAAAATTCAACATCTTCTATGGCATTGTACTCTGCATCCAGTCAACAAAGGGGAAAAGAGAATGCTGAGGGAACACATCTGCTTGTTAAAAGCATTGGTAAGAAGTGACTTTCAGTCATTGCATTGGTAACAAATAGAAGACCACACGTAAATAGAGGAGACGTTCAGAAATGTCTGGTTGAGCAGCCATTTCTCAGTGACAACTCTAATCTATGAAAAGCAAATCAGAAATTGTAGCAAACAGCTGGCCATCTATAATTTTCACCAAATTTAGCGTCTTCCTATAAATGGAGGTGGGTCGGAGAGTGGGAGAGTGGAAGAGGGACAAAAGGATATAAATTAAATATGAGACAGTTAATAATTGTTAGTTCTGTAAGTACAGGCATACCTCATTTTACTGTGCTTTGCTTTTATGCACTTCTCAGATATTGCACTTTTTACAAATTGAAGGTTTGTAGGAACCCTGCCTGGAGCAAAACCATCAGCACCATTTTTACAACAGCATGCACTCACTTCATGTCTCTGTGTCACATTTTGGTAACTCTTGTGATACTTCAAACATTTCCATTATTATTATATCTGTTATGGTGATCTGTGATCAGTGATCTTTGATGTTGCTATTGTAATTCTTTTGAGGCACCGTGAACTTCGCCCATGTAGGATAGCAAACTTAAAAAATGTGTATGTCCTAACTGCTCCACCAATGGACCAGCCATCCCCCCATCCCCCTCCTTCTCCTTGGGCCTCCCTATCCCTGAAACACAAGAATACTGAAATTAGGCCAATTAATAACCCTACAATGGCGTATAAGTGTTCAAGTGAAAGGAAGAGTCACATGCCTTTCACTTTAATTCAAAAGCTAGAAATACGCCGGGCGCGGTGGCTCATGCCTGTAATCCTAGCACTCTGGGAGGCCGAGGCGGGTGGATGGCTCGAAGTCAGGAGATCGAGACCAGCCTGAGCAGGAGCAAGACCCCGTCTCTACTAAAAATAGAAAGAAATTAGCTGGACAACTAAAAATATATATAGAAAAAATTAGCCGGGCATGGTGGCACATGCCTGTAGTCCCAGCTACGTGGGAGGCTGAGGCAGTAGGATCACTTAAAGCCAGGTGTTTGAGGTTGCTGTGAGCTAGGCTGATGCCACGGCACTCACTCTAGCCCAGGCAACAGAGCGCGACTCTGTCTCAAAAAAAAAAAAAAAAAAAAAAAGCTAGAAATATTTAATAATTAGGCTTAGTGAGGAAGGCATGTTGAAAGCCGAGATAGGCTGAAAGCTAGGCCGCTTGCACCAGACAGCCAAGTTGTGAATGCAAAGGAAGAGTTCTTGAAGGAAATTAAAAGTGCCACTCCAGTGAACACACAAACGGTAAGAAAATGAAACAGCCTTATTGCTGATATGGAGAAAGTCTGAGTGTTCTGGATAGAAGATCAAACCAGCCGTAACCTTCCCTTAAGCCAAAGCCTAATCCAGAGCAGGGCCCTTAACTGTATTCAATTCTATGAAGGCTGAGAGAGGTGAGGAAGCTGCAGAAAAAGTTTGAAGCTAGCAGAGGTTGATTCGTGAGGTTTAAAAAACGGACCAATTTCCATAACATAAAAGTACAAGGTAAAGCAGAAAGTGCTGACATAGAGCCTGCACCAAGTTATCCAGAAGATCTAGCTATGATCATTGATGACAGTGACTACACTGAAAAACAGATTTTCAATGTAGACCAAACAACCTTATAGTGGACGAAGATGCCATCTAAGACCTTTATAGGTAGAGAGGAGAAATCAATGCCTGGCTTCAAAACTTCAAAAGACAGGCTGACTCTCTTGTTAGGGGCTAATGCAGCTGGTGACTTTAAGTTAAAGCCAATGCTCATTTACTATTCTGAAAATCCTAGAGCCCTTAAGAATTTTGCTAAATCCATTCTTCTTGTGCTCTATAAACCTATTTACAGCATGGTTTACTGAATATTTTAAGCCTGCTGTTGAGACATACTCAGAAAAAAAGATTTATTTCAAAATATTACCACTAATTGACAATGTACCTAGTCACCCAATGCACCCTAGTGACTCCATCGCTGATGGAGATGTACGAGGAGATTAATGTTGTTTTCCTGCCTGCTAACACAACATTCATTCTGCAGCCCATGGGTGAGTAGGAATTTCGACTTTCAAGTCTTCTTATTTAAAAAATAAATTTCAGTTTTATCATTTGATCCAGCAATCCCACTACTGGGGATCTGCCCAAAGGAAAAGAAGTCATTTTATAAAAAAGACACCTGCACTCATATGTTTATTGTGGCACAATTCACAATTGCAAAGATATACTAACAACCTAAGTGCCCATCAACTAATGAGTGGATAAAGAAAATATGGTGTATACATACCATGGAATACTACTCTGCCATAAAAAAGAACTTGCAGCAACTCAAATGGAACTGGAGGATATTATTCTAAATGAAGTAACCCAGGAACAAAAAACCAAACACCGCATGTTCTCACTTATAAATGAGAGCTAAGCAATGGGTATGCATGGTCATAACAGAGTGACATAATAAACTTTGGAGACTCAGGAGGAAGGGGGAGGGTGCAGAATGAAAAATTACCTATCAGGTACAATGTACACTATTCAGGTGACAGGTACATTAAAAGCCTAGACTTCTCCACTGTACAATTCATCCATGTAACAAAAACCATTTGTACCCCCTAAATCTATTAAAATAAAATTTTAAAAAAGAACAAAAGTAAGTAAATAATGAATTTCGTAAGGCTGCCATAGACAGTGATTCCTCTGATGGATCTGTGCAAAGTCAGTTGAAAACCTTTTGGAAATGATTGACCATTCTAGACACCATTAAAACATTTGTGACTCATGGAAGGAGGTCAAAATATCAATATAAACAGGAGTTTGGAAGAAGTTGTTTCCAGCCCTCATGGATGACTTTGAAGAGTTTAAGACTTCAGGAGAGGAAGTAACTGCAGTTGTGGTAGCAATAGCAAGAGGACTAGAATTAGAAGTGGAATCCAAAGATGTAACTGAATTGCTCCAATCTTATGATAAAACAGTATAGTGTAAACATAACTTATGCACTGGAAAACCAAAAAATTCATATAACTCATTTTACTGTGAAAATTTGCTTATTGCAGTGGTCTGAACCTGAACCCACAATATCTTTGAGGTCTGGCTATATATAGTTAAATACTCATGATATTTTTCTCAATTTTAAAATTTTCTTTAAGGAAAAAAGGTGTTCTATAACTGCCAATGTAACAACATTATTACATAGGAACATCACTGTGATTCTATTTTCGGGTTCAATGCAGTGGCACCAAGTCACAGTAGAGGTTGTGCTATAATGAGGCTATTATGGAAAGCAGCACAGTGAGACAAATTGATAGTATTTGAGATCAGACCTGGGCTTGAATTCTAGCTCTGCTACTGCACCACATGACCTTACCCACATTATTTGACCTCCCTGAGCAAGCAGGAATAATAAATGTATTTCTTAAATTGTTGGAAGGACCCAGTAAGATCTTATGTAGAAATTGCTTGCAACATATTAGGGATTTAAAAATATCAACCCCTTCCTTTTGGGGTTGTCTAGTAATTACTTATAGAGCAGCAATAAGGGGGATTATACATCTCTGTATCTCTTTTTGTATACCACAGTGCTGGGGTTACAAGCTCACTTGCACAAACCGTTCCCGTTAAATTGTTCATGTTTTGTTCTGGAAATCCAATTTTCTTAATATTTGTGTTGTCTAGTTTAATTTTTCTTCAATTTCCTTCATGTGGCTTGTCTTTATGCATTTGGTTTTCATAATACAGTACTGAGTTGTCTTCAGTTGTTTAGTCTGAAGTCTCCTGTGTTATTCGCGTTGATAGCTTTATAGCTCTTCCCTTGACACATTTTTCTTTCTTCGTTACTTAAAATTGTCCTGTATCTCATGGCCCAATGTTCCTCATTTGCACGTCCTCGTTGTCCAGGCTGGAAAATATTTATGTCTGCCCAAGCCAAAAAAAAAATCATGGAGGTGTTTAGACCCTAATTACTTGAAGGGCACGTGATGCATTCAGCCCAGGTAAGCTCTGCCTTTTACAATTAGCTTCCCGATAACTAAGATAGTCAGCTGGAAAAACACAATAAAATACAAGTAAGGTCAACCCGGGAAGGCTACTCCAACTTCCTTTGTGTTGTTGGGGGCCAAGGGGTTCCCCTTAGCCCTCTGAAGTATCCCTGAAAAATGAATTCACAAAAGGCAGACCAATTGGAGAAAAGTCATACAGATTTATTTAACGTGATCCGCAGAAGCCTTCGGAGTGAAGACCCAACCCCCCATGAGGTACAGAAGCTTATATACCATTTTGAGGTTACAGAAAGAATGAGGGCTTGGATCCTGGCGAAACAGGATGTGGGAGGGGAAAGAAGAGGAGTTCTGTTAAGGTATAATAAGTGTTTACTAAGGAGAATTCAACGGGCTTGAAGCACATACAGTGGTCTGGCGCAAAGTCTATTGGGCCCACAGAGCGGACAATGGTTTGTAGTAAAAGTCTGTCCAGGATTGTTGGCAGACTTTAGTCTTCCTTCCTGTGATAATGGGTTCAGTTAATGAAAACTCCAGGAAGAGATCAGAAATAATTGTTTTCTTCTTTGTCAGCTCCAGATTTCCAGCAGATAAAAGAACTTCAGAGAATCCTATGCTTTGGGAGAGCTAACGGGGTGGGGGCAGGGAGATCAGAGATACCTCGAGGCGTCTTCCTCAGTTCAGCAATGTACAAAGCACTGTATTTTAGGGTATTGGTTTCTGAGCTCCAACAGAGTCACCCAAGTAATCATGTAGAAACAAAGGCTGAAGTAGTCCTGTGTAACCCACAGGACTAGCCCTGCCTGGCTGTGCTGATAATCACAGGGGGTTCACTAAACAACCAAGGCCAGAGGAGTCCAACATAAGAAACAGAACAGAAAGATGAGACACTTGTCTTCCTAATTCTGATTTCCTCTCCTCTCAATTTCAAATGCCTATAAATACATTTTTTCACACAATCACTCTTTTGTTTATTCATTTGTTCTTCATTTCAAGAAACACACAGTAAATACTATTATAATTATAGGCCAAGGATTTGCAAATTAGTTAACTCAACTCTATGTCCTAGATAAACTTAGTGAACTGGAAAGATAACCAAATAAACCAAGGGTGGTCTTGCAAGTATGTAAATTTAAAGAGGTGGGAGAGAGTAGGCAGCAGGGAGGTTCTGCAATAACTTGGCAAAGGGGGATGTCACTGGCGTTGAACCTGGTGAAGGGTAAAACGAGAGGAGGGGAGGAACACCAAGGGCAAAGGAATGCAGGAGAGAAAGGTCATCACATATTCAGGGAGAGTGAGGGCTCTGCCGCGAGTAGAGACGAAATTGGTTCATGGGGTCAAGGGGAGAGGATTGAAGAAAAAGGTTAAGAAGGTGATCCTGGGAAGTTAGGTACAGTTAGGTTTTTTTTAATGTCCTATACACAATAAGGAGTATGGCATGCAGGGACGGTAAAAAGGTCATGGTTTTGTACTCTAGCTGTGCTTCTTAGTTGTTCGAACTTGGATTGAACACCTCTACAGTTACTATCTCTGAATCCTAATGTTTTCATTCGTCAAGTGAAGATAAACCTCAAGATGGGGCTAGAGATGAAAGATAATATCTTTATAACAATTGATTACAATACTATAGCTACTATTTATTGAACACTTACTATATAATAAGTCTTATTCTTTGCATGGATTATCTAATTCAATTCTCAGAGAATAATGTTATACCTTAGATAGTATTATTATCCATATTTTATAGTTGAGCAAACTGAGATTAAGTAATTTTCTAATAAGTGGCTAGAGTATGATTAAAACATAGATCTGTCTAACCTAAAGTCTATGCTTTTAACCAGTGTATTATATAAAATGCTTATTGACTAGCATTGAGTACATAGTACATGCTCAAAAAATGGCAGATAAGAATCATAGTAGTGGTAGCGGTCAGTAGGAGTAATTTTAGTATTTCAGGTAACCAAGGAAACCTAGTTGTGAAAATTGTAGTAATGGCTGGAGTAGTGCTATCCTGTAGGAAAGTAGAAGCAAGCAAAGGGGTTATTTTGTTGATATTCATTTATTTATCTGTTTACACAGGAGAACAACATGATTTGATTTGAGTTCTAAAACATAACTTTGGGGAAAGAGTAAAAAAACAACTAATGTGGGGGGAAAGTTCCTAGAACTTCAAAGGCTTTTTATATAGGAGGTTGTCTGATATTTTATGAGAAATTATGAGCCCTGTACATGATAGCACACATTTAAAAATATTTCAGAAGTATAACTAAGAGTAAGTAAATCACTGCACATTGGAGTGTCATAAAGAAAAGTTGATGCCACCAGGAGGAGGAATACAAAAGGATGATCACATAGAAGAGGATGTTTTCATTGGTAATGAATTGGTAGTGGGACATTCAGGTGACTGTCCAATGGACAGCAGATGCTGGACCAACAAGCTCCAGGTAAATATAATACTTCCCTCCTGGGGCGGTAAAGAAGAGCACCTGGGGCATGTAGAGTGAGGAGAGAAGAAGGCACAGGACCAAACCCTGTGGAGAGTCATCCTTTGTGACATGCGGAAGAGGAGTTCACAAGAGAAACCAGGAGAGGGAGAGCAGAAAGAGAAACTAGAGAAGGTGAAATCAGATATTACCCATGTCCAGTTTTGTAGGGACTGACACTAGCCTCATGTGTGCACCAAGATTTTTCTTCCTATTGGTGTCTGCTCTCATATATCCCATTGCAGGAAATTATGATCCTTATATACAGCAAATACATATATATACACATACATATACACACATATATAAAAATATATAGACCACAAACAGAAACTGAATTTATCCATTTAATTTTTGATGCAAAGTTAAATTTAAGTGGCCCCATGTTTCTAGAGGCTACCATATTGGAGAGCGAAGCTTTAGAATGAACACTTGTACTAGTACAACCTCTGTGGAAAGTAATATGGAGATAACCTCAAAGAGCTACAAGTAGAAATACCATTCCAGCAATCCCATCACTGGGCATCTACACTACTGACCCCAGGTGTTCCTCATTGCTAGGCCCGATGCAGCTGGGTGCTGAGCCCAGGTGTTCCTCATTGGTAGGCCTGGTGCTCTTGGGTTCTGAAAAAAGGAAAGAAAGAAAGAAAAAAAGAAATGAAAGAAAGGAAGGAATGAAAGAAGAAAAGAAAAGACCAGACCAGACCATACCAGACCCAGAGAAACTGGCTGCTAGAATGTCCTCAGTTGTGTGGCTCCACCTCCTGGTTTCAAATAGCTGAAAAAACGAGCATGAAATTCACAGAAAGGAAATATTAAAAGTATAAAGAAAAATTACTGCACTCTCTTTACTGCATGTATATTGGTTTTTCTCTTGCTTAAATTTGGTATTTGAGAAATCTCTTCCTGAAGAATGGATAACATGTACTTTTACAACGTAAAAACTATTACGTTTTTGTTAACTTTGGAATGCTTGATAATTTCATTTGATTAGGCACATCGCAAAATAGTGTTTCATTATTAAAGTTGGCCATGAATAGAAAAAAGCAAACTTTTACTTCCTCCCAATGAGCTCTTTCTCCCATGTGATTTTGGGGACTGGAATTCACTTTAAAAGAGATGCTGTGATATTACCGGACATTTCTCCTTTGATCACAGGAGAGAATTGTAATTCACTGCCACCATGGCCGAGTGACTTGCTTTGGCCAGTGAACTTGAACAAAGTAACACATATCACTATGTGTGGAAGTATTTAACCCCCGGTACTCGATGCTCCACTTCATTTTTTCCCTTGTAAAGGTAGAAGCCCCCAACATCTTGGGGATATGAATGACTAATGAGGAGGTCATTCTGCTGATCCTCACTGGCCAAAAATATGAACCTCCACGGTTTGCATAATTGAGATATTGAAAGATGGCTGTTATAACTAAGTAACATGATTTATTTTAACTGATGTGGATATGTGAAAAAGCTCTTTAAATATTTATTTCTTGTACAATAATTAATTTAAAGAATTTGAGAATGAGAGGAAATTTTTTTCTTTGTTTCTTATGTGTTGATATTCGGCAATCTCAAAGATGATAAATATGCTGTGATAGAAGAAAGTACCCATCTGGACACAATTATGAATAAGTGTGGACATCTCTCTTAAATTGATGAAAATAAACCTATGAAAAGACAGTAAGTGTTGGCAAAGATGTTAAGAAATTGAAACCCGGCCGGGCGCGGTGGCTCACGCCTGTAATCCTAGCACTCTGGGAGGCCGAGGCGGGTGGATCGCTCAAGGTCAGGAGTTCGAGACCAGCCTGAGCAAGAGTGAGACCCCGTCTCTACTAAAAAAATAGAAAGAAATTATATGGACAACTAAAATATATATAGAAAAAAAAATTAGCCGGGCATGGTGGCGCATGCCTGTAGTCCCAGCTACTCGGGAGGCTGAGGCAGTAGGATCGCTTAAGCCCAGGAGTTTGAGGTTGCTGTGAGCTAGGCTGACGCCACGGCTCTCACTCTAGCCCAGGCAACAAAGCGAGACTCTGTCTCAAAAAAAAAAAAAAGAAAAGAAATTGAAACCCTTGCATATTGTTGGTGGGAATGCAAAATGGTGCAGCCACTATGGAAAACAAGAGCTGCCTCAAAAAATAAAAAATACAACTACTACATGATCTAGTAGTTATCGAAAAGAATTGAAAGCAGGATCTTGAAAAGGTAGTAGCACCCCAGTGATCATTGCAGCATTATTCACAATAACCAAGGTGTAGAAACATCTAAATGTCCATCAAAAGATGAATAGATAAAGAAAATGTGGCATATGTATATAATGAAATATTATTCAGGCTTAAAAATCAGGGAATCTTGCAATGTACAACATGGATGAACCTTGAAAGCATTATGCTAAATAAAATAAGCCAGTTACAGAAGGATAAATACTGCATAATTCCACTTATATGAGGTATCTAAAATAGTCAAACTCAGAATGGTGGTTACCAGGGATGGGGGAGGAGGAGGAAATGGGAACTTGTTAATCAATAGGCATAGAGTTTCAATTATGCAAGATGAGTAAGTTCTAGAAATCTGCTGTACAACATTGCGCCTATAGTTAACTTACTTAAGTGTACTGTATTACACATTTAAAATTTTAAGAGGGTAAATCTCATGTTAAGTGCTCCTACTACAATAAAATAAACAAATGTTTAAAATTTTAAAATTTTTGGCTGGGCATAGTGGCTCACGCCTGTAATCCTAGCACTCTGGGAGGCTGAGGCGAGAGGATTGCTTGAGCTCAGGAGTTCTAGACCAGGCTGAGCAAGAGTAAGACCCCATCTCTACTAAAAACAATATAGAAAGAAATTAGCTGGACAACTAAAAATACATATAGAAAAAAATTAGCCAGGCATGGTAGCTCATGCCTGTAGTCCCAGCTACTTGGGAGGCTGAGGCAGGAGGATTGCTTGAGCCCAGGAGTTTGAGGTTGCTGTGAGCTAGGTTGATGCCATGGCACTCTACCCTGGGCAACAGAGTGAGACTCTGTCTCAAAAAAAAAATTTTTTTTTTAAGAAAAAAATGCCTTTTGTATTTCAAAAATATTTCAGTTATAATATGCTGAGTAGTACTGGAGGTAATTAGTTTTTTTTGTTTAAAAGACTACAAATACCATACAATATGATTAACATACCCATGAATAATCCGGGGTAAGTTTATTGAATATAGAAAGGATATTTGCGTCCATACCAGAGTGTACACTGATAATGGTGTACATCTTTTCTTGTTATCTACATTTAAATTTGATACACCCTTCTACATTGTTCTTCAAGGTAGCAAAAATATTAATCAAAGAGTACTCTAAAGAGTCAATAAGAAAAAGGTAAATCATAACATTTAAATAGGTTAACATCCTGTGAAAATGAATGTCACTATAACTAAAAAAACATAGATTTTTACCTTTCCCTCTAGAACTCTTAGATGCAATTTTATAGACTCTATCTGAACATATTTCATTTAACACAATAGGAACAGATTCCCTAAAAGTTATTTCCAAGAATGTCTTTTTTTCAGGTTATAAAATGTTCTTGGACATTCTCATTTGTTTATTCATCCAGATGATTTTAGAAACGACTATGTCAAACCTCAAATGAAAAGTCTATTGAGATTTGTATTAGAATTATATTAAACATACAAACTACTTTGAAGAGAATTACAATCTTAAAATAATTGGTCTCCTGGGCACTCTTACCAGTATTAAACCCTAATCATCTTACTCCAATTCAGGACTATTTTTAATCTACAAGCTTAAATTGAAACTTCCCAGGGAATATTTCATAGTCCTATTTCCCGCCCTAATAAACATGGCCATTGCCACGTACTCCCCATAACAGCAAAGGATATTAATAAATCATTATGACAATATGATTTTATCTTTATTTTTGTATCATCCGTTTGGCTTCAATGTCCTCTTTCTAACTTTAAAATGCAGAAACTTTATGCTCTTTGGTGACAAAGAATCTAATATATAAATAACATATCAAGTAGCTAAAAATCTAAAGTCAATAAGCACTTCTCAGTATGGAGAATTTTGAAAGGAACTAGCAGTCTCCTTTCAGTTTTTTCCTACATATGAAACTGGGAAAAATTTTATGATATTTTTAAATTTCCCACAATCACTATAGTGTCCAGTCTCATAGTTTTATGTGATGTACATATAATTATAAGATTTTGTGCCATTAAGCAACCTGAAACACATTTGCCTTATTCTGAGCCACAAAAGTCTAAAATAATTAGCAATCCAGAATGGGATGTATAGGAGACACAATTTCTCTGAGGAATAACTAGTATTGCCAAATCCATAAAAAGAACTTTCCAAGAATTGGGATCCATAAAAGTCCAAAACTGAATGAGCTGTCTGCTTCCCACATACCTCAAATCCCTAAGCATCTTTGTGGGTATATGACTTTGTGGTTTAATACATTCATTAAATTATTGTGTATAATATGCCTTCAAGCTTTAGACCTCCATTATATATGTCTCTGGTAGAAAAGGAACTGTCTAGTAGTAAAGCAGGACTTCCTAAAGAGTGCTTTGTTTTAATATGTACATATAACGGTGGTTCTATAGTGAATGAGTTCGATCAAGTCAGATTTTAAGTTAAACAAACCCCTTTACCATGGGATTACTCAAGACCTTTAATATATAAATATGAATTGTGAAACTTCAGGACAGAAATAGAGTCTGCAGCACTTCCTTAACAATTGACACAGAACCCTTTTAAAGGTAGTCACTAATGCTCCACTAATGCTTTCAAGAACACTAACTATTGGAATTCTTACAGTTTTATACCTTAGATTTAAGTCTGTTATCCACCATGAGTTGATTTTTTGTGAGAGGTGAGAGATGCAGGTCCTGTTTCAGTCTTCAACATGTGGCTATCCAATTTTCCTGCCACCATTTATTGAATAAAGATTCTTTCCCCCAGCATATCTTTTTGTCTGCTTTGTCAAAGATTAGATGGCTATATGAGGATGGTTTTATATCTGGGGTCTCAGTTCTGTTCCATTGGTCTATGTCTCTGTTCTTGTGCCAGTAGTGTTCTTGTGCTGTTTTAGTTACTATAGGCTTGTAGTATAGCTTGAAGTCTGGTAAATTGATGCCTCCCAATTTGTTCTTTTTGCTTAAGATTGATTTTGCTATACGGAGTCTTCTCTGGTTCCATATGAAGCAAAGAATTATTTTTTCTAGATCTGCAAAAAATGATGTTGGTATTTTAATAGGGATTGCATTGAATCTGTAGATCACTTTGGGCAGTGTAGACATTTTAACAATGTTGATTCTGCCTACCGATGAGCATGGTATGGTTTTCCACCTGTTTACATCCTCTGCTATTTCCTTCCTCAGTGTAATTCTCCCTATAGAGGTCTTTCACCTCCTTAGTTAAATATATTCCTAGGCATTTTATTTTCTTTGTTGTTATTGTGAAGGATACTGAGTCTTTGATTGGTTTTTAATTTGACTGTTGTTGGCATATAGGAATGCTACTGATTTGTGTACATTGATTTTGTAACCTGAAACTTTGCTGAATTTGTTTATCAATTCCAGTAGTCTTGTGGCAGAATCTTTGGGGTTTTCTAGATATAATATCATATCACAAGGAAAGAGTGATAGTTTGATTTCTTCTTCTTCTGCCCCCATTTGGATGCCCTTGATTTCCTTCTCTTGTCTGATTACTCTGGATAGGACTTCCAGCACTATGTTGAATAGAAGTAGTCAATACTTCCGTGAATAGAACCTTGTCTGGTTCCAGTTCTAAGTGGGAATGCTTTCAATTTTTCCCCATTCAGTATGATGTTGGCTGTGGGTTTATCATACATGGCTTTTATTATTTTTAGGTAAGTACTGTCTGTGACTATTTTGTTAAGCATTCTTATCATAAAAGGGTGCTGAATTTTGCCAAATGCTTTTTCTGCATCTATTGAGACAATCATATGGTCTTTGTTTTTACTTCTATTTATGTGGTGAATTACATTTATAGATTTGCGTATGTTGAACCATCCCTGCATCTCTGGGATGAAGCCCACCTGGTCATGACAGATTATTTGATAAGCACCTGAAGAAGAAAATATTGAAAAAACTCATTGAGACACTGGCCTAGGGAAATAATTTATGAAGAAGATTCCAAAGGCAATCACAGCAACAACAAAAATAAATAAATGGGAACTGATCAAATTAAAAAACTTCTGCACAGCCAAGGAAACTATCATGAGAGCAAACAGACAACCTACAGAATGGCAGAGAATATTCGCATGCTACACATCTGATAAAGGGCTGACTACTAGAATCTATTTGGAACTCAGGAAAATCAGCAAGAAAAAAATCAAACCTATCAAAAAGAGGGCAAAGGACATGAACAAAAACTTTTCAAAAGAAGACAGACTAATGGCCAATAAACATATGAAAAAATGTTCAACATCTCTAATTATCAGAGAAATGAAAATTAAAACCACAAGATATCACTAACTCCAGTGAGAATGACCTTTATCAAAAAGTCCCAAAACAATAAATGTTGGCATGGATGCAGAAAGATAGGAACACTCATACACTCCTGGTGGGATTGCAAACTAGTACAACCCCTGGGGAAAGTAATACAGAGATACCTCAAAGAGCTACAAGTAGAACTACCATTTGATCCAGCAATCCCATTACTGGGCATCTACCCAAGGAAAAAAAGGACATTCTATAAAAAAGACACCTGCACTCAAATGTTTATAGCAGCACAATTCACAATTGCAAAGATGTAGAAACAACCCAAGTGCCCACCAATACGTGAGTGGATTAATAAAATGTGGTATATGTATACCATGGAGTACTATTCAGCTACAAGAAACAATGGTGATATAGCACCTTTTGTATCATCCTGGATAGAGCTACAGCCCATTCTAAGTGAAGTAGCATAAGAATGGAAATACAAGCACCACATAGACTCACCATCAAATTGGTATTGACTGATCAACACTTATGTGCACATATAGTAGTAACATTCATCAGTGTCAGGCAGGTGGGAGAGGGGAGGAAGAAGGGGTATATTCACATCTATTGGGTGTAGTGCACACCGTCTGGGGGATGGACACACTTGAAGCTCTGACTCAGGTGTGGCAAAGGAAATATATGTAACCTAAACATCCGTACCCCCGTAACATGCTGAAATAAAACAAACAAACAAACAAAAAGAACACTAACTATTGGGATAAAAGCCATGATCTCCACTTTAGAAAATTTCCTATGTTTCCACTAAAAAATAATAGCTTTTATTCATAATAATAAATTTTCCCATAGAAAACAAATGTAATTACACATTAGTTGGATCCATTGGTAGATTTCATCTCTGAGTTTGGATTCCAGCCCCACTACCTGCCCACTACCTACCCCACTACCTATGTGAACTTTGTAAGTCAGTCATCTGAGTCTGTTTCCTCACCTATAAAATGCAGGAAATGATATATCTCATAGAAGTTGTGCAAAGACTAATTAAAATAACAGATGTAAAAGTAACTTTCTTTTTTTTTAAGGGACAGGGTCTCGCTGTCACATAGGCTGGAGTGCAGTGGCCTGATAATAGATCACTGCAGCCGTAGACTCCTGAGCTCAAGCAATCCTCCTGCCTCAGCCTCCCAAGTAGCCAGGGCTATAGGCTTGACCCACAACACCTGGTCTTAAAAGTGACTTTTTAAGCTGTAAAAAAGTTATGTCTGTATGTACTGTATAATCATGAATAGAACACATATTTACCCTGATAGAAGAGCAAATAGATACTTACACTGGAAAACTTCACATGATGGTTTTCTTTCATAAATTGATTAATGAAATCTACAAGGAACAATGAGGGTAGATACATTTCAAAACCTGAAAATGTTTCCATTATATTCACCCTCTATTCCAGTACTATGTTGATTATTGTATTAGTCCTATTGTATTATTGTATTCATTCTATTAATCATTATATTAATTCTATTTCATTAACTACTAAATCAAAACTCAACATAATAGAGACTTAACATAGAAGTTTATTTCCCTTTTATGTAAGAATCTGAGCTAAGTGACTGAGAAATAATACAGTGTCAAAGACTGAGGCTCCTGCTTTCCAGTTATTCTTCCAGAATTTGTCTCATTTTCACCCACAAGGACCCAATGGGAAAGAAGAAGATAAATGCAGTTGTATACATCACTTCTGTTCATATACTATTGGCAAAACTTAGATGGCCACAACTAGCTGCAAGGCAGGCTAGTAATTATTATCTTTGTTCTGGGTGTCTATGTGTCTAGCTGAAATTTGAGAGGTCTATATAAAAGGAAAACAGATAGTGAAGGACCACAGCCATTCTAATACAATCATGTTATCCGATTACAATTAGTATTAGGATCCTGAAAATCCTATAATTATTGCACTGAATTTCAATTGCAGTAACCACTTCTCAAATAATCATTATGTATACTATAAAACTTGGGGCTAGAAATATTATGGGACATGATGTTACCCTTTTTAAAATACTTCAACCTAATTTCCTTAATAAAATAAATCAGAGGTCACCATATTATTAATTTTCCCATGAATTGTGTTGCTGAGAACAATCTCTGTTGATTCTAAGTTAATTTTGATGTAAAGACATCTATGACCCAAATCAGTCAGCATGACCACGCGAACATATGATAACAATGGAACAGTTGATGATCAGATAAACAGAGAAGTTTCTTCTCAAGGATCCTTGCTATCTCTGTTATTATGTTTGTCACCAGTTCTATTTCAACAATAATAGAGCTGTCATTTAATATGCAAGTACTATATTTAGGTATTTCATTATCATTAATTCTCGTAACCTTTCCACAATGACTGCATGCAACATACTCATTTACAAATGAGGATAAGTATTTAAAAAAAAGTTCGCTAGATTCATCAAGGTTCAATTTTTTTGCCCTCACACAGTAAACAATATAGGCAGGATTTGCAACAGAGCTGTCTGATTTCAAAGTCAATACTTATAGCTCCACCTAAAAGGATTAATTCATCCCAGTTTGCCTGGAACTTTCCAAGTTTTAGCACTGAACATTCCACAAGGCAAGAACCGCATTTAGTCCCAGGCAAACTGGAACAGTTGGTCACACTAGAAACTTCACCACATTAGCCAACCAGCCTGCCAGTATCCCATCCTCTGAAACCTCTTCACTTTGAAGAAGCAAGAAGTAAACTTTTTATAACAAAATTTGAAGATCTTTGCTCTAGAGCATGAACTCATACAATTTGTATGATAGTAAACACATTAACAATCTAGTAAATACATTAATAAGCTTATTAATATATTTTAGAAACAATTTTATAGATATGTCCTCTAGGATTAAGGGAACAGAAAAATTAATTAATAATGCTGGTTTTTTAAGGAAAAAAACCTATTAATCAGGTAATTGTCTCATCAGCACTGTTGAATAAACCTTTCTAAAAATGTTCTGTATCTGTGTGGTCCAATGAGGCAGCCACTAGCCACATGTGACTATAGAGCACTTGACATGTGGCTAGTGTGACTAAGAAACTGAATTTCTGATTTCATTTTATTTTAATTAATTTAAATAGCCACAAGTGGCTATTAGCTATTATACTGGGCAGCACAGCTCTCAATTAACAATCTTTGTATTAATGGTTAACGCCATGTATCACATGGAACATTTCCAAGTTGGGGAAATAGTGACAGGCATAGAGAACCTGAACTGAATCCTCTTGCTATGTAAAAATGACAATTCAAGCAATAACTCTGAGAAGACTTGAATGTGTATGTGTTGTTTAAATCTGGGGTGTTAATGTTTACTGTCCAAACAAGGAGGAACATTATCTATCACACTTCTCAGAATTGGAAAGCCTTTATTTAGTTTCATTTGTTCAGAGAGAATGGTCAATCACTCTAGAAAGTAAAACTGATTCTATAATAAATGAAAAATAATATAATAAATGGAGAAAGTTATATTTCATTATCAACAGAGGAGGAAAAAATACAGATTTCCTTGATCTTGGCTGTTCTGAAACTCAGAGCAACCAGAGGGAAAATGTCCCTAAGCCCTTTGAACATCTAGAAATAACTCATTTATGAACTTTAAGAAATCCAGCCGTTCTCTGAAAAGAAACTCTCCATTGGGTTATTGGAACTGGCTACTAAAAAAATAATGAGTGGGAAAGAGAAACAATTTATACATAATGGTTTGTTATTTTATGTATATCACACTTATTAATCCACCTCAAAGAAGCCTTTATTACTGTTAGCTGAAAATCATTGGGAAGAAAGAATCATCATTCACCTTTCAATTCTAAACAAGCCTTCTATTTCCTGTTTTTTGATTGAGACTGGCTGGTTTTTTCAACCACCTTATTGCCAACTTGGCACAGGTTTTACTTTTCTATTAGCTATCAGCTCAATTTATTTTAAAACTTTAAAAAATTGATAGACTCTTAATAACCCTTCTTCACAATTTAGGTGGTAAACTTTCTGAGGCTAACAGGTCTGAAATGTCTTTATTTTACTTTCACACTTGAACACCAATTTTCTGTATAAAACAATGGTGCTGGAATCAGTTCAAGATGGCCAACTAGATACAGCTAATATGTGCCTCTTCCACGAAGAGAAACCAAAATAGCAAGTAGGGAGTCTCACTTTGAGTAGACGGTCTAAGAAACAACACCGGGATTCAGCAGAGAGTGACAGGAAGCCCTGAAAGCAAGTAAGGAGACGGAAAGGAGGCAGCTTGCTTATTTGAGATTGGCTGGGAGCTGGGAGAGGCTCCCAGACAGGGGTAAAGGGTAAGAGAGAGACCCCGCCCCCAGCTCTGTACTCCTCAACCCACGTGGGCCTTGAAACTAGCATAGGGAGCTGCCTGGAGATTGCACAGAGGAATTGCTCCAGAGAGGGAATTCATGTGGAGTCTCACAGACATCCAAGCCCAGCAAAGTAGCTGCAATTTGGCATCATTCTGAGAGTCAAGCCCAATAATATTAGGGAACATTACTGGGAAACTTAAAGTGACCTACAGTCCACAAAGTTCAGAATAGCTGACCTTTCTTCATACATCTGGGGAAAATAAACAACCAAAGTATCCACCAAGATATAACCAAACTTACCTAAGACCAAAAAAAAAAAGTGTAAGTATTCTCTAAGGCTTGCACTAAAACTGGATAAACTGTATTTAAAGTTTGAAAAATACTGAGAATTTTTTCCAGTGGTTCTTAATTATCTGGGAATTTGCTTATTTGTCTAAATGGAAGTTCTGAAATAGTCACTTATGCCATATTTGAGACTAAAGCCAAAAACATACAGGAAATTGACAGTGAGCCTTCTCATGAGAAATTTCAAGTGTGTTTTTTACAGTGAGTGGAGTACAACAAATGGATTGAATATGTACCAAAAAATTTTGATAGTTAATAAATCTCCAATGTTTTTAAGTATCCGTTTTCTTTTATGTTTCCCCACCTAACATAATTTTGTATTCTCTATACTCTCACTTCTCTTTTTCAAGTGGAAATAATTATAGTGGGTTTTGGGGGATGGTATTATATATTTGTTTGCTTATGTTACGTAATATAATGATTGTATGATGTTGTTAATGTGGAAATGGTACAATTAGCTATAAACATAGTACCCAAAGATAACCATGTTAAGATTTATTGAATATTCTTCCAAATGTTTTTTAATACATGGATGGATGATATATAGACAGATAAATGCTTAGACAGGTAAAATGGCTACTTTTAAAATATATATATTGGCCAGGCGCGGTGGCTCACGCCTGTAATCCTAGCACTCTGGGAGGCTGAGGCGGGAGGATTGCTTGAGCTCAGGAGTTCGAGACCAGCCTGAGCAAGAGCGAGACCCCATCTCTACTAAAAATAGAAAGAAATTAGCCAAACAACTAAAAATCGAAAAAATTAGCCAGGCATGGTGGCGCATGCCTGTAGTCCCAGCTACCCAGGAGGCTGAGGCAGGAGGATTGCTTAAGCCCAGGAGTTTGAGGTTGCTGTGAGCTAGGCTGACACCACAGCACTCTAGCCTGGCAACAGAATGAGACTCTGTCTCAAAAAAATAAATTAACAAATAAAATATATATATAATAACTATTTACATATATATAGTTTTTGCAAACTATTTTCAGCTACAGCATATTTTTTCATGGCACAAATAATGACCCACATTATAATGGCTGTATATTATTCCATCTTATAGTTGTATACCACAAATTAGTTAAACTATACTCTCCTCCTAATCATCATTTAGGATATTTCTAATTTTTTATAAATTTAAACAATCCTGAACTTAACCTTACACATGCATCACCATTTTTTTTATCTGATGTATATCCAGAATAAATGCCTGGCTTGAAGAGGGTGCAGTTTCAGTCAAATTGAATATAGAAAAGGTAACCCAATTTAGACTCCCAGTAAGGAAATGTAACAGGGCCTATTTCCTTCTCTACCAAAACAAATAAATTATCTTTTTTATTCTTTCCTAACTAATATTATTTCTTTTAAATGAATTTTTCTTGTTTTACTTGAGCTACATAATTCCTAGGGAGGTTGAACATCTAATATGTTCCTTGAATCTACATCATTTTTTTGGGAAATTTCTTTATTGACCTACACTTATTTTTGTAGTTGTCTGTTAGCATTTTTCTTATTGAATACTAAGATTTTGTTTTATTAAGGTTATCAGTCATCTATCTGTTATATATTTATCTTATATGTTATATATTTATCTTCTATCTTCTAAGGTTGTTTATGAAATTTTTATGTAATTGAAGGTTTTAATTTTTAGCTAGGCTATTTAATCAACCTTTTCCTTTTCGAAAACTGCCTTTAGTGTCATACTTATCAAAATTGTCGTATCTTTCTTCTAACACTTTTAGGGTAGCACTATTAATATTTAACTCTTTATTCCATGTGTAATTTGTTTAAACATACATTATAAGGCAGGGATGAAAGTTTAACTTTGTTTTGTTTCAAAGAGCAAGTCATTTCATTAATATTTATGGAGCATCTACAATGTATCAAAGTGGGATATAATGATGAACAAAGTCCCAACCCTTGTAGTGCTAATAATTTAGCAAAATAGAAAGTGAAGTAAGAAAACAAACAGATAAGTTCAAAAATTATGATAAATTCTACCAAGCAAAAGAATAGGTATTCCAATGAGGAAAACAAAGGAGGGACAAACTTAGATAAGATGGCTAAAATGGCCTTTCAGAGAGAACTAAAACCTCAAGGATAAAAAAAAAAAGACAGCCGTGCAAAGAGCAGGGAGGAAAGAGCATCCTGGGGTGTGAAAATAGAGTATACAAAGGATCCAAGGCAGGAAGAAATTCATACTCCAGGAACTGAAAGAAGGCATTTGGATCTCATCATTGTGAAGCATCTGATGAGGTCTTTTGCTCATTTTTCTTCTGGGTTATCTTTTGCTTATTAGCAGTCAGGGTAATACAAACTAAACCCACAGTTAGAGTATATTACTATCCCAACAGATCAGCAAAAATTTTAAACTCTTGCCTGTTTTGCTGAGAATATGGAGCAATGGGAACTCTCCTACGCCACTTGTTGGCAGATAAATTGGTACAACCACTTTAGAAAGCAGTTTGACATTGTTCAGTGAAGCTGAAGATACACACACCAAAGACTCAGGAGTTCCACTTCTAGTTATACAACCTTGAGAAACTGACACACATACATATCAAGGATAACTGTAGAAGGATGTTTATAATAGCATTATCACTGTATCAAAAAATGACAATTCAAAAACCATCAGCAGTAAAATGGATAAATAAGTGGTGGTATATTCTACAATGGAATGTTACACAGCAATGAAAATGAGCCATGTACAACTGAAAATGGGTGAATCTCAAAAATACAATGTTTATATTAAGAAGCAGGGCACAAAATACTAACAGTATTATTTAATTTATCTGAAAATCAAAAACAGACAAATTAAACAATATCGTTTTGAAGTATGTACGTAAGTAGTAAAAATATGAAGAACTGCTAGAAATGATGATCATGAACATCAGAGTAATGGTTAATTCCATGGGGAAGGAAAGGTACTATGATCAGGAAGAGGTCTTCTAGGATAGTGGTAAAGTTCTCTTTCTTAAATGGGGGGTGGTTGTTGAATGGGCTTCATTTTTTGATGATAAGAGTGTATATAAATGTAATATGCACATTTCTATGTCAATGTTTTGATGACATTAGTGGGTTTTTTGTTTGTTGAGTTATTTGCTTCCCCCAGTATTTGTCCCCATTTCATCTATATTCTCCCTCATATTTCAGACACTGGACATCTAACAACTATATTTTCCAGAATGCCTTGTCATAGGATTCCTTTTAGATTCTGCCAATAAGAAACATCCACTAAATGTAGAAGGCAAAAAAGAAGCAAAAGCTACTATTGCTCCTATGGAGCAGTGGACACATGCATGAGCTTCAGAAGACAACAAACATGAGGTTCTGCAGCAGGTACAGGGGTGTGAATCATTCAGTTGCTGAATGCATCATTCAGATGCTACTGGCCACCAAGATCACTGATGACAGTTTTCAACTATCTCTGTAATTTTTTAATTTCCCAAAAGCTAATAGCAACTTTGACTTTTATTGCCCTGTGTTGTTGTAATTCCTTATTTCAAATCCTTTCCTACTTAAAACACCTAGAGATGTTTCTGCTTTCCTGATTAAGACATGATTCATACAATGTTATATTTAAAAAATTGTGAAAGTAAACCAAAAAATGCATTTCTTTTACCTAGTTTAAGGTACCAGTTAAAGGGCTGACATTCAGTACTTTATCTATAGTCTCCATAATAACTTAGATTTGCATAACAATTTATGATTTTCAAGATGCTCTCTTATTCATTATTGTATTGAATGCCAGATTTCTTGTTTTTCACAATCATTTATTTCTAAGAACACGGAAAAATAATAGTTTTGTAAAACTGCAATTCACAAATCATGAAGTGCTGTTTGTCTCAGTCAACTTTTGCTCTAAGGCAAGTTTTATTATTTTTCCAATTTTTAGCTCAGAAAATTGGACTTGTTTATATCCCAATTTATTTGAGTGAGCAAATAAATGGTGTCCATGGCAATTCTACATTTTGGCAATGTATACGTGTGTGTTTTAATTTACCTTAACTTTGAGTTAGTGCCCCTGGTATTTTAAACTGTCAAATAGATTTGCATAGATGTTAAGAAATTATGAATATTTTAAACAAAAGACTTTTTAGATTTATTTTAGACTATTGGATCTAAGTGAATAGTCCCATATCTATAAAATGGTAAGGTAGGACAAATTTTACATATATACATACATATATATATAATATCTAGGTTTTCTTCCCAGTTCTGTATACTATTTATGCTCTGGGTGAAGATTACTTAAACTCAGAGAACACAAAATCCTCCAAGGGTCAAACTCATAACAACTCTTCAAATGAATTGAAGGTAAATATGAGAGAAATGTAAGGTGGGACAAAGATTTAAAAAACATACATAATCATGTCAGTCTCTCAAGAATGGTCCCAAATTCCAGTTGGAGGGACAAAAACCTAATATTTTGGGGTGCATAATAAATGCAGGACAGTTTCATATGTTAGTTGATTTAATGATTTCACATTAGCTGATAATAACTATGGGATGGTTATTATCTCCATTTTTACAGATAAGAGAACCATCTCTGTGTGAAGGCCTCTAGCTTCATAAGTCCCTCTGAGTACTCACCAGGATGACAAGGGAAGGGTGACGAGGTGAGGGAGACCATCCATATCAAGGAGTCAAAAATAATGACAAAACCAATAAATCCTGAAGTAGTAGCATACATATATTTACGAATGAAGAGGACATAAAAAAGAGCAAAACAGTTGAAAATGGTTGCTTTGGTAGGGTGGGGAGAAAAGGGAACCCTTGTACACTGTTGGTGGGAATGTAAATTAGTATAGCCATTATGGAAGACAGTACGGAGATTTCTCAAAAAACTAAAAATAGACTCACCATATGATCCAGTATTCCCACTACTGGGTGTATATTTAAAGGAAATGAAATTAATATGTTGAAGAGATATCTGCACTTCCATGTTTAGTGCAACATTATTCACAATAGCCAAGATATGAAATTAACCTAAGTGTCCATCAATGGATGAATGCACAAAGAAAATGTGGTATATATACACAATGGAATATATTCAGCCTTAGAAAAGAAGGAAATTCTGTCATTTCCAACAACATGGATGAAACCTGAAGGACATTATATTAAGTGAAATTAGCCAGGTACAGAAAGACAAATACTGTGTGATCTCACTTATATAAGGAATCTTAAAAAGTCAAAGTCTTAGAGGCAGAGAGTAGAACAGTGGTCACCAGGGGCTAGGGGGGAGGAGATTGGGGAGATATTGGTGGAAGGATACAAAATTTCAGCTAGACAGAATGAATAAGTTCAAGAGACCTATTGTATGACATGGTGACTATAGTTAATAACAATGTATCATATACCTGAAAATTGCTAGGAGAGTAGATTTTGAGGTTTCTCACCACAAATAAAGTATATGAGGTGAAAAAAAGAGAGAAAGAAAGAAATGAGGACAAAGCTGTTGCCTTCTGCACAGACTAACACTACTTTGCAAAACAGTCTGTGTGAATTGCTAAATATTTATTCATACATTTTTTAAGGGAGTGTTATCTTTTCTGAGAATTTTCTCAAACGCATCTCTTTATTGGGTCATACAAAACTGCCTTGATTAAAAGTGGGGGTCTCTGTTCTCATTTTTGCACAATTCTTCCTAATTGGGTGTGCCCCCTCTTCCCTCAAAAGTCTATACCCATGATTAAAGACTACCTTTTGCTGTTAACCTTTCTAAATGACTCTAAGTAAAAGTGATTTCTGTTACTTTGTTCTGTAACCATTTTCTTGATATCCTGAATTACGTTTTCTTGGAAATCAAAGTAGTCTAACTTATTTGTTTCCACTGTTATGGTAATAATTCGTGCTTTGCCTGATGGCATCTATTCAGGGATATCACAGCTGGAAAGGAGTCATCAAATTATCTGCTATATTTCACTGTTGGATAAATTATTGCAACTTGTATTCAAGCCCCAAGAAAATGAAAGACTTTCGACAGCCGGAAGCTAATCAGCAAGAATTTACATTCATCACTTCCTGCTGTAGCAGAGCTCTTCCAGAACTTCAAGTCTCTGGTCTAAATATCCTCAGTGAGGAGTGGAAACATCTTTATCATAACAGTTAATATTTACTGTGACTTGGGAATGTTGAGACACTGAGCTTATGTCTTTTTTGGCATAATCAAATTTAATATCCACAGCAACTCTATTACAGGTACTCATTATCTCTGTCTGTTCCAAATCATTTTAATCTTCCAGATTTACTATTTTTCCTACTTTGGGCATGGACAGTTTTGCTTATAACTGTGAGTGATGGAGAAAAGTTCAGATTAGGCTGGCTTGATGATTTTTCCCCCCAAGGCTTTCTCTCCCTCTGCCCCCTTTGGTTTCCCAAACCCTAAAGTAATATTCCTTTGAAGCTTCATCAGAGTCATTTAGAGTAGGGTTCCTTTTCTTGTTCAATTTATACTGACACAAAATGTTAATATCCTGAAAGCAACAACATATTGCAAAAAATGATTTCTAAAATTTCATATTACTTAGTTGACTTAATCAATTGTGTTGCAGCAGATGTAATATCTCACTCCTAGACTGACAGAGATTATTTAATGATTTACATTTTAAAAATTGAATCACAGTCAATACTTATTACTTACTTAGGACAAAATAGTGTTACTATTTCTTTGTTTTCACTGGTACAAAGTCTCATCTCCCAAGATAGACTCTTCTGTCAACATAATTAACACATTTTTAAATTTGATTTAGAGATCAGTAATGACAAATTAAGGAAAATAAATATTTTTTTCAGTGTTAGCAAGTCTGAAAACCTAGGTATTTGTCAGATATTTTCCCTTCTACTTGGCTTTTTATTTTATTTGGACATGCCAATGCTAATTTCAAACAATTTTGTAAAACAATCAAGATTTGAGGATACTGTTTTGGCTCTACTTATCGAGTCTAAACTGTGGAAGAGAATTTCTATTGCTTTTCATTCTTCAAAAATTTCTTTAAAATAGTTTTTAAAGCAAGAAAATCAAAGGATAAACTCTTTTAAATAATTTATTGGACTAAAAAGTCACATTACTTTTTTTGCTGAGGAAACCTTAACAATGCTTATAATTTTATAGATCATTAAATTCCTAATCCTTTTTATTACCTTTTAAACCTATTTCCTAGTATTGTTTTTCCCTTCAAAAAATTAAAGTAGAATAAGTAGCATAATTAGATAGCTATATTTAAAATTTTCCATATGTTTTATAAATATTAATTCAGCAAATGTTTCTTGATTATCTCCTATATGCAAGTATTAAGCTAAATGCTGAGACTTTCTGGCATTAATGCAATTTGTCTCTGATCTCTGGGAGTTTTGGGTATCTGTATAATTCTCTTAACTCATCATTTTGGTGGATTGAAGTCCTTCTCTTCATACCCCAATTGGGAGTGTCTTAAAGAAAAATCTTCCTTTACCTTTGCTCTTGTCTTTCTCTTGCTTGGGTTAGAACAAGAGCAGATGTAGTAAGTTGAATAATGGCATCCAAAGATGTTAGGTCCTAATCTCTGGAACCTATAAGTGTTTTCACCTTTAAAAACTGAAAGTTTACCTGCTGTTACTCATTGAAAAATGAAAAAAGTTATAAAAAAGAAGAAAGAAAGAAAAAAAAAAGAAAATAAAAATTGGAAGTAGTTCAAAGGAAACCTGAGAACTGATAGCAACAGCAAAGCATGCAAAGGAAGATCCCAGGAGATCCCTGACTCTGCAAAGTGGAAACTACTCTAAGTGCCCTGTGGAAGGAAGGATGATCAGCTAAAAGATGTTGCTTCTTTCAATTCTATTCTCTGGTCAGGAAATGCATTTTTTTTTTTTTTTTTTTTTTTTGAGACAGACTACCCTGGGTGGAGTGCAATGGTGTTATCGTAGCTCACTGCAACCTTGAACTCCTGGGCTCAAGGAGATCCTCCTGCCTCAGCCTCCAGAGTAGCTGGGTCTACAAGCACATGCCACAACATCCAGCTAATTTTTCTACTTTTAGTAGAGATGGGGTCTTGCTCTTGCTCAGGCTGGTCTCGAACTCCTGAGCTCAAGCAATCCCCCCACCTCGACCTCCCAGAGTGCTAGGATTACAAACACGAGCCACTGAGCCTGACCACAAATACTCTTTCAAAGGATGGATTTCTCAGCAATTCTCTGTGTTTTCTGAAATTATACTGTATCCCATCCTGATGGGGTCATGGTTGGTGCTTATATTATCATGAGCTATTTTCCTTACCTATAGAACTTCAACTCATTCTCTCCCCAATGCTCAAACATACCAAATAATACAGCAATTTCACTTCTTTTTTCTTGTCGTCTTCCCTCCTGGAACCTTCTAACCTCCTACTTCAGTTAGGACCTTTTTTTGAGCCTCAGCCTAGCCTCAGCCTTATCCTGAGATTTTCTTTGCTATTTAGGTGTGCTGAATTCTCTGTTTTCTTCATCCCAAGTCTTCCTATCGCATAGTTTATTCTCTCGTTTTACTAAAGCATATAATCAATCCAGTAACTCCTTAAGAGCAGGGTACATATGAAGTTAAATTTGAAGTTTTTACATATATAAATATTTTTTATTTTCTTTCATCACACTTGTATAATAGTTTCTCTGAATATAGAGTTCAAGTTTGGAAAACATTTTCTCTCAGAATTTTGAAGACTTGGTCCTACTATAATAATAATTCCAGTATTGATATTGATATTGACAAATCTAAAGGTGTTATAATTTACTTGTATATATGACTGATTTTTTTTTCCTTGAAAGCTGTTAGGATCTTCACCTATTCTGTTTCTCTGAAATCTCACATGATGTGAAATTGATATGGACCTCTTAAAAATTAAAAATTTATTCTCTTGGGCATTTGGTATGCCCTATCAACCTTGATTCATATGCCCTTGGGTTTTTTGGAAATCTTCTTGTTATTTAATTGTTTTCTCCTCCACACTTTCTCTTTTCTTGCTTCCTTTAACTACTAGTGGTCAGCTATGTGGACCTCCAAGATTAACCCTCAAATTTTCCTATCTTTTCTCTCTTTTGTTCCAAATTATTTGACATTTTGTCCAACTTTTGAGAGATTTCTTCAACTTTATCTAATAACCATTCTATTTAATCTTACATTTTGTTCCTTATACTTATTTCAGTTTTCAACAGTTTCTCGTTCTTTTTTAAAAAAATTTTATGGACACACAGTAGTTGTACATATTTATGGGATGCATGTTATATTTTGTTACACAGATACAATGTGTAATGATAAAATCAGGGTAATTGGGATATCCATCACCTCAAATACTTATCATTTCTTTGTGTTGGGAATGTTCCAAATCCATGCCTCTAGTTATTTTGAAATACACAATAAATTATTGTTAACTATACTCACCCCATTGTGCTCCTGAACACTGGATATTATTTCTTCTAATTGTATTTTTGCACCCATTAACCAACCCCTCATTATCACCCTCCTCCCCACCACACTTCCCAGCCTCTGGTAATCATCATTCTACTCTCTACCTTCATTAGATCAATTATTTTAGCTTCCATATATGAGTGAGAATATACAATATTTGCCTTTCTGTGCCTGGCTTATTTCTCTTAACATAATATCCTCCAGTTCCATCCATGTTGTTGAAAATGATAGTATTTCATTCTTTTATGGCTGAATAATATTCCATTGTATATATACCACATTTTCTTTATCCATTCATCCATTGATGGACACCTAAGTTGTTCTCATATCTTGGCTATTGTGAATAGTGCTGCAATAAACATGGAAGTGCAGACATCTCTTCCATATGCTGATTTTCTTCCTTTTGGATATATACCCAGCAGTGGGATTGCTGGATCATGGTAGTTCTATTTTTAGTTTTTTGAGGAATCTCTACTTTCCATAGTAGCTGCACTAAGGAGTTTCTTGTTCTTTTGTTGCTTCTTTTTCAGAGTACTCTGCCTTTATTTACATTTACAGTATTTTTATCATCTCTTTGAGGGCATTATTATAGATTTTTCTGGAGTTTTTCACAGTAATCTAAAAATTATAACTTTCCACTTGTTTGACTGTTTGTTTTAATCTACCTTTCAATCTGCAGTCATTCTATGAATGTCTAGTGATATTTAATTTAATGTTAATAATATTTGGTCCTATTTGCAAACTTAATTAAAAACATTGCGATGCTATAAACTACTTTTATTAATTTAATTTCCCTTTAAGCTACTTGGCTCATCAACTAAAACCTTTTTAAGTACTAATTAATAGTAATGTATCTAACAAATTAAACTTTTAATAAGCTGAATCTAAACTTCCATTATTTTTATAGCATGCAGAGTGGTTTCTTTGACTTAGTAGTATACATTTAAGATTCCTCCATGTCTTTTTATGGCTTGATAGCTCATTTCTTTTCACACTAAATAATATTCTATTGTCTGGAATGCTTCTTTTTTTTTGAGACAGAGTCTCACTCTGTTGCCCAGGCTAGAGTGAGTGCCGTGGCATCAGCCTAGCTCACAGCAACCTCAAACTCCTGAGCTCAGGCGATCCTCCTGTCTCAGCCTCCCGAGTAGCTGGGACTACAGGCATGCGCCACCATGCCCGGCTAATTTTTTCTATATATATTTTTAGCTGTCCATATAATTTCTTTCTATTTTTAGTAGAGGTGGGGTCTCGCTCTTGCTCAGGCTGGTCTCGAACTCCTGAGCTCAAACGATGCGCCCACCTCGGCCTCCCAGAGTGCTAGGATTACAGGCGTGAGCCACCGCGCCCGGCCTGGAATGCTTCTTATTTTTAATTTTGATTTTTCTTTTCAGAGCCTAAGATCTTTCAAGGTTTTTCAATAGAGTGCTATTGGCATACTATTTATTTTTTGTACAAATTTATGGTGCACATGGGC
Source organism: Eulemur rufifrons (assembly GCF_041146395.1). Classification (NCBI taxonomy): domain Eukaryota; kingdom Metazoa; phylum Chordata; class Mammalia; order Primates; family Lemuridae; genus Eulemur; species Eulemur rufifrons. The sequence goes on from NC_090998.1 coordinate 49,335,866, forward strand.
AATTTTGTTACATGCATAGATTGTGTAATGGCCAAGTCAAGGCTTTTAGGGTACCCATCACCTGAATAATGTACATTGTACCCATTAAGTAATTTCTCATCATCCTCCCCTCTCCCACCCCCTCACCCTTCTGAGTCTCTCTTGTCTATCATTCCACTTTCTGCCACTACTGGGTCCCTCTTCTCTCACGGCCACTGAAGTGATCCAATATTGTGCCATCCAATATTAATACTGTTACTACTAATACATCAACACTAATACTAATCTATTAATCTAATACTAGTATCTAATTTAACATCTAATCTTTAACTACTATATAATCTAATACTAATATAATACATCTAATATCATAGTCATTACTAATATTGCTAGTACTAACACATACTCTCATCTAATAGTTTATACAGAGTACACACAAGCCATCCATCCATGGGGTGCCAGGGACTCTTCCATCAGATTGCTTCAATGCAAAATTACTAAATTCCCTGAATCCTCAGGAAGACACATCTTATAAATGACGGATTCAAAACACCCAGAGTACCCATCAAAAAGAAATTCTCTTCTCCAATGGAGGTTGTCATTCTCATAAGTGCGGTAAAGACTCCTTCCCAGGGGAAGTCTGTTTTACTGAAAGTAACTCCTCCACTGACCAAACCTTAACTTCAGTAACTGGAAATAGAACAAAATAGAGTAACTTTTCCCTTGGAATAAACCTGCATTGCTAAAAACCAGAAAGTAGAGAATTGTTTGTTTTACAAGAAAATAACCCTTTCGTATCAGGAGGCAATATGTAGAGACTGACATTTAAATGTGTATAACTGTAAGCAGTTCTTGCACATTAACTGGTATTTGTTTTACACAATTAAGCATTTATTCTGTCCAAAAAGTCATTAAGTGCTGTGATTCATACAGGAATATTACATGTTTATTGAAGTAGAAACTTTGTTCAGAGGACTGAGGGTCTCAATAATATCAGTCTCTTTGGAAAGATGCCCTTCAGCAAATATTATTAAAGGGTTTCACTAAAAACATGAGGATTTTATTGAAAAAATGTTTTTAAAAATTGTTTTGAATTCAATTTTTTGTGTGTGAATATCTATTTCCAGAAATATATCTTAACAATGATATGTGTATTTTTATGAAGCTAAAAATTATATGAATTAATTGTTTCAAAGCTAATAATTCTTTTTTTTTTCTGGCCTAGTCTTTTTTTTTTTTTTTTTTTTTTGAGACAGAGTCTCACTTTGTTGCCCAGGCTAGAGTGAGTGCCGTGGCGTCAGCCTAGCTCACAGCAACCTCAAACTCCTGGGCTCAAGCGATCCTCCTGCCTCAGCCTCCCGAGTAGCTGGGACTACAGGCATGCGCCACTATGCCCGGCTAATTTTTCTATATATATATTTTTAGTTGTCCATATAATTTTTTTCTATTTTTAGTAGAGACGGGGTCTCGCTCTTGCTCAGGCTGGTCTCGAACTCCTGACCTTGAGCGATCCAGCCACCTCGGCCTCCCAGAGTGCTAGGATTACAGGCGTGAGCCACCGCACCCGGCCTGGCCTAGTCTTAATATTAAAAAGAGGAGTTAACTCTGGACTGATAAGAAAAATGACTAAGGAAGTGCTAAAAGCTTCACTGCTCCACAGTCTAAAGGTTAAAAATAAAGATGGTAGTTGAAAATCATGCCTAATACCAATACAATGGCTGCATCCTAGAAGAATAGAGATCAAAACAATCACTCTTCCCTTTTCTTTGAAAATCAAAAATAAAAAGAAATATATATATATGCATTTCATTTTCTCAAAATTATTTTTCTATTTTGGAGCCTTTTCAATTAAATATATGGCAGAGGCCGGGCGCGGTGGCTCACGCCTGTAATCCTAGCACTCTGGGAGGCCGAGGTGGGCGGATTGTTTGAGCTCAGGAGTTCGAGACCAGCCTGAGCAAGAGCGAGACCCCACCTCTACTAAAAATACAAAGAAATTATATGGACAGCTAAAAATATATATAGAAAAAATTAGCCGGGCATGGTGGCGCATGCCTGTAGTCCCAGCTACTCGGGAGGCTGAGACAGGAGGATCCCTTGAGCTCAGGAGTTTGAGGTTGCTGTGAGCTAGGCTGATGCCACGGCACTCACTCTAGCCTGGGCAACAGAGTGAGACTCTGTCTCAAAAAAAAAAAAAAAAAATAAATAAATAAATAAATATATGGCAGAAAGAAACTGGGAAATACAATGGTTTTTTTTTTTTTAAGTTGTTTTGTTTTGTTTTTGGTGAAGAAGAGTCTTTGAAGTAGTTTTGCAATCACTCATGGATACCTCTGTGGAAAGCAATCAAAGATTTGTTTTTCTTTTGTAAGGCTTATCTTCCCACAGATACCTCTATTTCACTTAACCAGAATGGACTTTTCCAGATTTTCTCTTAGATGTTTCTCTTAGCATTATGGTCCAGGAGCTATCAAGAAGAAACTGTAAGTTCAATGTCCGAACATAGCACTATCTTCTGATTTTACTGTTAGTGGCACATTAGAGTTTAAAAACTGGTGATTCAAGCATTTCAGTAAATGGGTTCAGAACTGCCAGAGCTACAGAAGCATAGCAACAACCTGCCTTCATTCTCCAAGAGTGGACCTCGTGTGTCCTAGAAGGTTCACACCAGCCCTTCAGCTATAGAAATTTTATTTTCAATTGAAGATTCACACATTCTTGGCTGTTGGTCAGTTTTGGGGGTGAAAAAAGTATGTTAGGTAAATCCTGACAGCTTATGTTTGTTTGAGAGACAAAGTAAAATAAACATGGAGTTCTATGACCCCAGAGAGGTTTCAGGAATATTCATCTAATAGAACAATGTAAAAAGTTAAATCTCTAGGCAGAAAGAGAAAAAGGCACAAGCCCAAGTGTACCCCTCAAATAAGTGTTAGTAACTGTCATAAAAGTGTCCTTTCCCTGTTGCTGTTTTGGGGCATTAATACCACTATTAAAGGAGCCACTGAGTTGTTTCTAAGAAGAATCAACCCATCCTTTCACAATACTTAATTCCATACCAGAACTCACTGAGAAATTGTATAAAGAAAGCAATAACAGCTTTGCAAGATGGAATGGTGGTGAAGAATCAAAACACTGTAGCCATCACTTCCTTCACAGGCTGTGTTAATAGGGAAGTCAGAAACTTTAGTAAATCTCTTTAAAACCTTATGAATACCTTATGAATATCTGTTCTAATGAATAAAGAGAAAATATTTCAGTCCCACCAAAATTGGCACTATGAAAGCAAAAATAACAAAGGTGATAGAGGACTGCATTTTTCCTGGATTAGGAAAAAAGAATGATAATAAAATGATAATGATAATGTCTATTGAATAACTACCATATGCAAAGCATTGTGCTCATTAATTTTAATCCCCGTGAAAGTCTTACGCTATAAACATTATTTGTTCCCACTTTTCTGAAAGAAATGTCAACTAACATAGGGTAACTATTTTAGTTCTTAATAGCATAAGTAATACTATGCCTGATAAACAAACCCCAAAATCCCGATAGCTTAACACAATAAAAATTTATTTCTATCTCATATCACAGTCCAACATAGCATGTTGGTTGAGCAATCTTCCACATGGTCATGCAGGGAGTCAGCCTCTTTCTATGCTGTGATATTGACACACCCCAGGGCCTTGGCATCTATATAAATCACATCATTTCCACTCATGTTCCATTGGCCAAAACTCAGTCACATCTAAATACAACAGAGTCTAGGAAATAAGGCCTCCTGCCCAAAAGAAAATGAAAGCGAAGCAGCCTGATTCTGGCATCGAATAACTTGTCCACGGTTACAGAACTAGTGAGTCACAGAGGTGGGATTTGATCAATACAAAATAAGTACAATAATGAGAAAGATCAGCACAGCCTTTCCCCTCATGGAACTTATAGTCTGTAAAGACAAGCATTAATTACACAGAAAAGTAAGGTTGCAACTATAAGGAGTACAATAAAATAGAAGGGCGTGGGCTGCGAAAGCTGATGAAAAGGGTTGCATGGGGTGGGGTGGGTTTGAAGAAACACTGGAACTGAAATCCGAAAGACAAATGGAAGAGGGTTCTATTAGTAGGCAGAGGAAGCAGCATGTGCCAAGATCCATTAATAGGAAGGAGCCTGTTGAGTATGAGGAAATTTAACCAAGTCCCTGTGCTAAGGAAGAAAGTGAACAAGACAAAGAGTGGGGTAAGACCAGGCCTTGTAGGCCATGTTAATTAAAGCTGTCTTTGTCTTCAGAGTGAAGTGAATGATGTAAGATTTTTAAGCAGAAAGTTGAATTGATTGGATTTGCTAATTTAAAGCATCAATCTGTGTGCATTATAAAAAATAGACTGATGAGGTGACCAGTAGCTACACAGAGACCACTTAGGAGGCTGTTGTAACGGATCAAATAAAAGTTAATGGTAGCTTGAACCTGTGGTGGTGCTGGTGGGAAGAAACAGAAAGAGAAAAAAGGATTTGAGAAACATTTAGGTATGAAATACACAAATCTTTATGACCAGTTGGATATAGATTCTGTATAGAGGATGACAGAGATTTGCAAATACTTGCTTAATAATCCCAACAACATTACAAAGTAGCTTCACTCAGAGAACTTATGAAGGTATCATTTATATAAAATAGACATAATTATATGCCATTTTAGAATCTGAACATATCATGATTTTTTTAATTAAATACCAAGATATTATAATAACTCTATTCCTTGCAAGCTCCTCTCTTCTTTTATGTTTCTTTTAAATATCAGGTTAGATTCCCCTTATCTAAGTCCACCTCCTCTTATTTCATAAGAATCTAACATTTTCTATTTAATGTGGGATGTTCACATGGACTCTAAACACATTTACTGAATCTACTTGAGAAAGGAAACAGCATTCTTTAGTTGCCTCTGAATGTTCCCGTCAGTTAAAATGAGAAAATTGGGTGAAAGAAAAATTGGATGGATGGAAAATTTCTCTAATTTTGTTGTGATTACCAAAATTAAATTACTGACATGTTTTTCTAAATTAATACTACAAATGCCCTGAAGAACAGTGTTTTTGTTGTCTTGGCAGTGGACATACATTAGTCATTCAGGTCATGGCCATATGATTCAGAAGTGATCCCAATTTGATTGTACTTTCATATTAACACCTGAACTGCCTATTGATTTTTATTATTATGTTTCCCTCTATGAAAGTAATACATGCTTACTGAAGAAAATTCAGAAATGACATAAGAAAAATGTAAAAAAATATATTATTATGGTCCATCTAGTTTATTTCTAATTTTTGCTCTGATAAAAATATTGGAATGAATATCTGGGGAGATATACCTTTATATTACTTCATTAATTTCTTAGATTCCAAGTAATAGAATTATTTCATGAGAATCTTTTTATATATTCTCAAATTGCCATCCAGAAGAGTTGTGCCAATGTATATACCTAGCAGCAACATAAAACAATGGCCCACTCTTGGATGTATTGGATATGATCTTTGCTAATTGTCTGCCAACTTGAAACATGAAGAATGGTATATTTCATGTTGTTTAAATCTGAAAAAAAAAAATCTTTAAAAAATGAACGAACATAAAAGGCAAAATAAGAATGGCATTTATGGTACTAGTTTAATAAATAATGTATAGTTTGTTCACAATAATAAAACTGAAATGATAATGAAGAATTTCAATAACAAGCTTTAGGTTAAACCATGCCTGGCATTAATCCCAGATTTTCTTGGAAATCAAAAAAATGTGTTTAGATTTTCTATGTCTGAGTTAATTGGTATTTTCAATGAAGATACTACTTGCCAAATAAGATACGGTAGTAATAAAATTATGGGCAAAACTCAAGCTATAGAATGATTTATCTTTAGAGTGTCCCAGATTATTGAAAACAATTTAGAAAGAAAATGTTACTGAGAACATCAGCAGAGCCTTCAAAAAGTGCAAAACATGTTCTGAGAGGTGAACCTGTAGAAATAAAGGGTATTGAGAAGGAAAACTAAACTATGAATCAAGAGGATGAGGTTTAAATGATTCCAGAGTATAACTGAATCTCTTAAATTAAAAAAATAGTAGTAGTAATAATAATGATAAGATTCAGTTTCCAAAATTTACATTGAACTCTCTCATGTTGAAAGAGTTAGCTACCTCTACCTCCAGTACTATATTTATTTACCAGTAGAGGGTATAAAATATGACAAGAGCAGAAAAAAAAAACATTTTTCCCACTGCTCTGCCATGGGATAACTGGCCACTCTTACCTGACTTGAAATTCCAAAAATTGGAGTCATTGATGCCACCCCAGAAACTAGACACCATATTTATTAATATAATTAATAGACAGCCAAATCATTTCCCTGTATTTGCTCATTGTCACAAAGAAAAGATTCTTTTAAATGGACATTCTGACTTGTATGCTAATAAAAAGAGAAATGAATACCACCTCTTCTAGAATAGGAAGTATTACCTAAAGCCAGCTTTTTGACCACCTACTAGGCTTGTCCAAGTCATTTGGTCCTCAGAGGTCACTGAACCCATCCTGGAGATACATGAGTAGTAGATATCTGCTTTACTTTCCTCTGAGGTCAGTGGAAAATGGATAGGGAGGAGCATTCAAATGCTGCTATATACCCTCTGGGTGAGTTTCCAGCAGATAATCTCTACTACTTAATAGTTTTCTTTTGTGGGATTCATCTTTTGGTATCAGCAACTCTCCTGCAGTGTAACAGACCTGTTTCCCTAAAATTGAACAAGCAGAACTCAGCACCTATTCAAAAGTCACCTTCACTTTTGCCACTGCCTTTCAGTGGGACTAGGTATTTCTCTGAGCTTGAAAAATCCTAGGGCAAGTTTCATGACTTCGATGGTCATTTATAGGTAATAAAAAGTTGCCAGTCACTTAGGCAAAAATATAGACTCAGTCTAATAACTGATATGTCTAATCTAGTGAAAATAGTCAAAAACTTCAAACCTTGAAGGTTAAGCTTCAACTCTGCCTGAGTTTGCACTGTCCAGGAAATGGAGAGGGGACATTTTTGGCCTCTCCCTCTCTTCAGACTGTTAATCAAATGAATGGCCTTTGGAGGCATGTGGTTTGAAGGAGAAATAAGGAGACAAAAAGATTTTACTTGGTTGATACCACTTATTTTCTCATTGAGCATCACAGGAACTCTCTCACCTGTATCTCTTTTCCGAGAGTGAAACAATTCTTCTGGTGGTCACTTGCAACTTCCTCCTTAGCCCCTGGGCATCTGGCATATATCTCTACTTTCCTTTCTCTTAGTTCTCACATCTTTCAAGGCAGCACTCTTGGACAGGATAAATGCAATCCCAGGGCTGAAAAGAGGTACAAACACACATACCTCCACCTTTGGGGAAGAGGATATGAGAGCTCCCAGGACAAAAGAGCTCTCCTAGCATCCTCCTCTACTCTCCAAACTTCTAAGTCATTTATAACCTTCTTTGGAAGAGTAATTTAAGCATCATGAAATAAGTTTTTGCTCATCTCTGTGGCAAGTCATGTATCTCACATTTCCTATTGGAATGTATCATCTACCATCTTGGAAATTTAGCCAGAAATAAAACTAAAATAATTTAAACAATTTATTATCCTTGCTTAATTAAACAAGTGTCTGAATTAGATGTTAGTAGCAGCTGATTATGCTTTGATGCCTGTATATAAGGCACGTAGGTATGTTTTGAAAATTGGTTAGGGTTTTTGTTTTTTAATTTAATTTTGACTTCAGATTAAACTGTTCTACATTTTAAATTCTAACTATTTTGTTCATGAAGTTACAATGACCATTGCTTGAGGAAATTGGTCTGGGAAATGATTTCTTGAGTAATACCTCTAAAACACAGGCAACCAAAGCAAAATTGAACAAATGGGATCACATCAAGCCCAAAAGCTCCCACATAGCAAAGGAAATAATCACCAAATGAAGAGACAACTCATAGAATAGGAGAAACTATTTCCAAGCTACCCATCTGACAAGGGACTAATAACTAGAATATATAAAAAGCTCCAACAACTCAATAGGAAAAAATCAAATAATCCAATTAAAGAATGGGTAAAGGATCTGAATAGACATCTCTCAAAACAAAACATACAAATGGCCAACAGATATATGAAAAAATGCTCAACAGTATTAGTCATCAGAAAAATGCAAATAAAAACTACAATGAGATATCATCTCACCCCAGTTAATATGGCTTTTAACAAAAAAACAGGCAATAACAAAACTTGGTGAGGATGTGGAGAAGGGGGAGCCCTTATACATTGTTGGTGGGAATGTAAATTCGTGCAACCACTATGGAAAACAGTATGGAGGTTCCTCAAAAAACTAAAAATAGAACTACCATATGACCCAACAATCTCACTACTGGATATATATCCAAAGGACAGTAATTCAGTTTATCGAAAAGATATCTGCACTCCCATGTTTATTGTAGCACTACTCACACTAGCCAAGATTTGAAATCAACTTAGGTGTCTGTCAATAGACAAATGGATAAAGAAATTGTGGTATGTAATGGAATATTATATAGTCACAAAAAAGAATGAAATCTTGCCATTTGCAACAACATGGATAGAACTGGAGAACATTATGTTAAGTGGAGTAAACCAAGCACAGCAAGACAAATCTCGCACGTTCTCACTCATATGTGGGAGCTAAATATTAAAAACAACTGATCTCATGGAGACAGAGAGTAGAATGATGGTTACCAGAGCCTAGGAAGGGTAGCAGGGAGGGGCAGATAGAGTGGGGATGGTTAATGGGTGCAAAAATGTAGTTAGATAGAATGAACAATATTCGATAGCACAACAAAGAAACTATAATCAACAATAAGGGTATACTTTAAAATAACTATTTAAAAGAGTGGGCCGGGCGCGGTGGCTCACACCTGTAATCCTAGCACTCTGGGAGGCCGAGGTGGGCGGATCATTTGAGCTCTGGAGTTCGAGACCAGCCTGAGCAAGAGCGAGACCCCATCTCTACTAAAAATAGAAAGAAATTATATGGACAGCTAAAAATATATATAGAAAAAATTAGCCGGGCATGGTGGTGCATGCCTGTAGTCCCAGCTACTTGGGAGGCTGAGACAGGAGGATCCCTTGATCTCAGGAGTTTGAGGTTGCTGTGAGCTAGGCTGACGCCACGGCACTCACTCTAGCCTGGGCAACAGAGTGAGGCTCTGTCTCAAAAATAAATAAATAAATAAATAAATAAAAAATAAATAAAAGAGTGGAACTGGAATGTTCCTAACACAAAGAAATGACAAATGCCTAAGATGATGGATACCCCAATTATCCTGATTTGATTAACTTACATTGTATGCCTATATCGAAACATTGCACATACTCCATAAAGATACACACCTCTTATGTATCCATCATAATTAAAAATTTAAAATTAAAAAAAATAAAGTCCAGGAACCTCAAAAAACAAAAACCCCAAAACACCCTGCAGCTAACTTCCACCTCTGTTAGTAGAAAATTAATTGTTTATCAGAGTAATACACCTAAACTTGCCTAACCATAGAGGTATGGACAGAACCTGAAATTAAGAGCTACACATTTGAGACTTGCTGTTTTAGTTTAGTTGATAAAGCACCTTCATTTTAGAAGACCATTTCCACTAAGAGAGTTTTCTCAGAAGCTTTCTGGATCTGTTGTGGTTTGTAAGGGCCAATGAGAGAAACATTTGAGTCAATATTTCCAGGAATCACAAGGTAAAACTGTTCATACAGTGATGTGAGAAATTTGACAAGTGAATATACAGCATGTGCCATGTTATTTCTATTTTTATAGCTTGTTGAGAAGTTATTAAACCCTTAAGCAGTCATCAGAGGCATTCCCAAGCATTCATTAGCTGAGAATAAGTTCATAGGTTTAACTCACCTGTGCTGTTTTAAGGATCCAAGATGTATCTTAAAGAATGAGAGAATGAATCTCAAATATAAAATAGAAATTTCCCTAGGAACTATTTTTTTCCATATACTATTCCTCGTGTGTATTTCATCCACTACTTGAGTAAGTAAACTGCTCCTTGTTCAAGTCAGTAAGGATAATATTCTTTATCAGAGATCTATCCTGGAGTCAGACAGACCTAGATTCAAATCCCAAGTCCAGCCATTTCTAACTGTGTCCTTGGATAATATACTTAACCACAAGTTCTCAAGTTTCCTGGCATAAAATAGGAAGTTACTTTTTTTCTTTAGGGGATACACATATACATATTATGTATATGTGCTGTGTGTGTGTGTGTGTGTGTGTGTGTAATTTCATTGGGTGGCAGGTGGTGTATTAGTCAGGGTTCTCCAGAGAAACAGAACCAAGAGGGCGGATGAACAGATAAGATTAATTATTAGGAATTAGATCGTGCAATGGAGTCTAGCTCCCAAGATTTGCAGTCAGGAAGCTGGAGACCCAGGAAAACCAACATGTAGTTCCAAAGTCCAAAGTCCTGAGCATCAGGACAGCCAACAGCAAAGTTCCAGTGTGAAAGCTGGCAGGCTTGAGACCCAAAAAGAGCCAGTGTTTCAGTTTGAGTCCAAAGACCAGAAAAGACCAATGTCCCAGCTCAAAGCCATCAGACAGGAGGAGTTCCCTCATGTTTGCCGGAGGAGCCCACTATATTCTATTCTATCAGGCCTTCAACTGATTAGATGAGGGCCACCCCACATCAGGAAGGGCAATCTGCTTTATTCAGTCTACCAACCAAAATGTTAATTGATTCAAAAGCACAGACACTTAGAATAATGTTTGACCAAATATCTGGACACCCCATAGCCCAGTCAAATTGACACATAAAATTAACGACCACAAGTGGAATATATATTTTTCCTTTGGGAAAGTTGATATATATATATATATATATATATATATTCATTTCTCTAAATCATGTAAAACTATGGCAGAGAAAAGCAATAGTCAAAAAATGTTAGTTATAGATTGAGATAAGAGAGTGATTAGAGTGGGGAAAAGTATATGCAATACTAAATAAGAACCATCTGTCCAGGCAGAAGGCCCAGCACAGAGCAAATGTGTGGAGTGGTTCCATGGATAGATGAGGATAGAACCCCCACCCAGGGTGGAGGGCCCTACAATGGGGACCAACAGTGCAGTCTTCTGACTATCACTTTACTTGCCATGCACATATAGATGAGAATATTTAAAACTTTGAGCAAAGCAGCCCCACGATAGAGCAGTTTCATCACTTAAGTATGCAAGAACCAGTAGAGAGTTCTATAAACTTCCTCCTCCTTTTCTCTTCTCTCCCTTTTTATTCTCCAAATGTGTAGAACAATACATTAAAGCCCAGATTCTCTGCCTTTGTTCTAAAAACCTCTCAATGTTTTTTGTACAGAACTGTCTTTCAAGATGGAGACAAAAAGAAGCCTTAACTAAAGTTCAGTTTTAAAATTCAAAACAAAACAAAAAAAAAATCAAAACCAATGTAGTTGTCATGAGTATTAAATACAATAATTCATTTAAAATACTTAGCACAAGGCCAGGTATGGTGGCTTATGCCTGTAATCCTAGCACTTTGGGAAGCCACAGTGGAAGGATCTCTAGAGGCTAGGCGTTCAAAGCTGCAGTGAGCTGTGATCACACCACTGCACTCCAGCCTGGGTGATAGAGAGAGAACCTGTCTCTAAAAAAAATAAAAATAAATAATAAAGTACTTAGCAGCGTGGGTGGCTAAACATACTGTGGATGCTAGTTCTCTCTCTTTTTATTTTTTAACAATACTCAGGGTCTAAACAAGTATCCTGGTCCTTGAAGGAGCTAAGTTCCCTATCAAGCAGTAGTTACTTGTTTTCCTTGCATTAGAAAGATGACACAAATATTTTTCTTTTCTCATTCAAAACCCTGAAAAAATTAACTCTCAGATAGCTGGGTTATAGAAATCTAGAGTTTCAGATGCAAAGATTCCTTCTAGTAGAGATTAAAATTGTTAATTATCCGTATTAATGTCTGTAAATAACAAAATCCATTTATATAAATAAAATTGTTTTGCCTAGACACCTTGGATGGCAAAATCTGTCATAACGGTTTTGTGGTTTGTTTGAAGCAATTTTTAAATGCTGAGAAAAGTTCTTTTTTGCTTCTATAGAATCAGATATATATAGTACTTAAGTTTCTCATATGGTATATTATTTATGATTAAATCTATAATAAGATTATACTTTGATTTCTTCCCTGTAAGTAAATTACCATATGCTATTGGGTGCTATTTCTTTTCATTAAAGTCATTTTCTATTTGGCTCTCAAATGTATTTTATAAGTGGAACAAGATGGTGAAATGTGCTTTGAACCACATTTTTTGAATTCATAATTAAGTTATAATATAAAAGCCCTTGATACTGAGACACAGAATGATTTAGTAAGGTGAACCTGAGAGTCCTAGCCTTGGTTTGAATCTGAGCTGAACTGCTTAATTTCTCAGTGGCCTAACACAAATTCTTTAATCTTATTTTGCCTCTTTTCTCATTTATAAAATGAAACTAACAGCACCTACTGCTTAGGGATTACATAAGATAACAAATATAGCGCACCTAACTCGTTGCCTGGAATACAGCATCTGCTTAACAAATTATAGTTATTATGATTATTGATAGAGGAAGTCAATATGATAAATGGTAGAAGTAATATTTGAAATTACTTTCATTATCTGAAATAACAGCATAGTTTCAACCAAATTAAATGTAATGCTGCTTTTAGCATACTCTAAGCACATTTTGTATGGTTTAAGATCTGGCAAAATGAAGACTAAAGATCTAGAACCTCACATTCTTAAATATTATTAAATTAAGTTTTATAGATCCAGGTCATTCATTATCCATACTTCATATTCCAGGATCCATGCAAAATTAGAAATGATTAACAAGGCATTTTTAAATGATTCGACTAATCAATTGTAGAGGACTGTTAGTCTGTTTTTTTGTTTTGTTTTGTTTTGAGACAGAGTCTCGCTCTGTTGCCCGGGCTAGAGTGCCGTGCCATCAGCCTAGCTCACAGCAACCTCAAACTCCGAGTAGCTGGGACTACAGGCATGCGCCATCATGCCCGGCTAATTTGTTCTATACATATTTTTAGTTGTCCAGATAATTTCTTTCTATTTTTTTAGTAGAGATGGGGTCTCGCTCTTGCTCAGGCTGGTCTCGAACTTCTGACCTCAAACAATCCACCCACCTCAGCCTCCCAGAGTGCTAGGACTACAGGCGTGAGCCACCGCACCCGGCCTGTTAGTCTGTTTTGAAGGCTGAAGAGTGGCTTCGCAGCACCTATTTCTCCTTTCTAAGAGCATCCAAATTTCACGTTGAGGAATTAATTCTACCCCCACTAGATATGGTCTGATAGGACTGCAATCAGATACCCAGCTTTTCCCAGACAACCAACAGACCGATGCCCCAAGATGTGCCACTCAAATACTTTCTCCCTAAAATATGGTTCTTGAGTGGAATGACATAGAAATTGAAAACGGTTAACAGTTGATTTTTCCCTAAGTAGTAGATTCCTGACCACACTTTTCCTATAATAAACCCAAAGTTGTGCTTTCATCTCTAGAGCAGCCTTGGGTAAGACTCTTTCCAGCTCAGTTCCTCAGCTTCTTATAAATTACATGAGCCCATAAGAGCCTTTCAGTAGATTTCTCTGTGCTTAGATTAGCCAGAATCATCCATTTCTGTTTTTAACAACCAGAGTCCCCACTGAGATGTCAATCCAATTTTACTGAGTGTTTTCTAAGAGCGGCACTAAGCAAGGACATTGTGGGAGCTATACAGATTCATAAAGCTTGGGGCCTGTTCCTACCTCTGTTTTTCTGAGGAAACAGAACATAGATCCATAAAAAGAAATTACTGTATAAGGCAATAGGTAATAAATGCCAAACAAGTAGTGAAAGCATTTCATAGGAGTTCATAGGAGTTCATAGAAGGACTATATTTCTGAAAGACAGTGCTTTATCATGGTAAAAATATGGAATTTGGAGTCAGACAATGTGCTTTCGAGTCCTAACTCTGCCACTTTCTATTTTAACTCTGCCACATTTCTCAATGACTGTAACCCTTCTCTCCTGCTATATCATATGAGTTAGTGGAGTTGAAAGCATGCTGTGACCTGGAAGGCACCACACAGATATTAGTTAGCAATGACTGCTATGAGCTGGGCATGGCCAGCAATTTCATGAGGTGAGCCATTCTATGAAACAGCTAACATTCATTGCATATCTAACATACACCACAGGCTGCAGTGGATATAAAATTTGAATATTACAACAATCCTATGAGGTATGTATAATTACCTCCCATTTTTTGTGAACTTACAGGTTCACAAAAATCAATTATTTGATGGCATAAACTTTTGAATTACTTGTGTTACACTGATTGTACAAGAGAATGCGATAATCTATCATTGCTTAAATTTTATGAATAAGCTTGAGTAGTTTAATGATCGAATAAGTCAGGATTATGTTACTACAGAACTTAACATGAATGTTATTCACTCATAAAAATATCCAGCAGCTGTGCAAGGTAACATAGTGGCCACTGACCTGAAATTAATAACCATCTGACCATGAAAAGTATTATACCTCTGGGGAATAAAATTGGATTTTTAAATCTTGTATTTAATACTTATTGAAATGAGACAACATCCATATGTCTGATTATCCTCTTCAGACCTTTTGCTGTTGATGTCAAAAGCCGTAAATTGATTTTTATTTTTATTTTTATTTTTTTTATTAAATTGGCCATGCTAATCTTCTCTGTATCATTCACAATTTTAGTATATGTGTTGCTGAAGCAAGCACTGTAAATTGATTTTTAAATAAAAGTTCAATCCTTGCATGTATTACTTTCAGAGGAGAAGATGATAAAATAATAGTTTTCTCTATTATCTTAATAATATGGTCAATAATATCTGTTTTTAGAATTTATCTTCATAAATTTATTTGTTCTTAGAACTTATCTTCACAGGTATAAATGATGGATGAATTTAAGAAATTATGATTTGGCCTAGAAAATATCATTTACAGCCAAAGAATTCCACAACAATTAGGCAATACAAGTGCAAGTTATGTACTTGCTGATTTCCTGGCCTAGACTTCTTCATGACTTCAGGACCATTGAGTTACACACTCTTTAGTCATGCTCCCAACAGTCTTTAAAGTATTCTTTAAAGTAGCATTGATCTATGAAAACAATTCCAAGAAAGAGATTTTTCATTTACATTTACTATCCCATCCTCGATTTACCTATATGTGTGTAGCCTTATAATCTTCATCTTCCCATCTATAATTTTATCCACTGTCTTAGTTATCTATTGCTGCTTAACAAGTTATTCCAAAATCAGCACCTTAAATCAACAAATCTTTAGTAACTAACATTTTCAGTGGATCAGGAATCTTGGTACAACTTAGCTGGGGCCTCGGGCTCAGGGTCTCTCACAAGGCTGCAATCGAGGTATCAGCTGGGGCTGCCATCATCTGAAGGCTCGACTGGGGAAGGATCTGCTTCCAAGATGACTCATGAAGCTACTGGCAGGATTCAGTTCCTCATGGGCTGTTAGCTGGAGGCCTCCCTCAGTTCCTTGCCACTTGGGCCTCTCCATAGGAAAGCTCACAATATAGCATCTTGCTTTCATCAGAGAAAGTGAGAAAGCAAGAGAGGGTGAGTAAGATGGAAGTCAGAATATTTTTATGTTCTAATCTCAAAAGTGACAGCCCATAACGCTTTCTATATTCTACTAGAAACAAGTCAATAGGCCACCCACACTGAAGGGAAGAGGATTACACAAAGGCATGAGTATCAGGAGATAGAAATCTTTGGGAGCCATGTGAGAAGCCACCTCCCACATCCACCAACAGAAATGGGCAATGCTCGCACAGCTCAGCTCGTGCTCTAATTACACTCAAAGCCACAAATACAATTCTTAATATACTCTAAAAAAGTCAAATTTTAATTTAACATGGATTCCTTTGTACTTCAAGTGTATCTGTCTCTCTGATTATTTGTTGCTAGCTACTCCAACACCCTATTAATGGATTTTGATCAAACTCAATGCATTACTAAGATGAATCAGGATATAACTTAAGCATCTTCTTGAGGTAAAATGTTAATAAAAGGGTTTCAAAGATATAATGATAGCACCAATGCAGTTTAAGTATGGTTTATAGAGCCTTAGGTTTTTCCATTGCTTTAGTATTATTTCTCCATTCTTCCCTCTAGTTAATTCTAATTCTTTACCTTTAATGAAAATAAACAACGGTTGTTTAAAGAGATGGTATAGAAGAAGCAAAATATTTTGAGTAGCAAAATGATTGTTTGCACAATAAAGAATACTTTCCTGCTACTTGAGGAATAGGTGACTATTACATGGCAAAAAGAAAATCAGAAACTCAGCATCTTTTAGGATTCAGCCTTTTCAATGCAGCCTTTCTTAAAGATAATTCTAAAACTGGCTATAGATGTCACATATGTCTTCTGGAATACTTTTATCAATGTCATCTATGAATCAGGCTACTCTTAAGGGAAAATAAATATGTATATGGTATAGGCGATACACAATAGTATTTACTAAAGATGTACATATATACCCCTTCATACTTGGGCAATTACTTGACATACGCAATTCATGAAGCTCTAATGATTTACTTCCCACACTGGGAAATGAAGAAAGCATGATCAATGCTCATCCTAATCTGTAAAAAGTGGTGTATTAGTCAGAGTATCCTGACACCTATAACAAGTAAACCCCAAAACTAAAGACCTAACTCAATAAAAGTTTATTTTTTCCTCACACTGGATGATTTTTGTCACCTCACTCAAACTAAGGCAGCCAAATCCTGTCTCTAGAACATTGTCACTGTTGGCTGCCTTAAGTGAACCTTTCCTGAATAATGCTTCTGAAGCAGCCAAAGAAACAGAGAGCTAAGACTTTATCTAACTCACAGAACAGGTTGCAGAACTGTCTTATGCCAATCTGCAAATAAGTATCTGTTAACATAGCAGTATTTGTTTCATTGTAACATACGACATAGTACAGGGATGGGGTTGGGAAGGAGATCTATAGCCCTTACCTACCTTCAAATATTGAATATAATCTATCTCTACCAAAAATGAACCTAAGAATTACAAATGCCCAGAAGGCTTGTATCAGTTTGCAAGACAATAATGTATACTACATATTTATTTTTGGACAGGGCAACCTTCTCAGCCTTCTTTACCAAACGCAGTTTCAGTGATATAGAGTGTGTCCTCTACTTATTGGTCATTATTTAATTGTTCTGGATGAGAAGAGAATAATTGGGAAACTTATGGAAAGTTAGCTAATCTATTAATTGTTTACTATGCAGATTCCATAGCAATAACTTTTAATGTACACTGGCACTCAGATAATTCAGACATTTTAATAACAATATTTTACTTCAAGAGATTTTGCATCAGTCTATACTCTTCTGAGAAAGGTATTATCATAGAAATAATAACAAGTGCAGTTTCAAACGCTGTTGTTTGAGAGTGAAATATGCATCTCCATTAAATATTCATCACCAAATCCAAGACAGACACAGATCAAATATATTCTGTCGCAGCCTGATTCAATTTCTCTTTCTGATACTGGATATATTTCTTTCCTGAACAAAAACCAAAGCGGTGATGTACAATACCATTCACTATAGTTTACTCATGGATTCAAAGAAAACCAAATCTACAAACTGACTTTACAGTTTTGAAAGGGGGGTAAATGAACAATATGCTATTTCCGCTGCATTCTAAAGTAATGAAATCAGAAATTCAAAATATTTACAAATCAGATTAGGGACTGTCTTAGGGAAATCACTCCAAGAAAATCTAGCTTTCTAGTTTTCTAGCTTTTCTTTTGGCAGATCATATCCTGTTATTTATTGGAATAGTCATCATAATCCATGAAAGATATTTTTTCTATACATTTACACTTCTGCTGATTTTATTTTCCTGCTGGAGAAGGATTAACAACAAAGTGTGTGTAGGCCCACTGGAGACATGAGTAATAACCCAAAATCCTCTTAAAAATCTAGACACAATCACAGAGTGGTCACTTTCTATTTAATAGGTATTCATTTTTATGAAGGCTTCTGACAAGCATCTTCACCCTTTGTACCTAAGATTTTATTTGATCCATATGATTTAAGCAGATAAAACAGATGAGTAAAATGAATTCATTTTCTCTAAAGACAGGGTCAGCAGTTCAGAATTACTTTTTTTCTCTTGCAATTTGATCATATTCACTTCAGTATCCCCATGGAAAAGTTAATTGAAAAAATATATTGCTATATCCTTCAGTCCAATTCTCCCTCGTGATTCGGAAAAGGGTGGTGCACCTACCATGGAGCAACCGAGGATACAATTTCTTGCTATATCTTCCCTCCTTTTCTCACATACATCTTCAGAGGAATTAGGGGTTGGTTTTAAATTTTAAAACCCTACGGTTCTCAATAGTATTGTTTTTAAAAAACAGGTAGTTTTCTTTAAGTCTGCTTGGGAACTAAGAAAAAAATCAGAAACACTGCTTCTCTAAAGATTGCTTTATTCCTTCATTTGTTTCCATTAACCAAGAAAAATTTCAACAAATAGGGCGAGAGAGAGAGAGAGAGAGAGAGAGAGAGAAAGGACAAAGGATCTTTTTTTCAGTGGCACAAAAGATAGAGCCCGCCCTCACCCTTCCTCATGTATGCCCTAAGTAGCTCCCCCTGGTGTTCACAGGCAGCAGAGCAGGTAGGAGGGGTGCCCGCTCAGAATCCAAAATGCAAGGATTGGGAAGCTGCTGTACCTTGGGACAGTTCACGTACTGCTTTTATCCCCTCAGGTGGTTGCAGTTACCCTCCATCCCAGCCACGTGGAAATGCTTTGCCTCAGAGATTTTGTATCCACTTTCCCTTGCCTGGAATACTCTTCCCTCAGATCCTCTCACTGCTGACTCCAACAATTCCGCTTAAATGTCACAATTTTGTTGAGGCCTTTTCTGGTCCCCCTATTTAAAAATGTCAATCTGAAAGGGGGCAAGATGGCTGACTGGAAGCAGCCCACACGTGCTGCTCTCAAGGAGAGGATTGAAAGTTGCAGGTGGATGCCCACCCATGGATGGGCCTTCTTGGGCAGAGCATTATGAATCCCTGGAGAACTGACAGGGACGTTCGAGTGAAGATGATGATAGGGTGATCCACTCAGCAAGATCAAAGGTACCTGGAGGAGGCTTCAACACATGGAGAAGGACAGGGGGAGAGAACACTGGGGCTTCGCTCCCCCTGCTGACGCTGAGACTGAGCTGTGAGGGGGCCCCCACCACAGCCCTCCAGACTGATCAGGGAGCTGCTTGGAGTCTGTGCAGTGACATTGCACTGGAGGGCAGGCACAACAGGGACCTAGAGGCTTCCATTCCCGGGTCGTTGCAACTGATGCACTTCTGAACAGGTCCAGAGCGCCAGGTCTACACAGGGCGTGGCTTTGCTGCAGCTGTGTTCGCATCACCCTGGCTGGGCTGGGGACGGAGCAGGGAGAGCAGATGTTCTCACGTTCCCCGTGACTGGAAGCCAAGCACCCCTCTCCCCCACAGGGGATTTGAGCACAACAGGCACCACAGACACCAACCTGTGTAGTCCTGCAGTGACTGCCTCCACAGGACCTGGGCAGAGAGTGAGCCCCACCCACACAGCAGCCCAGCCCCACGGCCTTGCCCCTATGACACCCATGCTTCCATCCAGCCCTGTAGCTCTGCTCTGGCAGTTCCCATGCTGCCACCCAGTCCCGCAGCCACAGCTCCAAGGCTACCTCACTGCTGCTGGGCCCTGCGCCCTGCCCACAAGGCTCCCACACTGCAACCTGAACCTGTGGCCCAGCCTCTGCAGCTCCCACCCACCACCTAACCAGGAATTGCCTAGGGTGGTCCAACGCTCCACCAGGGACTCACTAGTCTCAAGCTGCCATTGCACCTAGCCCCAGTTGGAGCAAATGCTGGCAGCCCTGACACCCACGACCACTGACTGCCTAGATACCCTCATTTAGCTGCCACTGTCATTGCTGCAGGGAAACCTGGGTAGAGCAATCTCCTGTAACAACAAACTCCGTGGAGAGGGTCTCGCTCATCCCCCACATGAACTTCCAACAGTGGCCTGGGGAACAACCCACCACTGGATGAAGAGCATCCAGCACTGGCTTAAACAGTGACAGTTGCAGGGGAATGGGACAACACAGAACAGCTACATTATAGATTCTTAGGGCATCTGTCCACCTCCTGCCAGGTAAATCTTCCAGAGTAGGTCATAAAAGCACCATTAGGGGACCTCTCCTTCTTCCCATTACGTAGGAGAGTTCCCAGAAAAGGAGAACAGGTGCGCTGCAAACCTATCTTCCCTGAGCTGAGAGAAGAGGTTTCAGATGAGACGAAACCAGGAAAAGAACTCTGACAACATGAAAAAACAAGCCAGTTCGACACTCCCAAAGGGTCACAATGGATCTACACCAATTGAACCCAAGCAAAAGGGGATGTTGAAATGTAGAAATGGAATCCAGAATATGGATGGCAAAGAAGATGAATGGGGTTGAAGAGAAAGTTGAAAACCAACACAAACAAGCCAAAAAATATTTAAGGACAACAATGAAAATAATTAAAAAGTCACTAAAGACATAGACAACATAAGAAAGGATATAGCAGAACTTAAAGAAATGAAAGAGTCATTTAGGGAATTTCAAAATATAGTAAAAAGCTTCAACAACAGGCTAGACTAAGCAGAAGAAAGAATCACAGAGCTTGAAGACAAGGATCCTGAACTAACCCAGTCAGTCAAAGATGCAGAAAAAAGAATGATGAAGAATGAGCAATCAGTCAGAAAGATATGGGACTATGTGAAGTGAACCAATATGCAAATTCTAGGTATCCCTGAGGGAGAAGAAGTAAAAGCAAAAACCATGGAAAACCTATTCAAAGGAATTATTGAAGAAAACTTCTCTGGTATCACCACAGATTCACATATCCAGATATAAGATGGTCATTGAACACTGGAAAGATTCATAGCAAATAGGACATCTCTAAGACACACTATCATCAACTTCGCCAAAGTCAAAATGAAGGAGAAAATTCTACAAGCTGCAAGATGAAAGCAAAAACTAGCCTTCAAAGGAAAACCCATCAGGCTAAAAGCAGATTTCTCAGCAGAGATCTTATAAACCACAAAGGATTAGGGACCCATTTTTAATCTTCTTAAATAGAACAACTGCTGTCCAAGAATTTCGTATCCTGCAAAAGTAAGTTTCATAAATGATGGAGAAATAAAGACTGTTCCAGACAAGTAAACACTAAGGGAATTTGTCACAACTAGACCTGCCCTACAGGAAATAGTCAGAACTACATTATACATGGAACAGCACGTAGATACAACTGATACCACAGAAATACAAAATATCATCCATGAATACTACCAAAACCTCTATGCATACAAACTAGAAAACATAGAGGAAATGAATAAATTCCTGGAAACACACAACTTCCTAAGCCTGAATCATGAAGAAATAGAAATCCTGAACAGACCAATAATGAGCAATGAAAGTGGCTCTTCTCTGCTCCACGTGGTTCCATCTGAGAGTGCTCAGCTAGGGCTAGAGGGCCGGAGATGCCTCACTCACCCTGGGTCTGTGGCACTGGCTGTCAGCCTGGGCCACGGTTTGTGCTCTGCATGGCTTCTCTCTCTTCACGCAGTCTCTTACTCTATATTTTCCTTCCCTTTAAATCTGGGCTCGCTTGTGATTTGTTTTGACCAACAATGTAGCAGCAATAACTCAGTGCCAGTTTGGGGCCTTCCTTCTAGAAACCTGGCAGCTTCCATTATCATTGTCTTGGGATCCAGCCAGCATTGAAAGAAGCAAGAGTTGAGTTACTAAATAATGACAGATTTCCAGGAGACAGAGAGGGCCAGCCAGCCAGCCCTCAGACACGGCAGTCACCCTCAGCCTGGGGCCATGCACATGAAGCCATCTTAGATGTCCCCCCAGCTGAATGCAATAGCCTGTGTGACCCCAGCTAACACCCCATGGAGAAGAAATGAGACATACCTAGTGAACCCCAACCTAATTCCCACCTTCTAACTCTACCTAGGGCAACAGAGTGAGACTCTGTCTCAAAAAAAAAAAAAAAAAAAAATTGTTTTGTAAGTATCTCATTCCTTGTATTAAATTTCTATCTGCTTCAACTACCAGAGTGGTTTTTGTCTCCCAAACTGAACCCTAATAACAATCTAACCAACCCCAGTGTTATCTTTCATTTCTCCCTACAAAAACGCTGCAATCCAGTTGGGGTGCTTCCCTGCTTTTGAAATACTCCATGCTTTTCTCATCTTCCCACTTTTCTTATGCCATTTCTACCTCACACCTTTCCCCCTAGAATCACTCTTGTAGTCCTAAATCTCCCATTTGAAACTACCTTTTAGAAAGCCCCATAGTCCTTATACAGTTATAGCTGTAATATAAACACTTTTTATTTTGCAATTTTTGGCAAAAGCATTCTGCAACAGCAAAATAAGGGTCAGGCAAGTTTACATATATATTCTCATGGTCTAGCCAAGAAAACCAATGAATCATTTTTAGATTTCCACAGATGTCATCATTTAACTTGGAGATCTTTTTCTCAGGACTTGTAGGGCTTTTCAAAATCAATTTAGTGCCTCTTATTTCTGGTAAACGAAATTTCTGCAGCCCCAAGTTTAACATATAAATAGTTTTAAGCTAAGTTACTTTACCCTTGGGGAATATGAGATTTTGAATCAATAAGAGCCAGTTTAGCCCAAATACGTAGCGTTACAGATTTAAAATTTTTAAGTAATGCTGAATTTCAACACCTTTTGATTTGCAGAGGGTATGGACCACAATCTACGTTAGGGTCATATATTTTAAAACCTGGAGATACAGGTTTGATACCACCTCGTTCAGTGATCTTAGGCAAGTAGAATTTAAAGTATCTGAGTAAATTACATTACATATTTTAAGTAAAAATTAGCAACATAAAAATACTGTAACTCTAAAGCTGTTGCAGTTGTCATGGATTCATCAAGGAAGTCTAGAAACATGTTCTAATACTATATCTTCTCTGAAGTGGCTCTTTCACTACCCAAGCCACTCTGAACATTGTGGGTCCCAACGTGTTTCTGTAGAAACCTCCCTGTGAGGAAAGAAACTTTAACTCAGTTTTTTGTTAAACCCTGTAACATGTGCTATTTAAAAAAAAAAGTTGCATCTATAGTTTCAACATCTTATATAAATTATTGTGGAATAGCTCAAAGTGTCTTTAACTCCCTCTCTATTGAAAAACTATGTCTTCAGCATGAGGTCAAGGGGCTGACCTGGCAAGCAATTTGAGTAGACACAAAGCTGTACACTCAAAATTGTCTCTATCTTCTGACACTGACACATGGCCAAAGGAAAATACTAAGTACCCCAGCTCTATCTTCTCTTAAGCCCAGGACATTCCCAGGAAACATCTTAGTCATGACATGCCCGGTGGTCCATCCTTCCAACCTCCACACATAACACTAGATTCATTTTCTATTGCTGCTATAACAAATTACCACAAATGTAATGGCTTGAAACAACACTCATGTATTATCTCTCAGTTACCTAGGTCAGAATTCCACGGGAGGCTCAACTGGGTCCTCTGGTCAAAGTCCCATCAAGGTGCTGGCTGGCCTGACCACTTACCTGGAGGCTCTGGGGGAGAATTCACTTCTAGGCTCATTCAAGTTGCTGACACAGTCTATCCTTTTTCCTTGCTAATTGTCAGCCAGGGACCACTCTCAGCTCCTAGAGGGCACCTGCTGTCCTTTGGCTTATTCCTCCTCCATCAAAGCCAACAACAGAGCTTCAAATCTTTCTCATATTTCAAATCAATTTCATTTCTTCTGCTGTATCCTTCTAACTTCCTGTTCTGCCTTCCTGTTCTGTCTTTTTCTTCTGGTTTAAAGGTTCATGTGATTATATTGGTTCTACCCAGAAAATCCAGGAATCTCCCTATTTTAAGATCAAATAATTAATAACCTTATGTATATCTGCAAAGTTCCTTTTGCCATGTAAGGCAATATATTCATAGTTGCAGGAATTAGGAATTACAGAAACTTCCTGGGGGCCTTAATTCTGCCTAGCACAATCGGACTCATCTGAGACCAAAGCTTTCCAGCTGGAGCACCTACTTCTTACAGCATTCAGTGGACCGGGGCGGGGGTATCTATCTGTTCACAAGCATCAGCTTCAAATCCCTGAAGGATAAAACTTATTTGTTAAATGTTATAATTATGGCATAACAATAAATGTATTTATACTCTCCTATCCAGTGTCTTTTATCAAAAAATGTAGAAATTTGTTTGGTCATATGAACATTACAATTATAAGGTCAATATCCTGGATAAGGCATTATGTGTGTTTGACTATGCGTGACAATTGGACCACATGTAAGTTTTTGCATCTGTGGGTGTATAAATTTATAGAGAGCCAATGTAATATAGTGGGGGAAAAAGCAGATTGGACAGACTTCTAAATTTTAGCAGGAGTTCTGCTACAAACTATCTGTGTGACTTCAAAGAAATCATTTAAGGAGCTCTGGTCCTAGTCTTTCCTATTGTTAAAGTTGGATGTTTCATTCGTATCTAGGTTAACATACAGCTGAAGATTCTGTATCTCAAGTAATTTATATTTATATAAAATAAAATGGCAAACCATAGATCAACATGTTAAAAATATTCTTTCATAGGAGGGCTTTGGAGAATTGAAATTTTTATTAAAATTTCTATGAATTATTTTTATTTCTTCCTTGAAAAATCTCCAAATTTTGTTCATCTTTCAAGTCATCTTACTGCCAACAAATGGGACATTTACAAGTTTATAAACTCCTCAAGAAACAAAATGAAATTTTAGTTGTAAAGAAATTCAGCGTCTCAAGATTCATAAAATTCTTACTGCAATACCGATGATTATCAGAATGTCTTCCTAAGAAGGCAACATGAACAGAGCAAATCCTGCAAAAGACTTTACCCAACATTTTTTTTTTTTTTTTTTTTTTTTTTTTGCTATGATGAATTCCGATGCATCATCACTCTTCCCCTTACATTCACAGCAAATTCCCTTTGCTCTAGTTCACGGCATCTATTTTCCAGTACACCAGCAATTGCACAATACATATTTTTAGTAAAACATACGTAATACATGTTTTGGGTACAAGAGTCCGCTCTTACTTGTGAACCCAAAACCCCATCAGTTTTAACAACACTGACCTCATCTAACAAAGTTATCTACAGTTAATGTGAAAAGTGTTTGTTGAAGTAATCACAAGTGTTCACGTTAACAGTATCTCACATTTTTTTCCTCTGAAAGAGAGTCACAGGTTCAAAAGCTCTCGCAAATCAGATAATCTTATAAACTTACATTTTGTGTTACTTGCTTTAATTTCAAACTATCTAAATGGCACTTATTTTTGTTTAGTTGAACTATTACAATTTCTTAAAAAGTAGTTTGTATTTCCCAGTAATTGCTGCTGATATTCAGAGAGCTTATAGCCTATTCATAAGTAAGGCAGAAAAGTACAGTGCCTCTGATTTATATTTTGTGTTCCGCTTTCGTATGACACATCCAGACGATTTTTATTATGGTTATGTGAGGATACTTCAAAAAGCAGAAACCATCTCTAGTTCTGATAGTACTCAGAGTACAGTACTTCACACATGGTGACTGCTGAACAAATATTTTTGCCTAATATATTAATCAAATTCATGGAACTCAATAGAGCATATAACAAAGTAGAGACAATCCAATTCTACCTAATACTAATTAGTACCAATGCAGCATGTTTTGTTCTGTTCTGGGAGCCACATTTTTTAATCAATTTTTTATTAAAAAAGTAAAAATTTTTATTCAGGTACAATTTACATACATACTCATTTTAAGTGTTGATGAGTTTTGACAAATGTGTACTCCCAAGCATAATTTTCCAGCATAATCAAGATATGTGTGCATGTATGTGTATATTTATTTATTTATATGCATACATATATGTTATATGCATGGGTGTATGGGGTGGGCATTAGGGGGTTATGGATGTAGATGTGGGAGGGTATTTTTGGTATACAGTTCTATGAGTTTGAAGACCAGTATAGTCTCACATAACCATCTTCACAATCAAGATACTGAAAAATTCCATTACTCCAAAATATTCCCTCATACTGCCACTTTGTGGTCAAGTCCTTTCCAGACTCCTTGACAACCACTGTTCTTACAATTTTGCCTTGTCCAAAATGTTATTTAAATTCAATCATACAGTATAACCTTCTGAGACTGACTTCTCTCACTCAGCATAATGCTTTTTGAGATTCATTCGTGTGCATCAATAATGGATTCCTTTTTAAGTCATATTCTTACTAAAAAGTGGTATACAATAATGAATGTACCATAGTTTGTGCATTCACCCATTGAAAGGTGTTTGCGCTGTGTTCAGTATTTGGCAATTATGAATAAAACTGCTATAAACCTTTTTGTACAGTTTATTTGTGAATATAAGTTTTCACTTCTCTGGAATAAATCTGTGGGAATGAAATTTCTGGGTCACATAGTAAATGTATGTTTCAATTTATAAGAAATTGCCAAACTATTTTCCATCTTGCATTTTACATTCCCAACAGCAATGTATGAGATTCTAGTATTACTCCACCTCCTTGCTAGCACTTGGTATTGTTTAGAGTGTTTCTGGTTTTGGTTTTGTTTCATGTTTTGTTAGTCATTCTAATTAGCGTGTAGTGGTATGTAATTGTGGTTTTAATTTGTATTTCCCTAATTGCTAATGATGCTGAGCACCTTTTCATAAACTATTTGTCATTTGTATGTCTTATTCAATGAAATATCTGTTCAAATTTTTTGCCCCTTTTTAATTGGGGGTTTGTTTTCTTGCCATTGAGTTTTGAGAGTTATTTATATATTTTGGATACATTATTTTGTCAGATATACGATTTGCAAATGTTTTCTCCCAGTCATTCTCTTAATGGTGTCTTTCTGTCTTTAATTTGAAGTCAAATTTATCAATATTTTTTAGAGATTATGCTTCTGGTGTCATATCTGAAAACTCTTAGCCAACCCCAAGGTCATGCAGATTTTCTCCTATATTGTTCTCTAAAACCTTTAGAATTTTATATTTGATCTATTATTCACATCAAGTTAATTTTTATATAAGGTATGAAAATTAGCACTTTTTTGCATGTGGAAGTCCAATTATCCCAATACTATTTGTTGAAAAAATACTCTTTCTTTGTTGAATTGCTTTTACACCTTTGTCTAAATCAATCGACTATATCCTTGTGCATCTACTTTTGGACTCTCTATTGTATTCCATTGATCTATGGGCCAGTGTTTTCACTAATATCAAGGTATATTAATTACTGTGAATTTATCAGAAGTCTTAAAATCAAATACTATACTTCCTCTAACTTTATTCTTTTCTTTTTTTGAAATTGTTATGGCCATTACAGTTCCTTTGTCTTTCTATGTTAACTTTAGAATCAACTTGTCTGTTTCTACAAAATATCCTGCTTGGATTTTATTGGAATTTATTTAAATATATATATATCAATTAAGGAATAATTGATATCTTAATTATATTAAGTCTTCTGATCCATTAACATGGTATGTCTCTTCACTTAGTTAGGTCTTTTTAAAAATTTGTTCTTTACTGTATTTTAGTTTTCAGCATACAGATCCTGGGTACTTTTTTAGTTAGATTTATACTTAAACTACTTTTTGGGGGGAACTATCATAAATTGTATAGTTTTTCTTTCCATTTACAACTATACATTGCTAGTATATAGAAATATGGGATGCCATATTTGACTGATAGCTGACTTCATATATTTGAAATACTATGTGTAACTTCAGGAGTCATATACTTAGTTCATGAGGATAAAGTTCCAAAGCAGTTTAATATTAGGTGATTACTGAGAAAATTAGAATTTGAACAACCTAATATTTTTAAAAATCAATTTGTTGCAAACTGAAACCCTCTCAGAAAAAAAGAATTGTGGATATTTTATCACAGTGTTTTCTATCAGAAATCAGCCAACAATTAAACAGCTAGCCTACTTATCTCTAAGTCTTTAGAAGCATGGATAAATCTATTTTTATGCACTATTATTAATAAAATATTTCATATTGACTTGGTTTTCTTCAAAAGGAATCTTAATGCTGGGACACTTATATCTCTTTCTTTAAGAAAGAATCAGGAACTGTTTGAGATTTTCCCTTACTTGTAAGCTAATATATTAACTTGCCACACAGTTTCACAGATGCTAGGAGAAGATACCAGACTCCTGGGTCAGATACAAAGTCACAGCCATTATTAGCCTGAGGCTCGTGTTTGTTCCAGTTCCCCTTGCTCCCACATCTCACAGGGGCAACCCAGAGGGGTCCGAGCGGATGCTGCACATGCAGTGGGTTTGTGTCACAAGGGAAGATCTTTAAGCTTAGGCAACTCAAACTTTTCATAATGGGCAGTAAGCCTGCTTGAACTTTTTCATAAGAAAAAGAAAGCCATTATCTTTATGATACTAGACAGTAAATAATTCTGCTTTTTTCTCCAGAAGAAGACATTATTCCCATCTTCCAAGGCTGTTTGCTACACAAACATCCTTGACAAGATAGTCAAGAACATAAGTAGCACAATGCCTTTGCCCATAAGACATGAAGAAACATGAGAGACCCATGGAGAATTGTCAAAAGGAAGGAAGGAAAGAAGGAAGGAAGAAGGGAGGGAGAGAAGGAGGAAGAAAGGGAGAAAGAAGAAGGGAAGGAGGAAGGGAGGAGGAAAGGAAGAGAGAAATGGAGAGGTTATAGCATTTGAAAGGTTTTTATACACACATTCCAAAGGGAACAAATTACTTCTAGAGATAAATGTCACCTAAATCGAAGTTGCTCATATATATAGAGAATAGAATTAGTGTAAAAATCAGAGAGCAATATGGGACATCTTTGTGCATATGAATGGCAAAAAAAAAAAAAAAATTAAGAGAATAGGTTATTTCAGGAATGGTTGCTAAAGAATATTTATCCTCACCTCCATGAACAAATTCTGACTAGATTATATTATCTCAGTATAGGGAACCCACCCCTTGGCTTTTGCAAAGAATGGTAATATAATTGTTCTAAAAATTATTTACAATCCAAGCTTGATACCAAACTGGCTTTATTTATATAGGCAAGACTGGGCATAGTTTGATGCCTAATCAAAATAAGATCTCTTTAATCTTATGAATGAAAAGCATGTCAGCAGTATTGGCAGTGACAAGAGACCTTTGGCACAGATATTAGTACCACCTATAGCAATTTGGCAGGGCAATGTCAGTGCAGATATCGCCCAGCACCAGTAGTGATGGGGCCTCTGCTAGGCTTTAGCTGGGTATCATATACAGCAGACATCACCATAGCAAATGAGGTGCAGGAGGTGGCCAAGCACAAATGCCACAGGGCATGAGACATTTTTAACAGGGGTACTGAGGAGGAAATTAAGTGTCCACGTAAAACGGATGGTGGCACAGCCAGAGAAATCTTTCTTTTTTTAAATTGTTATTATTATCTATCTATTTTGCCCCCCAATTGGTATAGCCTGGGAAACATGGTTTACTTATAAAAGAGTAAACTCACTTGTGAGCGCAGATATCTTTAATGACAAACCTAGAATTAACCTTATGACATTCTTTTTTTACCGACAAACATCACCAATTCGTAGGTACACAAACATATGAACATATGATTTTTGTGTAATACAATTTTTAATAATATTTATATTAGCATATATCAGAAATAGTTAATATAAAAATTATTGTATGCATTAGTTAAAATCCTACCTGCAGCTCCCTCTTCTGTTCACTTTTTAAAAATGCAGTTTCCCTTCTACCTTTTAGAATAATTCCTCTTGACAGTATTGTTTTATCCCAAAATTTTCAGGGGATTGTTTTTGGACAGTTCTATTTCTATTAACTAACCTTTTTCTTTTTGCTCACTTAAGCAGCTACAAAGTCAGAGCAAAGACACAAACTCTATTACAGAGATTATTTGAATTTCTCAAAACGCCCAACATTTATTTTAACTGTAAGATAGATTTCAAGCTATGATATTTTTAGTTTAAACTGGAAAACTGGCTTGTATAATTCAGATGTTTTTTCAGGCTGTGTTACACATTTTGCGCACAGCTCTTTACATATTTGTGGAATGAATTATGCCAACTGTTGGTCAAATATGTCTCATAGTAACTTTTAAGGCAATAAGCAAGGACAGTCCTGTCAGACACCATTGAGTTGACTGTGCTGTTATTACCACAGTGTTGGGGACATAGCTTGTCATTTCGTCACAAAGAAATCCCATTTGAGCAGGAACTCTGTTTTTCTCACAGTAGGTGCCCAGCACTAAAAATAGTGATGGGCACATAGTCATTGTTCAATAAATATTTGTTGAGTGAATAAATTAATGCTTAAGACCATCCACCGGATTCCCAGTACCTTCAGAGTTAAGACAAAATTCTTAATTATTGAATACTTGGCTCTCAAGAACCTCTGTAACTCCATCTCTGAAGAATACCATTGATTTCTGTCTTGGGAAGGAAAGTTGCTTTGCTCTGTGACAGTTCTTGGACATTCCAGAAACATATTTACAATCTCTTGCTTGCCTACTAAAATAGATCACCATATTGTGTGTAGATTTACTATATTAATTTTCTGAGGGCAAGCTCATTCACAGGCTGTTGTCATACACTTCTCCAAACATCACTGTATCAGTCAGGAGAAGCTAAGTAATGCTGAGATAACATGTAAATCTTAAAATCGTAGTGGCCTATAAAAACTGAGCTTAATTTTTCTCATTCATGGCGTATGTCCACAGATGATCAACAGAGCGCTCTGTTCATCATAGTCACACAGAGACCAGCAGCACCCAAGCTGAGGAAACTGAAACCATCTAGAACAATGGTCCCCAAACTTTTTGGCACCAGAAACCGTTTTCATGGAAGACAATTTTTCCACAAACAGGGAGGGGCGGATGGTTTTGGGATAATTCAAGCACATTACATTTATTGTGTATTTTATTTCTATTTTACATTGTAATATATAATGAAATAATTATACAACTCACCATATGCTGGGGACTCCTTGTCTAGAACACAGCATTCACACTGGCAGATGTAAAAGAGAGTATGGCAGAGCACATGCTGGCTCCTAAAGCTCTGCCTGGAAGTGTCACATGATGCTTCTGCTCAAAATTTCATTAGCCAAAACGAGTCATATCACCACATCTGAGATCAATCAACAGGGGAAGCATGTATAATTTTCCTGTGAGGAGGGGACATAAATATTGTGAATAGTAATACATTCTACCACTGCCACGTACTGAAAAATAGAATGTGTAATGTCAAGTCAGTAATTTAGTGGCATCTGGGTCTAAACCCAGATTATCCTCACAAAGAGTAGAAAGAAAAAGATCAAAATATACCATTTTGCTTTTATTTTGATAATTGGAGAAATACAGACTAAAAGTTCTTTTCACTTAAGACAAAACTTACAAAAACTGTCATAAACTTAAAAGTTACAGAGTTCTATCCAAATCGCTGAAAAAAAAAAGGAAATTACATAAAATTTATATAGCAAAACATCAAACGAGCAAAGATATATAAAAATATAAAGCTTAACAAAAAATAGCATATTATATATAGCAATAATAACCACAAACACAAAAGGCTTAAAATCCCATAATGAAAGACAAATCCTAGTTAAAAAGTAAGAACCAACTATGGGCTGCTTGAGAGACAAACCTAAAATAAAATAAAACAAAAAACATAAAAATAAAGCAATGGAAGATTTAAATTGTAAACACAAACAAAAAGAAAGCTGTCATAGTCTGGGTTGCTACAACAAACCACCATAGACTGGGTGGCTTAAATAATAAATATTTAGGCCAAGCATGGTGGCTCATGCCTGTAATCCTAGCACTCTGGGAGGCCGAGGCGGGAGGATTACTTGAGGTCAGGAGTTTGAGACCAGCCTGAGCAAAAGCGAGACCCCGTCTCTACTAAAAATAGAAAGAAATGATTTGGACAGCTAAAAAACATATATATAGAAAAAATTAGCCAGGCATGGTGGTGCATGCCTGTAGTCCCAGCTACTCGAGAGGCTGAGGCAGTAGGATCGCTGGAGCCCAGGAGTTTGAGGTTGCTGTGAGCTAGGCAGACACCACGACACTCTAGCCTGGGCAACAGAGTGAGACTGTCTTGAAAAAAAATAAAATAAATATTTATTTCCTAGTTTTGGAGGCTGGTGAAATCCAAGGTCAAGGCACCAGCGGATTCAGTGTTTAGTGAGGGTCCACTTCCTGGTTCATAGATGGCCATCTTTTCAGTGTCCTCACATGGCATAAGGGATTAGGGACCTCTCTGGAGTCTTTTTCATAAGGGCACTAATCCCATTTATGAGAGCCCCACCCTCATGGCCTAATCACCTCCCAATGGCCCCATCATCATATTGGAGGTTAGGATTTCAACATATAAATTTGGGCAGGGGGACACAAACATTCAGTCCATCACAAAAGCCAATAGAGAAACATTAATTCAAGTAGAGTTTAAATTTAAAAATAACTAAATAGAATAAAGAGGGTAATTTTATAACAATAAAAATAACAATTCACAAAGGAAAGAGTAGTTATTAACTAATACATATCAGATATGTCACCTATAGAACAGGAGATATAACTTCAGGCCTATGCAAAGCAAGAGAATAGAATTGAACCCCTTGCATAAATCAGTCTATTCCATTCATGAAAAATGGGAAATTATGCCCATAGTACTAAGAAGCTATAAATTAGTTTGTTAGCTGCTCAGAAACTTAGAAGAAAATAAAAGCCAAAAAAGCCCTGCTTATAATAAGAACCAAAAGATCAAACAGGAAAACAGAAGGAACAAAATAATGAAAATAATGCACAATCTAGTAATTGCCAAATAGGCACACAGAATTGATAAATAAATCCAAAGATGATCGGAAGGGGAGAGGAAAAAAAATGAAATAATAAAATCAAATATTAAAAATATTAAAATCAAATAATAAAATCTAAAATTTTTAATATAAAAAAGAACCCCCCCAAAAAATTAAGAATGAGTGAAAGGATAAATCTGAATTTTTTTTAATTCTAATAAACTGCTGTCTTGGAAAATGAAAACTGCCAAAATATACTCAAAATATATTATAAACAAATAAACCAATGAAGTGTTGCTAAAGAATTACCTACAAAAATAGTTCTAGAGCCAATCAGGATTACCAAAAAGTGCAGTCAAACTTTCAAAGACTGAGTATTTGCTATGCTATGCAAACTGTTTAGCTACAGTTAATAGCTTCCATGGCCAAGCTCTACTGTAAGTATCTTACAAAGACTTGGCCACAGTGTGAAAAAATCTCTCAGAGTAGTTAATATACTTTTTGAGTATTACTGGAAACATGATAAACTAAGGGAGGATAAACTAAGGTATCACAAGAACTTTGTACTTGTGGACTTCTAAGAATAAACATGTATTATTTTATAGTCAGCTAGCAGAAGGCTTTCGGGCATTAGTGCTATTTTCTTAATGTCTTGTTGGTTAATAGTTCTTCCCTTTGCAGACAGAGAAGAAAATTTCGCCAAATAGTTTTTACCCCTGCATTAGTTTAATTCATCTTGTGTTCCTTTATTTATACTCTCCCTTACACGTTTTTCCTTCCCCGGTCTCATCCCCCATACCTGGAGCTTCAAATTCCAGAGGATATTTACCTGGTCTCTTCCTTCATACTGGCATTCCCCACCACTTCTCTTTCTGTCTCCCTCTTTCTCCATCCACCAATGCCAACCTGAGGATATTAATATACAGAAAGTAGCTCTCCACTGTAGCTCAACCATTAAAAACAAAGAGAAAGGAAAATGAATTTTGTCAGACATAAATCAATTAGAAGATTCTTTTGTAACCTAAATACATAACAAAAGCTTACCATCAAATTATACAGTCATCTGTAGTTCTTGTAGTTCGAAGACAGACAACACCTTTATTTTCACAGCCCTCTCCCCTACTCAAGATGATGCTAAACCTGTAATAGTATTACTTCCAATAATTTTCTCTATGTTAAAAACATTAGTAGCATTTGAGTGTACATTGATAGACTCAAGTGGGTGTTTTGTGGTTATGATAAAATAAATGCTCCCTATCCTTAAATAATTATCATCTCCACAGACAAAATAGGCCAAACAACAATAACTGTATTGTTTGTATACATAACAATAACTGTGCATAAAAACAACTGCCATTTCCCCAAGAGACCACCAGAATAAACTGATAATCAAGGAAAGCTATGTTTACTAAACCTGTTACAGTAAAGGAGCACAACACTTGACAGAATTTTAGCAATCTCAGAGGGGGAAGCATGGGGCTGATATTTATAGGATTTGGGGGTCTGATACACATGGATTAGAATGGGTGTTTCAAGGCAGTGAACTAGTTTGGGGATTTGGAAAAGTTTTTGACGTAATATTTTAGGGTTAGTGGTAGGGTGACCAAGTTTTCCTGTTTTTCCCAAGACTTTCCCAGTCTTGGCACTAAAAATCCTCTAACCCAAGAATCCTTTCAGTCCTGGGCAAACTTGGACAATTGGGCATACCACTGCAAATCTGCCTGATAATTTGAACAGCAATACCCGGACGCTACTGACACACACAAAAAAATTGTAGCCCAAATTCACAAGGCTCGACATAGAAAGTTTATTGACAACATTCAATTTTACAGACTCTACTTCACAAAATGCTGCACAATTCCCATTATAGTAATATCAATTTTTAAAATACTTTTGTTGTGGTAAGGCATATATAACAAAGTTTGTCGTTTTAACTTTCTATGTGTACAATTGAGCATTAATTACATTCACAAGGTTATGCGACCGTCACCACTTAATTTTTTTTGAAGGACGTTTATATTCACTCATCCATCAATGTAGCAGGCCCTGTCCTAGGCGCTAGAGATTCCGTGCTGAGCAAATAATGCACGGTACGTGCCATCACGGACCACGGTGGGTGCTGTTCTCTCCCCGAAGTCTTTATGTACACGGGGACGGTGCCCAGGGTTGAAAGGTGCAGTGGGTACACTGCAGGGGTCAGGGAAGTACCCACCGCCTGGCGTCTGGAAGCAGCACTGAACAGTGGACATCTTCCACACCCACATTCCAGAGTCCGAGGTAGGCAGGACTCTCCGCGCCCCTAAAGGGGCGGGGACTTGCGGGCCGTGTCGGGGTGGGGCCGTGTCGGGGCGGGGCTGCGTCGGGGGCGGGGCGGAGGAGCTGCGGGCGGGGACAGTTCTCCCAGCGCCCGCCGGGGCCTGCGCCGGACGCCGCCAGGTCCGCGGCGTTGAGCGGCGGCGGCGGCCTGACGGGAAGTCTGAGAGGGATGCGGCTGATGCGGAGGCGGGTGTGCTCGCTATTCATTGCCGTGTACTGCCTGTTCTCTCTCTACGCTGCCTATCACGTCTTTTTCGGGCGCCGCCGCCAGGCGCCGGCCGCGTCCCCCCGGGGCCTCAGGAAGGGGGCGGCCCCCGCGCGGGAGAGGCGCGGCCGAGGTAGGACGTGGGCGGCAGCTTCCTTCCCCGGCTGCGCGCCGGGACTGGGGGCTGCGGGACGGCCGGGTCGGCGGCGGACCGACTCTCCGGTCCTGGGTAATATTACTCCCGGGGCCCGGGATGCGCTTTTCCTCCTTCAGCCTCCTTAGCCAGCCCTGGGCTCGGGATTGGAGGCCGTTCCTTATCTTTACCCGAATCTCACACGCAGTCCCCACTCCCCATCCCGGAGGCTGACAGGCGCGCACGCAGTTAAAACACGTGTTAAATATCCAGGATGTCTCAAATGCCAGAGGTTTGTGGGAATGCTGCTAGAAGGCAGGCCGCAGATCGCCGCTGGTTTTAAGACAACTGTTCCATATTTACACGATGAGCAGTGATTGGAAGACCGGAGCGCTTTACCTCCAGGTGTCCTGCATTTTAACGCCTGTTAGGATCAGACTGAGCGTTGTCTCTCCTTTTATTCAGAATTTTGCACAGTAGTATCTAAAACTGGTGGACGCTACACTCTGAAGTCAGATTTTTATGCGTAGGTTACATATATACAATTGATAAAGAATTGTAATAAATATTTAACTTGATACGTATTATTCGCTTATTTTTGAAAATTTTGGGGGAGATAATTTTCCTGTCTCAAGTTAACATTTTATTGCTAATATCTTTCAGAGTAAAGGTTCAATAAAAATTAAGTTGCTGATTTTCTTTTTTTATTGTATGTGTTTAACTAGTTCAGATTCTATTGCTTTATCTCTGAAAAATTAGATGAAATGAGAACTCTTTAACATCTAACTTAAGTGACTTGAATTTATCTGCCCTTACACCTTACTGGTAAACACTGTTACTCTTTTTACAACAGAACAGTCTACACTGGAAAGTGAAGAATGGAATCCTTGGGAAGGAGATGAAAAAAATGAGCAACAACAGAGATTTAAAACTGGTCTTCAAATATTAAATAAATCCACAAAAGGAAAAACAGACCTCACTGTACAAATCTGGGGCAAAGCTGCCATTGGTAAGTTGATGTGTAGAAGGAAGATATGTAAAAAGCATTGTAAAATGCCCTTTATTGATATTAAATTCGTTTTAATATAGCTTGTTTTATCATTTGTTAATTAAGGTATCATGATATATTTTTTCACATTTTGTCAGTATTTCATTTCCCTTCCCATTAGACAACATCTATGTGCCCATACACACAGCACACACACACACACACACTCCATTGTTGGTCTTTAGCAGAGCACGGCTTCATTTGTAGATATAGTGAGTAGGTTGTGTAGCATCATCATATTGAAGTGCATACATCAATTAAATTTTCATTAATCTTGTAGTTATTGGACATTTGATAAGTAAGTATAAGATGTGGCCCCTGCCCTTGATGACCAGAGAAGTTTGGGAAACACTGAAGAGAACAAATTTAAATGAGGTTCTTCAATGCAGGCCTTTCTCAGAGCCTTTAATATGCCAGTGTTCATTGTGAGTGTCAAAGAAGGGGATGTACTGTGTATTTGAGTAAACTTGATTGCCCACAGAAGCATTTTGCTCTGAGTGTCATGAGAATCTGGTGTTCCAAGATAGATATTATAGTCTATTAGGGAATGGGCCCTGAGGGGTAGGGGAGTC
The DNA here is from genome assembly GCF_041146395.1 of Eulemur rufifrons. Lineage (NCBI taxonomy): Eukaryota > Metazoa > Chordata > Mammalia > Primates > Lemuridae > Eulemur > Eulemur rufifrons. The sequence goes on from NC_090998.1 coordinate 49,373,157, forward strand.
AGAAATAATTTAGTGATTTAGAAGGGGCTTTATTCAGCATTTGAACATGAGTTGGATTTATTTATAATAAGGGATATGGATAGAAAGTACCAGGTAAGAGGAAAGTATATAGTGCATAGTGCCTGGCTTATGGTGTTTCATAAATTGATTCATGCTTATGTACAAATATATATTCTTAAAGATTACTGCTGACCTCTAAATTTCAAGTACCTGAACCCAGGCCTCAAATCATCGAGTTCTAACAATTTTTTTAAAAATAAAGTCTGTAATATTGATTTCTTTCTTTAAATCTTTACTTCACCATTTTAGTTTTTTCCGTAATTTTACATCTTAGCAGGTTTCCTTGTTTCTAGACTTTTCTCTTTTCAATCCAAAAGCACAAAGTGGCCGGATGAATTTTATCAAATGCTGCTTTCATCAACCTATTCCCCAGACACAGTCAGAGAATACCAGTTATAGACATTCCCATTCAGAAGGGGAGAAAATGGAAATTAAAAGGAGTCACCGGTGCAGGTTATTTTGAAATCTAAGCAGGCAAGCTCCATTAGGTTTTCAAACATAGAAATGATCTGTGGCTTGCAGCTTTGCCTTCTGGCCTTTCAGCTCCACCATTGGAGTCATCCTTTCTTTTCTCATGAAGGGTAGCACATGTTGGCAGCTTAGTAGTTTTGTCAGCCTGTTTCCTGCTGGTATTAATAGAATTTGGGGAGCGTAACAGCCTTCTTTGATTTTGACCTCTCTCTGTCTCTTTCAGTCCCAGCTGGCAGTGTTTCTGCTGATAGAACATTTTCAAGAACTTTGTGGATCTCCTGTGTATGTCACAGGATTCACTCCATTAGATAAGAAGCTTCTCCACAGATCTTTCCTGAGTTAATCTCATCCCTGTTTCTGGCTTCTGATGAGATGGCTGCAAAGACCCATAAATTACATGCACAATCTCTTCAGAGAGCCCGTTGTGTGAATGAGTATTGTGACCTTCTGAGGCATTAGCAAAAGGTTGTCCAGCCACATTCTTGGCTTTCTTTTCAGAGCACACTTTCCTGACAGTAAATCTAATTTTTCACTTTTTTAATCTTAATAGTCTAAGAATTTCCAGAATCATCAAATTCTGGTTCCTTTTTGTTTAACAGTTCTTCTCTCAATCTCTCTTTTCTCTTACATTTTACTATAATAAGGAAGAAGAAACCAGTCCATACCTTTAACACTTTGCTTGGAACCCTCTTCATCTAAATATCCAAGTTTGTCACTTGCAAGTTCTTTCCACATAACTGCAGGACACAATTCAGCTAAGCTTTTTCCTGTTTCTCCAGCTTTTAATAACATGATCCTCATTTCCTTCTGAGCCTTCACCAGGAGTGCATATTAAAGCACTGCTTTAATATATATATTTCTACCATATTTCATACAAAGTGTGCTTAGGACAATTCAGGTATTCTCTAAGATGATACAGGTTTTTTCTACTGTGTGCCTCACTTTCTTTTGAGTTCTTGTTAGCTGAGTTGTTAACCTCCTTATTTCTACCTTCAGTCTATTCAAGGCAATCTAATCTAGGCTTTTTAAATCGTTTCTCAAAATTCTCCCAGCCTTTTCCCATTACCCAATTCTAACACTACTTTCACATTTTTAAGTATTTGTTCCAGTAGCACCCCATTTCCAGGTATCACAATCTGTAACTACATAATCCGTAGTTTCCTATAGCCATCAGAACAAAGTACCACAAAATTAGTGGCTTAAAACCACACAAATTTACTATGCTACATTTCTGAAGGCAAAAGTCCAAAATGTGTCTATGGGGCTATGTTACTTCTGCAGGCTCTAGAGGAGAATCTGTTTCATTGCCTTTTCAATTCTAGAAGCTACTCATGTCATTCTGACCTCTGTTTCTATTCTCACATCTCCCTTCCCTCACTCTGACCCTCCTGCCTCCCTCTTGTGAGGACTCTTGTGATTACATAGTCCATGATAATCTCTTCACCTTGACATCCCTAACATAATCACATTTTAAAAGTCTCTTTACCATATAAGGTGACATAGTCACAGGCTCTAGAGATAAGGACATGGACATGTTTGTGGGTGTACAGGGGGGCATTATTCAGCCTACCACAGTTGGAAAGCTTTGTCTAATTGGCCAAGTTTTAAAATATGGTTATTTTAGTTTCCTTTAGTGCCAGGGTGTAATGAGAATGGAACAAAACATGGCTTTCAATATAAATAAAACAGGATTCCCAGAGGTGTTGTACGGTCTCCATATTACGTCATCATGTGACGCTGCTCTCCTCTATTCCCAAAGCTTTCATTTAGTTGAAGTCATGATAAAACATCAGGGGCTGCCATAAGGAGAAAAGATGCAGTGGTATTTGTCTGTAAAGAGCATCGTGTAGTCAGGGATGTGTGTTGAAGTGAGGAGGAGGTAGTGTCCCTTTGACACATTGAATGTATATGTATATAAATGAGCTCCTTTGGTAGTGTTTGGCATAAAAAGGTGAATCCCCCGAGTTTGTTATAATATGAAAACAATTCTAATCGTATAGTAATATACTTTATAATATAATACATTTCATTTCAGAATAAGGTAATAAAGGCGCAGTGATAATTAGGGGATTCTAAAAATCTAAGAGAGGTTACTGACTTTTATATAACTCACATTTTGCCACATTTCACACCGACAGCTTCTGAGTCCTGCCTCTCATTAGCTGCCATATTGAGGATTTTGAGCTATTGCTTGATAGCCCTGCCTGCCAGTGAACCAAAGGGGAAAAGTTCTGGTTTCGAAGTCAAATGGTTAAAGGAACAGAATAGAAACTTATGCACCAGAGTAGATAAGACAATAAATTTTTTTTGTTTTTGTTTTTAATTACCAGGCTTGTATCTCTGGGAGCATATTTTTGAAGGCTTACTTGATCCCACTGATGTGACTGCTCAGTGGAGAGAAGGAAAGTCAATAGTAGGAAGAACACATTACAGGTATTAGTTGTGTAACATTAACCTTTGATGTGTTGCTGTACAGTATTTTATGTGAATACTAGAAGAAAAAGGAAAATACATTTTTTTCCATTTTAACTTGTGAAGGATGGAATTAATCTCATGAATGTGTATTCATAGTTAAAGTTTACTTGGACGTTTTCTTATGAAATTGGATGTTACAAAGTACTCCTTTTTTTAGAATCATGTGTCTGTTTTCTTTTTATCTGACTTGTGACATTTAATTGGTGATGAACATTTATTAATAATTCTGTATCTTGGAGAAATAATGTGTAAACTTAAAAGTATTTTCACTTTTCTCTTTCATATAATAGTCATGTTCATTTTTTATAATATTTAGTATCAAAGCTATTGCTATCACTGTTAAAATTTTTATTCATTAAAACATATTTCATGTGCTCGCTTCGGCAGCACATATACTAAAATTGGAAAGATACAGAGAAGATTAGCATGGCCCCTATGCAAGGATGACACGCAAATTCGTGAAGCGTTCCATATTAAATTAAATTAAATTTCATATATGAATTCTATCATGATGGTATAGATTACCACTTTCCTAAAATACTCAGAAATATTTATTTTATTTTCTTATGTAATTAATTTTTTTTTTTGGAGATAGGGTTTCCCTGTGTTGCTGGGGCTAGAGTGCAGTAGTGTCATCATAGCTCTCTGCAACCTCAAACTCCTGAGCTCAAGCGCTCCTCCTGCCTCAGCCTCCTGAGTAGCTGGGACTACAGGTGTGCACCACCACACCTGTTTAATTTTTCTATTTTTTATAGAGATGGGGTCTTGCTCTTACGCAGGCTGGTCTTAAACTTCTGGGCTTAAACAATCCTCCTGCCTCAGCTTCCCAAAGTGCTAGGATTACAGGCGTGAGCCACTGCACCCAGCCTTTATTTTTTATTTTTATTTTTTTTTTTAGAGACAAGGTCTCTGTCACCCAGGCTGGAGTGCAGTGGTGTGATCATAGCTCACTATAACCTTGAACTCGTGGGCTCAAGGGATAACTCCCACCTCAGCCTCCCGTGTAGCTGGGACTATAGGTGCACACCACCATGCTCGGCTAATTTTTCTGTTTTGTTTTGTTTGTTTTTGTAGAGATAGGATCTCTCTCTGTTGCCCAGGCTGGGCTCGAACTCCCAGCCTCAAGCAATCCTCCCACCTTAGCCTCCCAAAGTGCTGGGATTACAGGCATGAGCCACTGCACCCAGCCAGAAATTTTTTTTTTTATTTAATAAAACCACTGTATTGCTAAGACTTTTTTGGGCTTTTGTTTTTTAAAATTCTTACCTATGACTGCACATTTTCTGAGTATTTTTAAATAGAATTGAGATTATTATATTTAGAAAAACTGTGATAATTTTATCATGTGAAATAATGCTATTTTTCATTAGTTATTGCTTATTGAAGTAAAAACATTTTTAAATTATTTTAAAATGCTTATTTTATATAACAGTTGTAGTATTAGGAGGGAAAATGTGAACTAAAGATTCTGGTTTCTATTAGGATTTCCTTCTTTTCCACAAAAATCGAGAGAGGGAAACTTATAGTTAATCTCAATTTCATTTTCATTTTTACTGCAAATTTAATTCTTTATTTACTTTATATACACTTGGAAAGCAATTTCATTGCATGTATCTTTTCAGAGTAATCATACTTGAAAAGTAAACAGGTTTTTTAAATCATCATTGGTAATAATTATATTTCCTTTCATCTGTAGGCTTCTGTTGATCTAATCCCATTCAAGAGCTTATACATAGTCTTAAACTTAAAATAGTTGGATTTAAGTGCTTGAAAGTAAATGTGTATTATGTATATAAATCTAATATGTTGGTATTTGAAAAGTAAATGTATTATGGGCATTAGTCTAGTAGTTTTGCCCTTAATATATAGAATTTTCAGAAAAATTATTAAAAATTCACAAAGAAGTTAGCATCTTTAAACCTAAAATTTTATAATGAAGGGTTTTAGCAAACAGCATTAACTTCAAAAAGAAAGCCAAATTTATCCTTCCCTTCTGAAATTTTTACATGAAACTTTATACAGGCATACTTTAGAGAATTGTGAGGTCAGTTCCAGACCACCACAGTAAACCGAGTCACACAAATTTTTTGGTTTCCCAGTGCATATAAATGTTATGTTTATACTATACCATAGTCTATTAAGTGTGGAATAGCATTATGTTTAACAAAACAATACACGTACCTTAACTTAAATATATTTTATTGCTAAAAAAATGCTAACAATTATCTGAGCCTTCAGTGAGTCATAATCTTTTGCTGGTGGAGGGTCTTGCTTCAATGTTGATGGCTGCTGTCTGTGATCAGGTGGTGGTTTTTGAAGATTTGGGTGCCCGTGGCAATTTCTGAAAACAAGACAACAACAGAGTTTATCGCATCGATCTTCTTTTCACGAAAGATTTCTCCAAAGCGTGCAATGCTGTTTGGTAGCATTTTACCCACAGTAGTAGTTCTTTCAAAATTGGAGTCAGCCCTCTCAAACCCTGCCACTGCTTTATCAACTAAGTTTATGGAATGTTAAATCCTTTGTCATCATTTCAACAATGTTCACAGCATCTTCACCAGAAGTAGATTCCATCTGAAGAAACCACTTTGTTTATTCATCCATAAGCAACTCCTCATCCCTTAAAGTTTTATCATGCGATTGCAGCAATCCAGTCACATCTTCAGATTCCACTTCTAATGCTAGTTCTCTTGCTATTTCCACCACATCTGCCATTACTTCCTCCACTCATGTCTTGAATTCCTCAAAGTCATCTGTGAGGTTTTGAATAAACTTTTTCCAAACTCCTGTTAATGTTGATATTTTGACCTCTTCCCATGAATCACGAATGTTCTCCATGGCCTCTAGAATGGTGAATCCTTTCAAGAAGATTTTTTGATTTACTTTGCCGAGATCCATCAGAGGAATCACTATCTATGGCAGCTACAGCCTTGCAAAATGCATTTCTTAAGTAAGAAAACTTGAAAGTCGAAATTACTCCTTGTCCATGGGCTACAGAATGGATGTTGTGTTAGCAGGTATGATGACGACATTAATCTCCTTGTACATCTCCATCAGAGCTCTTGGACAACCAGGTGCACTGGCAATGAGCAGTAATATTTTGAAAGAAATCCTTTTTTTGAGCAGTAGCTCTTAACAGTGGGCTTAAAATATTCAGTAAACCATGCTGTAAACAGGTATGCTATCATCTAGGCCTTGTGCCATTTGTAGAGTACAGGCAGAGTAGATTTAGCGTAATTCTTAAGGGCCCTAGAATTTTCAGGATGGTAAACAAACATTGGCTTCAACTTAAAGTCACCACCTGCCCTAGCCCCTAGCAAAAGAGTCAGCCTGTCCTTTGAAGCTTTGAAACCGGGCATTGGCTTCTCCTCTCTAGCTATAAAAGTCATAGACGGCATCTTCTTCCAATATAAGGCTGTTTCACCCACATGGAAAATCTGTTGTTTAGTGTAGCCACCTTCATCAGTTGTCTTAGCTAGATCTTCTGAATAACTTGCTGGAGCTTCTACATCAGCACTTGCTGCTTCACCTTGTACTTTTATGTCTGAAGATGGAATGTTGTACCTGGTTTGATCCTTTATGCAGACCGCTCAAACTTTCTCCATATGAGCAATAAGATTGTTTCTCCTTGTTATCATTCATGTGTTCAGAGGAGTAGCAGTTTTCATTTCCTTCAAGAACTTTTCCTTTGCATTCCCAACTTGGCTAACTGGTGCAAGAGGCCTAGCTTTTGGCCTATCTCAGCTTTTGGCATGCCTTCCTCACTAAGCTTTTTCATTTCTAGCTTTTGATTTAAAGTGAGAGACTTGGCCCGGGTGTGGTGGCTCACACCTATAATCCTAGCACTCTGGGAGGCCAAGGCAAGAGGATCGCATGAGGTCAGGAGTTCAAGACCAGCCTGAGCAGGAGTGAGACCACATCTCTACTAACATGAAAGATTTGTGACTCTTCCTTTCACTTGAACACTTAGAGGCCATTGTAGGATTATTAGTTGACCTAATATTGTTGTGTCTCAGGGAATAGGAGGCCCAAGGAGATGGAGAAAGATGGGGGAGTGTGGGTCAGTGGGGCAGTCAGACCATGCACAACATTTGTCAGTTAAGTTTGCCATCTTCTATGGTCACAGTTCATGGTGCCACGAAACAGTTACCATAGTAACATCAAAGATCACTGATCACAGATAACCATAACAGATAATAATGTCAAAGTTTGAAATATTGTGAGAATTACTAAATGTGACACAGACACAAAGTGAGCACATGCTGTGGGAAAAATGTCACCGATAATTGTGCTGGACTTGAAGTTGCAACAAACTTTCAATCTGTAAAAAATGCAGTATCTGCAAAGCACAAGAAAGTGAAGTACAATAAAATGAAGTATGCCTGCATTATGGTGAAAAAGCAATGCTATTTAAGAGAGTTGTATATTCAAGGAAGGTCACCATTGTAGCAGATTTTTAAAAACAGCTAATTAAAGTTTTAAGCTCATAAAAAATAGCACATATTATTTATCCAAAATTTAAAAACTTTTATGGAATTGCAACTTTTGAGTTGAATCAGGTTACATGGGTACTTTTTTTTTTTTTCTTTTTTTGAGACAGAGTCTCACTTTGTTGCCCAGGCTAGAGTGAGTGCCGTGGCGTCAGCCTAGCTCACAGCAACCTCAAACTCCTGGGCTCAAGCGATCCTCCTGCCTCAGCCTCCGGAGTAGCTGGGACTACAGGCATGCGCCACTATGCCTGGCTAATTTTTCTATATATATATTTTTAGTTGTCCATATAATTTCTTTCTATTTTTAGTAGAGACGGGGTCTCGCTCTTGCTCAGGCTGGTCTCGAACTCCTGACCTTGAGCGATCCACCCGCCTCGGCCTCCCAGAGTGCTAGGATTACAGGCGTGAGCCACCGCGCCCGGCCACATGGGTACTTATTTATATATTTCCACACTTTTACTGTCCTTACTTGACCAAAAGTAAATCAGAAGTGATTGCTCACCTTGAAGATATTGGAAGAGTTTCTAAACACTGTGAGGATACTTATAAATAAGCATAAATACATTTTGTTTAAATAAACCTTCAAGTTTACAAAGCTTATATCATTTAATTTTAGCTTCAAGACAATTCTGAGGCAGAAGTAGAAAGGATATCATCAGTGTTCCAGGTTTCGTGAGGTTCAGGAATGCTGATTCTTAACTCATGGGTTCAAAGAATGTAATCCAGAATACCTAGTAAATAACTCAGAATGGAAATAGAATTATCAGTCAGGTCATGTGCTTATACTGGCTTGACTGACACGTTCTTTCCATACAGGCAGGCTACAAGTGATACCCGGTTATTTAAGGGTTGTTTGATTAAATTTGGAATCAAAACATGAAACTTAATTATATGTAGTGCTTCTAACTGTATGTTTCAGAAGGAAAGAAATATAACTCCTTGTTCACCACCATATCAGTAACATCATGCACAGTCTGTGCTCAGGCTATGAATGCACGAATATATGCAGGGCAAACTGAACTTATGAATCAGCCCAATGAAGGCCTGTTAACCTCAGGGTAGTGTGGCAGTGTGACTGAATTGTCAAGAGCACACACTCTGGAACCACACTATCTCAGTTCGAATTCCACTCCACCACTTCACTATCCAATCCTGGACAAGTTTCTTAACCTCTCTGTGCCTAGGTCTCCTCAAGTTCAAAATAAAGCAAATAGTTCCTATTTCATATTAATACTATTGTTTTAAAGATTAAATGCATTGATAAATTATAGTACTTAAAACAATATCTAACATAGTGATCACTATAGAAATCTTATTGCTATTTTATTATTTTTAACATTAAATAGGTTCTACAACATCATCCTACCTCTCAGTTCTTTTTTTCTTGTTTTCATTACTGTCTAACATCTCTCGGTCATGTACTTCCCCACAAATACCTTATTGATACAGTCTTTTTTTTTTTTTGAGACAGAGTCTCACTCTGTTGCCCAGGCTAGAGTGAGTGCCGTGGCGTCAGCCTAGCTCACAGCAACCTCAAACTCCTGAGCTCAAGCGATCCTCCTGTCTCAGCCTCCCGAGTAGCTGGGACTACAGGCATGCGCCACCATGCCCGGCTAATTTTTTCTATATATATTTTTAGCTGTCCATATAATTTCTTTCTATTTTTAGTAGAGGTGGGGTCTCACTCTTGCTCAGGCTGGTCTCGAACTCCTGAGCTCAAACGATCCGCCCACCTCGGCCTCCCAGAGTGCTAGGATTACAGGCGTGAGCCACCGCGCCCGGCCCAGTCTTTATATTAATATAACTTCAATTAAGTTTCAGGGTAGCCTGAGACCCATTCTGTCTCTTTTATTTTTATTTATTTTTTGAGGTGGAGTCTCACTGTGTCACCTGGGCTAGAGTGCCGTGGCATCAGCCTAGCTCACAGCAACCTCAAACTCCTGAGCTCAAGTGATTCTCCTGCCTCAACCTCCCAAGTAGCTACGACTACAGGCATGCACCACCATGCCCAGCTAATTTTGTATAGAGATGGGGATTCACTGTGTTGCCGAGGCTGGTCTCAAACTCCTGGCCTCAAACATTCTTCCTGCCTTGGCTTCCCAATGTGCTGAGAATACAGGCATGAGCCACCGCACCTGGCCTAGGATTGTTTCTTCTAATTCCATGAAAAATGACATTGGTATTTTGATAGTAATTGCATTGAATCTCTAGATTACTTTGGGCAGAATGGACATTTTAATAATACTGATTCTTCCAATCCATGAGCATGGGATGTTTTTCCAATTGTTTGTGCCATCTACAGTTTCTTTCATTAGTGTTTTGTAGTTCTCCTTGTAGAGATCTTTCACCTCCTTGTTAAGTATATTCCTAGATTTTGGTTTTGTTTTTGCAGCTATTATAAATTATATTGAGTTATATATTTGGTTCTCAGTTTGGTTGTTACTAGAGTATAGAAATGCTGCTGATTTGTGTACATTGATTTAGTAACCTGAGACTTTACTAAATTCATTTATCAATTTTAGGAGGATTCTTTAGGGTTTTCTAGGTATAAGATCTTCTCATCAGCAAACAGGAACAGTTTGACTTCCTCTTTTCCAATTCGGAAGCTTGTGGAGCTCTGCACAAGCTCAAGCAGTGCCTCTGTGTGATCTCCTGGGCAGCTTCCTATTCTATTCTGGAGGCCTGTGGGGGTCGAGAAGCTCCCCAGTAGCCAAAGCTGCAATGGTCGCAGGCGGGAGTGCAGAGCCTAAAAGACCTTCTGCTTACCCTATCCCTGGGTCCCTGTCCAGGGGCCGCTCAGGCTCTCGGCACCCCACACAGGCGTTCCAGGCTCTGTCTTCACCCTAAGTGTCTCCCTGTTGCCTATCTGTTATCCTCAAGCATTCTTTCTCTGATGATCTATTCAAAATATAGGTATTTGATGAATGTCCTGATTGTTCTCTGAAGAAGAGATACACGCCACCTGCCTCTAGTCAGGAATCTTGCATAATAAAATTGAAGTTTCTCAAATAATCTGCTAACCAAAAAAATATATAGAATTCAATGGTTAAGAGTCATGTGACTGCTTAGATTGTATATTTATCCTTTATTAAGGCATTTGCCAGGCAATTCAGGTATTAATACTTTCACATCGGTATTATCATAATAATGATACATACATACAGTGTTTGTTCACTAGTACTTGCTGAATTTAGAAAGAATGAAATAATGTAGTCATCCTTTGGGATGACTCTCCCAAGGGAGATTGGTTCCCAGAGTGTATGCCAAAATCCTCAAGTTCTGCAGCAGGCCCTGCAGAACCTGCATACAGGAAAAGTCAGCCCTCTGTTTACATGGGTTTCACATCCCGCTAATACTGTATTTTTGATCCACATTTGGTTGAAAAAAGTCCACACATAAGTGGACCTGCACAGTTCAAACCTGTGTTAACAACTGGATATTGGCTTCCAGAAATATATTGTTTCCACAATCAGCATTAGAACTCAATGTTATAATGATTTCTCTGGACTTTCTAAGTATTGGAAGTGTTTATTGGAAGGAAAATTTTTAAGTGAACCACATTGCAAAAGAGAAATACTGGAAATTATAAGTTCAAACTAATATATGCTACGACATCTAGAAGAGCAAATCACTGTTTTAAAATTCTGTATATGAGCTCTTAAAATATGTTCTTCAGTCAATGGAATTTTATGATTGATGCTTGACTAATCTTAGGAAACTAAAGCATAGCATTTATCACGTATAACTACACTATAATATCTCATACAATAAGCCTCACTTTACAAAGTAAATGTGTAGCAGGAAAGTTACTAAATTGAATTTCTGTAACTTGATTCATATTTTAAATGCAGTAGGAGAACTTAAACTGGTAGAGCAAATAACTTCCTTAAAGAAAATTACTGCTTACTCATTCAGTATTTATTGAGTGCCTACTGTTTATCTCATAGTAGGCTCTGAGGATTTCAAAATGAATAAAATGCCTTCCCCTAACCTCAAGGAGTTCACAGACTAGTCATTGAGACAAACAAATTATTTTCATACCATATAGAAAGCACAATAAGGATATGCATACTCTATCATGTTAATTGTTAGGGATATACAGAAGAAAGGTAACTAACTAAATCTGAGTAGAGTTGAGGGTGCAGGGCCTATTAAGAAAGGTTTCTTACAGGAGGTGGTAGCTGAGCAGAGTCTTTAAAATGAGTAGGAATTAGCAAGGCAGAAAAAAGAAAGATTATATTCCCAGCAGAGATGACACTGGAGGCTCATAACTGATAAACAGCTTGGTTTGTGCATGGAATTGCAAACTATTCAATATCCTGGGAATGTGAAGATGAGGTGGAATAACTGAGATGGGGAGGACTGGGCAAGGGCCAGATCATGATGGGCCTTACATGTACCACGTTAAGGCTCTTGGACTTTGTTCTTGGGCAGTGAAAAGCAATTGAAAATGATTAAACAGGGCTGGGTGCGGTGGCTCACACCTGTAATCCTAGCACTTTGGGAGGCCGAGGCAGGAGGATCTCTCGAGGTCAGGAGTTCGAGACCAGCCTGAGCAAGAGTGAGACCCCGTCTCTACTAAAAAATAGAAAGAAATTATCTGGACAACTAAAATTATATAGAAACAATTAGCTGGGCATGGTGGCGCATGCCTGTAGTCCCAGCTACTCGGGAGGCTGAGGCAGAAGAATTGCTTAAGCCCAGGAGTTTGAGGTTGCTGTGAGCTAGGCTGATGCCACGGCACACTAACCCGGGCAAAAGAGAGAGATTCTGTCTCCAAAAAACAAAAAAAGAAAAGAAAAGAAAATGATTAAACAGGATAGCAGTGTTGTCCATATTTCTTTTTTGTGTGGAGACAGCAGATACTTGGCTTGTATTTTTTTATCCATTCATTAAATGTAGTATATATATACCATGGAGTACTATTCAGCCATAAAAAATGAATTAATACCTTTTGTAACAATCTGGATGGAACTGGAGACCATTCTTCTAAGTGAAGTATTGCAAGAATGGAAAAACAAACACCACATGTACTCAGTATTAAATTAGAACTAATCTGTCAGCACTCATGTGCACAATAGGGAGTAAAAGTCAATGGAACTCAAACAGGCGGGAGGAGGGAAGAGGAGGGGGATGAGTGAAATCATACCCAATGGGTACAGTGTACACTCTGTGGGAGATGGGCACACTTACAACTTTGTCTCAAGCAGTACAAAAGCAATCCATGTAATCAAAACATTTGTACTCCCATAATATTGTGAAATTTAAAAAAATAAATAAAAATAAAACAAAAGCCAAAAAAAGAAAATGTGAGTTAACAAATATGTCTATTCCTTTTATGAAAACTGTTTTTAAATACAGTAAAAAACAGAGAGTAATACAACAAATTCCCATTTACCTACCACCAGAACTAACAAATTCCAGTTCTCTGTCATATTTGCTTCAGATACATAACTTTCCTCTTAAAAGAATTAAATATTTCTAGTAAAAATGAAGCTCTCTTTGTAGTGTTCACCAGCCCCTATCCTCTTCCTTCTTTCTTACACTATTCAACTATATTTCTTTGCTAAGGAGCTTAAATTCTAGCCAGCACTTACTTTGAGTGTTGTTAAAAAAAAACAAAAAAGCTACCACATTTCTGATTATCATATGCAAGTTGATGTGTCTACAACCAAGGCTTCCCATTAATCTACAGCTATGTGCCATCATCCCAATTTATTCAAAAGAACTTGTATTATAGAAATTTTATTTCTAGAAAGAATATAGATTAAATTTCATTGTAGATTTTACATAAAATGTTTAAGAACTTACGATACCAAATACCTTTTTGTTCTGGATTTTTTTTGTCTCTTCTTTTTGTTCTGTTGTTTTGTGACAGCTTCATCACTGGTCCAGCTGTAATCCCAGGGTACTTTTCTGTTGACGTGAATAATGTGGTACTCATTTTAAATGGAAGAGATAAAGCAAAGATCCTTTATGCCACCCAGTGGTTACTTTATGCACAAAATTTAGTGCAAATTCAAAAACTCCAGCATCTTGCTGTTGTTTTGCTCGGAAATGAGCATTGCAATAATGAATGGATAAACCCATTCCTCAAGAGAAATGGAGGCTCTGTGGAGCTGCTTTTCATAACGTATGACAGCCCCTGGATTAATGACGTGGATGTTTTTCAATGGCCTTTAGGAGTAGCAACGTAAGTATAAAATATTATTTTACATTTCTAGACTCTTAAGACCTGAATTTCTGAATCAGGAAGATTGTGTTTTAAGTTATAATAAATTTGGTTCTTCTGGGATTATTAAGGCCAGGTGCAGTCTTTCCCAGAGGCAAAAATAGGGTGTGATCTCACGCTTCAGTGACAATAATGATGTTTTTAGAGTGTTTTATCCTTTTTTTTAAAGTCTTTACCCATGTATCTTCAAATTTATTTGTTCATATCTACATCTAACTTGTAACCCTCATATACTAATGAGTAGGTAGACATAATCAAAGATCTTTTTGTAAACTTCACTTTCCCATACCATTTACTCCCCCGTCCCCCACTCCCTGCAAACCACCTATACAAGTTTCCCCTGCTTTAAGCCAAAAGGTTAACTATGGATTAAAACATGCCTGAAGGAAGTTTATAGGAGGTAACATGCAAATAAGGAGGTAAAGAAAAATTCATCTGTCAACAGCAAACATTACAAATATATGCTACTATCCTGCTAAACAGAAGACCTGGAGAAGCCAAGGTGCTAACAAAACACCCACATTAAGTTTTAAAAAAAAATCTTGAGGGAAGTAATTTGATTTTACAGTGGTTTAATTTATCCACCAAATGCTTAATGACCATAAATGTGTCTGCAATGAAAACTAAAAGAGAATTAGAGGAAGTTGGGAATACATGTTAGATACTAACACTCTTCAAGTTTTGAAGATGTCATTGCATGAAGAAAATTATGGGAAACACAGCTCCTGATAATTATGCACCCTTAGTGTAACATATGGAGATCACTGCTTCCAATATAGACACTGTGGTAGGCATATTTTATCCTTTTATGAGGAGAGCAGATGAGTTACCTTTTTAGTTTTAAAACCCGATACATAGGATAGATTTTCAAGTTTATTAGGAGTACCCTAAAGAGACATTTATCATCAAGTGATAGACTTTTTTTAAAAACATAATTTATGGTAAAAAATTAAAGGCAATATTATTATATGAAGAGCACACTGTACTATTGGGCTTGGGACTTGGCTGAATTTGCACAAATTCCTTCTCTATAAGAAGGATTTAATTAAATAATGGCTATGGTTTTTCAGTATATAGTCTTTTTCCAGCTATAAAATGGAAAATGTATTTTTTATCTTTCTGTTAATAGAAGGTTTTTAATTAAAAGTAAGTTGACTTTAAGATAAGTTGCCACTAGTATGTAAACCTCCTGAGGGCAGGGATTTTTGTCTCTTGTTCGCTGCTCTGTCCCCAGAACCTAAAACAGCACCTGCACAGAGTAGGTACTCCATAAATGTTTGTTGCGTGGATGAATTATGAAAAATCTCACTGACACGATTTTTGAATCAGATATTCGTTATTCATTATTCTATCTCTGGTTACTGGATGTTGTCTTAGACTGCTGTCTAGTTAGCTACACAAATGTCACCAGGGAAACACATTAATAAGACATATTCCCAGGCCTACTCCTACAACATTCTGACTTAGTAGGTTTGGGGCAGGGTCAGACAAAAAGATTTTTGTTAAGTAAAGCCAAGTTTATGACCCTCTGAAAAATCTCTCTCTTGAGCCCATATTTGTAAAATGTTTTGAAACATTTTACTTTTCCGCAATAACACTATATGACCTATTCATATAGTATAGGATAGAAACTCTTGATAATTCTGGTATTGTTGGACTAGGCCAGTATCTTTCTTACAGATCAATAGTTCTCAGCCAGGAGCAATTTTGCCCACCGGGAGGCACTTGGTAATGTCTGGAGACATTTGTGGTGGTCACAACTGGAGGGAGACTGTCACAACTGGCATCTAGAGGGTAGAGCCCCGGGATGTTAATGATTGATACACTGCACAATGTACAGGAAAGCCTCCACAACAAAAAATTATCTGACCCAAAATGTCAGTAACACTGAAATTAAGAAACCCTGTTATATAAAGCTTTGCTTTCGTGTAAAGTTTATATGTCAGGCATACAGTTTGATCATTGGTGTTTCCAAATGCCCGTAAGAGTAAGCCACTTGCAACAGGCCTCTCCTGTATGGCATACAAAGGTTTTTTGTTTGTTTGTTTTAATATACTTGAAAAGCCCTTGGGATTAATTTTTCAGAACCTTTTGCTATGGCAATATATATTCTATAATCTTTTTATTTTTTCTTTTTGATTAATAATTGTATATGTTTATGGGGTATAATGTGATATTATGACATATGTTTACAATGTGGAATGATTAAATCGGCTAATTGGCAAATCCTCACCTCACGTACTTACCATTTTTTGTGGTGAAAACATTTAAAATCTCTTTTAGCAATTTTGAAATATACAATGCATTATTATTCATTATAGTCACCATTCTGTGTGATAGATCACTAAAGCTTATTCCTCCTAACTTTGTACCCTTTGATCAACATCTCCCTCTTCCCCGTCCACCACCCTCCCCCAGAGTATTCTATAATCTTTTCATCACTTGCTAAAGCATTGGTTAAATCATGATCATTATGAGTGTAGAAGAGCCTTTATACTTTGAAGGTCTTGAATTCAGCATGCCTAGCAGCTGAAGGTGAGTAATGGAAATCAAAGAATGTCCAAAACAAAGAACTTTAGGCACAAAATCTCTATGACAATTTTATAAGAGATGTCAACATGAGATTCTTTTTTTTTAAGTTAGTAGATTCAGGGACTTTTCCAAAATAAGCATGGAAAATTACAATTTGAGATTTAGAAATCATATATAAGTCTCTTCTGTAGAGCTGCTACCTAAGAGGTTGGGTTATGGGGATTTGCCAATCCTATGTCATATATTTACTCATATGTACTTATTTTTATAGATATAGGAACTTTCCTATGGTGGAGGCAACTTGGTCAATGCTACATGATGAGAGGCCATATTTATGTAATTTCTTAGGAACGATTTATGAAAATTCATCCAGACAGGCACTAATGAACATTTTGAAACAAGATGGGAACGATAAGCTTTGTTGGGTTTCAGCAAGAGAACAGTAAGTTCTATGCTTATTTGATTCATTCATCTTGTTCTCCAATCTGAGAGTTGCTTTATCTGGAAACAGAGAAGGTTTCCAAAGAGGCATTGTTAACTCCATTTATACCAGTCTTTCCTCATAAGATACATTCATAATTAAAGCTGGGAAGAGATTGGGTTGTATACATTTAAAATAGGGAGAACCTCCTATGGCTGTAGTCCATCTTAAAGAAGAACACTAGTAACTGTCATTTGCAAATGTCAATTGTAGGGTTTCCTCAATATTTGTTAGGCACACAGGAGATTGTAAATGCCTATGAGGTCTTAGATTCATCCCTGAGTTGTTCAACAGACCAGTTAAGTGTTCCAAGACTGCCTGCAGTACTTCTCACATATTAAGGAACCTGATACCATCCTGAGGACAGGGACCGGGTATTTTTCTTTTAAACCCCAGATCTAACATTGGACCTTGCACAAGGTAGGCGTAGGATAAATGATGAGTGGATGGATAGATGGGTAGACTTAATAAGGTTAACTTTCTTCTATCTTTTATATAGTAATCAGGAAACTGAAGTGAATCAGGAGTGAAGGAAGTAAATTTGGAATCATTTATCTTGTTTTTAAATAAACAGATAGAGTTTTCAAATGAATAAATAGAGTTTAAATCAGAGTCATCAGGGAAGTAATGCCTAAAAGAGTCCATCTAGATCTAGAAATTTATTTTTTAGTTTTTTAATTAAAAAAATTTAATTTTTTAATTGTAGCAAGTATTCTCTTCTAGAATGCATAACTCCCAACTCTATTGTTAGTGTAACCATATTTTATTCATTTGGTCAACACTTATCAAGCAGTTGCTATATGCCAGAAACTGTTTTACCCATGGTAAATACAACAGTGAGCAAAACAAAGTCCATGCCCTTCTGGAGCTTAAATGTTTGGTGGAGGAGACAAACAAGTAAAATATATTGTGTGTCAGAAGATGATAAATGCCATGTAAAAAATTAAGTAAAAGAATGGCATAGAGAGGACTGGGGGTTAGGGGTGGAGCATTTGCTGTTTTGGAACAGCCGAGAAAGGCATTAGTTAGAAGATTCTATTTAAACACTGAGCTTGAAGAAGGTATAGGGATGAACCTGTGTATATTTGGGGGAAGAGTATTCTAGGCAGAGGAAAGAGCAAATGCAAAGGCCCTAAGGCAGGGTGGAAGAAGAACAGGGGGCAGTGTGTCTAGTGAAGTGGAATGAATGAGAACAGTGTAAAATAACAAAAGTTGATTGTGGGAATAGAATTATTCTTAAAACTGCTCTCATACTATTTAACCATAGGTCGAGTAGGTGTCCTTCTTGCTTCTCATTCTTCTTCTAGACCATTCTCCCCTTTCCCTCCCTAATACCCCCAATTTTAAATCTCATGACAACAGACAAAACCATCCATTACCCTTGTGCTCTGAAATCATATACTGACTCTTAGGTTTATCCCCCTAATTCTTTGAAGAGTTTAGCTCCTGGTTCACTCTCACTGTGTCTCTGACACTACTCTGATCTTTATTCTTGGTGATTTCCAAATCTACATAGATGGTCCTTCCTCCCTGATCTTTGTAGTTCCTTCAACTCTTCTCCTCCAGTGAGCTGGGCTTCCACCTCACCTAGCTATTCCCTGTTATAGTCATTTCCGTGCTCACTTTGGTAGCGCATATACTAAAATTGGAACGATATATAGAAGATTAGCATGGCCCCTGCGCAAGGATGACATGATTATTTAAAAAAAAAAAAAATGTCATTTCCTAGACCTTATCATTACACATACTACATCCTTTCAACATGATCTCAAGTCCCAGCCTCTCTATATATAACTACCATAATTTGTCATTCCAACTCATTCCCTGTAATAATCTGACTCCAACAATCCATTGTTCCTACTGTCCTTTCATTGTCCTTCACTCCCTTCTTTTCATTTTATTCTTTACTCATCTTAAATTTCATAGTCAATCATAGTCATGACTATGATTTACCTGTATATCCTCAGCTCCCCAGTTCCCTAATCTGGCAAACCCAAAACATGGTTAAATCCAGCTCTCTGCCTATTCCATACCTGCACCCATGCAGATAAACACATTTGGAGAAAGATACTAATCAATGTTGATTTAAATATATGACCTTGAACCTCAAGTGCCCAGCAATCTTACATTTCCCTTGTCCATGTATTCTCCCAATCTCCTAGAAGATTGTTTCATGCCTTTTCCCCTAAACATTAACACCTCTTCCCTCAACCCTTCTTGCTTTATGACCCTATTGCTTACTTCACTGAGAAAATAGGCCAGTCAGGAGGGAACACCTAGCTTTTGAACTGATCTCCCGGCTTCTACCTTTGCTCCTGTGCGGTCCATTCTAATGCAACAGCCAGATTGATTCTGATAAAACCTATGCCAGGTCTTGTCACCCCCTGATCAAAACTCTGCATGATAGAGCCCCCTGTGATGATTCAGACCTTTTCTACACCGTTCCCCTTAGTTACTCTGCTACAGCCACCCTGGCTGCCTACTGCTCCTGAGCTCGCCCGGCACACGCCGTCTTGTGACTGTCACTCTGGCTTGCGTCTACACTTGTTCCTCCAGTTCTGCCTGGTTTGCCCTTCATCTCCAGCTCCATGCTCAGATGCCACTGCAGCAAAACGTTCCCTGGTCATGTATTTAAGATTGTGACCCTATCCCCTCAGAAATGCCCTCCCCACTTCTCTGCTTTGTTTTTCCTCACAGCATTTAGCACCTTCCAAATAATTTACTGACTTGACTTGGTTATTGTCTGTCCCCACCACTAGAACTAGAATTTAAGCTGCATGAGAGCAAGGTAAGGAAGAGAGGACCTGAAACTCAGAAAATATGGGTTGAATTAATGCTATTCATTCAGAAATGTTATGGTGACCCCTAGAGTTTATAAATATACAGCCATAAAATTGTTCAGATTCTTAAATATTTTTAAGAAATCTGGGCCAAGATTTTAGATAGCTTATACCTATGATCTCTATAATTTGTTCACCATTTCCTGAAGCTGATTTTATTAAAAGATAAGATCTTTTCTTTCACAAAATATATACTTAGTAAAGTGAAAGCTACAGTTGTTTTTCTGATTTTCTAGGTGGCAGCCCCAGGAAACAAATGAAAGTCTTAAGAATTACCAAGATGCTTTGCTTCAGAGTGATCTCACATTGTGCCCAGTGGGAGTAAACACAGAATGTTACAGAATCTATGAGGCCTGCTCCTATGGCTCCATTCCTGTGGTAGAAGACGTAATGACAGCTGGCAGCTGTGGAAATACGTCTGCTTACCACAGTGCTCCTCTGCAGTTGCTCAAGTCCATGGGCGCTCCCTTTATCTTTATTAAGAACTGGAAGGAACTTCCTGCTGTTTTAGAAAAAGAGAAAGATATAATTTTACAAGAAAAGATTGAAAGAAGAAAAATGTTACTTCAGTGGTATCAACACTTCAAGACAGAGCTAAAAATGAAATTCACTAATATTGTAGAAAGTTCATTTTTAATGAGTAAAAAAAGTTAATTGTTAATTATCTTTTTGAGCTAAGATGTGATTTTTAAAATCAGTGCCACTACTGGGTGTGTGAGTGTGTTTGTGTACTTATAAATGTTTTTTGGGGTACCTTGATAATAATAACCTATAAGGTACCCTAGATTATGTATATAGCGTTGACCAGCTGCTCGCTTGTTGGGCCAGTCCTCCGTAAAAGCTAAAAATGTAGTTAAAATGTTAATCAGATTCATTTCTACAAAAGTGAATGATTCAACATTTATCAACTTTTCTCACCTATTCAAACCCACTCTATAAAATGGTGGCTTCAAGGGGCTATGGGCTAGGGTGTAGGGGCTGGGTGGGTTTGGTCAAAGGATACAAAATTATAGTTAGGAAGAATAAGTTCAAGAAATCTATTGTACAATAGGATGACCATAGTTAATAATGATGTATTGGGCTTTTTTGTTTTTTTGAGACAGAGTCTTGCTCTGTCACCCTGGGTAGAGTGCAGTGACATCATCATAGCTCACTGCAATCTCCATCTCCTGGACTCAAGCGATGCTCCTGCCTCAGCCTCCCAAGTGGCTGGGACTACAGGCACGTACCACCATACCCAGCTAATTTTTTCTATTTTTAGTAGAGATGGGTCTCACTCTTGCTAAGGCTGGTCTCAAACTTCTGACCTTAAGTGATCCTCCCACACTGACCTCCCAGAGTACTAGGATTACAGGCATGAGCCACTGCACCTGGCCTTGTATTCTTGAAAAATGCTATGAGAGTGAATGTTAAGTGTTCTCACCACAAAAATAATTACATGAGGTAATAATATATATTAATTAGCTAAATAGAGTCAATCCACAATGTATAAATACTTCAAAACATCATATTGTACATGGTAAATACATACAATTTTTCTGTTAATTTAAAAAAAATAATCAAAATCAAAATAAACCCACTGTAAGAAGCATCATTAGACAGTCAAAACTGAGTTTTGGGCTGGGCATAGTGGCTCATGCCTGTAATCCTAGCACTCTGGGAGGCCAAAAGCAGGAGGATCACTTGAGGTCAGGAGTTCAAGAGCGAGACCCCATCTCTACTAAAAACAGAAAAAATTAGTCAGGCGTGGTGAAGTACACCTGTAGTTCCAGTTACTCAGAGGCTGCTACTTGGAAGGCTGAGGCAGGTGGATCACTTGAGCCCAGGAGTTTGAGGTTGCTGTGAGCTAGGCTAATACCACAGCACTCTAGCCTGGGCATCAGCACGAGACTCTGTCTCAAGGAAAAAAAAAATTGCACATACAAATGAATAGCCTTCCTTCACTATCTGTTCAGTAAACATGCTTTCTAGCTCATACTTTTATATGAGCTTTTTTTTCTTTCTGGAATGCTCCTCTACTTCCAAACTGTAGCTTCCCAAGCAGCAATAAAAATGTGTCATCCGTACCTTTTTGTTTTTGTTTCTGTTTTTGTTTTTGTTTTGAGACAGGATCTCACTCTGTTTTCCAGGCTGGAGTGCTGTTGTGTCATAGCTCAGTGTAACCTTGAATTCCTCGGCTCAAGTGATCCTCCTGCCTCAGCCTCCCAGGTAGCTAGGACTACAGGTGAGTGCCATCATGCTCAGCTAATTTTTTTTTTTTTTTTGTAGAGACAGGGTCTCGCTATATTGCCTAGGCTGATCTCAAACTCTTGGCCTCTAGCAATCCTCCTGCTTTGGCCTCCCAAAGTGCTGGGATTACAGGCATGAGCCACAGCACCGGCCCTTATTCATACCATTATTTTAGTAGCTAAATAATATTGATTGAATTCAATTACTGAGAGTATTTCTTTGTTAGTCTACCTCCTTCTACCATAATATAAACTCTATCAGAACAGAAGCTTAGAAAATTCTTTTCATTTCTATCTTGTGTAAACCACTGTTATCTTGAGTCTCTAACAAACCAATGAAATCTATATCCTAACTAATACATCTAAAAAAAAAGATTTAAACCAAAATGGTGCCAGGAAGGTGTGTCTGCACTGTGAGTGAATTCTTATTTTACAATAGAGTCTATGTTTTGTAGGAGTGAAAGAATGAATCAAACTCTCCCTTTTGATTCTTTGTGATAATGAAGCTAGAGAAATTAAATAGTGCCCTTGCTTTTGTTTAATACTTACACATTTATATTACTGAATCTTACTATTTTTCAAATTTTATTTAGGCAAATTTTTTAAATAATAAAATAACCTTTTTTCAAGTAGCAAATTTCTACTGCAGAAACAATTTGATGTTACTGAGATTAATTGCAAATTTAGGATACTATGAAGTATTGTACAAAGAAACTCACCTGTGAGATATATTATTTGATCTATAAAATAATTTGAGATTGAAAGCCGTAACTGGAAAGAACTTCTGAAATATAAAATTTACTACAGTATCAACAATTTCTAATGTAAGTCCTCCATAAATATGGAACAATAGCTTAAATGTCTATGAAAATGCTTTCATAAGCATCACCAATTGTTGATATTTAGTCATTAATTACATTTGTTACCAAGAAAACAGTAATTAAAATACTATGTTAAGGGCTATAGTTTTTTATTTAGGTGAGCTAATTAGACAAAAATATATCTTCTAGTTTTATACACTCCATATGTGTTATTTCCTATAGTAGAATACAGATACTCTTAAAAGTTGAAAGAAAACTGCATTCTTTCTTTTTGCCTTACAGTCTTACTCCCTAGGAATCCGACATTTGTGCTAAAAGTGAAGCTACTGCCAAAGTAGTCATGACAGGATTAAGTATGGTCTAGGCTGTTCAATTATTGAGATGCATTTTTGTTCAAATAATTTTATTGCAAAGATTCATATGTGTCCTGATTTACTGTTAAAATACATTTTTCCAAAAGGGGGCAAATTATGCAAATGAATATAATACATTTTTTACAGTCTAGTGTGTAGCAAACTTCCACTAAAATTTCACTTAAACACTCATTTAACATATGAGGTCTGCCCGGAAAGTATCCAGCCATTGTTAGTATAAGGAGAACAGTTTGTGACATGGATGTAACCTGGCAGCCAAGGCGAGTGGACTGGAATGCGCATGTGTGAACAATGAGCCCATCACTGTACTAGCCAGTGGGGTGCAGGAGCCACTGAGTGAGCATGTGTAATGTGTGGCCATCGCAGTCAAAATGAGAGAGTAGAGCAAGGAATCAACATCAAATTTTGCATTAAGCTTTAACATTTCTCCATGGAAACTATTCCAATGACTCAGAAGGCTTTTAGGGACGATGCAATGAGTGCAGCACAAATAAAAGTGCGGCACAAACACTTCAAAGATGGTCGAGAATCTGTTGAAAGTGATCCACGTTCTGGAAGGCCTGCAACAAGCAGAACACCTGAGGTTGCTGAACTTGTACAGATTAGGTTAAGAGACGCTGGGAGAACTGTGTGAGGTTCTAAGGTGCCTATTTTGAAGGAGACTGAGGCATCATTGTCCTATGCACAATGTTTCTTGTATCTTCTTCAATAAGTGTCTCTATTTTTCATATTACCTGGCTGGATACTTTCTGGGCAGCCCTTATATCTGTTGAACACCTACTATGTTACAAGCACAGTTCTAGGCAACAGACCACAGATTCTAGAAATTATTCTGTTACTCTTTAAATTTTAAAGCCTGTAATGTTAAAAAAAAAAAAAAAAAAAGTCACACATTAAGCATTTGAAAAATCTTGTCAGGTGGCTGTCTTTGTCCTTTATTTGCTTTCTAGAGTACTCATTTTGTCTCTTTCATTATGATAACAGCAATTATAGGCTTTGTCAATCACAAAGCAAATGACACATTCTCAGACTGTTTACTAAGAGAAGTTAGCAAACAAGCTTTAGTTTGTTGATTGATCAAAATATACAGATGACTAAACTAAATCAACCTGTATTTAAACTTATCTTCGATTCAACCATGATTTCTACTACGTGTCTGCCTTGCTTGAAATAGATTTGTTTTAAATATTTTATTTACCTTTCTGAAATGAAAATGGAAAGCACAATTGTTGCAACTTAACTTCTTGGGTACACGTACAGTGAAGCCTTGGTTTTGAAACCACACAACAGGAGAGGAATTTCCGTGCCGGGCTGGAGGGGCCTCATTAAACCTCCTCCGTCAAATTAATCCTTTGCCAGGAAGATGCGGTTGGGGCCTAGATGTCTAAAATAACTCTTATTTGATTTTTTTCTCTTTTTGACTTGCTCTCCTTTTACAATCTGTTGTTTGAGACACTTGATGTATTTAAAGCTTTTAAAATTCACTATAAGCAAAGCAGAAAACATAATGATGGTTCATTAATTCAGAAGCAGGTTTCTAACTGATGCTGACATTTTGTTTATTATATCCGACCATTTTTCTGTTCCTTACTTTCTCTTGCTAAAACTCCAGCTGAGCTTTCCTTTAGTTGCATCAAAACTCTTTTCCTTTTTTTTCTTTTCTTTTTTTTTTTTGACAGAATCTTGCTCTGTTGCCCGAACTATAGTGCAGTGGCATCATCAGAGCTCACTCCTGGGCTCCTGGGCAACCTCAAACTCCTGGGCTCAAGCAATCATCCTGACTCAGCCTCCAGAGCAGCTAGGACTACAAGCACACCACCACACCTAGCTAATTTTTTTGTTTGTTTTTGTAGAGACGAGGTCTTGCCATGTTGCCCAGGCTGGTCTCGAACTCCTGGCCTCAAGCAATCCTCCCACCTCAGCCTCCCAAAGTGTGAAGATTGTAGGCATGAGCCACCGCACCTGGCCAAAACTTTTTTTTTTAGTGAGCTTTTACTGGGCTGTACTGCTCATTTTGTCTTGATTCAAACTTTTGATATTTTGTTCATCATGGATTCTTTTGCATTACTTTTGATGTTCTAAAAAATATTGCATGAAACTATCACTCACCTTGATTACTTAGTCGTTTGGCACCCCCTGAAGTTTGCACCCAAGGACAGTGCTTCACTCCATCACCCTTGTCCTCACCCTGATAATAACCAACTTCTATATCTCAGTGGCTTACAACAATGTTTATTTTTTGTTCCCATTACATTGAAGTTACATATTTGCTGCAATTCCACTGGGCTTGGCTGGGCTCTACTCAACTTGGCTCCACACATTTTAGTCTTTCTAAAACCCAGGATGAAGGAGTAGCCCTTCTCTGGGATATTCTATTCTCACCCGTGGAGGGTCAGACCAGGAGGGGACAGTTACTGACTATGATGAATCATGCCCTGATCTTAAAGCTGCTGCCTGGAACTGCCACCCTGTCACTTCTGCCCAGGTTCCAATGACCAGAGCAGTCACAGGGCCAAGCCTGAACTCAAAGGGGCGAAGGTGTGTAATCTGTCTTCTGAAATAGAGAAAATCTTGGGACTAGTCGAGGTACCACATACTATCTGGCTGAAACCTGAACTCTGGGAGACACAGTGTTGGAGTCCTGGGGGCTACTCACAAACATTCCAGTTCTACCCCCTGAGCATGGGGTAGGATTACACTCACTGGGCTCTGTTGAAGCTAAGCGTAGGTATGTGGTTTACTTCGGCCAACGGAGTGTGGTGTAGGCAATGCGTTTCACTTCTACACAGAAACGTTAAGCACCAACGCACAGTTCACCTCATTCCCTTTTTCTGCCTCACCAGTTAGGGAAGCCTGTGTCAAGATGCACCTCAGTCAGCCTACATCCCTGAGTGAGCAGAAAGCCCCGACAACCCATGATGAACATGGAGAATGAGATAAATAAACTTCTGCTGTGTTAAGCCACTGCAATTTGAGGGTTGTTTGTTGTCTCAGCATAACCTAGTGCTAGTACCTTTGGACTTTAAGGATGATTTCCCTTCTAATTGTCTGGCACATGCATTTCTAGGAAACAAAATACAATCACTCCTCCCTCATGGGTTAACCAGCAGTTCTAAAACTAGTGGTCAAAATCTAATAAAAACCAGGAGATTTACATAATTTCAAAGTACCCCTCACAATAACACACTTACTAATTACAAAGGGAAAAAAATTACAATCGAGAAACCTTGATAGACACCAACTTAACCAAGTGATCAATACATTATCAGTAATGGGATAAATGAATATCGTGTACCTCCTAATAGGATGCATTGAAAAAGATACAACATCAGTTCTGTGGTATTCCTGGGTATGTAAAAAATACATACCCTGAAACCAATCCTGAGAAAACACTAGAAAGCACCAAGTTGAGGGGCATTATTCAAAATATCAACAGGTCAAGAGTAGCTGAGACACAAATGAGTTAAGTATAAGGTATGGAAACTCACGTGACACAGACATTGCAGATCATTGGGAAACAATACCTTTCAGTAAATGGTTGTAGGACAACCACTCATTGAAATGTACACTGGGAAAAAATGAAATTAAATCACACCTCATCGCATACACAGAAATAAATTCCAGGTGGGTTAATGATAAAACTATGAAAAGCAAAATTATAAGCTATAAATTTTATTTTAAAAGACACAATGGGCAGAAGCTATAAAGAAAAGCTGACAAATTTGACAATATGAAAAGGCACCATAAGGAGAAAGAAAAGATTAGCCACAGGCCAGGCACCCTGGCTCACACCTATAATCCCAGCTCTTTGGGAGGCTGAGGCAGGAGGATCACTTGAGGCCAAAAGTTTGAGACCAGCCTGAGCAATATATAGAGACACCATCTGTATAAAAATTTAAAAATCAGCCAGGTGCAGTATCACGTACCTGTAGTCCTAGCTACTAGGGAGGCTGAGGCAGGAGGCTCACTTAAGTCCAGGAGTTTGAGGCTGCAGTGAACTATGATTGTGCCACCCCACTTTAGCCTGGGCAACACAGTGAAACCCTGTCTCATTAAAAATAAAAAAATATTAGCCACAAGTAGAAGATGTCTGTAGTGAATACAACTAACAAAGAATTGAAATTCAGAAAATATGAGTAGCTGTGATTCAAAAAGAAAAAAACAACCTAATAGAAAAATGAGCAAAAGAAATAAATAGTAATATCCCAGAAGAAAATCTGATTAGTAATCAGGAGGGCTTGCAATGCTTGGCAGATCTATATGTTGTGCCCAAGAGTTCACTACTATTATCCAGAAGAGCCTGGATTCAAACCTGGAAAGTTAGGCTTCAGAGCTTGTTCTCAACCACAAAACACTACTTCATCCTACAAATCAATAATCCTGAAATACAATTATTTTTTACTTAAATGAAACAAGTGAGGCAAATTTCCAAAAAATTTTGGAATGGACTAAAAAGAAAATTCTGAAGCAAATGTTTTCTTTTATGGAATAAAAGAGGGTAATTTTACAGACAGATGCTTGCTTTATTTATAGTAAAAATACAACCACCTCAGAGCTGCATTGCCCCTTTCTGCAGAAGCCTCTGAACTCATGTTCAGAGGAGTTTTCATTCATCCCAAATGTGTGTCTTTGAGGTGGTTGGAAACAAGACCAATTGTTTTCTTTTATAGATAGATAATAGAAGCAATTGGCAGCAAGTCCCAGCGCAGAGGCAATTAAAATTGACAACACTAACAGTTAATTATGAGGGTCTCTTAGAAACACCATAGTGTTAGAGATTACAGTCCATTCATAAAAGTGCTAAATGCTGGATGCTATATTTATCCTTTAAGACCATGAATACCATGATTTCTGGATACCCTGTAGCCTTGGTTTTCCATTTGTTTAGTTGCTCAGTGACTGGCTTACAGTATGATCAGCACATTGCTGATGCAGCTCTGCCCATCTGTGATAAATGGTTGAATACTCATTCGAAGCAGCAAAGAGCCTATATCCATTAACTCATTCAATCACCCTACAGTTGGACCTCACCTACTGGCATTGGTAAATCACTGAAGATGGTTAGTGCCTCTTAGAAGACATGCACATAAGAAACCAGGGGTGGCAGCAAGGGCCACGGAAAGTATGCTGACCTAGGATTCCAAACACATTGGTTTGGAGACCTAGCTCTGCCAACAGCCATTTCCTTTCCCGGAACTTAATCTCTTTGAATCTGTTTTCTTATCTGTCAAATGGGAGTGAATGATGGGCACCCAAGGCAGCTGAAACAGCATGAAAAGGCAGAGAATCAGAAAAGCTTGAAATGCAACAAAATTGGGCATGCGTTTCAGTTAGGCTAGCCCCGATTCTTAATGCTAGCTGCCCATTAGGGTTACCTGAGGAAATCTTTTAGTTAGTGAGCCCACCACATATGAGGTTCTGTTCATTAGTCTGGGGTGGGGCTCAAGCATTGGTATTCCAATGCCATGGTTCTCAAACTTTAGCAACCAACGGAATCATCTGAAGAGCTTATTAAAACACAAATGGTTGGGCTCCACCCCCAAGTTTTCTGATTCAGTAGGTCTGGGGCAGGGCTAAGAATTTGCAATTCTAACAGGTTCCCAGGTGATGCTGAGATGCTGATACTGCAGACCTACCTTCTTAGAGAACCACTCAGAGTGTGCAGAAAGGATTAATAAAAAATACCAGAAGGGTATTTGAGGGCATTTGCTTTTTCCTCTCCATTAAATGAGAAACATAATGTCTTATCACCCTGAAATTCCACACTGTTTTGTTAACCAAGTACAGAGGATTTAGCTTTTGAAATACACATGTTAAGGAACAGGTAATAGAGATTGCTTCTCAGGAGGGAAGCTGCTGAGTGAAAGAGATTTTTCACTGTATACATTTTGGTACTACAGGAATTTTGCATTATATGCATGTATATCCTAGTTCATTGTAAAGCCAACCTTGGCTCAACCTAATGACTGACAAAAGTAATAGAGGAGGCTTCTGGCTTTTATGATGTGTGGCTATCATCTTCTCTATATATTTTATTCCCCAACATTCCTTGCACTGTAGCAAAATTCAGTTGAGCAGTTACAAAAGATCATAAAAAGGAGGAAAGAAAAGAGGGAAGTTAGGAAAACTGGGAGGGAAGAATAGAAAAAAAAGGAAGGAAATATAGGCTTGTATAATAAAGTTTGTGATTTGTGCTCAGCCAATTTCTCTTTCAAGGAAAAAAATCATGTAGGAGAATTAGATAAATACCCTGATTAAAAGCTACAAAATAGAATTTGAGGAAAAGGCATGAAGTCAAGAGTAAATTGTCAATTGATAACAATTTTTTAAATAATTTATTGAGGGGATTTCCATGTCACAAAGACTTAGAAGAAAAGAAAGAAGGAAAACAAGCCTATCAACCATATCTATCTATATCTCTATCATCTACCTTTAGCTATATTTATATACACCTATGACAGGTAGAGGTAGATATGTCTAGATAGATAGACACATGTAAAATATATTACATATTAAATAAAATTTGATAGTCTTATTACATAAAAGTAGAAATACAGAAACAAATTTTTTTTTTTTTTTTTTTGGAACGCTTCACAAATTTGCACGTCATCCTTGCGCAGGGGCCATGCTAATCTTCTCTGTATCATTCCAATTTTAGTATATGTGCTGCCAAAGCAAGCACCAGACACAAACTGTTTATTATAGCATGCAATGGGAAGTGCAAGACTTGCACGGTGCAAGTTCAGGCTTTGTCCACAACAGGGAGCAGTGAAACCACAGATACTATCATGGTTTTCCTGACTTTGTGTTTCTGATATTTCTCAACTGAGGAATCAGAAAATAGTAGGGGATGGGAAAAGGAGAGTATGGGTATTTTGAGGGATAGATCTTTGAAGTAAGCAATAGTCTCACACATTGCAGCTTTAGAACCATAGAACAGAACACCCAGCTGCCACTGCTCACCTGTGATTTTCTGCAAGTCCTTTTCCTTTACAACCTAAGAATTAAATACTTTCAAACATCTGACCCCTATCAAGACAATATCCTTATTTTTAGAAGCTTTTCATTCTTCTTAGATGAACTGGCTAGAATTCAGAATGTGCTCTTTGTTTAATGAAAAATGGGTTCATATTATCAAAGGTTGATTGCAAAATCAGAATCACAAAAGGTAGGGAGTATGCCACTCCTAGCTTGAGGCTAGGAGTCCAAGACCAGCCTAGACAACACAGTAAGACCCCATCTCTACAAAAGTTTTAAGAAATTAGCCAGGCTTGGTGGTGCTGGCCTGTAGTCCCAGCACTTTGGGAGGCTGAGGTAGGGATCTCAGGTATGTAATTTGTATGATGGGGCTTGTGAACAGCCACTGCACTCCAGCCTGGTCAACATAGCAGGACCTCAACTCTTAAAAAAAAAAGAAAAAGTAAGAAGTGTTGAAGTGTTTATCAAAGGAGCCATATTCAAGTTTCTCAAACCTTCAGTAGTTTTTTTTTTTTTTTTTTGAAACAGAGTCTCACTCTGTTGCCTGGGCTAGAGTGCCGTGGCGTCAGCCTAGCTCACAGCAACCTCAAACTCCTAGGCTCAAGGGATCCTCCTGCCTCAGCCTCCCGAGTAGCTAGGACTACAGGGATGTGACACCATACCCAGCTAATTTTTTCTATATATATTTTTAGTTGTCCAGCTAATTTCTTTCTATTTTTAGTAGAGACGGGGTCTCCCTCTTGCTCAGGCTGGTCTCGAACTCCTGAGCTGAAACGATCTGCCTGCCTTGGCCTCCCAGAGTGCTGGGATTACAGGCATGAGCCACCACGCCCAGCCAGGACTTCAGTAGTTTTTAATTCTTCTTGATGTGAAAAAACAAATATGACTATTTATATTTTATTAAATGTAACACATACATTAGTTCCACATGTAGATTTCAGTTAAAGTTACTTAAATTTAATAAGTCCTACTTAAATAACCATCAAAGTCCATGGTGTCCAATTACATTTTCACCTGTGACATTGTCCTGTGCAAATCAGGCCTGTCTCCTACATTGTTACACGTTATCCAGACGATTCAAAGAAGAGGAAAGGCAAATAGCCAATAAACATATGCAAACATGTTCATCCTTTCTTGTAATAAGAGAAATGCAAATTAAAATAAAAAGGAGATGCCATTTTAGACTCAACATATTTAAAAAAATTTTAAAGTCAAATTTGAGTTTGTAGGAGAATGGACACTTTCACATGCTGCTGGAGGAGTTTACATTGGTAGAACCACGTTGGAGAGCAATTTAGCACATACAATAAAGTTAATGGTGCATATACCCTGCAATCCGGCAATTCCACTCCCCTTAAATTGAACCTGCCTGCACATTAGATTCATTATCCCAGTGGGTTATCAACCCACCGCCCTATGAGGAACTCTTGCACATGTACATAAGGAAGCAAATTCAAAAATATTCATAGCAATGTTGCCTGTAACACTGAAAAAATCGGAAACGATATAATGCCCATCAATAGCAGTGTAGAAAAATAAAATGTGATACAGTCATTCAATAGAAAACTAATGAAATTGTACAAACTACATGTACATGAAGCAACGTGATTGAATCTCCCAGATATATGACAAGTCATAGGCAAAGAACACATACAATGGAATTCTACATATCAGTTTAAATGAATAAACTAAATCTGTATATAAATCTTGTACTACTTTTTTATGGCTGCTATTAAAAAATTAACTTAATGGCTTAAAATAACACAAATTTATTATCTTGTATTTCTAGAGATCAGAAATCCAAAATGGAACTCACTGGGCTAAAATTAAGGTGTTGGCAGGGCTGTTGCTATGGTTTGAATGTGTGTCCCCGTAAAAGCATGTGTTAGAAACTTAATCCCCAATGCCATCTGGGACTTCCCAGCCTCTACCACTATGAGAAATAAATTTCTTTTCTTTATAAATTAGCCAATCTGTGGTATTCTGTTACACCAGCACGAAATGGACCGAGACAGCTGTGTTCCTTCCCAAAGGCTATATGGGAGAATCTATATCCTTGCCCTTTCCAACTGCTAGAGCCACCTGCCTTCTTTGGCTGTGGCCCCTTCCTTCATCTTCAAGGCCAGCAATTCCACCTGCCACCTTAATTCCCCTTTGCCATGTAAGGTGACATAGTCACAATGTAGGAAAGAAAAAAATTTTCCTCTGCCCTCTTAGGCTCAGTGGCTGAGCCTGAGAAATAAACTGATAAAAGACAGATTAACAGGATAAAA
The DNA here is from genome assembly GCF_041146395.1 of Eulemur rufifrons. Taxonomy (NCBI): domain Eukaryota; kingdom Metazoa; phylum Chordata; class Mammalia; order Primates; family Lemuridae; genus Eulemur; species Eulemur rufifrons. Next base: position 49,405,412 of record NC_090998.1, read on the forward strand.
GCATAGGAACTTTATTTGATCTCAAACCTGCCTACAGAACAGCAACAAAGGGGAAGCTGCTATCTCACAGAAACCAAACTCCAGCAACTTGGGTGAAGTCGGGAACAGACTGCTCTAGAGGCTCAAGCCATAGCATCAGGTAGAGCTGCATTTCTCGATTACGCTCGTGTCTCTGAGCTTCATCGCCAGGCTGGATCTCTTGGTTGAGGCACCACAGCCTCAGCCCCTGCTAATAAATTTTCCAGCCTCAAACCACTGAACCCAGTGGAAGAAAGAAAAAGTTTCTCTTCCTTTCCCTTTCCACTAAAATATAATCTTCTAGAAATCTCCTTTCATGACTGGGTCTCTCATATCTACAATGATGTCTGTACATGGAATGTGCTCAACAGATCATTATTGAATTATGAAAAAATAGGTCCAGCGCGGTGGCTCACGCCTGTAATCCTAGCACCCGGGCAGGCCGAGGAGGGAGAATCACTTGAGCTCAGGACTTCAAGACAAACCTGAGCAAGAGTGAGACCTCTTCTCTACTAAAAATAGAAAAAATTAGCCAGGTGTGGTGGGCTTGCCTATAGTCCCAGCTACTTGGGAGGCGGAGGCAGGAGGATCGCTTGAGCTCAGGAGTTTGAGGTTGCTGTGAGCTAGGCTGACGCCGCGTCAGTCTAGTCTGGGCAACAGAGTGAGACCCAGTCTCAAATAAATAAGTACATAAATAAATAAATCTCACTAATGCTAAATGAATTAACTGCCCACCCAAAGAATAAATACTGCAGGTGAGATATGCTACTTGGCTTCACTCAAACAGACCTCTCAAGCTGTAAACTAAGAAAGGGAAGTGACAGTTTCTCAAAGGAAATTTGGGCCATCGTAAGCAGAAGGAGGGGGAATAAATGTTGGGGAGAAATAACAAAAGTCGACTACATGGAATAATCACATTTCAACATTTGTTGGTTTAAACTTTTCAATTAGGTGTAATGCCTCAGCATTTTGGGTTTTTTTGTTTGTTTGTTTTTTAAGAGACAGGGTCTCACTCTGTCACCCAACTGGAGTGCAGTAGCACAATCATAGCTCACTGCAGCCTTGAACTCCTGGGCTCAAGCGATCCTCCCTCCTCAACCTCCTGAATAGCTGGGACTACAGGCGTGAGCCACCACGCCTGACTCTGGCATTTATTATGGTGCCTGATACATCCAAGATCTCCATAAATATCTACTAAATAAATGGATGGATGAATAAATTTTCTTCAACCTATAAAAGATATTGTCCTTAATCCAGTCAGCAATAGCTTGGAGCAAGAGGTGACAGGTGTTTCCATGAGTAAAAAGATTATTCAGTCTTTCATACTTCATTTCCATCCTGACCAGTTGAAAAGAATTCTAGATCACCCTTCAATTCCCCCAACTCTTACTTTTTTTTTTTTTCTCATTTCCCCCTCCTTTTAAAAATCCATTCTTTTTTACTCCCTCAGTAATAGATTCAATTCTAAGGAAATGAGTAAATGTGGCAATGTTGTAAATGAAATAAGAAAATGCCTCTTCGGTTTCTCCCCGTCTCCATCTCCCAATTTGCAGGCAGGTCTGTGGGACTGTGAGAATGGCACAGCAATCTGCAGCTAAGATAAATAGTCGTCAAATCTTCTGGCACAAGACAGCAAGCTGGACAACAAGCCAAGGCCCCAAATAAAACCCGTGATCAATGACATGCCTCTCAAAGAGAACGCCAAGCAGACACATGGTTTTTCTGACAGCCCCTGTACTTAGGTTTTCCTGAAGTTTTATTAGGATGAGCAACTCTTTGTCTCCTTATATAAGTTTCTCAAGTATGCACTGTCATCCTAAGCCCACATTATTAAAACATCACATTTGGGAGAGGGAGAGAATTCAATGTTAATTCTGTCTAAATCTAATTTTCAATTGTGCATGTGTGTGTGCACGCATGTATGTGTATCACAGAATCTCCCTTTTAGGTTGTTTTGGACCTATATATCCTAAGTCTTATCTAATGTTGATAGTGACAAGAACTTCAATTTACAAAGAGTTTCATGTACATTATTTAATTTAGTTTGATTTATTTTAAACAAAATGACTTCTAGGCAAGCCCACCTAACCCCTTACAGGATGCGAAGGCTGACAGCAGCCTCCTCTGGTCCTGAGTATGTCTTCTCTGCAGGTAACATCAGCTTGCTGTCAACGCCTAACAAACAGCAAGGCAAGAGTCTACCCATAGCTGCTCTCCAGGCAAAGGGCTATGCACCAGATCCATTCTTGCCTAGAAGACTTGGCAGTCTTCAGTGATAAATGAATGAGAGCTAAGCTGAAATAGCTATGAGTATTTGTTATGGCTTAGTGTGTTGCTCCTATGTAATGACACTTTTATTTTAACAAGGACCTTTTAGGCCTTATTAAGTATTTTGGGATCTGTTAGACTTAGGCGTGACTTCTCACTCTGAGCCAGACTTTACTTTGATTTTTTTTTTTTTTTTTTTGAGATGAAATCTTGCTGTGTTGCCCAGTCTGGTCTACCTTAAAGAAAGACCTAGTTTATAAAAATTCAAATTTATGCCCCTAAACTAGGACAGTGATAATTGTTTTCCAAAAATGTTCTTTGCTTTACAAAAGGCAATACCATAAGATTCTTTCAAATAGAAAATGTCTCTATTATATTTAATTATTTTTTTTAAGAGATAGGGTCTCACTCTGTCACCCAGGCTGGAGTGCAGTGGTTTGATCACATCTCACTATAACTTTGAATTCCTGGGTTCAAGTGTTCCTCCTGCCTCAGCCTCCCAAGTAGCTGGGATTACCGATTTGTGCCACCACACCAGCAATTTTTTTTAAATATATATTTTGTAGAGACAGGGTCTTGCTACATTGCCCAGACTGGTCTTGAACTCCTGGCCTCAAGCAACCCTCCTGCCCTAGACTTTCCTATGCATTCATCAGGAGCAAGTCTATCTGTAAAATGATGAATAACTCTACAGAATTGTTTCTCTGTAGAAGAGGTGACAAAATTAGGTAGCCTCAAAATGTCTAATGCCAAAGTATAATGGCAAGAAAAAGAGGAGTCATTTATATCTTAAACTAAAAGCATTACAGAGATATGTGTATTTCTTGGTATAATAAATCTTTTGTTACAGCTTGCTTTATCTACCAATCCATGTCTGATTCTGACAATTGAATTGCAGCTGCTATTTCATGCCTAAGGTTGGCTGTTTTCCTCTGAGTAATAATACAATCTTTTTGTGTGTGTGTGTATAAGCGATGGGATTTAATACTTTAGTCAGGATGGGTTCATTGAATATTCATATTTTGCTTATATTGTGCAGCAGCCACATGGGAAGTTGTAGTAGGATTTCAACAGCAGAAAATAGTAGCTCTGATGAGAAGGCTGTTATGTGTGGGTGTTTAAAACTTATGAATATCAAATCAATATTTAAACAAAGCCAAGTCCGTTTTAATAATGATTTGTGCAAAATGGAAACAGGTTATTTTGAGCAGATGGCTAAAAATATTATAAAGCAACTTTATTGAAAGAACATTAAAGCATTTAAAGCCCTGATTTATTTTTAACTTTAAACAGTTTCCTTGAAAATCAGGGACAAGTGTTTTCGGGGGGAGGGGAGCTAAATTATACAACTGAGCGTTTTAGAATAATCATTCATTTCATTGTTCTCTATTGCCTTTTCTCTCCCTGTGATGTTCCCATTTCTTTACTTCTTTCTTTTCTGTCCTTTGCTCCTGTCTCTCATTAGCCTTTCTGGAACCGACATTTCCAGGTCTTCATCTAAATTCACCTTTATTGTTTCATTCCATCCTCTTCCCTGCCAGGAAAAGTGCATCAGAATGAAACTGGCAAGATCATTTGACAGCTTGTCTTTACCATTCCGCTGCCAAAAGAGGAAAAATGGATATTTATATGAGCCATTTCCACAAGCTGCTGTTAAACTGTGGGCCCAGTTTCTTTTAAAACAATAATTAATATTTCTTAATTGACTATCTGGCAAACTGCACTGGACTAATCCAACCTACAAATGAGTGGGATTTCCCTAGATTTGGGAAGTGTACAACTGAGCCTTCATTTTGATATTAGGAAGTGGGTATTTATTGTTAGATTTTGTTTACACCAATCACAGAGTATGGAGCTTACAGTATTGGGTTGAATCATATGACATTGCCATTTTTGTGTCAAAAATTATCAAATATCAGCAATGTCACACGGTTCAACATGATAAATGCTCAATAAATATTTGTTGATTAGAATTGACTAGACTATAGAAACCATTCTATAAAAGATTGGGGTAGTACATAGGAAGTGCAGACATACATTAAACTCATTAAAGTAATAATAATCAACAAAATACTCCCATTAAAACCAAAGAAATTCTCAATTAACATAGGAGGTTCCAACAAGGAAGTAAATGGACACATAAATAAGCTATAAAGTTCTCCACATTTGAAATGATTTTGCTATAAATTTAAACCTTAGCTTTCTGTACCAAAATAATGACAGCAAAATACCAACATTTATTCAGCATTTATTTTATGTGCCAAACTTGGTGTGAAGTGCTTTATATACACTTTGCATTCAATCCCTGACACAGACATATTTGGGTAATTATTTCCATCTTACAGATTAAAAAGTTAAAACAAAATTTTTATAATCTTTGAGAAGCAGCCCAGGATCTTAGAGACATACTAAATTGAAAAAAGTCTTGCCAATGGCCTTAATGTTACTTAAGTAAACGTAGCAATCTTTTACAAGGATATTCTTTTAATATCCCTTGGCCTTGAGCAAAGATACTCATGCATAAGAATCATCTGGGGATTTTCCACACACCCAAAATTCAGACCCTGGGGTTCCATTGCTCCTCAAAAGTGTGGGGTTTATGACAGCATTATTGAGATAGTCTAGGAGCTTATTAGAAAAGCAGGGTCTTAGGCCTCACTCCAGAAGAAATCAGAACTGCATTTTAACAAGATCCCCAGGTGATTTGTATGCATGTCAAAGTGGAGAAGTGTCACTTTATGAGTAAAATAGGTTCCATGTGGCTGAGTTTTAAACAGACTCCCAAAGTGATTCTGATGTAGGTGATCAATGGTAAGATCACACTTTATAAAACATTGTCCCAGGACATAATACCAATATGCAATGCACTGAAGGCAAAACTGCAAGTAATCTGAGAAACTAAGGGGTTACAGAGTCAAGACAATATAACATATGTGCGCAAAGCAGTCTGTGTTCTGATGCTCTGGCTAGGTCCAAAAATAAAACCTAGGGTACTGGCGGGGCTTCACCTACTTTTCCGTCCCAATAGGCAGGGGAAAATGTATCCTTTACGTTAATGGAGTAGCAGAACGGCCCACTTCAGACACGAAATTCTTAGAAGATAAAACTATAGCTTAAAAAAAAAACCCTCTGTGAATTTGGCATTGACTCATTAATATATTTGTGTTTAATTTTTTATTTTGTTTTGTTTTTATGTTTATTTATTTATTTAGACAGGGTCTTGCTCTATCACCCAGGCTAGAGTGCAGTGGCATCATCATAGCTCACCTCAAACTCCTGGGCTCAAATGATTCTCTGCCTCAGCCTCCCAAGTAGCTGGGATTACAGGTGCATGCTACCATGCCTCATTAATTTAAAAAATTTTTTTTGTAGAGACAGGATCTTCATAGGTTGCTCAGGCTGGTCTCAAACTCCTGGCCTCAAGCAATCCTCTTGCCTCAGCCTCCCTAAGTGCTGGGATTGAGCCATTGCACCTTGCCAGTGTTTAATTTTTAAAAAAACGATTTAAATTATTTACCCCTGGGTTAAAGTGGATAATCTATCAATATTTTGTGCCTGCAAAGACCCTAGTGCATACTCTTACTTATTCCCAGGGTATATGGTCTGGTGGTAAATTAACATCTACTTATGGGAATTTGGGTGGACTTGGAAGTACAATGCTAGATAACAGGGTGGATTCGTATGTAATAGGGACCCCACCACAAGGCACTCCAAATTTCTCACAACTTGTCCCTGAAGAATGGGAGTGTGGCAGGGGAGAGGCAGGCTTTAGGGGGCAAAGTGCCGCCTTCTGTTTTATAGCTAAGAAAACACACAGCTACCACAAGGTGGAGCAAAATCACAGAGAATTGGTGTATGAACCAGAATCAGGGTTGCCTGTCTCCCAAACTTGCATCACCCTGGTTTTTTGGGTTTTAAGTCACAGGCATTCTCCATATCCCACTTTGTGAGGTGAATTGGGCTCTCCTTAAACATGGGAAAGATAAGGAGAATCTGAAAAAAGAGAACTATGAAAAGAATAATTGATTTATCAATTACACTGAATAGCTGGATCAGAAAAGAGATCCATCAACAGAAAACCATGAATCACTCTTACATTTTACTGTATTTGAACCTGCTTCACAAGTTGAAAGGAATCATAAGTTCATAGGAAGCAGAATGGAAAATTGGAAAGGGCACCCACTTTGGAAGCAGTAGGCAATGGACTGGAAGTCTGACCCTGCCAGGCCAGACATTTGCTGAACTTTCTGAGCCTCCAGCTTCTCATCTGAAAAATGAGGGCAGTGGTATCTACCTTGTAGGGTTCTTGTGAGGATGTACGTAAAATGCCTACCTTAGTGGGTGGTACCCAATCTTCAACAATAAAATGGTGGCTTACTAATAAGAAGACATTAATATTCAATACATTTTTATTGACCGTTTATTGGACACCATGATGAAGTTAAAATAATTAAGATTATCTTTGATTTTTAGATAGGTTTCTCTCACGGAAGATTAAAACAGATAATAATAATAATAAAGATAACTGGCATTCACTGAGTATGTATAATGGCTTGTAAGCCTTTTTAAGGGATTATCTTAGTAAGTGCTTATAACATCCCCAGGAGCTAGGCATTAACCCATTTTACAGATGAGGAAACTGAGGCCTAGAGAGGGGCAGTAATTTTTACCAGATCCCTCAGGAAGCAACAGAGCCGGGATTCACCTCTGGGGTTTGTTTGCACCGCACTGGTTCACATCTAGAGTCAGCCAACAATGCATTTCTAGGGGCTGTAATCTCTGCTGCCAAGTTGTACTTCCCAGGTGCACAAATGCAATAAATCCCAATAACACCATGCATATGAATCACATTTAGATTTGAATGAATCCCATTTAAATTTGACTACGATTATCACCTAAGTAGGCTGCCTGTCTCTGGTTTCTCACTTTCCTCATGGCTAAACCAGCCTTCCAGTCTGCCAACAGTTATCTTTATAAAACACAAATCTGATCATGACACGTCTCTACTTAAAAGGCTCCCTGCTGTCTGCAGAACCGTGTCCAAGAGCTCAGCATGGCACAAGAGGCCTCTCCCAGCTGGCCCTGACTTTCCTTTCCAGCCTCTGCTTTGGACTTTCTGGCTCACCACCTCTTCACCATATCTTCTTACATAAGACGTGAAATTACACGCGGAATTAGGGCAGCCAGGGTGCCACAGTGTAACCTCCTGGGTGGTGAGATAAAAAACAAACTTTAAAAAAATTTTTGCTGTTTCTCTTTTACCTTCTATTCTATTGTCATAAAGTAAAAAAAACTTGCTAAAAATTAAATTTTAAAAAAGCTGTGCAATTAAAAGCAATATCCACACACTATCAGTTGACATATGTATATACATATATTACAATTTTTTTAAATTATCTTTCACCATCTATCAGGGATCTGATATTTTAGTGGAAGATATCTTGTAACTCTATTTGCAATACCCCCAGGGTATGATGCTCCTACTTTTCCCTGAAATGCATCCCTTTCCCTCCGTAAGGTAGTCAGCTACTTATTATTCATCCTTTAAATCCAGCTCAAATACCACTCCTCTGCAAACTGTTACTCCCCAAACCTCTTATGCAGTATGTTTTTCCTGCCTCAGGTCTCCCAAGGCCAGGAGTATTTCTCTCACTTACAGCATTATTGTATTGTCTGTGATGATCTATTTATACAACAATAGACTGTGAGATACTTTAGGACAGGGTCCTAATTTCCTGATCCCTAGTTCTTGGCCCATAGTCAAAACGGAAAAGTTGATCACTGGATACATGAACACACGATCTAAGTCTAAAAGTCTAAGTCTACTTTCTTTAGATCTTGAAGAGAAAATATTTTGATACTAGACATGCCTTTGGACACATGATTTTGATAAATCAGGCCCATAATATTTGAGAAGTGGTTTGAAAGAAGCCAGGAAATATCCCAAGCAGTAAACTTGTCGGTCAAAAAGCTAGGGAAGATGGATTTAAAGTACTTAACCAAAATAACATGTGAAGCATGGGAAGATGACAAGGTAAAGTCTTCATCTTATTGTCCATAAAGAGGCTAGATGCCACAGATCTTGTCCAAGGTGCATATGAAAAACGTAAGGGTGGCCGTGCACGGTGGCTCATGCCTGTAATCCTAGCACTCTGGGAAGCTGAAGCAGGAAGATCGCTTAAGGTCAGGAGTTCGAGACCACCCTGAGCATGAGCGAGATCCCCCATCTCTACTAAAAATAGAAAAAATTAGCAGGGCGTGGTGACTTGCGCCTGTAGTCCGAGCTACTAGGGAGGCTGAGGCAGGAGGATCTCCTGAGCCCAGGAGTTTGAGGTTGCAGTGACCTAGGCTGACGCCATGGCACTCTAGCCCAGGCAACAACAGAGAGAGACTCTGTCTCAAAAAACAAAACAAAACAAACAAAACACAAAAGAGTACTGAACGCAAAGTGGTAGCCTGTACTGGATCTTGGAACAGAAAAACGACACTAGTGGAAAAACTGGTAAAATCCGAATAAAACCTGGAGTTTAGTTAATTAAAAAGAAAGAAAGAAAGAAAGAAAGAAAAGCCAGCAACACGCTCACTGTGACCTGTTCCCACCATCCTAGCTCTCGGAGCTACTTCTAGGATAGAGACGATCTAGTTGTTCAAGATGGGAGTTTTTCTCAGTCTCAATTGAAGAGCTTCGCTCTCCCTCTTCGATTTTTAGCGGCCAGGTCATTCACAATTCAGTGTTCAGTTTTCCTACTGGGGTCCAACATCTTGGAGTCACAGCCCTTCCTGTCATGGAGACATCCAACTCTAGACGGTCCCACTAGATTCTGGAAAGAGCCCCACCAGATAACCCCCACCCCCACCCCCACCCCCTCCTCTCCCGAAGACGGTCCCGGGTCGGGAAGGGTTTTCCAGCTGCTGGAGCGCGAGCCCAGCCAGTGGCGGAGCGGACCCCGGCGGAGGCAGGCGCTGGGGCGCCGCCCACGGCCGCCTGAGCTCGGCGCGCGGGGCCGGGCTGCGGTTGGCCACAAGAGGCATCCATCTTCCCGGACCAGCCCGGCGTTTCCTCGCAGAGCAGGGGCGGTGGCGAGGGCGGAGAAGGGCACCGGCAAGAGCGCCGACCCCTCCCGCCAGCCCTGCCCTGCCTAGCCGAGCCCCGAGCGGCAGCCCCGGCCGCCACCGCCCGCGGATCCCTCGCTCTGCTCCCGCGAGCCACTGGCCGCGTGCGCACCGACAACTTTGCGGCCGCCAGGGGCGCGGCTACCCTGGTTCGTGTGAGAGTGTTTATGTCACCAGCCACCTCCTGGGGGCAGCAGCAGAAAGGGGGACGAGGAGAAAGAGGCAGCCTCAGCGCACTGTGGCCAAGGAGGCAGAGGCCCCTCGCGGCGCCGGCTCTGGAGACCTAAACTCCGCTGGGGCTGCGCCCAGGGCGCGTTTGAACGTCGCTGCCGCCACCCTGCTGGCCAGCTGCGGGGACTCGCGTTAGGATTGCGATTCCTTTTGCCTGCCCGGACTGTAGCAGCAGTGTTTGCAGGAGGAGGAACGGCGCCGTGGCAGCAGCATCCCCAGCCCGGGCGGGACCATTGAGCGCCGGAGCCGGCGGCTGGAGGCAGGAAGGGAGGGTCGTGGCGCCCGAGCTGGGCGCGTTCCCCAGCGCCTGCCCTCCTCAGCTGGCCCTGCCCCGGGCGCCAGGTGCGGGTCTCTAACAATGGTGCGGAGCGCCGGCGTGAGCCCCACGTCCGCCCAGCGGTCGTAGAGGAAGTGGCCGGCCCCCGGCGAGGTGGGCAGGGAGACGCCCCCCGCCACCCGCTTGCTGGAGTTTGCCTGCGCGTCCGGCCTCTCGGGGCCCCGACCTCCGGGCTCCCCTCTGGATCAGCGACGGCGGCTCAAGCCCGAGAGTATGGTGCCAGCGCCCGGGTTAATCTAGTTCTCTACTCGCTCCTTTTTTCCTCCTCCTCTTCGTCTTCCTCCTCCTCCTCTTTCTCCTCCTTCTCTCCCTCCTCCCTTCCCTCCTGTCGGTGCTGCCTCAGGGTTCCCGGCGTGTGGGAGTACAACTCTCTGCCTCGCCAAGGAGACCGGTTTGTGACCACTGAACAGAACTTGCCCATTGAAAGCAAACCCGGAACAGCTGGATAATGTCCACCCCGAGCAGATTCAAAAAGGACAAAGAGATCATAGCCGAGTATGAAAGTCAAGTCAAAGGTAAGGATGGGAGCGGCTGCCTGGCTCCTTTTGTGTGCCGTCTTGTCATTGTGCTCGTGGAGTTGTGTTTCTAACTTGGTGTCTGCGTTGGAGGAACGTAGTGAGGGACAGCTCGAGCCCTGGCTGAGCTACCCGGGGCTTCTCACAAGCCAGTCCCCAGTTCCAGTCCTGGTCCCGTCAAACCCACAGGGAGCTGGAAACCGGGTGACTTCCCCCACTGCCCGTCCACACCTTCAGTAAGGAGAGCACTGGCTTTAACTTAACCACCTTCAGCTGGGCAGTTTACACGGGGAGGCAGGCAGCCCTGGTAGATCCTGCCCACTTAACATCATCATCATCATCCTTTTTAAATGATCCCATTATCACAACATAATTTTTTTTTTTTTTTACGAAGTCTTTTGTAAAGTCTGAACACCAAGTGGTCTAAAGCCTCATTGAGTGCAGGCTATTTCAAACATTTACACTGCTCACTATTAATTTATTAGGGTGAGTCCTCCTTTTATAAAATAGCTCCCCAAAAGCCTGGCACTTAAACCAACAGTGACTAGTGGAATCTGACTCCTCCTTTATAATGGGCCAGTATCCAGTGCCATCTTTCACACCCACATGGGAATATTGCTTTATCATTTGCTGGGAACCACTTGCATGTAAAATAAAGGTTTGAATATTTGAGTAGTAGTTTCAATCCATTTACATTGTAAGCTAATGAAGGAAACCTAATTAAGGTTGATTAGTCATTTTTATTTTCCGTGTCTTGTGGTTTAAAAAATAATTCTTTTTCTGTAATACAAATATTTTGTTTTGCTGCTGAAGTGTTTAATAAACATATATTTGTTCGTTAGGGTTTTTTTTTCCTCCTCTTTTGTAGTCTCTCGGGTAGCTTTCCTGACTGAGACAACGAATGGTGTGTTGGTATATCTGCTGTTCTTTGGTATATTCAATGCAAAGTTCATAAAGATTGTTATGTAGACACCTGTGTTTGTCTATATACAATCATATGAAAGGGCTGCTGGAAAAGGTATTACCATAGTTGCCTTGGGCAAGGCAGGAGCAGCGTGAGTGTTCTTTTGTGTGGTCAAGTTGTGAAAATGCCTGGAGTCCTGTGAGAGGACCCTGTGCGGGAATCCAGTATCACTGTGTGCCAATCCAGACCAACTCATCATGGCCACGGACAGCAAACAATGTGCAAGCTCAGGGACTTAGTTTCCTTTAGGCTGACCATTATAATGGAGTTAAGCTAAACACTGTTCAGGAAACACAGATTTTTATCTGCCTGGAATTAAGATAATTTATACTTACAGGAACATGTTAAGTTGATGTGGAAGTTGTATTAGCAGAGAAGTGATTATTTCATCAGAGCCAGGTAAACTTTCTAATGAGGGTAACCTTTCTTTTCTTAATGAGCCCAACACAGCCTAAAACCTTTCATTCTAAGGCAGTACTCTTGTTCACAATCACCATTTCTCTGTGCAGTTTTTCCACATGGCTCTTTGTGGCAGGTCTTCGAGGGGTGGCGGTCTGGTTTTTCTGCTGCCTGGAGCACTAATTGGCAAATGCATTTCCAATTGCTGGTTTGGTTATCTCTGCTCTAAGGTCATTTGCTCATGATCAAGTCCTTATTTGAAAAATATTCTCTTGATGAATTTCTTCTAGTGTTTGAACTCTGTAGTTATGTGGTTAGTTGTATGCTTGAGTGTATAGGCTCTCTACATTGATTAAAAATCAAATGAAATGTGTTGTAATATGTCTATAAAATCCAATCCAAGTAAAAATTATGAACATAGTGAAGATGATTTTTGGAACTAATTCTGTCCCACTGGAAGTGACCTTCTCTCTATTTCCTTCAAACCCTCTTCCCTTACACACACCCAGTAGAACTTAGGCTGCTTGAGGCCTCTTCACTGTACCTGCCCTGCCCTGTGTCCAGACTTTACCTCCCCCTGCAATATTTGCACATTCAGTGTCTAACCTAGATCATTACATCTGTAAGCAAATATGGGAATAAGGCAATACAGTGTCATTGGGTCATGTACACATTAACTACCACAAATTCACCTGTACTTCTGGGTAAAATCAAGAAGGGAGTGGGAGAGAAATGACAGGTAAATTAGTCATTTACTGCATGAGGCCAGCTGTCCTATGCAGGGAGAGTAGGCTCCTTAGTAAGGATAGCCTGGGAGACAAGACTCTGGTTTTCTGCTTGCTTCCTGAGTGCCTCTTTAAGGGTGAGCCTCTTACCCTCACTGAGTGCTAGTCCAGTATTTAAAGATATGCATTTTTGGAACATACTATTCTTTTACTTCCAGCCAGCTACTTTATCTGATAATAAACAGAAGAAACTGGTCTGTTCTGTTGCTAAAGGAAAGCCTAGCTGTGTTGGACTCATTAAGACATAGGTGTGTTCCCAATGAATAAAGACATGTATTGGATTCTATAAGTGACTTAAGTGTGTGAGTGATTTCAAGAGTCATTTTGATTATATGTAATTTTTTAGCCTTCCAACTTAGAACCTCATAGTCTGGGGTATTTTCCTTTCTTACTCTCTCCCATTTTCCCTGATACCAATTGCATTTACCCAAGAATTCGATCTAAAGGAAAGACTTCAGATATGGGATTTTGCCACCATGGCTACTTGCACAGGTTTTGGGAACAGACTTCATGGGGCTATTCTCAACTATGAAAAGAACCATCCTTGGTAATAATTTGTAATTGTATGTATAAGTCCATAAATGTATTTAGTTTGTTGTATCATTTTGGGCAAGTCATTTAGCTTCTCTCTGGGTTTTGGTTTTCTTAAAGAAGTTTGGATTCTCTCAATCCTAAGGGTCTTTGAATTTAATAGAAGACATCAGTTTATATTAATCACTTCATAAAATTTTCAAGCTTTTTGAATTTTCTTTTGGCTGCTCTGTTTTGGGGGGAATCATCTTTGCTTTCATTTTTTTTTCAAAATAAGTTCACAAACACTATTTATCAATTGAGTTCTTGAAGAATTAAAGTGTAATATAATAAAGAATACAGAAAAATAATAATCAAACCCAGGTTCAGAGAAATAGAGCATAGAATTATAAGACAGAGAGGAATTGGGAATTATGCAAGTAGTTAAAGATAGGTTTAAATCAGGGATAAAAAGGAACCCCACACAACAATTTAAAAGGAATGTATTAACTAGCAGTAGAGAGACTGAACATTTCATGCCTGTTAATCAACTTCTCAAAGACTTAGAATCAAGGGGAATCTCTTGTTTGTATGGGCCATTGAAAAGCAAGTGTGTCTGGAAAAGTATATGAAACTCAAACCAGTGGATTGTGTTATTTGTCAGTATCTCTGGCAAAAAGCTTAGTAGTGGAAGAGATTGAACAATTGGCTAACAGAAGATTTTGAGATTATCTGTGGATTTTAGTTAGTGATCTATGTAATCTTTGTATTCTGCAGCAAAAATATTGTAGAGCTACACATATGGGAACCAAAAGACTCAAAAGACACATTTTATGAGGTGGAACTTATAGATGAGAGATTGTGTTTGTTTTTAATAACGTGTTGTCAGTTGCTAAGAATTGACAGCTATTATTTGCAATATTTTCTAGGGATAGCACCATACTGGTCTACATGCAATATGTACAGAAAGTGCCAAGAAAATCTGTTGTTCTTTGACCACTGTGTTGTCTGAAATACAAACAGTACATTTTGGTAGCAGATGGAACATGAAGAAATGCCAGTTTAATTTGATAGGGCCCTACGTCGTGCCATAGATTTTAAAAGAGAACTTATAAGTGCTGCTGTCACTAATGTGGAACCTGAGTCTATATCTAATGTTCTTTCATCTAATCTGGAATAGCAGGTGACAACAATTTAAATTATGGATTAAAATTTTATAGCTGGGAGGGACTTTAAACATTTCTTGTCCAACCCACCATTTACATGATGCAGGAAGGTTTAATGACAGAGTTACACAATTAACTATGACATACCTAGGACTAGAACCCAGGTCATCTGCTTTTCAGTGGCAGTGATTTACTTTTGGATTCTTCTAAGTAGAAGATAGAACATTTATCTGTTTAGACTTTACATTCATTGAAGGAATCATAGTTGGACCTGAGAGAGAGAATAGTAACTCTAGTCTCTGAATAGGAGTTAATTAAATTGATTAACTATAACCAAGTTTTTTTTTTTGTTTTTTTTTTTCCACGAAGATCATTTCAAGGGACCACAATGCCCAGGAGGCAGTTCACGTGGTGGCCTTTAAGGTCAAGAAAAACAACATGGTGAATATGTACAAGTGTAATTTGCTTGATGTTTTAGAGAAGCTAATTTGCAGCTACTGCAGCAAGCCCTCTTAGGTGCTTGAAAACCTGATTAGTTTCATGGACCTCAAAATATATTAAGAAATGGTTTTGGAGAAATTTTTGAGCAAGGCATGTCCTTCTGAAACACACGAGGGTTGGAGTGTATAGTACAGGGTGGTAAATCTCACTGCTAACGATTTACATTGCTTTGTTTACTCCTGTGTTATGTACTGTGTTTAGAAGCCAGACATTGTCAGCTCTTTTCTAGGTTTTAGAGTCTGCTTTGTGGATTGGCCAGACCCTTTTAAAATTTCATTCATGCTGCCTATTTTCACTTCAATTCAAACAACTAAGAATTAAGGTAAAGAAAAGGGAATACATTGTATGTCTAATTCATCTATTTATGTTTTAGTAGTTTGAAGGCAGAAGTTGGGATTAGAGACAATTATGGGAAGGTATTTTTATTTGTCGTCTAGGGTTACTTCCTAATTTACCGACAGCATATCTATGCTCTCCTGTTGATATCTCAGAATGGGAAGAAAGATAACATAGTATTTAGGAGCAAGGACTTTGGTGTTAGTCATCTAGCCTTGTTACTAATTAGTTGTGTGACCTCTAAGACTCAAGTTCTTCATCTATAAAATAGACATAATAATAGTACTTATAACCTTGTTGTCTTTGTGAGAGGGCCAGGAGGTGATTTGTGAAAGCAATTATCGTAGGCTTGGCACAAAATAAATAGTCAATAAATGTTAGTCATTGTTATCTGTTTAATTTTGGTTTTCTTTCTATCTCAACTCCTTTTTGTTACATTATGATTTAGGTAAGTCTTTTTTTTTTTTTTTTTTTTGAGACAGAGTCTCACTCTATTGCCCAGGCTAGAGTGAGTGCCATGGCGTCAGCCTAGCTCACAGCAACCTCAAACTCCTGGGCTTCAGCGATCCTACTACCTCAGCCTCCCGAGTAGCTGGGACTACAGGCATGTGCCACCATGCCCGGCTAATTTTTTCTATATAGATTTTAGTTGGCCAGATAATTTCTTTCTATTTTTAGTAGTGACGGGGGCGGGGGGGGGGGGGCGGAGGGGGAGTGGGGTTCATCGGTCTTGCTCAGGCTGGTCTCGAACTCCTGACCTCGAGCGATCCACCCGCCTCGGCCTCCCAGAGTGCTAGGATTACAGGCGTGAACCACCACACCCAGCCAATTTAAGTAAGTCTTTCGACATTCAAATACATAATCACCAATCTTGCTACCAGAATGGATTCCAAGTGGGCAAATCTTGAATTATCCTGAGAAAGTGCCATGTACTTTTAGAATGGAGTGAGTTTCATAGTGGAATTAAAAAGGGAAATATAATAGGTAAAACAGAGAGATTGTCAGCTCTTTATAAGGTGGATTTTATATTGTGTCATTATTTTTTATCCAAGCACAAGTAACAAAGCCTAAAATCACATTTCCTAGCCCTAGGCTGCATGTGTTTGCTTACAGCTTTTGTTTTAAATTTTCTCTACCTCTGTTCAGTGATGATATGTGGAAAATGAAAACTATAGTCCAGTTAATGACTTTTATTTACCTGTGGATAAAAATGATTCTTATGACATCAAATAAAGTCACTGACTTAATTTCATAGTCTTGAGAAAAATATTTTCTTTTAAAATCAATGTAGAAATAAAAAACTTATAACTGCTAATTTGCTTCTGTTTCACTAGAAAGCACTTTAATATTAGAAATCATTGTCTATGTATCTCCCATGCCCTCCAGTCCAGGACTTCATTAAACATTTATTGATGAGTCACGTAATTGTTTGGAATAATAATTCCTTTATAGTGCAAATTAACATGGCGATCATTCAAAATTACCTAGGGTGTCCAATCAAGTATTACCACAAAATTAAGTTGAGCGCAAGTCATTTGTAACTTCTTTAGAAATTCACAAAGCTGGAAACAATCTAAGTGTACAACAGTGGGGAATGTTTAACTAAATTCCACTGGTAAATTGTTAACTAAGTTGTATACATGGAATGTTTTGCAGTCATTAACGATGGTTTTTGAAGACCACCTTATGATATGGTTAATTATCTTGTAATAATTGAAAAAAGGTAGACTATAAAAAGGACGGTGAAATAATAAAGATAGTCACAACCGAAGCTAACAGTTATGGAGCACTCACAGTGTGCAAGTCACTGTCGGCTGCTTTGCATGGTTATACTGAAATTTACATGTCCATAGCAAGCTATAATGCAAGGTAGGAGGAATTTCTAGTTATTTTTCCTGCTTAGTATAGTTTTTACTTTGTATGTCTTTGGCCCTTGGTTGGTTTTCAGGCTTAATGCCGCAATAATCTCACTTTCAACTCCATCCTCTTTGAGATTGGGAGTGGTCAAGGTAAATCCAAGCAAAGCCTAGTGTCTGGATTAAACCTCTGATGATCAGATTTGTCCAAGGGACAATTCCAAACTTCTTGTTTGCTTATAACTCGTTGATGTACTTTAGTTTTTCCTTGTTTTGAGTTCAGCTATCAGGTGTGTGTGTGTGTGTGTGTGTGTGTGTGTGTGTGTTTGGGAGAGCAAGCTTGCTTGCTTGCTTGCTTGCTTCGTTCCTTCCATTCCTTTCTTTTCTTTTTCCTCCCTCCCTCCCTCCCTTCCTTTCTTTTCTTTCTTTCTTTCTTTCAAATGAGTACAGAAAAAGATTATTTACAATTTAAAGAATAATAGCAAAATGAACACCTGGGTATCAGCCACTCAGGTTAAGAAATAGAACATTACTAGTGTGTTGGAAACCCATATATGTCTCTTGCCTGACAAATCTCCCTTCATCCCACTGCCACACAACAACAATTCTGAATTTAGTATTACTCATTCCCTTGTTTTCTTTAAAGCTTTTCTATAGTTTTATAGTATTCTTTATAGTTTTGATATATCATGCACTCATATATCAAGTATACAGAGCCATTTGAACACTTGCTGGATTTTTAATAATCTTGGAATTGGTGTAAATTTAAAAAATTACAATAGTAGTATTTGGGCTTGTATAACAAATCTTTATTTTTTAAAGATACACACTTGAAACACTGAAGTATTTATGGATGACATTATGACATCCGGGATTTTTTTCAAAATAATCTTGGGGAGGGAAGAAATAGGTAAGGATACAGATAAAATAAGATTGGCTATGAATTGATAATTGTTGCGTGCATGAGGTTCATTATATTATTCTCTTTATTTTTGCATATGTTTGAAATTTTTCCTAATAAAAACTCATTGGTATTTTGATTGAAACCCCATGAAATTATAAATCAATTAGGGTAGAATTGGCATCTATATGATATTTATTCTTCCCACCCATGAATATGAGCATTTCTCCATTTATTCAGTTGTTTTAAAATATCTTAGAGTTTCATATTTTCTATGTTTTTGTTAGGTTTAATATCCTGATATAATTTTTGTTACTAACATTCATGAGATCTCTTTTAAAATTGTTTTCTAGTTGTTTCTGTTAAACAGAAATGTGGTTTATTTTTGCATATTGGTCTTATATCCAGCCACTTTACTTGTCTATTATTTCAAATATTAATAGTTTCTTCATTTTTTATAAAAAAAATTTATTATTTACAAATAAAAATTTTATTTTCTCCTTTATAAACCCTATAGACTTAATTTATTTGTCTTATATCTTTGATGTAAGCAGAATTTTGAGCACAAAACTAATAAAAGTGGCATTGGCATTCTTTTCTTGTTTTCTATTTAAAAGGGAATACTTTTAAGTTCCTCCTTCCTTGAAGGATGATGATTGTTTTCAATTTATAATATATACTCTTTGTCAGGTTAAATACAATCTTTTGTATTCCTTGTTTGCTTGAAGATTTAATCAGTAATAGAGGGTTGAAAGTTGTCTTTTATTTCTTTCTGCATCTATTGGTATTTTGTGTTTTTTTCTTCTTTAATCTGTTAATATGATGAGTGATACTTAATATTAAATTATCTTTCTGTTAATATGATGAGTGATACTTAATATTAAATTATCTTTGCATCAAATCTGTCTTCAACATTGTATTTTGTGTGCATGGTGTTTATGTTTATATATAGAATTGTATTCATTTTGCAGATATTTACTATAAAAATATTCTAAATTATTTGTAAAAACTGGCCTGTGGTTTTCCTTTCTGATAATGCCCTTGTCTGGATTGATATCTAAGTTATGCTAACCTCACAAAATAAGTTGGAAAGTATTGGTTCTCTTTCTATTTTGTAGAAGAGTTTGAAACTTAGTTTATGTAGATCTAATTATTTTATTTGCATGAAGAATTTTTTAACTGCTAATGATCAGTTAATCATTTTCTTTTTTAGTTATAGGATTATTTATACTTTCTATTTCTTTATTCTCTTTAAAAAAAATTTTTTTTTAAATAGACAGAGGGTCTCACTGTGTTGCCCAGGCTGGCCTCGAACTACTGCTGAGCTCAAGTGATCCTCCTACCTCAGCCTCTTAAGTAGCTGGGATTATAGGTGCGAGCCACTGTACCCCGCTTATACTTTCTATTTCTTCTAGAGTCAGTTTTGATAAATTATATTTTTCTAGAAAGTTATCCATTTTGTATAAGTTTTTAAATACATTAATATAATATTGATGACAGTATTTCCTTATTTTAAAAATAAGGGCTGATCTGTATTAAATTTAAAATATTTATTTTTGCCTTATCTCCTTTTCTTGCTGAATTTTAAAATGAGTTTGTCTATTCTTGTTAGTTTTTCCTCTCTATTTTGTTGATTTCTTTTTTTTAAGGCAAGCATGGAAATGAGGTTTGTTGAGGAGAGAAAGATAGGATTATAGGGCAAGAGCAAGATAAAAGTTTACAGAGCTTGACACATATGCCACAGATGACAACTGGACCCACTGTCACAGCAGGAAAAGAGCTATTTTGTTAATTTCTGCCCTTATCTTTACTATCATTTTTTAATTTTCTTTGAATTTATTCTATTCTTTACCTATTTTCTTAAGTTGGAAACATAACTCATTCATTTTTTATCCTTGTTTTCTACTATAAGCATTTAAGGCAATGGATTTATTTTCTAATATAAGTGCTATTTCTAATATAAGCATTTAGAATATAAGCATCTTTTAAAATATAACATTTCCAACATAAGCACCTTTTCTCTTTTAACATCAACATTAGAAGCAACAACATTTCTTTTCTAACATAATTGTTCTTTTTTTTTTTTTTTTTGAGACAAATTCTCACTCTGTTTCCCCAGCTAGACTGTAGTGGTGTCATCATAGCTCACTACAACCTCAAACGCTGGGGCTCAAGCCATCCTCCTGCCTCCTGGCTAATTGTTCTGTTTTTTTATAGAGACAGGTTTGCACTATAATCATTATTTCTGATGTATTTCTTCTAATATAAGCATTGTTCTTAACAAAGACATCTGTTCTTCTTCACGAATATTTATAATTCCCCTTAAAGTATCACTTCTGCATCTCAAAGTTTTGATATGTAAAGTTTATTAGTATTAAGTTCTAAACATTTTTTAATCTTCATAATGGTTTCTTCTTTGACCCTTATGGTATATAAGGGTGTGTATTTACATTTTTTTAAATGTGAGATTATTTTTATTTTCCTTTTAATATAATTACATTGTGAACTGAGAGTAATAGTGTTTGAAATTAGTTGAGGATTGTTTCCTCTTTTTGTGTTCTCTGGATGAGTTCATGTAAGATTGATGTGATCTGACCATACATGTTTAGTAGAACTGATCTGTAAAATCATCTGGGTCTGGTGTTTTCATCAAGAAAAAGAAGCAATCTGTCATTCTTCCAAATTGTCAAATTTCATGATTTACTGACATAAAATTGTTTATAGCATCCTCTTTTTCTTTTTTCTTTTTAATCTCTGCAGTATCTTCAGTTATGCCTCTTATCTATTAATAACAATTGTCTGTGTGTATTTTCTCCCTTTTTTTCTTTGATTGACTTTGTCAGAGGTATGGTTATTAGCCCTTTCAAGGTACTAGATTTTTGCTTCCTTGATTTACTGTATTGTATTTTGTTTTCTGTTTCATTAATTCATCTTTCTATCATTCTCTTCTTTTTACTCTTTTTTTGTTTTTGTTGTTGTTGTTATTGTTGCTGTTTTTTTCTTAGAGACAGGGTCTCACTCTGTTGCCCAGGCTGGAGTGCAGTGGCTATTCACAGGAGCGATCATAGTGCTAGTACCTCATATTCCTGGGCTCCAGTGATCCTATTGTCTCAGCCTCCCGATTAACTGGGACCACAGGCTCATGCCACCATGGCTTTCTTACTTTTTTATGAGTGTTTATTTGCTCATCCTTTTAAATTCTTATTTCTTTTCTAAGTTCTTATTTTTCTTCTTTCCTAATATAAACGTGGAAGGTTATAAAATTTCCTCTAAGTATGGCTTTACCTGCATTCTATACATTTTATATATAGTATTCTTAATCTTTTAGTTCTATGTATTTTCTAGTTTTCATTATGATTTTTTTTTACAACTCATGATCTGTTTAAAAGTATGTTTTTAAATATCCAGATATACAGAGTTATTTCAGTTACTTTTTTGTTACTCATTTCAAGCTTAATTGTATGGATACCAGAGAATATGGTTTGATTTTACTGACCTTTTGAAATTTTTTTCTCGACGAGGCCTTTCTTGACCATGCTTTAAGATTATAAACCTCAACCTCTCTGGCCCTTCCTATCTCCCTTCCTCTGCTTTATGTCTGTCCATAGCACATATTATCATTTGACCTATTTTGTACTGATTTTATCTTGCTTTTGGGCTTTTGAAATTCCTTACTTACGTGAAAGCTTGGTGATATGGTTAAAATCATATTTTAAAAATATTTTATCTAGCATCTTAGTTTCAACCAGGAGGGTCATATAGTAGTATGTATCTACATTTATTATCAGAAGTAGAAGTCTAATATCCACTGGGGTTTTTTTTTTTTAGCCCATCAATAATTACAATTATTTTTAATTTATCCAGTATCTATTTTAGCAAGAGATCTCTGTAGTATATATAGTTCAAGTTATTATGGGAAGAATAAGTCTGTGTTTTTTCCTAAAGAGAATCATGTGCCTCTGGTCCTGGCTATCCAGAATGATGTTTATAATCCAAGAGCTCTATACGCTGAGAAGGAGACATTGTACTGGAGAGCAAACAAATGTTACACGAACACTTTCAATTTTTCATGTATAGGTTTGTGTCTGCACATGGAAAAACCCAGGATATATGGGTTTTAGGAATGAAAATGTGTAGGAAGGGTTAGAGAAAGGCTCTGATAGGGGCAGAACATGAAAACATCCACATTTTCCTGAACAATCTGCGATGCTGCTGGGAAAGCTCTGGGGTCTTGCTGTTGCAGTCATCCAGAGTGTGGGCTTTCATTCTTGCAGTTTGCAGAGGACTTTTGCTTTCCTTGTGGACCTGTTTCTACCAGTTTATCCCTTGTGCTTTTTTTCTACTCCAAGGTTGGCTGTAGAGGCCCTATGGGGGAGGTGACACCTTCCAGGCTTCTTGACATCACAGCAAAACGGCTGATGTGGTGTAACCAGAATATTTACAAAGGTTCCAGTTCTTTTATTTATTTATTTATTTATTTTAATTTTTTTTTTCTCCCTCCGTCTCAAGCATCAGTAATTCTTAAAGTGCTCGGTGTCCCAGTTCCTGGACTGTCATTTCTAACTCCCTTCTCTGTTGGTCTGTAGAAGACCTGTGGACTTTTGCCCTTGGCTTTTATTGTTCTGAAGGTGTGGCATGCAAAAACAGGTCCCTCCTAATGACCTCCAGCAATTAAGATAGAACAATAGGTGTCTGCTTATCTTAAGTCAGACGTTTTTCACTTCCGAAGACATCCAAATTTTAGTCTGGCTGTGAAATTAGCATGTTTTAACATTGGAATTAAGCCTTTAAACGGCATTTACTTAGGAGAGGGAGTAGGAGGAAGTCAGTTTGTTTTAGGTCTGTAATGGTTGTGTGTGTTGCCTTTTGATGTCTCCTCATTGCAGCTCACAAAAGTTTTCTTTCGAGGATCAGTGATGGCTTTATCCTTGTGCTCATATTGATTGCCTACTGTTCAAGTACAGTTCAGTCCAATTATAATCCCCAAGCACCAGCAGAAAGTCCAGAACCTAGCGAACTAAAGGTTGAATCATTGCTGTGGTACTAAGTTCTGTCTGTTCCCTGTCCTTAGAGGAAAGGTAGGTTTAAAAAAAAAAAAAAGTAGGTAAAAAGAGCACCTTTTTAGAAGGTGCAGGTTGAGCAGCACTGTTTTCTTTGGCCGACCCCAGGGCTGTGATTAATTTGTTCTCATTTCCTTGGCTGTCCCCAGTTTTTATCTTTATTTTCATCATTACAGACAAGGGAGGCATCCTTTGCTAATAGTGCCGCAGAGAAAGCTGGTAGGTTTTGAAAATTTAGAAAAGAGAATTTGTGGGTTTTTGTGTCCCTTAGAAAAAAGTTTTCTGAGTACAGTATTACAAAAAAGGAAAGTAAATGAGTGCCTTTTCAAATGGTCACTTCATTTTTAACTAAACCTCTATTGCAATTGTATTGATAGTGTTTATGGAAACTCTCAAATGTGTCACCAAAAGTCTGTATTTGAAAGATTTCGAAACTGTATTTTTCTAGAGTTTAAAGTTTTACTTACACACATCTATCTGTATTCTCCAAATACCTAATCTACAGATAAATAATCTTCTTTGAAGCTGGGAACTCTACTCGCCTGCAGTTAGGCTCTTTTCTGTCAGGCATCTCATTTCCTCCAGTGGTCTGGGAATTGCCTCGTGGAATAATATGCAGTAAGCGTTGTAAACTTACTTACAACACAATAAAACTTACTTTTATTATCTTTGTGGCCATTCATCTGTTGGATGTTTCTGTTATTCTCATAATGTCATGCCCCATTTTCAAATAGTGTATAGCACTTGAAATAAGCACACTTGCTTAGATTTACATATGTTTCATGTAGCATGATAGTTTCTATTGTTACTGAAAGCTTGGCACTTGCCCACAAGGCCAAATCAGAAGACCACTAGGACATGTGGTTTGGGGAGGAGGAAAGAAGAGTTTTATTACTTTGCCTGCCAGCAAAGGAGGAGGATGGAGACTCCTGTCTGAAATGCCATTGTCCTAATAATAAGCAGAAATGCAGAACTTTCAAAAGATGGGTTCTCAGTTTCAGGCAATTGCTGTTCAAAGACAGTTGATGACCCCGCTGAAGACAATCTCATTACCTCCACCCAGGACTTCCCTTTACCTGGTCTGGGCTGAGCCATCTCCTTCAGCACAAATAACAAAAGACTTACCCTGCCCCTCCTAACCACTGGCCTGAGGTAGGGTTGCAAGTTTTAGTTCTCAAAGAGGAGTGGAAGATGTTTTAAAAAGACAGAAAATATTTTTGCCTTTTTTTCCCCAGGCCATTCCCTCTGTTACATATTCCCACTCTCGATATTTTCCTTCCATAGCTATGGGAGGAGGGGTGACTACTCTGTTACAATATCATGGCCTCAGAAATCAGACGGCTGGGGTCTGAATCCTAGCTCAGCCACTTCATGGCAGTTTAACTGTGGGCAAATTACTTGATCTCGTCCTGCTTCACTTGCCATTAAAATAGTGATAATAATGGTCCCTACCTCAGCATTGCTGAGACAAGTAGAGTGTTGGACAAACTGTCACACAGAAGTGCTCAAAATATGTGAGTGTATTACCGCTTTTATAAACTCTGGCTCTGAAAGCAATAGTAATAAATTTTAGGTTACAAAACACTTCGTAGCCAAGAGGAGCCTAAGGAGGACAGGGGGACTAAATGTAATACAGTATCCTAGATGGGATTCTGGAACAGGAAAAGGACGTTGAGTAAAAGCGAAGAAAATTCAGATGAAGTATGGACTTTAATTTTTAAAAATTTAGTAACTAGGAAAATAAAACTTTTTCTATTTTTTTAAAAATCTCACTCATATAACTTTATGGTTATAAAAAAACTTGTTGGCTAAGATACAGAATTGATATGGCAGAAAATGGAAATTCTCCCCTATCCAGAGATAACCACCCTAAATGGTTTGGAGTACATCCTTCAGTGGCATCATTTGTATTTATATTTATCATATTTAATCTATTTATTGACTTATTGGACAAATGGGATCATTTGCAGAATAGTCAATAAAGACTTTTTATTGTTGTTGTTATTTTTGAGACAGAGTCTCACTCTGGCGCCCTAATTAGAGTACAGTGGGGTCATAGCTCACTGCACCCTCAGACTCCTGGGCTCCAGCGATCTTCCTGCCTCAGCCTCCCGAGTAGCTGGGACTACAGGCGTTCACCACCACGCCCAGCTAATTTTTCTATTTTTTTGTAGAGACGGGGTCTCGCTCTTGCTCAGGCTGGTTTTGAACTCCTGATCTCAAGCGATCCTCCTACCTTGGCTTCCCAAAGTGGAAGGATTACAGTCATGAGCCACTGGGCCCAGCCAATAAAGACTTTTATTTTTTATTTTTTGGCTCAACAATATGTCATCTATACCAGTGCTGCTTAGATGTGGTCCATAAACCAGTGCTGGTTAGCAAACTGGTCATTATCAGTCCATGAGGAGATAAGGTAAATCATGACACTGCTTCCTTATCCAGAAAATCTTGCCACAAGTCAGCAAAACTAAATAGTGCTTAGTGATGTGATGCTTTAGATTCTGGCCCAAGCTCTTTATCTTATTGCAGGTCTGTAATGAACAGTTCACCAACCTTCACTGGAGTAGTACTGGTCTGCACCATTTCACATAAATATGTGAAGAGCTGCCTTATCTCTTTATTGGCTGTTACTATTACTTGTTTTTCTGTGTCGATTTATTAATAGAAACAAGATTGTTCTTCAAATGGAATAATGGTAACATTTACCAGTGGCTATCTCTGTACTTTAATATTCATCAGTTTCAGTGATTGGGCTTCCTTTCAAGAGACAACATAGTATAGAGGGTTGAAATCTTGGATTAAGCCAATTCCAATTATGGCTACTCTGGAACCTCAGTTTTCTAATCTGAAAATGGGTATGATGATCACATCTATTTTATGAGATTATTGTGATGATTAAATGAGATCATGCCTGCAAAGAGTTTAGCATGCTTTTGGCATGTAGTAAGGGCTCAATAACAGTGAGTTGCTGTATTGTTTACTACTATCAGAAGTATGTCTTAGTGACAGATTTTTTTTCTTAAAAATTTAAAGCTCATTCATCTCCAGAGAGGTTGAAATAACTTAACAGATTTAAATCCTACAAAACAAACATGAAAAATGTGGTTTTGAATGGTTCCTTAGAAAAGCAGTAGGAGACATTTAGCCAATCACCAGAAGCTATACTTTGTCCAATGTTAAAAAGAATTGTGTTGGTAGGCTTCCTATGACATTTAGCTACAAAGAAATACGTTTATATAATTTCTTATATCATCAGTGTTAGAAAACCTTGAGGGCTAATGAATTCTACTTAGTACTATTGTAATATGGGGAGAGGGAATATTGCAATCAGGAGACCACTCTGATCATAAGATCTGCAAGTGCCTCCTTAAATTTTAAATGATGTCAGTAGTTTGAAAAAGTCAGACAACTTCATTATTCTCTTGATATTGGATGTTGACGTCTCCATTGATATAAATAAGATGTAGTTTTAGTATAATTTTCAGAAAAGTGAATTGCCATGATTTTGTTGTTGTTGTTAGTATTGTAGCTATGGGTGTAGAGTGCTCTGCTATTAACCTGTGCTAGTAGTTCATGAAGGGTTGCCAGAAATAAATCATCTACCAAACAAATGAAAAGAACTGATAGTTATTCCATCTGGCTGTCAAGGGCATAATGCTCTCATTTGCTTCCAGATAGGATATATACATATGGTATCTTCGTCTGTTTTGTGCTGCTATAACAGAATACCACAGATTGGGTAATATATAAAGAACAGAAATTTATTGGCTCACAGTTCTCAATGCTGAGAAGTCCAAGCTGGAGGACTTGACAAGGGCCTTCTCGCTGCTTTCATTCCATGGCAGGAGGTCAAAGAGAGGACGAGAAAGAAGGTAAGAGGGGGTCAAACCCATCCTTTTATAAAGAACCCACTCCACGAAAATGGCATTAATCTATTCATGAAGGTGAAGCCTTCATGGCCTAATCACTTCTTAAAGGTCCCACCTCTTAATACTGTTGCTTTGGGGATTAAGTTTATAATACATGCTTTCTGGGGGACACATTCAGACTATAACATATGGTTGTGTGAGTGTGTGTGTGTGTGTGTGTGTGTGTATGTTTCTTTCCTTCCTTTGAGCAGCACAGCACTCTTCCTAAGGAGCAACCAAGATAGATATTCATTGAAGCCTTGGTCATCAGCTCACTCCTGAAAGTCTTCCATAATTTATCTCTGATTTTTCCTCTGTATTAACCATACTCATGATGCCATTAAAGTCTTTATAAATTTGGTTGTCTCTTTAATAATGAATTAGAAGAAAGCATGGGTCTAGACTTATACTGTTGATCTGATGCAAAATGCCTGGTGTGCTGTATAAATGTTTACCAGTTACACTATAAATGTTGCCAGGGATTCTTAATATTACTGTCTACAGTACCAGCAGCCAATATTTACAGTGTATTCTTTTTAAGGGAGGTCATATTGGTGTCACATTACAGCTGGGGAAAATGAAACTCAAAATTTAGAAACTTGAGGTATTTTCCCCAAGATCACATAGCTATGAAAGGATGGAGCAACCAGGGTTCAAACCTGTGCTCCAGCTGTCCTGCAGAAGTACATAAAGAAGCCACCTTAAAAAAGGTGAAATGCTTAGATTGCATGTCATTCACTTTGTTTAAATTTCCAAAAAAATAGAAAGAATGATTGTCATTTTTGTCTTAATAAGCAGGGTTTGTGTCAGTTCAGTTATAAGTATGTATTTTTTGTTGTTCAACGATTATGTGCTAACATTAAACTGTTGCTTTATTTTTCCCTCAATGGATTACTAAGATGAGGAAGCTCATGGTGGAGCTGCCTCTTTATGTGCATTAGAAAAGGCAGTTAGTGGAGAAATATTTTAAAAATCCTAAACTGGAATGAATACTCTTGCTAAATGTAGTGCTCTCTTACTGGGCATAAGAGTCCCTGCTGCAGCTCCTTTGTCCCTCCCTCCAGTGGCTTTGCCAGTTTCCAAGTGAAGAGGCCCCTCCCTATCTTGATTTTCTTGGGAAAGAAGTTGTATCTCTTTGGCTTGTTTGCTTGATCTTATTTAAGGCCTCACTTTTTGTTGTTCTTCCTCTTTGAATGGTGCTAGGGCTTCAGGAGGAACCCCTTAACACTGGTCAGAATCACCTGGAAGGCTTGTTTAAGCAGTTTGCCGGGCCCCACCCTAAGCCCCCCAATTTGCATTTCTAACAAGGTTCCTGGAGATGTTGATATGGTGTGTCAGGAACCACACTTTGGGAACTGAACCATTGCTGTAAAATCAAAGCAATTTTGTAACTTCCTTAAATTAGCCAATTTAGATGCTAATTTTCCTCCCAATTTCCCTAAGATCTTACCTTTCTTACAATTGCTCTCAATTCCTGTAAATGGACATCAAATTGTGGCACTTTAAACTAAGACTATAGAAAGTGCATGCAGCCCCCTGCTTTTTTGCTTTTGCCTTTCTTCCTTCATTTTCATATTTTGTTACTTTCTCAAATTATAAAGAGCCTTTTCACATCACACCTGGGTAAATTGAAAACTAAAGTGGGAGCGTGATGAACCTTTGAGGAATAAAGCTTCAATTTCTCTGCAAATCTGCATGTGCTTTCGAACTAAGGAAGAAGAACACAGGGCAGTGTAGCCTGCATAGGGCCTCCACTGCCACACTTCAGTTTCCTAGTCACTGCCAACTCCGAGGACAGTCACTAGGCTTAGCACCTGGTGCTGGAACAATTGAAGTGCAAGTTTCTTGTGGGTTATGGCTCATGCAAATTAGTGTAAGGATGGGAGTTTTTCTCTAAATAGGACATCTTATGTTTCATAAGAGCGTTCATTTCATTTTTTTGTTTGTTTGTTTGTACCCTTGGTCTACTGGCAATTCATGAAATTGCTTTTGCAGTACTTACATGGGCACTACACCTTATGTGAGGGTTAGGATCTCAAATCAGACAATAGGGAGAAAGATTTTTTTTAATTACCCTTGAAAATCCCCAAGTCACCAAGAAATGCATGTGTTAGGTAGATAGTAAGGGATTCCGAATCTCCTAGGGACGAAAGTGGGTGCTGATGCCCCCATCTTGGTCCTGCCCAACCCTAATTCTCCATGCCTGGGGAAGGAGGGAATACCCTATGAATCGGCCAATCAGAACTTGGCGTGCCAGCTGCAAAAGAATGCAGAGGACTCTCTAGCCCACGGGCCAAGCAGCATGGGTACCATAGAGTCCAGAAAGTGACCTAGAACCCACATGTATAATTAAGGTTCAGGTCATGTGACTCCCAACTGTCCAATCAAAGTGGTTCCATGGTGACCTCTGAACCACGAGGGAGGTCCCTATCCAGGCACTGTAAAATAAGACACAGACCAGAACCAACCTCTCTCTTTGCCCTTCCTTTGACTCTCCCTTCTCTGCGACAATGGGTCCAGTCATCATCTGTGGCGTATGTACCATGCTCTGTAAACCTATATTTTGCTCTTGCCCTATAATCCTATCTCTCTCTCCTCAATAAACCTCATTTTCGTGCCTGCTTAACTTTGGCATGTGTGGTCATTCTTCGGCCGTGAGCATGCCAAGAACTGACATTGCAGACTGAAACCTGACACATCCATAAAGCTCAGAAGCCAGAAATTTACTTAAGTTCCTCTTTGCTTATAGGCTATGGCCTCACACTCCCATGTGGCCATGGTCCAGTTGAAATAGGGGAAGGATGTTAGGGAAAATAGGATTTTGTTCTCGGCTCCCCATCCCTTCCAAGTAAACATAGACATGTAGCTAAACTCAAATTAAATGTGTTTGTACTGTGACTCTGTAATATTGTTAAGATCATGGAAACATTTGATTCTGGGTCACTGGTTTAATTTTTTGTTTTTGGTTAAGGGATAGGGTCTCCACTCTGTTGCCAAGGTGCAATCGTAGCTCACTGCAGACTCAAACTTCTGGGCTCAAGCAATCCACCTGCTTCAGCCTCCTGAATAGCTGGGACTACAGGCGTACAGCACCGCACCCTGCTAATTTTTTTCGTTTTTTTTTTTAAAGACAGGGTCTCCGCTGTTTCCCAAGGCTGGTCTTGAACTCCTGGCCTCAGGTGATCCTCCTGCCTTAGCCTCCAGAGTCTCCTAACTGGGATTCAGATGTGAGCCACCTCCCAAGCTTGGTTTACATTTTTTTACAGTCATGCTGGAATTAAATATCATGTTCATCCATTCATTCAACAAACAGCTATTGAATACTTTTGTATACTTCCCAAGAGCAAAGATTTGTGTTTTTGTTTTTTTTTTATCATGGTGCTTGATTTGTCTTAACACTAGTTGCTGAGGCCGAGTTTGTTGAATGAATAATTAGTGAAACACAGTCTATCCCTTTTTTGCAGTTTGTGTCCTAGTTTTAGAGATGGAGAAGTAAACAAAGATTTGCTATATAGTGTGGTAGAGGTGTCTAAAACTTATGGGAACATTGTGGAGGAAGACATTAGTTCTGCCTGGAGGAGTAGGATAGACCATGGGAGAGACTTTTGAGCTAGACTTTGATGGATGAGTAGGAGTTTCCCAGGAAAGGAAGGGTATTCCAGGTGGAAGAAAGACTCCTCAAGTGATTTCTAATGTGTTTCCTTTTTAGGACTCATTAGCATAGTGTTTTAAGTGCTTTGAGCAGAGTAATAAGAGATAAGAATAGAGGTAATGCTAATAATAGCTAATAGCTATAGGGCATATATTATGTGCCTGGCAGTATAAGTGAACTTTACACCCATGATTTTATTTAAATCTCTTAAAAAACACAGGAAGTAGACACTGCTGATCCCATGTTCCAGATTAGAAAATTGAGGAAAATTTATATTGCCAAAGATGATATAGCTAGTGAGATGACAACCATTATGTTATATATACCTTGCTTGAATGCCATTTAGGCAGTTAGACTTTGTGGAGAATCGGGAGCCACTGAAGGCGATACAGTTACCTGCAAGTGTGTAGGATAGATTTAAAAACCCTAAGTGGAGCAAGGCCAGTTTAAAAGTCTTCTTGTACTATTCAGTAGCATGTTGAGAGTCTCAGTTCTGTCCTTGAGGTTGAGCGATATGAAGCAGATATAAGAGGTATAATCAAGAAGACTTGATCAGCTGGGTGTGGTGGTTCATGCCTATAATCTCAGCCATTCGGGAGGCTGAGTCAGGAGAATCGCTTGAAGCCAGGAGTTCAGGGCGGCAGTGAGCTATGACTGGGCCACCGTACTCCAGCCTGGTGGAGCTTATGGACACACAGTGATGTGCTGGAAGAAAATGTCATTTATTTTTTATGGTCTCCTTTTAAACCTTTTGTGTGTATAATATGTAAAATATATTAGAATAGGACATGTACATAATTTATAAATATAGAAATAGACACATTGAGTTTATGCTCATTTTTTCTATATTGGGATCTGCCATCATAAAAGTTTGGGGACTACTGATACATATCCAAGAGAAGTACCGCCATCCAGAGGTAAGTAAGCCCCTAGGGCAAGAAACATTGAAGAGATGAGGTGACAAAGATGACCAACTATACTTTTACTTCTTCAGGTGATCATTTTAAGTTCTTTCTCTTTTGACCATATTTTTTTTTTCCATTTCTGAATAACTCAGAATATTTTTAAAAGTCAGGATAAAGGTACGAAAGGGAAAAACGTATTCCTTTCCTGTGAGAAGATTCTGCTCTAATCTGTCCTTGGCATTGGAAAATGTTAGAAGTGAAATGGATAGATAATAAGATCATCTAATCCAACTTCTTCCCACCCATCTGGGATTTCAGATAAGTAGTCATTGGGCTTTCACTTGAATCCTCCGAGAAGTAGGCAGCCTTGTCCTTCACAAGGAAGTTTGGACAGATGAATTGGTACAGTTCTTCCTTTTACAAGGCACAGTCTGCTTCCATATGTGCAACTTTTATACACTTCCTCCCTTTTAAACAGTTACAGAACCAGTAACACCATAAGTGGTGCTTTGCAGTTTTCCAAGATACAGGTGTGGCCACAGTTGTTGCTCACAACTCTTATAGAGTGGGCAGACATATGTTTGTTCTGATTAAATAAGTGAGGCAGTTGAGACTGTAGTCCAATGGAAAAGCATCCTAGTTATTTTCCCCATAAACATTGTCACGCCTTATTTGCACATTCTCTATAGAAGGCATTGTAGTAATTGGAGTCAGCTGACCTGAGTTTCAGTTCTGGTTCTGTCACTTTCTAGTAACAAGACTGTGGGCAAGTTATGTTGCTTCTCTGAGCTTATTCTCCAGCTCATCTATAAAGTAGAAATACCACTGTCCATCTCAGAGTACAAGACTAAATAAAATAACTCTTGTAAAGTTGTTGTAGAAGTTTGGCTTAGAGCTAGATATGCAACAAATATAAATTTCTTCCTTTTCTTATCTTGGTTTTTAAGTTTTAAAAATCCTTATACAGCATGATGTTTATCTTTGTTTTTTGTTTTGTTTTTGTTCTTGAGACAGTCTCACACCATTGCCCTGAGTGGAGTGTGGTGGCATCAGCCTAGCTCACAGCAGCCTCAAACTCATGGGCTCAAGTGATCCTCCTGGCTCAGCCTCCTGAGTAGCTGGGACTATAGGCCCGTGCCCCCATGCCCAGCTAATTATTTTTTGTAGAGGCAAGGTCTCACTACATTGCCCAGGCTGTTCTCAAACTCCTGGGCTCAAGCAATCCTCCTGCCTTGGCCTGCCAAAGTGCTGGGATTACAAGCATGAGCCACCACTCCTGGCCTTTGTTAAATTTTCTGTTGGAGGTTCAGTTCCATTATATCAGCTAATGGAGGTTACTTTAGGACTTAATTCTGTCATTTGTCTTTTTAGTTATAATAATTATTAATGTTATCTTGATTGTGGGAAGGCAAGAAATTTATTTGATCATTTCGAAAGTCATGAAAAGATGCGTTACAGAAAGAAACTTTTAATGTGTTTCCATTTTGATGAAATTGACTTGTATAAACATTTCATTTTATGTGACATGAATTGGGTCTCCTTGCTGCATTGCAGCCTTATTGGTACTGAATGGGAAGGACTGAGAGTAGGTTTTCTTTTTCATCTGGAATTTTTCCTTCATGGAGTCATGTGATAAATGCAGATATATGTCTTTGGAATTAAGTATTTGAAGAGGAAGGATCAGTTCCATTGGAATCTCTTTTATCTTTTTGTTCTTCTTACAGTCTGTCTGGAGGGAAAAAAATATTTTATTTTTATCCTGAGAAATCTGCCACTTTCAGGGCTTTTAAATCTTGATAGACATAAAAGCTCTTTGACACCTGCTAGCTAATGATTAAGCGTGTATTTAGTTTGCCAAACTGTGAGCCGAGGACTGGGATCCAGTCAGAATTTCTTTCTGTGCTACTGGCACATGGCACAGTGCTTGGCACTTAGAGTAAAATAATAGCTCTCTGTTGACGGAAGGAAATGTTACTTACTGCTGTATCTGTGGAAATTTAGTGAATGCAGATTGATTAATACATCTTCGGAGTTCACTGCTGTAGCTTTAATTAGAAAAGTATACCTCAAATGGAACATATAAATTCAGGATAAAAATGCTTTTTTCACAGATACACAGAATTACATTGAGTGGCTTTCTCTGGGCAAAGACAGTGAAAATGTGGGAAATGCTTTGTTATCAACAGTAATTGTTCTTCAGACTTCCCTAGAATTTTTCCTCTGAAGAATGCATATTTTCATTTTTCCCCTAACACTTTGGGGGGATGGGTTGGTGCCAGGGCCCTGAGTGAACTTAGACCACAGGACATGTGGGATGTCGGTGTTCAGATTTCTAATCCTGCAGAGACTGCTTGTAGCCAACAGTGAAGAGTCGTGCGTGCGTGTGTATGTGTGTGTTAAGCTCTCTTCATATCTCCTCTTCAGATTTAGTCCAATATCCTATTTCTCCAGAGATGAAATCTTTTCTCATTTCTTGTTTTAAATTTGTTTCCCCCAGTAACTTCAGCTGTGCAGGGAGTCTGTTATCTGTTGTATCCATTTTCTAACAACTTCCTGGGCTCTTGAGGGACATTAAGCTGGGAAGAATTCAAGGCCAGACACAGTGTGGGTGAGGGTATCTCTGGTTATGACTCTGACATTTTTCCAAAAGTAGTAATGAGTCATTTGGGAATGATGGATTATGCATTCTGTGTATTTCTTCCCTCCATGGTGGAGTTGTTTGTATGTAAAATTTCTGTTATGAACAGTTCTTCTCTGGTAAAATGGTCTATTCATTTAATTTCATTTCAGTCATTGTTTCTAAATCAGTATGTTCTGTATGTTGAATCACAAGTTTTTCCATTTTCTTCCACCATTTTGGCATTTAGAGGCTTAAACATGAATTTAATCTGAGGGAAAAAAAATCCTAACTTTCTGACTTCTTGCAGGAAGTATTTGCATCAGGGAACTTAAGTTTTATTGTTTTTTTCTTAAGTTCTAGAAACATATGTCTGATATTAGCCACCTGAGGTTTTCTAAATATAAATCCTATGTGATGTAAACTAACTTCTTTTAAAAAATATGTTACATGCCACCATAGTTGAGGATTGTTTGCTGCACAGGTTAACCACATACAACGACATGTGAGTTTACTTTCCAGTTGGAATTTTTTTTCTAAGGATAATATTTGATGCAGTTGAGGGTGTGGTATTATAAACATAATTTCTCACTAGGAGTGGGAGTGTAAATTGATACCGTCTTTCTGGAGTGTAATTTGGCCCTGTAATCTCATTTTTAGAAGTCTGTCCAAAGGAAATGATCAGAGATGAGGATGAATATTATCAAATCAATTATGGTATGTAAAAGTGTTAAAAAATATTATGGAACCATTAAACATTATGACTTTGAAGAGAATTTAAGGACAAGGACAGCTGGGCACAGGGGCCCACACCTGTAATTCCACCTGATTGGGATTCTGAGGTGGGAAGATCGCTTGGGGCCAGGGGACTGAGGCCAGTCTGGGCAACACAGGGACACCCTGTCTCTAAAAAGAAGAAAATAAGTCAGGATGCTGAGGCAAGAGAATCACTTGAGCCTAAAGTTCGAGGCTGCACTGCACTCCATCCTGGGAGTCTCTTCAAACAAACAAACAACAACAACAAAAAAAACAAAAGGACAACAAAACTAAGACAATATTAATTGGGAAAAAATATGGTGTATAAAATATGATATACATCAAGATATTAAAATTATTATTTCTGAGAATATGGAATAGACAAGCGTTTAAAAACTTTCTGTGTGTGTTTTTATATTTTCTGAATGTCCTTTAACAAGCACACATTACATTGATGAGTAAATGAATGAGTACGTAGAAAGCACTGGAATGGTGCTTGGCCTCATAGTGAACTCTCAAGTCTGAGCTCTTGTTGTTGTGGTGGTATTATTACTTTTATAGTAAAGAAAATATTTTTAAAACTCACTCTGATTATAATTAATTATTTGTGTAACCAGTTTAATGTCTGTCCTCCATAGACTGTGGTCCTTAAAGACCACATCTGTCAAATACATGCTGGCTCTGGTACCTAGAATGGTTCTTGGCATATAGTAAGTGCTCAGTCAATATTTAGACCCTCAAAAATCAGATTTCTAATATTTTCTCTTATTTCAGTTTCCTAGCAGGAAGGTCACCAATGCTCCTAATTGAGAATTTTTGTGTTTTTATGAATGTTGAAATGTACATAAATGAAGAAATTGCAGGGTGTTAAGCTATGTTGTTGAACTAGAAATATGTTTATTGGCATATTTTATGTACAAAATGGCACTGTGGTTTCTTTAAAATTTTTTCGAAAGTTATAGTTTTCAAAATTTAGAACACGAAGAACTCGATAATTAAGATTATGATAAAGCTACCTTAAGCATCCTTTTTGACTGGTCCTCAGGTTACAACTTTAAGCAAGAATATGCACATTTTTAACAGCCTGGAAGGTATTTATTTGGATGGGACAATAGGAGTGTATTTGGTTATATAAAGATCCATAATTCTATTAAAGGACATGATTTGAATCTGTAGTTGATTACAGGTTTAAAGGTCTGCTCAATATACAAAGTTTCTTAACTGCAAATAGTCACTTCCCAAGTCTTGCTCATCACTATGAGGAAGTAATGAAACTCAGCAAGAATTTCCAGCTGCTGTTTGTAAAACCAAATGATAAAATTCACTTAATGAAAGTAATGTGCTGACAGCAGTGTTTATTGTTTAAAAAATAATAATCATGTTTATTATATCTCTCCAAGATGGCTTTGCAGAATATATCTTAAGTGGAGCAGAAAAAATTGAGAGTAACGTGCCTTCTTAAAAATATGTGTTTATTTACATGAAACCAATGTAAAAAATTTGAAGAACGCTTTGTCACAGATCTCGGTTTTCTAGAGTTAAACTGGAAAGATTGAAGAAGTGGAAAGTAACTATCATTTTTAGAAATACAAGAAATTCAGAAAACACACTTGGAAAATTTTAATACCATGAAATCTAGATCTTGTGAACTTCAAAAGACCTTAAAATCCACTTTATGGTGATTTTGGGAATCTCAGAAATAGTGTTGAAATATCATAGGACAGAAAAGAATGATCAGGAAGCTTAGTGCTGTCAGAATCTCAGCTTGTTATGGGAAGTAGCATTTGGCTAAGCCTGCTAAACTGTAAATGAATGTTAATCTCATTTTATCAGCTGCTTATACTATCTTTATTACATAATGTGAATATTTATGACCCTGGAAATATGTTTAATGGTGAAATTACAGTGTTTATGGAATTCAAATTTCAAAAGCATACTTACTTTCAATGGAAAAGAATTATGTTTAAATACTACAAAATTCAAGATGTTTCTACCATTTAGCATTTGTCTATATCTTGCTGGACAAGCATTTTTTCCGACTAAAATACTGTGACAAACAATAATGTTTGCCAAAATTGTCTTCAAAGATGAGCATATGATTTTGATAATTTCTTGTTTACACAAAAATAGGTCACCAATATTTTAACTTTTTAGGATGAGGTACAATTTATTTTTTCTATATAGTTTATATTATTTTGGTTGATTACATCTTTATCTACATGGAGATTATTAATGAAGCTCTTTAAAAATATGAACCAGGCTATGGAATTGAACAGTTCCTCCTAAGGATGCAATAATACTGAAAATGAAAATAATGGCTGGGAATTTTTCTTTTGTTTTGTAATATGTACTTAATTTTGTATGTGTATGTGTTTTGGGGAAACTTGACTGTCTGCCAGTACTTTCTATTTCTTTGCAAACATAAACCCATGAAAAGTTATTTTTCCCTTTGGAAGGATTTAAATGTGTATTATTTTTCCGAAAAGTATAGTCTAATAGGAAAATACCGTTCACATTAGAACAAAAAAAGCCTGTAATTAAGATGCGCCTCAGTCACATTTTCTTTCTGTCTTTTGTTAAAATGGAAACATAGACTCATTCAAGTAAGTAAAATTGTTGGGTGGGTGAAACATTGTTTTCAAAGGTTATAATAGTGACATTACAACTATCTGGTTACTTCATCTTGATTGTCTAAAATATTAAATTATCATTTTATTTTTATTATAGTAAATTATCATTTTAGAAAATTAGCACATTATCATTTTATAAAATTTGGGTATACAACTCTTTTTATACTTGACTTTTGAGGTTAATTTAGATGTGTGTTGTCCTCTGGCAACTCTAGAGAGGTGATTAGGAGGGTGAGCTTCAGGGTCAGAGGGTGGGGACCAAATTCTGGATCCAGCACTCACTTAGCGTACATGCCATCAGGTTACTGAATCTCGCTGAGCCTCAGTGGTGTCACCTTCATGAGGTTGGTGGGGGGATTTCCACAATCCTCACAAATATGTGGAAAGTGCCAAGAATGTATACCTGGAGTCAATGAGTTTGTATACACTGCCATTACAGAGGTGATGATAGAGGCTCTTTATGTTGTGGGTGACTTAAAACCCTTCACCTTTGCACCATCCACATTTGGGAGAATTACACTCTCCTTTAAAAAATTCACAAAGGGAAGAATATCAGGAATGCAAGTCAGGCTCTCTTTGTCTAATAACCATTTTAGAGAAGTTGATCCTAATGCCTAAGATGAGAGTGAGCACTCGTTTGTGGGTATCATTGTCTGTGCTGTTGCCTGCCTATTAGCTTAAGGCAGAGGTCAGCAAGCTTTTTCTGTGAAGAGCCAGGGAGTAAATATTTTAGGCTTTGTGGGCTCTCCAGTCTCTGACAACTTCTCTACCACTATAGGCAAGACCAGTCATAGACAGTCTGTAAATGAATAGGCACGGCTGTATTCCAGTAAAGGTGTATTTGTGAAAACAGACTGTAGTTTGCCAACCCCTGGTGCAGATAATTGAGAGTATGATGTTGGCAATCTCCTTTTAAAAAATCCCAGGTAAGTTATTGCCTTCAAAGTTGTCATTATACATTATTTGGTTTCTGTGTTCGTGTGTGTACACATATATGAGATAAACTGTCAACTTTTGATTTTTGAAACTGTATGAGAATTTTTTCTAGTCAGTTTGACCACCACATCTCTAGGAACAGGGTAGGGATAATAGGGACTGCTTTGTGATACTAGACCATTATACCTTTTCATTAATAATTGATTAGATTTTGAGTTATACTGGACAGTGTTAAGTCCTGGCTTTGCAGTTTAATAGTTTCCTGCCATGGCTCTGCCCACCTCCTAGCTGCAAAGTCATTGGCTGGTGATGCACCTTTCCTGGGGGTCAGTTTTCTCAACCGGAACTTAGTGTTAATCCTTACTTTGTCCGGTTGCTAAGGACTGAATGAGCCAATGCATTTGAAGTATGGGGGCTCAGTGCCTGAAACAGATAAACCCAATAAATGGTAGTTCCTGAAAACTTGAGTGAGAATCATATCCTGAAGGCTAAATGCTATTTTAAAGCCTTTACTGTTATTTTACATCCTCTGTTCTTTTTAAGGGGGAGAATGCACCTCTATGTACTTAAATACACAAAATTATTTGGAGCTGTGTGGTGTATCTGTGGTGAAGGCCTATTTTTTTCTAATCTTTCATAAACTTTTATATTAATAAAGTACATTACAATGAATGAATTATTACAAAAATGAAATAAATAAAGACACAAAACATATACGAAGCCCTTATTCTTTTTAAATGAGATAATGAACCCATAAAGTTTCTAAATGCTTACGCTCAGTTTCTCTGCTTATTTCTTTGGGGGCCAGTAATGAACAGGTGGCAGATGGGTAGTGGTCCCTGGGCCACACTATTAGGAGCCTTGGGTTAGGGGGGAAGCAAGTTCACAGGAATTCATTAAAAACACATATCACTCACACTTGAGTAGAATTAGTCACTAAATAGACTAATGAGTTTGTCCTTTCTTTAAAAGTGGTTACCTACTGTAAGTGAAAATTATCTACTTCCTCAAATCCATGTTCAACATGTGCCCACCCACCCCCCAATGCAAGATTGTTTGGTTCAAGGTAACTAGAGCTCTCATAGAGGAAATAAATCTTGATGGTTTGCTCCAGACCAAGATGGGAGTGGAGTGTCCCCACCACAGAGGCTCCATTGCTGACCCCAGGAGCCCAGACCTCATAGGGCCCGGGTTTAGGAACCTCAGGTTCTCAGTTTCCCCTCTGTCCTCTGTTCTGGCAGCACCACCCATTACCTCTGTTAATTCGTGTATTTTATTGTCATTGTGTTAGTACATTTGTGTTGCTATAAAGGAATACCTGAGGCTGGGTAATTTAGGAAAGAAAAGAGGTTTATTTGGCTCACAGTTCTGCAGACTACAAGAAGCATGGCACTGGCATGTGCTGCTGGTGAGGGCTTCAGGAAGCTTCCACTTGTGGCTGAAAGCAAAGGGGAGCTGAACTGTGCAGATCACATGGAAAGAGAGGGGGCAAGAGAGGGGGGAGGGAGGTCCCAGGCTCCTTTTAACAGTCAGTCCTTAAGGGAACTAAAGGAGGGGACCTAATGGAGCGAGAACTCACCCTCTCCACTAGGACAGCTTGGTCCGAGACCCAAACACTCCCACCAGGCCACACCTCCAACACTGGGGGTCACATTTCACCAAGAGCCTTGGTGAGACCAAACAAACCATATCCAAACCACAGCAGCCATTATTTTGTCCAACTCCCACTGAACTGTGGGCTTTGCCTTACAAACTATTTTTTCTCTTTTTGGCCTTCTGGCTCCTTGCACACCCCAGATGCACCCTGAAAATGTATCAGTGTGTGGATGAACAAGCGAGTGATGTTTCCCAGGCCTCTCACCAGCCTGCCATTCTTTATCTGCATGCTCTTCACTTTGCTAGGGTCCCTCTCCAAAATATGACCAGATGGAGAACGGGGCAAGGAAAGGGAAGGGGGTCACTGTAGAGATGCCGTCAACATTTTTCAGTGCCCATAACCCAAAAGAACAAGTACCATGTATTTGGGGAAGTCGACTGTTTTCTCATCCCTCATTTTTTTGTTCCCGATTGTATAATAGTGTTATAGGAAAGCAGCCAACAAGGGTGCTACCACCATCAAAGCTGTCACAGTGACTTTCTGGAAACTGTCAGGGCCACAGCTTACCTTAGTTGAAATTCAGTGGCATTGAGCTCTTGAGATTATAGATAGTAATTTTCTGGAGTAGACACAATGGGGTGTGAACATATGACTGGGCTAGAATATATCAGAGTGCTTGCATGAGATATTACAGATCATTGATGCATTACAGTAAACCATTTATGGATATTTTTACGGCACGTATACAGAATAA
Organism: Eulemur rufifrons; assembly: GCF_041146395.1. Classification (NCBI taxonomy): domain Eukaryota; kingdom Metazoa; phylum Chordata; class Mammalia; order Primates; family Lemuridae; genus Eulemur; species Eulemur rufifrons. Next base: position 49,446,127 of record NC_090998.1, read on the forward strand.
TGTCACTGTATCATGGGGATAGAAAAGGGTATCAGAATTTCATTTGCATAATAACAATCATTTGCAAGGAAAAAGATCTTATTAAAAAATAAATTAATGGTTTGTAGTAATGGATTAGGTTTTTGGTGGCTGTGCATTGTTTAGGGGACCAGTAAAGTTAATAGCATAGTGACTAAATGCTGACTTTGCATCGGGATGGCTGGATTCCCATCCCAGCTCTATGACTTCATTCAAGTTACACACCCTCTTTGTGCCTCACTTTTCTTATCTGTAAAATGGATGTAATAATAGTACTGAAGCATAGGTTATTGTGAAGATTAAATATGAAAATTCATGTAAAGCACTTAGCAGTGCCAATTTTTTTATAAGCACTCTATCGTCACTTTGATGTATATAATTTGTCAGTGTAGTAACAATTTTGGAAAGAAATGACACCCTTTAGGGTACCAGTAACTGTTATATTTGAAAATTATATGTGAATAGTTCTAATTTAACATATTTCTGCCCTTCTTAACTATTAGTTTATTCCTCTGGAAAATCCTTCTTAAAATAAAAGTTAGTTTTAACTTTTAAACACTTAAAATTGAGAGGTAATTTACAGTTTGTTAAAATAAATTACTAAAACCCTAGTAAAGTAATAAACTATATTAAAGTTCTGTTAATTCAATGGAATACAATATTAAGAAAGACATTATGAAAACTAGCAATATAGAAAATAAATGAAAAATTATAGTATAAAGTTGTATATACAGCATGAATACAGTTAAGTAAATACACACATTTTAAGATGAATAAACAATAGCTATATTATAGTGTTGGGATTAAGGGTGGCTTTTTTATTCCCTCCACTTTTCAGTGTTCATAAAGTTGCTGTAAGGTTTTTATAATTAAACATTTTAAAAGACCAAACATAAGTTATTTATTCTAATCACTCAGAATGATAGACATTAAAAAGTCATATTGAATCTAAGTATGTCTTTTATGATAGCAAATTCATTGAATTCATTTACAAAATGCTAATTAAAATCAAGTCACTGCTTTATAAATTAACTAACTTCCTAGGTGGATAAAAACAAACAGGGTGTCTTGGTTTTATGTTTAGGTACCCAGATATTAATTAGTTAGCGACACAGAGCCAAGCACAATTGTCTTGAAACTCTCAGTCTGCGACATTTCATAGACTTTTCATAAAGGAACTTTTCAAGGCCAGTGAGCATTCAGCAGCACAGACTTCTTTTGTGATCAGCTGAGGGGATCCCCAGAGATCATCCTGGTTCCTGAAGCATGTGTGGAGTATCCAGTTACAGCCCGGGAAAGGAGCAGATCTGGTTCATCATGTGACTGCAGATTTCCCCTTCCCCGTCAGTGATGACAGCCTGCCAAGCTCACATCTGCCTAGCAGGCCCTGCAGGCCCCCACCTGCCAACCCCCATTATTCCCACTCAGGGTCAGGCCAACAGGGACCTTTCTCATTTAACCCTGAATGTCTTCATTTTCATGAAGTTTGGAAAGCAGAATGAAAGACTCAGCGGGGCAAATGGTGGTGTGATTGAACCCACCTGGCTTTATGAAATGGCAAAACTGTTTCCAGGTTACAGAGGGGCCTGGCCCTTTGTCCATCCCAGACTATGCTCAAAGTTTCTCTTGAAACTGAACACATTTTTACAATAGCAAAGGTAATTTACGTAGGTAAGTCTTTTCACCAGAAAGTGAAAAGAAGAAAACCTGTTTTTTGTTTGTTCAAAGAGTCCCATATGGTAGATGCTGACATGTATCACATAGCAAATGTTCTTGTTCTGGTGACCAAACTTCCTCTTAAACCAAAAGTTTTTTAAATAAGTATTTTGACTAACAGTGGGTGACATTTTGCATATACAAAATTGTTGAAAATGAAAGAATGCCTCTGGTACGGGAATCTGCCTTCTGGCTGGCAGCCCTACCCAGGGCTTGCGCATCACTCCACGAGGCATACCTCTGTGTTGACATTTCCTTTAAAGGGAAATCCTTTCGAATGCACACAGTAGGAAGTGTGGAGAGCATTCGTCACTGAGATTTTTACATGTCATAGTTGAATATCATTGTTAGTTTTGATTCCTGCATTATTTGAGTAGATTTTTTTAAACTTTATTTATTTGACACATTGTAATTGTACATCTTTATGGGGTACAATTTGATGTTTCGATACACATCTATGTTTTATAATGATCCAACTAGGGTAGTTAGTGTATCCATCACCTCATTGCATTTATCATTTCTTTATGATGAGAACATTCAAAAGCCTCTCTTCTAGCTATTTTGTAATATACACTGTTTTACTATTAACCGTAGCCACCCTACTGTGCAATAGAACACCAGAATTTATTCCTCCTACCTAATTGTAACTTTGTACACATTGACCAGCCTCTCCCCATCCTCCCTTCTCCTCTCCCTTCTCCCTTCCCTACTCCAGTCTCTGGTAACCACTGTTCTTACTTGAGCAGATTTAAAAAAATCAACTACGGTTTATGGAGACCAGCAGGGAACTCTCACTTTTCTCCTGCCATTGTGCTTCACAGAACCATTGGCAGGAAGAAAAGCATTTTGCTATTTCAAATATCCTGATGTCCAAATGGATTTTTGGTAATATATTGTTTAGGGAATGGCTCGTCAGATTAAAAATTTCTGCTTATATTTTCTATATTATATACTACAATGAGAATATTTTAAATGATCTCTTTTCAATAAAATCTATCTAAAATTTATATTAAGTTACAATTGGAGCAAAAGTAAAAGCACTTATTTAAAAGAGTTTTGTTTTGTGTTTTTACTAACTATAAATACTTCAAAAATACTTCAGAAGAAATAGTAAAAAGCAAAGTGATCTCCCGGAAGGATTTAAGGATCTGGGCCAATGGGGTCATATGGATGGGGGGCGGTAAATGACCCCAGATGGTAGCTCATTTCCAGGAAATCCAGCTCATGAGGAAGAATAAGGACAAGAACCCCTTGATGAAAGGCCAACTCAGGCAGCGGTCAGAGGATGGGTGATGGGGGACTGCAGTTATCCACGCTTTCTGAAGGAGAGGAAAGAAGAAATCCTCTTACCATAAATTCCCCATTTGGATCTACTGGAAACACTGGATTCGGCAATGGAGGCAGAAGGGAAAGCTTGTCAGGCAAGAAGACAGTGAGGAAATGACCAGCTCAGAAGTGACCCAGGGCCCAGGGATCGGGGAGCAAATGCTCCCTGTCTGCTGGGCCACTTGGATCATCAAATGCATGAGACCTGATCCTAGAAGCTCAAGTTTAACGGCCATTTGAATTGTCTCAGGTCTGCAGCCTCCTGTATTGAGATGAGAAGATTTTGTCCAGGCTCCCACACTCTCCCCCAGTGATCATGATCTTTAGTTCAAGAAACAGAATCTACTTTGACAAGAAGAAATGGTTCTTTCCAGCCTTTCTTCAAGGTCTGTGAATTGCTTTTTAAGGTTTCCAGCTCCTTATCCTCAGGGCTCATCTTGTGCTTTGCTTCAGAAGTTTCCTTCTCTTGCTGCAAGTCGTGATTTGCCTTGACAGGTAATATCCTGAGCAGCTCCATTGCTTTGTGACAAAGATCTGCCATTGCGTGTCCCCTTTCCTGAAGATTTTAAACTGCCATTTTCAGTTGAGGCTCCCTCAATCTAAAGACTTTTAAGATGATCTCTCAGGTCAGCTTTTATGTCTTCCTCTTTAGAAATATTGGTATAGAATTGATTTTTCTCTCTGTTCTTGGTGTTGAGATGCACACTTAACTTTGCAGCGTCAGTCAGTTTCCTCCTGGCTTCTGTTGCCTGGTCGCCAACATGGTGTCCAGCTCCTGTTTCCAGATTATTACCTGTGTTCTCTTCTCCAAGGGGAACTGCCAGGTCTTTTGCCTTTCACAGTTTCCTCTAGAGTCTTTGTCTGACTTTCCGTAGAGACTCTAGAGTTCTGCATAGAGATACTGAGTTGTTTTTTCCCCCTTAGTACCATTAAGCTTATTGTACTTTCTCCACTTGTGTCTTTGTGGATTTAGTTTCTGCTTATACAGATGAACTCTTTCTACAGATTAGCTCTTTCTTGCAGTAGCAGACATCAGCTCATCTTAATCTGAACATGGTGGTTTTTCTTTCCAAATTGGTTTGTTACAAAGCATGAGATGGACCAGATCGCAGGGTTGGATATGTCCAAGGCATCTGGCATTCTAGACTTCCATCTTCCATCACAGGGTAAAATTTGACAAGAACTCTACGTTTACTAGAATTAGTGCTGAACTCTCAATGGCAAGTTTCTCTTCTCTCTGTGTAGAAGAGCTTCCCCCGCCCAGCTAAAAAATTCTGCTTAAACTAAGGGGATTGTTAACACACCACCTGTCCTAGAAGACACCACCACTTGCCATTAACATTCAAGGGTAAGACTTGGGCCCACATCAATGGGTAATTCTGCCACACAACAATTTGTCCCAGAGGTTGGCTAAAAGTGCAGCTCATGGCAGGACAAAGTCCCTCTATACTATGCCAGGCTGCCAAAAAGCCTCCTGCAGCTAGGCCACAACACACCATGGGGGAATACTGCCCCACACTAAGCTTGCACCTGGCAGCCAGGATGAGCCATGAGTGGAGAGGATCAGTGGGGGTTCAGGCCTGGTCCAAGAAAAACTTACACCCCTAACTTACCCATGGCTCCTCTTTCCACACCTTAAACCCTGTTTTCTATAGCCCTTGAGGCTGCACCTCATCCTCTGTACACACTATTACCTCTGCCTGGAAAGCCCTTCCCCTCAAAGTACACACGGGGACAATATCCATTCTGTGACCTCCTCACCGTGAGACCCCAGAGCCCAGGGGATGGCCAGGCACAGAGTGGGGGCTCAGTGTGCCACACGGGATTGTGGAAGAACAAAGGAGTAAGCGGGTGATAGAGGGACAAACCACCTTTGCCATCCCTGAAGGTTCATACCTGACAGCGTGTTGACTCAGCAGGCCATGCCTGGAGGAGAGCCTTAGCTCCTTTCTGGATCCTGTGTGGGGAGGGGGAGAGAAGAGGAGCCCTGGCAGTTCTGGCCTGGCCCGACCTCCTGATCCCCTCCCCAGCCCTCTACCAGCAGATTTGAAAGCAGCGTCCTGTCTCCTGTGAATTGCCCAGTCTAAGTAATGAGTCACAGGAGCAGCTGCAGCTGCCGCTAGAAAAGGTAATGCCATACAACTTTTGAGAGATTTGCTGTGTAGAAACAATGGAATGCAATGCAGTAGAGCTTATGCTACAGAGAGAATATCAATGGCCTTAGAGGACTTTTTTTTTTTTTTAAAATCATTGTTGATTGGGAGTGAGTGGGTAGGGCGGGAGAGAGTGCAGCTAATAACCAGCCTGCCTTTTCCCTATAAAGAACCTTGAAACGTGCATGTTGTGTTTGTATGATACCAAATGGTTGCACCTCAGTCAAGTGTCTAACTCGTGCCTGGCACGGAGTAGGTATGGAATACCTATTAGTTGAATGAACAAACGTGGTAAATACTACAGTTCTTAGTTACAGGTGGCTGAAATAAAAAGTATATCTGCCAGTTATTCAGTATTTATTTACTATGGACTAATCATTCATTTGCTTTATCTGTTTTTTTCCATGAGATGATGTTTCTTACTAACTGGCCGGTAGTTTCTCTCGCATCTCTTTTAGATGGCTGCAGGTGCACATCGATAATTCACATTTCTCAACTTTGCAGGTACTTGTGGTGTACTCCAGGCCCTGATACCTAGCCCAGAGGAAGGGAAGAATAACTCAGCATTAACCTTAGATCACCGTTCTCCTGCCCAACCCCAAGAAGCCAGGGCTGTTTTTACCAGAAAAGAGTGAAACCGTTTGTTTTTGAAAGAATCATGCTTATACCTTAGAAACAAATGTTGACAGGACAGCAAAGAGAAAGCTGGTAGGGCGAATGTAGGTGGGTGGAAAATATGAATGGAAGTTTCTCTTTAAGGTGTCTATTTTTCCTTCCTTTATGCCACTAGCTGCCATAGCCACTAGCAAAAGTTTGAGTTTTGGTTCCACAGTAGGAAAAAAAATCCACATTAATTATGAAGGTTGCGGTTTTCAATTGTGGGAAGTTAGAAAAGCTGCCAACCACTGAAATTGAAGCTATTTAGAGGAATATGTTGTGTGTGAGCTGTGCAAGGTGAATCTGGGGTGTGGCCTCTGCCCCCAGCACTCACTCACTTCTCCCCCTTCCCGTGGCCAGCCGCATGTAGGATGAGGGTGACGCATGTAGGATGAGGGTGACGGGGAGAGCAGGCCTGGCCTAAGTTGCACCAACCAAGCTCCCCCGACAGGCCTGCCTGAGCCCCCATCCCTGTGAAACAAAAGCTCTTCACCAGGGTCCAGCACGTCCCATGATGTGGGCAGTTTCATCCTCGGCCCAAAGGCATGACACCCTCCTCCCCACATGCTGTCTGCCTGGGCCCGTTCTGTCCTTTTCCACTGGGCTCTGTGGAGAACTGGCTGGAAATGCCCCAGCCTCTTGACCCTTCTCACAGACTGTTCCTTCAAAACTTTGTTTCTACCTTCGTTTTCCCCCTGCCCAAAGGAGAACACATCTCCTGTAGCCTTCTCTACAGGAAGCTCTGTGTGTTCCCAGGCCTCACGGAGGCCTCTGACACTTCTCTCACAGACTTCACTGCCAAGTCCAGTGGACGTCACCTCCACACCTGAGTTCTTGCTGTCCAGGAAGCTCCTCCCCTGCTGATGCAGAGCGGTGCTCTGTTACTCGCTGCCTGTCCTTCCAGCTTTCTTGCTGGCGGCGCCCAGCATAGCTATCCTGCAAGAGATGGACCTACCCAATCTCTTGCCTCCTCACTCTTCTTTCCTGCCCTCTCCCCACCACGTGGTCATGAGTTCACCTGTTTCTCTTGAAGTTATTTGTAACATGCATCAAAGCTGATCACTGCCTCCTCTGAGCCACTTCTGTGTCTTGTCCATATTTCTCTTACTTGGGGCTTATTGGTTTACTGCTAGGTGAGGTTTCCTCACGGTCTGGATCTCGTTGGATACCGAGCACCTAGTAAATCTCTTCATGTAGAGCAAAGCTGACACGGAGGGAATGCTTTATTGAACTCATCGAAACTGTTGATGAGTTGTTAACATTTGAAACATAGTGGTATATTCAGAAAAAAAAAATATTGGCAAAGGAGGTAAATCTGTGCCTCCCTCAAAAAAAAAAAAAAAAAAAGTATGCTATAGCTGTGAAGATTGTAGAAAAAAATACTCATTCCAGAAATTCTGCTGTAGAGACTCTTCCCAAATTGTCATGTAACTTTTAAAAAAAACCTATCAAAGCTATATGCATATAATTTAAGAATAAAATAAGTAAACAGGCTTATAATAAAAAGCAATCATTTCCTCCTTCCTTACGTCCAGTCTTGAATAACAGGATCAACCATTTTCAAATGTTCTGCGTTTAGTTTTTCTTGTGGTTACTGCCATATCTCTAAATACTATAGTTTAATCTCAAATAGGGCTAGTGAAAAACAGCCCCCCAAAAATAATGAAGTGTCATAAAATATGTAACACTAACTCATTGTTCACACTGAATCGCTGTTACCAATTTCATTATGAAAATCATTAAAAAATATTCTAGACAAGTGTCTTTTAAGTCATGATATTATTGAATCGAAATGTTCATCTCTCACTTTTCTCTTTACCTTTCAGTGTTAGGGAGTGTTTTTGAGATGCTTGTATAGTTTACTAGAATAAAAGTGGGGATTTCTAGGCCCCACTCTTTCCTTTCTCATGTTCTCTGCCTTTTACGGGGATACGGTATGGAAAGTTTACAGCATCTCATTTACAAAACCATGATAAGCACTGCATGTAGCCCTCTAAAGCTATAGCTTGCTCTGTCTTTGAATCCTGTCTCTGAAGCTGGGCTTAGAAAGCACCTGCGTCTCTGCTCTAAGCCAGTGTTACAGGAACTGTTACTGAGGGGAGGCACGCTTTTTGAAAAAGCACACAACATGAAGCCTCAATTCAATGCAAAATGGCTGCCTGTACTTGAAAATAAGTTGGTAGGTAGAGACTTTAGCGCATTTAATTAGAAGTACTGTGCTAAAAAACAAAATTGTAGCAATTATATATTATTAACCTAAGTAGTACCAAGACTTTGAAGTTGTTTGCTGTGTCCCATTATTTTCCTTGATTGCATGCCATCTGAGACAGAGCTGGGCTGTTCAGATATGTAGGTATTTAGAAGAAGAGCAACACAGTAAATCTTAAGTACAAAATTAGGATCTTTGGAGTTCTATGCTGCATATTCTAAGCCATTGCTAAGTGAATTTAATTTTTTGCTGCTATAGTTATTTTGCCTGTGATTATCCTGTTTTCTCAGCCCACTCCCCAATCAGACATTGTTTAGTTTATTGGAAAATACATGTTTTATATGTCAACTAAAAACAGGGTATCATTTTGGGGCTTAAATGGGAGGCTTTTATTTCAAGCTGAAGCATATGAATAAGGAAATTGAAGATCTGAGAAGACCTGTGCTGCGTCCATTATTGCAAGAAAACCAGGCCTTGCAGATGTACAGCTTAGGAGTCATTACATGTAGGCTATGGGGCTTGTCCTGGCTAAGAAGAAACTGGAATGTACTTTTCTGTTTTAATAATTCTGCAAGGTGGCAAGAATTTAAGTGAAAAGAACAAAATAAGTTTCTGGATCTGATTGTATCTTTTTAAGCTGTTCTCAACTACAGTTATCAAATAGAAAAGGTTTACTGAGTGCCTATGACATGCCTGACAGCTAGAATTTGATAGCTGAAAATGGCTAGGAATCAGTGGTCCAATCCCTTCATTCTACAGAAAAGAAAAATGAAACTAGAGATACCAAGGGACTTGCCCGAAGTCCCTTATAAGTGACCTTGGACAAATCCCTGTACAACCAAGTCTGTTACATTTCACTTTTATTAGATCTGAACATACCAATGCGTTTTAATATCCACTGTTCATTAGAACTTTGTTACTGTAGCTATATCTGAGTTGTTGTAGAGCTCTTTTGCATGTTAGGAAAGAGAGCCATCATTGGTTTACTGAAGTAAACATTTGTTGAGCACTTTCTGTGTTCAAGACACTGTGCTGTTTTTCAAGATATGGCTTGGTAGCTTAATATAAAAGTTAGTGTTCAAACCAAGACTAGAGCTTTCTTTGGTTCCTTCTGATCCATAGCTTATCCCATATGGGAATTATCAAGCTTTCATGGAAAATTTGTTTCTTGGTACACATGCAGAAAGTGTGGTTGAAAAGTTTATGGAACTCTTACCCCTGCCTGTGCTGTGCACTACAGCAACGACTTGCCACATTGTCTATTTAAATTAGAATTAAAATTATTTTAAAATAAATGTTATTAAAAATTTAGTTCCTCAGCCATGTAACCAATTTGGATATGTATTCAGCAGAGCAAATATAGAACATTACCATGATCCTAGAAAGGTCTGTTGGACAGCGCTGCTGTTCTGTCGCTATGCATGGTGGAGTCACTTACGGTAAATCTAGATCTGGAATTCAAAGACCTGAATTTGAACTCCACATTCACCGCTCACCTTGTTATATAAGCTGTAAGGTTTCAGGCAGGTCCTTTAACCTAGAATCCTCTGGTTTCCTTTGGGTAAAATGAGGTTACATCTCCTACAATGTCTGTGAAATGCTTCACATTATACCCAAAGTGCTTAAATAGACGAAGGTAAAAGTTGGAGTTGTTGGTAACTTGGTTAACGACTAAAAAATATTTCCACTTGAAGGTCTTTGCCTCTTTGCTTCATGGGAAATTCATTTGCCCTGTGGAAGAATTCCGCACCCTGCGACTGCAGGTATGCCTTTATTCACTGGCATGTCATAAGGTGCGACATGCCTTCCACCAATCTTCCTGCTCTGGTTTGCTCTTCACTCAGTCCGGTTTTCTCATAAGACTTGGTGTGGTGTTACGATTAGGACTGTGGGCTTTCGAGACAGCCTGCTCTGACTGCTCTGCTACAACACTCATTGTGTGATCTTGGCAAGTCTAACCTTGTTTTCTTATCCATAAATTGGGGGTGTAAATAAAAGTATATATACTATAGAGTTGCTGTGGGAGTTAGTTGACCTTTTACCCATGTGCTTAGCCCAGTGCCTAGAACTTAGTGCTCTGTAAATTGTTCTTGTTGTTAATCATAAGAGGATGATGACATATTGATAATTTAGTGAATTATCTGGTAGAAGTGTAAAGTCCAGTGCAGATCTTGAGCACTGATGGAGAGAAAGTGTTGTTACTGGTACAGTCCCTTGAGCTCACTATGTAATGGAAATTAACAAGAGTGGCAGGAAAGGCTTTAATGGGACTGGTGTTCAAACATAAGGGAGACAGCACAAAGGAAAAGCCCTCAGGCTGACTCCCCAAGGGGAGTTCAGGGAGAGTTTTAAAGAGGCTAAGGTGGGAAAAGGGTGCTGTGTAGGCATGTAGAGGTGGAGATTTTCTTGCACCTGCCTAGTTCTATTACATGCTTCTTCATGCATCCTATGTTTCATTAGCATGTTAAATCTCCACCTCGGAGTGTGATTTTTAGCATTAAAATGAAATTATAATGAGGGAAAAGTCAAGGTAAGGTTAGTGTGGGGGTCTTTTCCAGCTTGAGGTGGTTGGATCCAGATAGATCTGGTTCTTTTGCAAGTTCTGGTTCTGGTTCTGATTCTTTTATCAGTATCTTGCCCCAGTGGCCCTGAAAAGCATTAGTCACAAGGTTATGCTGCCCCATGTTGTCTCCCTTGGTCAGAAGTGAGGCCTGAGTCCTGTCCCTATTCTGTCTCAGTGTGACATCAAAAGTTTTGAGGTTTACTAGAGGTAGGCTTTCTCACTGTATCTATGGTGATCAACTCAAGGGAACAGGCATGTTCTTCCTCCATGTTCCCTTATCGTCTGCACAGGGTTTCTAAGGCAAACAAATGCCTAGGAAATGTACACAGGACTGTGAGTCAGAGATTATAGAGTGTGGCAAGGACTCCATCAAACTGGAGAGTGTGTGTAGCCTAAGTGTTCTAAATCTACTGCTAAGCTTCAGCCAGTTGTGACCATGTGGGAATGGAGTGTTAGTAAATCTAGATGTTTATGCGAAATCTCCAAGTGCCCAATATTGGCTTAATTTTTATTTAAAACTCTGTATATACTAGAAAGAATATGTACATGGGTAGGAGCCGGCCTATGGCCACCACTTTATGCTTCTTCAAAGTAACATTCCCCAGTGTCTTCCCAAGAATGCTAACTCTTTGAGAGTTGTTAATTTGGAATTATTTGAAAAGAAGCTTCTGTGTTCAAATAAATTTGGGAAACCTTGGTTCTGTGACCACATACATTTAGAAAATACTTCACACTGGATTTGATTCCCAAAATTTATTTGATCAGAGAACCCTGTTCCCAAAGAACATGTATGCACATCTTCATGGGACCACACCATGTAGGTGCCAATGTTCTGGAGACTGGCAGGAAGAGCGGGCTGATTTGGTGGGCCTCTCTTTATACAATAGATGTCAACAGAATCTTAGTTAATACTTAGGAAGAAATCATTACCTTAAGTTACTAACGCTTTTGTAATGCAAATGGAACCCTTGAATTTGTCTATTTTGACACAGTCAGATTTTAGAAAGATCTTGTCACCTGAAACCTACCGGCTAGAACATAGGTGCTGTTTGATGTGGTTTCTGTAGGAATAAATATTGAGAGGATTGCTTTTGTTTGGGGATTAGGCTAATGTGCAACCATAAGGATGTGTGCAGCCAAATGTAGGGTAGTCAGTGATCCCCAGCCTTTTTGCCACCAGGGACTGGTTTCCTGGAAGACAATTTTTCCACGGGAGGTGGGGAACAGAGCTCAGGTGGTGATGTGAGCGATGAGGAGTGACTATAAATATAGATGATGAAGCTTCGCTCACTCACTTGCCACCTACCTCCTGCTATGCGTATCCCCCCACCTTTTAAGTTTCATGGAAGACAATTTTTCCGAGGACTGGGTGGGAGTTGGGGGGTGGGGGGTAGCAGAGATCTACCGCCCAGTCCCTTACAGGCCATAGACCAGTACCGGTCAGCCACCTGGGGTTGGGGACCAAAGAGGTAGATCATAGTATGAGAATCAGAGCAACTAGAGCAATACTTCTGAGAATAATGTTTGGACATGTCAACTGTAGTCTCAAATTTTCTGTTCCTGCATTATTTTAATGGCTTGGTGATTTGGAACAAAGGAATATTTTCACTTTCATCAATGAAATCTGTGCATAGTCAATGGCAGGAGGTGAAAAAACTTCAAGAGGAATTCAGTGAGACTTCTATTTAGGCAATAACTCTTTAACATGCTCTCAAGAATTCCTTTGGTAACAACCTCAATTTACCTTGCCTGCTATTTCAGATGTTTTAAAATAGCATGATTTCCCACAGTCCTATTGAAATTGTGGTGCTTCTCCACTTAGTAAAACGTTTCTGCATTAGATTTCCTTTAATTGCATTTTCATGTGTCTTTATTCAGAGGCTCCAATTCAATTTGGGAACACAATGACTAATACAACTCTTTCTGGGGATTTCATTGTGGTAAGCATTTGGATTTGGGGGAGGGAGATAGTTTTTTTTCCTTGATGTTTTTCAAAGGTATTTCTGGATATTAATGTAGAATTCAGAGAACAAGAAGGCTCAAAAGATCCACTCACCTGAAGCTGAATCTAATTCACACATCGGGAAAAAGAAAAGTCTGGGTACACAGAGTGGAGGTGGCTCATACCCTCAGTGCAGCTGCTTCACTGGGATGAGAAGGGAGAGCTCAATTTATGCTGACCTGGTATCTAACCAAAGTTTATCCTGCAAACTATTGGGGAAAAAAAGGAAGAACTTCCTGTGAAATACAGCTAATGTTGGTCTTTCAAAATGCACAAAATGAAAAGCTCTGAGAATGAGGCATACTTGCAGGGGGGCCGGGGGACTCCAACAGGATTTCCTGTGCAGGAAAGGAAGCTTGTTGGAAGCCTTTTAATTCATTCAGAAAAGCAGCGACCAATATGGCTGAGAGCTTGGTTTCGCAGTTACAGAGTCTATTATAATATAATACAATCAATTCAGGACGTCTTATTTCTAAATTACAAGAGAATTCCGTATTCATTCTAAATAGTCATATTGTTATCTCGAACATGTTCCTTGAACATTTAATGTATTCACTTCTGATAATTTTAAAATTTAATTCTGCCAGATAAAATGGAAACTTCATTGGGCACTTCAGTCTCTGTTCCGGTATGGAAAATTTCCTCAAATTAATATTTCAAAAACGCCAGGTTTTAAACTGGATGTGTTGCTGAGACTTTTAAGAGGTTTATATTACATAAATATAGAACTGAAGGAGACACTGGAAATAGTCCAGAATTACTCTGTCTAGAATCATTTGAAATAATAGTATACATCAAGACTCAAAGCAACAGTGTGAGCCTACTAAACATATATTGATATTATTTTAGTTAATCTCTTTATCTTCATATTTTTCATTGTTAGATACTGTTTTAAATTTTTAAAAAGGCCTGGTGTAGTGGTTCATGCTTGTAATACCAGCACTTAGGGAGGCCAAGGCAGGAGGATCACTTGAGGCCAGGAGTTCAAGACCAGCCTGGGCAACATAGTGAGACTCCTCATCTCTACAAAAAAATAGAAAAAATTAGCCAGACGTGGTGGTGCGTGCCTGTAGTGTGAGCTACTGGGGAGGCTGTGGCAGAAGGAACACTTGAGCCCAGTAGTTGGAAGTTACAGTGAGTTATGATTGGGCCACTGCACTCTAGCCTGGATGGCAGATGTCATCTGTCTCAATTAAAAAAAAAAAAAAAGGAAAACATATAAGTAAATTTGAATGCACCTACACCTTTTGGCAAAGGAGTGCTAAGGAAGCCTCACCTACTTGACTCTTTTGTTTCAGATTAGACCAGTTTAGTGGCTATTGGAAAAGATTTGAGATATATTTCATTTCCTTCCTTATTGACCCATGGTTAAGTTTCACTAGTGTTTTTGCCAACTTATCTGGAACCAGCTGAATTACCATGATTACATTAAAATTACTAAAGTATGATATGCTACCTTAAAACTGACTCAAGAATGAAGTTTGCTTTCTCAAAATTAAAACCAGGTTTGTTCTATAATAAGAATATTGCAGATCATATTTTTGGTGTGTACACATTATTTTTATAAATCTCTATATTCTGTATGTTCATAAGAGTTTAAATAGGAGCTATGAAATAACTCCTTATAAAATAAACTTAAAATATCTTTGTTCCAATATGTCAGACTTTGGAAATAATAAATGTGAGGCACTGAACTCAATGCAGAGGAGGTGTTAGTGTCAACACACTTTCTAGAATCTTGATAGAGCTCTTCTTAACAGGTTTGTTTGTTTGTTTATTTTATTTTGGGGATTGGGAGGCAGGTTGGGAAACAAATATGTAATAAATGATGATCTAAACTGTTAAGGACTCCCTAATACCTCCAATGGACCATGCTCCCTCTTGTTTGGTAAATAAGTGATATTGACAACAATAGCTTTGCATCTGCAGTTATGAACTAAGCAATGCCTCAAATAACTATTTCCCTTTGCTTTTTTTTCTGATTAAAAATAAACAAGGGGGGGTGTGGTGGCTCATGCCTTTTAATCCTAGCACTTTTGGAGGCTGAGACAGGAGGATCGCTTGAAGCCAGGAGTTGTAGACCAGCCTGAGAAAGAGCCAGACCCCATCTCTACAAAAAAATAGAAAGATTAGCCGGGCATGGTGGTGCATGCCTGTAGTCCCAGCTGCTTGGGAGGCTGAGGCAGGAGCATTGCTTGAGCCCAAGAGTTTGAGGTTGCAGCGAGCTACGATGAGGCCACTGCACTCTAGCCGAGGTGATAGAGCAAGGCCCTGGCTCAGGTAGGTAGATAGATAAACAAAATTACAAAGAAGTTATTGTTTGGAATTTTTGTTGTTTGTTTGTTTTTTGAGACAGAGTCTTCTCGCTCTGTTGCCTGGGCTAGAGTGCCATGGTGTCAGCCTAGCTCACAGCAACCTCAAGCTCCTGTGCTCAAGCAATCCTCCTGCCTTAGCTTCCCAAGTAGCTGGGAATACAGGCATGTACCACCATGCCCGGCTAATTTTTTCTGTATTTTTAGTTGTCTGGCTAATTTCTTTCTATTTATAGTAGAGACAGGGTCTCACTCTTGCTGAGGCTGGTCTCGAACTCCTGACCTCAAGCAATCCTCCCTCCTCGGCCTCCCAGAGTGCTAGAATTACGGGCGTGAGCCACCAGCCCGGCCTATCATTTGGAATATTTGCACTATCAACCCTAAATAAGAAATCGTGCATACTAAAGAGGAGGCACTTTTTTTTCTTTTTCTTTTTCTTTTCTTTTTTTTTTTTTTTGAGACAGTGTCTTGCTCTTACTACAACCTCAAATTTCTGGGGTCAAGCAGTCCTCTTGCCTCAGTCTCCAGAGTAGCTGGGACTATAGGCATGCAGTAGCACGTCTGGCTGATTTTTCTATTTTTAGTAGAGATGGGAATCTCTCTCTTGCTCAGCCTGGTCTTGAACTCCTAACCTCAAGTGATCCTCCTGCTTCAGCCTCCTAGGGTGCTATGATTACAGGTGTGAGCCACTATGCCTGGCCAAGAAGAGGCTTAATGGTAATAGGAGTGAGTGATAGAGATGATGAAACACATCTCTTTGAGGATGTTTATAGATTGTGAATTGTCAACCACACTTGTGCACTTTTTTTTTTTTTTTAATTAGAGACAGTCATGGCCTGCTGGTTTGGGCTGTTGTTATGTGGCTGTTCAGTCACTTATTTGCCAGATATTTTGGAAACACGATGTGCCAGTTACTGTACTAGATACTAAGAATTCAAAGATGAATACAGTTATGGTTCTTGCCCCGGAGAAGTCTCACAGTTGCTCTTCAAAAGCACCACTCCTAATATGGTTTGTTCTTTCTTCTCCACCCAGAGATGAGGAACCCCAGGACAAATAATTCCAATAGTGGATAAATCTTTAAAAAAAAAATGAGCCATTCATAGTCTAGTCTCATGTTTATGCAAGTTTATTTTCCCACTTCTCCAAAATGTAAACTCTTCTTGTTGAGTTGTACTGTCTGGTCTTGTTGTGGTACACACTGAGCTCATCCTGTCTTTCTGCCTTTACTACAGCTTGTCCCTCATCCCCTGGAATCTGAATTGTACTTGTGCTTTAAGGCTGAGCAAAATCTTAACTTTGTCCATGCACGATTCCATTTCTTTCTGGTTCTTGCTCAGAGTTTGAGCTATAAGTTAGAATTATTTAAACCTCATAAGTTGCTGAAGTTTATTTTAACATTATGTTTATGCAATAAGTCACCTAACATTGTTCTTCCTAATTTTTAGTAGCTTACTGGATTTAGCTTACAAACGTGCCTTGTTTGGTCTTTACGTTGTTTGAAAAATCAAGGATGTTTATAAAAATTCAGACCTGTAGTTTGTCTGAAATAATCTTCACCACTCCAGTGAATTCTAGGGGAAAGTAAATATTAATAAATGAGCTCATTTTCAAAGAACCATGGAAAAGGCAGATAACAATGACAACAAAAACAATGTATCGAATGTTTACTGTGTCCTGGGTACTGTTCTAAGAACAGTATTAACCCTCACAGTAGCTCTAGTGGGTAGGTACTATTATTATCCTTATATAAAATAAGGATAGATGAGGAAACTGAAGCACAACGAGATTAAGCAACTTAATCTCCGGGGTCACACGGTTTGCAGATTGTGGAATGGAGATCCAAACCTAAGCAGCAACCTGGAAAATTTCAGGCTGACTGCAAATACCCATAACCATCATGCGTTACTGCCTCTGCAGGGGAACTGAAGGCATCTGTTCAAAAGACTTCCCTAAAATGATGGACTAGATTTGGTGAGAAAATAACCAAGTCCATTTTAATGTGGGAAAGCAGAACAACAGCTTAGTTTTCTTCTTATTAATATTTCCTTGGTTTGCATTTAACCTGATTCTAAACTTTGAAACAAAATGACAGCTGCATGGAGAGGCCTGCACAAATCTAATTGCTTAAAATTAATTTGCATGTTTATTATTATTTTGATTAACGACTTACTATTTTTGTCACATTTGCTCATTTCCTAGGGTCATGGCAACCTCATTCTTCTGAGCTAAACTGCACTGCTCTCTGCTTTCTCTGGAGTCTGTCTGTACTTTTCATTCAGTCACTTCATCATATCTATTATTTTAGTCTTGACCTCCCAATTAAATTATAAACATTTTAAGGATAGCACAGTCCTTTTTTCTCGTATATGTGTAACATAACACAACATTCAGGATGGTAATTGTTACAAGTTTTTTTTTTTTTTTTTTTTGAGACAGAGTCTCGCTCTGTTATCCATGCTAGAGTGTCGTGGCGTCAGCCTAGCTCACAGCAACCTCAAACTCCTGGGCTCAAGCAATCCAACTGCCTCAGCCTCCCAAGTAGCTGGGACTACAGGCATGCGCCACCATGCCCGGCTAATTTTTTCTGTATATATTTTTAGCTGTCCAGATCATTTCTTTCTATTTTTATTAGAGACGGGGTCTTGCTCTTGCTCAGGCTGGTCTCGAACTCCTGCCCTCGAGCAATCCACCCACCTTGGCCTCCCAGAGTGCTAGGATTACACTGCGCTCCCAGCCCAAAGTATGTGTTTAATAAGGACTGTGTACCTGAAAGGATATTAGGATGAAACTATTATATGTGTACACAAATTGTATATATGTGTGCATACCTTTTTATTCTGGAAGATTTCAAGCATACTCAAAAGTAGAGAGAATAGTATAATGGATCCCCATGCTTCAACAACTCTGTTTTTTAAATTCTGAAATACATATAATGAATATTTTATATATATATGTAGGAATAAGACTGAAAAAATAAACTTCATGTTGTTATCACTTGGCTTAAGAAATTAAATTTTATCAATACTCCTCACCCCCCTAGAATACATTCCCTTCCCTCCCACTAGAGATAACTCAGACTCTGAATTTTGTATTAACCATTTGTGGCTGAGATTGCCACATTTGTACACCAACACCTATGTTCCTTTCTCCTTTGGTAATACAACTCCACGAGTTTTCGCTGGACCCATACTTTCTCAAGACTGTATTTCTCATGTTCCCTTGCAGTTATGTATGGCCATGTGTCTAGAGTTTGGCCACTGAGATGTGAGCAGAAATGGTATGTGCAGCTCTTGTGTTGCATCCTTAGAAGGACTGTGCTCTCTTCTCTCTTCCCTCTCTATTGATTGGAACATGGACACGATGGCCGGAACTGAAGCAGCATCTTAGAGACCATGAAATGGAAGTCAGGTGTTGAGGATGGAAAGCAAAAAGATTGAAGAAGTAGGTTTTGTTCTCTGCAGCCCAAGGTAGGCCTGCCTGTATGTGGCACTACCCTGATCATTTGGCTTCTGGTATGCCCCAGTATGTTTCACTTATATTATGCAGTTTTAAAAAAGATTTCATTTATTTTGACAAAGTAATACAGTCACGTGTTCAAAATCCAGAAGGAGTTAAGGGCTAGCCTGAGTGCAAAGGTTCCCTTTTACCCCAGCTGCCTGCTACCCTCCCCCAAAAGCAAACAGTGCCGCCAATTTCCTTTACATCCTTTCAGGGAAACTTGTGTAGCATCATGTATTTTAAATATAATTAATTAGGTTATAAAACATAGGAAATAGCTATAGTTCCTAATCAGAAATGTCTGAGGGCCATGGTTCTAGGTTTCACCTTAAGTGACAATTCTGATATTGTTAGTGTCTGTGTAAAGGGCTGCTGAAAAGGATCCTGAGGCATGCTGTGCTCAGTTACAAACCGAAACGTTATGATCATTTATCACAGTCTGCTTTGGGCACAGGAGGAGGTGGTGGCCACATGTGTCCAGGTTATCTGATGATGAAGCTGCCATTCTCTTTGAATTCTGTAAGAATTTAGTTGATGAGAGCTGAACAAAGAGGAGTCCCAGCACAGTAATATCGGGAGATCCAACTATATGAAGTGCAGTAAAGGACCAGCATCCTTTGAAAAAGCCAAATATATGCACCAAATCTTACACACTTTACGTACTGGGGAACCTAAAAGCGCTACTCAAAACCTCTGTGGTCTTGATTTATACTCGGCACTAAACTAGAGAGTTTAATAAGTCAACTTCCTAATTCACAGAACAATTGAGTCAGCACATTGGAAAGGGGGGAAAGGGTGCTTGCTATAAGCAGTGAGAAATAACAGCAGACAGGATGACAACACAGGAAGAACTTAAGCCACTGTAGCCTGGGGCCATTTAATGGAGGGACAGAGACTCTCACAGACCTCAGTAAACCCTTCTGCTATGTTGGAGCTATAGCACAGCAAAATGCAGTAATTAGTGTTTATGGAGATGTGCCTGAGTCATCAAGATAGTGTGCACAGTGCACTGTGTTTTAAAAGGTTAGATTCAATCAGACACATGGAGGAATGATAACTTCCAGCCTTGAAAGGTAGAATAAACAACTTCAGAAACTGATAAATTAAATTGTGTCAAAATTAATAACTTCTATGCTCAGGAAAGAAAAACAAAAATAAAACAAGAAGGGAAAACAACAACTGGGAAAACTAGTTTTACTATTTACAATGGGCAAAGGGTTAATATTATAACCTGGAGAGAGAGGTGGAGAGTTTTTACTAGAAGAACAGGGAGGGTAGAATCCATGCAGCTGATAGGTTACAAAAAAAAAAGAAGAAAAGAGAAAAGTTTGTACAAAGGCAGTGGAAGTATAGGTTATTTTTAAAAACATGTATTTTTACAGTTTTTATTTTATAATAAAGGCCCGTGAGGATAAATGAAAAGGCAGAAAAGACAAAGGACTTGGTATGAGGCATTCTAGGAGGATTATCTTCAGCATGAGTATTGACTATGAGACATTTCTGATTTTTTTGTTTGTTTTGTCTTTTTGTATGCATGCAAATGGAATGAGAATAGTTAGGTCCCTAGAAGACTTTGCCAAAACTATCTTATCCCCTTGCGGCAATTTTTCCTCAATAAACCACATAGGAATCTGAGAAGGCATTCTCAGAGGTCTCTGAATTCAATAGAAATTTTAATTTAAATACTTTAAAAGGTTTTTCTGTAGCCTTAAAAATGTATATTTTCGTTATCTGGTGATCACCTCCTGACAGACTATTGCCTCACATTTGCCTTAAAAACCAAAACCAAAAAATCCTTTATTCAGCTATAATTTACATACCATAAAATTCACCCATTGTAAGTGTACATTTCAGTGATTTCAGTAAATTTGTACAGTTGTTCAGCCATTACTGCAGTCCAGGCTTAAAACATTTCCAACACCCAAAATGTTGCCCTCCCCCCATGTTTGTATACTGTTGATCCCCAATCTCACCCAAGCTGTAGGCAACCAATGGTTTGTTGTCTGTCTTTATAAATTTGCATTTTCTAGACATTTCATATAAATGTCATAAAAATGCAATCAAACAACAGGTACTGTTTTGCATCTATTAATAGCTTCTTTCACGTAGCATTATGTTTTTGAGGTTCATCACATTGTAGCATGAGTCAGTAGTTCATTTCTTTTAATTGTTAAGTAGTATCCATTGTATGGATTTACATTTTGTGTATCCATTCACCCTTGGTGGACATTAGATTGTTTCCAGTCATGTTTTCTTTGTGTTTACAATTAAATTGGTACCAAGTCATAGTCATGAAGCAGGAACTATGATATAGGATATAGGACTTAGGGTTTTTAGAATTATTTCCCAGGGCTCTTTCATATTAAAAGACTCTGTTACCGAACCGCACTGGGACCCAGTCATCCAGAGCAGTAGAGCCAGACACCGACACCGATTGCAGTGGGAGAAAAAGGCATTTATTGTATGGCGCCAAGCAAGGAGAATGGGGAGCTCACTCTTAAAACTGGAACTCCCATTGGCTTATAAGCAAGGGTTTTTAAAGGCAAGGGTGTATTTCTGGAAAGCGGAAGTTGTAAGCAAAATTGTCAATCAATACACTGAGTTTACACGTGGTTTTGGACCACAGTGTTGGGATGTCTGGAAGAGGGGCCTTCCAGGTCACAGATGGATTCACAGATTTCTTTGATAAGCAATGGGTTGAGGAAGCAAGGCCTTGTCTAAAAACTTGGGATCAGGGGAAAGGAATGTTAAGATTTGGCCTGTGTATTGACTCCCTCCAGGTCCCTTAGGAAGAAATTTAGAACAAAGAACAGCATTAGAGTGCAGTCCTCAGTTCCCCCTTATCTACATTTTCCATCTGGTGGGGATTTCTAAAAAACAACTTAAGAACATATGTTAAGAGGTTATCTTTTAGTTTCCATAAGAAACTAAAGCACCTTGCGACTCTGGCTTGCTTGGAAGACTATTGTTAGTGTCTTCTTGCTTATCAGGTTGTTCGTTTACTTTTTAATGCTAACTGGGTGCCTAGAATTTCTCTTGAAAGGACTCAAGGTTTTTCTTTTTTTTCCATGCTTGGAGGACCCAGCAAGCCCCTAAGAGGGGTCTCTGCTCTATCTCAACTCCATCCAGTATTCAAATTTGGGAAATACTCTTTAGGTTTGTAAAATTTATCAGCAGTATCCTAGTGACTGGACTTACCCCCTTTTTGAAGTGTTAGATGTAACAATATTTATATCTCTCTAAATTTGTATGGTTTGCTTAAATGTTCAAGGAACACCATGTTGCTGGGAGAAAAAAAATCTCCTAGTCTCCACCTAGCAATGTTATACAGAACAATAATTTGTTACAGTAATCTATCAGTGTCATTAGGTGGCTCCCTAAAGGAATATTTTTTTGTATAGAGGTACTTAGGGAAGGGGGATTAGTTTATCTCTTGCACTTTGCCTCAGCAAATCTCATGGTACTTCCCTAATTATCCAAAAGAATTTATCTCTTCCCAACAGAAACTGACTTGAGATAACTGAAGCAAGAAGAGAATTTATTGGAGTTACAGAATTCTAATAATGAAAACAGAATTGAAGGAGGGTTGAATGTAGGGGCCAAGGGAAACTTCCCCTTCGCTCTCTGAAGGTTAGCTAAAAAAATCAACTCACAAAAGGGAGATTAATTGGAGAAAAGGCATACAAATTTATTTAATTCATGTACGCTGGCGAATTGCAGAGTGATTGCCCTCCCACTAAGGGGGTTCAGAATTCTTACACACCATCCTGGCAAAACAGGTTATAGGAGGGAGGAGAAGAGGAATTCTGGTTGAGGAGCAATAAAGGATTACAAGGGAGAGTGAATGGAGCCGGGAACAGAGATTAATTTGTAAATAGTTCTCTTTGACAGTGAAAGGGCTTGTTCAGGTGTGGTTACATTCTTGGTCTTCCTGGGAGGGGAAGAAAAAACAGTTGTTCGCCTTGGTGGGTCTGGACTGTAGGCAGAAAAAGGCCTGTGCTTTGGGAGAGATGTGGCATGGACGTGGGAGGGTCAGAGGGACCTTGAGGCTTCTTCAGTCCCGCATGTCAATGAGCCATATTTTGGGGTTATTCGTTTCTGAGCCCCAACATGAACAGCCGGGATCCGGGATAGCTCTGGGGAGCAAAGATACCAGAATTCAAGGACAGTGTCTCTTGGTCCCCTCATTGAAAGAACTCACGTCCAAATGCTTTCAGTCCTTATGTGACTCTGCTCAAAACCAGATTCCTGAGGGGCTGGGTTACCTGTTTATCTCTGCAGGGCTGGGCATGGAGAGTGGCCTCAAGAGACCCACTTTGTGGAAACATTACTCTCCCACCATTGTGTCTCTTCCTTTTCAGTAGCACCTTACCTTTATCACTTCTTCTCGATTTTGAAAAGATTTTCTATTTAAATCAGTAGGATCATCTAACCACTTCCCTCTGCTCTTTTTACAGCTTTATTGAGATATATTCCACATACCATGAAATCCTCACATTTAAAAAGTTTCAGTGGTTTTTAGTATATTCACAGAATTGCACAACCATCACTACAATCTAATTGTAGAACATTTTTCCACACCCCAAAAGAAACTCCTTGCCTCTTAGCAGTCACCTCAGTTCCGGCTCTCTCCGGCGCACCCTACTTCCACCCCAGCCCCACGCAATCACTGATCTGCTTTGCGACTCTGTGGGTTAGTCCATTCTGGATATTTCACAAAAATAGAATCATATGATATGTGGTCTCTTGTGACTGACTTCTTTCACTCAGTGCATGTTTCCTGGTCCATTCGTGATATAGCATGAATTAGTACTTCATTCCTTTTTATGCCTGAGTAATATTCCATTGTATGGATATGTCAGGTCAGCAGTTGTCTGTTCTCAGTTCTTGGTGTACTCTTGGCCGAAGAATGACCAGACACACCCAAAGCAAGGGAAGTATGAAACGAAGTTTATTGAGGAAGTGCAAGATAGATTTATAGAACAAGAACAAGATACATTCACCACAGATGATGAATGGGCCCCCTTAGTAAGAAGACATTATGGTCTGGGGTCCTGTTTCATTCATTCATTCATTCATTCATTCATTTATTTATTATGGGGTCTTGTTTTATACTGTCTGGATTGGGCCCTCCTTGTGTTCAAACGTCATCATGGAACCACTTTGATGGACAGTTAATGACATGATAATTAGCCTTAGGTTACTTTAGGTTGCTTTCTAGATCCTATTGTGCCTGGGCTGCCTGGCATTCTTTTACAGATTGGCAGGGCAGTCCTCCTCTCCCCAGTTGTGGCAGTTGCTCGGAGCAGGATCAAAGTGAAGCAGCACCAAGGCCAAGTGTCCGGTGTCCGCCTTTGTCCCTAGGATAGCCAGAGGTCCCTCGCTATCTACCTAAAAGATATATCATATTTTGTTTATCCATTAATCAATTGATGGACATTTGGGCTGCTTCCTTTTTTTTTTTTTTTTTTTTTTGCTATTACTATTATTTGTTATATAATACTGTAAATGCTACATAATATTGTAAATAAACCCAAGGTTATAAATATTTATTTGCATGTTTTCTTCTAGGAGTTTTATAGTTTTAGCTCTTACATTTAGGCCTTTGATTTACTTTGGGTAAGGTATGAAGGAGAGCTCCATATTCATTTATCCTTATGCAAATACTATACTGCCTTGATTACTGTAGCTTTGTAGTAATTTTTGAAGTGTAAGTGTGAGTCCTCGAACTTCAAGATTTTTTTTTTTTTTTTGCCATCCTGGATTGCTTGCATTTCCATATGAAATTACTATAATTAACTACAGTAAAAAATTCTATAGGCAAAAATTGCTATAGTAATTATACTGTATACCAGAATTGTCTGAGTGTCTGTGTATTCTTGGGCATAATGTTATAAGGCATTTTGAACCAATCTGTTCTTTCCATTTACTCTCTGCTTATAAGAGTGTGTGTCAATCAGGGTTCTCTAGAGAAACAAAGTCAATAGGATGTATTTTGGCAAGTCCAAAATCTCCAGAAACTCAGGCAGTAGTTGATGTTGCAGTCTTGAGACAGAATTTCTTTTCTCCAGGAAACCTTAGTTTTTATTGTTAAGGCTTTTCAACTAATTGGAATGAGGCCCACTTACATCAGGGAGGTAATCTGCTTTACTTAAAATCAACTGATGATAGATATTAACTACATCTACAAAATATCTTCATAGTAACACCTCAAGCACTATTTGATTAAATTACTAGATATTGTAGGCTAACCAAGTTGACACATAAAACCGACCATCAGAGTATAAATTTCTGTAGGAAAGGGTCTGTGTGCTCTGTTTCTCTTTTCTTTACTCCAGGGAGTCAAATGTCCTACTACATAATCAATTGATGTTTTACAAATGTTTGCCTGAATGATTGAATGACTCGGACAAGGTTAAGTCCAAAATCTAACTTGACAACTTGAGAGCTTTAATTTTGGCAAGATTATTTTTGCTGAGCAGGTGTTTTTTATTGTCAGATATTATTAGCAGGAAATTGTTTTCCCCAATCTCTTTGGCAGCTGAATTATTTCAACTAATATGCCTATGCCTTCTGTTCTGGGTTTATTCCTACCTCAAGGTCACCAATATATAAACTACTGTTTTATTTCCATTAGCTGACTATCCTTCCAACTCTACTTAACTATTAAATAAATTTAGCATTCAAGAGTAACACAGGGTACTCCAATTTCCTTTCCACCCTCTTCTGACCCATTTTGAACTTGCAAGCAGTGGGATGCCTCTGCCTGCCTACATGGGTCTCTTTGCAAGTACAGTAATACTTAGGTATTTTGAAACATACTAAAGTTTTGGTACTTTAGGGGAGAAAAGTGCATGGAACCTTACAACAGTGTTCTAGTAATATCTGTAAGACAATGTAGGGGAGCATAAGGAAAGCAAATGTGGAGTGTAAGGGGTTGTTGACCATGGTTATAAGTACCATAATAATATTTTCTCATGAGCATTTATTCTCTACAGGTGACAGTAAAGCCAATATAATATTTTGCCTTTAAGGGACAATGCCTTTTGGAAGGTGGGAGTAGTGGAGAGGTCATCCCAGCCTGACCTTGAAGGGCCTCCTCCAGGGTTGAAGATTTCCTCCATTTATCCTGACAACTCCAGGGTGAAGATGTGCAAATGTTTGGACAATAGAGGGGAAAGGAATAGGTCTCAGAAACAATACACTTGACAACAAATTCGAAGTATAAGAAAAAAAAAACAACCCTTAATAACTTTAAGATGTCCCCTTGCACAGTATCTTAAAACTTTGGACTCTGGGTTTCTTAAAGTTTCTGCTGACCTCCTAAGTCAGCTTTGGTTTTCTCTCTGTAATTTTTGCCCTATTGGAGAGCCTGTGCACCCACCCACGGAGGGATAGTGATGTTTTGTCTAGACGGCTGTGCCCTAAGCTGATCTCCTTGAAGAGACTTCGCTAGATTTGGCTGCTGCTGTCACTACGCTACTAAATTAAGATAAACTTTTACATTCCTGACCCAAAATTACTACATCCCCTTGCTAAGCCTTCTGTGCCGAAGTGGCACCATGTTGCTTATTCTGTAGTCCCCAGTTGTCGTCAAACTCTCAGTGAACTCTTGACAACCATCTGAGACTTTAAAATATTTAAGCATCTCTCTGATTACTTTACATTTCTAAGAGGTGCTAAATGTTTTAAATAAAGCCTGCCTGAACAGTCTTGTCTCATTCTGGTTTCCTCTCACAGAGGAAGTGCCTTTCACTAACCCAAAACTACTGGCTTCTAATTTTAGGGATAACTAAGGTAGGATCAGGACAGAAAATAAGCTCTCTGCCACTGATTTCCCTTAGTCATTTTACTCCAGAGGCCTATAATTAGCTCTATTTTCTCCACCTGTAGTACATGTTTAGGTTTAAAATGATGTTGGAAGAATAGTGGGTGATGTGCAGGGTTAGAAGTTAGGGAGCCTACTTGTTTCTACTTTTGGATATTTCCATGAATGACATGGGGAGGGGAAGAAGGGGAGATATTATCAATCCATTTCATTTCCTCTTATTTTTAATGACATAATAACTCAGGGACACATTGATCACCTGCTATTTGACAGGCACCGTTTTGAGTGCTTTACTTGTATTCACTCATTGAATCCTAACAGTACAATAGCCCTGTGAGATGTAGGCCCTGTCACTATCCCTATTCCAGAGTGGTGGAAACTGGAAAGGTAAGTAATTTGTTCAAGGTCATGGAGCAGATAAAAGTCAGCACTAGACAGATCCCACATTCTTTGATGCTATGCCATTCTGCAAGATGAGATGGCAAAATGAAAACCAGTCAGAGCTTCAAGTGTGTCCATCCCCCAGACGGTGCGCCTCGCACTCATTATGTATGTATATACCCATCCCCTGCGCCCCCCTCCAATGTGCCCGACGCCCAATAAATGTTATTCCTATATGTGCACTTAAGTGTTGATCAGTGCAACACTGGTTTCAAAGAAAGAGGAAGTCATATAAATATAAGGTGGTGTTTAATGAGCTCCACCTAGAAGGATTAGCTTCACTTGAGTATCACTGGAGCTGTTGTTTATAACAATATTTTAAATACCCAGTGGAGGAATCAACTGCTTTCTTAGTCTTTTTTATGAAATTTCACCAAATGGGAGAACTGTTCCACACATAAGGCTCATATTTAGCTTATAAAGCCCTTCTTAGTCTGCCTCCTCTTCTTCTTTATTATATAATTACATAGAAATTCTTGCTTTTCCTATCTCTATGTTTTACTATTCCTACCTAGAATGCTCTTCCTTCTGCCCCTCACTGCAATTTTCTGGCAAATCCTTTTCCAATTTTTTTTTTTTTTTTTTTTTTAAGATACAGTACAAGGGTGACATTTTCTATAAAGCTTTCCCTTAGGTTAGCTCTAATCCCTGTCTCCCTAAACTGATGGCTTCCTCCTGTATGAAGACAGCATGTATACTTTTATTTTAGCACCTGTAATACCTTATTGCAGTACTGGTCCATGGATTGCAATGTATGTCACTGGTCCTCCATGAAATAAACACAAAAATTGAAAGTAAGCATTTAGGAATTGAATAGCAATTTGACAAAGCAATTTTATGTCTCTGGAATTTAATAATAGAAATTAGAGATTGCATTTTTATGTCTTTACTTTTTATTTCATTTTTCTAGTCCTAAAAAAATTTACAAAAGGATCAGTCTGTGAAGGATTCAAACATTTCTGAAACTGGTCCTTTATCACAGATAGTTTGAGAAACACTATTTATTATTTTTCCTTATCTCTCCTTGTGCTAGATAGACCATAAGCACCTGAAGGCAAAGTTCATCTTTGTATGAACAGTATTTTTATATTAGCAGTAATGAGTTTGGCATCCAGAGCAATGATACTGCAACTCTCAAAAACTGTTTTCATACCTGTCACTTGTCCCTTTTTAAAGACTGAATTACACTTTTTTATGCCTCAATCATTGTACTTATCATACTGTAATCATCTGTTTATGGTTCCATCTTTCCCACTAAATCCTTAAAGGAAGTTGAGACCAGCTCTTCATCACTTTTCGATCCCAAATGCCAACCATACTGCCTGGTAAAAAATGAATACTCAGTAGGTTTTGTTGATTGAATGAACACATGAATGAATTCTGGCTGCTGATCTGTTCCTTTTTGTTTTTAGTGACCTCACTTGGTTAACTCACAGCTTAGGGAAATGTGTAAAATGGGTCCAGAAGAATTAATGTCTAGTATTTAATTATATCTACTATTGCAATTTAATATTGTTAAAAATAAGAATTAGTAGCATACATTTTGGTAGTACAGTTTTTTCCCCACCTGAACAAAATGGGATTTGCATTCTTTTATTTATTACTTGTATTAATAAAACGCCCCTGCACCCAGTTTCTGCTGATTCACATTACCGCGCAGGCGTGCCCTCCTCAGCAGGTTTGAATTTTGGCATTTATACCTGAGTTCCTCCTCTTTTCCAAAAATATGGTATAATAGCTAAAGGAAAACTCTACGACTCTGTCTAGAAACCATTCCCTATGATTCATTTACTATATTTTTTTCCTTTTTTCTTCTAAACTTGTTCCCTATTCAGCAGATCTACATAATTAGGGCTTTGAAAACTCCCAGAAGAGCTCTATTTTGTAATTTACATTTGAATTCTAGATTTCAACAAAGAATCTAACCTTGCTTGGAGGATGCTAAGATTGTCTTTGGATGTTACCTTTTAGCTTTCTCTGGTTATTGGACAATCATGCTTAAAGTTTGTTTTAGGCTACTCAGCATTTCAAGTTCTTTTTCCTCTTATATATTTGTAAGAAACTTCCCTCCTGAAATAATTTATATGTTTGAAATGTAAATAATGAATGTAGACCCAAATAAAAGTATATTTACATTAACTTCAGTGAAGAAAGAAAATACAAAAGCTGCATACATTTAAAAATTAATCTTGAGATATTCTAAACCAAGAGTCTGTTAAATATGCAACATGAAAAGCATCAACCAGGTTGGGTGTTCCTATTGTCAATGTTTAGTTTCTTCTAGTGTAGAAAAAGTGTTTTTGAAAAAGAGGTAGGCAGGGCCGCCTGCCATATGAATAATTTACTTTCAGGGAACCAGGAAACATAAAAATATAAATGGTATTTCTAACGGACTGCCAAATGTTATAATCCAAATAAAAGCATTTCCAGAGGAACCAAAAGAAGGGGGTATTCTGTTCGTATGCCATATAATGCGATAAAAAATTATGAGCAAATTGTATTCATAGAGAAATGAACTATGTGTGAGTGAAAAACAGCTAATAAAGAGGAGACAAGGGAGAATAAAAGCAGTGATCCACATTTTGAAGATTTTTAGCCGGGGACACTGAGTGATCATAGCAACCATCTCCAAGGAGACCTGTGGAAATGTGAAAAACGCTGAGGTCACGCAGGCGTCCAGAGAAATTCCATATTGATTAACAATTTCTAGTTGTATCTTTCTCTCTTCACCTTCAATGCCTCCAGCCTTTGAAACAACCTTTATTCAAAGGATAAAGAAAAACCCAATGTGATTTGCCCCGAAGAGAAAAAGTAATTCTCAGGACACAAACTCTGCTCCAGTCGCTGTGAGCAGCCTTTCACTGACCTTCAAAAGCTATTCAGAAACTTGGATATTAATGAAGTAAGAAGTCCCCGGGATTAAATACAAGCCTAGGTCGTAGGTGGTAATCGTGGTTATTGTTTTATTGAAAAAGATGCAAGTTTAAATTCTGGGGCTTGGAGGCAGAGCGCTCAGAAAGGGTTCTCTTAGAATTCCTTCATTACCAAGCTAGCAGGAGACAACTTCCTTTTCAAATTCCTCCATCCTGCTTGTTCTGCAAGGACCTTGCTTAGGAGGATGGAGAGAAATTACGGGCCATCTTTGAGGAGCAATGGTTTGCTTAGTTCATTCAGCAGTAAATATTTATTGCCCGTCTGTGGCAGCCCAGCCAGCGCTATACCAGACACCGGGAAAACAAATGTCACCCATGCTCTCCAGATGTTCAAAGTGTATAGGGGGGATGGACAAAATTAAAAAAAAATAATAATAAAACCAGTAATTATGTGGTGTAGGAAACATGTGTGGAGTGTTCCGAGCATACAGGGGCTAGAGGGAGATGACAGGGAGACCTCTGAGTCAGGAAGAAATTCCAAGAGGAAGTGATGGCTATGTTGAGAGCCAAGAAGGGGGATAAGGTGCCCTGGGTGATGTAAAAAGTCATGGGATTTAAGAAAGGTCTGAGAATTGCATGAGGCCAGCAGACTTAATGAGAAGTCATCAGGGTGTGAGATGTGACAAAAATTTAAGCACCCATTCCTCTGTGTCACCCCCCACCCATTTATTTCTACTTGATTAGTTTTGGGGACGTAGCAGTTTGAGTTGGAGAGAGAGGTGCCCCACGTGATGAAACCATGAGGCCAGACTATTTCCCGGTGCTACTGGGGACCATTTGGCCTAGACTGCTGATTTCTGCTGCGGCCTCACCTTGCTCAGCAATGTCAGATTGCATATGGGTGTTATGTGTTCACCTTCACGGCTCTCACGTGTGGGATTCAGTCAGAGTGCAAGCTTTATGCCTACCTCGTGGAGCAGTTATGCAGATTAAATGAGCAAATATATGTAAAATACTTCAAATAAATACTGACTGATACACAGTAAGCACTGAATAAAACGTTGGTATTATTGTTATTATGAGTCATTACTATTAATCTAGAATTCTCCCAAGTCATTGGAACCCCTGGGGTGTCCTCTGGACCTGGAGCCTCAGCAGAAGTGGAACAGACCCCAGAAGGGCCCAGGGCTCTCTAGGAAGGTATGGCCCATCTAGAAGGGGGGGTGCCTGGGACCGTGGCTAGAGTCCCACATTCACTGAAAGGTTCATTTTTATTGTGAGCCTGCTGGGAGAGGTGTGAGCCAGGAGTACTGCGGAGTGGTCCTTTTGAGGTCTGGGTGTTGCTACTGTCATTTTTAGAAGGGACTTGTAGTGGTTTCACAGCAATGAAGGCCATTTTACTATTATAAAATAAGGTATTATTTAGGGTGTGAAAGATTTTGCTTTCTGTGTTTTTGTTTTGTTTAAAAAAAAAGTATTACATCTGATAATGGAAATCTACTCTCAAGAATTGCTAATTGCTATTTGAATGTGGTCTCCATTGCAGAACCTACTCAGGCCCAAAGCTGAAAACAGCTTATAATATGCCTGCTTTCTAGAATTCTTGTACACACCACCTCTCCAAGCTAGCTGTGAGGAATTAACAGGATGATATGTCTATGTTGTTTATCATACAGAAAGCCCTCAATAAATGGCAGGTCCTATTTTGGCTATTCTCATCTTGCTGATTTCCGAAGCTGGTGGCTAGTGCAAATGCAAGATTGTACTGCACCATCCTCACTGGAAGTTTGGTGGTTGCAAGATTTCCCTGGCACATGTCTTTAGTCTGACCGAGCTGTAGAAATAACTATAAGATTCTGAATTGGTCCATGTTTTAAAATTGGGTGTGGAGGAAATCAGTTGTAGAAAAACTGCCTAGAGAATTCAAATTGCTCAAAGCCACAAAGAAAAGATAGCTTTTCTGGGGAAATTATCTTTTTGCACAAGAATAATAATATTATGCTGGACAAAGTGCTAAATTCTTTCTTCAATCATCACAACTACCCCATTACCATGTTTTATAGATGAGAAAACTGAGACCCAGTGCAGTTAAATAACTCACTCAAGGTCACCCGGCTAACCAGACTCATTAGAGCCTGGACTTGAACCCAGAGGTGTCTGACTTCAGAGTCCATGCATGAAACCTGTTATGCTGCATACCTTTGCTTGTGCTGTCTATGCCATTCATTCATCCATGTGTTCATTTATTCCGTAAATATTTATTGTATATGCCAGGTGCTCTTCTAGGCCTTGGGATACTGTGGTGGACAAGATTGTCAAAGCCTCCACAGTTACAGAGTTCATATTCTAGTGGGAGACACTTAAAATTAACAAGAAAATGAGTGCGTGAGTGTGTATGCGTGACACACACATATATACTTTTATAAACTTTTGGGAGTGATGTGTGTTATGAAGAAAAATAAAATCCAGAGACGAGGTACAGTAGCTATTTTATATATTCAGGGAAACATTAACTAAAATGTTACCTAAAATAGTAATTTTTTTCCTCATCTTGTTTTGGCTGTTACTTTTTATTAATTTTTTTATTTAACATTTAATATATACATGCTGACGTGTTTGTAAATTATAGAGCATAACAACATGGTACCTGTGACCCACCACCCAATCTAGGAAGTCAAGCATTTCCGTCCTGCTGCACCTTCCTAGGCACTGCTCATCCCACCTACCTGCTATCTTTTGAAGCAACTACTAAATTTTTTGTTTATTTTTCTCTTGTCTTTATTTAAAAAGTGTTTAACCCTTATGGATGTGTCTATAAGTACTATATTGTTGAGTTTTCTTGTTTGTTTTGATTTGTAAAAAATAGTATCCTTGTTCCACATCATTGCATGTAGCGGTGGTTCATTCATTTTAATAGCTGAATTATGTTCTGTTGGGTGAATGGGCAAAATGAACTGATTCATTGCCCTGTTGATGGATATTTGGATTGTTTCCAGCTTTTTTCTATTTGAACAGTGCTGCTAAACATTTTTGTGTGTGCCTGTTGATGCACATGTGTAGGAGTTTCCCTGTGACCTATTGCTAGGAGTGGCATCGCTGGGTCATAGGGTATGAGGGTATGTCAATCTTCAGCATCACATGATATTACCAAATTGTTTTCCAAAGGGGTGGTAGCAATTTACGTTCCCACCACAAGGGATTGAGAGTTCCAGTTGGTCCACTTTTTTAATTAGTGCTTGGTATTATATGACATCTTAATTTTTGCCAATCTAATGGGTTTAAGATAATATTTCATTGTGGTCTTCATTGACATTTTCTTGATAATTAATTAGATAGAGCCTCCGAAGAGGTGATTTTTAAGCAGAAACCTGAATGAAATGAAAGATCAAATCAGGCACAACTGTGATGGTGGAATGTTCCAAGGCAAGGTGTCAGAGGCTGAAACTACCCTGAGATGTCCACGGAGCAGCAAGAGGGCCCTTGTGAATAGAGAGATGTGAGCCAGGCAGATGAGGTTGGGAAGGAAGGTAGAAGCTAGTTTTCCTAGGACATGGGAGCCCAGGTAAACACTGTCCAATTGACCCTTTAACAATGCGAGGCTTATGGGCACAGACTCCCCCTTACACACTTGAAAATTCTTGTATAACTTTTGATTCTTCAAAAACTTAATTACTGACAGCCTACTGTGGACAAGAAGCCTTACCGATAACATAAAAAGTCAACTAACTCCTATTTTGTATATTATATGTACTTTTTTAGTCATCTAGCCCCCAAATGTCAATATTATATGTATTACATACTATATTCTTATAATAAAGTAAGTTAGAGAAAAGAAAATTCTATTAAGAAAAAAAATAAGGAAGAGAAAATATATTTACTATTCATTAAGTGAGAGTGGATCACCATCACCATAAAGGTCTTCTTCCTCATCATCTTCATAGTCAGCAGGTTGAAGAGGAGGAAGAAGGGGAGGGGTTGGTCTTGCTGTCTCCGAGGTGGCAGAGGTGGAAGAAAACCTGCCTATTAGTGGACCTGTGCAGTTTAAACCTGTCCTGTTCAGAGGTCAGCTGTGCTTTGGACTTCATTCTAAGAGTTATGGGAAGACATGAGAAGGATATTAGAAGGGAGGAACATGATTCGATTAACATTTTACAAATATCACCGTGGCTTCTGTGTGAACAGACTCAAGAGGGCAGTGAGAGCAGGACCATAGAGAGAGCTGGACATGCGGAATTTAAGGTGAGAGGTGGTTTTGGCTTCCCTCAGAGTGTTGGTGGGGAAGGTGATGAGAAATTGTGTTCAGGATGTGTATTAAAGGCAAGGCTGGTAAGACCCATTAATGGTTTGGATAGAGGTGTGAGAAGAGGAGGAATTTAGGCTGATATCTCGGTTTGGGAGTGAATAACAGAGTGTAGGTCCACTGGCTGAAATGGTAAAGACGCTGGGGAGAGGAGCAGCACTGGGAGGAGATGGAAAGGTTCTTTATTATACAGGTAGCTTCCTACTCAACATGCCATCTGTTGATGTCTCAAAAGTGTCTCCAGGTAAACATGTACAAAACCAGTGTTTTTTCATCCCACCCTTGACCTTCCTCCTTATCTCTGAATGGTGGCCCATCCATACTGCTGGACAAACCAGAAATCTGGGAGTCATCTTTGGTGCCTCCCCTTAGCTTGTCACCATTATCACTCCATCACCACTGCCTGCCAGTTTTACCTCTGAAATATCTCTGGAATCTGTTTTCTCCCAGTCTGTCACAACCACCCCAGTGCCAGCTATTGCCTGTTTTCGCCTTGAGAGCTGCCAGAGCCTCCTGACTGCATTTCTTTGGGTCCTTCCTCCAATCTATTTTCCATTTTGGAGCCAGCTCACTTTGAACCCCCAAGTTCAAAACCTTCAAAGACTTTTTTATTGCCTTAAGATAACTCCATAATATGACCGAACGCCATGGATGAGCAGGCCCTGCCCCTATTTTGAGTCCCATCTTTAGCTATTCCCTTCTCTCTGGGCATCTCTTGGTTCCTAGAAGACACCAGTCTGTTTCCCTTCCTGGGCCTTTGCACAGGTAGTGCCTGGAGTACAACTCTAAGTAGCATCATCCTTCAGATTTTAGCTCAAACGGTACTTCCTTATAGAAGCCACTTGCAAATCCCCACCTCTCCTCTCTCTCTCTCTCTTTCTCTCTCTTCTGCTACATGCCTGCTACAACTAGGTTAGGTTTCTCTGTTACATGTTCTTAAATAATATAATTTCATACTTTTCTTTCATAGAACTTATCATTGTATACATGTGTATATTTGCATAGTTATTAATATTTCTATCTTTCCCTAGAATATAAACTCTATGAGGCCCATAAGATTCTATTGTATACATTATTGTATTCTTAGGTCTAATGTTAGACCTTAGAAAACATTTAATGAACATTTCTGGAGTAGGAGGAGAGCCTTGCTCAAATATCTGAATTGATTTCATAGACCTTCCTAAGATAAATCCTTTTTTGATTATGATAGACTCTTTCAAACTTGCTTGAAAATATCCTAGTTCCATTTTAGATTTTCTTAGCAGTCACAACTGTGCATCTACTGTTTACTGTAGATGAAATAAAGATTTGATTGTTTCTAATCTGAGGGATTTGATTTCTAATCTAGGCTAAGGAATTTGTAGACAGGAACTGTAACTCAACTGAGAATATCCTGTTCATTATTCCAAAGCAAATGCTCAGATGTAAAGGCAGATAGTTGTAAGTAATAAGCATTTCAATAGCATTTACAGATTACAAACTATTTTTGCATTAGGGATATCCTGGAGTAAATGGAGTTTCTCTTTACACAGCATGTTACCTCGCAAGTAAAACCTTTCAAATACTCACCATTATCCACACAATCAAAGTCTTAGTTCTTTACTAAGGTGGCCTAGGCCTCCATGATCCTACACCAACCTAGTTACTTCTTGCACCATCCTTCACATTCCAGCAACACCAAACTGCTTGTTGTTGCACAAGTTAAATCAAGTGCTCCTCCTTTGTACTCCTATAATACCCTGAGCATATGTTGCATGGTAGGCATCTGTTTGTCTCTGTCAATGAACTGTGAGCTCTTTGAGGGAAGAAACCATATCATTTCTTTTTATGTACTTGGTAGCACAGAGCCTGGTACAGAGTAGAGACCCAGTCAATGCTTGATGAATGAGTGATCCAACTCGTGGTCAACCACAAGAGTAGGTCTGTTTTGTTACTAAAAGGGAGTATACACCTTAAGACTTGCTACTTGCTCCATACTGCACTGAAGACTTATATGATAATGAAGAACTTATCCTGTATTCTATTCCGTTTGCATCTACTCGTTTATGTCGTTGAGGTTAGCCTTTGTTCTGGGCTGTGGGACTAGACCTCAGTGAGATCCTATTTAGGAAGCAGGTCAACCAAGGGTAACCCACAGGGTAACTGGATAATAGCAAAACATTTGGTGGCATCTTCTCTAGGACATCTGTACTGTGTTTGCAGCCACCCTTCCTGAGGACACTGGTGGTTCAAAGGAATAGAATTTCATCATCTTTCTACTCGCCTACTTAAGTCTGAAATCATACACTGACCAATCCATAAACTAAAATGCTAATCCTATCATTCAGTGGTAAAAACCATTAATATTTTCTAATATATCACCAGTCTTTTATCTGGGCCTATATGCCTATATTTTTTATTGTGCTAAAATTTGTCAAACTATGCTAATTGTTAACATTCTCTCTGTCTGTCTGTCTGTCTATCTCTCTCATTAGAAAGATCTTATCCATGTTACTATATATTATTCCATACTTGTAACATCATTCTACAAAAGCTTTGAAATATTTTGTTTATACTTTAGTATTTTAACTTAGCATTTTTAAATTTAAGGGGTGATTAAGATAAGGAAATAGTTCTCTCTTAATTTTTTTAACCAATCATATCAAAGAAATTTCACATGATTTTATATAAGGGAAAGAAAAGTTCGAGATTATAGCTACTTCGGTTCATAATTAAGATGATATTTAATAGCTAACCATATTCTGTCTCTGTAATCAAAATTATCTACCTCCAAATACCCATTTTAAAATTCCTTGGTTGCATAATATAATCAAGATAATTTCCTCTTATTAGACTAAGACACTTTGATAACAATCTCCTTTGAGTTTCTTAATTTTATACAAAAAGTATGTACAATGGCCATCAAAAATTTGTTAATTTCAGTAGGAAGTCACTTGAGAAAAGTCTACAGATTATACTATTGGCTCTTAAGGAACTAAACTAATTAGTTGGTAGCTTGAACACTAACCACATAAGACATTTGTATAATTTGATATGTGACCCAAAAAAGTATGAGTTCTAAAAAGCTTTTGTTTTAAGATTTTTGTCATCAGGTTAATTTTACTTCTGAGCCTGTTCATTTTATTAGACTCTCCAATTAAGCCTCAGAAAAAGTGAGTGTCATCCTTCTTTTGGTCTGAGTTATAGCTGAGTTGGGTTTCAATAAAGCACACCCCACCCCCACCTAGTGTTCTATTGATCAAGGATAAAGCAGATCACAAACGAATTCTCCATTAACTTTTCATAATTATACTGCCTTCTCTGATTGCATATTTTAGTAGATCATCTAATTTAGGCATTACATGAACAATTTTTTGGAGGAGCATAAAGATTTTAAAAAACACTAATAGCTGATTTTCAAAAAGAATATTTGCAGTCATTCTGACAATAAAAAGGATACAGGAGTGAGCAAGTTCATACCCTCGTGAACTTTATTGCTTAAATGACTAGGGGCTTCCCTGGCTTTATTCCTTTGGTGATGTCAAGTTTGATTGAGGATTTAGGAGGGAGCAGTTTGGGGAACTCCCAGAGGGTTCGTCCTCTTGGGGATTACTTGGTTGCTTTGTGGCTTGGTCTTTGAGAAACAGCCTGTTTGAGGATGTGAAACTTAAAATGTATAAGTATCTCCAAGAGAGTTCTCACCTTACCTTTAAGCACTATGTCAACAGTGCCTTGCAGTGCCTAGCACACAGTTTTGGGGCAATGTATTATATGTTTGCCAAATGAATGCATTAAGGAATGAATTAATTTAAAATTTTTGTTTTGAAAAATGAGATAACAACTTGAGCCAAGCCGTGCCATCTGGTTGAAGGCTATTTATGGCTCTCAAGTGCTATCATTTTGGCATGGTACAGGAGAGGTGACTGTCACTGTATTTGATGTTATCATATCTGTCCATAATGTTTAAAAGAATAGATGATTTAAAGTGGGTATGATTTGTTGCCTGGGTCCTGATTTACCAGCAGAGGGTCTTTCAGAAAATGTGACCCACCTTCTCTTGCCCAGAATCAAAGATACTCTGCTTTGCGTACAAATCATATCATATTCAAGGTGAATCTGTTGTTGACATTTCTCTCTCTTTATTGTGAACAATTTGCTTCCAATGTCAATGACTTAGTCTCTCATCAGGGCAGG
Source organism: Eulemur rufifrons (assembly GCF_041146395.1). Classification (NCBI taxonomy): domain Eukaryota; kingdom Metazoa; phylum Chordata; class Mammalia; order Primates; family Lemuridae; genus Eulemur; species Eulemur rufifrons. The sequence goes on from NC_090998.1 coordinate 49,484,199, forward strand.
TAAGTGCTAGACCTTTACATTTTATGGTCATCTGGAAAAATAAATGAGATGTGTAGCATCTCACTTTTGATGAGGGCTTTAAGTTGAATTAGAGGAAGACAAAATTGTTAATATTTGCGTACATTAAAAATCTTCATTATTAAAATTATGCCAATTAGGAGGAGATACCTGCAGTGCAGAAATTAAAATTTATAAGTGACATCATCATATCACTTTCAGTGTCCTAGAACAGCGGTCCCCAACCTTTTTGGCACCAGGGACCAGTTTCAGGGAAGACAATTTTTCCATGGATGCAGGGGGTTGTGGAGGGCGCGGAGGCACGCGGTGGGGAGCGCCTATAAATACAGATGATGAAGCTTCGCTCACTTGCCTGACGCTCACCTCCTGCTGTGCGGCCTGGTTCCTAAGTTTCATGGAAGACAATTTTTTCTACGCAAGTGGGGGGGTGAGTGCTGACGCACAGCCAGGTACAGGGCTGCCACCAGTGGGTTGGGAACCGCAGTCCTATAATTCAAATTTTCAAATGGGTAAATGTTACAGCAAAGAAAAATTGAGGAAAGTGCTAACATTTACTGAGAATTTACATATGTTACTGGATTTTCACAGTCAGCAACATATGAGTATCAAAAGCAGAATATTCTACCCAGGAAGAAAAGAGAATGAAGGGAAGTTAAGGGAGACAAAAAGAAAAGGAGTAAGAATAATTTTTTGCATGAATACTTCATGCACAAATAAAGTGTCCCTTGTGGCAAATGAAAAGTTAGTTTGGATTAAGGGGGACCATAAAACTTGGCCAGAGTTTCAAGATCATTTCCCTTTCGCCCTCTTCTCCAAATCCACAATTTTTATTTCACATTCTAAAAATTATTGGATAATGTACATTTGTAGTACTTTAAAATTGTACTAGTGTTTTAAGGACTTTGATTCTTCCTCACACTATCAATTCTGTAGACTTTTGGGGTATTCCAAAATTATCCTTCTAATTTAATATCTTAACACCCAGCAAATGTGGATTTTTTGATATAAATAGTAAGAGCTAAGAGTTGATGAGCCTGTACTGTGTGTTGGGTACTGTGCTTTTCTAGCTCACACAATCCTAATAACATTCCTGGGGGGGATATGAATACAGTTATCATTCCCATTTTACAGGTGAGGAAAGTAAGGCTCACAGAGGTTAAGCTCCTTGGCCAAGGTCACCCAAGTTGCAAGTGGTCCAGCTGGGATTTAGGCCAACTTTGTCCATTTCCTGAGTCTGTGCTCTGCCTTCTTTCTAGGTAGGGCTTATGTCTCTTTTCTGTTTTTTTTTTTTAATTATTAATATTATTTTTGACTGACAAATCATAATGGTCTACATTCATGGGGTACAATGTGACATTTTGAGATATGTATATATACACAAAATGTATGTGTGTATGATTAAATCAAGCTAATTGACATATCCATCATCCTTGCTTGCCTATTATTTTTTACAGTAAGATATAATTTACTTTCTTAGTTATTTTGAAATATACAATGCATTTTTATTGACTGTAGTCACCCTGCTTTGCAGTAGGTCTCAAAATCTATTCCTCCTATCTGAAACTTCCCATTTCCTCCCTTCCTATTATATCTCGTTTTTTGTTTACAGAGCCTAATATTACTATGATTTCCTTATGAATTAAATGAGTTGTCAATGATATTGAAATTATTCTACTTGTCATGTTGTGTATTAATAAACCCAAACCAGTCATTTAGAACTTCATTCTATTTTCCAAGCATCTCTACCTGGATATTTTTTCAATACCTCCAATTCCTCATCTCAACACACCCTACTCCTCCCCTGCCCTACTAGTATATTTTGTAACAAGGAGGGGTCAACCACTGTACACATGCATATTTCATTTTATGTCTGTGTTAGTATTTTCTTTTGAAATTTTTTCATTGAATAGACTCTGCTCTCCTGGAGTAGAGTCAGAAGACTTCGGATGGTCATTCATTCCTATTCTAGAGTTCTAGAACTTGCTTTGGTAAGCATCTGCTCGCTCCTGCTACACTGCAAACTTCACAGGAGCTACGCTGTGTCTGTCAGATTCTTACTGTACCCTGGTGCCTGGTGTGGTCCCTGGCTGGCCCAGATCAGGTACTTGGTAAATACTTATTGACCGATTGCTACCTTACACTGTTGCCAACCAACAGGCTAGCCACTCTGCGGATAGAGCATCTTCATGTTTGCACAGCAACCTGCAGGTTCCCCATGTCCAACCCCACTTTCCCTTGACCCCGTCACACTGGCTCAATCTGTTAGGGCAAAATTTTCATTTATGCCTTTCACATTTCCCATTTTGTTCTTTAGTTCATCCTCTATCCTAAGCCTAGAATGAGAATCTTTCTTCTGCTTTCTCCGACTATTTCCACAGCCTAAAACCTTACCGTCCAGCAAGGCTCATATAAAATACTGTTTCCCTTAAGAACTCTTGTCCAGTCTCAAATGCTGTAAATGCTCTGTGGTTGGTGACACCATAATCTGCCTAGTATTTCTTATTTTAGAGAACTGGGGACTCTTTGAGAATAGCTGGGTTAAATGTGATTCATCAGTTTACTGATTTCCTTCCTTGACTACAGGACTTCTCAAAGCCAGTGTACATTCAGTGTGCTGGAATGCATTTTGAATCTTCAAGTGAGGGGTATGCTGTGTGTATAGTGTTTCTTGTCACTTTGTTTTGCCTGCCTTGATGTCTAGCAGAACCAATATTTTCAAGTGCTCACTCAGGATATGCTGTTATAGGAAAAATAACTTGTTTTGTTAGTAGTTATTATTGTGTTTAGGTTGTCTTTTCCTTTTATTTATTTATTTATTTTTGAAACAGAGTCTCACTCTGTAGCCCTGGGTAGGGTGCAGTGGTATCATCATAGCTCACTGCAACCTCAAACTCCTGGGATCAAATGATCCTCTTGCCTCAGCCTCCCAAGTAGCTGGGACTACAGGCACACACCACTACACCCAGCTGATTTTTCTATTTTTAGTAGAGACGGGGTCTCGCTCTTGCTCAGTCTGGTCTCAAACTCCTGAGCTCAAGCCATCCTCCCACCTTGACCTCCCAGAGTGCTAGGATTATTGATGTGAGCCACCGCACCCAGCCGGTCTTTTCCTTGTTCAGTCAAATAGTCATTGTCAAATTCCAAACTTCACCTCCTTCGACATGAATATACTATAACAATTGCAGCAGACTCCTCCTAAAAACCATTCTGTGACATGCTTTGCTGATGGGAGTGTAAGATGATACAAATAGTTCGTAAAATAGTTTGGTAATTTCTTATAAAGTTAAATATACATCTACCCTGTGATCCAGCAATTCCACTCTTATACATTTAACCGAAAGAAATGAACACATATGTCCTCCAAAAGATTTGAACAAGAATATTTCTAGCGGCCCTATTCATAATAGCCAAAAAATGGAAACAACTCAAACATTCATCAACATGCGACTGGATAAGCAAATTCTGGTGTATCTAGACCAGCACTGCCTATTTCTCAGTTCAGAGAGAGAGAAAAACACCACTCATATAGGCACCGACAGGGATGGATCTTAGAACCACGAAAGTGTTCTCAATCTTGTTTGGGGTGGTGGTTACGTGGGTGTGTACACTTGTCAAAACTCACTGAACTGAACACTTTAGGTCTGTGCATTTTATTGTAGGTAAATTATGTCTGAGAGAATGAGGCTAGCAAAGTAGTCAAGAGCCTGGAATTTGGAGCCAAATGCAAATCCTGGTTCTACCACTCATTGTCTCTGGGACCTTTGGCAAATTGCTTAAGTGTCTGCTTCAGTTTCATCATCTGCCGAATGTGAATGAAATTAATGTCTAGCTTATAAGGTTGTTATGAGAATTAAATGAGTTAGAATGTTAGTGCTCTTGAAGTTCTTGTTAAATAAAATGTAAAATGCTCTGATCTTTGTGAAAATAGCTCAGCGCTCTTTATCCTTAGCTGCATATGAGAATCACCTGGGAGGATTTTATAAAACAACAATACCTGGGCCCAGTTCCCAGGATTCTGACACAGTTGGCCTGGGGTGGGTTCTGGGAATTGTGGTGTTTTCAAAGCTCCCATGGGAGTTTTTTAAAAACTTGGCTGGGCACAGTGGTTTCATGCCTGTAATCCCAACACTTTGGGAGGCCAGCGCGGGAGGATCACTTGAGCCTACGAGTTGGAGACCAGCCTGGGCAACATAGCAAGATCCCCCCATCTCTACAAAAAGAAAGAAAGAAAAAGAAAGAAAGAAAGAAAGAAAGAAAGAAAGAAAGAAAGAAAGATTGATTAGCTGGGCGTAGTGGTGCGCACCTGTAGTCCCAGCTACTTGGGAGGCTGAGGCAGAAGAATTGCTTAAGCCCAGGAGTATCAGGTTACAGTGAGCTATGAATCTTGCCACTGCACTATAGCCTGGGCAACAGAGTAAGACCCTGTCTTGAAAATAAATAAAAATAAAATTAAAAAACTATGTTTTGCTGAGTAATGCTATATGGTAGGTATCATAATTATATTCTCAGTTTCCTATAATTATGGCACTGTGTAGTAAGCAGACTGTATTTGCTGTATTTCCAATAATATTAAAAGCCTTTCTAAAGAAAACTAAGAAGATCAATTTAGCAATAAATTTTCATAAGAAATATTGATGTGTGCTTTTATTTTTACAAAGAAATAACAGAAAATCCTAACAACCAAGAGAGAGCCCCCCATTTTATTCAAATCATTTTTTTTCTTAGAAGAGAGGAATACTGAACTTCTCAAGTTCTTGAGGGGAAGAGAAAAGCACTACTCAAGTTGGGATGATAAAGCATAGGAACTTTTTAAAAGATGGCAAGAATACACCAAAATGTAAATTGTGATACTCTTGACCCTTCTCTTCAAAGCTCTGCAAATGTTAGGTGTCACTTTTCTTTCTTTTTAGTTGTGAATGCAGGCGGTCTGGAACAATGAGTACCTTTGATTAATATGTAGAAATAAGTTACATCAACTTTTTGTCTCTGAAGAATGAAACCAAATGTACCTCACCTTTTTTGGGGAGTGAGTGAGTTAGTGAATTGTTTGGGCTTGCATTAATGGGAAAGATGATTTTATTCATTTGGATCAGAAGCAAAAAATTCCAAAAATTTCAACAGTGTCACCAATGAAAAAGCCACGTATGGCACTAGACTAATAGACGCTTTGGGTTATTGTTGTAATGCTACTTTTACATTAGAAGATGAATATGGCCAGATCAGTTTTCCCATAAATGTGTAATTTGCTTCTTTTTATAAATTTTGTTTTGTTTTGTTTTTGAGACAGAAACTCGCTCTGTCACCCCTGGTACAGTGCAGTGGCATCATCACAGCTCACTGCAACCTCAAACTCCTGGGCTCAAGCGATCCTCCTGCCTCAGCCTCCCAAGTAGCTGGGACTATGAGTGTGCACCACTACGCCCAGCTAATTTTTCTCTTTTTTTTTTTGTAGAGATGGGGGGTCTTGCTATGTTGCCCAGGCTTGTCTCCAAATCCTGGGCTCAAGTGATCCTCCCGTGCTGGCCTCCCAAAGTGCCAGGATTACAGGCATGAACCACTGCTCCTGGCCAAGTTTTTAAAAAACTCCTATGAGAGCTTTGAAAACACCACAGTTTTTACATTAGAAGATGAATATGGCCAGGTCAGTTTTCCCATAAATGTCTAATTTGCTTCTCTTTATAAATTTTTTTTTTTTTTTTTTTTTTTTTTTTTGAGACAGAATCTCGTTCTGTCACCCCTAGTAGAATGCAACGGTGTCAGCATAGCTCACTGCAACCTCAAACTCCTGGGCTCAAGTGATCCTCCTGGCTCCGCTCCCCGAGTAGCTGGGACTACAGGCACATACCTCGACGCCAAGCTATTTTTTCTATTTTTATTATAGATGGGATCTTGCTCTTGCTCATGCTGGTCTCAAACTTCTGGCCTCAAGTGAACCTCCCACCTTGGCCTTGCAGAGTGCTAGGATTACAGGTAGCTCATGCTCCTGCCTAAAACTATTTTTGTTTATACTTAATATGCCTCTTACTGACAATGAGTTGCTAATAACCTGGTTTATGATTCTAACTATTTAATCCCTGTGCGTTAGTATAGCCAGTGTGTTTCCAACCTCCACCTCTTTTGTTTTTAAGTGAGAAAGGACCCAGTCATGTAAAGGAAGTCTTTTATAATTGTTAAAATGTGTTTCTTCAACAATAATGAAGTAATGTGGGTAGTTTTATTTTTGTAGTTTTTGGCAGATGATTCACATTTGTACTGTATCTGGGTTGACTCAAAAATTCATCTTTAATGGGCAAGAAGCAATAGAGTATGGTAGGGTAGTACATTTGAAATGAGACCGCTGGCCCTTCCCTGCTTTTGTTTTCTCTGAATCTCAGTCTCTACATCTTTAACATGGGTTAAAATCACCTTTATTTTGAGGAAAAGAAGGTAATAGGCAAAGTACTGTTGATCAGTTGGTGAAACCATTTCACTGAAAAAAATATTTTCTCTTATAATTAACTGTTGACACTCCTTCCATTTGAGTACATTTCCATTCTGCACATAAAAGGCAAATTCAGGCCAGATGCCATGGCTTAGACTGTAATCCTAGCACTTTGGGAGGCTGAGGTTTGAGGATTGCTTGAGGTCAGAAGTTTGAGACCAGCCTAAGCAACATACCAAGACCCTCATCAATGTAAAAAAAAATTAAAAATTAGCCAGGCATGGTGGTGTACACCTGTAGTCCCAGCGACTTGGGAGGCTGAGGTGGGATGATAGCTTGAGCCCAGGAGCTCCAGGCTGCAGTGAGCTATGATCATGGCACTGCATTTCAGCCTGAGCAATAGAGCAAGACCCCATCTCTTAAAAAAAAAAAGACAAATTAGTTGAATTTTTTGTTCAGTTTTCTCATTCCTTTAACAAATATTTATTGAATGCTCACTACTACATATGAATGAAGTACCACGAACAAGCCATCTCAGTTGAAATTTTCTGCTTGAATCACCAGAATTATTCATTTATCCATTCAGCAGATATTATTATGCCCACCATAGACAAGACATGATGCCAGACACTGCGGGTCTTATCAAGATGAATAAGGCCAAAATGCTATGTGTTCAGAAAAATAGAGATCATACTTTACTGGGGAAGGCTCAGAGTCAAGGAATATTTCACAGAGTAGAGAACATTTGAGTTGTGTCTTACAATAAGGTGGGTCAGATTTTTACAGCTGCACATGAGGGGTTCTTTCTAGGAGGGAGGAAGAGCATAGGCAGATGAATGAGGACCGGAAGCAGGACACTGACTGGGAGGTCTAGTGTGACTGGAGTTTAGGGTATACCTAGAACAGTGGAGGCTTAGGCCTGAAAACAAGAGGAGGCCAGATTATTGAATGCCTTGAATGTTGTCAGTGCACAGTTTGGAAAGATATCTACCTGTCCATGTGAGATTTAACTGAAAGCGTGGGGACAGGTACTAGCAAAGGTTCCAAGTTTGAAGACAGTTGACTATCAAATCAAACACGTGTGCTACTCTAACCACATACAGTTTTGAGATTTGTCTTTAGATCTTCCAATCTTATTTTAGATTTTCAAAAATACCTTACAGAGAAATATAATATGTAGATATGAATATTTTCCAAAAGACCTTATACAATTTGAAATTATTTATTTTTTATTTTTTTAAATTTTTTTTCAGCGTATTACAGCAGTACAAGTGTTTAGGTTACGTGTATTGCCCTTGCCCCACCTGAGTCAGAGCTTCAAGCATGTCCATCTCCCAGATGATGCGCACCACACCCATTAGTTGTGTATATGCCTATCCCCTCCACCCCCCTCCCATCTGCTCGACACCTAATGAATGCTATTACTATATATGCACTTAAGTGTTGATCGGTTAATACCAATTTGATGGTGAGTACATGTGGTGCTTGTTTTTCCATTCTTGGGATACTTCACTTAGTAGAATGGGCTCCAGCTCTATCCAGGATAATACAGGAGGTGCTAGATCACCATATTTTCTTTTTTTTGTGGCTGAGTAGAACTCCATGGTATACATATACCACACTTTATTAATCCACTCATGTATTGATGGGCACTCGGGTTGTTTCCACATCTTTGCAATTGTGAATTGTGCTGCTATAAACATTCCAGTGCAGATGTCTTTTTTACAGAATGTCTTTACAATTTGAAATTAAAATTTAGTTTTTTGCTGGTATGCATGGTGGTCATGCCAAGAAATATTTATCACTTTTAACGAATGAATGAATTTTTTAAGTAAAAAATAACAAGTAAATAAATTTTTTAAATTAGTTCTTTTAAAGAATCTTTTGGGTGGTGTTCCAAAGTCCTCGAAATATATTCAAAGGGACCTAATGCACAGATGAATTTTAATGGTCTACTAGTCAGCAGCAGACCCAAAGAACTTAATTTTACCACTGGTGTTTAAGATTGCACTAGCACTGTGCTCTATTGAGTGTCCATGGGAAAAGAGCCTGTATTCTTTGCTCCTGCTCACTTGTTTTTGCATTTTCTTGTCCTTTCTGTTATGAGCCTAGTTGAAGTGGAAAATCACTTTGCACCCAACTGTATGCCTGTGTTGCTAGAAAGAAGCATACTTACTTGCAGACAGAATGGTAGTTTTGCCACTCTGGGGAGATCATATTTTGAAGGGGAGTTGATTTCTTGGCACCCAAAGAATGCACAAGTAGAGAAAGAGGTAGGGAAGCATAAGAGTGGGGAAAACAAAACCACTTGCCATTCAGTAAATTGAGGGTGTGGGGACTATTAATGTCTATGAACCCAGATCCCTAGCTGGGTTTAGAAGCATACCAAAAACAAAACCAAAAAAACCACACATACACACACAAAGCTGGTTAACCAATATTGAGTATTGAAAACATCCTATCTAGTTAGTGCTATTTAGAAAATGTAAAAAAGAAGACAATATTTTGCCACATTTTGGGACTATTTAAAGGACTGTGTTAAAAGAGCTATCTTTTTCTTCCATTTCTTTTTTAAAAGGATACACAAGTACACTAAATTGAATGGTTTAGAACAGCAGTCCCCAACTTTTTTGTCACCAGGGACTGGTTTCATGGAAGACAGTTTTTCCACGGACTGGGGAGGGGTGTAGGTGGGGATGGTTTTGGGATGATGATTCAAACACATTACATTTATTGTGCACTTTCTTTCTATTATTATTACATTGTCACTTGCCACTCATTTATAGGGTTTTGATATAAGTCCAAAAGCAATTGATCTATTATAGTCTCGGTGCAGTCAAACCTCTCTGTCAATGATAATCTGTATTTGTAGCTGCTCCCCAGCGCTAGCATCACCACCTCAGCTCCACCTCAGATCATCAGACATTGGATTCTCATAAAAAGAGTGCAACCTGGATCCCTTGCATTCCCAGTTTACATTAGGGTTCATGCTCCTATGAGAATCTAAAGCTGCTGCTGATCTGACAGGAGGTGGAGCTTATGCAAGCCATGGGGAGAGGCTATAAATACGGATGAAGCTTCACTGCCCGTTCACCTCCTGCTGTGCACCCTGATCCCTAACAGGCCACGGACCAGTACCGGTCTGCAGCCCGGGAGTTGGGGACCACAGGTTTAGAACAAAAAGTTTGAGTAGTTAGAGCTTGAATCTAATATGAGGTAACCCGTGGAGCTCATAAAACTTTAATAACTAGTCGCAGATTTAATGAAGCAGTCTTGCAATTTTAAGTGAACCAGTGGTAATTCATAGTTCTTGGTGTTGCATAAGATGAAATTGAAATCAACAGTGTCACAGCAATGTTAATAAAAAGAACAAGCCACTTACTATAAATATGAGTAATTCTGGCACATGCAAGAAGGCACCCAAGGAAAAAAGCCATCATTGCTACTTTAAAATAATCTTTATGCCAAACTAAAGCCTGATGTAGAGAAGTTGAGTCCAAAGCCCTTAGACATACTGTCTTTTTGCCCTGAGATATAACATTCATGAGGGTAGAAACTTTAACCTGAAAATACAGAGAGGGGACACTTTTCACTCACGTCAGTTAGTTATTGCCCACGTGGAAGCTGCGTGCTGGGCGAGGCACGGAAACGCTCAGAGAGCCCAGGCCTTGTGTGCTGCCGCTGTCACCTCTCTGCCTGAGCCTCTCAAGTCAGTAAACCCAGGTCTGACCTCCTGAGTGAGCCAGCTGCTTCTGAGTCCGTTCCATTGGGTTGGCCTCACAAGGGCCTCCCACCTGCTAAGAGTGGCTTCCTTATCTCTCTACCTGCCTCCATTCTACCTATCCCAAAAGACCTGCAGCTACTCCACCACTTTCATTAAGTCTGTGGAATATGCACTGGCCCACTGGAGTCCTTCCTTTCTCTGGAACTCACAGAACTCTTTGCTGTTCCATTTTTTTGCTATATGCATGACACACTTTGCAACAACTCATATTATTGTCTCTTCCCACACATTACTATTTCGAGCTATGTTGCCCTTTAGTGTCCAGCATCTCTGATTCTTCCAAGATCTGAGCACAAACCCCTCCATGTGCTCAATAACTGTCTGCAGACTGGTGGATTCCTGGATACCTCAAAGATACTAACCACAATGAGCTAACTAACAAGAGTGAAAGGGGATTTGAGGAATCATCTCAGCCACTGCCTGGCCTCTTCTTCCTGGACCCCTAGATTTTTCTACGTGTTTTCATTCATTTCTTGAGGATGTTCTACAACATCCCCACCTCACCCCCAATTTTTCCCAGTAACTATTTTAATCTAAATTCCTTGTGTTTCAGTTTAGATGTGTGTGTTCTTGTTCAATTAGTGAAGATGGAGAATGGAAAGGCAAAAAGACGATGGTGAGAACCTGATGCTTTGTCATTGGGGGTTGACAATTTCCTACCAACCCTCTCCCAGTGCCCATGGCTCTCCACCAGCCTGTGAGCATCACAAGAGCAGAGTGTGTCTTTGATTTTGCACACCACAATCCCCAGCAGCTGGCACGGGGTCTGGAACATAGTAGATGTTCAATAAATAAATGTTTTTAATATAAAAATGAGCCCATGGAGTCCTATGGAGGGTCTGAGCAATAGAAGATTTGAGTCTTATGCCACATCGAATTGTGCCTTAATTGAAGAAAACTCTGTTGGCAAAACTTAAGACCAAAACTCAGATAAAATAGAAGGCTATTTATTATAATATTTATGCTGTATTTCCTTCAAATAGCCACTTACCCTAATGCTTTGAAAATGTGATTTAGGTGTATAGAAACACCCCTTTACACAAGGTTTTAGTGAACTTATCTTTTATGGAGTGAATTATCTGAGGATCATACTTCTAAAATTATATTTCTCCTACCTAGTTTGGTGTCATGTTTTTAAGTGGAAGAATGACTTTAATTATAAGTATACATGAAATTGCTAAATGTTGGGGAAAATTACACAATACTTTCTGGTCTAAAAATAACATTTACTCACAGAAAACAGTATATTACTAGGTATTTTATTGCCAGAAAATTTTTTCTTTTTTGTTTTTTCTGTCCATCATCTGTGTATATTGCCAGAAAATTCAATAAACTTTCTTATAAGTGTTGATAAAGAGGAACATCTGGAAAATTAGCAGCTTTGTTTTGGGATGTTGCTTATATTAAATCTCCCTTTTTGTTGCTTATATTAAATTGTCCCCCAAAGAAAAAGAAAAGATTATGTAAACTTTCTTTGCATGATCTCCAGAAATATGAATTAGCAAGTGCCATTTTGAGATCCTGCAATTGTTACCAGGGATTGGAAAGACACATGGAGAATCCCAGCTCTCAGTGAGTTTAAATTTTAGTTGGGAAATCCTGGAACATTTATATTTTTAAAAAGACACTTCTCTTATATAAAAAGACACAAATACAAAAAAGGAAAAAAAGATGGAAGATAATATTCCAAAATATTAATATTGGTTTTCTCCCCTGATGAGACAAGGAATGATTCTTATTTTCTTTGTATATTTCTGAATTTTCTTCCATGAACACACATTATAGTATTATAAAAAAATCTTTAAAATAGAAACTGCCAAACAGTGTGCAGTGAGTACCAAATGAGAGATATGGATAGTAAGGGCTACAGGAATTCAAAGGAGAGTAAACTCACTTGGGCTTGGGTAGGATAAACAGAAGAGCTGGGCCTTGAGCTGAGTCTCAAAGAGGAGGTGATACCGTAATAACGATATTTTGAATTTATAGGTTACTGTTGCATCAGAGACTAGTTGCCTCCCCAGTAAACATTTTCCCTTTCTCTGTTGGAAGAGTTCCAATTTTGTTCAGTTATGGTAGTCTCTTTCCAGTTTCAGGAATTGGTTTAAGGTTGGATATATAACCCAGTTTGGGCCAATGAGACAGCAAGGGGACATTGGGAAATACTCAGGTGCTTCTGGGAATTTCTTTAGATACTGAAAGAGATGTCCCTTTATTGCCTGTGGACATTATCTAGTCTGATATGACACCTAGAGCTACACAAGAGGAACCAGTAGTGTGGAGACAGTAGAGTCAAGACAGAAGGAACCAGAGTCATCAATGCCATTATTTAGCCACTGTGTTTGGGTGAACTAGTTTCTTCTTCTCTACTTATATGTATGTAAGGTAACTAATTTCCTTATTAGTTAAAGCCAGTTTGAATTGAGCTAAAAATCTCCTCCTTGATACAATAGTGCTACCATTTGCTAACTTGTTCATATCCAGTATTGACTTTGATTTGAACAACTCTGTGAAGTGGCTAAGATGCACATAATTACTCCCATATACTGATGACAAAACTAAAGTTAAAAGGTATGCAACTTGTCTTAAGGACTCAAATCTAAGTTTACCAATTCCAAATCATTCTGCTTTCTCCATGCTTTTTTAAATGGATCTCTCTATAAATGGAGAGACGTGGTACTTGTAATCCATCACTTCTGAAGTGAATGCCTGTTCTGTGCCAAGCAGTGTTCTAGGAGGCAGGGTCCAAAGCAGAAGAGAGGGAGGAAAAGGCAACCAGTGAAGAGTGACAACGTCCTCAGTATTTGGCATATGAATCTCATATTGGAGGGAGTGGATGTTGCACATCGATTCAAAGTAATGACAGTCAAAAAGCAAAGTTGGGACCAGATTGTAGAAAGCTAAGAATTCCAGGCTCCAGTTAATGTCTTACGCAGTGGGAAAAGTGATGATGTTGATGACAATGCCCCAGAATCACACAGCACAAAAAGACGAGAATCTTCACAAGTCCTTTCATCTTGTTGACAATTCCGTGTCTATGTGCATACTATTTTGTATATCATCTACCACAGAACTTGAAATGAAGGAAATCCAGAAACCATCAAAAACATTTCTTTTTAGATGTGGATAATTTAACATTATCCATACCTCAAAAGAAATTTAATATTATTTTATGAATTACTTAGTTCAAATCAAATGTACCTATGACATCTGGGCCCCATATGGTAGATTAATTAAAGCAGGGATGCTGAATTTGGATAGTTTGATATCCTCTTCAAAGACTGATCTCCCTTAAGACGGAGCCAGGAAGATCCTGACATTTGGATTTCTCTGTGTACAGGGACCTTTACCATGAGAACAATAAATAGCCTTTTGTAGCTTCTTAATGAGACATGTAGCATGTTATATTAACACCCAGGAGCTTGTCTAAAACTGCTCTCCCTCACTAATAACTAATAAAAATGCAAAGCCACAGTGCTTTCTTGTTCTTTATTTTTTTTACCCACGTCAGGAGCCTTTGTGTTTTCCCCATGCTGAGTGCCCTTTCACAGAGTATGGAACCAGCTCACGGTGTCTAGAAACACCTGGTGGCATGGCTGGCCTGGAATCTGCAACAGTTTCCGCACACAGCAGCAGGCATCCCTGGGCTGCCAGGTCAGCCAAAAAGTAAGTTGAGTGTTGTGCACGTTAGCACGCTGCATAAGCCATGTGTGACAGTCTCCAGAGAGGAACCCTCAGTGCTTTCTACTGAGATGAATGCACCTGGCCGCGTGGCCTGAGAGGACCACGTTCTTAAAGGGCCCTCGACAGTGGAGATGGAAGGATTTTAGAGGTGGGAGCCGCGGGGTCTCAGGGAAGGCCTGTTTTTGCTTGTATAAGCCTAGCTTGGTGCCTTCTCTGCTTCTAAATTTAAATGCTTACATTTTAGCCGGTTCACATTTCACTTCTACTTGAGCCACATAAATTATGCAGGGACCTTTAAGAGCCCTTGTAGATGTGGAAGAGCAGATGCCCCCCTGGCTTGGGGTGGAGTCTTCCAGGCTTGAAAAGGTATCTGGTTGTTCTCACCTGTCACCTGTTACTGCTGAGCCATGGTGTGTTCTTGCGTTCTGGTTGCCTGTGTCCTGAAGTATGAGAAAGACCCCCTAACCCAAACCAAGCCCAGTCTCACAGGAAATGGCATAGAAAAGAACTTGATTGGCTTTCCCTATTCCTCTTTCTTTTCCTTTCTACGTAATATTGTCTGAATAAAAATGATGCCTTGGGCAGTAGAACAGCTGGAAGGTGGTAAAAATTATTATGCTATCTGTGCACCTATGGAAATAAATGAAATAATAATTTTTACCATGTCAGCACTTTCTCCTACTGTTTATGAAATTCCTTGAGAAATTTATGTAAGGTTTTTTTTTTTTCCCCCGGCCTGAAATTTCTTTAATTTGAACAAAGGCATAAGGTCTGCTAATATGCTTTCTAATTTAATCCGAGTGAAAGTCGATATACTTTTTTGATCTAAAAATCTGACCTGAGTGGTCAATTAATATACCAATAATTCTTACTTTGGAGGAAGTGTATTTTGAGAATATAAGTATAGGAATGCTAATCCCAGGCTGGGTGTGGTGGCTCACGCTTGTAATCCCAGCACTTTGGGAGACTGAGGTGGGAGGATCACTTGAGGCCAGGAGATTAAGACCAGTTTAGGCAACATAGTGAAAACCTATTTCTACAAAAATTTTTAAAAAATTAGCTGGGCATGGTGGCACATTCCTGTAGACCCAGCTACCTGGGAGGCTGAGAAAGGAGGATCACTTGAGCCCAGGCGTTCGAGGTTACAGTGAGTTATGATTGCGCCACTGCACTCTAGTCCCAGCAACAGAACATCTTCAAAAATCAAAACAAAACAAACAAAAGAAAATAAGAATGCCAGCCCCAGGACTGATCTCAGATTGTCATTGGAACAATGTAAAGTAGAAAAGTAATACTCAATTTCCCTCTTCAACAAGTTACAGTGAGACTGTATGAACAAACGAAGTATGCCAAGTTCCTTGGAATGGCAAATGTTATATAAGGTATTTGTAATATACTGTTTTTTGTTCCAGATAGGGTTTAAGGGAGCTTGCAAGGACTCATAAAATACAAGAAAACAAAAATGTTGAATGGTGGAAGACCTGAAAGAAAGGAGAGGGGAAAAGAAGGCATTAAAGTAACTCGAAATGAGGTTAAGAGAAACGCACCCTCTACTGCCCGAAATGCAGGTCAATGAGTGAGCTCCAGCCTTGCCAGGAAGGTTTGTTTCTTTTGGTGAAAAGGGAAACGTTGTCTGTTAAACACATCACAGCAGCCATGAAGTCAAAAACAAGTTGTTTCTCAGGAGAAGAATAATTATTCATGGTGTCAAGATAGCACTTTCTCCCAAGGGTGCTCAGTGAGAGAAGCTCTAATGATGATGGCAGCATGACTTTATGGCCCTGGGAAGGTAGCTTCGTGGCTCTAATACTCCTTCCTATGAAATGGAGAGAATGAACTGAAAGATCCATAAAGTCCCTGTAACTCTCCAGTCCATTGAGTGTACTTTCTTCACTCCTAGTCATTTTCTCCAAGAAAATGAAAGCTGCTTTTTCTTTCTGCCTCCCAGTTCTTAGCACTGAACTTTCACTGTCCTTCCATCTCCTACTCCAACCTGCCCTTTTCTGTTGCCCAACCTGCTATTCTGTCAAACTTGTCTTTCTCATACAGCTGCTTATCTTTTTCCCTAAAAAAGCTGAGCAGAAGAGCTATGACCAAGGAGTGTTTGTATAAGCAGAGGAAGGCTGGGGGGGCCGTGTGTCGGTGGGGTGGGGGAGCACTGTCTGGAATTGAGGTCAGCCAGGAAATAGGAAGCAGTTTTTATACTTCCTTCGTTTGCAGGGTGGCTGAGGATTCCGCTCGGAAGCTCGGCTTTTTGTTTAAAATATAGGCCACAAGAAGAACTGTCTGTGGTTGTGCCGCTGAATGGCTAATTGTTCTTAATTGTATTCTGTGTTTAGCAGACCACTAACTACAGTATATGCTTAAAAACAGTGTTTAGGGAAATTGTTTGTGCCTCTGTTTGTTTCTTACAATCCAATATTATAGTCGGAGGCAACATGCCCCAAAGTGTCACCAGAAAGGCTCTCAAGGGCACCCACGTCAGGCAGCATGTGGCATCCGCTGTGAATTATGCATAGTTGGCATATGGAGAGTGGAGGCTGCCCAAGGAAACGGCCAGCCCCATCGTGGCAACAGTTGTCCATTACCTTCCCGTGACCCGATGAAGGCAGTTTTACCCTAGACGAGAGCTTTGATTGTCTCTTTCACATGTTCTCTAGAGACCAAGTGTCAGAAACTTAATGGTTTCTGAATGGAAGTGATGTTTCAGCATCATTTAGTGTCACTGGTCTATGAAAGTTCATGGTGGTAAATAATATATTTGAGGTAGAGTTAATGCCTGATAAATATATATTAAATTAGTCAGCTTTCTTTCCCTCAAACACCTTTTCTCTTACTGTTTGCCCTTTTGTAGTTTAGTACAACTGCTGAGGGTAACTATAATCCCTTGTCTTTCTGTTTGAATAAAAAAAAGGAATGGCTGTTAGTTCTTGTCACCATGCCAAAAAAATGAAGTAATTATCTTTTGTAAACTGGAGACCTGGACGATAGCATAGGGCTCTTGTTGTTTAAAAATATCGGTCAGGTCCACTGGATTTGAAGTCAGCTCAACTAGTAATGCGTCTTGATGTCTGCAAACCACTTGATCCGCAGCTCATAGCAATAAGTTACATACATAAGAGGTGAAGCTCATGGTCTTCTCTCAAATTGTAATTGGGATTTCATTGCAGAATTTTACTTGCATTTCACCAAAGCTGTCTTTTAACAGTGAAATGTGTGAATATTTTTTGAAAAATCCTCAATGTAGCCTAGTTTTTTAAAAGAGAAGGGCTTACAGCTCCTCCTCCTAACATAACACTTTTAAAAAAAGAAAGAGTTGATCCTTTCAGTGGAAAGCCCTTTCTAGCATATTGCTAGCATTTCCTTGCCTGATATTTTAAATTTTGCTGAAAATACTTTAACCCTATTCCCTGGTATGGTGATGCCAGTGAGCCTAGGTTCTGTTCAATGGAATGACCCCACTTGGCTGTGATTTTTCAGTTTTTCTGTCTGCTTTTCTTGGGAAATGTATTATCATGTTATCTTTCATTGTTGGTACTTCTTGACTCTTTCCACATTTAACTTGTTATTTCTACTACAGGTTTGGGAATCAGATCTTTGAGTATGTTAGAATTCTGTGTAAAATAAGAGGAAACGTGTGCTAATAATGACCTAAGGGGAACTCCTTTGAATAAAGAACCTGAAATTCTGTGCATTTCTAACCACTCCATCAATTCTGTAAATCTCTCTCCCTCTTAACTCCCTTTATTTGCACCAAAGGAAAAGGAGATGAGGGTAACCTTATTGAAAAAAATTCTTTATGGGCATCGATGTAATTCTAGCCGTCCTCAACACTGCTGTTTACACTCTAAGAAAAGCGCCTTATTGTAGTTCTTTAATTAAACAGAAAAGACATACTTGAAAATAACTATACACAATAAGACTTATATATAGACTTTCCACACAAACTAGCCATATGTATTTAACGACATATACAGTATGTCTTAATGAAGTATATAATTATGAATTAAAATTTTACTTACAACCCTTTATTGCAAACCATCTTAAATTATTTAGAAGATCTGTTAATAGTCTGTTAGGTAAAATGACATTCTTTTTTCTTGTTCCCTGCTTCAGATTTCTGGTGACATGCTATTGTTCGCTTTCAGTCCTAATTGGGCCCAGTGATTGGTTGGCCCAGGTGGCCCAGATCACCAGAAGAGTTTTTCTATTTTGCAATGAGTGTCATAGTTGTTCAGCAAATGTAACGAGCCATTATTGCCATCACTGAAACGTACCACTTTGTGAGTACACTCTTCGTCTGCTGCTTTTTCTTCTTCTCTGAACCTGGCCTCTTTCCTGTCCTCTGTACTGTTCCACACTGCCTTCCATCTGTTTCTTCTCCCAGTGCCATCTCTCAGCATGGACTCTTCCCTTTGTTCATCCACTTGTTATTGTTCTTACGCAATGCTTGACATAAGAAAGTGCTCGCTAAATTCATGGATAGATAGGTTTTTTAAAATGAATGGATACGTCCAAAAATTATTCTAGTGAGTTCCTAATAAAAGCATTAAAATTAAAAAAAAAAAAGGAAAAAGGGCCCCTTCAAAATAGCTAGGGAGAGTAATAGGTACCAGGAAATGCAGACTAAGTCTAAGTTACTACAAACGAGCCCTGAATTTAACTCTGTGTTTCTTGAAGGTTTCAGAAAGGGAAGCACAGTGAGTTGTGCGTTACCCATTCTCTGGTGGAAGAAGTCATGCCAGTGAACCAGGAGAAACAGTGTTTTTCCTCTTAGTACTTATTTCTGTATATATAGTCATTCATGCAGCAAAATAACTGACAGTCTCTTTCATAGTAATTTTATAAGAAATTGCATAAATTTTTTCTCAGTTAAAAACTGTAACGAGCATCTAATATGTGCAAGGCACTGTGCCAGGAACTGATCATACAAAAGTGAATAGGAAAAATATGATCTCTACCATCAAAGAGAAATCTTTTTATATCTCACTGCGTGAGTTAACAGTAATAATAACTTTCATTGAGCTCTTAGCCATGCCATCCCCTATCCAAGTATATATATATGTATTAGCATGTTAATTCTCATAACATCCTATTGGAACTATTATTACTCCACTTTTTACACTTAAAGAAATTGAGGCAAATGGAGATAAAATAATTTGCCCAAGGTTATATAGCTTGTCAGTGGTAAGAGCCAGGATTTGAACCTCAGTAAGTCTACTTGGCTCTTAGGCCCAGACTTGTAATAACTAGGGGTAAAAGAAAAGGAAGAGGAATGAGTTTATGGGGACTGGAGATGGACAAAAGTGATTGGTTTGGAATATACTGAATCTGAGTTGCCTGAAGGCCGAAAAAATGGAGATGCCCAATGAGCCGTGGGGTATACAGATCTGAGCAGAGGGATCTGGGCCAACAATAAGGTCATTTTTAGGTGCCAACAGCACATAGTAGTTATATGAAGCTATAGGGAGAAAGCCTATGAAATGTATGAGATGAGTGCATTTTAAAAATATTCCCTCAGTAAAACAGTCTAAGAATGTACATTAAATTATAGTTCAATAAAGATACTACAGGAAGTTCATGTAATGTGGATAAAAATAGGTAGCACTTCGGCGATTGGATGTATACATACATGTTAGGTGCTGGGATTGAACTTGGCTAATGAGGAAGAAAGCGTGGTAAGCATTGTCTCATTTGGTAATAGCCAACCATATGTTCGGGGCACATTCCCTCAGATTCTGACAACTCTTTCCAGGAAGGTGCTGTTACTCCCATTTTACAGTTGAGGAAACTGAGGCCCAGAAAATTAAGTAATATGTCAAGGTTGTACAGCAGTAAGTGGCAGAGTTAGGGTTTTGTCGTAGTCAGTTTGGGCTGCTATAACACACCACCATAGACTGGGTGGTTTCTAAACAACAGAAATTTCATTCTTACGGTTCTGGAGGCTGGAAGTCCAAGATCAGGGTGTCAGCAGATTCAGTGTCTAGTGAGGGCCCACTTTCTGGCTCATAGGTTGTTGTCTTCTCAATGCAGCCTCACATGGCAGAAGGGGTGAGGGAGCTCTCTGGGGCCTCTTGTGTAAGGGTACTGATGCCCTCATGACCCAATCACCTCCCAAAGGCCCCGCCTCCAAATACCATCACACTGGGAGCTAGGATTGAACACACGGATTTGTGACTGCCTGTGCTTCTGCCCCTGATGCACGATTGGGCCACGGGAGCAGCAGTGGGTGTGAAAGCTTTGCCATGTGAATAGGTTTGGCTCTACTCACAAACATGCACGTGTCTGTGCAGCTGAAGGACCACAGTTGCCTTTGACAGTGCAGGGAAGAAATAACCCAGGCTGAAAAGATTTTGAGAACCAATGTTAACCAGTGTTCCGTCACTCTTATAAAAGAACGCTAGAACAGCGAGAAAGGGAAGATGGCCTGTGGAGCCAGGCAGGAACCCAGGTTCATGCTGGGTAAGTGAGCCTCAGAGCGCCCGCCCAGCTCCCCCACCGCCTCCGGCTCTGCTTGGCTGGCAGGCTGCTGTCACCCCACCCAGGCGGCAAGCCCCACTTCCTAGGTAGGCTGTGCCCCCCCCCCCCCTGACTTGTGCAGTGACACCGATGGGCCACTGATGGAATTCTCATGCAATCCAGTTATTCTGGCAGAAAAGATGACTTCCTGGCAGAGCCCTCAGGAAGAGTCCCCCAGCCACAGGAAACAAAACAAATACAGCGCTTCCTATTATTTTGACATCCTTTTTTGCCCACCCCTCCCCCTCCAAGACAGACAACAGAAATTGGGACTCAGCAGTTTTACTTTTAACTCTTTCTTGCCATTAACATTAATGGGTGGTTGTTCGTGGAGGCTAGAGGCTTCTCTGTCTCTTCTCTTTGTTGTTTCAGGTGTTCAGCTAAGTCCCTAATAGCCATTTTCTCCCCGGTACTTTTACCTTTATCTCAGAGGACTTATCTTACGGAACCTACAGCTTCAGAGTGTTCTTATCCTCGTTATTATTCCAGGGATGTCTAAATGTTGTAGGATACCGTCACTCTGTGGTGTATGCACACTTATTTTAGTGGGCTTGGTGACTATTGTCTGTCAATTATAATAATGGTAGTTTATTTTCTCTATTGAAAATGGCACTTTCTGGAATGCTTATCCTTTTCTCTGACCAACTTAAGAAAATTCTTCCTTTCAGTCTTTAATCTTCCCATAAGCTTCACCCACTGAAGATAATGCAGTTTTCTATATTAAGCTGCTTTCAGGAACTGTCTTAGGTCCAGCTCCCTGGGAAACACGGAGATGTGTGTGCAGGTAGTTTACTGGGTAGTACTTTGGGAACAGCACTTCTTAGGAGGCTTGAGTTGATCCCACAGGGGAACACTGGAACTGCGATGGCCCTAGGGAGGGAGCAGAATCTCGGGTGAGGTGGTTCCCTTTAGCCAAGGACAGTTACTGGGAAGGGACTCCGCTGTGGGCCATCCGCAGCCAACACTCTCAGCGGCTGGAAGAGTGAGTGCTTCGTTTCCAGAGCAGTGATCTGGGCAGAACCACAGTGTCCTCTGCAACACCCTTTCTAAGAGGTCACACCTGATCTCTTCAGGTCTTTTTTGCAGAAATCACCTTGGCAATATAAGGAGGCTTGTTCAACTAAGAATATCTCCTGTGTTCTTTTGCACTAAACTGCATTACGAAATGGAGGTCTTCATGATGAACAATAGAGACAAGCCAACATGATAATGGGAAAGATCTGGTTTCCTTTTTCTCCTTTCTGTTACCATTATCACCATCCTAATTTTGCCCTTAATTATCTCTATTTGGATTTATGAATGGTTTCTCTTTTTTTCTTTTTTTACAGTTTATTTAAGTATAATTGACAATAAGCTACACAATTTAAAGTGTGTAATTTGCTGAGTTCTGACGTGTATACAGCTATGAATCCACTCAGTGAACATTTCTCTTCTGTGGTGTTGTGCATATCAATGGTTTCTTTTTATTGTTGAGTAGTATTCATTGTATAGAGACATGGCAACCACTGAGCTAACTGATGAACATTTAAATTGATTCCATTTTTAACTACTACAAATAAAGGTACTATGAACATTTGTGTACAAGTCATTATGTGGGCATCCTCTTTCATTTGTCTGCGCGCTTAGTAGAATGGCTGGATCAGATGGTAGTTCTATATTTAACTTTATAAAAACTGCCAAATTGTTTTCTAAGGCAATAGTACCATTTTATAATCTTACTAGCAGTCTGTGAGAGTTACATTTGCTCTATATCATCACCAACACTTGATATCTTTTAAATGTTAGCCAATCTGGTGACTGTGTAATGGTGTCTCGTTGTGATTTTAATTTGCATTTTCCTACCCCAGGTCCACTAAAATTTTTCTCCTTTCTATTCTTCTAATTTTATATTACAGCTCTTACACTTAGGTCTGTGGCCCATTTTGAATTAATTTTAGTTTATGGTGTTAGGTAGGGGTTCAATTTTTCTTTTTATTTATGTGGATACCTGATGTTCCAGCACTATTTGTTGAAAAGACTTCCTTTTACCCATTAAACCTTTATAAAAATCATTCGACTATATATGTGTGGTTCTATTTCTAGACTCTATTCTGTTGCCTTGATCTATGTTTATGTTGATACCATACTTTATAGGTACAGTGGTTTTATAGTAAGTCTTTTTTTTGAGACAGAGTCTTACTCTGTTGCCCGGGCTAGAGTGCCATGGGGTCAGCCTGGCTCACAGCAACCTCAAACTCCTGGGCTTAAGCAATCCTCCTGCCTCAGCATCCCGAGTAGCTGGGACTACAGGCGTGCGCCACCATGCCCAGCTAATTTTTTCTATATATATTTTTAGTTGGCCATATAATTTCTTTCTATTTTTAGTAGACACGGGGTCTCGATCTTGCTCAGGCTGGTCTCGAACTCCTGACCTTGAGCAATCCTCCCGCCTTGGCCTCCCAGAGTGCTAGGATTACAGGCGTGAGCCACCGCGCCCGGCCTATAGTAAGTCTTAAAGTCAGGTAGTATCTAAGTCCTTCAACTTTTTTTTTTTTTTTTTTTTGAGATTATTGGCTATTCTGGGTCTTTTATATTTCCCCATTAGTTTTAGAATCAACTCATTGCACTGTCTAGAACCTCCAGTTCAACATCGAATAGAAGTGCTGAGAGCAACAAGAGGTCCTAATCCCAGAGAATGAACATTCTAGTCTTTTGCTATTAAGTACATTAGCTATGGGTTTTTCATCGATGCCCTTCATCAGGATAACGATGTTTCCTTCTATTTTTGGTTTGCTGAGACTTTTCTTTCATGAATGGATTTTAATTGTCAAATGATTTTTTTTCTGCATTTCTTGAAATGATCATACAGTTTTTCCACTTTATTCTGCAGACATCACCATAGCAATATAAGGAATCATTTCAACCGGAAATACCACCAGGTTTCTTTTGCCCTAAATTGCATAATGAAAGGGAGGTCTTCGTAATCTAAAGCCAGCAATGGAGAAGAGCTGAATTCCATTTTCTCCTTTAGTTACAGTTGTGGTCCCACTTCTAATTTTGATGAATTGACTGTCTTAAATGTTCTTCCCACCCAGTCTGTCTCCCTTCCTATCACCATTTGAGAATCATGATAGGTCACATCTGGCCACAGTGTTAGTTGTTCTCTTAATAAAAACCATCACTGGCTCATCGTTACCCTCAGAATAATCTGTTTGGTAGGGAAGCCAGTGTCTTCCACAATTCAGCGTGACGGACCTCACCCATTCCTCTATCTCTCTAGGGATATTTCATTCCTACCTTTCTTCCTGATCGAATCAAAATATGGTCACTTCCATATCTGTTCTTATAACTTTGAATACTTACGTTTTGTTTTGTTTTTCCTACATGAGGCTACAAGCCATGTTGCATTTATTTTTGTATACCCATAGTACCTCCCTGGAATAGTGCCCGTGTGTGGTGGGCATCTTACATGTATTTATTGAATGAATAGATGAACATAACCCATACAGTTTTCCATGTATACATATATATATTTAATACTACATAAGAGAATATATTGTTGGTACAAATGAAGAATATTTTCTCAATTCCACTTTTATAAGTGCCCTTTAATAATATGATAGCTGCTGGGTCAGTGCATTTTTCGTCATTGGTTTTTAGGAAACCTAGAGTCTTGGGTCAGCTGTTTTCATTTTAAAGGATATAGCACATTCTGGAAATGTGATAGATCAATCACATACATGGAATTTTATGACTCTGAAGAAGTTTTTCAGTTTGTAAGCACTCATAGTTACTGAAAATTTACTTTTTCTGACTATTACCAGAGAAATCCAATTAATTATTCTTTTGGGGAAAAAAGAAGAAAGGAATCCAAACTAACACACACACACAAAAATTCCCTTCACTCTGATGCTGATTGAACCTAATAGCTCTTGTTTTGAATTTCATAATTCCAGAAGAGTTAAACTTGAAAATGTATCTCTAAACAATGAGCCTCTGTTTTCCACCAAAAGGCGGTGATTGTGTTGAGCATTTTAACTGGTTATCAGACCTCAGGCTGCCGGTTTGAAGAGTGAACTTTGGCAATAGGAACTTGGCTCTCAATCCTGTTTTGCAGCTGGCTAGAATGTGAATAAACTTCTTATTGAAAAAGAGACATATCTTCTCAAAGGAGGAGAGGAATAAAGCCCTCAACCTAATAACCTTCCTCCTTTCTGCCAGCCCCCAGCCTCCACTTACCTTTTCAGAAAGCATCTTCAGTGAGAGATGTTTTCATATGTACAGAAACTCAAAGATGAAACAAACAGTTCTTACTCCCTTGTAATCCTTATCCTGAGAGATTTATTCTTTGTACAGTCCCTTCAAGAGTGTGGTTTTCTTTCTAAATTCTCCCTCTTTAAGGAATTGTGCAAAAACTGCAAGCCTTTTGTGCTTTGTGTAACACAACTGTTTCTCTTTCACTTTTATCAGGATTCACCTCTGTTTCCTGGTGTGATGATGGCTTTAATGTACAGCCCGTGGTGTCCAGGTGGACACCTCATGACAGGCCTGGGGCTTTCTCTCATGCCGGTGCTTTTGGGCAGCATCGCATCAGTCTTGAGAAAGGTTTACTCCTCTTTGTATCCCTCTGTGCCCTCCCTTCACCCAGAGCTCACCATCTTAACCAAAGGCTATGAGTTTGCAAGTGAGGAGGTGATACAAGCTGTGCAAACCTTTCCATTCCGTGGAATTATTGACATCCTATAAATGTAGCAGAAACATTTGAGACGTGCTGGAAGCCTTGCCTGGGATTGATGACATCCAACAGTGACCTATTCCTGAACGTTTCTTAGTCAGTGTCGTCTCTTCTAGAAGGAGCTACCCGCCTATCCTGCATCCCCCGCCCCGTCCCCCGCCCCTGATGCATTAGCTGCCCCATGTCGGTGTTTTCTTGCAGTTTTCTGTGTGTTGCTGTCTCAACACTTACCCTATTGTATGACAGTTCTCTGATTGATTTTTTTTACGATGAGATGAGCTCCTGGAGGACAGAAAGGAGGGATTCATTTATATCCTGTTTCATCTCAGGTGTCTTATCTGAGTACCTGACACACAGTAGGTGTTTAATTCATATTAGTGAATGGACCAGACCATGCCATTCAGAACTACTTTAATCACCGCCTTCACCCTGGATGCTGGGTTAAGAAGATGCTCCAGCAGCCACAACAGTGAAACTAATCTGGAAAGCCATTGTTTATCAAAATTCGTGCAGTGTTCTTGCCCCAATTTTGGGAGATATTTTTAAGAGTGTTGTCTATCTTACTTACAAAAAACAGATTAAACTTAAAAAATGAACCTTCTTCTACCATGGTTTTTTTTTTTTTTATTTTATCAGAATTTTTATTTCTTTTTTAGCCTAGTTTGTAGAATGTTTATGTTGATGGGATGAAGATGAATTTTCTTAACATTATGGATGCTCTATTTCCTCAGCATGTTCCTAGTTTTCTCCGTTAAAGGCTTTTGTTATGGGGGAAAATCTGCTTTTTGGACTTATAACTGAAAAGCTTAGATAACTACAGAAATTATGAAAACATTTTTTCTCTTAGAAGGAATATATCTTAATTTGGTGGATTCAGTTTTTGATTTTGTTGTTGTTGTTGTTTTTGTAGGTTATATATGATTTAGTCAACTTTTCTGTATGTAATGGAGAGTGGGAAGGGAGCAGGTTCTAACCTATGACTCGTGCAGGATATGACCTTATTGGCCTAGATGTTTAGTGTCTTTATGATTTAGGACATGGGACAATTTTAGGGCCTGTGTCCTCCTGACTTTAAACACACACTTCTCCCCCATTCCTGCTATAACTCCCACCTCTGCTTTCTACAGCTCTGGTAAACCAAAACTGGTAAATCAGCATGAATGAATAAAACCCACGGCAATGAGTCTACCTTCTGATTTCTGGATGAGAATAAGAAGCATAAGGCCTTTAGCACACCACATGGAAGTTAGCCCCACAGTGATCAACTTAGAGGGCCACAAACACAATTTGTGTTACATGACTTTGGGGATAGGAGATATATTGATTAAGTCCTTTACAAAGATCCCTATATGGGATGTTGGGTAAAGCTAAATTAGGAATTAACAGGGGGGAAAGAAGAAGGAGGTGAAGATGCTAACATTTTAAAAAATATATATATGCTTTGGATATATCTCATTTAATCTTCAAAACAATCTCGAAGGCAGTTATTCCCATTTTACTGAAGAAATATCAAGACATCAAGAGGATAAGTAATTTGCCTGAAGTCAACATAACTAGTAAGTGGTGGAGGTGAGTTTCAGACTTAAATCTCCGTGATTCCAAAGCCTCACGGTTTATTGTTAGCAGCTGTTGATAGTATGGTGCGACCACATTAAAAAGTGGAGAGAAAGGAGGCCTCTGTCAATTAGTGAAGCCTGCCACAAGGCTTGGGAGACAGAAGGCAGGCCATATGTGGAGAATTTGACATGGTACCTCATCTCGTTAAACTTCAGTTTTTTTCATCTTCATAGAGAAGGAAAAGATGCCTTATCATTTTTTGAAATCTGTGCTTTATTCTTTTTTGCACAAGTCTTACATTTAAGTTTCTTGATTGATTTAAAGTCCATGGTTCCATCATCTGGAAGGGTGTAAACTATTAAAGAGAACTTTCCTCTGCCAGACTCTCATTCTTATTGCTGCCATCCCAGTTTTTAAAAACATAACACAGAACTGGTTTATGTCAGCACTGATGCTGTTGTTAACAGCATGAATGTATTTGGGGACTTTATCATTGGCTTATTTCTGAGCCCTAAACTGTCACTGACCAATCTTCTTAATGTATGAGAAAAAGTTATATTTTTTTCCACTGTCAACCATTTATTTTTTGTGATATAAGACATTCCACTACTTCTTTTTACTACACTGCAGACACATCATCTTGCTAGTACAGGCCCTCACATATATCAGTCTAAATGTTTCTTGTATAAAAGTTTGCAAAAATATTTTTTCTTATTTATTTTGTTCAACAAGCTGTGGTTTGAGAGTAGCTCCATAGTAAAAAAAAATTATCCCCCTGTCTAGGAGGAAAAGGATGTAGTTTTATACATCTCTCTTAGGAAGATGTGGTAAAGGATCAACATATTAGTATTACAGAAAATTTAACATTTTAGACTTCTGTTTACATAATTAATTGCTTTTCCTGAAAAACCTTTCTTGGCCTAGCAATTTCTAGACTGAATTTCTTTTATTTTTTGCCCTATTTTGCTGGGATTTTTTTTCCTCTCTTCTTCATTAAAGAGGAAAAAAAGCAACACGGAGTGTTAGTAGAGGCAATTGGAAGCAATGGAGCGATTTTCCAGCCATCTAAGTGTAGGTTTGAACTCCAGCCTTGCTGCTTCCTAGTTTGTGGGACCTTGAGCAAGTTGCTTATCCTCTTGGAACCTTGGTTTATTTTGTCTGTGAAATGAGTACAGTAACTACCTTCAAGGTTGTTTTAAAAAGTAAATGAGGTGTTATATGCAAAGTATCAACAAAAGTCAGTACGTTTCCTCCTTCCTCTTTCACTTCTTTTTCAAAAATTAAACATTTAAAAATTATTTATGTTTTTTCTTCTTGCAGATTTTTATTTTATTTTTATTTATTTATTTAAATTGACAAAGAAAAATTACATGTATTTATGATGTACATTTTTTTATACTTTACATATATTTATTTATTTTTATTTTATTGATTTTTTTGAGACAAGGTCTCACTATGTTGCCCAGGCTGGACCCACACACCTGGGCTCAAGTGACCTCTTGCCTCAGCCTTCAGAGTAGCTAGGACTACAGGCCTGCTCCACTGCGCCCAGCTTTGATATATGTATACGTTGTGAAATGGCTAAATGAAGCTAATTAACACATGCTTTACCTCATATACTCATCATTTTTTTGTGGTCCTTCTTAAATACTTAATTTAGTTAGACTCAACGCTTCATGTCCAGCTCTTTGTAAGAGGCATTATAAATACCTACTTTATTAAGGAAGTTAAAATGTAACTTTAAGAGAAACTCCGTTGAGTTGGTCCCAGACCAACTGGGAGAAAGGGAAATAATCCTGAATGTTAGTTCTCTTCATAAGCAGTCTGCTCTTCAGGCACTACAGTAACTAACATGATGTTCTTAATTTCTTTTTTCTTTTTGAAACTCAGTTATATTTGAATTAAAATAATGGGCTACATGTGGACATTTGAGTTTGAGATGGGGGGGAAAAAAAACCCTTAAAATAGAATTCTTTTCTTTTGGGGACTATTAATTTGCCTGGACCCATTTATTTAAAATCTTTTGAAGAGCCACAGTTTTGATTATAAATCACTACCCTAAAAGAACTTTCTGTTCTCAAAAGGCACGTCCAAAAGTGAACATGTGCTTCAGAGTTTGTTATGACTGAGCACTGATTGTGCAACATGACTTTGACAAGTCACTGATGTCTGTTAGCCCCATTTGCGTGACATAAGAATGATTAATACTCTTAGGCAACCTAGGTTTGTAAGAAATGAGAACCACTAAAAATGTTATGATATTTCACAAACGTGTAACATGCTTTATAAATTCTAATAATGTTTAATTATAAACCAGGAGATTAACTAGAAATCTCTCTTCAATATCAGCAAACTTCAGTGGTTGAGATTCTCTATAAAATGTATTATTCAATCAATTTATTTAGCAAATATTTATTCAGTGCCTACTATGTTGCAGGCTGTGTTCTAGGCACTGAGGAGAGTGCAATGAACAAAATAGACAAATACCCCTGCCTTCATGGGATTATATTCCATGGGGGGAAGATAGGCAATAAACAGATAAGTAAGTAAAATATATGGTGTATCAGGTGGTGATAAGCACTGTAAGGAAACATTAAGCAGAGGGAAGGGGACCGTGATTAGTCTGAAACTCAGTTTTCATCATGCATTTGTTTGTCAACAAGTTTTTATTGAGCATATACTATTTGCTAGGCATCATGTTGGCCTCTGAAGATACTCATGGGCATGGGATGTGGAGAAGATGTAAGGGTTGAGATGGGTTTGACTGACTACAGGATTTCCTGGAAGGTGTTTTGGGTTTTTTTTTAGACTAAATTTTATCCATTTTTGAAATTCAGATTTACCATTTCTGAAAGTAAAGTGGAGAAAAAATAAAATAAGATTGAAGATCTTTATTCATTACGTTTAGTCAGTGAAGATTCCACGATATATTTGTGGATTAAGAGAGCTTATTTTTTTAACCTGCAGGTTGTACATCATTCATGAAGAGCAGGGGCACAGCCGTGTCAATTTAACAAGCTTTTGCAGAGTTATCACTGTGTGTGTCAGGCACTGCGTCCAAGATGGAAGACACACAGATGATTGAGATGTGTGTTCCTATCCTTGTGGAGCTCAGGGTTTACGAGACGAGACACATGCACGTTAATTGCAACCCACAGCAGCTTCAATACAGGCCCTCACACAGAGCCGAATGAAGGTTAATGGGAGACTCACAGACAGACATTATTCAAATTGGGGAGATCTTACATGACCAGGATCTATTCTAGTGTGACATTTATAGATCTTGATGGACCAAAACATTAGGCCATTTTTCACAATATAAAGTGTCATTAAAAATTTGATCTGTTATGTAGGTACTAGGTAGAACTTCCGTCAGATTTTAAAAGATACAGATGCATTCATTGTGCAAAGGGGCAAAAGGGTCAGTCAGAACCAAGATTATGAAAAAATCAGTCCGCACTGGTAAAAATTCAATTAAAAAGGAAAAAAAAGAGATGGTTCAAGATGATAAGGTACTGGATGGTAAAGAAGCATATGCCAGGCCGGGCGAGGTGGCTCATGCCTGTAATCCTAGCACTCTGGGAGGCCGAGGCGGGTGGATCGCTCAAGGTCAGGAATTCGAGACCAGCCTGAGCAAGAGCGAGACCCCACCTCTACTAAAAATAGAAAGAAATTATATGGACAGCTAAAAATATATATAGTAGCCGGCATGGTGGCGCATGCCTGTAGTCCCAGCTACTCGGGAGGCTGAGACAGGAGGATCGCTTGAGCTCAGGAGTTTGAGGTTGCTGTGAGCTAGGCTGACGCCACGGCACTCACTCTAGCCTGGGCAACAAAGTGAGACTCTGTCTCAAAAAAAAAAAAAAAAAAAAGAAGCATATGCCAGAGATGTATGGAAAGAGAAACAGGAAAATTATTTTTAAAATATTATTTCCCAGGCTCCTGTAATTGATAGGATATGTTTGCCATTTGAGAATCAATTAATAAGGCACAATATTTTTTTTGCGGCAACTTTATTGAAACAAAATTCACCAGCCAGACACTTGACCACTTCCAGTGTACAACTCAGTGGTTTTTAGTATATTCAGAGTTGTGCAGCCATCACCACAATCAATTTTAGAACATTTTCATCATCCCAAAAAGAAACCCTGCACCCATTAGCCATCATTCCACATTCTCCCCCTCCTCCCAGCCCTGAGCAACCACTCATCGATCTACTTTTTGTCTTTATAGATTTGCCTGTTCTGAATACTTCCTATAAATTGAATCATGTAATATTTGTTCTTCCTGGTGTCTGGCTTCTTTCACTTAGCATGATGTTTTCGAGGTTCGTCCATGTTGTAGCATGTACCAGTACTTCATTCCTTTTTATTTCCAAATAATATTTCACTGTATGGATGCACACATTTTATTTATCCATTCATTTGAGTCACTTTCGCTCTTTGGTTATGATGCATACTGCTACTGTGAACATCTGATGGCCTAGTATTTTGCCAGGTCACATTATCACTGGGGCTAATGAACGACGGGCTTCTACCCTTCTGGAGTGATAGGCTAGGGTCCTTACCGTCACCCTAAGCAGTCCAGGTGAGGAGCTGGACACCAGGCAAGTTGGCCCAGATCTTCCTGGGCTTCTTTCTGTGTCCTTGACAAACTCACAGGCGCAGGTTCAGGCCTCTGGCAGGAGACCCCCATGAACAGGAAAAAATGTCTGCAACTGGCCCACAGAGCCCGTAATTGTGCCTGCGGTGGAACATCCAGAAGTGGTGCCTGAACCCAGGGTCAAGATGGAAAGAAGACCCAGGGTCAGGGGCATACCACAGCCCGGCGGGGCCTCCACTCAACTCAGCTTTCCTGTCTAAGATGTTCTAGGAGACTTGGGGTCTGCGGCGACTTTTGTAGAAACAAAGTAAACCGTGCTCATCCCTGCCCCTCCCCCACCCCCAATTTCCTAGCGAGGGAGCAAAACCATATGGGAGCTGAGAGTGAGCATATGGGTGCGAGGTAAAACACGCGGGCGCTTGGAGGCAGGGCTGCAGAACCCGTCTGCTTGTCTTTGTTACTTGTCTCGTTGCTTCTTAATGTGTTCTTTTTCCTCTCAGCAAATTTTCTTTTTGGAAGATTTGCTTTTTTCTCCCCCTTCCCCTGTGCATGATTTAATCTTGAATGAGACGAGTGATGTAAAACAGCTCCAGACGTGGTTTTTCGCTCAGACCTGCGTCTCCATTCCACATGCCTAGTGGTGCTGAGTCTCGGACCAGGCGGACAAGGGGCAAGGTGCCACCCGAGGCTGCAGGGCGCCCCAGCAGCAGTGAGGACGGCAGTCTGAGGGAAAGAACGCAAAGCAGTTTGAGTACTTCTGGCACCTTGGACGCCAGCTTCTTTTCTGGCTCCAAGTTTATACTGGGATAGCATTAGGATAAGGGGACGGAGTTTTCCCAAAATGTTACTAGAATGGTTTGGAACATGCTTGGGAGGAGATAAGGTGAGTGGCAGCTCCAAGAAAATACTCTGGCACCCAGTGACTCTTGGTTTCCTTCTCAGAAACTCTGAAGAGCCCCAGAAAGTTAGCTGGCTCTGTCCTCGGAGCACCGCCCTGCCTGTGCAGATGTGCTCGCTCAGCTGTCTTGCCTGGATGCTCCGGCTTACTCCCCATCCCTCCCTTTCACTCCCCGGAAGATCCGGGAATTGGAGCCCTCCTCGCCAGAAGGCCATGTCCCACGCTTGCTTCTAATTACAAAATTGTCCCTTAGGTGTTACCGGCTGGTTTTCATAGTGACCATTAACTATGACTGATAGTCCTTGTGGAATGACTTGACTTTATGAGTAACTTCACTGAGAGTTTAATAAGGTGAAGTAGAGTCCAGAGGATATCATTTTAAATGTACTGTTTGTGGACAGTGACAATTAGCATTTAATTTGGTAACTAGGTAATTAGGTTTGCACATAAGAGGCCCTGATTGGCCAAATTGTGTTACTTCAGGCAGCCTGTATCTTAAGTTGTTTACCTACTTTCTGCAAGTGTTACTTTGGAAAAAGAAAAAAAAAAAGAAAAAACCCACAACTTTGAATTTGAATCCAGTCCTAAAAATCGCGCACCACACCTTACTATAAGCCTTATCAACAGAGTGCTGATTTTTAGTAATTTCTTATATTTGAACTCCAATTTTCGCCCAGTCTTCTCTTCCCTGTGTGTCTGACTAATGGTGTGTCTATTCATAAAGTTGTTCCATTTATCTAAAGCATTTATTTAAATTGGGTAATTGCTGTCTTTTATGTAAGTGAAATTTTATGCCCCAGGTAATACAAATAAATGCATTGCACTTTAGATAGACCATCTCCCAGTTTGTCAATTAGAGGATGGAATGTTTTTCATTACCAGAGGATGGGGATTACTTTGTCACTGCAGTCAAAACGTGACCCTATCAAGACCCAAAATTTAATGTGGAACAATCTGTTTAATTTCATCTGTGCCAGAAAACCAAATATCATCTCTCCTAATCCTATGGCAGATTCCAAAAAAAAAATAAAAGTTATTGGGAAAATAAGATTTGATTCTCTAAATGTAGTTTGCAACATACATATTCTTTCAGGAACATATAGCTAGCTCATAAATTGAGGACATTTGTGCTTTTTTTTTTTCTAATTCAGTATTGATGCCAGGACAGTTGACTAAACTTCGGGTGAGTTTTACTATGTCCCTTAAAACAGTAATGAAGTACAATGGAACAGCTAAAGCTGTAATAGAAACTAAAGAAATCCAATCCAGCTGGCACCGATCCTGAAGATTTAAAGCCATGTCATTAGATTATTCATAGTTATTTTATAAGGATTTGCTGCAGTGTTTCCTTCCAGATTGGAAATTCTTGCTTGTATAGGTTTTTCTTCTTTTTTTTTTTATTAGATGTATTAGTAATAAATAGTATGGTTTTCTGATTATGATTCTTCCAAACAAGGCTTTCTGTTACTAATAATAATTACCTCTATTGATTATCTACACTGTATTGGGCATGAAATAGAGTATCATTTAACCCTTATAATATGCATTATTATCTCTCTTTTAAAGATGAAGAAACTAGTGTTCAGAGAATTAAGGAGGTTCCTCAAGGGTCACAAAGCTAGTAAAGTGGCCAAGGAGTGTTTGAACCCAGGTCTGCGAGATATCAGATTACAGGCTCAATCACTATTCTATATTCAGATGAATTCATCAGATCTGTCTTCTGGCTTTGACACGTCTAGGCTCTTTGCATTATACCTTTTAAACTTGGCGTTAAGGTGAAATAACCACAAAACCTCTGGAGGCCAGACCGACCCTCTTGCCTCCTTGTACAGCGTAGCATCCGCATCTTCGAACTTCTGGTGAAAGTTTTCCATGGTGCCTACATGATGGACCAACTTTTTATATAGCACTCGTATTGCAGAAATGCCCTCGTGTTTTGGTCCATCGGTGGAATCAATTTAAAGTGACACCAATAGACAGGAAAATGACACAAATGTTCTAAATCACCAGCTGGAATTCCTGGAGGTGGAAATTCTTTCTCTTGTCCTTTCTACCAATGTCCTCTCAGGCCAAGCATTCCCTCCCGGTGGTTCTGTGGGTTCTACCTGCTTAGTCCTTCTCGTGTTTGTCCTTTCTCCTCCTTGCCCCCCACCACTGACTAGTTTACGCTTGTCTTTTATCCTCTGCTCTTTCCTTCTATAGAGCTTCTTCACTGGCCCTCCGTCCCCAGTCTGATTCCCCTGCTGTTGTTCTGCTACCGGCATGATGTCTGTCATGCTACTTTCCTGATGAAAATCCTTCTCTGCCTCTCTTACACTTTCAGTGTTTCTATCTCCTATAGCACTCAATTGCCTGTGGTAGGCTGAATAATGTGCCCCCAAAGATGTCCACGTCCTAATCCCGGGCTCTGTGAATGTTACTTTATATGGCAAAACAGACTTTGCAGATGTGGTTAAATTAAGGATCTGGAGATGGAGAGGTTCTGCTGGATTATCTACGCGGGCCCAGTGTAATCACAGGGTCCTTATAAGAGGATACAGGAGGGTCCCTGGGAGAGGGAGGCTATGTGACACTTGAAGCAGAGATTGGAGTGTGCTTCTGATCCAGGGTGGAGGAATGTCAGGCTCTAGGAGCTGGGAGAGGCAAGGAACGGATTCTGCCCTAGAGCTTCAGAAAGCAAGAGCCTTCCTGACACCTTGATGTTAGTCTCTGAAGGCTCATTTGGACTTCTGACCTCCAGAACTATAACAGAATAAATTTGTGTTGCTTTAAGCCACTAAGGTTGCAGTAATTTTTTGCATCAACGATAGGAAACGAATACAAACGGTACTGTAATCATTTTCTTTTCCACTCGATTTGTGCTGTCATATTCCGTAGATACTGGCCACATGTGGCTAGTTAAATTTTTCTTTAATTAAAATTAGAACCAAAAATTAAAAATTTCCGTTCCTTAGTCATACCACATTTCCAGTGCTCAGTAGCCGCAGGTGGTGAATGCCTGCTGGGTTGGACAGTGTCAACATAGAACATCTCCACAGTTGCAGCACGGTCTATTGGACAGCACTGCTTGGGACAAGAGTGGTGCCTTATGTACCCAGACCCGCCCTAGCATTGGGAGGGACCAGGCTAGAAGCTCCTCACTTAGAATAATGGAAGCCTCGCCCCCTTCCCTGCTCACCCCCAGCTCTGTCCCTCCCTGCACAGGGCCTTGGGAGTGTCTGGGGCAGAGACTCGGCAGACCCTGGAAGCAGGCTCAGGCTGCGTGGATGGGGACATCCAGATCGTGTGTGTGCAGTATCTGGCCTGCATTCCCTTGGCCCTCAGGACCCCTCACCAGGACAGACCCCCACGTTTTTGCAAGTCTGAGGATGTCCTCTTTGCACCTTTCACAATGCCTGATAATGGATGGTGGATGCATAGCATCGTCGAGTAAACAAATTTATTGAAAACTTACTAATGCCCTGCTTTGTGTGAGTACTGGGATTCCACAGAGAATACAACCTTCCTCTCCTCATGGAGCTTGCATTCCAGAGGGAGCAGTAGCTAATTAGCCAATAAATCGATGTATATTCTAGTGTCAAGGAGTGATAGGTGCTAGGGAGAAAAATACCCATAGTCATGGGATAGATTGAAGGAGGTTGGGAGCTAGTGGGTATATTTTAGACAGGTGATTGCATAAAACCTTTCGGGGGAGGAGACATCCGAGGATAGACCTCAATCAAGTGAGACAGGGAACGTGGGAAGCAAGAGAAGACAGAAAGGAGGGAATTAATTGATATGGGCTTTGGTTTTAGTCACTGCTGCTCAGAACCTCACGCCCCCCAATAGTGCTCTTCCCACATCCTCTCCCAGCACTTCCCTCTGCGTGGCCAAGATTTTATTGATTATTATTATCTAGATATTGCCAACTGTGTGCTTATCTCTCTATCTAGTCTTTTTCCCCAAATACAGTATTGCATTATAATATTGAATATTCCTTTTTTGAACTACATACTACAGGGATTCTGATGCACGCCCCGTACTCTTTTTACAATCTGGGCTGTTACTTGAATTCTAGTCGAAGGAGACCTTTATACCAAAACACTCTGTACCTCTTAAATAGCGCAGAATTACCAATCTGTTGACGCTTTTCTCCTTGACCAATGTGTCGGTGATTGGGGGTGAGAAACTGCCAGTTTTCTGATCTTCATTATACTTTTAAAACTGCTCTGTACAACTGCACTGGCCAATGTGGCACCTACCGACCATATGTGGCTATTCAGGACTTTAAAGGTGGCTAGTCCAAGTTGAAATGTGTTGTAAGATATACAACAGGTTTTGAAGACTTAGCATAAGAAATTGTAAACATATCTCATTAATTTCTTTACATGGATTACATGTTGAAACTGTAGTATTTTGATATGTTGAGTTAAATAAAGTATATTATTAAAATCAACTTTAACTGTTGCTTTAATGTGGTTACTAGAAAATTTAAAATTACATATGTGGCCTACATTTGTGACTCATTCTATTTTTGTCTGCCTGCTTTTTGAGGGTACATGTCTACAGTTTGGGCATATCATTTGGGCGTGAGGCCTTGGAGAGAAAAATAAACATATATGGGAGGAGTATGTTCACCAACAGCCACAGAACAATATCTATTTCATGTGATATTTAACTCCACGGGAACCACTATTTAAGAGGGAAGAATCTGAGTTTCTTTTAACTATGAATGTTATCTCCTTTACAATTTTATTTCCTTGGCATGGCATATTTTTCTCAGAAGTGAAATTTATTAAAGATATCAAGTGTCTTCCCTTTAAGAGCAAGGTAGTATTCATTTTTAAAATTTTTCATTTCTTTGTGTTGGAAATATTCAAAATCCTCTCTTCTAGTTATTTTGAAGCATGCAATAAATCATTGTTAACTATAGTGTCACCCTTCTGTGCTATAGAACACTTGAACTTACTCCTCCTCCTCCTATACCTCCCAGCCTCTGGTAACCACTATTCTACTCTCTCCTTCTATGAGATCAACCTTTTTAGCTCCCACATATGAGTTAAAAAAAAAAAAAATCAAAGAATATGACAAATAAAATAAAATAGTAGTATTCAATATTTGAAAGAATTGTAAACTCTTTTAAAATCTTATGAAATTGCCTAGTATGCCTAAATATAATATTGCTGAAATACACAAAATCCTTTTTTAATCAACAAGTTTGTCAGAATAATCTCATGATTATATTCTTGTTTTGTCGTTTTATACAGAAAGTTGTATGATTAGAAACAGCAAAAGTTGCTGAAAAAATAGAACGCATTTTGGTATGAATTTTTTTTCCCTGGAGATCTGGGGCAGGCATCCTTGGAAATAAGAAAAGAGGAAGTAAAGGATTCTAAGAACCTCCTTTTCATGGATTAATAATTAAAAAGCCTTGCCTGGAGCCAGATTGCTGGACTTCAGAACCTGGCTACACCTGCTAGCCAAGTGACCACGGGCATGTTCTTAATCTCTCTTTGCCTCAGTTCTCATCTGTAAAGTTGAGATGATAACAATAGTATTTACCTATTAGGATTGGTATGAGAATTAAATGAGTTAATTCATATAAAATAAAATAGTGCCTGACATAATATAAATTCTCTCAAATTTAGCTATCGCAATGTTATTGTAGTTGTTATTACTGTTATTAGATATCTTATATTTGAATAGAAAATTTAAATTTTCTAAGCCTTTTGTTGTACATCCCTCCATTCTTCAAGCAACAGTGATGTGAGTCCATGAGAGTATGTATTATACTTGATTTAAGGATAAAGTCACTTCAGCCCTAGTGAGTCTCCGAATGTAATGTTGAGTTCCTTTTGTCCATTTATAAAATGAGAATCATACCACTTTGTTTCCAAAATAAGGATCGGGATCAATTGAACTTGTTATATCATTTTCAGATATAGAATCTATAATCTTGCTTAACTTTAGGCTGGTATAAGAGAAGAAAATACAGGCCTTAGAGGCAGACAAAGGTGGACTGAAAGAAATTTAGCTCTGTCACTTAACTTTTGTGGCTTTGGACTAGTCACCTGACCTTTTCGAATCCTAGTTTTCTCATCTACCAAATAGGGATGTTGAACTGTATGTTTTGGGACTATGGTAAGGATTACAGGTAAGCTGATGAAGAGCCTGGCCCTTAGGTGGGGCCCATGATGGTGGTTATTGATGCTCTGGAAGTTCTGCGTGGGTAGACCAGTAGAGCTGTACCTTCCACAGCAGAGACAGTGTATGAATACAACATTGGTGTTGGAAAATCAAAATGAATGTAACCTAGAGCTTTGCATATTAGAAAAATATTTGGAAAGACATACAACAACATGGTATCGGTATTCATGTTGGTGATAGAAAATCAAGTTGTTTTTGGTTACATCGTCTACCTTTTTACAATGTATATGACTGCTTTTATAGTAATAAAAAGTTATTTTTTTATTATTATTATTTCAGCATATTGTGGGGGTACAAAAGTTTAGGTTACGTATACTGCCCTTGCCCCCCCACCCCTCCCCCCGAGTCAGAGCTTCAAACGTGTCCATCCGCTAGACAGTGCGCATCACACTCATTATGTATGTATACACCCATCTCCTCCCAATAAAAGGTTATTTTTAAATTAAAAGAATCATTTGTGTTTTTTAAAAAACACAGAAAGTAATTATACCATATTAATAGATAAATTCTTTAGATCGGTGATTCCCCCCCCTTTTTTTCCTCCTTTTTAAATTTTCTACAATGAATATGTTTTCATGAATGATGGAGAAAATAAAAGTGCATTTTGAATAGACATAATCACCACCCCAAAATGGAATCTACAGTGCATTAGAACTCACAGAAATATTGATTCTTGGGAAATGTATGAAGATGTTTTAGGACCAATAGACATAAAAATATTAACCCTAGGTAACACTTTTGAGCATTTTCTATGTGAGGCTCTCTATTTGAACTTTTTACATTCATTATCTAATTTAATCCTTATAACAGGTTAATGAAATTGATTTCAATTGAGGTTTAAGGTGATATAAATTACCTAAGGCAGGACTCAGAATTTAAACTTCTTTTAATGAAAAAAAAAAATCCCAATCATGGTAACAGAGGGAATCTTCACTTATGCTCAGCTGGATAAACAAAGCTTTCCACAGAATTTAAGACCAAATTCACATTAAACCAAGTTTTCTCAGCTGTTAGCTGTCATACAAACCTAAACTACTACTACATAGTCTGAATTTTTTTTTCTAGAATTTCTTTTAATTGGGCAATGAGGGTGGGGGAAAGAATGGGAATGATTCTGATAGAATATCTTTATCTTAATTTAGGCTTAGGGACAGCATAGGAGGGGAAGGGGGTCCAGGTATCAACAAAGGGAGAGGTTTGTTAAGTGAAAACAGGTAGTGATAATGGACCTTGGTTTTGTATACTCCAAATCTGGAGGTTGTGGGTGCGTACATCTGCTCCTTTTCTATAGTGGGTAATGAACTTGGCAACTGTCTTTCTCTCCCAGATTAGGAAAGGATGGTAGGTTAGGTTTGAAGGAAGCTTCATATATGAGTAGTCATAACTATCAAATCTTTCCTTTCTTTTAAGAATTACCATCTTCACTTCTCACAAGTTGCCTTATGTCTGGGCTTTCTGAGTGGTTGGCTTTGTCCTGTCTCCTGAGTGCACTTACTCATACAAAGTTCCTTTTTGGAAGTTTGATCTTAACTTAAACATTATCTCTGTGAACTCTTTGCAGGGAGGGTGGGTGGTGTCCTAGCTTATTTATCTTTATATATTAAAGCAACTAGCATGAGTCATCTTGTTGGCATCTGATACATTTTTGTTGAACCCTTGGAGGAGTTCCTGTTGCAGTGCAAGGAGACTTTTCTAGGGTTGGAGCTGCCGGATTGGAGCTGGAGTTAGCACAGGTTGCTCTGGGAGATCGGGGATTCTGGGCAGGCATGGACTTGGGGAAATTTGACCCCTAGACAATAGGTAGAACTAATGATGTCTAAGGCTTGCTGTAAATTTGAGATTCTGTGATTCTTCTGTTTCTCCAGCATGTTTCCAAAGAGGAGAGGCATGAAAAGTAAATTGGAACTGCAGATGATCCTGTAAAGCCTTTGTCAGCAATGAGGGTTAACAGGTTTCGAACCAGCACTGGGAGCAGAAGGGCTTTTCTCCGATTTCTTGAGTCAGCATGAACAGTGTTCATGTTGAAAAACAGTTCCAGTAAGGCTGGGCTTCAGATCATCTTCCAGATTAAGTCTGAGCCCCAGGAGAGAATGGTGAGGAGGAGAAACTGTTCTAGTACTTTCAAGGCTGAAAAACCTAGTGTGAGAAGTTTTAGAACAAGTCAAGTCATTGGCATCCAAGATACGAATAAATTCACTTAGGAGCCAGGAAATAATATGACTCACTAAATATGTCACCTTAAATTATTTTAATTGGTTTCCACACACCATTTACACTGCTGCCTCATTCATGGGGCCCCAAACATTATCATGATCTGAATTCTGTTCCTTTTATATTATACTTATGACAATTAAAGAAGATATTAATTTTGTCCAATAAGCTTAGAATTCTCTGTGTCAGAAACTGCAAAATGAAAGGCCAGAGGCAGAATCTGGAACGTGCTTTGTTTGGCTGCATAGTGTTTTATTTTAATTTAACTACTTACTGATACTTAAAATTTTGGAGATTTTACCCCAAAATCCAGATTTCTGGCTTCTCTCTCAAAAAACAAAAATATCAGCTTTGGCTTAACCATGTCAGGCTTCCTACACAGCAGCCGTCATCTGGAGCTTGGTGGCTAGATGAGGCACGTGCCCCGCACTAACCAGAGTCATTGGCTTCCCTGGTTATTTTACACCCTGTCGTCTTCTCTCATTTATGTGGCCTGTCTGGCCTCTGCGGGCATTTGCGTTGGTGACCCTGCTGTATATGTAATGCTCACAGGCAAATCTTAGGACTATAAGTAGCTATTTCAACCCCACAAGGGGACTGCTGAACAATGTGAAGTGTTGCATTGGATGTGGGCAGAGTGTTCTGCCTTTGGGATGATCCTAGCCAGCCAGCCCTGTGACCAGAGTGAAGAAGAAAAAATGTATTCATGCCGTGCTGTGCTGCTGGCTTTCAGGAGAGCCCCGGTCTAGGAGACGGGCCTGAAGTGCCCTGCAGACTGCCTGCTTGCCTCAGCTCATGGTTACTTGGCACCTGTGCTTGGGGAAGCGTCCAATGGAGTGGCAGAGGCTCGGTGCCACCCATTCAGACAGCTTTCTGAATGCCGGCAGCCAAGAGCACATCAGCTGTGCCTGTGAGTAGTGTGGGTCCTCGCCAGAAACATCTAAACTTCAAAGGGAAAAAAAAAATCGTACTGTGGGCTGATGTGGAAAGCCTTTGGTCATATTGAATTGGGCTTATTTTTACCGAGAAGGAAGATGGTGTGAAGCATTCGGACGGACTCTACCTGTTTTTAGGTGCCAAGATAATTAAGATGCTAGAGTAGCTGCATTTAAAACCTAACCAGGGAAATAAAATGAATACAAAGATTTTCTGTTTGGTCTCAGAGCTGCCTTAGATAGAAATAGGGAACTATGAAAGAAGATCATGGATGACTCTTATGGCAGATTTCATTAAAATTGAAGTTATATGTTCACGACGATTTATGATTGCACCTAGATTTCTAAGGGCTTACGAGGTGGGGAAGGGGATCTTATAACCGAACAACCTACACTTTGGTTCTAAGAGGAAAATAAATTGTGCTTTATGTTTGACTTGAAATTTTATTCTCATGCTGGCCCAAGACTGAAGTTTGGCACCCAGAATTTATTAACAGCAAAATGTACTCTTAAAAATCTGCGAGCCTGAAGATGAGCATGTGACAAGCATGCAAAGACTAAAGCTCTCTCAAAGTCCCTCTGGCGCCCAAGTCTGATTCTGTGACTTGGGTCCAGAAGAACCTTTTTCACTTACTTTACATTTGTTTCACCTTCCTAACCTGCTCCCTTTCCTCACGTGTCCCTCCTGACTTTGTCCTCTTTCTAATTTCTCTTGCCCTCCCTCATTCTTTCCTCCTTAAGCTGTTTCCCTGTGTCCTGTTGCCACTCCCACCCTTCCCCTTTTCCCAGTCCATTCATTAGTCTGTTGTCTTCTGCTTTTCGTCTTTCCTACTTCCACTTCTCACCCAGGACACAGGGAGATTTAGCAAAGGGGAGGGCACAGTGTGGGCAGAGAGCTGGGGAGGAGAGTTTAAATGAAAAAGCAACCTTTAGACTGTAGGTGCATAATTAGGGGCAAGGTGGCCAGAGCTATCTGGTGCT
Organism: Eulemur rufifrons; assembly: GCF_041146395.1. Classification (NCBI taxonomy): domain Eukaryota; kingdom Metazoa; phylum Chordata; class Mammalia; order Primates; family Lemuridae; genus Eulemur; species Eulemur rufifrons. The sequence goes on from NC_090998.1 coordinate 49,526,706, forward strand.
GGGGATTCAGGTGGAGAAGGACAGTATTTCTCCAGCAGTGCACGAAGAGCTATTTATGCATCTTATCATGTTTAAAAATGAAACTCTTCCAGATAAGAGCAGCTATGTAAAGGAGTGGGCATGGCGGAAGCAATAATACTAATATCGTATCTGAGACCTTATAAAGAGCTTTATGAAGAAGTAGAGGCATAAGATTAGAAAATGCTAGCATTTTCACCATGGTATTTCTGCAATGCTGCTTTGTTGTAAAGATTTAATGATACCATATGTTTTTAAAGAAGTGTACCTTTTCAAAGTAAATTGCAAGTGTCACAAAATAAATAGAAGGTAGAAGATAGGTGTTTAAAATAATTTATAATTTTAAGCCACTTTCATTCAAAATTTAAATCTAATTATATTGAAATAAAAGGCAACTTTGATTGCATTATGGTATTCACAGATCCTTCCATTCCATACCCTTGGTATTCTACTGAATATAGCTGAGGCTGCCCCCCTCTTATCAAAATTAGCATAAAACAGTGTTAAAAATCTGTTTTCCAAGATGTGGCAGGAAATGTCATTTCCTGATAATTTCATTAGTTAGAACATAGTTCTACAGCTATCTTTTCTAAATGTGCATAATTTGCATTTGTTTTTAACTTGTTAAATAAATTGAAGCATTCCCTGTAATAAGGGAATGAAGAGCTGAGTCAAGATAGCATCCCTAGGCCAGGCGTGGTGGCTCACGCCCGTAGTCCTAGCACTCTGAGGGGCTGAGGCAGGAGGATCACTTGAGCTCAGGAGTCTGAGACCAGCTTGAGCAAGAGCAAGACCCTGTCTCTACTAAAAATAGAAAAAATTAGCCGGGCATAGTGGCGCATGCCTGTAGTCCCAGCTACTAGGGAGGCTGAGGCAGGTGGATCGCTTGAGCCCAGGAGTTTGATGTTGCTGTGAGCTAGGCTGATGCCACGGCACTCTAGCCTGGGCAACAGAGCAAAACTCTGTTTCAAAGGAAAAAAAAAAAAAAAAAGATAGCATTTCTTATCATTTTAGAATATTTACTTTAAAAATCCCCTAATAATTGGCTCAGCCTCTGCCTACCTAACCGTCCTACAATACAGAACTGCCATCCTTGTAACACCCTGCGCTTCCTGGACACTCTCAGCCCTGGGCCTTTGCACAAGCTACTCTTTTTGCCCATAATACGCTTCTGGAGCCCATCCCCAACTTGGCAAATTCCTGCTTCACTGCTAGCTCCAGTGTCACCTCTAAGCCTTCCCTGATTTACCTGGGCAGAATTTGTTGTTTCTTCCTATGTGTTATCATAGTACTTTCTTCATACTTCCATGATAGGGCTTATTACATTGCATTGTAAATGATGATAATTATAAAAATAGTTGCATATTTTCATGTCTATAGACCAGGTGCTAACCTGGGAGGCCCCAAGGGTGAGACACAATGGGTTTATCTTTGTATCTTCAGAACCCACCACCTGGAAGATACTCAGTAATGTTTGTCAGATGAGTAACATAAGCATTTTTATATTTACTTGTTCCTTGTTGAGTAGACATTGTTGAATTCGATTTTTTTTCAGCTTATAGGGGTAAAGGCTGGATGCTTGTACAGGACTAGAAGTACGCTTTCATTATAGAGCTCATATCTGAGGATAAAATAGAAGACTGTTACTTTTGGCTGGGCGTGGTGGCTCACAGCCTCCTAGCATTCTGGGAGGCTGAGGTGAGAGGCTGAGGCTTGAGCTCAGGAGTTCGAGACCAACCTGAACAAGAGCGAGACCCCGTCTCTACTAAAAATATAAAAATTAGCCAGGCATTGTGGTGTGCACCTGTAGACCCAGTTACTCAGGAGGCTGAGGCAAGAGGATCGCCTGAGCCCAGGAGTTTGAGGTTGCTGTGACATAGGCTGACGCCACGGCACTCTACTCAGGGCAACAACAGAGGGAGACTCTGTCTCAAAAAAAAAAAAAAAGACTTATTTTTAACACACAGGTTGTTTATTACATTGGACATTTTCTTTGGTACTTTGAAGAGATAAAATAATGAAGAAAAGTAATATTTCTGACATTCTAAAGCTGGATGATGTTCAGTATTTGCTAAGGCCTAAAAAAATCTTAAAAGGGGTGTATGTGTGTGGTTTTTGTTTTTTTTTTAAGCTGAGAAAAAAAAAATTGCCATCTCTTTAAGGATTTTAGAGCCTAAAGCTTGAAAGGAATTTATTTTATGATCCAGAATTGTGGCTTTTAGCTATAAAATTGATGAAGAAGAGTGGGTAACTAGACTACTCTGGTTCCTAAGCCAGGTAGATCACATGGAGCCAGAGGTGATTGGAGCTCTCGGTTATTGAAATGTAGTTAAAATAGAAATAAGAAATAAAGTTGCCAATAGAACTCCAAAGTCTCTAATAGAGATCTAAAGAAAGTTAAATAAAATGTTTAGTGTTTCCTTTGTCAATTTCCTAGATTAAAATATTCTCTTATGATAGAAGTAGACATGTTAAGATATATCTTTATTTAAAATATTGTGATAGTCCATGGATTTAACTGGAGTTCTTTTTCACTGCTGACCAAGTAAGATATTGTTTATGGGAAAAACCTTATAGGGCTGGGGCCAGGAAGACCATATAGACCAAAGAATAAAGTAGAGGTCGTAATGGGGTGGTGGATTGTAGGGAGAGGGAGAAGGAAAACCATTTTATGAATTAGCACAATTTGGTGTCTAAGTCCAGAATTACATAACTAAGCATTTTGATAACTTATTAACTTTACCAAAACAGACATACACCAGAGATAGTTACTGAATACCTACTATGTGCTATGTGGAAATTTAGAAACATACTATTTGTATTCAAGGATTTATAATACATATAGTTAAAAACATCATGGTAATTTAGAACATAATAGCAATAGCACAATAATGATTTTAAAACAAAAGCAATACATAATTTCCTAGAAAGCCATGACATTCAGCAAATACTAGGAAATTTGCTTTAGGCATTTAGCTGGTTTTTAAAACAATATTTGAGTTTTAGGGGGTCTTTGGCTTTCTTACTTTAAATGATAGAAATGATGCTAGACATTTGGCACTTAAACTCTTATGTGATGCATGAATTCTTATTTAATAAATAGTTACACATTCTAACGTTTTTTGGGGTGGGTACAGAGTCTCGATCTGTTTGCCCAGGCTAAGTGCCGTGGCGTCAGCCTAGCTCATAGCAACCTCAAACTCCTGGGCTCAAGCAATCCTCCTGCCTCAGCCTCCCGAGTAGCTGGGACTACAGGCTTGCGCCACCATGCCCAGCTAATTTCTATATATATATTTTTTAGCTGTCTATGTAATTTTTTTCTATTTTTAGTAGAGACGGGGTCTTGCTCTCGCTTAGGCTGGTCTCAAACTCCTGAGCTCAAACAATCCGCCTGCCTTGGCCTCCCAGAGTGCCAGGATTATAGGCGTGAGCCACCTCGCCCAGCCTCTAATATATTCTAAATGTCCTAATAAGCTATCTAGAAGTCCAGGCCTGGGTCACTTCAGCTTGCTATGTGTAATTACACACTGTGTAATTGTTGAACATTATAATTTTGTATCATGGACTTTGGAATCAGACAAACCAGAATGGAAATCCAAGTTCTGGTACTTATTAATTGTCTGACTTTGAACAAAATAGCTCTCTTTGCTTTAATTTCTTCATCTCTGTAGTAGAGATACCACATAATAGGATTGCTGAAAGAAGTAAATGAGATAAGCTATCTCAAGTACTTAACACAGAGCCTGGAACATAGTAGGAACTCAGTAAATTCTCTTATTCGATGTAAATGGTAAATTGCTTAGGAGTCTAAACTGTTTTCTAGTAGACACTTTAAAATTATAATTACTGCAATAAGAGAAATAGCTTTAATTTGAAAATGCCTCAAATTGCAATTAGCTCAGTACAAAACATTTAAACTAGTTTAAAAGTTTTCCATTCTTAAACTTAATCAGGGGAAAACCTGTGTAAGCTCTGATGTTTACTCCATGAGACTTCATGTTGAATTATATCAGGAAAGAATGTCAGTGTTTATCGAATGCCTTGAATCTTTGTCAGTAACACAGTCATTCCAAAATGTAAATCTTTGTACTCTCTACAAATCAGTGATTTCCACACACTATCTTTTTCTGGTAATAAAAATCAATCTGCTAATAAGATCTGAAATGTCTTTGCTTAATTATGGGGAAGTTAATGAAACCCTGCCTCTTGTGCATTCTAAATAAAAGTACTATAGTGGATCATTCAGATCTGCACTTTCTTAAACTGCCCTTTCCCAACAATGTAGTTAAACTGCAATTATTGATCACCCTGATTTATTGCCTTTTATCCTGGCTAGCTTTCATATGAAAAAAAGAAAGTGCAATTTGCTTTCTATACTTTATTTGAAAATATTATCTAGGCCAAAATATAATATTCAGCTTTCAAAAGCTATGAAAAACTGGCACTTTTGTAGTAAGCTTTTATTCTAATATAATACTAAGATTAACATCATTTCAAATGAAGGTATTATAAAAATGACTGCAGCCTCTCTTTGTGTCAGAAATTTTGTGAAATTGACTACTTTCACGTCAGAATAATGAGGATTAACGGTACTGGGAGACAGCTTCTTGCCTTATTTTAATCCAAAAGAAGATTTTATCATAACTCCACTCCTCCCAAATGTTCTAGTCATCTCTAGAGTTCTAGGATGAGACTGTGGTTTTCAGCTTGGAGTGGAAGTAACTGGATTTCATATGTGTCTGTTGTGCTATTTGGTTTGCTTTAATTTCTGGCGATACTGTAATTCCAACATAGAAAAAGACCTTAGGGAGTTCTATTTTCCTTGAGGCAGTGACCTGAAAGGTTACATTTGGATTAGCCACCCTAAACTTCCTAGAAACTAACTTTTCTGGGCCAAAGTATCAAGAATATCATTTTGAGTTTATTTAAGAAACTACATTTCCATTGCCCAAATTTGCACAGCCTTCCAAATCCTACATATCCTTTAAAGGCAGTGCAGGGCCAGCACCCTCTGAGGCCATCCTGATGGTGGCCCCAGCTGGCCAGGGATCCTTCCTTCTCCCAAAGTCCTTCAGCCTGTGTAGTCTGTACCATCAAATCTAGAACTTGTATTTTTCTTTTTTCATTGCACATTTAATGATAATTGGCCCATACAGTGCTTTACAAGGTGAAAAAGTGTTTTCCTGTCTCATCTCATTGAAATCTTTTCCTAGCTTTGGGAGGGGAATATAACAGTTATTTTTAGTGACCCTTTTGCAGTTAAGGAAACATGAGTTCCATAGAGACGGTTTCTTCTCCAGTGTCACACCTGCTCTAACTATCACCAGTGTCTGGAGACTATTCTATACTGCATTTGCCTTGTGCATAAGTCTTGTGTTCTGATCAAGCCTGCTAACTCTTCAAAGACATATTCTGATGGGAACTCCACATTCCAGATTCCACGTATGAGAAGTTTAGTTGCTAATTCACTCATATACTCGGGGAGCGTTGTCTAATAAATGAGCTACATTGGTCATTTTAGATTTTTTAGTAGTTAAATCAAAAAAGTAAAAAGAAATGGACGAATAGGTAAAATTGCTTAATAATAGCTTTTATATGATACAATATATCCAAAATTTTATAATTTCAACATTAATTAATATAAAAATTATTGAGACATCTTACGTTCTTCTTTTTCCTCATACTAAGATTTTGGAGTCCAGTGTGTGTTTTGCACTCCAGCCCCCCTCTATTCCGAACAGCCACATTTCAAGTGCCCAGTGTGGCTAGTGGGTACTTACGGGGCAGTACAGCACTCAAGATTTCACAATGTGCTTTAAAATCAGCTTCTACTCTCCGATAACAGAGTAAATGGAAGTAATCATTAGTTCCACACCAGAAGTACAGAACTGAGTGATGCATAAATAATTAAAATAGTAAGAGGTTTAGGGGGAAATATGGATGCCATTCATTCTTGGGAATTTTTTTTAATTTATTAGTTTATTTTGCCTGGTAATTTATCATAAATATAAGGAATCATACAACTCTTTTTCATGAGGTGTAGGATGCTTAGCATTTCACTTATTCATTTGTGTTATCTTCTGAAATGCAAATCTGATTATAAATCTCCTTGTTGAGAATTGTTCAATGTCTCCCCACTAGTGTTTCCCTAAGTAGCCTAGTGAAAAGATTCACGTGGGAACTTGAAAAGAATCCTCCTATCCAGGTTCCTCTAGACCAACACAATCAAATATCCATCCTGGACACAGATTTTTTTAGTAAGCACCCCAGGTGGTATTTATCATCATCCAGTTTGGGAAATTGACCTATGAAATAAAATCTTACTCCTTAGCATGATGCCAAATGGGGTCCTTTCTGACCCAGCCCATGACCAGACACCCAATCCATCCAGAGTTAGATTTCAGCAACAGAGAAGCACTTGTTAGAACTCTCCTTCTTCTCTCCCACCTCCTTCAGGCTAGAATATTCTTCTCTCTTATGTCTGGCAGCAAACTTCTGATAAGTCAATCTCAGGGTCACTTCCTCAGGGCTTGCCTCTTTGCCTAGCCATGAATACTCTCTCCACACTTTCATTGCTTCTTAATATTCTTACATCAAGGCTCTGAAGGTCGCTAGCTCTCATTATCTATGTTGCCTGTGCCTCCTTACTGAGGATGGGGTTTATGACTTCAGTCTGTTATTTATAGCCACTAGTAAGGAGTCTGGCACAAGGAAATATTCAATAAATATTTTTCTAATGAAAGCCTGCTGGTACTAGTAATAATAACATGTCCATCTGTTTCGTAGTGGTTTACAGATTGCAGCGTGGTTTTCACTTTCATCATCTCATTTAATTCTCAGCACAACCTTGTGAGGTGGGAATTATTATTTTATAAGATGAAACTGAGAAGTTGAGGGACTTGTTCCATGTCTCATGACTTGTAAGAGGTGACACTGTAACTCCAACCTGGGTCCATCCTGATACCACCTAATTTCTGTGCAGAGTATTAAGAGAAACATATATCTTGAGTTCAGATTTCCAGCGAAGTGGAGAAATGGCCTTTGCTTTTTCAGCCCACTTCTTAAAAAAAAAAAAAAAAAAAGCAATCAAAGCCTGCTTTTATGGATTTTTTTTTTCTGCTCCAAAATTTTAGCCTAGAAAGCATAATTCACAAAATTTCCACCTGGTGTTTAGTTAATCAACAGTCACCAGGTTGTATAAATATTCACATGAGCAGTGAGCAGTGTATGAATAATCAGTGGGACCAGTTAGAGTTTCATTGGGTTGTTATTCTCTTAAAGGCATTTCAGTGGCTCTTCCCTGTCATTTGGGAAAATTCCTTATATCCTTTGGATAGAGATACTAGTAGACTCCCTTGATATTGTAAGGAAAATCTGAGCAAATGAGAGTATGAATTAACTGAGGTGGTTTGTGATACTTTAGAAATATCATGATGTTATTTTTTGTTAGATAATCATGAGTCTATCAATTTTATGTCCTAAAAATTAGAGAAACAGCCCAGTCTGGATCAATCTTTCCATGAAATATGTATCAGTCTGTGGTCTCACACAAATTTATTTTAAGAGTTAGGACTTCCCTTTATCAGAGCAATAGCAAGAAACTCCTTCATTTCCTCTGTTTCTAGGCAATTCCATTTTATCTGGTAAGTATTAGCAGATTTTTATAGCTTAGAGGAACTATTTCAATTTTTTTTTAACAAATTAATTGCAGTAGTTTGAAAGCACACTCTTCTTGTGTATCATTCTTGTTGGATTACTGATGTTGTTTCATTCTATGGTGATTCTCTGATAGAACAGAAATGAAATAATAGTCATTTTAAAAACCCAATAAATCTTAGCCCCCATTAAAACAGCCATTATGATTATTTAGTAGGTCCTGGTCTAAATTTAAATCATGACTGCTTAGAGCCTCCTCCTCAAAGGTCACATTTTTTCTGCCTAAAAGAGGTTGTGCTGTTTTATGCAATTATGTAGTAATAAGCCTTTCCTAATATTCTATTAGGTGAATCCCTTCTATACCATTAGAAATTGTAACAATTAATATACAGATGATCCTAGCCAGTAAGTTAATTTACCGGCTGGAGTATAGATAAATTCAGGACAAAGTGAAAATACTGAAGTAAGAATCATTTTGTGCAGACATCATTTTATTTAAAAACATTTTTTTCCCTCATCAAAATGCCTTTATCTAGGATAGGCATCATGTGTTCCTTTGTTCTCATGAAATATATATTTGTTTTATTTCAGCTTATTATGGGGGTACAAAAGTTCAGGTTATATATATTGCCCATGCTCCCCCATCCCCCTGAGTCTGAGCTTCAAGCGTGTCCATTCCCCAGACAGTGCACATCGCACTCATCATGTAGGTATACACCAATCCCCTCCCCCACCCCTATCCCCCCGATTCAGAACTCTCATGAAATATTTTTGAAGTGTTCATCCATATGTTGTCTAGTTTGACAAAAAGTACATTAGGTATGGAAATGTGAGTTCCTTCTTGTTACTGTTATCATCATTGTCAGAAATGGAATAACAACCTAAATTTCATGGAATTGTGATACAGCTATCTTTTAAAATATATAACAGCTGTTTTGAGAGATAATTCACATATCCTATAGTCCACTATTGAAAGTGTGAGATTCAATAGTTTTTTGTTTATTCAGAGTCTTGAAACTACTACCATAATCAATTTTAGATCATTGTCACACCCCCAAAAGAAACCCTGCATCCATTAGCAACCACTTCCCATTTCTCCCCAAACCCCTGAACCTTAGGCAACTACTAAGCCACTTCCCACCTCTGTGGATTAGTCTACTCTGAAGCTTTTACACAAATGGAATCATAGACTCTGTGCTCTTTTGTGAGTGGTTTCATTCACTAAGCTTATGTTTTCAAGGCTCATCCGTGCTGTAAATCAGTTCATCATTCCTTTTTATAACTCAACAATATTCCATTGTATGGCTATACCACATTTCATCTCTTCATTAGTTGATAGACATTTGGGCTGTCCCACTTTCTAGCTATTACGAATAATGCTGCTATAAACATTCATGTACACACTTTTATGTGGAAACATATTTTCATTTCTCTTGGCCATATATACCTAGGAGTGAAATTGCTGAGTCACATGGTAGCCTTATGTTAATCTTTTGAGGAGCTGCCAGACCGTATTCCAAAGTGACTTCACCATTTTATTTTCCTACCAGCAGTGTATGAGGGTTCCAGTTTCTCTCCATGCTCCCCAACACCTGCTTTTATCTGTCTTTTTGATTATAGTCATCCTGATGAGCCTGAAGTGGCATCTCATTGTGCTTTTGATTTACATCTCCCTGATAGCTAATGATATCAAGCAACTTTTCATATGCTGTTGGCCATTTGTATATCTTGGGAGAAATATCTGTTGATATCCTTTGCCCATTTTTAAAATTGAGTTTTTGTTTTTATTATTGGGTTTTTTAACAGGCTTAATTCGCTTATTTTTCTTGTATAAAAATGCTATATTGTAGCCATAGCTGGAGCCTGGGCCCTGTGCACAGAGACTCTGGTGTGAGTCTTGACAAGATGGGTGAGTAAATTGCTGGTAGGGAGACTTGGTGAATACTGTCTCTTACCAGGGTCAAGAGTCATATAGCTATGCGTCTTGGAGATGGCATCAAAAGTGGCCTTGGCAGCCAGGCACATTGACTTATGCCTATAATCCTAGGACTCACAGAGGCCGAGGCGGGAGGATCTCTTGAGGTCTGGAGTCCCGAGACCAGCCTCAGCAAGAGCGAGACCCTGTCTCTACTAAAAATAGAAAGAAATTAGGTGGGCAACTAAAATAAAAAAAAATTAGCTGGGCATGGTGGTGCACATCTGTAGTTCCAGCTACTCGAGAGGTTGAGGCAGGAGGATCGCTTAAGCTCAGGAGTTTGAGGTTGCTGTGAGCTAGGCTGACGCCACGGCACTCTAGCTGGGACAAGAGAGTGAGTCTCTGTCTCCAAAAGAAAAGGCGGCGGGGGGTGGGGGGGCCTTGGCGAAGTCGCCCAGGGTGACAGTGCAGCCCCTGGCTGAGGTGTAGTGAGGTGTAGCAGTCATTGATACCAGCCAGCAGCAGCAGCTTCTTGGGCACAGGGGCTGAGATGATGCCTGTTCCTCTAGGGGCAGGAATAAGACCAACCAGCACAGAGCCGCAGCGGCCTGTCACCTTGCAAGGACCGGTGTGAGGCTTGCCAATCTTGTTCCCCCAGGAGCCTCTCCACACGGGGGCAATGGAATGCTGGGCCAGGATGACTGCCCCTTGGATGGCAGTGGCTACCTCTTTGGAGCACTTAACACCCAGACCGACGTAGCCATTGTAGTCCCCGATGGCAACAAACACCTTGAACCTGGTCCAATGGCCAGTGCAGGTCTGCTTTTGCACAGGCATGATCTTCAAAACTTCATCCTTGAGAGATGCCCCCAGGAAAAAAATCAATGATCTCAGACTCATTGATGGGCAAGAAGAGATAGATCTCTGGAGATTTGATCTTAAAGTCCTTGACTAGGCAGCCCAGCACAGTGATGGGCATCCACTCCTTGTCCTCGTCCTTGCCTCTGTGAGCTCCGCTGCCCCTGCCCCAGCCATGGCTGCAGCCCTGGCCCCTAATGCCGCAGCCTCTCATTCCAGGGCCCCTGGGGGCTCCATCCCCTTCCACTGCAGTGGCATCATCCGCTATTTGGTGTTTTCTTGGAGAAGAAGTATTATTGAGTTTTAAGAGTTCTTTGTATGTTCTCTATACAAGTTCCTTATCAGATATGTGATTTGCAAATATTTTCTCCCATCCTGTGTGTTGTCTTTTCACTTTCTTGGTGACTACATTTGTGTATCTTGTAACCTTATCCTTCAAGGCATTGGACTCTCCTAGTCTGATTCAGTTCCAGCTCTTCTTTCCATAGCTTCCTGTTGCATTCCTGTTATTAGAGCACTGAACATGGCGTGTTGATGTGATCAGTCTAGGATTTATCTTCCTTACCAGACGGAGCTGTGGCTACAAATCCTTGAATCACCAATGCCTAGGACCCTGCCTAACACAAAATGGGAGCTCAATAATTGCTTGTTCAACTAAACTGAAATGACCCTTGAGTCTGAAAAAAAATGATCCCGGTCAATACTAATCTAAGAAAGCTAATAAAAGGGGCCTTAATAGACTGTCAAAGAATCTGGGAGTGGGAGGGAAATTGCAATCTCTTGTACAGAAATAAGGCTCACAATTTTTCTAGAAAGCACTTCTTAAAGTTTTGCTTTTGCCAATGCCAGCCCTAATGATTCTGTAGTACGTACGCGTGATGACAGCGCTTCTCTGAGCTGCAGCCATCTGTGGTCTTATCGCCGGATTCATACAGTGTGGGGCTCAGTGCTCTGCAGGCTTCTTTGATCTGTTCTGAGCAGCAGACCAAAATTTATGTCATCAAGCATTTATTTTACTCATTTATTTGTTTATTAAAAATTCCTTTAAATTCTTTGGTGCCGTGTAAGTTTAGTGAAATCTTATTATTAAATACCAATAAGATAGCCATGTCATTTGTGCAGGGAGGTGACCCACTGTATCGTGCTGCCTTATAGTGCTGGTGTCATATAAGGAATCCAAAGGTTTTCTCTTCCTCACAAGATATTTCTTATAGTGGTACTTTTCTACCGATTTTCTTTAATGATCCTTTCCTCATTTGCCCTAAACTTTTCTAAACTGAAGCAGTAAATGGCTTCTCCTCCATTTTTTGGAGCATATCTTCTCACAAGGACATTCTAGATGCTGCCTCTGTCCATTTTGACTATTGTTGAAAATGCTGCAGGTGTCCTATTTTGATTGGAAAATTACAGATACTCTCTGTAAAAGGAGGATGAGGATTTAATTGTCTAAATACAGTCCTTCTCAGAACTCCCTTGTTCTTGATTTTAAATCCTGACGGACACAAGTAAGAGGCTATTTTAAAATGAGATCCAAGAAGGAAGCCCATATAATTTTTGTGTGCCTGTGATGAGATTTGTACTCTCAGCCACTTTTATTTTTTATTTGGCACTAAGGCAGCTTAAAAAAAAAAAAAAAAAAGCAGAGAAAAAACTAGTTGACAGCCTAAGATGATTGATTTATTTTCTCTTAGCACAGCAAGATGTGCTAAAATTACTTCATCTTAAAAGACTTACTGGGATTCCTGAATGAAAAATACCCCCACCCTTGATATTTTTTCCTTTATGAAACAAAAATAGCTCTATTTTTGGGCGAGAGAGTTTGGCAGACATGCTGATCATAATACGGTATTGGAAAACACTTACTTTGATTGACTAAAAACCAGATGCTGTTCATGGTAGTTAAAAGCCTATAATAATGTGTTCACTCTGGTGTTCACCGCACTTCTGTGAGATTAATAATAAGATCCTCCAATCTAGAGGTGGAGAAACCAGGAGAGGACACTGGAGAAGCGCTTCCCTCCCTTCCCCCAGGGCTCCCCAGAAACTGCATTGCCTGGAGCATGACCTTATGGAGGATGGAGATCTTGTTTCATTAGCTATTGTGTCTTCTTTGCCAGGATATAGGCCTAGCACAGTATAGGCGCTCAAACAAATATTTGGTGGGTAGAAGGAGAATGGGAAGTATTTGATTAGTCAGACTGACAGGTCAGGGTTGGAGGTCTCCAAGGGTACCATTTACTAGCTGAAGTCCTTAGATAAAGTATTTTATCTCCTTAAACTTCAATTTATTCTTTGTAAAATGGGGGATAATACCATCACCTACTTCTTTAGGTACAGAAGAATAAACATTGGATTATTATTGCCTATTATTAAATTGAGAAACTTCCTGACTTCCCATTCAAAAGTTGACTGCCCTGATATTAATGAACTTGGTTAAATAAACCTGGTCAAGTTTATGCATATATATCACCAGCGAAGTCCTTCTCTATTGAGGAGGAATAATAGGAAGAAATTGAAGAGGCATTATTTGGACTTTGATTTCTACAATCTCTATTGAATTAGATTTGACCCTCGCTTTTAGGAAATTATGCACCGACACTGGGGAAGATGAAATACAGAAGTTTTCCGGCCTGATATTCTTGTCTTTGGAGGTTGGCCCTAGTTCTTAGAACAAAAACAAGTCATTAGTTATTAGTTACTGTATCTCATTTTCCAAAACACACATGTTTCTTTGTTACAGTCATTTACGGATATTTTTGCATGCCACATTTTTTGCTTTGGTGCTCTTGGTAAAACACTAAATCACTAAACTTCGTGTTCCTAATGTATTTAAATTATCAAAGGATTCTTTCAGGATTACATGCGCTGATAAGGGTGTTAAGTTTGAACAATGTGTAAAAAGTGAAGGCCAAGTGAAGAGGCCTTAACGTTGTGAACAGAATAATAAAGTAGACTCTGAGGATTGCCCTGTGACGAATGGATTATTGGATATAGAAAGAAGTTATTTCTAGACATGACATCCCCATAAGCCCTGAAGCTATGTGTTTTACAAACTAGAAATTTATGCACTAAATAAAAATTACCAGATGTCAGTCTCTGCATGTGCCAACTGGCAAATGTGTAGTGGGTCAGAGTCTGGAAGAAATGATACCCATTTCTTTGCTATTCAGACTCAGAGGGATAGTTGAGGTAAAATGCTGTTGAAAAAAATTACAGTGTTCTCAGCTAAAGTTGTCACATGTTATGAATTGTTATCTGAAAGGCTTTAATTTTTTTCTCTTCATGACTGCATGCGTGTTTGTGGCATTACAAATGTAACCCACATTTCTGTTCTAATTTATTACATTCTTTCCTGAGGCTTGTCTTGTTCTTTTAAAGGGTGAGCAGATATCTTATTTAAAGAACCAACCTGTATACTATATTCTATTAATAATAAAGGTCCAATACAGAGCCAAATAGGTAATAGGATTCCTGACTTCTATCTTGCACATACCAGTAAAACTCAGTCCTTTTCATGAAATCATCAAATGAGTTCTCTTCTCTTCCTAGAAATTCGAGCTCAACTGGTAGAACAACAAAAATGCCTGGAGCAGCAAACGGAGATGCGAGTTCAGCTTCTCCAGGACCTGCAAGATTTCTTCCGGAAAAAAGCCGAAATTGAGACGGAATATTCTCGGAACCTAGAGAAGTTAGCGGAAAGGTTCATGGCCAAAACGAGAAGCACTAAGGATCATCAACAGTACAAGTAAGAGAGACTTGACTCAAATTCATCTTTCCAAAGTGATATCCTTCCTCTTGCCACCCTTATTCATTGTAGATTTTTCCATTTTTGTCTGAGAAGTGATTGGTGGGCATATTCCCATAGATAAAAGCAACTCCCTACATTTATAATTTATGCTCATCAATTTGTCATTTTGAACCAATAGTATTCTTTTGACATTTTTCTCATTCTCATACACATATATATATATGTATATATACACACACACACATAAACTCATATGGGTAACTTTATATATAAGAAGAGAAGGTGTGTGTTTGTAAAATTCTTGATTACAGAAAATGGGAAGTTGATATCTGCCCAGATAGGGCAGATTTAAAATAGCTACTTCTTCAAGCAAAGGCCTCAGGATTTCAGTAGTGATTTTATGTGAAAATAAGCAATAAGCGTTTCTTGGGTTAAGTGTCCACCCCACCCCCATCATGTTTGGCCATTGCAATTGAGACTGATTTAAAACAAGGATATTTAGTAAAATGCTTATGAGTGAGCATAATTAAACCTTACATTAATTGTAATTTATTTGTTTAAAAAATACTTACAGACCATTCTTATAATGAAATTTACTTTATAATTTAAATCCTAGAGACAGTGAGAGACAAGTAAGCAGACAACTTTCGTGGGGCGTGTAAGTGCTCCAATAGGGGTAAGCGCAGGACAGACTGGCCCGAAATCTGTTCTGTAGTAGAGGTGGGAGGGGAAGGTCAAGGGAAGATCTTAGAAGAGGTGATATCTAAGCAAAGACCTGAAGGACTAGTTGGCCAGTAAAGGGGAGCAGAGGGGATATTCCAGGTGAGGGGAACATCATGGGTAAGGAGCCAGCAGGGAAGGGGTGTAGGGTAGGTTTGCGGACCGGAAGTCGTTCAGGGAGACCGGAAGTCGTCCAGGGAGAGCGAGTAGTGAGGTGGTGAGCAGAATGGCTACAGATGTAAATTGGAGCAGGTCTTGGAGGCCTGTGGATCTTCCTGGGCAGTTTGGACTTTATCCTGAAGGCATGAGAAGCCTTTAGAGAGTTTTAGGTAGAAGAATGGCCTGCTGACACCTGCATTTTAAAATGACAACAAAGACTGGCTGGGCGCCCTGGCTCATGCCTATAAAACCAGCACATTGGGAGGCTGAGGTGGGAGGATCACTTGAGGCCAGGAATTCAAGACCAGCCTGTCAACATAGTGAGACCCTGTCTCTTAAAAAAAGATGATGACAAAGACCATAGATAGGATTGTGGACTAGAGGAAGACGGAGTAGAGGAGAGAGACCGCATGCGGGCTCTCGCATTTATGGCGTGAACTAGCAACACTGCAAGTAGAGAGAAGTAGATCTGTTTGTGAGACAGTGAAAAGACAGCACAGACTTTCATTTTTGGAAATAACAAGCAGACCAGATAACCTGAAAAACACATCTGCCACAAAACTCCCAGAAATGCTGGTTAAATATATAATGGACACCATTTTAAATGTACAACTGAACTCACAGGAAAGTAAGGGAAATTTCCAGGGGCTAAAAAAGGAAGATGGAACTGAAAACCTAAGTGGCAGTTGCATCCACCCTTTAAACCCACATGAGAACAGAAGGTGAGGTCTGTGCAAGGTAAAGACTTGGAACTGAGGGCTTCACCACCACCGACACCATTGCATTGCATCCTGGGATCGAAACAGCTGCTACCTCAGTGAAATGATAAAACAGAAAACTATTAGTATCTACCCACCTGCACAGGGCACAATAAGGAGACCTGTCTGCTCAGCCTGAGCTCCACATTGGAAGGGGCTGTCGAGAAGCATGTCTTTGCCTTGCTTCACCATTGGCTTTGCATTTTCATTTTACACCCCTCCATGACCTTGGATCCTACATAAAAAGTAGGGTGGGAACTCTCCCTGGGGTTCTTTTGCAGAAACAAATGCAAAACTATTCTGGATAAAGAATACCTTTCTCTCTCTCCCCCACCAACCCACCCCACTCTCAGATGCCTTTAACCTTTAGTATTGGTCCAGCATAGAAATAAATCTTAATGAAGATTCCCAGGGTGAACAAATGTCAAATGTACTTGACAGAGACAAGGGCTGGAAAGAGGGGACTGGAGCCAGTACTACACTTACATTTATAGTAACTGTTCCTTTTTAAAAGCAATTGCAAATAAGAAGACAGCCCGTTCATCCACTCCACAGATATTTTTAGTATCTTGTTCTGTGTTTTACACTTGGTAATTGGCTGTGAACTGAGAATATGAATCGGTCCATGAACCTTAGTCTGGCTCCTCAGTAGATGAAGCCACTTTGTGTCTCCTGGTTTGTTTAGTAGTTTTCTTCAAAAGGTGAGCAGTTTGAAATTTTCTTTTACTTAAGTTTATTATTCAATAGAATAAATAAGAAGTCTGTGGAAAGGATAAACCAGGATTTTGAAAAACACAAAGACATGCTTTTTTAAGGAGTCAGCCAGACCTGGATATATTAATAAATACTGGCTCCACTGTGTGGTTTTTGGTCAAGTCACTTAATCTCTCTGAGTCTTGGTTTCCTAACTTGTAAAATGAGGTTTTATGACCATTGAGTGAGAAACATGACAAAGTCCTTAATATGAGTGATGGCTGGCATGGAATATACACTCAATATTCCTCCTCCTCTTCACCAAACAAATGTTATATCTTCAGCACGATAATGTCACCAATCATTTAAGCTTGACTGTGGAGTCTAGCTCGTATTTAGTTTGGGGATCCTTATTGTGTAGAGCAATCCTTGGCCCAGAGTTGCTGCTGTACAGTGGAAAGACCAAGGCTTAGTTGAGCCTCCCCGGACTGAAAGACTGTTCGACACTAGCTTTGGTCTTTACCAAATCATTGCATCTTGCTAAGCTTCTCTTCTCTCATTGACAGAAAGGATACAAAGAATCTCTGCCTTAAATGGCAGGGGTAAGGATTAAGTAGAGTTAATGTCTGTAAAGTCTTTAGAGCAGCCCCTGGATAAAAATAGCTAACTTTGTATAGCACTTCCTATGTGCCCAAGGCATCATTGTAAGGATTTAAAAATATATATCAACTCAAATAATCCTCATAATAATCTTATGAGATAAGTACTATTGTTTTACCCATTCAACAAAGTAGCTGAGGCACAGAAAGGTGAAAATAATTTTCCCAAAGCCACATGGCTAATAAATGATAGTTCTGGGATATGAACCCAGACAGCATAGCTGCAGAGTCCACATTCTTGACCTGCATGCCCCCGTCTCACAGAAGGTGCTCAGTGACTGGTAGTTGCTATTATTATTATTGATGTTATTATTATTACTACTATTATGAAGGGAATAATGATAATATGTTTATTCAATGAATAAAATAACACATAATGCTTACTATGGGGCAGGGCAGGGAGGTTACAAAAAAGTGTGAAATGTTCTCAAAGAATGTGTGGGCTACTGCAGCATAAAAGATGTGCATAAAAGTTAATGTAAATAAGGTAACATTTACCTCTGCAGCTGCTGGTTGGAGAATGTCAGTAGAAAGGCTCCGATAACCTGCTGTAGAACCACTGCCCCTTGCCTGATGGCTTTGAGAAAAAACGGGGTTCCCGGGCAGAGGGTGTAATTCGTGGTGTGCCAGTGGGGAGGATAGAGGTTGCTCTGATGGGTGCAAGTGCCAAGACCCTAGATCAGGCATTTCTTCCCCTACGCCCATTCCTGCTTTCGTCCTCTACTTTCTTTGTCTTCTAGAGAGGGTTTTCACTTGATGCAGTAGTAAATCCTGAATCTGGGAGACTTAAAGGCAGGAAGACTTAATCATTTCTTTCCTAACTTAATTAATAATTAGGGTCATAAATGATCATGAATAATAGGAGGATAACACATATGCTTAAATGGCACTTGTGTCCTTGTGTTAGGATAAACATTCTATGCCATTTTGCCATTTTACAGTTAGTTTTTAAAGTAAAAAACAAAATTTTAAAAATTGCATTTTATTTTTTTTAAGTAGTAACGTCCCAGTTGCTCACTGTTTTTGTTTGTAGTTTTCCTTTAAGATTTTGTAAAAGTCTTCTTTCATGGTCCATATTCATTTTTAGCTTTGTTATCCAGAATAGAATAAGGAGCAGTTATGAATATGAAATAGTTTAATGGGTTTCAACAGGACATGTGACAAGTCATAAGCCAGCAAACTTCTTGGTTCTATTTATGAGCCTTGAGACAACACAATAAAGTTCTGATTCCCAGGAATACTTTTTGGGAGGCTGGAGGTTATGTATCAGAGGATTAATAAATAACCCTCAAATTTATGTTCCATGGAAAGCATAACTGGCCAAATTTCTTTTCCAGCAACAGACTGAACGTTCAAAGCAGACTTTGTGTGCTGTGGCTAACCACAGTCTGTCTGAGACAGTAGTCAATAGATTTTTATGTAAACATAAATTGCTTTCTTCAATGGGGTGTTTAAAGCTGCAGGCTGCCTAAGCACTCTGTGTGTAGGGTCCCATGGCCCTTGTCAGGAATGTGGGTTTTCACCAGTGTTCTTGCTCCAGATTTTTCCTTCCAAGCCTGGAGAATTGCTGGCCCTGTGCCATGCATAGGCAGGAAGGCTGATCGTCTGGCTGTCAAGTGTCCTGGTCTGAGCAATGCTCAGAGCAGAAAGAACAGTGACAATATCCATCTGTTGTGGCTCCTTCGTTTGCCGTGGTGACTTTGCTCAGCTGATTGGGACAGCTTTGAAATTGATGATAATTCTGTCTTCCTTCACTACTTAGGAAAGACCAGAACCTGTTGTCTCCAGTGAACTGCTGGTATTTGCTCCTGAACCAAGTGAGGAGAGAAAGCAAAGACCATGCCACCTTGAGTGACATCTATCTGAACAATGTGATTATGCGGTTCATGCAGATCAGTGAGGATTCCACCAGGATGTTTAAAAAGGTACACTCCATAAACTCCACTTCTCCGTGTGCTTTCTGGTAACTGCTTTGCCTATAACTGGGACTGAGAACAGTGTCTCAAAAAAACTAGGTGAATAAATATTTTAAAGACACAGAATAAAAAGTTAAACCTGAACAGGCATACTTACAGAGTGTAACTCAGTGAGTCTGTGAGCTGAACAATGTGAGCAAAGTTTTGAAATAGGATGTATCTGCGAGTTGCACCTCTGTCCTTAGGAAACAGACTGCCTGCACTTACGAAAAATCAGAGCAGAGGGGAAAAGCCTCGAATTCTGTGTTTCGAGCTCACACGTGATCAGACACTTGTGAAGAACGAGATTACCATATGTGCTGCTCTCTCAGAAAAATATTATTGCAATTTTTTTCTTGCTCTCACCAGACCGGCAGCAGAGGCTGTGAGAGAGAGACATGAAGCAAGTTCCACAGGGCCCAGAAAATGCAGTCTCTTGCACACCAGAGAGCTTCTTCCTTCCCAAGTCCATTAAAAAACAAGAGCTGGGATTTTAAGGCTTCTTATCATCATTGCTCGTCTCTGCCAACTCTCAGCAATTTTTTTTTTTGTTTGGACATTTTTGTTGAGAACAATAATAAAATTGGACCATTTCCTGTGCAGAGAATGCAGCTACTTGCCCAGCAAGACTGGCTTTTGTTTTTTATGCTTGTAGGATGAGGTCCCCCCCCCCATCCGCCCCCGCCCCCTCAGCTTTGTACTAGTACTTAGTGTCGGTTGCCTGTACCTATTCCTGTACCTCTATTTACTATGTAGTTATTAGTGTCAGAAAGTGGGGGAAGTGGGAGAAACACCCTGTAGATTACTAACATATTTATGTTTCAAAGGGGCCCCTTAAAACAAGGACATAGTGTTAAGCAGGCCAGCTGGAAAACTTCGTAGTCATGTTTGATGTATCCACATTACATTTGATTTCTGACCTAGAAATGGAATTTAGCAAGCCCTAAGTCATCTTGTGCTCTATTAAATAGAAATAAAAATTTGTTTTCAAAGAAAGGAGAGATTTTAACAATTGGAACTAAGGGGCATGTTAATTAAGAAGATAATACATAGAGAAATATCCTATGTGTCTTAAATAATAGAGCTTTAAAAAAATAGTTTAGACCGAGCTGTGAAAGTGAAATAACTTTCTGGTACATGAGCCCTTTCTGCAGAGACCTCATGTGGCTCAGGGGGGTTTTCTGAGCATCTCTTAGGAGCAGGAGACCATGTGATAGGTATTGGAAAAGCTATAAAGATGAACAGTCCTTGTGCTCAAGAAGGTCACAATTTATCCAAATTTGGATGGCACTGTACGATGCCCCTGGGACCAGCACCTCAACTGAGTTCATTTGTTTATCCATTCAACAAAACATCTTTAAAATGCCTGACTGGGGAAGCAGAGTTAAAAGGCATGTCTCTGCCTGCAAGGAGCTCATTACAATAATTAATAGTTACCATGCTAAAGGGATGCACAACCCACTGTGGGAGCTGGAAGGCTGGAGGTCTTAACTCTACCTAGGGGTCAGGAAAGTCTCCACAGAAAAGGGAACACTTGAAATGAGACTTGCAGGAGAAGGAGGCGTTCACCAAGCAGAGAAGGACAATGACCTATTCTAGGGCAAGTGAAAGCATGCCATGTTCAGGGGAAAGAAAGAGTTTGATGTGATTAGACCAGGAATTGTAGGGGAGAGAGTGATGGGATGTGAGGCTAGAAAGGATGGACAGATAAGAAGGGACTTTGTAGTCTTGCTAAGTTGTGTGGATGTATATTTGGTAAGTCAAAGGCAAGGACTTGTTAAAGTTGATAGAAATCTAGGGCTAAGAGTCAAGTAGATTTGGATTTGAATCCCAGCTCTTCCGCTTGCTTGTTTTTTGATCTTGGAAGATCGTTCAAAAGATCCAAGAGAGTGCTCTCCACTCTTGAGTGGACTGAGAAAGGCAAGATTGGGCAGAGGGAGAGGCTGAACCTGTGGGAGCTCTGGGGCTGGGATGGCCTTTGGACTGGTGTCATATCCAAGCAAGGAGGCCTTGCCTTTGTTTTGCAGTCAATAGATTTGGGCTGCTCTTGGGGAGGGATTAAGTAATCTTGGAGTGCGGCAGCTCCCTTTGGTGGAGGGTAATTCCTAAGGGTAATTCCCAGAGAGGGATCAGCTGTGAGTTGCAGCAGTCAGCAGCCAATATTCCCAGTAGTTGGGGGAATGAGTTCCTGGCTCTTGAAGAGAGGTCTGGGAAATGCACAGTAAACACACACACACACAGAGAGAGAGAGAGAGAGAGAGAGAGAGAGAATGTCTGCTTGTTTGCCACCTAGGAGTTTTCTTATTCAGATTTTCTGGGACTCAAAGAAGTACAGTCCTTGGAAACTGCTTATTTACAGTGGATTCCTGGCTACTTTGGCATCGAGCAGGGTGAATGCTCCACACTCCATGCCTTGTGAACAACCTTCTCCCTTCTGACCATTGCTGGCCAGCTGGAAGGGTAATAGTGATTACAGTTACAGGTATCAAAATCCACCTACCTCAACTGAATACAGTGACTACACACCTCACCTTTCCCTCTGTGTTATTGCTGAAAGAAGAAAGAGCAAGAGAGACCAAGGGCTTACTGTGCAGCCAGATCAACCCACTAGGACACATTTGTCATCGAAAGAATAGGAAGCCAGAACCTGTATCTAATCAAGTCCAAAGAATTTCAGGTCCCCTTAGATTAGAAAGCAAGGCTAGTCTTTTCTGTCTTTTTTTTTTTTTTTTTTCCCATCATCGACCTTCCTTTTTTCCAGCTCGTCTTTCATTGTTATGGTTCTCAGTTAGAAGCCTACTTTCTGTCAAAATGGAAAGAAATCATCAGAGTTGGTCCGAGGCAGCCTTTAGAACTGCTGTGGAGTCCTTAGTGAGCTAATGCTTATCTCTCTTGGGAGAAGATTTTGAGACCTCCTCATTTTTCAAACCTATCCCATGTCTGTGCTGAGATCCAGATAGGTGCTGTGTGCTTGATACTGTAGTTTGGACTGTATCTTACTCAATTTAGTCAATGGCAGAAAATCCTTTTCCCCTAACTGTTAGGTCAAATAAGGAGTTTGGAGCAGGTAAATCCAGGAATGTTTTTGTATCCACACATGGATATAGTCATCAAGAAGACATGTGTAGGAATACCTAATTCCATGCATAGTTATGGGGAACAGCTTCAAGACTTACATCTTAATTACAACAGAACCAGTGATAGCCATAGGTGCCTAAGCTTGACAGAAAGTTTTCAACAGGTAGAAAAAGAGAAGGTTTTTAAAAACAACAACAATACCCAATTATTGAAATATTGTATATTTCAGATTTAGACCTTTAAAACTCTAAATGAAGCCCATTGGTCAGAATAACATAGTAATTCAGCTTTTAGGCTCTGAAATCAGGTATTCTGGGTATGAACCTTGGCTTTGCTAGTAGCTATGTGGACTTGGAAGTATTTGTAAACCTAAGTAAGCCTCAGCTTCTGCATCTATAATGTGTGTATAATGACCTATTAATGTAATAAACTATTCCAGATAGTTGTGTAGAGGATTCATGAGTTATACATGGAAAGCAACTTATTCCAGTTTCTGGATTTAATAAGTCCTACGTAACTTTTAGCTAGTATCTTTATTATCTATATTGTGAACACTTATCCCATATACCTGCCATAATTATATAATGTGAGATTATACCAGGTATTATACTAAATATATCCTCATTCTAGGGAGACTGTATGGCACATATATATGTGAAAAACACCTCCAGGTGATGATATTTTATCACTTATGATTATGAAGTTCCAAACCATATTTATAAGCAGATTTTGACAAATGCCCTCACAGCATCATTGCTTGTAGCTGAATTAATGGATTTTTTCATGCATTCAACAAGAAGAGTTATTTAATTCCAGACCCTCCATTAGGTGTCGACAATGTAAACATGGACAGGAGAGGGCTCTGTTTTGACCTTCCTTAGTTCTGCTTAACCATCTTAGGAGAAAGTCAGAATTTGGGAACTCCTCGGACACAAGGTTTTATTTCATTATCAACCCTCACTTCTTTCCCACAGAACAGAGGCTGATGTGCCTCTTGCCCCGTTCTTCAGCCCTGCCTCCCGCAGTCACGAGGCTTTGCTTGCTTGTTTCCATTACTCATGCTGAAAGAGGGTGCTCTGCAGCTGGCTTGGTGCTGCAGCCAGAAAATGTGCAGCTCATATGCTGCACATAAAAATGTAATTAATGTCAGCAGTCACAGTTGCAGGGCAGGCTACAGCCAGCTTGCAGTAATCACTTTAGTTGAGCAACTAATCAAAATATCTTATTTACCAATTTTAAGAACATTAGTAGAAGTATGTAGTTTAGAGGGAATACCATAAAAATGGTGGTATTTAAATATATTAAATTATCTCTGTGTTTTAAAATATCTTGAATTCTGTCATTTCCCTATGGATAGTTTTAAGATTATTATATGTTTTTGTCTTTCCTTGGTTTGCATAAATACACGCACAAGTATACTTTATTTTGTTTCTTCACCAATAATAATGACATCTAGAAGCTCCCACTTACTCGGCTTTTACTGTGCACCAACCACTGTCCTCGCTCACACGTCCTCACGGCTGCCCAATGAACAGGTATTATAATCCACACTTTAGGGACAAGGAAACAAAATGCTCATGGATGAAAGTTGCAGAGCCAGGCTGACTAGCATGTATTCTTATCTTTATCCCTATGTCTTAGATAGTTGATAGCTACTGTAGACTCTGTTGTTATTTTTTGGTGGTAATTGGAGAGGTCACTCAATGCAAAGGATCAGAAACTTCTGAGAAATAAAACACTGTGGTTCTTGGCGCTATTTATTTCTTATGAAAATCCTAAATAATGATATTCCTGAGATAAGGCAGCAAAATCTGTCAATCATACAAGTTACAGGGAGGGGCCCAAAGCAGCCGAGACTGGCCCCAAGCCACTGAGAATGATCCCCCTTTGCCATAAGTGCCATAGGTTATCAGAATCACACTCACAGGAATTTAGTTAACTCACTTTTGATATTACTGATTGTGTGGCTTAATCTGAAAGGTAGGAGAGATTACTAGTAAGATTTGAAGTCATTTTTTATTTTGATCAAAGCCAGCCAAACCAAAGATATTTCTTGGAGAAAAAAGCTGTGCTTTGAAATAGACCATTTAAAATAGGTTAATATTCAAACAGAAGCTTTAGTATAAGTTAATAAAAGATAGTCTACTATAGATCTCTAAGGCACTGACTTTGTTTTGAAAGAAAAGGTCCATAAGTTTTAAAACATCTGAAAATTACCAATCTATATGTGTACAGAAAAAAAATCTATTTTTGAATATAAAAATATATATTCATTGTAGAAATTTAGAAAACACTATAAATATAAAAAGGTATAAAAAGAGAAATAACAAATCCCCATATTTAACACTACCTACTGTTAATATTTTGGGCTATATCTTTTCATATGTGTATGTATACACACATATGTAAAATATATAAACATCCATATGTATTTCACAAAATTGAAATTTCATTGCATGTGGCTTGGGAACCTGCCCTTTCATGTAAAATATTATTAGCATGTCTGGAATTAATATTTTAATATAGGATACTTCATGCATGCATAGTGCTTCACTATATGTTTCTGGTTTTGGACGTTTAAATCGTTCACACATCTATGATTTTTTTTTTTTCTTATGCTATATTCCTTGAAATAGAATTATTGGGTCAGAGGGTGGACTTAGAATATTGTTAGAATTTCATGTCTTGAATGAAGTTCTTACTTTTTGCCTTTCTGGAGTACTGATGGCCATGACTGTGATTTACTAATGAGTTATATATCCTCTGAAAAATATATTGACTATTTTATTAGCAGAGAGCTATTACGTGTGACTTAGTATGCTTATGCAACGGTAGTAAATAATATAACAAGAAGAACTTTTTCAAAGCATTTTAGTGCAGTGTAGCAGAAGAATTAAATGGGATTCTGGTGGCCTCAAGGGACAGCTTAATTATTGATAGGGCCTGGATGAATAGGAATAGTTCAAGCTACCGCTGCTAGCTGGTTCTCTCGGGTTTTGTCGACCCTATGACTAGCTTTTTTTTTAAAGAAATAGATCAAAACCAAACTATCATCTCTTATGATGATGTAATTTTATGAAATATTTTAGCAAATCTTTTTAATTTGTATTTATAAATTGCTTATCATGATGGTGGGCACATAGTAAGTACTCAGTGAATAGCACTTAATTGGTGCTGCTGTTCTTGGATTTAGATTGTTGCCTTTATTACTTAGTAACAACAGGACATATGTGATTGGCCTGATTATAAATTTAGCAGGTGAGGTGCAATATAAGAGCATTCACCATAAGTTTAGAAGCTTTATCAAACAGTTAAAAGGACATTAAGCAGATGATATATGCATGTCTCCTTGAAAACTTGATATAACAATTTAAAAAACACAGCTATGCCAGCTAAGTTAACATTTTGTCACAGAGTTTGATACTTTGTTACCAACACTCTAATGTTAGTACAGTCATGCCCCACAAAACCACATTTTGGTCAATGATGGATTGCAGATATGGTGGTAATCTCATAAGATTGTAATGGAGCTGCCCTATGTAAGTGTTCCATTTTTTGTTTTTCATTACTGTATTTTTACTGTACCTTTTCTATGTTTAGATATGTTTAGATACGCAAATACTTACAATTGTGTTACAGTTTCCTACAGTACTTACAGTAACATGCTGTACACATTTGGCACCTAGGAGTAATAGGCTATACATAGGTCTAGGTGTGTAGTCGGTAATACCACATCCTCTTTGTGCAGACATCGTGGAGTGTACTTACATGTAAGTATGTACAGTGACAAAGTCATCTAACAACACATTTCTCAGAACATATCCCTGACGTTAAGTGATGCATCACTATAGTTGAACACATAATTATATTGAGAATAGGTGTCAAAAAGCATTTGAACTTATTTTAAGTTAGAATCTGGAAGTGCAAATTATTTTAAATGGGTACTTATAAGTTACTTTTATTTTCTTCTGTTTGCTTAACTACTGATTTTATACAATGAACATATTGAATTTTTTTTTTTTTTTTTTTTTTTGGAGACAGAGTCTCTCTCTGTTGCCTGGGCTAGAGTGCCATGGTGTCAGCCTAGCTCACAGCAACCTCAAACTCCTGGGCTCAAGCAATCCTCCTGCCTCAGCCTCCTGAGTAGCTGGGACTACAGGCATGGGCCACCATGCCCAGCTAATTTTTTCTATATATTTTTTGTTGTCCAGCTAATTTCTTTCTATTTTTTTAGTAGAGATGAGGTCTCACTCTTGCTCAGACTGGTCTTGAACTCCTGAGCTCAAATGATCCACCCGCCCTGGCCTCCTAGAGTGCTAGGATTACAGGCGTGAGCCACCGCGCCTGGCCTACATTCTTTTTTCATCAATTCCTTGAGATATCTGCAATCCATTCCGTGTAAAAACTAGTCAAGAACTGTCTCTCAAAATCAAGTTCAGCCTCCTATTTGACTCTTAAGACAATGCCAGGGAAGCAAGGACTTTCTTAGAGGGATAATTATGCACATAGTTACAGAGATAAGTATGAATAAACAGGGAAGAATCATAGTCCCTTTAAAATTATGCTGTAGTTTTTAAGCACTTATTGAAGCCTTCTCAGGCATGTGTCAAGATGCTGAGGATACAGCAGTGACCAAGACAGACATTGTCCCTGCCCCTTGGATCTTACAGTGGGGGTGGGTGTAGGAGAGGAATAGACAATTAAAATCCTGATTATAGAACAGCATGTTCATTGTACAGATCCATAGAGACACCCCTTGCTTCTTATGATTTGGGGTTCGGGAAAGACACAATTTAAATATATTATTAAGAGTTAGCTGGATGAGGCCAGTGAGAGCAAGGAGGATAAGGTGGCCGGAAAGTAGAAAACTGTTCTAGGAAGAAACAGCATGTATGAAGAACCAGATGTGTGAGCGAACACAGATTTTAAGGAAAAAAGGGATGTCCTTTGTGGGTGAATCAAAGAATGAGAGAGGCCAGATGACAAGGGGTATGATAGGAGCAGTAAGAAGAAGTCAAGATTACCAAGTCATTCATGTAGTGGGTAAAATTGAAAAAAAAGAAAAGAAGATTAAAGGTTATATTGAGGTGTGAGAATTTATCCTAAAAGCAGTGATAACAATTCACAGGCTTAACCACGGTAGTGACGTGATCAGCTTTCAGTGTGTGTAGAGCGTGGACAGTGGATGGAAAGGTGATAAGATGAAGCTATTGGACTGAATCCAGTTGAGAGACGAGGATGCTCTCCCTGGTTGTGGCAGTGGAGACAGAGGAGCAGACAGAGTTGAGCAGTGTGTTGGGGACAGAATGTATAGGTCTTGGTGATTGATTGGCTGGGGAGGGAGAGAAGAGGAGACTCAGAAGGAGCAGCGGAGGTACCACCTAGCTTTTGCAGTTGTCAGGGTTGTAGGCCTCCCATGAGAGGAGGAGGTTTGGGCACAGAGGTTGTGATGGGAAAGGGATTGTGGAAAAGACAGTCAGTTTAGTTTTGGATGTGCCTGCGGATAACTGGGTAAGGAAGTCCCATAAGCAGACCAAGAACTTCAGGAGAGAGATCAAGACTGGAGAGTTAGGAATCTTCAACATGTGGCTGGTAATTAAAATCCTGGGAGTGGTCAAGGTAAACCTGAAAAAAGATACAGGGTGAGAAGGGACGAATATCCAAGAAAAACTTTCAGCAAAACCAGCAATTAAAAGATGAGAGGAAGAAAAGTATCCTGTAAAGTGACTGAGAAGGATCGGCCAGGAAAGTGGGAAGACACCCAGGAGAGTGAGGTGTCTGGGAAGCTAAGTGAAGAAAATGCTGCAAAGAGGAAGTGGTCAGTATGATAAAGTCTGAGACTTGTCCACTGAAAGGGTCACCAGTGATCTTAGCAAAAGCTAACGGAGCAGAATGGTAGGGATTGAGTAGTAAGATGGTGAGCAAGTCAGGACAGAAGATGTGGACAATATTGTCTGGAAATTGGCCTGTGTAAAGGAAAAGAGATATTAGAGGTATTTGAAAGAGACCATGGGTCAAGAAAGGGTTTTTTGTGGTAGTTTTTTTTTTTTTTTTTTTTTAAGATGTGAAAATGGAGCTAGTTAAAAATGTTGAGGGCCATCCTGGGCAACAGAGCGAGACCCCATCTCTACAAAAAAAAAAAAAAAATTAGCCGGGCATGGTTCCACATGCCTGTAGTCACAGCTACTTGGGAGGCTGAGGCAGAAGGATTGCTTGAGCCCAGTGGTTCGAGGTGACAGTGAGCTGTGATCATGCCACTGTACCCTAGCCTGGGCAACAGAGTGAGACCCTGTCTCAAAAAAATAAACAAAATAAAATAAAATAAAAGTGTTGAAGGGAAGAAGCCACAAAAAGAGAAATCTCAAAATGTTAGGAGAGAACAGGTGTAATTGATTGATCCAATTCCCTACAAAGGTGGCAGAGAATGGGATCCAAAGAACAGGCAGAGGGCTTAGCCTGTGGTGAGAGACTCAGTTTGGAGAGAAGAGATTGTATTTGGTGATGCAGATCATTTTGTAGGTGGGGCGCAGGACATTGGTGAATTTTCTGTTCCTGTTCCTTTGTGACATTGGACATGTTGACGAGCAAGAGAAGAGTAGTCTGTGGGGACCATAAGGTTTGAAAAAAATAGAGAAGATTCTAAACAACCCCGGGAGAGACTGAGAATTAAAAATAAAAGAAATGTAATATGAGAAAAATTTCCCACTTGAGAAAATATCACAGTCTGAAAATAGACAATGAGTTTTCAGATGAACTTACTGAAAAGAGAAACACATAAATATATCTTAGTAGTACTTTCAAGCTTCAGGCTTGAATGAATCCTACAATCATCTCATAAAAATGTCCTCTTTCCCAAAAAGAACCCAGATTAAGTCTTAGATGTAATGTTAAATGTCAGAAGACAATGGTGCAAAACCTACAAAAACAACTGAGGGCAAGTTACGACCCCAATATTCTCTATACAATCAAGTTGTTGTTCATTTTAAAAAGGAACTGAAGAGCAATCTTAAACATATAGTGTACTTTCCTGGCTATACACTTAGTTGTGATAGACTGTATGCAAATTGGCCCAAATGATCCTCTTTCCTCTGTCCACTCCCTTAAGTTGTCCTCACCCACACTGACTTTGGCTTGGCCACATGGCTTGCTTTGGACAATGGGACAATAGTTAATGTGAGGCAAGCGGGTGCTAGACAAGTGCTCTCACACTGGGGCTTGCTCTCTCTTGATGTTTTTGGAGCCACGAGACCAAATGTAAACAAATCCGAGCTGGCTTGCTGGATGAGGAGCAAGACCACATGAAGGACAACTGTCCAGTAAGTGATGGCCAATCAACTACTAGACATAGGATTGAGCACATCTTAGATCATCTAAGACCCCTGCTGGACAAAAATGCAAGAGAGAACACAGCCAACCCAGCCCAGAACAGAGGAATCTCCCAGCTGACCACACAGCACTGCAGAGGTGTTAGAAACAGAATGGACATTGAAACCACAACCCAAAGAAACTGGTCAGAATTTGTATGCTGAATCCAATGACATTAATTTCCTGATAAAACAAAAATATCAATATTTTATATGTGGATTATACAACACTCAGTCTCATAACATAATATTCAAAATATCCAGAATACAATCCAAAATTATTCAGCATACAAAGAACCAGGAAAACCTCCAACTCACCTGGGAAAAACAATCAACAGATACCAGTTCTGAGATGACACAAATGTTTGAATTATTTAACAAAGACTTCTAAGGCAACCATGATAAAAATGTTCCAAGAAGTAAGGGCAAATACTCTTGGTAGAGTCATTATGCCTGTAATCCTAGCCCTCTGGGAGGCTGAAGTGGGTGGATCATTTAAGCCCAGGAGTTCGAGACCACCCTGAGCAAGAGCGAGACCCCATCGCTACTGAAAATAGAAAGAAATTAGCTGGACAACTAAAAATATATAGAAAAAATTAGCTGGGCATGGTGGTGCATGCCTGTAGTCCCAGCTACTCAGGAGGCTAAGGCACTAGGATTGCTTGAGCCCAGGAGTTTGAGGTTGCTGTGAGCTAGGCTAACGCCACAGCCTCTAGCCCGGGCAACAAAGTGAGACTCTGTCTCAAAAAAAAAGAAAGAAATGGAAAGATAGAAAGTCTCAGCAAAGAGATAGAAGATATGAAGAAGAACCAAATGGAAATTTTAAAACTGAAAAATGCAGTAATTGAAATTTTAAAAACTCACTAGATGGGCTCAATAGCAGAATGGAGATAACAGAGGGAAGAAATAGTGAACTTGAAGTAGATTAAACAGAAATTATCCAACTGAACAAGAGAAAGAAAAAAGATATAAAAAAATGAACAAAGCCTCAGGGACCCTTGAGATGATACCAAAAGGTGTCAGCAGAGTTTCCAAAGGAGAGGAGAAAGAGTGTGGGGCAGAAAAAATATTTGAAAAATAAATGCAAGAAAATGTCCCACATTCGGCAGATGACATAAACCTACACATTCAAAAAGGTCATCAAAACCAAACCAGATGAACCCAAAGAAGTCCATAGCCAGACACATCATAATCAAACTGAAAATTAAAGACAAAGAAAAAATATTGAAAGCAGTGAAAAATGATACATCACTTATGGAGAAATATCAATTCAAATGACTATGGGATTCTCAACCCTCTACGTGCTAGCAACACCTCACAGATTGCAACAGCCAAATAGGTCTTCATACATTGCCAAATGTCCTCTTGGGGCAAAATTGGCCCCAGTTTAGAAATATTTATCTAAATTATTTTTTGCTGTTATTGTTGTTTTTCTTTTTTGAGACAGAGTCTCACTCTGTGGCCCAGGTCAGAGTGCAGTGGTGCGATCATAGCTCACTGCAGCCTCGAACTCCTGGTCTCAAGCAATCTTTTCACCTCAGCCTCCCAAGTAGTGAGGACTACAGCCCATGCCACCATGCCTACTAATTAAATTTTTTGTAGAAATGGGGTCTCACTATGTTATTCAAGCTGGTCTCAAACTCCTTGCTTCAAGTCATCCCCATCCTTGACCTCCCAAAGTGCCGGGATCACAGCTAAATTAATTGAGTCTTCCATCTTCTCAGATTTCTTATTTTAAAGAAATATTCCAGGTTTGTTTGTCTGTCAGTCATAGGGTTTACAACTCTAAATTAAATGAACAAACATGAGGTAGGTCAAAAGACACCCAGTCCCTCCTGTCTCATAAAAAAAAAAAAAAAAAAAGAATAAAAAAATATTATTGAGAGCCAGGTTTATTCAGGTTCAGTTATTTATAAAAGACCAGCACTTAATCAAGTTCATTTTCAAAAACCCATAGACACACTGAATCCTTACCGATTCTTTTCATCCAAGAAGGAAGTTTCTGCCTTTAGAAAGGAACTGATGGGGAGAGAACATTCCTACCATATGTCGAGGTATCTGCAGTTGAGATCAACAAATTCTAAAGCAACCTAAGAACAGTATTCTGGTTGCTAGCCAAGATTTCTTACCAGTTGAAGACTATGTTTAATTCCACATGGTGGGATTCTAAAAGATTTCCAGCAGCTGCAAGAAATGCCATATTGGGGGAGATTGCACATATAGCAAATATTTGAATTTGTGATACCTTGGATTATAGCAACCCAAAAATACGCATTTGCAAAACAGATACTGAATATTGCTGTCAGATTTATTTCTGTACCTTTTAAATCTCAATCAAAGGAAAAAAAATATTTTCTCGTTATTAGAGAAGGAGCTAAATAAGAAGAAATTTTACCAATTAAATACTTTGTCAGATCAACCTAGAAACCTATAAAAATAAAAGATTTTGACACTGGAGATTCGAACTGTTTAGATTGTGAAAAAACAGTAATGTTCCATAATTAATAGTAAATAAATATCTGTACCATTTTTACTTTTTAAACTTTAATAGTTCCAAATAAACGCATAGAACTATAACTAGCTAATGCACTGGCTTGAATAAACATATCCATAAAATTTTTATCTCTTTAGCTCAAAAAATGGAGATCACAGGGGTGTACTACAATAATCAACTTTTATTATTCGACAAGGTGTAATCATTGTACTGAACAGTCATGAAAAATCCATTGTAACTTTTGCTTCCCTTTTCATTTGCGTCTGAAACATAACTTTACTGAAATTAGCTTTCTTTTCTAAAACAGAATAGACACTGTATTTCATTATTAATTCAACAAACCTTTATTGCTGTGGTAGGCACAATGGCGGGTGCTAGGGTCACAAAAATAAGACACAGATCTCCAACTGGTACCCCATGGGATCTTAGAATCCAGTAAAGGAAGGCCATGGAGACATAAAAATTATATTAAAATTGGTAACTGCTCTCACAAAAATAGGACCTAAGACCAAGAGGGCACAGAGGATTGAATAAGATATTCTGCCTAGGAGAATGTCATTCTCTTCTGTCACCGAGAGAATGACATTTGATCAAGCTCTTAAACTTGGTGGGGTTTTACAGAGGAATTGGAAAAGGTACATTGTTCTGTACAGAGAAACCAGCAAGGACAAGGTCCCGGGTTTCTGATCAAGCCTAGCACTTATCTAGGAAACGATGCCAGGGGAAGATAGATGGTGGATGGGACTCTTGGTGGCCCCACCTACCCACTCCTTAACAGTAGTGTGTTGTAAAGATGTGTTAGGACACTTCTTTGTCTAGACCAAAAGCTCACATCTGTTACACAGCTGGCTGGTGTTAGGAGTGTAGCTTGTAGCATGGTGAAGAGTAAATAGTGCGCTAATTGCTATCTCAGGTCTGGAAAGATGGGGGGGGCAGAATGCAAGAATTTTGAATCTCAGTTTGAGGAAACTGTGTGTGTCATCTAGGCAGGGATATGACATAATCACCTTTGTTTCTTTGAAAGCATTGTGATGAATAAATTGGAATGGGAAGAAACTTTTCTTGGGGAACGACTGAGGAAGCTGTTGCATTAGTTATCTGGGTGGTAATTTTTACCCTATCATGTGAATTATGGCCAGAGCATAGTTCCATACTTGTAATGATGTTGTCTTCACAAAGTTCTCATCCATGTACATTAAGAATGAATTGAATGGATTTTTGTTGTTGCTGCTGTTTCATAAAAGCCCTGTCAGTAATTTAAATCCAGAATACTGCTATTAAGTCCATACTAATCAGATTTTCTTAAAGCTTCTACTTCTTTAGCTGATAGTTCTTTGGCTTGTTGGAAAAAGATTCTAACCCTGCTTCCAAGATTCTTGGGTTTGCATTAACTACGCAGACATGGGTTTGGACTGACTCACAAAACAGGGCAATTGCAAGTGACTGGAAGTCACTGAGAGGTGTGTATTTTGCTTCCTAATCCTCCCAAGATCTTAGTCTCCACCCCTTGAAGAACAGAAAAAAAATGTACACTTACTACCATTAGCTGCAAAACAATGAACAATTATCTGGGAGGCAAGGAGAATTCACTCTAATTTCTTTAAACTGTGTCACATACGAAACAGTGAAAGACACTGAAAACATTTAGTACAAAGTAAACCTTAGCTAGGACACAAAAGCTGATTTCAATTTGAAAATCTGTCATATAGAAGATGACATCGGCGCGCCTACTCTGTCAGGCTGTAGAAGTCGAGACCAATTGGCGGAACTTAAGTGGAAACAGGTTTACTTTATCCTAGGAAAGACCTTCTAACAGTTATTGCAGTCTAAAGTCAGCAAGGGCTCTCAGAATTACAGTTCTGCTTTGTTGTACTTGTGCAATACTCTCTGGAATGGACTTTATCCTCCTTGATATAGTACCATAAACACAGTTAAGTATTCTAAAAAGTAAGTCTTAAATTATGTTGAATTGACTAAGACATCCTGATTTGAAAGTTGATATGAATAGACTGTTGCATTAGCATTTAGAAAGAAAGTGACTTCATGAGATAAAACAAGAATATGATGCTGGATTGATAATAGCATCATAATGACAGTAAGAACTAACATTTGTGGAATGCTTAACATGAACCAGGCACTTTATTAAGCACATAACCATGGGTATCTCATTTACTCCTTATAACAACCCTATGGAGTATATACTGTTATCTTCCCTATTTCACAGATGAGGAAAAGATCAGAGAAGTTAAAGATATTTAAAAAGTCTGACCCTGGAACTATTTTAAAGGTTTTTGGGGGGTTTTGGCCCCCAAATAGGCTGTCATTCCATGTGCAATTGCCCACTGGCCACAAGCATTTTTAAAATGCCTCTAGTTTAGTCAGTGAGCGAAGGTTTTTGGTGAAAAGGACACTTACTCTGTAGGAATTTCTTTTTCTTTTTCTGTTCCATAGCGTACCTTTACATGCATCCATTGATAGACTGAGCTGTAGTTCTGAGATGGCACTAGTAGGTTAAATATCAATCTTTAAAGGAATTTTCTGATTTAGGTTAAATTCTTAAAGACAAATTAGTTGATTAGAAAATTAGGGATTTAGTTTAGGAGTTATATAAATATAGAGATGTTCTTGGTTTAAACTTTTTGAATAAGCATAAATCAGATGGGATTGAAATTGTTTTGTTTACCTCTCTGTCTCTCTCCTGGACTGTAAGGCCATTTTTCTATCCTAGGCACACAGAAGGCACTCAGTAAAAACTGGTGGAATGAATGAGTGAATCCATGAGTGACTATATGAATGAATGAATTTATATCAACATCTATCAACATCTCAAAGAATCTCTGCCTTTGCTTGCTAATTCAATGGATGACTTATACATAAGCAAATCTCCTACTTACTGATTTATTTTTGTAAATAGTCCCTGGATTTTTCTTACCACAGTACTATTAAGACTAGGGTCATGGGTTGCCTGTACAATGTGGTCTCATTTGCTTCACAGAATGTACTCCCAACCCTGGCCACCTGTGCTGTAGATGTGAGCTTTTGGTCCCACTGAGGAACAGTGTAGCTTTGGATCTCCGCTGTCATGGCTCTCTCATGGCTGTCACAGGAGAGAAAGCCATTTGGCTTTGGTGGTAAATTAGTAGACTCAGGTTCATGTACTGAAGAAGATATTATTATGGCAATAATAAGACACTGTTCATAAAGCTGAATTGTTACATTTTCGTAAAGTTCAGCATATTAAAAAATAGTTGGGAAATATATTTCTGGTATTTTTTAGTTACATTACACTCTGAACCAGAGTTTTATAACTCATTCTGATGTTAATTTAATTGAGAGTTTATCCTTAACTGGTTATTCATTTACTCACACTGAAAAGGTATTTTCAATTTATCAGCCTTTTGAGTAGAGAAATAACTCTTGCATGTGTTTCTTGAAGAGTTAAGAAAATGAAAGATGAAAATGAAGACACTTGTTTCATCTACTTAATGTCATGTAGGATTTTAAATTCCAGTCTTGAGTTACTGAATCAGTCTGTTCAAGTTCTGTTCTTGCCTGGGAGGTTATGAGGGATTTGCACCTTTCAAATTGTCTGCTCACAGGCTAAACACAGCAACAGCAGACCTTTTTCACCTGGCTGTGGAATGCCACATGTGCCTAGCAATTACATTAGTAAGTATTCTAGGAAATGCCCCGGATAGTTCTCTTTATGATTAAACTTCGTCTCGCTTTGAAAGGCGGCACTGGTTCCCCAGTATCCATGATTCCTTCTAATTAGTGGCATGGAGCTTTATCTAAAAGAATACTCATTTTTTTCCTCCTTGGGATAAAGTGGATAATGAGGCCAATTCCATGCTCTGATATTTAGTTGTGATACCAATAAATACAAAACCACGTCCCTGGACAGATAGAAGGGGAATGTGCGGAAACACTAAATATTATGCAGAAACTTGGTTCAGGCCATTTAAGCCCAACTCAACTTTTTCCATTAGGCATTTTGGAAGATGTAGTTAGTTGCCTCTGTCTTCAGAGTGTACGTGAATTAAGGCAATGTATTATTATAAAGACATATGAACATGAGCTTTGGAAACTTAAAAGCACATACGCTATGGAAGTATGGCCTGACCCCTTTAACCAGAATTTATATCCAAAACCGACTGAGCGTGAGACACTAAAATCATTTGAAACCGTCTCGTTAAATATTTAATCTGTTTTTCCTCTTTCTCTCCTACTCCCACTCTGACTCAGCATAAGGTCAGGATTCCTTGACTGGTCATCACAATAGATTTACTTTAAAAATACCTCTGTGAGAGGCCAGAGGCCCTCTGAATTGGTCATTTAATCCAAACACACCAAAGATCACTTGATCGATTGCTCAATATATTTATATGCGGTTGTATTAATTATGGTCTTTGTTCTTTATCTCTCTTTTTTCTGGGAGGTTCCAGGGAGCAAGCCTGCAGGCCTCTGGGAACAAGGATCCTGGCCAGGGCCCACCCAGGGTAGTAGCACTTGCCACAGCACTCCTTATAGAAAGCTGTTTTGGCACGTCTGGCTCCTCCGTGAGACTGTGAATTCCGGAGGGCAGAAACCAGGGCTTACTCAGCTCTGGGCCCCATTCATTCGCCAGACGTGTATCTAGCACCTATAGTGTGTCAAACACCAAGGCAGGCCCTGGGAATACAAAGATAATTATTAGGATGTGGTCCCTGCTCTCAAAGAAACCCTGTTTATGAGAAGAGAAAGAAATGTGATAAGCATAATGATCATGTTTTGTGTTATAAGTGTTTCATAAGGACCATACCAGTAAAACCTTGTGACACAGATTAGCATCTACTTTTTGCCAATGAGAAAACTGAGGCCTCACAAAATTCTTTGACTTGTACGCAGAACTGTGACAAGGTAGTTTGAATACAGCAGTTTCATTTTAGAATGCTTAAAACATACTGATGAAATTGAATGAATAAATAAGTGATTGACTGGTAGAAAGTAGCAGAACCATTGGAAACTGTAATAGAAGAATAGTTAATGTACATTTACTGGGTAGTTATTATTAATTCCATTGTGGTGG
This sequence comes from Eulemur rufifrons, assembly GCF_041146395.1. Classification (NCBI taxonomy): domain Eukaryota; kingdom Metazoa; phylum Chordata; class Mammalia; order Primates; family Lemuridae; genus Eulemur; species Eulemur rufifrons. The sequence goes on from NC_090998.1 coordinate 49,563,849, forward strand.
TTCTAAAAATTATATAAGTACATAGAAATTTTATGGTAACTAAAAAAAGAATAGCAAAATATACTTTGTTATTAAAATGGAATGATTACAACTCAGACCAATATTTAAATAAATAAACTTGAAGGAAAAACATCAGATCAGAATGGTGGTAATTTTTGTCATGTTCTCTATTTTTCAATATTCTACAATATTCTTAATTCATTTTCATAATGGAAAAAGAGAAAAACTTAGGGACTGTTAATGTGGGGCTTATGTTTGAGGTATCTGAAACATCAAAGTGACAATAAATAGTAAACGATTGGAAATAGGCTTGGAATTCAACTCTGGGTTTATACGTGGAAGACATTTCAATAAATGTTAACAGAACTGAAGTTCTAACTATTTTCCTTCCCCTTGTGTCAAAATTTCAGAATCCTAATGAAATGTATTAGGGTTTTGCCATCATTTGAACTTATGTAGGCTCATATTAATGTGGGGCGGGGAACCTCTTCCTTTTTTCAACTGTGTACCTGAAGCAATTGAGAGGACTCTCCTTTTCTTCCCAGTGTAAAAGTAATCTTAATTAGCTAATCTTGGCCGGGCGCGGTGGCTCACGCCTGTAATCCTAGCACTCTGGGAGGCCGAGGCGGGTGGATCGCTCGAGGTCAGGAGTTCGAGACCAGCCTGAGCGAGACCCCGTCTCTACTAAAAATAGAAAGAAATTATATGGACAACTAAAATATATATATACAAAAAATTAGCTGGGCATGGTGGCGCATGCCTGTAGTCCCAGCTACTCGGGAGGCTGAGGCAGTAGGATCGCTTAAGCCCGGGAGTTTGAGGTTGCTGTGAGCTAGACTGACGCCACGGCACTCACTCTAGCCCGGGCAACAAAGCGAGACTCTGTCTCAAAAAAAAAAAAAAAAAAATTAGCTAATCTCCGATAATATAGAAAACACTTTATTTCAAACATAACGTCGTTTCATAAAGTTTTTTTTTCATTTACAGAAGGAACATTGATTGCTTTCCTTAATATTGGTATCATTTTTCTTACATAGTAATTCTTATTCAAGGGTCAAGGTTTGCTCTCACTATTTTCAAATTTTTAATGAAATAGAATCCAGAGATATATTTAGCCTACTGAATTTTGATGGACTTTTGACAATCTAGATATTTTCTAATTACAAGAATTCAGTTCATTAATCTAGTGTGCCATATGCTAACCATGCCACAGCAGGTGTGTTTTGGTTTAGAGGTTGCTTCTTTGGGGTCCAGAGTAGTATTTAGAAGAAACAACTGTTTCTTGTTGTTACTGTAATAAATTGGAGACATATTTAAAGTGGGGGTGAGGGTAACATGAGGTGATCCTTTCATGGTTCCCGTGCCATGAGGACAGGGTCCACGTGCCCAGCATGCAGACTGGGACTTGATGTTGTGTCCTCCCCAAGTATCTGTAAATACAAGGATGTGTGAATTCACATTTCATATGTTGGTCACAGGAACTAGTGCTTTTCAGAGCACAGTCCAGTTCTTTTGCAACCTCCAAAGGTTGCAAAGGTTACTCCTTTGCAGACTAAAGGAGTAGTGGTGGGAAGAAAATGGTTAATTTCAAGGTATTTACTAGACCATGGAGGGTTTCGACTAATTCAAAGTGAACAAATAGGCAGAAATGTTGGTGCTGTGTCATGAGGCTAGCCAAGAGTCTACCTACTGAAAGGAATTCCACACCAATTTTTCACAAAATCTAAAATTCCCACTGGAGCTCAGCTCCTCACAGGCCTCTTTCGTGAGTTGTATGTATCTTATTATGTTGACTTGAGGAATTATTCATTTCCTAATGGATGTTCCATTAATCTCTTCAATACCACTAGTAGTACGACCCCTAGGAAAATGGAACATGGGAAGGTAAGTTAGTATATGCACACGGCAAAGGAGTATGGATGTAAGAAAAGCCCAAGGGCTGGAGCATAATACTTGGGGGTTCTTCGGAGCCAGAAGTCAGCTGAAGGAACCGAAAGGCCAGGGCAATGGGGAGGGACATAAATCAACCAGGCCCTTCCTGCATGGAAGTCAATGGAATAAATGCCACAGGAGACCAAAAGAAAGGAAAATGTGACGTGGCATTTTCACTCAAGGGAGTTGCCATTGCAAACAGTGTCTGTGAAAGAATTAAATAATTATGACAATTATGGAGTATTCATTGTGTGTTATATACCATTCTAAGTGCTATGTATGTATCTTCTCAACATTGATAACAAGCCTGTGAGATAGGTACAGTAACCGTATTTATTTTGCAGATCAGGAACCGAGGCACAGGGTGATCCAAAGTCTTTGAGCCTTCGGACCAGGCATTCTGACTCCATAGCCCTTGCTTTTAAGCATTATATTATACCGCCTCCCATGCAAACCTTTTATATTTCAGGGCCACTGGGGAAAGGTGAAAGAAAAATCTAAGTGTATGCTTGGCAGAGCACAGTCTGTCTGTGATGCCAGATTTCTTTTACCTCATTACCTGAAGTCGTACAAAATATGAAACGTACAAAGAATTGTCTTGCTTGTTCTAAGATATTTGGCCTAGGGTAGCTTGGAGAATCCTTATAATCCCAAACCTAAATCTTTAACCTGACCCTAGAATATTTTCTTGGGTTGAGGTTAATTGACCCTGAGGGATTTGATTTTGTTATTGTTCTGAAGTCTTAGCCAAGAAATATTTTCTTTTTGGACTTGCTACCTGAAATGTGGGTAGCTGAGCAGAGTTACTTGGTGGCCTTTGATCCCATTAGAAAGTTCTAAATTGGTGGCTCAGTCCTTGAATGAAAGCTGATATTAAAATAACACCAAGCTGAAGTCATAGGAGATTTGTAGTGTAATGTATACATTCACAATAACCAAGACTTGGGGAAAATAAAATGAGTTTCAGCTGGCTTCATTTACTCACTGTGACTTTCCTTTTACTCTTGAGTGGTTCTTAACCCACATCTTCACATATCAGGGACACAGCAAGACATAAAATCCCTGACTCCAATTTGGAATTTTAGAAGCTGTCAGAGCTTGTTAAACAGTAGCACTCTCTTCGATACTCCAAGAAAATCCAGTGACAAATGCTGCTAATGAATTTAATTTCTCAAAGTTCAGGTACTGCTCTAATTTCATCTTCTTACACTATTTTCTCTTCCATGAGTCTTCAATTCATCATATTTGGTCTTTTTTTTTTTTTTTTTTTTTTTTGAGGCCTGACCTACTGACCTCATGTTTATACATGCACTTGGGCCAGGACTAGGGTGAGACTGAGAGCCTCCCTGAATTCTGCATCCTAGGTGCCCCCTTGGACACTGAGGGATTGTAGGGCTGGTAAAAATACAGCCCTTACCCTCAATCTGACAGTCCAGTAGGAAATGCGTACACGAACCAGTGTATGTGGTTAAATTGTTCAAATTGTCAATCAAGCCATGCTACACATTTTTTTCATTCTGTAGCTGATTACATAATGAGCTCAAAAAATAAAGTAACAAGTCATTCAGATATATGATTTTCTTTAAAATAACTTATGGATTTTTCTGAAAATAATATTCAAATACTCCTCTATTAAACTCTCAGAATTAGCCTAAGGAAGAATATTTTCAATGCTGTCTTTTACCAACTGGGTGGAAGAAACTCTCTGCTCTTTTGTCTTAATAAAAAAATAAATAAATGCAAAGGTATGTAGACCCTAAGTGGACTTACCATCTTACTGCTTTGAAAGTGCTTTCTTAAAATTAAAACTGTAGTCAATTACATCATTATTTTGAACAGGGAGAGTTAATTTACCCTATGGCTTCTAAGTTAGCTTTTTGGGAATCACACTGCAAAATTCTTTTGTGACAAAAAGCAAGGTAGGAGACTGGATGCTCAAGTTCATCAGCTTCTAAGCAAGCACGATGCTTCACCCTGCTTACTTTCTCTCTCGTTTTGATAAAGTCTGATTTGGATGGTGCGGGAGCTATTCCCCCAGGGCTGTCCACTTGTTTGCTTCTTTCCAGCCTGTGGGGGCCATCGTACTGTGTGGGGTTTAGAAAGGGCCATTCAGCTAAAGGTGTTTATTATGTCAGGGCCATGTTGGCTTTCTATTGTATTATGTACATTTTTCTATTTTCAGTCAGCGGATTTTTTAAGATGCAAATAATTTAGAAACAAGTTTCTATTAGTGCTTTTAAATATTCTTCTTTAATTTTTTCTTAATTACAGAGCAAAGAGATTGCATTCCAACTTCATGAGGATTTAATGAAGGTTCTTAATGAGCTTTATACGGTAAGCACATAATCTTTCTTCTTTTGCAAGAATTCTTGGTTTAGAACCTGGTTTGTAGAAACACTGATCATTTTAGAACTTATTCCAAGCCAGATTGTCAATGGATACTGATCTGGTTGAAATATGGGACCAAGTAGATAGATGTATGCTACTATATTTGTTTGCACTCCTGCCCAATTTAGAGAGACTATATTCAAGTAAATTATTTATATATGTGTGTGTGTGTGTGTGTGTACACACGCACACACACACACATATATATGCAGTTAGTTCACTTTAAGAAACTAAAGTATAGATATCTCAGTAAGACATGTTTTTAACTGTTTGGATTATATGTGATCTGTACATATATTCAATTCCAGAATACTTTATTTAAAATCATTGCCATTCTGGGATTTGAGCAATTTAGAATTGCTTTATTCTGGTACTTTAATTCTTCACCCCCATTTTAGTTCCATTAATTGTTTGGTTAATGACATATATTAAAATTACTTTGAGGGTATCTGTGTTTCCTTCCTTGCAATAAATTGCTTTTTTTTTAACTTACATTTTATTTAGAGTACTGCATATAATCATAAGAAATTAAATAATTTAAAACTATTAATACTTTATTTAAAAAACTAAAACAGATAATGTTGTAAGTTGGAATTAGTAATATGCCCATGTAAATATTTTTTTACATGTAATGATCATATTATTAAATATAAATTTCTTTTGGGGGTGTTTGAGGAGTTTTTATTTTAAAAGAGAATAACATAATGAGAATTGAGTAATATTAATTTATATTAATGATAGATATTTGCATTTTCATTGTACAAGATTATCTGAATTTTTCTTTACAGGCAAACTAAACCTGAAATTTATTATTGAAATATGTTTCTTGATTTACCAATTCCATTTGTCCCTAAAAAGCCATGTGTTTAATATACAATTTTGTGAATTAAATTTTTAATGCTCCATTGACACTTGCTGATTAAAGAAACCTATAAATTAAATGTTTATAAAATGAAAGATATCTTTATAAAATGAACTTTCTATTTTTGTATATGTGTGATAAATCTGTATTTTTACAGAGCACATTTACAGCATCTGTACATATGAGTTGAATTGATGGTATCTATGTGTTAATTCCTCCTTCAGAAACATTTAACTCCCCATGCAACCTGCACAAGCCTTATGTTATATGGTTATATCCATATACCAAATACTTAATGAAGTTGAGTTTTAGATGATAAAGGCCACTTACTAGCCCACACTTTATATGATTTGTTAATATCTGATAACTTAAGGTATCAATCATTTCTAGAGGCCCTGTCATTTAAAAGTTAAATGAGCCTTGTGCCTCTGAGACTTCCAAAGGAGTACAAGCAGAAATTCTATGTTATCTTTCATTGTACTATTTTAAGATGAAGACCTTGTGGTACTTTCCTTGTGGTTCCTTTTGCTTGGGCATTGTTTTACCTAGGAATATAAATCAGTCCAAGTCTTCTGGTTCTCACAGCATTGAGAACAAGAGCCTGCTGCTTATGGTCTGAGACTAGTAGTAGTCATCAAAGCAACAGTGGCAAAGATAAACTTGATTGCTGAGTACAAGAAAAGTCAATAGAATGTCATGAAAATTGTATTGCAGTGACAAATGTGTATGATATTAATACATATGATGAAATTTCTCCTAGATCCAGCCCATCAATTGGGCTTAGACATTTAGCACTCTATGGAGTTCAATCAAGTAAGCTGACACCTCCTTAAAAGTCTTATCTGTATCAGCCTTTCTGAAAGTGTGAAGGAGCCAGGCTCTACAAAAGGCCACCAGAGTTTGAGTGACCCTGTCAGAGTCATTTAACCTCTCAGAATCAGTGGAGGAATTAGGGATAGAGGAGACAGGCAATGAGGTTTTAATTATATCGTCTGTAGATCACTTTGAGCTACTTTAACCAGAGAGCATCCTCAGCCAAGGTCAAAGGTCATGTTCCATGTGACAAACACGTCATATCATTCACACACACACATTCTCTCCTCTCTCTCTCTCTCTCTCTCTCTCTCTCTCTCGCCCCCTCCCCCCCTCTAAAAAGAGATGCTGTCTGGCCTCTCTTGTACTTTATGTTTAAATACACTAATTCTGTCTTGTTCAAATAATATGTATCCATTATACATATTAAGTTTACATTAGGAAACAGTGAAAGTGAGGCATATTTGAACAGTGGACCAAGAGTTGGAGGAGTGTGGTTTAGCTTCCTTCTTCAACCACCGATTGGTGTTTTGGTCATGAATAAATAACTTCTAGTTGCATCGTGCATAGAATTTTGTACACCTGATAATGTAATAATGATTGCTGAACTAACAGGTATAAAATATGTTGCCTTGGAGAATTGAGGATGCTATTTAATTATCTTTTCAGACAAATATTCATTCCTCACTTGCTCTCAATCCTTGAAACTCTGTGGAAGTTGAAGGTGAACAGTTGAGAAGTGTATTAACTGCCATATACCAGTGGGGTACTTTATTTTAAATTACAGTCAACCTTAGTGATGGTGACAGCCTATGTGTGGACTTCCTTATCCCAAAATATTACTCCTATAACAACTGTTGATTATTCCAAACATTCCCTCAGAAGGCTTTGTCTCAAATACAATACTTATGCCCGAGAGGGATGCCTACGGTCACTTATACCTTAGAGTGAACTAGGCTTCATCAGCCTAGGCTGTGTGGATGATGTAGATACGATATCATATGACGATATGATAGATGTATGATATGACAGAGTGCAGGTTTTGTGGATAAGGCATGAAGCCCTGGACTTCTGGGCAAGAGAAAAGATGGTGGCATCAAAATGGCTTCTGAAAGGGGAGGAAAGGCTTTAAAGACATGCAGCTCCTTTTCTATATTTTTGCCCAATCTTGCCTTTATTTGCAGAAACAAGGCCTCAAAATGGTTTTGAGCCTCCATTTGGATTCTTAGACCACCACAAATGACAGCTAAAGCAGTTAAGATTAGTTTGGCCTTGAGGAACAGAAGTACTCAAAATAATGGCATAAACAAAGTAGATGTTTATATTCTCTCTCGCATAAAAGAAGTCCAAAGATTGGCAGCCCGGGGCTGGTATGGAGGTTACATAAAGTCATTCAAGATGCAAATTCCTTTCCATCCATTATTCAAAGATTGCAACCTTTGACCTTAGAGTTCAAAGTAGTTGCTAGAGCTCCAGCCATTACATCTGCATTCCTGGCACCAGAATGGAGAAAGAAAAGGAGAGCAGACCCTTTATCTTTTAGGAAAACTTCATAAAAGTCCCCGCACAACACTTTCATATACATCTCTTCGGCCAGAACTTAGAACATGGTCCCACCAGGCTGCAAAGAGGTCTGGGAATTACAGTCTTTTACCTAGGCAGGTCATTGCTAACCAGCTAAAAAATGGGGATTTCATTAATCTGAAAGAAAGGGGGAGTTATTTGCAGGTAGCTAGCCATGCCTGCCAGAGTAGTTAACATTTATTGCCTGCTTATTATGCATGTGCTAAGCACATTTACTTGCATTATCTCATGTAATCCTTGCAACACCTCTACCTCTACGAGGCAGTTACTCTCATTATCCTTATTCGACAGATGAGGAAAGCAGGGCTGAGAGGGGCTTGCCCAGGTTGCACAGTAAGTAGCAGAGTGGGATCTCGAGTCCAGGTTGGCTCCAGAGCCTGTGCCCTTTTCTGTCACTTTATCTCTATTGCCATAATTTTGGCAAGCCATTTTCTAAATAAGATCTCTAAATGTTAATGCCTCCCCCGCAGCACGGAGAACTTTAGCAATTTATCATCTGCTCATTTGTATTTTTTAGAATCAATGGCATTAATGTTGCTTTAACAAAATGTAGATGAAAAATTGAACATGTGGATCAGTGGCAACCCCTGCCTCTTAGACATGTTTATTTAAGTGATCTAACAGAGGGAACTTATTGGGCTTAAAAAGTGAAAGGGTGAACCAAGATCCTCAGACTCCCTTTCTCAGTCTAATTTGCTAATTAACTTCTTTCGGAGTTGAAAATTTGAAAGCAAGCTCAAGGATGGAATTAGCAAGTTTGGGAGTACGGTTAAGAAACCAGGGAGAGTGTTGTGCTCTAAAGGAACAGAAATGACTGGACTGGCAGTCAGCAAACTTGTGTTTGAATCCCAGCTCCAATAATTGCTAGTTGAGTGGCACAGCAAAATCATGTAGCCTCCCTGGGCATCTGTATTAGTCAGGGTTCTCCAGAGAAACAGAACCAATAGGAGGGGGGTGTGTGTGTACAAAGTGATTTACTGTAAGGAGTTGGCTCACAAAGTTCTGGAGGTTGGGAAGTCCCAAGATCTGCAGTCAGCAGGCTGGAGATCCAGGAGAGATAATGGTATAGTTACAGTCTGAGTTCAAAGGCATAAGAACCAGGAGAGCCAATGGTGCAAGTTTCAGTCCAACTTCAAGTCTGAAGGCATCGCACAGAGAGAGCAAATTCTCTCTTACTCAGCCTTTTTGTTCTGTGCAGGCCATTGATGGATTCGATGAGGCCCACCGACGTTGGGGAGGGCAATCTGCTTTACTCAGTCTACAGAGTCAAATATTAATCTCATCCAGAAACACGCTCACAGACACACCGAATAATGTTTGACCAAATATCCCCATGGTTTAGTCAAGTTGACACAGGAAATTAACCATCATGGCATCTGACAAGGTATCAGAGCATAGTGGAGAAGGGTCAATGCTTAAATCACAGCACTGCCACTTTCTGGCTTTATGTGGCTCTGTGCCTCAGTTTTCTCATCTGTAAAATGGAGATCATAATGATATCTAACTCTTAGAGTTGTTTTAAAGAGTAAATGTTATGAAGACTAATTTATTCATTCAACAGACATTTTTGAATGTTTACTATGCTAGGCACTATTAGATGTGCTGGGGATATAGCTGTGAATAAAAATAGACCAAGTACTTCCTCTCAAGGCATTTATGCTCTAGTGAGGAGAGAGAGACACAATAAAAAAATAAAACAAAAACCATATAATATGGTGGGTGTAAATGCTAAGAGGAAAGAAAAATAAAGCTGAGTTAATATAGGTAAAGCATTGAGAACAGTGCCTGGCACATAGTAAATGCTTAATAAATGTTAGTAGTTAGTGTTATCCTTGTCATCATCATCGTCCTCTTCATCAACAGTGATGGGGATGGACCCAGCCCTTTGTCTCCCTCACAAAGTAAATATGAGATCAGGGATAATTTTAACAGTAATAACAGATGGTTTTTACATATATATGGTTTCACGCTACAATGAATATATGTTACATTTGTACAAAAAAGACAAAAGAAGGTAACTTCCCTAAGAAAACCAAATCAATAATAAATATGAATAGGGCTGTGATAGGGGAAGTGGGAAATTTAAAGGCAAAATTAGAGAAAAATGGTGACACAAAGGTTACAGGGAACATTCCACACAAAATCTACCTTCCTCAGCCCGGCAAAGGGCTCATGGTAAAACAGTGGTTTTAAGTGTTCGGCCTCTCCCAATACCAAAATCTCAAAAGGTTATGCTGTATTTTAGTAGAGAAATAATTATTTGCCAACTGTTAATATTGCTTTACTTTGTCAAGGCTTTATAGCATTGTACTCAGCATTTTACAAAACAAGGGCTTTACCGCCCTCGGTAAGCTAATTCTAATAGAGATTAACACAGACGTCAGGATAAATCCACGTGAAATTGATTGCTAATTATGTATAATTGATTATCACCCTCTCTATACATCAGCAGCACACATGGCCAGCCAGACTCAAGAGGTAATCCATCCTCAAGTTCCATTAAGTCAAGAGGGGAAAAAACTGAGAAAATGAAGATTTATCCAACCCTTACCATGAGGCAAGCACATCATCCCATTCATTTCTCACGGCAGCCCAATGAGGCAGGTGTTTGCAATCTCAGATTTACATATGGGAGCTGGAATAGTTAGCGCAGGATCACAGACAGTAAGCAACTGATCCAAAATCGAAACTTAGTTGTGTCCCTACTGCCGATCATTTCCCACTGGACAGCTGCCTTAGAGAAGGATGCACAGGGGAGGCGGCAGGAGGGAGGGTGGACTTGAGCTAAAGAATAAATAAAATTTTCACACCCCATTCTCTGATTGATGCTTGTAAAGACTTGATTGAGCTCTCCAGACTGTCGTACAGGTTACAAAATGGGCAAACCCAGATGGCTTTGTGCGTTCGGCGTTAATACCAGGATATGTTCATTTTGAGTGCCTCTTTAAAACAATCTTTCATTTAGCGTCAGTGTTCTCTGTGCCAACATCTCCTCTTAGGTGTGTGTTGGTACACAGTGATTACTGCTAAGTACCCCTGTCTTGCTCCATTCTCTTTTGTTTTCTTCCAAGTGCTGACTCTGATTTGCCTAACAAACGTCAGTGGAGGATGGAAACTGTCCTGGTGTAAACCCAGAGGCTGCTGAGCGACTCTGCACAGGAGCTATTTGGAAAAACAGAATTGCCGAACGAGCACAGAGTCTACCCTGGCCTTTCCATATCTTTGAAGCACTTATCTCTTTAAACTGTTAAAATAAAAAGAGCTAATTATTTTTTAGAGGGAATGAGAAGGAAGACACTGTTTATTATTTCAAGGCCTTCCTTGAAAACTCAGTCTCCGAGGACTGCAAAGGAAAGCTTTGTCGGCTGGCTTTGTGAGCCTCCCCCAAATCAGGAGCTGGTACATTCTTCTCTAAAGAAGAAACATGCCCAAGGCAAGGTTGAAAAGTCATTCCAAAGGAGCCCAAGATACTTGCCACCTCATAGTGAAAGATTTTTCTCTGAGTCTCAAAGAGGTTTTTGATTTTGGGGAGAAGGGAGGTTGAAGTATTTTGCTCAAGGGCATTTTAAGCATTTGAAATATATATTTCTGTAGTGAAAATGAGAGTTCATTCCTTTGAGATGGACTACAAAGAGGTCTGGGTCTCAAAACAAAACACTGAACAAAGGGAAATAAGGAGTAAAGAATATGCAAAAAGCTTCCAAATTTAAAGTCTTTTTGGAATACCACATTCTCCGTGATGCCACCTGGAAAACTTTTTTTACAAGCAGTCTGTTTGGAGACCTTGGGCTGACCAGGTGTTTCCAGGCATCCTTATCCTGGCTTTGATTGCTAGACACGTGGGTGGAAAGAAAGAGGTTCTGGGATCACATGACTTTGCCAACAACTTCTGAATTGTAATCTAGGCTTTGACACAGAATGACTTTGGAGACTAGGCTGGCTAATTTAAACTGGCTTCATTTTCCTGCCAAAATGATTGGGATTAATCAAATTACCATTTCAAGGATCTTTGAGGACAGCTGTTTGATAAGAACTCTATATGTAGATATCTTTTAGGACATCCTGCTGAGTAATGATGCCAACTGCTCCCAAGCTCCTGCTTAGTTTCACTTTCTTTCTGAGATTTGAGAATTAGTTATGGTTGGTACTTACGTACCACAAATAAGACTGTCTTCTAAAAGAAGTGAGCTATATAAACATATGTTTGGTTTAGAAATCAAAAAAGTGTTAGAAAGTGTAGTTTAGTAAAAACAAAAAACTTTCCAAAGAATGTTTTATAGCAAGAATCCTCAACAAAGTATTTTATCTAAACTATTACATTCTGAAATACAGTGTTACAACTTTTAAGTGATTTGAATGCTTTAATGACAGATATCTTAAGCAGAATGGTTTATTAGGTAATTAAGGCATTTGGCTTTATCATTTATTCAACAAAACAATGTATGTGCCATATTATAGTATTAAATGTATATGGTACTTGTCAAAACACAGGATAAATTATGGGCATTTTACTTGGATTTACTGTCTCAAATGTGATCAGAAATGTTGACCAGTAGAAATGTAAAACATCTTGTGAAGAAAATCCAGATCTAAATCAGTTGTATCAGGTTATCCAATTCAGCATATCTTAACTCACATGATGATCTGAGTTTAATACTATCATAGTCTGATAGTATTTTAGCACTGAATGGACCTTTAGAAATGGTCACATTAACCTCCTCATTTTGGAAGAATATCACAAAGACCCAGAGACAGTAGGTGATTCGCTGAAGCCCCAGACCTCATTCATGGCCAGGTTGGAACTGAAACCCAGGTTTTATTTTAATTCAAATTATTAATAGCAAGTAGGCTCCTACGCAGCATGTGCTGCTGTGCTAGTTGCTTCAGGTAAGACAGTGCCAGTCAGGAGGCTTTCAGTCTAGCAGATGTGAGGCACAGAGGTGTTCAGTGCCTTGCCCAAGGTCACACAGCTAGGAAGTCTCAGACCAGGCAGAGGCTATGCTCTTTGGCCACATACTATACTCCCTTTTTATTGGTGATTATAACAGAAGGCAGATCAGTATGTACAAACTGATAGTTTCAGGCAGGGCGCCATGGAGATTCAAAGACAGAGAGGTCCACATTGAGGATTGAGAAAAATTACCAAGAGGAAAGGGGCTGAAAATGGACTACAAAGGATGGTCAGGATTTCAGTAAGAAGAGAGATAAATGGGAGGGGAAGGAGGAAAAAGAAGCAGTGTGAGCATAAAGTTGGAAAAGCACAGAGTACATTCATAGAATTTCCCTCTGGAGCTATATCTAGGGAGAAAGGAAAAATCAGGAGTTGAATGATTTCAGGACAACTAGAAAAATGAGATTTCAAAGAACATAGCAACAAAAGAATGGCTAGACACCTAGTCAAAAGCAGTTTGAAAATTCAAAAAGCTCTCTTGCACAGATTAACAAAGGCTGCTCACCTTTCTTCTTTTCTTGTCTTTTTTTTTTTTTTTTTTTTTTTTGTGAATGGAATGAGAAGTATTGAATTTGAGGCAGGAGTATATGTGTCAAATTCCAATCTACTTTTCATTGAAAGAAAAGAATTCCACAGCATCCTTTCCATTTTAGTTGATGCTGCAGTTCTAAGGGTGTGGGGCTTTTATGATTTTAAGGTTCCAAGTGTCTTATGTCCTCAGTTTAAATATTTCATATACTAAGTCTTGTAACTTAGCGGTCTAATACACACATGCCGTGTTGAAGGCATGTGAAACATTCCCCTGAAAAGAATTAAATATTTAAAGTCGCAGATGACTTTGAAATTCTAGTAAATTCAGTGGCCTTGCATTATGCATGTGCTTTTCCCCTAACATTGCCAACTACGTGAAACTCTTCCTTTGCCACCCAAGGCCTAGCTGCTGCTGCCACTGTGTTTGGTGTGGCCCTGGTTAATATGTGTTCCATGTGCAGACTCTTGGGTATTTTTTTCAGTAGATTAAACTTGTATTTCAGTGCCTCTAAAGACTTTGTATGACAACCCCTTTTGAAATAAGAACTTTCTGAATGACCTTCTCTATCACTGACTTTCTCTGTTGACTCTTGGGCATGATTAAGTCTCTTTGCCGCTCAGTTTCTGTGAAGCAGAAAACAAAGACCATCGCTCTGCTCCCTAGCCCTTCAGGTGTGTGAGAATAATAAACAAGTGAGCACTGGCTGAGCTAGGGCTATTGTGGGTTTTAAAGATACTGTCTTAGTCTGTTCAGGCTGCTATAACAAAACACCTTACACTGGGTGTCTTATAAGCAACAGACATTTATTCTCAGTTCTAGAGGCTGGAAATTCCAAGATTATGGCACCAACAGATTCAGTATCTGGTGAGGACCCACCTTCTGACTGCTAGACAGCATCTTCTTGCTGTGTCTTCACATGGTGGAAGAGGCAAGAGGTCTCTCTCAGGCCTCTTATAAAAGGGCACTAATCCCATTCGTGAGGGCTCTGCCCCTATGACCTAATCACCCCCATTAGGTCCCCCTAATACCATCACCCTTGGGGGTTATGATTTCAACATGAATTTTAGGAGAACACAAACATGCATGCCATAGCCGATATGATAGAAGGATGGAGTATTTTATTAGTTGTAATAGCATTCATGAAGCATTCACTGTGTGCCAGTTACCACTGCAAGTGCTTGCCATGTATTAATTCATATTTTTCTGCACAACCACCTTATAAGTACTATTCTTAGTCCCCATTTAGAGGTGAGAAAATCAAGGAACATGGCATAAGGCAAAACTATTAATAGTATTTGAACCCAGGCAGTCTGATTCTTGAGTTTAACCATTAGAGCTGTTCAGAAATGGAATGGGCTATCTTTTAAGACCACACTCTTCTTCTTTGGAGGGTGGCTGCCCAGCAAGTATGTGGAGAAGGATTGCAACTTATGAGGTTCTATGATTTATAGAATTCGATTATCCAGCCTTTGTCCTAAATCTCAGAATTTGTGCCTTATCTCTCTAAGTTGAATAAATGGAAAGTACTAAAAGCATTGTTATCTTCACTCAGAAATTGTTATAGGATCATTTCTATTGCATCCAAATCATACATGCTGAATGGCTGTGGAAGGAGCCTTTCAACAAATACGTAAGTCCTGGAACTCCATGGATGACTAACACACAGTCCAGTCATCAGGGGGCTCGACTAGTGAGATATGTCCATGTGCAGTGTTGGCTGCCAGGTTAGCTAGAATTCTTCATAGCTCTGTGCAAACACACAGCCACTCTGGGGGCTTCCTGAAGAAGCTGACACCTGAATTTCATGATAAAAGACAGGTGGGAAGGGCATTCCAAAAAGAGGAGAGTGTGTGAAGGAAAAGCAGAGATGTGTGAAACCACATTGCCTGTGCAGGGAACTCTATGCACTTTGACATTATTAGAGCATTAGCAAATTATTGAGGTATTAATAAAAATAAACATAATATTGAGCTGGGCTTTCTTAAAATCCCTTGCCCTTACCACTCTGTCTTTACCCTATGACAACGAGTACATGAGAAACAAGAAGGGAAAATAATCTTTTGCAAAATTAGAATTTATTGGATAAAATGAAATTTATTTCATGTTAGAAATCTCTGAGAATTGTGAAGTGGGCAGATATTGTAGTATTACACCAAATGTTAAATACATTGATGAAAAATTATCTAATGAACTAGCATAAACCAATACAGAATAAAACGTAATTGAATTTCTAGTAAAAGAACACTAATGAAGTCAAATAAGACAAGGCCTGTTTGTGGTACATAGTAGGTGACTTGAGAAATTTTTGAATTTCTTTTTTTTTTTTTTTTTTTTTTTTTTTTTTTGAGACAGAGTCTCACTCTGTTGCCCAGGCTAGAGTGAGTGCCGTGGCGTCAGCCTAGCTCACAGCAACCTCAAACTCCTGAGCTCAAGCGATCCTCCTGTCTCAGCCTCCCGAGTAGCTGGGACTACAGGCATGCGCCACCATGCCCGGCTAATTTTTTTCTATATATATTTTTAGCTGTCCATATAATTTCTTTCTATTTTTAGTAGAGGTGGGGTCTCGCTCTTTCTCAGGCTGGTCTCGAACTCCTAAGCTCAAACGATCCGCCCACCTCGGCCTCCCAGAGTGCTAGGATTACAGGCGTGAGCCACCGCGCCCGGCCTGAATTTCTGAATGCCCATCAAGAGTTCTTTAGAGAAAAACAAAACCAATAACCCCTGTCTATGACTCAGACTTACATTAGAAACTACCTCTAATACCTACTGGAAATGGAACAATCACAGATTAAGAATAATACATAGAGTTTATTCTTATTACAAATAGAAACATTTTGTTTTCAATAAGGCATAAAATGATTTATCCTCTTTAGGATAAATTAGTCGTTCATTAAATGGTTTTGTTAAAGTAGCGAAATCTTATGAAACTGGTAATTTATATTAACATTTAAAAATTATTGTTAAATTTAGCATTTTGAAAAAGATGACTAATGCCCTGCTTTAACTTAAATGTAACAGTCAAAAATAGAAGCATGTAGCCTGTCTGTAAGTATGTCAGCCCCCACACCTACCAAATAGTTCCTGGGTTTTGCTTCTTAATGAGCACTTGATGATTGATCAATAATCAGTTTGAGAGCTAATTAAAGTCACTAGAGTGATAGATATCCCTGGATAAGGTTCATCAATATAACAATGTACAAGATGGACTATAGGGGCATTGTTTATTTCTAGATAATTTCTGTGCAGCAAAGCAGATGAGTTATGGCCTCAGAGCCCATGGAGAATTCTAGGAGGAATCTTATATCCCAAGCGCAGCATGGTGTACTACTTGCTGGCCAAAGTCAACAGAAACAGAAGGAGATAATTAGTATAATTTGTTGTTACACTGGCTTTTCCTTTTGGTTAAAATTTATCTGCCATCTACCCCGACACTGAAAAAAATGAACGCTGTTAACCCCTGAGAAGTATATTTATTGTATGTTTCCCCAAATAACAAATGCTTGCAGTATTTAGTTAGTATGAGATTAATGTCTGAAATCATGGATTCAGTAGAGTTGCAGAGCTGGAAAAGGCCTGAGAAAGCACATGGACCAGCCTCCTGTGTAGGTAAGAAAGCTGTGGGCCTGCGAGTTAGGAAAAGCCTTGCCCCAGGGTCACACAGTCATGCATGGCAGACTGAGGGGTCACACCCTCAGACATCTAGGGCAGAAGAGCTCCTTCCACTAACACTGGCTCTCGAAGCTGGGCAAGAAAATAGTCGATCTCCAATGGAAAAAAAACCAAACTGGAATTTTTATATACTATTCCTAAATGCCATCCTGCCCTATTTCCTCTGAGCTTCGTCAAATACTCTCCTTTTAGAGGATAAAATTCTCTTAGAAAGAAGCCTTCTGCGTCCAGAAGGTATACGATTAGTTTTTCTTTCTAGGGTCTTGCCTCTACTTTGCCTTTCATCCCACACTTTTCAAAGTGCCTGAGGTGTATAGTTTGATTCCATGGTCTCCCTAATTTTGGTCCTGTAGCCAGACCTCATGTTGTCATCTCCAATGACAACAGGCTCATGTGGAGGGTCAGAAAGGCTGAGGTTAACAGAACTATTTTGCAGCAAAGCCAGGACCAAAATCCAGGTCTGTTGTTTCACAGACTTTTCCATTAAAAATGCTACTCTGTGTATTTACTCCTGAAACAAAATCTTTAACACTACACTGAACAGAATATAATTATTTTTGTGATTTTTATTAGCCTGTTTCCTCCCTTGGCACATGTGTTCTCTGTTTTTCCCTTTGTTTTGTCTGTTCCCTGCATCTCCTTTACCCTGTCATTTGGTTAGTTGGCAGGCCCTAGCCAGCACAGTCCAGAGTCCCAGACAGTGCCTTTTGTTCAAAGCATTTGTTTGGATTATAAATATAATTTGATGATAAATTCAGACTGTTCTGCTGCCTTCATTTCAATGGAATCACAATGTACCTCGAGTTTTCTTTGATAAACTAGCTATAAAGACCATATCTCATGCTGTTTAATTATTCATCTTGGTCTATTTGCTCATTCTAAGGAATTTTAATATATGCTAAAATTCTTAACATATACATAAATGGAAATATTGATGATTTTCCTCCCCTTATCTCTGCTAGAAATGATGATCCTTCCAATCCTGGATAATTACCTATTACTAAAATGAATTATCTTATGGTATTTTTTTCAAATATCAGTAGCTGACATTTACTGTGCCCTTATTATATGTCAGCCTCTTTCTTCTGTGCTCTTTATATGTGTTAACACATTTAATCCTCCCGACTACCCTATGCAGTGAGTAATGTTGTAATTCTGATTCTACAGTAAGGAAATTGAGGCACAGAAATGTTAAGTTACTTGCCCAAGATCACACAGCAAGTAAGTGCAGAGGTAGGATTTCAACCCAGGCAGGCAGTCTTACGAGTCCGGGCTCTTAATCACCGGTATAAGGCTTCTCAAAGTGGGTCTCCTATAAATGTTACTTTGCAAATATAATTAAGTTTTGTAAACTCTGCTTTCACTGGTTTATAAAGAGCCATACAGGCCTAGGAAGAGGAGGTGGGTTTGTGAAAGTTCATCTTTGTGACAGCCCTACTAACCACTTACAACATCAGGGATCAGCAACTTTTTCAGCCCTGATGTCACAAATGAGAATAAAAAATACTTCCTGTCGTCACTCACAGGCCTGACGTGGGAGATGGGAGATGGGGGCTGGGAACTGAGAGACAGAGCCCCCATTGTAGATATTGTCTGAATAGCATTGACGTTAAGGGTTGGCTTCTCTTGCCTTTACATTCTTGATATAATAATATATATTCCCCACTCCTTTTCTCCCTAAATGGGCTCCCAGACTTAAATATAAGCTGATTAAAAAGAAGCCTGGGCCCAGCCTAGTGGTACACACCTATCGTCCCCAGCTACTTGGGAGGCTGAGGCAGGAGGATCTCTTGAGCCTAGGAGTCCAGCCTGGGCAACATAGCAAGACCCCCATCTCTAATTGATGCATCCATGCCTGGGAATCCTTCTTCACTTAACTCTTATTCAGCCTACCCTGAACCTTACCACTGCCCTTCTCCCACTTTCGCATATAACCACCTCCTATTTGTTGTACAGTGACAGTAGCCTTGCTTTTGTGGCTCCTCTACTGGATAAGGATTGCATCTTTCATCTCTAGCCACAAGGCCTAGCTCAGTGCCTGGCACATGGACACTCAGTGGCTGCTCAGTGGATAAGTAAATGCAATCAGTTGCCCCCTAAAACCTGGGCTCATGTCTGCCTAATTTTATAGTAACTGTCAACTGTGTTGAAAAAGATACTAATTATAAGATATGCATTGTAGATAGACTAGAAACCTTTTCAAAGTGTCAATCAGGGTAATGTGTTTTATGAGCATGTAGGTGGCTGTGCAGCCATCTCCTGACATAGGCCTTCCTCACTGGTATCTCATATTAGTTTTTAAGAGATTTCGGCTAGCCTGACAGTGCATGTGATCAAGTGGGAAAGGCCTCCATTGGTCTGCTTTTGTTGTACCTCAGTTCTCCCAGCTGCTTTGTCTTTGGGAGACCTGCATCTGTCTGCCTAGAGCCTGGAGATGAAGCCCCAAAGCCTGCAGCCTTAGAAACTGTCAAGAATGAGGACTGCCCACCCTGCCATGTGCTTACATGCAGTCTGTCATTTAACCCACATTTCATGTCGGAGGAACTGGGGCTCCGGGAGGTTAAGGAACTTGCCCAGTTAGGAAGCGGTGGCACCGGAACTGAAATCCAGGTCTGCCCAGCTTTAGAAGCTGGGTTCATCAGTGTGATCGGCTCAGTGTACTAAGGAGCAAGAAGCCTGGAGATTACAGGTGGCACTCAGTGTTCTGAGAGCTGTCGTAGAGGGAGTTCCAGCCTGCCGCCACTGTCTGGGATCAGCCCCCAGGGACATGGTGTGGCCAAGCAGGGGCCATACCCTCAAATGAGAGACTGAGCCTGTGCCAGTCTCCTTGCAGCACAGCTCCCGGGGCTCAGCTGAGGGTGGCCCAGTGACAATGGCACTGCTTTCCCCATGAACCCGAAAGCTTCCTGGGGAATAATAGGAATCAGCTTCCAAGGCTCTGATCCTACCCTGATGCTTTTGTTAGCTTGGCCCTTGCAGAAACTCAGTTACAATTAGAGCCCTCTTATGTATTGATTGCAGAAAATAGATCTTTATCTTAGGCTGTTGACAATTAAGGAAACCCGAAGAATGTAGTTTCTCAGAAGAGCTTTCAGTGATTGATGGATTTAGTGAAGCAGCAGGCTATGGAGTTAGGAAATATTGTCACCAACATATTGCTTTTCATACCCCTCCCCCACCAAACCACTGCATCATTTTATTTTCTTGAGGGGCCATAAATTCTAACACTATTTCACAAATGATTTAGAACTATTGGTCATCCCATTAGTCCACTCCCAAGTACTTATTGGTGGTGCTATTTTGTATGCCAGGGATGGAGAAGAATAATGCCAGGCACACAATAGGTGTTTAATAAATATCTGTTAAGTGGACAAATGAATGGGCAAGCTGACTATACAATGGGTCGTGTCCTCCATTTGTTCTTCACCAAATGCCTATTTTACTCACACTGTGTGTAAGGCAATAATATCAAGGCTCTGAAGGTAAAACACAGTGGGTGCCCAGCTAACCTTGCAGGACAGCCTGCAGTACTGGGTGGTGGTACGCACATCTCTGTGTCACGTGGCAGAGAGTCTGAAGTGCTGTCAGTACCTGTCCTGGATGTCAGAAAAAGATCACTCTGGCAGGGGGAACCAGGGAACACTTAGCAGTAGGTGCAATTTGAACTTGCAATGGTGGGTGGGTCAAATGTCAAGAGGCGAGGTGCTGGGGAGGGCCGCTCAGGTGGCAGGAAAGTACAAATTCTGGGAAGGGAGCATAAGTGATCGACTCAGAGTGGCACACAAAGAGCTGCCTGGACAGGTGTGGAGACCAGACTGAACTCCATGGTAAGAGGGAATCGTGTCAAGTTTAAGAAAAGGTCAAGGAGAATGATAACAGAGAAAAGGCCCTGTAACTGCCGTTGTGGATTCTTTTTCTTATTTTCCATTCCCTCTTCTTCCACACTAAATGAGGTCGCTTCACACCCCCAGCCATCCTGCGTATCTCCATCAGATTATTACTGAAATACTGCCTTGACCATATGGTCCACACCTCTGTGAATTCAGAAACCCCTATAGAATGCACTGTACACTTCTTAGTTGGGGTTTCAAGGCTCTCCTGATCTGGCCTGTGCCAACTTGTCCAATCATATCCTTCAGCTCGATCACCCCCCCCATCCTCTTTCCAAGCTCTTCCCTCTGCCCGCTTCCCAGCTATCTTGGTCTGGTCACACCCACCTTACCTGTGTGCTCCCCCCCACTATACCTTCACTGGTACCATCCTTCCAGCCTGGATGCCCTCTCCCTTCATCTGTGCCCATCAGAATATCTGAGGCCCATTTTTTAGTCTCCAAAATTTTAAACTCTTAGAAGATAGAAACCAAGTCTATATTTTTAAATCCATCAGTGCCTTATGGGTGGTAAGCACCCAGCAGATACTGAATAAATAAATAATTATTATTCCTCTTTCTCTCCATTCCTACATATAACCAAAAATAACTATGTTTCTTAAACAGGCTTTTCAATTGTATGATACTAGACTTTCCAAAGGTTATGGCATAGCAGTCCAACAAACCTAATGTGAGGCCAGACTGCCAGGGTTCCAGCCATTGCCCTGCCGGTTACCAGCTGTGTGACCTTGGGCAAATTACTTAACCTCTCTATGCTTCTGTTTTCTCATCTGTATAATGGGGAGAATAAATGTACCTACCTCATAAGAGTTCCTAGAAGGATTAAATAAGTTACTATTTGTAAAATGCATAGAACAATTGTCTAGCACATAGAAAACATATAATGCTTGCTAAACTAAATAAATGCATATATATGTCCATATCTGTATTGGTGGTACTGTCTATATCATATACATAGATATACACATATATAGTAAGTACTCAGTGAAGTTTAAGTTACACACACACGAGGACACACAATTTGGCAATCACAACAACCTTGTAAGGTGAGCAGAGGCATTAACTAACTTCCCCACATCTAGTAATTGGTAGATCCGTTTTTGGGATCCATGCCTTCTAACTTCTGAGCCAGAAGTAAAAAGTAGAAATTATAGCCTTCATCCATTGATCTTCTCAAATATATTTGTAGTCTTCAGATACACAATGATTTCATCACACTAAATATTGGAAATTTACCACAGATATTTTAATTATTTTGATTTTTTTGTTTTTGTTCTTAGAAACAGGGTCTCACTCTTGTCACCCAGGCTGGGGAGTATTGGCAGGATCATAGCTCACCGTAACCTTGAACACGTGGACTCAAGTGATCCTCCTGCCTCAGCCTTTCAAGTAGCTGGAACTATGGGCACAAGCCACCACGCTTGGCTAATTTTTTTTTTTTTTTTTTTTTTGGTAGAGATGAGAGTTTCACTATGTTGCTCAGTCTGGTCTCAAACTCCTGGCCTCAAGCGATCCTCCTGCTTAGGCCTCCCAAAGTGCTGGGATTACAGGTGTGAGCCACCACACCAGGCAAATTATTTTGATTTAAAGTACAAGAGTAGTGTCAGATGTATGATATTGGCCTGTTAGAAAAAGAAAAAAAAACATTAACAGCTTCTGTACAGAAGTTATTATGCAGGATATCCCAGTCTCATAAAGAAATCTATGATGTGGGCCTTTTTCTATGTGACTATATTTTTCCTGCAGGTGAGGAAAGATGGAGCAAGCAAGATAAGTTGAGTGTGTTGAATGGAGAATTATGCATGAAGTTTTAGTAGAGAAGAATTCAAATAGGAAAACATGCTATGGAGTACATTTAAATGGATATATGCCTATGACATCATTTGGTGTGCAAAGGCTTGTGTTTGCATTACACTGATGGAGAAGCTGTTATTTTCCTTTTGCGATATGTGCTCAAAATGCACCTTTAGAAAATAAAAGTTCTTTTACTTCTCTAAAAAAAAAAGAATTGCCTGTTATTTTAAATACAAAACACATTTGACTGCTGTCAACAGCTTACATTTTAAATAATGTAGTTTGTGCTTGCATTCATTATCTGCAATTAGAATTCTCGAAAAGCTTTTAGCGTTTCTTCTCCCCAACTTTTAAAATCCATTCGTCGTAACTGTTCACATTTTAGAGAATAGTGGAAATCCTACATCAAATTGGAAAACTAAACAAAGAAATTCGTTTTCTGGAAATTACCACTGAACTAGACAGAGAATCTTCAGCTATTGTGCTGAACCACATTGTGATGTGATACCTACACCTTCTTCTTGCTAGCGTGAGGTCAGACCCAAATGTTTCCCTTTTAGCCCACGCTAGTTAATAAGAAATGCCCTGGGGCAGTCAGCTCAGTATCTTTTCTCTTATACTAACACTTAGTTTGTATAAATTATCTGTTTATACTAGTCCTCAGTATCCAAGTAAAGCAAGAATCAGGAGTTCAGGTCTTTTCTTTTTGATGTATTTAAAAGAAAGCTCTCTCAAATACCTGGGACTCTCTGAGATGCCTTTTATCCAAGTAGGATGCGAGTCACGTGTTCTCATTTCTTCCTTCCTATTAGCAAGAAGAATACAGCCAGCTGAGCAAGTGTGTGTGTGTGTGTGTGTGTGTGCGCGTGAGTGCGTGTTTGGTTTTTTTTCACCCTCTCATTTTAAGATGTAACTGGAACCAGGACCCAATTGGTATGTGGGTTTGCTTCGGGCAGGGCATATAAACAGAGCCAAGCCTAGAAATAAATGCAAGGTGTGTAGCAGATTCATTGACCTCACTGTTTGCCCAGCTGCAGGGTGACTCCCTCCTCATTCCCCAGCTGCCCGACTGCTTCCTAATGCTATTTTATTTTTCTTTTAAACTGGAGTAGCCAACCAAACTTCCCCCAGATAGGTTCGATAATTACTAAAAACAGACAACTTTCCAATTACACACAGCACAGAAAAAACTGCCAGTACTTTGTAGTTCGGCCCCTACTTTGTTCATGGTCAGTAATGCCTTCGACATGATTTGCTAGCTTACATTTTTAAGAAAAGACATCATCAGAATTTATGAAAATGGGTAAAGGCTCTTCATTAACCCCATGTTTTACTCTTCAAAATAGTCATCTTCAGAACGTGTGTTAAGTTGAACCATTAAAAAGTGCTGGTTGTTCACCTTTTGAAATAACCTACAGAAAAAACGATTGCATATGCTTTAACCTAAATAAACATATAGATTCCAGTGATACTTCCACGTCTCAAACTGTTTTAAAACTCATCCCTTGAAATGAGAAAAATCAAGTGCATTACCTAGATGTTACATTAATCTCAACTTCTTAACAATTACACTTTAGTTATGAAATTGGCTCTGAATACTTGTGGTTATTTGCAAATGAAGTAAAATATGTCTTTTGTGGATGAGAATGATTATGTTGGAAAACTATGATTTTCAGATAAAATCTCTGAAAAATTTGTGACTGATTCTTCTGTATCTAAGAACAGAGAGATTATAAACAGATTTATGTTAACAGATATTATATGAATAAATAATGAATACATGTAATCATTATTTGAGAAAATATTTATTAAGCACCTATGTTATCCAAAGTACTTTCAGAGATAACTCTCTAGATCAATTTGTTTTAACTAGCAGAGCGTAAAATTGGCAACATATTTATTTCTAAGTCTCAAAAATGTGCATAGTCTGAGACCCTGCGATTCTACTTGTGGAAATTTATCCTAGGAAATATGACACAATTTTTGTGCATAAACACTTTTGTAACAACAATGCAGCCAAAATTTTTAATATTTGAGGATTCATTATATAAGTTTATAATATACATGGAAAGAATACATAATAAAATTTTTATGTTCTTTATATTCCTAAATTTATTAAAATACAAATTATATATATATAATTTCTAAGAAAAGAAATAGGATATACACCAAGGGTTTTCAACACAACTTTATTTATAAAGCAAATAGGTCAAATATCCTAAAATTTTCAGCAATAGGAAATTAGGTAAATTATGTCACAGTCATATAGAAAAATACCATGCAGCCCTTAAAATTATATTTTCGAAGACCATTTAATGATATAGGAAAATGTTTTGATATTAAGTTAAAAGGGACTTTAGAAATTATAAATATAGGATGATCCCAGTTTTTTGAAGGGAGAATTTATATATAGCATTTTGAAATGAAGAAGTGTGTGTGTGTGTGTGTGTGTGTGTGTATTTTCATAAGAAAAAGACTGGAAGACTATATACCAAAATCTCAACAATGGTTATCTTTGCTTGCTTTTTGTTTTCTTTTCTTTTTTTTTTTTTTTGTACCATATATTTTCTATATTGAGCATAAAGTATTACTCTGTGGTCAAAAAAATAATGTTTTTAAAACTAAAACTATGTATAAACCTAAATATTTATGTTTTTGACAGGTAGATTTTATGCAATAAAATGCCTTTAATAAGGACTGTAGTAATTTGGAGTTTTGGTTAGGCTAACATTGATTCATGAGTCAATGTTTTTTTCCCTGCAAATTAATAATACAGAGGAGATTTTAGAGAAACACTTACAAGCTTAAGAGAACTTTTCAAGTACATTGAAAAGTATGCCTAAGACTCGGTAAATCATTTTTTCATCAAAGCTTGTCCCCCAAGTGCTTCTTCCTGGCAGGTGAATTTGCATATTTCTGTTTGCTTTATGTAGAAGCAGTAGTCCATAATTCACCCATTTTACTAACAATCTGCCTTTCCCCCTGCCAGTTGGAAGCTGATATTTTTAACATGTATGTCCTATAAGGGTTCCCATTCACTCTCTAAGTTTCAGGCAGACATCTCTTAACAATTTGGGGTCACTTTTCCACAGGTGATGAAAACGTACCATATGTATCATGCAGAGAGCATCAGTGCCGAGAGTAAGCTGAAAGAGGCCGAGAAACAAGAGGAAAAGCAAATTGGGAGATCTGGTGATCCAGTCTTCCATATTAGACTAGAAGAGAGACACCAGCGGCGAAGCTCCGTGAAGAAAATTGAAAAAATGAAAGAAAAGGTAAGTAAAAATATATTGCAGACCCTTTCTGTTCTCATTTGAGGAGATAATACTAAGAACCCTGATGTAATAGCTGATATACGCACATTATAAATTATTGTGAAATGACATGCATTTCCTCCCATGGGAATGGAAAATGTTTAAGAAACGTAAAAATCATGTAATAACAGCTGGACATCATTCAGTGGTGAATGCCAAGTATTCAATACACAATGTGGAGAACTTGAATATTAACAAAGAGATTTCATTGCAAATGGGCCTGAAGCCCAACCCAAATACATTGTTGTTATTCCCCGTAGCTGAGTAATTTTAGTTTGCTGTTTAAATCAGATTCAAAATGTACTTTGGGCAAAGGACTTCAATGGTCATTTGTATATGTGGAATAAATTGTTTAGATTAATAAAAATTTATGTATGTTTTTCTGTCTTGTTTAAAAATGACTTTGCTTTCTTTCCCGATGCCTGGATCTTCTTCATTCCAGAGACAAGCAAAATACTCAGAAAATAAGCTAAAATCAATTAAGGCACGGAATGAATATCTTCTAACGCTTGAAGCAACCAATGCCTCGGTTTTCAAGTATTATATTCATGATCTTTCAGATTTAATTGATGTAAGTACTTGAAGTTTTTGTATTTTTCATACTAAAGTAAAATGAACAATAACTATATTTCATTCATTGGAAAACATCATTTCTTAAGACTGTTATTTTATGTAGTACTCAAGAAAGAAAAAAATACCTCCAACTGAACTATGCGTGCTACTAGACACTATCAAGTGTAAGATGCATGTGAAAAATAGATTGTTAGATACTGTGAAGCTGTGAGTGCCTGGTAAACTCAGCTAGGAAGGGGCCCCAGTTATTTTTCTCTCTCTCTCTCTCTCTCTTTCTTTTTTTTTTTAGAGACAGGGTCTTACTCTGCCCAGGCTAGAGCGCAGTGGTGTAATCATGGCTCACAGTAAACTAAATCTCCTGGACTTAAGCGATCCTCCTGCCTGAGCCTCCCAAGTAACTGGGATTACAGGCTCATGCCACCGCACTCGGCTCCTAGTCATTTTCAAGTTCTGCAGTGGCACAGCCCTAACGGTATTCATTGATTCAAAATACATTTGTTGGGCCCCTGCTATTGTGAAATGTGGAGACTCTAAGACGCCACATGCAGTCCTTACCCTGTGGAATTTGAAGTAGAGAAGATAGATGTTAACGAATGGCTACACAAATGATTGCCTTATAGCAGTGGTGATAAATACTGGGAAGCAAAATAGAGTGCACATAAACCACTTTTATAGATTTATCTAGATCTCTATACTCCTCTCTTAGGATATGGTATAAAAATCAGTAACTGGACTCATTTAAACTCTCCAAATATATATTCATTATTATATTTATACAGTGTTTAAGGCCGTTATTTCCCCACCTTTAACACTGTGCATCATCCATTCATTCTTTCATTCAGAAAAGATATACCGAGTAGCCCGGTCATTGTGCTAACACCGTAGGAGACTGCAAAGAGGAAACAGACAAAAATCCTGTGTCCAAAAATGCCACTACCTGCAAAGAACATATAAAAAGTTATTGAGTGCCATAGGAAAAACATAGATAAAATAAGAAAGGTTCAGAGAGTTATCTGCTGGAATTTACTCATATACTCTTTTGTATTGATTGGATTCCACAGTTTTATGATATTATAAAATTATTTTTCATGGCTCATAGTAGCTGTCATAATTTAAACATACAGTAGGTAAAAATAACTTTATTTTTATGGTGAATTTGAGTCTCATGTGCTCATTTATTATTTTGGAACCACAGTCTGAGACTTTTACCAAAATAGCTGTTAAGGGAGGGAATTAGTTTTTTTTAGCTTATTAACACTCTGATGTGACTTTTCCCTTTTATTTTAGTTTCAAAACAATTTTATCCCAATAATATCATAATTTCCTTATACAGAACCATGTAGTGATAAATAAAACCAGGGAAAACTATTTTCTCTTTTCATTTGTTACAAATATTTCAATCAAGTAACTAATCCTTTGATTGTTTTAAATGCAGAAACTTTTTTTGTTGTTTGTAATGTATATTTCTTCCAGCACTGATGAAATAAAAGACACTTTTTCTGTTATATTACTGCTAGATTTCCTGGATAAAAAAAATTCTACTAGGTTTCCTGAATAAAAATAAAGACTCCTGTTTTCAAACTTAGACCTGTAAGTGTTCTGCAAAGTATATGAAATATAGAATAATTCTGTGTAACTTCTCTACTTACTTTTTTGTTTAGGACTTATTTTGGTAGTTGTTGGAGTGCTTGGCTAAACCCAAGCCAGTTTTAACACAAGGAAAACTCTCCATGTGTTGAAAACTATTTCTTTAATAACTATTAATACAAAGTACCTAGCACTATTCTTAATGGCAATCCAGTAATGAACAAAACAGAGTCCTCAACTTCATAGAGTTTATACATGAGTTGGGAGACAGACTGTAAATGACTTTACATATGTACGTGTGCATATATACATATGCACATATAAAATAAGTCATGACAATGCTGTGAAGAAAATAAAACAGCTAAGGAGGTGCTTCTTTTGACTGGGTGGTCTGAAAAGCCTGATTCTTGAGCTGAGTGAGCTAGAGAGCTGTGGGGCTATCTTGGGAAGAAGTCCCTCAGACAGAAGGACAGGCAAGGCTAAAGTGCAGAGGCAGAGGTGTGTTTTGAAAGCTAAGATGCTCAAAGAGGGCCGGGCACAGTGGCTCACGCCTGTAATCCTAACACTTTAAGAAGCCAAAGTGGGAGGACCTCTTGAGGTCAGGAGTTCTAGACCACCCCAGGCAACATAGTGAGACCTCGTCTCTATAAAAATTAAAAAATTAGCCGGGCATGGTGGCAGGCTACTCGAAAGGCTGAAGCAAGAGGACCATCTGAGCCCAGGCGTTTGAAATTGTGGTGAGCTGTGATGATGCCACTGCACTAGCCTGGGCAACAGAGTAAGACCCTGTCTTGAAAGAAAAAATGGAAAAAAAGATGCTCAAGGAATAGCAAAGGCGACCAGGATGGCTGGAGCTGAGTGAGCAAGAAGGAAAGTGCTAGGAGATAAGGCCTGCGGAAGTCCAATCACTTGGGGTCTTTTAGACAGGGAAGAGGTTTGGATTTGGTTCTGTGTGTGAGGGGGAGCCATTTAAGGGTTTTGAGCAGGGAAGTGACATCACCTGGTTTGCGTTTTAAAGACTCACTCTGGCAGCTGAGTGGAAAGTAGGCTGAAGGTGTCTAGAAGACAAGGAGCTCTATCAAGAGTCTTTTGCAGTTGTTAAAGATGATGCTGACTTGGACTGGTGGGGTAGTGATAGGCCTATAAAAAGTGGTAGGATACAAAACATACTGAACATAGAGCTAATCGGAATTTGATATAGTGGGTGAAAAAGAGAATAGAAATGACTGCAAGGTTCAGGTCTCTGAGAAATGACTCCTAGGTTGATGACAATGCCACCTACTAAGATGGGAACCCCACAGGAGAAGCCGGCTGAAGAGTGACAGCAGCGGCCTGTTATATCTAGTAAGACTGAGATGCCTATTGGGTACCTGTGCGAAGATACAGAGGAGTATCCTCAGTATTTTTGGTATATGTAGGACAAGAATGGCATGTCAGGATTATGAGAGAGTCACCATCATTGTCAAGGATATTTATGAGCACTTACTATGTGACAGGCAGGTTCCTAAGCATAATCTCATCTAATCATCACAACCCTACGAGGTAAATATTGTTATCCCTAGTTTATAGACTGAAAAAAAAAACCTGAGGTTTACTTAGGCTAGATAACTTGCCTAATGCTGCACGCCTAATCAGTGGTAGGCTTCAAATTCGGACATTTTAAACCTCCAGATCTAATTAACTCTGACCTAAATAAGTAATAGTTAAATATGTTGATTAACAGTTAAATATTTTCAATTTTAAAAAAGTTGAATTCTTAAAAGTTCAGCCTTAAATTTAAACTGTGAACAATTCTCAAATAATATAACTTAAACATGACATGAAATTGGTTTGTTGTCAGACCCAACTGAAATTGAGTACTCTCTTAGTGAAAATAATTTTTATATTCCTTGACTCACTTTTAAGGCAATTAGAGTGTAGAAAATGGTTGTCTATTTTGTAGGAATCCCACTTGCATATACAGTGGTGATCCCAAAAACCATTAAGCTTGACCCTTCCTGGTGAAAAAGAAACAGGTGATAATTATGCAAAGGTGTCTAGAATCAGAATCTTTTATGCTTTGTGAGTTTATTTAGCAAAGCACATTTTATACTGAGCTATCTAATAATGATGAGAAGAGCTGTTATGCCTCCAGTGAGAAAAAGTCGAGACAACGTTTTAATGCACGAGATTTTGTATGTGGAATGACATGAAAGGCCGTAAATGTATGTTGATTAAATCAACGCATTATAAAGAGTCAAGGAATTCAAGTTGAAACCTTTTTATATAAACCTCCAGTTTCCCCTTAGCTTCTACTCATGTCAATATCTATCTCTATTCTAACAAATTTTCTATGATGGACTATCATGAGTGGATCTATTGATATCACAAAAAGTCATAAATTTTCCATAGAATTTGTATTTTAAAACCATTCTTTTATAATTACAGAAGCAGTACATGTGTATTGTAAAAAACTAGAAAAGTACTACAAACAAAATAAAATGATCCCATTGTTACCACCCAAGATCAGAGATCATCACTGTTAAAACCTAGACATTCTCTGTGTGTCCACACACACATTTTTAGACCAGAAGAATATGAAATCATTTTTCATATATGGCTCTTCAACCTTCCTTTTTTTTTTTTTTGAGACAGATTCTCACTCTGTCACCCCTAGTAGAGTGCAGTGATGTCATCATAGCTCTCTGTAACCTCAAACTCCTGGGCTCAAGTGATCCTCCTGCTTCAGTCTCCCAAATAGCTGGTACTACACGTGCGCCCCACCACACCTGGCTAATTTTTTCTATTTTTGGTAGAAATAGGGTCTCACTCTTTCTCGTGCTGATTTTGAACTCCTGGCCTCAAGCGATCCTCCCTCCTCAACTTCCTAGAGTGCTAGGGTTACAGGCGGGCGCCACCATGCCCAGCCTAACCTTCCTTTTTTCAGTCCATGATCTTTATCTGTCCATCTCAGTAGATTTTTGTCTCATCTGATAACCAGATCATAGTCCCATTTGTGACCCCAAATTTGTGATAGCTAGTGTGTCTAGACCAGACCTAATTTAGGATCACACATTGTGTCTGTCTAGTGTATCCCTTAAGTCTTTTTTTTTTTTTAATCTAGCAAAGTCCTTGTTGAAGGAACATAGACAGTATTTCTTCAGAATTCCCCAGCTTCTGGATCTGTCTGATTACCTCTTGGTCATGTCAATTAGCCTGTTTCTCTTTCCCCTATATTTTCTACAAAATGAACTTTAGATAAAGGCTGATGAGTACAAGTTAAGCACTTTGCAATAGAATACATCATAGGTGATGTTGCTACATCTTAGGTAGGCATATAACAACATCTATTTAAACCACTAATAGTGATGCTAAAATTACTAGTTTAGGGTGATGTGACTCTGATTTCCTCCGTCATATAGTTTATAACACTTACAACAAATTATGGATATTTTAAAACCTCTCAAAGTTGGATTTTATTAAATTGGAAACTTACTAATTTGGAACTCAGCAATGTCTGAGCTATAATTTACATTTGGTCAGCAAAATCCTTTCTTAGAGTACAAGTTAATAATGTAAATTAAAGGGGAATAACACTTTTTTTAATGTTTTTTAAGGACGTCAGACTAATCAATTTACATACATACCATTGACACCCTATTTTTGGAATCCCCTTTTGTTAACTACTACAGCTAAAAACTTCAATAATTCAACACTTTGATAGATGGCTTCAAGTCTTTTAAATATATTTGGAGGTGATCTAATGTTTTTAAAAATATTTAATTATTCTAATTCTTATCTATTTTAGATAGACTTTACCTTTACCTATCAATATTAGTTTAAATTATTAAGATACATTCTCTCTCTCTCCCTCTCTCTGAGAAATGGCTACCAATGTAGAAAACCTCTATTCATTTCTAAATAATGGTTATTGGAGTTCTACTGAAACTTAGTTTTAGTAAATCTTAAATACTTCATTGTGCCTTGCTGAGATCAATGAATTAATATTAGGATGAGTCCCATTACTGAACACGACACCTTCATGAGCTTAGTAGGTAAATGAACTTCTTGATCAAGTCCTCATTAAAAATGTTAGATATCAGAACTATAAAGATATTAATTGTAATATAATGAAGAAAATGATGGCTCAATTGATAACCAAGTATCTATTCTTTTATTTCAGCTGAAAATATATTTATTCAGCTGAAAACATCATCTTGTTTAGATGTTTCTAGGTACTGCCTGGGATACTGAGTTATCTCTAGAGAGAAGGAAAGGAGAGGAGGAAAGGAGTTGTGATTGGGGAGGGGGAACTTGGGGAACTTCTAAAATATCAGCAATGTGTTATTTATTTAAAAGAAACATATGTTTTATACTGTTCTGTAAGTATGGCATATTTTATATTTTAAAAAAAGCAGGGAGTTATAATAATGATAAATATACCCGTTAAATATTTTTAATCTAAAGCTTATCAATATACTTATACTTGCCAATCTTTTAATATTATGATTTATCTTTTTCTACAGAGTTCTGAGTAGGCTTCTTATACAGAAATCACGTGTGTATTCTTTCAGTTCTTTGGTGTAGAAGAAAAAATATTCTGATATTGACAGTGTTTTCACAGTCTTGCACAGCTATCACACCTTAGCCTCATGCAATAGCAATTTTGTTTACTCTTAAGTCTTTCCATACTTATTTTATCAGTTTATTTAATATGTGATCAAATTATAATTATAATAAATGTAAGTGGCACAAATATTGCACAAATGACTCTTGGAGGCATACAGACTAACTGTTGGAGCAGAAATGTGCAGGAGTATTAGAGAGCACCTACTAGCTGTGGGTATTTACCATGCCATTGGCACTGTTCACTATGCTTTAGAGCAACGGATGATAAATTTTTTCTGTAAGGAGCTAGATAGTAAATATTTTAGGGTTTGTGAGCCATGTGTTCTCTCACAACTATTCAACCCCAGTGCAGAAGCAGCCATACATACTACATAAGCAAATGGGCATGGTTGTGTTGCAGTCAGACTTTATTTGCCATACCAGGCCGTGGACTCAATTTGGCTCACAGGCCATAGTTTGCTGACCCCTGCTTTATAAAATGAACCAAGTGTTAGTTCAGCCAGAGTAGCACTTAAACAGAAGACTTTTAAGAGGGCTTCTCCTCTGTCTCTAAAGAAAGTCCTAAATAAATTTTAGTTGTAGAATCACAACCTCTTAGTTTGGAATCAAGTGGGAAGTAGAATAGAGAATTAATTTCACAACAAATTAGGATTTTGATGATGTCATTCTAAAGAATAAATATGAATTGTAAGAAATATGTTGTAAATACTGGGCAAAGAAAGTTTAATTGGTTTGAGAGAATAAAGGCATATTTATACAGGAAAATAGATTGTAGTTTTGTACATAGTAGATTTAATATCTGTAATAATTATTATCCCCAATATCATATGCAAAAGAGCCTATAACTTATTATCCTGGAAGAATAAGGATGTGTTACAACCGGAAGATAAAGCATACAGGCGACAAATGTTTGTAATTGAATGCTAAGTGCCTATGATTTGCTAAGAAAAAAGAGTTAGAGGAGAGTACAAGTCTTAATGCTAGGATTCCCTGACCTATAATCAAATTCACCACTCTGTAAATTTGAAATTCTTATAAGAATTTGTTTTAAGATTACATTACTGATAGTGTAGCCACTTCCAGTTCAATTCTGCACCTTCAAAATGCATTCAGAGAAACTCAACCCTCAACAATAAAATTGCATTGGTGTTTTGTCCCAGAGCACCTGCCCAGTAATAATAAAGTATTTATCATCCTTACAGTACAGTTTCATGGTCTCCAATTTCTCCCTGTAAAAGTTTGCAGGTCACTTTGGGCTTAAAGGATAAATCTTTTTTTATTATTGTGGAGTATTGCCAGGGAATAATCCCCTACTCTAGCCAATTTTCTTTGTAGAGATATCTGTCACATGTGTTTTATTGGCCATTTATGCAGAATAAGATTGAAATTAGATTGCATCATATATTGTATGCCATCTTTACTTTATCATTTCTGAATAATCAGCTGTGCTAAAGCTTTTAGCCTTATCTTTTTGTCTCCTGGGACATGTGTTTAATTAAAAAGCAACTTATTCAGAGTTCAGAGTTTTCATGATTAGTTTGACTTCTCTGCCTCCATAATGATATTAAGATTTATCCATGAAAACCTGCCAAATTGTAATGCTGTAGTCCCCATTAGACCTGAACTCTTATTAGGAAGATTATAGGAAGATCATGTTAAGTGGGTTAGGATACTATAGTGATCATCATGTAAACTGATTTAGGCATGTTTTTATCCCTTTGTGATAGAAAGGTATTTCAAAACTGAAAGGAGCTGGATGACAGAAGTAGTTGGCTTTTCAAGTTGCTTCCAATGGAGATGCCCTGTGCCTTTGCTTAAAGGAAACTGCACCCAACGGTTTCCTCCTACAGCACCCACTGTTCTTTCTCTTTTCTCAGTCTCCAGTGTTCTCGCCTGTCCTTCTTGCTTAGACCTCTGAATGTTAAAAGTCACCTAAAGCCCAGGAGTGATCAGCTTTCTGTCTGTTGATGCCTTGGTTTAAATACCATTTGGTGGTCCCTAGATTTTTATCACCAGCCTTGATCAGCTTCCTGGCCTTCAGATTAGTATATTCAGCTGCCTCCTGGGCATCTCTAACCAGGTGGTGAATAGGCATCTCGAACCTGTCAAACACCCAAAACACAGCTTATTATAGCCATTTGCCTTTACCATCATCATCTCCACACATATAACAGCTTTCTTCTTAGCCATTTTTCACACCTCAGAAAATGATACCACTTTCCACCCAGTAGCACAAGCTAAAAACCCAGTTTTCTCATTCCACACATAAATACATCATCTAATCCTGTCATCTGTACCTCCTAAATGTCCCAAACCTTGCCACTTTTCACTACCTACACTGTCTCCTAGACAAAGCCTCTTCATCTCTTGCCTGCACTATTGCAATAGCTTCCTAAAATGTTTCTCAATTCCGCTCATACCTTCCAAAAATCCATTCTCTTCCCAAGCAGCCAGAGTATTAAAAAACATAAATCAGATTGGTCAGTCCCTATTTAATAATCTCCAAAGCCTTTCCATTGTCCTTCAAATAAAATCCAAACTATTCACCAAGATCCTATTTGAACTGGCACCTATCTACCATTCAATGTCATCTTCTGCAACTTTTCCCTTAGTCAGCATATGTCAGGTCCCTTTGCCTTCTTTCTGTTCCACAGAACCACCAAGCCTTTTCTTGCCTGAGGCCTTTGCACTTTTTGTCTAGAACACTCTTTCCTAGAGCGTTGCAAGACTGATTCTTTTCATTCATGTGGCACCTCAACTGCCCTATATAAAAGAATAAAACCCTTTCCCCCAACATTCCCTATTCCTCTGACCATTTATTTTCTCCATAGTGTTTACCATCTGGCCTGTATTTATTTGGGCTTGCTTTGTTTGTTCTCTTTCCTGTCTTGTGATTTGATTCAGGCTGGTTACAGAGATTTGGCTGGAAAAATGAATCCAGTAGTAGCAGCTCCTCCAAAGGAAGTGCTCATCCTTGGATAGATGGATGGGAGGTGTATTGGGCAATAAATGATTATTCAGCCTACTTACTGGGTCAAGCATATGCAAGGGTCGGTTCTCCTGTTTCCTACTCTGTATCTATTCCTATCACACAGATGTCCCATTTTGACCTCTTCATTGCTCAAGAGAAAACTAAAAACAATTTTTGCTAAATGCTGAGCTACCGTTGTTAAAGCAGCAGCAAGAATTAAATTGTCAGCTCTCTGTGGGCCATCAGGAACCCAGACATGAAAACAGGTGTGTCAGAGTCACCTGTAGAAGTTTAGACATCTGGTTCAGTGCCATAAGA
This sequence comes from Eulemur rufifrons, assembly GCF_041146395.1. Classification (NCBI taxonomy): domain Eukaryota; kingdom Metazoa; phylum Chordata; class Mammalia; order Primates; family Lemuridae; genus Eulemur; species Eulemur rufifrons. The sequence goes on from NC_090998.1 coordinate 49,599,634, forward strand.
TGCCTATCTCTCACAAAAGTGCAGTTTCAAGGGTCAAGTACTGAATAGTTAGAGAAGAAAATATTGAAGGGCAAAGAGATACCTATGCAGAAGAAATCCAGCTCTAAACTTATCTATTTCTGGTCCTTTGAAAGCCACCCATGATCATGTGAAAGCTGTCTGTTTGTACAATTCACTTTGCTTGGGTTGCACTATTTTACCAAAGACTCAAAATAAGGAGTGGACTCTTTACCCAATACCCGTGGCTCTGGAATGGTCAAAGCCAAGCTTACTGAAACCCAGAGATAAGACCCAGGACACCAAATCACAGAAGTGTCTCAGACAGAGACCAGAATAAAGAAGTTAAGGTAAAATCCTTCTGCAGAAAACGTAGAACACTTGCCCCCTCTCCATTCTGACAATAAACTGCTTAATTCTGAAATCACATGGGAGCTTGGGGCTGCCCTGCAGGGACCTCCAGGGCTGCCCTGGCAAATGACATCGGCTATTACTGTTCTGGAAGCATGAATGTTGGACTTGTTTCCCATGCAGTTCCATTACGTAGTTCCCATGTAACTCCCATCTTAGGAGCAAACATCTATACCACTAGGGCTTTTCCTGTCACGGAGCTTATGCAAAAAAAAAGTATCCACCTGAACAGCTGTGATCCACTTATACCTAACATTGTACTCACCATGTTATTTCAGCTGACTCAGTGTTTGGGACAAGATGAAGTATTTCTCACAGTCCTTAATACAGATGATCCCCAACTTACAGTGGTTCAACTTACAATTTTTTGATTTTACAGTGGGTTTATGAGGGCATTAAATGAATTTTTGAATACAATATTTTCAGCTTAGCAATAGGTCTATTGGGACATAACCCATCATAAGTTGAGAAGCATCTATACTTGGATTTCATCTTCATTTTGCTACTATTTGCAACCCTTTGCCCAAGGAAATTAGCCTACTGTGATGAATTCAGACTAACACTTAGTGAAATCTATCTTGGCAGCACTTCAGATATTTTAGAGAAAAAATACACCCTCCTGCTTCCAATAGTCTTTTCATCCCAGTTTTAATCCATAATTTTATGTATCCATTCAGAGTTTTTCATCCATCAGAAACAACACTGCTTTGTTTCCATGAAATATTTTATTGGTTTCTTATGTATTTTCATCATTAAATGCACTTGGGCTATAACTCAGCTCTTTGTGCAGAAGCTAGCTTTTCATATTGTCATTAATAATTCATAAGCTCTGTAGAATTACTTTAGACTTTTTTAACCAAGTATCTTGAATCTTAACATATCTGTGTCATTTCAGCTTCTTGTTTAGAAAAAAAAAAGAGATGATTCTGTGACTGGCTTTGCTGTCTCAGGAGACCTTGAATAAGAATTTTTTTCTTGTTTCTAAGTTCAGGGTGCTTGAAAAACCTGGAGTGTAGAAATACTGCATATCAGAAGCAATAAAATTATGCCAAATAAGTGACCTTACAGACTGCCAAGCACCATGGGGGTCAGAGAAGGAAATTTCCCATCAAACCTCATCACAGAAACCTCCTAAGTGTGGCACCTAAAGCTCAGAATGCAACTGAGCAGGCGCCTAGTCAGTTGCTAAGCCACGTGCATACTCCTGCCAGCCCGTTAGGAAGGCACAATGAAGTCGTGTCTGGCACTGGGTCCCGACCTACAGCATCCACCTGGCAGCACTGGGTATGGAGACTTGCACCGATGCTTTTGCAGTCTTCGCATCCATTCCCTTAAGGAGCCACACTTAAAAATTTGAGTGAACTGTTAAATTCTAAGAATAATAAAAACTTAGTATGGATCTTTCAGAGCTTCAGGTCAGTTGGGTAGATGGGGTTAGATTTCTTTCTTTCTTTTCTTTTCTTTTTTTCCTTTCTCTTTTTCCTTCTCTTTTTCTCCTTTAAGTTGTAAGAGACTTGGTTTTTGTAGGGAGAGAAGAAGGCTTTTCTGTGGGTTTCATTCGTCTCAAGTTCAGTATTTATTAAGTCCCATTGGGATCAATACTCAGAAAGTCAAGCAGCTTGTCTCATCTGCTTCATTACAGTCAAGTAGAATCTGTCTTCTTGTGGGGTGTTTTTAAACACTGCTATATCTTAAAGAAATGAGGTCATTTCCTATACAAATTCGTGTTTTCATAAAATGAGGCGTTAGTGAAAGATGGAATAATTTTTCATTCCCTCTGATGTGTATAAAACTGCTCCGTAGAACCATTATGGATTTTGAGGAGCAAGAGGAATAAAAGAGGACTTTGTTCATCTGAGACTAGAATGTCTAAATTAACCGAAAATGAATCATTCTCTATATTCGAGTGCTGCTGATTCTGCTGGAAATGTATTAATGATGAGACTGATTGCTGCATTTCACAATTATATTTTGCTTGTATTTGTAAATGTGATGGCGCAGCGACTTTCTGATTTTTTTAATGAAGTCATCCTTAATTAAATCCTCTTGCCTGCTTGGGGAAGTAGCGCTCCCAAAAGACATGGTTGCAGGACCCTGCTACTTGATTGTTGTAGGGCAGTGTTTCTCAGACTTTTGATGTGCATATGCATCACCTGTGGGTAATTTTTAACCTTCCAGTTCTGAATTGGTAGGTCAGGGGTAGGACCCAGGAGTCTGCATTTCTAACAAGCCCCTGGTTATGCTATTGCTGCTGGACCACCGATCAAACTTAGAATAGCAAGACTTTACAATCTCTTTACATAAAAACCCAAATTTAATAATTTTGAAATTGGAGGGTAAAGGGTGGAATTAAATACGCTGGCATTTTTAAGGACAGGTCAGTGATTGAATGTGTACCTTCATAAAGGTAGATAGGTGGTTCACATCCTGGTGGATACATCCTTGGTACAAAGGTTGCTTCCTCTGTATCCCTTCTACTACCATTTTAGGAGCAAATTGACAAACAGCTTCTGTTGGAATTCCTTGAGGATGGAGATATTTTACTGTGTTCCAGTCTTCATACGCCTAGAGCCTAGCAAATTTCCTGGCACCTAATCAATGGCCAATTAGTGAGTTGAATTGAATCAAATTGGATTGATTGAATTTCATCGGAATGATATAAAGAAGACCTGGTTTTGTACCTTTAAAGTCACTTGTTTCCTCTCTAAGCAATTTATTCTGCTCTTATATACAAATTTCAAATCGTGCTGTCAGTAATTCACATCTAATTTCCAGAGCTACATTCTATTTTTAGATCATATTCTCTTAAAATGCAACATGAAAAAATAAACATAAATACAAATTAAAGGTAATGAAGATTGAAGAATAGCAAAGCTCTTTTATTCTTAGGAATACTAAACAAAATTCTATCTCCAATAAGAGGGCTTCGGCAATCACTTCTTATTTAAGAGTCTTATTCTGGGGATAAGAGGAAAGACATTCGTGGACTATGTTGGCAGATTCAAACCTTCTCACTTCTTCTTTCAAGAAGTGAAAGAAGTTCTTCTCACTTCTGAGAAAGTACAGATTATTCTTGAGTCCTCAATAGAATATGCCAGTCTAAAATATTACAATTAGTATATTTGCAGCCTGCGTGGATTTCAGTAAATTATTGTATCAATCTCAGTATTGCAGGAATCAAACTTGAATGCTATTTTTTATTCTTTCAGTAATTGATTTGCTTCTTTTATTTTTTAGCAGCTTTATTGAGATATAATGTATATACCATATGGTTTACCCATTAAAAATCTACAATTGGTTTTTAGTATGTTGACAAGAGTTTGTATCCATCACTACAATGAATTTCAAAATATTTTCATTATCCCATAAAGAAATCCTGCACCCCTCAGCCATCACCCCCAATTCCTCCCTACCCCCATCCCTTAGCAACTGCCAATCTACTTTCTGTCTCTATAGATTTGCCTATTCTGTACATTTCTTATCGATGGAATCATACAATATATGGTGTTTTGTGACTGGCTTCTTTTACTTAGCATAATGTAGTCAAAGTTTATCTATGTTGTGGCATGTATCAGTGCTTCCTTTTTATGGCTGAACAATATTAATTGTATGGCAGTACCACATTTTGTTTATTCATTAGTTGGTGGACGTTTAGATTGTTTTCACGTTTAGCTCTTATGAATAATGCTGCTATTAACATTCATGTACAGGTTTTTGTGTGGAAATATGTTTTCATTTCTTTTGGATATATACCTAGGATTAGATTTGTTGAGTCATATGGTAACTCTATGTTTAACCTTTTCAGGAACTGCCAGGTTGTTTTCCAAAGTGGCTGTACCATTTTACATTCCCACCACCAGTGTGTGAGGGTTCCAGCATCTCCCTATTCTCTCCAACACTTGCTATTATCTGTCTTAATGACTATAGCCATCCTAGTGGGTATGAAGTCGTATCTCACTGTGGTTTCAACTTGCATTTCTCTGATGGACCAATGATGTTGAACATCTTTTCATACGTTCGTTGACCATTTGTATATCTTCTTTGGAGAAATGTCTATTCAGATCAATTGTCCATTTTTAAATTGGGCTTTATGTTTTTGTTACTGAGTTGCAAGAGTTCTTTATATATTCTAGATACAAGTGCCTCATCAGATATATGATTTACAAAATTTTTTTCTCATTCTGTGGATTGTCTTTTCACTTTCTTGATAGTCTTTTAAAAACAGAAATATCTTCAATTTTGATTGAATCTAATTTATTTATTTTTCTTTAATTGCTTGTGCTTTTGATGTCATATCCAAGAAACCAATGCCTAATCCAATATCATGAAGGTTTTCTTCTAAGAGTTTTAGAGTTGTAGGACTCACATTTAGGCCTTTGATCAATTTTACCTTAATGTTTGTATATGGTGTTCTTTTATTTTTTTAAGTGCTGTGATCTTGGCTACCATGCAAGTCTGAATAGAGCACTAAGAACATATCTCTCTGCGGAATATAACCTTGAAACCTCCAGACATGAAGGCTTAGACATTATTGAGAATGCAGTAGACAATTTAGAGCCCAGGAGTGATAAGCAGAGATTCATGGAGATGTACCCTGCTGCATTCTGTCCACCAATGAAGTTTGAGTTTCAGTCTCACATGGGTGATGAGGTCAGTGATTATTTTTAAACTAATGAATTGTCTCTTCACTTATATTTCCCTGCACCTGCCGTAACCCAACAGTTGTAAGAATTCTTAGCTGTTTTCTCTTTCCTGCCCTTGCACAGGATCTTAGCAAGATAGTATGCTAAGATCAGCCACTACTACCTTTTAAAGCAAGGGTCAAACACTCAAATAACTACAGAAGCCAAACAGATGAAGGTGCAAACTTACCTGGGTGTAAGCACTAAACTGTTCCAGAATAGATGGAGAGTTCTTCCTCCATCTCAAGACATTCAAATTTAAATAAAAAACAAAACATTTTGCTGGCTCAGTAGAATCTGTCTGAAGACTTCTTATAATCCTAATTTAAAGATCCCCATAAAGAAAAATAATTATATATGGCATGAAAATGGAAAAAAGAAAAAAAAATGTAAAAATTTTTTTAAGATTCAAGTTGGCTCCACACTGGTAAAATGAGCATTAGAAATAACATATTATGGGCCACATTCTATATATGAACTTAGCTTTCCATCCTATTTTACCAAAAAATCCATTGAAACTGATTATGAGGTACAGTTTTTTATATAATTTTCTATGGACAGGAAACAAAAACAAGAAAAAACAACTAATGAAGCATGATATATAGCACTTGGTGTCCCAGCTGTGCAAAACAAAACTCATAGATAAAAGCTCAATTTCAGTTTATCGTGGTGACAGTCTGTTTTTTTAAAATAGATATAATATCCATGGCAGATTTCTTTAATGTCATATTTTTCCTGAAACACTAAGTATTATATATACATGTTCATATATATACACATTCATATATATATCTGTACCTGCTATATTTCTAATTGAATTTTATTTGTGTTTGATAGAGCAAATTACCTGTTTAGAAATGGAAAGCAGTTTTTATGCCAATAGCACCTGAATTTTGACAAGCAAGACGAGTGGCTTTATCCTGTCTTTCCAAAACCAAATAATCGCTGTTTTAATTTGTCAGCTGAGGATATGTTTAACATGGAATAATAAAACATCACAAACAGATGACTTCAGTTGGTTATTAATGGTTTTATTATTTTAATAAAGTAAGTTTGTTGCCCTTTTTTTATGGCCAGTTCTGCCTGGGAACAGTAATCTCTTTTCTTGTTTTGGAGACTCCATAAAAGAAACCCCTATCAGCCAAGATCATTTCTATGACAAAGATGATAAGAAATTGTTTGTTTCTGGTGCAATTTTAATCATGCTCTCATTTTGACTTTATCTGTCCCTGAGATCATGGCCAAAATATCTTCTACCAAAGTCTAAGATGAGTGGCTCTTCAAGTTCATGATGAATCACAGAATTTGGCTGATATTGGCTAGGGAAACCATGGTTGAAAGATGCTAAGAATAGTCATGCACTTTTCTGAGTTTTTACTATGTGCCAGCAGTGTTGTAAATGGTTTATGTGCATGGTCTCATTTCATTCCCACAACAGCACTGTGGCATAAGAACTCTGAATATCCCCATTTTACAGATGAGGAAACTGGTGTTTTGTAACTTCCCACATTCACCCAGCTAGGAGGTGGGGTGGCAGAGCTGGGATTCAGGCACAACGGACTGACTCCAGAGCCCACATTCTAACCAATAAGCTCTGCTGCCTTCTTCTGCCTATATGGTCCACGTGAGTTCTCTTCTGCCCTTTGCCTGGTAGTCATTAAGAATTCCAGAAGTGAGACCAGCAGCAGAGCTCCATCTCAGGAACTGCCCCGTTCTTAGAGCAATGCTTCCTGCAGCTGCTGTCTTCCCATACGTAGACAGACCAGGCGGCTGCGTTCAGCTCTTGTCATTTGCATAACAGGTTCGTATTTAAAAGTGAAGTTTTGAGGCTGTTAAAAGTAAATATGTAATTGGGATCTTGAGAGGATCAGTGTGATTCACGCAGCGTTTCAATGGGAGAACCATGCCTCTGGAGGCTGGTCGATGATGCCCTGTTGTAACTGACTTTCTGATTCCCCATCAGGTGTGCCAGGTCAGCGCCCAGCAGCCAGTCCAGGCGGAGCTGATGCTCAGGTACCAACAGCTGCAGTCCCGCCTTGCCACGCTCAAAATCGAAAACGAGGAGGTGAGCATGCTTTCTGCCCACCGGTAATCTGAATTCCTACGTAAACTGGAAGGCATTCTCACATGACCTAGGCATGTTTAGTATTCTAAATGCAACCTCTTCATCATGCATTTTAAGCTGTCAGAGTTCCTACAACACTCTTTGTAGGAGATAAATGCAGAGATTCTGTATTCTGTCACAGATTAATATTTTACCAGAGATTCATTCGTTGCATGTATGATACATGTAAACACACATTTTTTTCCTTAAATTGTAATTCATACTGAAAATAGTTTCCATGGATGATCTAATTTAACATACATATCCAAAAATATACCATGATGTGTACAATGGAACTTTTGGCTGACATGTTAATTTAATCCTAACTTTTGAAATTAGTATAGTACTTGGGGTTTTTTCTTTGGTTTTCTTTAGTCTCTAAATTTTTGGTATTGAATATGGCACAACTGACATATTTAAGGAAAATCATGTTTAGAAATGGTACTTGAATGAGGGTAGAAAAGTGTTTACTTGCTGACATTAGTGTATTTAAATGATAGTACAAAAAATGTGAATTATATGTTGAACCAGGAAGCAATTGTAAAATTCAGCTGCTGCTTTTTGAAATTAACTTAATTGGATCCACGTTCTCCTAAAATAGAAATATGTATCAAAACTCTTTCTTGTATTAGTCGAGGCTCTCAGTTGTAGTTTATAGGAACCCAAGTCAAACTTACTCAAGTTAAAATGTTAACTCATTGTTTGCAGTAGCCTCAGACATGGTTGGATTTGTGTTCAGGTGATATCAGGAATCTCTCTCTCCCTCTCTCTCTCTTTCCCCCTTTCCCTCTCCCTCCCCTCCCCTTTTCATCACTTTGAAGTGATTTCTTTGGGGATAGACCCAGAACTACATGGCCCCTTACAGTTTGCCATCTCGCCCCATCCCAGCATCCTTATCTCTGAAGTAGGACTGACTGTGCTGGCCTGGCTTAAGTCATGCATACTTCTGGACCAACCATTACATCCAGGAAATGGGATTCTCTACTTGGCCAGCCTAGATAATATGTACCTCATAGAGCCCTTTGATTGACAGCCCCAACAGAAATCATGTATTTCTAGAGGTAGACAACTCCCAAAAGGAAGGAATGTGGGACAGAAAGAAAAAAATAACTCACAATGATAAAGTGAATTATCAAAATTCCCATTCATACACTGTTTTATTTTAATCCCAGTGGGATGTTTTGAGCTACGAGTGTTTGTTTCTGTTAAGAAAGAACGATGTGTCTCTAGACCAGTATAACTTGGTCAAAACCTATTGTAGTTTTCCAGCTCTCATTATTCCTGGAGGAACCAAACCAGCCCTCACTCATATGTGTGTATTTAAGGTGCAACCCATGTGATCTCTTCGTAAAGTCCCACCAATGAGCCTTTCCAGAGGAAAGCACTGCTGTTCTCCTTGAGATAGTGTTTTAGAGCTTGGGATTTTGGCTGGGCATCACAAAATACACCTCATGGAGCTTCCTCAATCCCGTTATGTCTACAGTTTGTTTGTCTAGCGACTCCCAACTTTTTTATGCATATCTTCCTGCTATTTTATTTGGAAAACATTCTCTAAACTCTAGAAAAATAGTGTATTATACACAAGGTCAAAACTGGCAGCTTACAGACCTATTGTATTTGGCTCCCAAAGTTTTGACCTGTAAACAATGTTAAAAGTCTGGCAACTCTGGCCCTGCATTGCCTCATGAAGTGAAAGACTGGGGCCTTTGAACTGTGCTTTGCCGTAGCCATTCAACTCCCAGCTCTCTTACATTGAGCTATTCATGGAATCTGTCTGGCCTCAGCAGGCCTTTCAGTTTGTGACCCCTAATGTTTGCTCCTTTAGGCATAATGTGGAGAACCACAGTGACTTTATAAAGCAATAGAGGTGGGCAGTGCTTTATAAGGGTTAATTTTTAACATTTTAAAAATTAGCTAAAGCAGCAAATGAATTGGGTTGTCTTGATGTTCCTCATGAGCATGACTAGTGGTTTGTGATTTGGTGGATACAGAACAAAATTTACTGTGGTGGAATGTGATTCCCAAAGGAAGAAAGATTTACATTAGATTTTTGACAATTAGTAGATTTCCATAGGAATAGAGGGGGGAAAAGATGTTTCCATTTATGTCAAGTTGCCTTCTATATTCCAGATACTTTGCTAGGTGTAGGGAGTGCAGAGATGAATAAGTCACAATTAGCATCTGCCTAGTATAAGAGAAAGAGACTATAACAAGTCATTACTTGGGAACAACAGAACCATCACTGCTGATTTGGAGTCTCTGTGTAGCACTTTTCTCTACAATAAATAAGGAATTTGTCTCCACCTTCCACGGATAGAAGGAAGGACAGAAAATTGACACATTGGTATCAAACTAATATATACAAGTAAGGAAACACATGTATAATTCTCTGCCTCTGTACAAATATATACACACTCATAAAACCCAAAATTTACTGGAAGAAGTGCAATTAATGAAAAATAATTATGACTACACAATGAAAAAGTCAAAGTTGAGGAAAAATTTCATCCAAGTTTACAAAAGCATGGACAGTGCAGCTAAGTAGAACATGAACCTTTTCACCAAATCTTAGACTACTGTAAAGAGTGGGCACCACCTAACACCGTAGGAGGCCCCTACAGTTTCTCTGCTAGGAGCCCACAGACCATATCTGGCCCATGATAAATTTTGTTTGCTCTACCGTGCTTGGTTTTTAAAAGTTTGTTGCTGTCATTCAAAAATTTTAAGTTTTCATTAAAATATCAATATTCAGTCTCTAAAAAATTAGGAGATCTGATCATACTAGACCTGCATTTCTGCAGGATAATAACTGGCTTCCCTGAGACACACAGAGCATGTGCTTCCTGTTTGCCAAGCTCTCCACTCAGCCCACTTGCCTCATTTTCATTACTTGCTTGGCCCTTAAGGATATTGGGGTTTGCATCACTTGCCTTAAATCAAAGAGAAGAGAACAATAAAACATTTGTGAAATGGCTTCGATATACTTGTAGGTAGTAAAAGCTGAAAGTAAAGGCTTGAGAAGGGCTTAAATTTGTGTTTGATAGAGATTATAATGAATTGTGACATTTAGTGTCACTTCACAGCTTTACATTTACCTGTTAAACTTTTTAAAATAAGTTGCATTGTGCTGCAGACCTGCATCCGCGCTGCCTCAGTCTCATGATTCCAACTTCAATCAGCCAATGAATAGAGATATTAGCGCCCACCGTGTGCTACGCGTATGGAATTAGAGCAGCACCTGCTGCCGCATCGCCTTATTCCCAATTTTTTGTTTTCTCTTTATTATTTAAAAGTGTAACTGTTTATTAAAACTTTGAAGTAAAACATTCATAACCATTACTCTTAAAGGCAACATTTTAAAAGCAAACTAAATCTACGTGATCATTTATACCTTCCTCACTATAAGCATTTTCCAAACTCTTACCAGCCTAACGTTGCACCGTCTTGTCTGCTTTCACAGGTTTGCATGTACCCTTTGTCATAGGGATTGCTGCCTAGGGGTCATTCCTGTTGCTGCTTGCTTTCAAAAAGTAGCTCCGGAGTAATTCCCCACATATTACAGTTCCCTTTTCTTAGAGTTCCTCTGTCCTCCATTTATCCATACACAGCCGAAGAAAGAGAAAAATGAATTACATTAAGTAGAGCAACTATGCCTTTCATATTTTTTTAGGACAGCATTGGTTTTAAGTAGTTTGCCCCATTTTCAGACCATTTGTACCAATATTTGGTCCAGAAAATAGTCTTCATCCACATGTCACTTCTGTGCTATGAGTAAAACCTTCTCATATATGAAACAACTATTCTCTCTTAAATTACAGCAGATTTGCCACCCTGAGGGGAACGGAAAAGAGAGAAGCCTATGATTCCTCAATCAATTTGCAACAATGTTGAATGAACTGATAGCCCCATATAAATTTTCCTAGCACCACTTAAAATCTTTCACCAGCAGCTTGCTAAGGAGTATGTAATAGACTGTTCCAAAAATATATTCCTTACCCAAGATATTTTCAACAATAATGAGCAAAATGTTAGCCAAACATTTGAGACTATTTTCGTGGCTTGGGTAATTGAGGGAAGGAAGATATATTTCAGTTACAAACCCTACCTAGGGTAGAAAAATCCCATTTCCCCCCCAAATTCCCCATAGTACCAATAATCGCAGCAGAATCCCTAGTCATGTAAATCAGTGATCAGACTCTCAGGGGGAATTCTCAAGTTCTTTTAAGACTTGGTAAAAGATGTGGAGCTTGATATCCATTTAATTAAAATTGGTGCTTCAGATCTTCTCTGTGGCCTTTAACTTCATTTTTACTTATTTAAGTATCTCTAACTTGCCTGCAACCTGATGAGGTAACAGTAGAAGCCTAAGTAAAAGATAACTGTCATTATTTTTTAAATGACATCTTGGTCAAAATTGAAAACAGGCTGACCAGTCTCTCATTGTAAATACATAATTTATATTTTTTGTTTCAAATAACTTTTAATTCACCGAAGGGAAGGGCTTGATCCAAAAGAATACCAAGGAAAATGAGAATTTTTAGAAAGGGTATAAACATGAGTCGTGGGATGGGACACCCCAGAGAAAACGGCAGAGCTCAGGATGGCTCTCAGCAGAGAAAGCACACGTTGCTGGTTTATGCCGAGCATTCTTTGGTATCCATGGATTTGAAAGGAGGATGAATTCAACTTCCATTCCTGCAGTGAACTTCTGATGATGATTTGTTGTTTTCCAGGCCCTGCGCTATCACGGGAGATCTAAAGATTAATAAGCTATCCCTGACCTCAAGTTCCTTCCACTATAGATGGAAACATCGACCTCCAAAAGTGTGGCAGGCGCTTGTGAGAGAGAGATTTGGGATCATGCTCCTCAGACCATACACAGGGTCATGTCTGCCCACATGGGTCATTAAATCAAGTCGGGGTGGGCTGCAGGAAAACCGGTTTTCTGGGACACAGCGAAAGGCAGAGATTTTGTTCAGAGGGCCCTGGGCAATGGATGATGTTTTCTTCCTTGAATTAAATTGTACCATTGCTGAGATTGAATTTAGTTAAAAAATCAACAGAGCCCAGAGTTTGTAATCATTCCCTTAAATCCAAGTACATGGATTATTAGTATATTACTATGAATTCTTCTGGAATAGTGATGTAACACCCCAGAAAAAAATTAGTGGGGCAGCAAAAATTGGGCTGTTTTTCCAGGTCTGGTAATAGCTCACCCAGCACAGCCAGAATCACCAGCATCTGTGCCCCCTGTTAGGATACAAGGAGCAAGGGAAGGCCATGGCGAGACGCTCTGTCTCTGCCCTGCCTTCTGTGGCCTGTGCTCGCTGTAAGTTTCTGTACCCTTGGCTGATTCACTATGGCACTGATCCCGTCTATGTGTGTGTGTGCATGTGTGTATGGGCCTTTCTGCTAATTTTTAATACATCTGAAATGATACAGTGCTGTAATTGAAATACATACAAGGTCAGAGATGGCAAGAAGGAAGTAGTTAAGTGGGGAGAGGGAAGACAGGATAAGGGTCACCTTCACAGATAGAGTAATGAGCCAAAGGATGAATAGGCCTGCATCAGGTGCCAGGTGCCAGGCACAGGACCATAAAACAGCATGGGGGGTGTGCGGGCAGGGATTGTGTCCCCCCCACACCTAATTCATGTGTTGAGGTCCTAACCTCTAGTGATCAAGTAATCTTATTTGAGGATAGGGTCTTTATAGAGGTAATCAAATTAAAATGAGTGCATTAGGGTGGGCCCCAAACCAATATGACTGGTTTCCTTATTAAAAAAGGGGGGGTGTGGAATTTGGACACAGACACAGATAGAGGGCAGACGATGTGAAGAGACACAAAGAGAAGACGGCTGTCTACAAGCCAAGGAGAGGGGCCTGGAGCAGATCCTTCCCTCACAGTCCCCAGGAGGAACCGGCCCAGCAGACAGACACCTTGGTCTGGAACTTCCAACCCCCAGAACTGTGAGACATTAAATTTCTGTTGTTTAAGCCACCTAGTCCGTGGTTTGCCTTAGCAAACTAATACAGTGTATTTAGGGAATGAGACCACCAAAATGACTTTCTTGGTCTCCCCCCTGATGGTAATATCCTGCAAATGGAAAGGCTAAAGAGACAGTCTACAAAAGCTCACAGAAGTCACCTCTCCCCATCATGTTTGGATCCTCAGCTCGGAGTTCAGGCCACCTGGGCAGCCCCTCCAGTGCAGTGAAAAACCCGCTTCAGGTTTTTCGTGACTCCCTTGTCAAGTCTGGTGTCTCTTCTACCAGACCCAGCTGCATTTGCCTGCTGCTGATCGTGGAGCTATTGCAAGGCTCATGTGAGCTGTTTCATATTTGCCTCACTGTGTCCCCCTGTGACTTATTAACATGGCTTGCATGTGTCTGAAGCTGGTATTATTCTGCACTGCAAGCACCCCACGGGATGATACGCAGCCCCAGCCGTAGTGTCTGGTGGATTCAGTCACATCCTTTATTCATCCTGACAATCCCAAATTTAACTGGGACTCCATTACTTCTGAGAAGGAACCTGAAAATAAAGAAGGAAAACAGGGTTGTTGATTTTGATTCTTCAACACTCCGTGTATTCTCTGTGTGCGTTTGCTAACGCTGCTGCCCCTGGTTACCCTGCGCAGAAGAACGTGGTTCTCGTGAAACAATGTTCTGTAGCCATCTGTCCCACAAACTCAGTGAACATACTTTAATTGCTGAGTTCCAGCAAACTTACAGATTACAGTGGCTCCTTGGCATTTGCAGGGGATTGGTTCCAGGACCACCCCCTAGCCCAGGACACCAAAATCTACAAATGTTCAGGTCCCTTATATAAATGGTGTAGTGTTTGCATATAACCTAGTCACGTTTTCCTCTATACTTTAAATCATCTCTAGAGTACTTATAATACCTAAAACAATGTAAATGCTATGTACATAGTTGTTATACTGTGGTTTTTATTTGTATTATTTTTCATTGTTGTATTATTATTTTTTATTGGTTTTTTTTTACCCTGAATATTTTTGATCTACAGTTGGTTGCATTTTACGGATGGTCGAATCCATGGATGTGGAACCCACAGGGACAGAGGACCAACTGTATTTTAAGACAAACTACAAAAACAGATTTTTATTTTTTGGTCCATGATGATTTTTTGGTCTTTTGTTTTGGTGGTTTTGGTTTGGTTTGTTTGTTTGTTTGCTTGCTTTGGGAGCTTTCATTAATCATTGTGTTAATTTAATTGACATTGTGTTTTAATTAGGAACATGTCAAATACCTCATCACACCTTATTTTATTTTATTTTATTTATTTTTGGAGACAGAGTCTCTCTCTGTCACCCTGGGTAGAGTGTAGTGGCATCATCACAGCTCACTGCAACCTCAAACTCCTGGGCTCAAACAATCCTCTTGCCTCAGCCTCCAAAGTAGCAGGGACTACAAGCACGCACTCCACAATGCTGGCTAATTTTTCTATTTTTTGTAGAGGCCAGGTCTCACTCTTGCTAAGGCTGGTCTTGAACTCCTGAGCTCAAGCGATCCTATTGCCTCGGCCTCCCAGAGTGCTAGGATTACAGGCATGAGCCACCACACCCAGCCTTTAATTTTATTCTTATACTCCACCTCACCAATATCTTAAGAACATTATATACTTTTCAGCCTTCCATATCTTTTTTTTTTTTTTTTTGAGACAGAGTCTCACTCTGTTGCCCTGAGTAGAGTGCTGTGGCATCAGCCTAGCTCACAGCAACCTCAAACTCCTGGGCTTAAGCAATCCTTCTGCCTCAGCCTCCCGAGTAGCTGGGACTACAGGCATGTGCCACCATGCCCAGCTAATTATTTTCTACATATATTTTTAGCTGTCCAGATCATTTCTTTCTATTTTTAGTAGAGACAGGGTCTCGCTCTTGCTCAGGCTGGTCATATCTTTTGATAAAGTAATTAATTATAGTATTTTTTTACTCGGTTTTTCAATGTGTATTTATTTTATTGATCACTAACATTGAACTAGGCAGATCTGTGCCTCTAAGTCTTTAGCAAATAACATACCCAAATCTATACATATATAAAAATATGTAGAAATATTTGTATAAAATTAAATATTCATGATTTTAAATTTGATAGACATTGTCAGGTAAAAAGCAGAATATTATACTGATTTAACATCTGATTCAATTAGTTAAAACCTGTAAATAAGTCACTAGCATAGTAAATCTTACCACTTTATTAGGTTGAGGTGGAGTGGAATAACTTCTAATATCATGGAGAGAAATGAGTGATCAAGTTACATAATTCAGGTCTAAAGAAATGAATTTATCCTAAAATGATCAATATCAGCATCCAAACAAAGTCATTTTGCCACTTCTGCTTAAAGCAAATCACTCTTTTAATACACTGTAGCTCACTTAGAAAAACACTTCCAAGCAGCACTTGTTTAAGCAGATCTCTCTATACAAAAACAAAACAAAACCCGTAGCTGTTATTTACCTTGCACCCAGTAAAAGCCAAGAGATTTAAGGTAAGAACATGTTCTGATTTAATACCCAGGCTAACATTATAACACTGCTGCTAAAAACCAGGGCAGGAAAAGAAGCCCAACCAGGAATGTTGGATGGCAGAGAAATCAGTGGCCGATACTTGGAAAACTCAAGAGAAAAAGTGATTTTCAGTGTAGGGAAACAAAATAGCTTCTCTGAAAGGATGGCCAAGAGCAACAAAAACATAGTCCGTATTTATTCAATGTCTCTTTTCTTTTATATACATAGGAGCCATCATGCTGAGTATTTTGAGCAACAGGAACAATTTAACAGACTTACAAGAAGGCATTAAGAAAACACAATGTGTATTTGTCAAAAAAAATCTAAAATAGTGGTTAAAATAAAAATGGGAATGGTATTTTTAAAAGTGGTTAAATGTCTTACATGTTTTATAACAATCTCAAAAAAGTAACGTTTTCTAAAATTACAGTATTTTATATATGCTAAGTTGAATGGCAACATTATTAGATAAGATCTTCCACAAATGTGATGTCAAAAATCTGATAGCAAATTTGCTGCTCCGTTCTATTTGTGACATTATAATGATTTGATGAAGCATTCCAACCACAGATATGCATCCATTTTTATTCCTGGAGGACAAAACATATCCATGATTATATCCATACTTTTCTGAAGGTCATCATTGATTAGGATTTCTGATGCTGGAGTCTGGAAGAATTTATTGTAATCCATGAGATAAGCTTCTAATACTCCTGTTCCATCATCAAGAGTAAATGTCGTAAGAAACATATTGGAGGGGTACAATACCCAGTACTTCTGCCACAGAAGAAGGAATCTATGATGTTTTATTGACCAAGGAATTTAGAGTTTGTATTGATCTCAAACTAGAACACTGCTTACATGGACAGAAGCCATGTCTTGGGCGGCAGCAAGACAAGATGATGGATCCTTGCCTAACTACAAAAAATATCTTTCATAAATGCAGGTGAAATAAAAGACATGTTCAAGTCAACAAAAATGGATGCGTACTAAAAAGAATTTTTAAAGGTGCTCTTAAAATATAAGGAATGGAGATAGGGAATATAATAAATGTGGATAAAGTTAAATGAATATTGACTATATAAAACAGTAACATTTCCCGGGCGCGGTGGCTCACGCCTGTAATCCTAGCACTCTGGGAGGCCGAGGTGGGCGGATCTTTTGAGCTCAGGAGTTCGAGACCAGCCTGAGCAAGAGCGAGACCCCATCTCTACTAAAAATAGAAAGAAATTATATAGACAGCTAAAAATATATATAGAAAAAATTAGCCGGGTGTGGTGGCACATGCCTGTAGTCCCAGCTACTCGGGAGGCTGAGACAGGAGGATCCCTTGAGCTCAGGAGTTTGAGGTTGCTGTGAGCTAGGCTGACGCCACGGCACTCACTCTAGCCTGGGCAACAGAGTGAGACTCTGTCTCAAAAAAAAAAAAAAAAAAAAAACAGTAACATTAATGTCTTGTATTTAAATATGTATAAATATTTACATATATATCCTATTATAATGCATTACAAAATAACATAAATCTGGAGGGATAAATGGAATGTGTTCTAAACTCTTTACATTGTGTGGGAGAAAGATAAAGCTATCAATTTACATTAGACTTTGATAAGCAAAGGAAGAATATGGCTTTCAATAAATAAAAAAGGTCCCAGAAGATAACATAGAACAGTTTCTTCATGGCCATAAGATAGGAAAATATTTCTTATATAGGATACAAAAAGCACTAATCATAAAGGAAATAACTGGTAAATTGATTACATGAAAATTAGAAACTGTTCATCTGGACCTAAAAGAGTGAAAAGCCATAGCACAGAGTGGGAAAAGACATTTGCAACACATATAACTAACAAAAGACTCACTTCCATATCTATATATCATTAAGAAATAGACTCGTAACCCAGTAGAAAATTGAACAAGAGATTTGAGCAAAGCATTCTCAATGAAGGAGATCCAATTTGCCTGAAATGTATGATAATGTGCTCATATATCAGGAAAATGCATACTAAAATCACAGTGAGATACTACTGCACCCTCTACATAACAATTTAAATTAAATAGATGGACAATACCAAATGTTGATGAAGATGCAGAATAACAAGGCTACTCCTGCTCTGCTGGTGGTAATATAAATTACAACAATCATTTTGGAAAACAGTCTGGCATATCCTGTTAGCAGCAATTCTACTCATGTATGTGTGGCCCAACAAAAATGTGTGTATAGCAGCATTATTCAAAATAGCCCTAAACTAAAAATAAGTCATGTATCAATAGTAAAAGGGATGAATTATGATGTATTCTTACAACGAATATTCAGCAATGAAATACTATACTCACAAGAAATGAATGACTCTCACTAACAGTGAAAGAAGCAAGACAAAAATCATATGTGTTGTAGGATTTCATTTATGTAAAGTACAAAAAAGGGAAAAACTAATATATGATGTTAGAAGTCAGGGTAGTGTGTACCTTTGGGGAAGAGAGAGGGTGGATGGTGATTGGGAGAGGCACAGAGATGCTCGTAACATACTATTTCTTGATCTGAGTGTTGCTAACATAGGTGTGTTCACTTTGCGTTAATTCATCAACTGTATATTTATGGCCTGTGTGTTTTTCTGTACATAGTTTTACTCCAATTGCAAGGGTTATTTAAATCAAGAAACTAATTGAGAGAGTGCCCAGTGATATATAAGATTTATAAGGACTCAAATATAAAGTGATATCATCCTTAGGATAATTTTGAAGAGATCATCCCCTCATCTTGGTAACATGGAATACTGTTTATCTGTCTTTCTTCCTTAATAGACTCTGAACTTTCCAGGGGCTGGATCTGTGTTCTCATTTCTGACTCTCACGGAGTGTGTGTGGAATTCATGAAATAATGTGCTAACATGAGAAATGTATTTCTGTTCCCAGGTTAAGAAAACAACTGAAGCCACCTTGCAGACGATACAAGATATGGTCACCATCGAGGACTATGATGTGTCTGAATGCTTCCAGCATAGTCGCTCCACAGAGTCTGTGAAGTCTACTGTCTCTGAAACCTACCTGAGTAAGCCCAGCATCGCCAAGAGAAGAGCTAACCAGCAGGAAACGGAACAGTTCTACTTCATGGTGCGTCCATTGCTTTCCCAAGCCACTGTGGGCAGAGCCTAGATCTCGGGTTCCCAAGTGCTGCTTCTGTAGTTGCATCAGAATCCCCTGGGGTTCTTTGTTAAAATACGGACTCCTGTCTACCCTCCGAGTTCCTGAGTCTGTTAGTCTGGGATAGAGTTGAGGAGTTAGAGGACTGCTCCAAAACAGTACTTTTAAACTTCAGTGTACATACATGTCACCAGAAGAGCTTGTGAAAAGGCAGGTTCTAATTTAAAGTGGTCTGAGGAGGAAGAGACCTGAAAGTCTACCTCTAATAGGCTCCTCAGAGATGGCTGGACCTGCTGGTCTGCAGACCACGCTTTGAGTAGCAAGATTCCAAGGTCTAAAAGATACAAGTGGCTGGATTTTAGATCTCCTCTGAGAAGTTCCTTGACGTTGAGTAATTTTTAAAAGTTATGAATTCATCTTTTACAGAAACTCAGAGAATATTTGGAAGGCAGTAATCTCATCACAAAACTTCAAGCCAAACATGACTTGCTGCAGAGGACCCTTGGAGAAGGTCAGTTGTGCGGAATAGATGGAAGATGACCTGAGGAATACATTGTGTCATGTACATATATTCCAGAAAGAGTATGAATTGTGTGTTTGTGCTTTAAGAAGCAGAGAACGCTGTATGTTTGGAGTTGGTTTAATCTATATCTATAATAATCAAGCTCTCCCTGCAACTATTTGCTTTTTAAGCTTGGTGCTGACCTTAAGGAAGAATAGTGAAATCTAGGAAGGGCTAAAAAACTGTCACAGAGCTCCTGAGGAGGGAAAGTCTAGAGGAGCTGCACCTGCCCCACCTGCAGACCCCTCAGTCACTTCTTCCTTCCCTTCTCCAGGCTTCCGGCCCCACCCCTGTTTGTTTTAATGGGCTGGTATTTGTTCCCTCTATTGCCTTTTTGGACTCTAGAAACCAGCTAAACCAGTTTGGATGATTTTTCTTTTTTTCTTTCAGTAGGCATCCCTTGTAGTTGAGAAATAATCTAATAGTATAAGTAGATTGCTATGTCTAATCATAATAACAAAAACAACAATAACAGCTAACACATATATAAGGCTTTCTCTGTTCCAGGCATTGTTCTGAGCTATATATTTATTTAACTGAGCACTGTTAGTTTCCCCATTTTTACAAATGAGGAAACTGAGGGGGAAAAGGACTACAGGCTAAGGGGACCATGTAAATGTTATTGTTTCTCTTTTCATCTTCATGACATTTAGAAGCAAAAAAATAAATACAAGCAAAGTCCCTGTCTTAACTGCCTTGACTTAGTCTGTAGCTTTAATTATCTTTTATTCACACCAGATCCTGCTGGCAGTTATAAAAAGTGGAAGAGAATATGGAAGGGAGTGGCAATGAGGGGACTGAGTTATGTGAGCAATTCAAGTCAAAAAGAGATTGCCGCTTTTAGACCTAAATTCTTGCCTCCTGCCATTCTGGAACCTTCCTTACCCATAAACCAGTGTTTCCATCACCTTGTCTCCTGGTTTCCTCCAACTAACCCATCATCCTTAGGGAATGACCACCTGGAGACGGGTTACCATGACCTAAGTAAGACTCCATGTATTAAACACTTGGGATGCCAAATCCAAGATAAAAGGCCAATTTCACTTAGAAAAAAAGAAAATGCAACGTTTAAACTACTAAAAACTGTCTTTAAAAAATTAAATAGCCAAACACAATATGTGAACCGTCACACGTTAGATTAGATTAATTTCTGACTCAAAAAGCAAAAGTTATGAAAAACACTTTAAGAGCAATTGGTAAAGTTTAAGTATAGACTATATATTAAATGATATTAAATTAAAGTTGATTTTTCCTAGATATGATAATGGTATTGTGGTTATAAAGAAGAATGTTCTCATTCTTAAGAAATGCTTGCTGAAGTGTCATTATATCTGCAACTTGCTTTCAAATAGTTCAGGAAAAAAGATAGAAAGAGAAGGGGAAAGAGAGAGAGAGAAGATAGAGCCAATTTGGCAAATATTAACAATTGAAAAATCTACATGAACAGTATAAGGGTGTTCCCGGCACTATTTTTTCAACTCTTCTGTAGGTTTGATCTTAAAAAAAAAAAAAAAAAAAAAAAGACTTTTTATCTTTGAATAATATTCTGACTTCAGCAATCATGTCCTGTCTTTTTCTTTTTCCCTCATAGTATCATGTAAGGTCCTTTTTCCGCCATTTTTCACAAATGCCTGATATATCAAGTGATGCCCTCTAGGTCAGTTGCCAGCCCCAAAGCATAACTTACCCTAAGTGTAGATTAATGCTTACAGGCACAAAGTGCTTCCCTACAAAACTGGATACCACTTCAGAAATTGTGAGTTTGAGAGAATTAAGTAGTGGGTGAATTCATTCTTGGCACTGCATGCAGACACATGTGTTAATACACTTGGGACCACATTCTGAAACTTTTATGGTACACATTCAATATAGATTCTCTTAGGTCTCCTAGTGGGAAAGCCCCATGGTTAATATTATTTTACATATCATTATTGGGTAGGGTTATATTTTAGCCAGTTTGCTGAATTCACATGCCAGATTCTGTCTTCAGCTACTAAACCGTATAAAGCTATATTATACCTTGTGAACTCTAAGCCAGAATTTCTTTATCTTGGAATTTCTTTCAGTGGGCTCTGGTGTCCCAGTGACACCAGCTGTGTTCAAGTGTAGAAGACCTTCACTGGACTCAGGTTATTCTGCAAAAGGAGTTGGATGGTTTTCATCCAGCGGCAGCAGAAACACTAGCCCTCTGCCCACTGGTTGCAGCCCTCTCTGCTCCCCAGCCCTGCCCCTCCTGCATGCTTGACTGACAGCACACCAATTGCTGGTCACTGCCTGGGTTTGACACTGGCAGCTTTGCCCAGAGAAAAGCTGAGCAAGGGAGACATGCCCCACCTTTTAGCTCGACCATTGTGAGCCTGCCGGCTTTCCATGCAAGCCCTCCTTGTGTTAATAGGCTTACACCAAAGGAGACCAGGAGAGTTAATGGCGCCTGTCCCACGATGAAGTAATCCAATGGTGAGCCTTTATGAAGGCATCCAAGTCCGGATTTGGCTAAATAGGGTTAGTAGTACAGCATTCAATGGTGTGTTTGGGGACAGTCCTGACTTTTTATATAGAAATCACCTCTCTGAAGTATACTGGACTCACTGCTGCAAAAACTGCCTTCATAGTAAAACAAATAGAGCCTAACCCAAAGATTTAGCAGTTGATCGTACACAGCTGAATCTGTAACTACAGACATGTGTTTGGCCTGCCTCACTGCTTGCTTTTTGGCAGACTACCAGTAGCCCAGTAAGTTCTTTGATTTACAACATTGTGAAGCAACTAGATTGAGCTCTTAAAGTGGCACTGTCAAAATTCAGAATTTCAAATCTTTGAAAACTATTGAAATAGAAACACATAATGAGTCGCTAAGACCAAATACATAATCATCTTCTTCATCTCCAGCAACACCATTGTATCTTTTTGTGATGTCGTTTGTTTTTAAATCAGACAAGTTAAATTGACCACAGTAAATGAGATACACATCTATAAAACTGAGACACTGAGACTTTTTTTCTTCTTCAGTAATGAGCCTTAATGTTCACGTTGGCTTCTATGTGTGCAATATTTGGAGTTAAGGGGCTGTAAATAGCAGTGCACTTTTGCTAAACCTAGAAAATCTGACACTAGGAACTTGAGCTCCATATTCCATTGTTTCTTGCCCTGGGCATAAGGTTTCTGACAAAGGAATTTAATAGGTTATCCTCACACAATCCGTTTTCTGTCTTTGAGTAGGAGTACAAATATACTTTTAAAAGAGAAGCTGATTGTGAATAATTATGTTTTTTTAGAAAAGCACTGCAGTAGTTGGTATTCTTAAGAAAGAAAAGGGCTGGAAAGTAACACCAGGAGACCTCGTCATTTATTAGGGAACAAATCCAGAGTGTCTCTGTCCGGTTTGAGCTGTGCACATTTTATATATTTTATCTAGAGTTTTTAAATCTCAAATTGCCACCAAACTTTATTTTGGTTTTCTCTTTTTCTATATGGAGATAAAATGCATTTAGGTGTGAAAAATAATTCATTTCATAATTCTCAGGTGAAATTTAAGAGTAGCTGAAGCAAGTGTTTGTACCAAGAACAAGTTAATCTTGGGTCATTTTTTTTCCTCCAAATGGCTTGTATGTAGAGGTGGTGGAGAGGAGAGGAGTTGTCTTTTGTTTTTAATAATTAAGTAGCCTTCCAAAGAAAGTGATTGAAATCTAATCCTCAGACCACTGGAAGCTTTCACATTTCTCTGGGAAGGAGAGTCTTCTAAGCTTGTGTGTTATTGATCTATTAATGATGATACTGATTAAAAAATAAAACCTCATTCATCAGTTCAGACACACTCAAGACTATTAGCTGCAAAAACGATGGATGTGGTGGTGTGGTTATGCCGTGAATGATAACAGAGCTTGCTCTTGGTTCATTATTCAAAATGTATGTTTCATAGGTTTTTAATTTTTTATCTCATACTATTAACCATGAATGGATGGAGCAAAATAATTTTAAGCATTTTACATATCATTTTCTAAATCTAGGGAATGATTGTTTGGGATATTTTAACAAAAATAGCAAAATTTCAAAGTTATAAAGCATTTCATTTCTAAGGAATTGTCATTAGCATCATTATCATTGAATCACTTGAAAGTGATTAACTTGTGTTATTCAATTTAAATTCATAGATATTTATTAACTTAATAATTTACATATTTTTTAAATTCATTACATTTATTAAAATGTTCTCTATATTGTATTTGGCTTTAGCTATATGGGACAGACAGAATTATAAGCCGCAGTCTCTACCTTTCCTCTAGGATCTTTCAAAGTATTTGCCAGGAAAAAGACTTACATTTTTTTAAGGTAGTACAGTATAGTACTTGGGAGCTCAGGACTGGAATTAAAACAAAACCTGGAGCCTGGTGCCAGACCCATCGCATACTAATAGTGTGCCCTTGGGCAAGTCAGTTTTCTGTATGTTCAGTCTCTTCTGTAAAATAAGAGTAATAATAGAAGCTACCTCTTTAGGTTATTGTGAAAATTGTGAGTTAATATATGTAATATAAGGTGCTTAAAATAGTGTCTAATAAATATGAGACATCATTGCTGTTTTTATTGTTGTTACTAATACATATTACATCATACTTAATTATACTTAATGCTATAATAAAGTATGCAACATGACAGAATACGATACAGCACCCAGCCAGATAGTTTCTCTACCCTCAACCCTTGGCTTACGCTACTGACTCACGATCTTGGCTATCTCCTATCCACAACACAACCTAAATGGTAGTGACTCTCACATCTTTATCTCCTGCCCTGTCTCTCTCCGTGCTTTACCCTGTATAGCCAACTCTGCTGAACACTTCCATTAGGACATCACCTAAGGCAGCACACACCACAATCAGCTCACCGTCTGCCCCTCTACTTTCCAGTAGACTTTCTCTCCCATTCGTGAATAGCTATCAATATTCTAGAGTTCTGTGTGCACCTTCCGTTTTCTTCTTCTCTCCCGAAGTACCAGGAGACTAGCAAAAGGAAGGGACTTACAGTTAAATGATAGGTAGAACTAGGGGGAGAGGGAAGCAGGATCTCCCCCCATCCCCCCATCCCCATATCAAGTCATGGCCAAGAATTGATTCTGCCAACACTTACTGTGGCCTGGCTCTGTGTTGAGAAAGGTATCCTCGGATATTAACTGTTTGCCCCGGTTTAATCAATAGATAGTAATCAAATCCTTTATGTAATTTGTTATTCAAGAGCAGATAATAGAGTAAAAGGCTCTGTTGCAGCCTGGGAGTGTTGATTCACCATCCCCAGCGAGCTAGCTCTCTTCACCATTGTTACATTGGCTTCGCCCTGTAAGTCTGAATCACGGCACTGTGATAGGATGGGCTGGGCTCACCTGTTTGTGTTGCAACATGACCCTCCCCTGCCAGCTATATTTTCAAGCTATTTCAGGACCGTATCACCATTTTGCAAACAAGCCAGCTGAATGGTTCAACTCTCTCACACCCCTTCCCACTGCTCCACCTTAAACATAAAACAGAGCAGACAGCAACCACAGAAACATGCAAACTTGAAATGAGCACAGGTTGTGGGATCACCACAAAAATTCAGACTTGTTATTATATTTAAAACAAGTCAAGAAGCCCAAATGTGTAAGAAGCAGCTCGTCTTTTAATGGACAGAGAACTTTATGAAAGACTTTTAGCTTACAGGTTGGTGGAATATAGTATAATTTAATGTCCTTGTACTTTAATATCTGCAAATGTCATTTGTGATTACAGAATACGACTTCTCCCCAGTGCCCTGACATCCCATTACAGAAAGAATACCAATTTAGTCTAAGGGAAATTGAGTTCCCCCAACCCTGTTTGGCCCCCCACTTCCCCCCTACAAGTATCAATCAAGACAGAAGGAATAACTAACATACAAACCTTGGATGTGTTTTATTTGCATTTCATCTTTGAACTTACAGTTAGGATCAAATAGCTATTTCTTGTTTGTTTAAAAAACAAAAACAAAAACCCTGCTTTGAATTGCTAAGTTTAACGTGTTTCTCTACAGAATTTACTAAATTTTATGTGTGGATTTTATGAAATATTTACTTTGAATTATTTGTCTATCTTCATATGCTATCCTCATGTTTTCTACCATAAAATGTGCAAGTTATTATAAACTCAGCATCTTCAAGTAAGGAAAGATGATACAAAAGATTACCAAGTACATTCCACTGGATTCCATTCAATATACTTATTTTAATTCTTTTTTCCTGCAGGTCACAGAGCTGAATATATGACTACAAGGTAGGAAAATATTCTATCATAACTTATAGTGTATCTCGCTTTCTTTTCTCTTTAATAAGAAGCGACTATTTCAATGTTGCAAGAATGAACATATTTTGTTAATGAACTGGCAAGACAGTTTTGGCTTGAGAAAGCATAGCAACATGAAATGTTTGAGGTTCTCACAAGACCAGATATGCTCTGGCCTTGCTAAGGGTTTCCCAATGGAACTGTAAAGCTCTTTAATAAGCAGAGACAGTAACAAAGACCTAAGTTGAACAAGCTTGGTTCATCTCATCCAAAATACTTTAAGCTTTTAGAAATATTCTAACAAGACTTTTGATTTGATAGTTTAATTTAAAAACGATATAATGTCTGTATCTACTACATTTGTAAGTAGAAAGTATGATTATTTTCTGCTCCTACCTTCCCTTAAGTCATATTAAAAATGAGAGCTTTATTGAATATCCTTAGGCTTTTAACTCTCGATCTTGCCCTTTTTGGTTCACTTTAAAAATTTAACTTTTATCACCTATGCCCATATTGTACTTTTTTTCATTCATGGAAGGATTTTGAAGCTACTGCGAAGAAAGAAAAGCCATTTTGGAAGATTCTAATTTGGGTTGGGGAACGTTTGTAGCAACTTTTATTTTTCTATGTCACCATTTGTGCAACAGCCAGAAATTATTCTGATTAACAGAGTAAGATTTTGCACTTGTGAAGTTGAGTTCTCTTTGAAGTGGGAGGCATTTAGAATCCTGGTGTGCCTGTTGCCATAACTGGGAAATTGGTTTCCAAGGTTCTATAATGTTACTGGTGGGCCGTTTCTTCATAAGAAAGCCCCTCTTTCTTCTTGGGGAACCAACTAGAAAGATCCAGCTACTGACTTTTCTAAACTTAACAAAAGAAAAGAAATACTGATTTTTTTTTCACATATAGTATCTCTTGGCACTCTCAATTATTTTACCTGTTATTTCCAAATTATAATTAACGTAAGGCACTTCAAAGAAAAGATTGAAAAAAAAGAATGCAAATATATAAATTTGCAATGAGAACTGTAATTGCCAGATAGACTAGATATTCACATCAACCTGACCGGTACTTCCTCTCATGTGGGCATTCTATACAGGAAACCAAATTATCAGAAGTTTCATGGTAGGCACAGAACCAGCCTGAGTCACGCAACTGGTATGTCAAATGGCCCTGGCGCTGTTCACTTGATGTGGGCGTAGTGGTGCCAGAATCATCCACACACCGGTCTGCCTAATAACCCACCTCCGCCACAGAAATCACTTTGATAAGCACACAGGCAGTTCATTTCAATTCCAAATTCCTCTCACAGCTTTAGTTTGTTCACATTAACTCCTGCTTTAGAACCTTCGGGAGAGGCAATTTTCAGGCCTTTGGTAGAAGACCCAAAAGACGTCCCTCCATCAGCCCCAGCCAGGGGTGACCCTGCATCTCCCAGTCACGTGGGGACAATTATTGGGTGCCACCGGAGGCTCTGGCTCCAGCTGCAAGATTGGGGTACCCCACGAGTCAGTGACAAAACAAAATTCTGATCCCCTCATCTTCATCAACTGCACCAGATGTCACCACATGTGAAGCTCTGTTGGACCTTGTTGTGATATCCATGTTTTCCACATTTTCCAGTTTCCGTATTTAATGCTTTGATATCGTGGGGCCTAGTGGACCGTGGAAGGATGGCACGTCCAGAGAGTAGCCAATTCCTAGAGGTAGTAAGGACAGGCTTGCAAGTGTGGCTTCTGTATGAAGCCACCTGATCCAGAGCCCAGCCCCCCAACCACCTGCTTTATCAGGTTCACACTCTCAGGGCCACTGTTCCCTTCCCTAACTACCCCAGGGCTAGGTACCAGAGAGAATCATCATGCCCCAGAGCCCACCAACATGGTTCAAACTAGCCACCCACTTCTAAACCTCCCTGCCCATCTTCTCCTGGCTCTGCCTGGCCGCATTTTCCCCTGGCTCCCTCTGTCTCCCGACCACCCCCTGCGGCCTCCCCGGGAACTATGAGTAAAACAGCATCTTTTCAACGGCAGTTGTCTCCTGATCTGTTAGCCTCGCCATACCTGAATAAAAATAAAATCCACATTTTTAAAACGCTTACAAAATAATGAAAGGAGTGGATGGAATCAAGCACATATGGTTAAACTCTTTGGTGGTTAGTTGCTTTGTTTTTTACACCTACCAGATTGCTTCCTTCATGGATGGCACAGAATTTGGTGTATAAAACAGATTTCAAGGCTGGGTGCGGTGGCTCACGCCTGTAACCTTAGCACTTTGGGAGGCCGAGGCGGGTGGATTGTTTGAGCTCAGGAGTTCAAGACCAGCCTGAGCAAGAGCTCAGAGCTACTAAAAATAGAAACAAATTATATGGACAGCTAAAAATATATATAGAAAAAATTAGCCAGGCATGGTGGCACATGCCTGTAGTCCCAGCTACTTGGGAGGCTGAGGCAGGAGGATTGCTTGAGCCCAGGAGTTTGAGGTTGCTGTGAGCTAGGCTGATGCCACAGCACTCTAGTCCGGGCAACAGAGTGAGACACTGTCTCAAAAAAAAAAAAAGAGAGAGATTTCAGAAACTTCAGGTGTAGCAGGACATGAGGTGCTTGCTGCCTGGTAGAAATTTCCATGTTTGCTTCTAGATACTTGCAAAGGCTCCTTTTAACTTCTCAAGCACCATAGGACTTCAGGTGCTGCTTGCTATACGCCCCGTTAGTCACATGAGCCCATCTGCTGGGAGATTCTTAGAATTTAGCTGTGGAAGGCGGTATCAGGCAGTTTGATCCCCCCCATCTCTTGATTGCCGTGGTAATATCTTATGAAGTTAGTGGGGCTTCCACATGAATTCTTGGGGTTTTGTTTCTCAACTGGACGTTCTGAAATTGAGCTAAATAAACTAAAAAGGTAATTTTTCCTAGAGAGTCTGCAGCTTAATGAAGTGTTTCACATGATTCCCAAGTGTGGTGTGTATCCTCATATAAGCCTTGCACTTAGAAAGAATTTAAATTGGAACCTCCAGGGAGAGGTCTCAGGGCTCTCCTTCCATGTATCCCAGTCAGCAGAGTTGGAGAAGTTAAGTCAGGTAATCCTGGCCGTCTTTCCACTCCAGGGGAGAGCAGAAGAGGTTCCCTCTCTGCAGTTACAGTACAAGGTGATGCAGGGATTCCGAATACAGTACACGGTGCACTGGATGTGCATATGGCAGAGAGGTGGGCTTGTTCACCAAAGCAAACAGACACTGGAGATGAAGAGTCCAGAACAGCATAAATGATCGTGTCTTGCTCTACAAATATTTGGGCGGTGGGATAGTTTGTTCAAAGAAAAAATAATTCATGTGAGCCAGTATCCCGCCCATCAGAAATAACATTGAAACCAAAGTTTTATTTTTTTCACTTGTGACCCATTAATAGTTACTTTTGCATAAAATAAAATCCCACTAATACCTGAGAGGTATTGAATGGATGTGATGTTACTTGCATTGAAGAATTACGTGACAACTAAAAATATTATATTTAATTTCTCATTTGGGGATCTGAAAGAGCCCTAATTTTTATCACTGGTGGTGTCTTACTATGTGACTCATAAACCAAGTAACAAGAACCCTGCTTTGTAACATTTGGCCAAATAGCTCACAATTCCATTTGGTGATGCTTAAACCATTTTTAAACAAACCAGCAAACAAACAAACGTCAGCTATTACATATAGGAAAACTGTAGTGTGAGTAAATAGCTTGTGTGTTTTTTGATACATAAGTAAAAGTGAATGAATGGGAAAGGGGAGGGACTGTTTTTCCCTATGGGCAGGGGTGGGGATACCTAAGATTCCTGTGTTTTGTAATTTTGATGTGACCTATGGGTATTTCATTTATTGTTTGATTTCTGCCATGCTCAGTAATTATATTCCCTTCCCTTAGGCCTCCAAATGTTCCCCCTAAGCCCCAGAAACACAGGAAGTCCAGACCCCGCTCACAGTATAATGCTAAGTTGTTTAATGGGGATTTGGAAACATTCGTCAAGGTACTGGCACCAGCCATCTGGGTGGCTGATCTCCACGCTTCTCACTATAATGGTCTCAGCCTCTCATAAAAGGAGGGAGGTCATTATGTCCAAGTCTGTCCTGGGGCTCTTTGCTTTCCCAGAAAATCAATATAATATTTCCTGAAGTCAGAGAGGAAAGAATATTTGGGTTTGAGTGCCTTCAGAAGAGGGAATAAATGTGGGTGTTATTATGTGGGCAAAAGAGAAAGCCCTCTTTATTTTTTTTAAAGCCATAATTTGTACAAAAAGGAACAGACCAACCTGATAAAATGGTTTATTTTTACTCATGCAAATGAGATGGCACAAAATATTTTAAATTCCATTCATTAGGCTAACTTTGAAGCACAGCAAGAGTTTTTATTTCCCATGACTTGAGGAATTCATTATATTGGATAAATTGTAAGACCCTGTAGTCTATATCTTGTATCTCTGCTGTGTTTACTCTCTGTCTTCTTTTTCATCCTATATTTCTGATAATGCTTCTAGCCGAGGACGAAGGAATTCGCACACGAGACATCAGGTATAGTGCTAGAGGGACATGAGGGCACAGCCTCTTTCGCTGTTGGTATCACTTTCAAGTCATGTTCAGCTCATGCTTGGCTTTACTTAGATTTTTAAGGTCTTTAAAAGAAAAATGTTTGCAGTTGGAAATTAAACAGGGGTATAAATAGGCTTTACCTAGAGAGAAACTACAGAAATCAAACACTAATTTGAAAGGAATAGTCTTCTCTAGGAAGAATATATAGATTAAATTTTTAGTTTTTACATTATGTGTTTGGCAAATGTATCAAATTTGATCAAGGGCTTTTATTAAGGAAAGTCAATGTCAAATACCCAATACACATTTCATACCAGATTATAGACCGTGGTGTAAATTATACAAAAAAGAAAAGGGCTTTCTTTCTTCTTTGTAGTTCACATTTTATGACCTGGCTGCAGTGTTTCTGAAGACTAAATTTTTGTGGGGAACCACATCATTAATAACCTCCCCTAATGATATGTTACAGATGCCTTACTTTCTTTAAAGACAGATGTTTATTGAATGTGTGCACTAATACTTTAAAAATAAGTATGTGTATGCGTGTGTGCATGTGGCATGTATGTGGACAGGGAGATACATGCATACATACATACATAGACAGATAGATTAGAAAACTCAGGCAGCCTTAAAAATGAGCCCTAATCCTGGAATTAAGTGAAAAGCCACCGGACAACCTAAATAGCCATCACAAATCCACTGCCTTAAGCCTTAAACCCAGAAGAGCCTTATTGACTCTAATTTAATATAATATTGTTGTGAAATTTGATTATGTAGTTTCCCAGCACATGGCTTATAAGCAGGGACAAATTAGATGGAGAGAGAGGAACGATAAAATGAAAGCACTGAGATGTGCAGCTGATGGCATGGCAGGAAAAGAGAACATAGAAAAACTCCAAAAGGCAGATGTAAGATTCTGTTATATTTGATAATGCAGTACGAGAATGGCTGCTTAAAATGATAGGAAAGCTCATATTATATTTTTAAAATTTTTTTCATTAAGAGCAGTTAAAGGAAACCAAATTGAGGTACTAAAGAAGAAATAAACCAGTTATCATGGCAAATTCACTTAGATGAGCTCTGCACCATCCCAGCTTGCACGGTGAAGGATCTTTGGTAACAGCAGTAACGCGGAGGGCTCTCTTTACACTTGTGAAAAGTGCTTGACCACAATATCACTGAGACAGCAAGAGCAAAACCATTTTCCCTTTTTCTCACAGAGAAACCGAGACACAAAGGTATTGCTTTGAATGGTAGGTAGCGTGCAGCCCGTTGTTTTACTTGTAAAATATTTTCTACCTGAATATCCGGCACCCATAAAATTAAATTAAAACACACACTCTTGTTACTTTTCGATTCCAAAACTCACTTTATATGAATGAAATGCTGATAATAGCTAAAAGATGTGAAATTACAGAAGTAAATGTAAAGACAAAAATATTTTTTAAATAATAGGAAAGCCCAAGACATTTTTATTTAGAACTTGCTTAGTGCAAACATTTTCCTTTTAATAACCTTGTATTCTCTTTGTTTTTCTTTGTTTTAATACTAAGTTCAGCAGAGATGTAAACTAATACTCTCCTTTTATCACTTACATGTAAATATTTTGTTGCTTTTTTAGATTACAGTGTTACATGATTCGTTCCTATAAAGTTTTCTTCCCCTAAAACACACGTGTATCTTAAAGAAAAATCCTCTCACAGAATCAATAAGTTTTGATGTAATTACATGGCTGTTCTTGAGCCAATTCTTCCACACTAAAATGTGTTTTTATTCTTAAGACTCTTCTTTAAGAAATTAATAAAATTTATGCTCCTAAAACAAATTAACTAATTAGAGAAACTTAATACAGGCTCCAGAAGTAATTGAGCCATTAACCGGTTTATACACTGATTAGATTGTCTTAAAAGCTAAAATAAAGCTATTCCTTAAGAAGTGTATTACCCATTCTAGGAATAGTAAGGAGTTTAAATTGCTGAACTGCATATTCCCAATCCTTCCCCTGCTGCTTAATTGGAAAGGTTAGTGAGTTCTGAATTGTTCTAATATATTAAGACAACCAGGTTCTTCTTGTGTTTCAGAATAAAACTCCTCATGAATTAATACCTGATGTCAGCTAACCATTTTGAAACCCCATGTTTTTTTTTTCAAAGATCTAATACCTGAAAGAGCAGAGTCTTAAAAGCACATGAAAAATAATTCCATAGTCAGTAACCTTCTTTAACTCCATAGAGTGCATGGCATTGATACATATTTATCTGTGACCTCAGCAGCTCCTTCATCTCATTTGTCATCCTACACATGTTTGAAAGCATTCCCAGAATTTACATTTGTTCTGTAGAGGGCAGTGGCTATTCTACAAGATGTAGAGGAGGAAGGCCAGCAAATGTTCCTTCCTAAGGAAACGAGATCTAATGGGATGTACATTTGTGCAACCTTGTTCTTTTTCCTTAAAACATGAAAAAATAAGTCTATAAGGATGAGTAAGTTCTGATGCAAACTAAATACATGACACGTTTTAATTACCTATGAAACAATTCTCATATCATGCCTCTACAGACATAAATAGATATAGACTGTCGCCACCTAGGTGGTA
Source organism: Eulemur rufifrons (assembly GCF_041146395.1). Lineage (NCBI taxonomy): Eukaryota > Metazoa > Chordata > Mammalia > Primates > Lemuridae > Eulemur > Eulemur rufifrons. Next base: position 49,632,514 of record NC_090998.1, read on the forward strand.
GACTCTCAGGGATGTTGTGGAGAGGATGGTGAGATGGCTGAAAGGTTGTCTTAAGTGACTAGTACAACCAATCAGCTGTTAGATGCTATGATTATATCCCTGTGTTATAATCTCTTTTAAGTCCATCCCACTTATATAAATAAGCTTTCCAAAAATTAGTTATTCATTTATTCATTTTGGCATGTGAGCCTAAATATAAGTTAAAAAGATGGATTACTATTTGACATCTTTAGGCACAGCAGAGTAAGTTGAAACAGGATTGCCTTAAAAGTATTTTATTGGTTTGCTCCAGAACTGAAATATACCTTTGTTGAAATATAAATTCTTTCACTTTTTTTTTTTTTTTTTTTTTTTTTGCCTTATGGAGGATTTAGAGGGGGTAGATTCAGAAATGATCATCTAAAAGGGTAAAAATCAGTCTTTAATTACCAGTAAACTGTGAGCTTTATTATTGTGTGGGATTTATACCCCTCCTTTGAGGTTAACTGGTTTCCATCTCTTTACCCAGGACTCAGGACAGGTTATCCCCCTCATTGTGGAAAGCTGTATTCGGTTCATCAATCTCTATGGTAAGCCATAAACTACAGAATTCCTATAAAAAAAAAAAATCACTAGAGGTGTTTTAGTAAACATCTCTTTCTGCATTTAATTCCTGAGAAAAAGGGGACCTAGAGGATGTGAAGGGGGTTTTTCATCCTCTGTCTCTTCTGTCCTCTTTAGGTCTTCAGCATCAGGGGATTTTCAGAGTGTCTGGTTCCCAGGTGGAAGTCAATGACATTAAAAATTCATTTGAGAGAGGTAATTGCATGTCTATACCTATAAGCAAACCATGTTAAAAAGTCATCATGTCCTGTAGACCGAAGTGGCCCTCATTCTGCATATCCTCAGTACCCTTCTCTTTGCATTTACTTCACTGTGGATGCTAAGGTAAGAATCTATTCAGAACAGCTGAGAGATGAGGCCCAAATCATAACTCTTTGCTATTAACAATATAAAAGCATACGAGCTTTGTGTCCTGGCTTGAAACTGATGTTGATAATCTGCTGCATGTGTATCAAAGGTGGTGCCTGCTGGGGTCCTAAAAGGGGGCAGGGGCAGCCGTGGGCCTACATAGCCGATGTGGGAGGCAGCTGCTCCCAGCCGCCCAGCTGCTCTTGCTGGGGGGAGCTCTTTTCCTTCTTCTTATTACCATCCCCAGCCCCCTTCCCTGTGACCCTAGTTGGTGCCTTACTCTTATTCATATTTGCTGTCAAATACCTTTTACTAAACTGTTAACTAGTTATGTTTAGCAAAACCACAGTGTTTAGCATCAGGCAGACCTAGAATCAAATCAAACTCTGATTTACTAATTGTGTGATTTGATTAAGTAATTCAATTCCTATTTGGCCTCAGTTTCCTCACCTGCAAAATTGCAAGAGTGTTGTGAGGACTAGGTATCATCCATGAAAATGCGTGACTTTTTAATGATACCTATTAGCTATTAATGCTCTCCAGTTGTGATGATTTCTATTGCACCTACTTCTGGATGCATCTGTATCTTCCTTCCTCTGCTTGGAGGTCAAGGTGAGAAACCAGAGTGATCCTCGAATGGATTTGGAGCTACCACCTTCTCTCTCTCTCTCTCTCTCTCTCTCTCTGTCCCATTTCCCCTGGCCCAGACTTGGCATAGAGCCTTTAAAATGTGAAGCCTTGGTTGAAGAGGTGAACTTGGGGCCACATTGTATTTTCTTGTTCCAAGTTCTGTGAAGGATACGATGTGTGGAGCAGAGCAGCCTCCCACCAATAGCCACATGTGCCAAGTCTCTTACGTTGACCAGAGTCAGGGTGATAAGTTGCAATGTGGTAAAGTATCAGGTTCCTGTGCCAGCCACCACAGGCAAAATGTGCTATTATTTTTCCTTGGAGATTCCTCTGGTATTTATTTTTTTGTGATCTGTTTGGATGAGGTTTTCTTACAGTGGGCAAACAAAAAAATTCTAGTAAATTCATGTTCAGTGATTTCCTGCCCTAGGAGCAGAGAAAAAGGAACAATAGGTCCATGAAAATAAATTGCCCCAAGAGGCAAAAAAATATGTTAAAATGCATTGCACACTTTTTGTGAACTTTGGAAGGGAAGAATTGACCTGTGAATAAAAAAATGGAGCTTGATTTAAGGCTACATATGATATTGAACTTCTTACGGATTTCATCTCAATTTAATTCTCGGGGAAGTGGACTAGCCAGACTAGTTACCTAATATTTTAAAACTGCCTGCCATAAAGAACAATATAATTTTATATTTGTGACATATTTTTAAAATTTCTGCTTTATATACAAACTCCTAGGCAACACAAAGGGTACATTTTCAAAGTCCTCCATCTGATTTCAGAGTCTCCCACTGCTCAAGAAGGCTTTCAAATGTACCACCATGCCACTTTGGGAAACACCTACTTATTTAATTATGGATGTTCACAATTAGGTGGAGTCTATGAAATTTCTGATAAATTTTGCTGACCCATATAGCATAGCCAGACAGACTTATAGTGTGTCTTTTCCCCAGTAGGATAAGAAACACAGAATGTAATTTTTGAATTTATGTCAAACTAAGATTACAGATTTCCGCTTAAAAAAAAAAAGTTTGGTAAAATTATAAATCCCACAATATTTTATTTTAAGATTTGGGCAACTTGTAAGGGATTATTTGGTAGCATAAGATTTAAAAAAAGCTTTATTTTAGCCAACTGTTTTTAGGTTAATCATGGGGTGGGATATCTGAACCAATTATTTTAATTTTAGTACCATATAATTTTTCATAAAGCATAATTAAAAGATACATGTATATATAGCAATGAGTGTGTATCTAGAAACGTATTTTTGCTCAGAGGAAAGAAGAGAAGCACTATACATGTAACTAATTTTTTTTTTGTTTGTTTAGGTGAAAATCCTTTGGCTGACGACCAGAGTAACCATGACATTAATTCAGTTGCTGGCGTTCTAAAGCTCTATTTCCGTGGGCTAGAAAACCCCCTCTTTCCTAAGGAAAGATTTAATGATCTGATTTCTTGTATCAGTAAGTGGATTTTTTTTTAAGTCTTTTCCCACCAGAATTGTTTCACTAACCAACTTCCTGGAAAAGGCATTGGCCCCCTCCGCACACCCTCACCCCACCGTTACCTCATTACCACCAAATTTCTGAGACCATTTGTTTTCTTTCTGGAACCACCTCGAGTCATCCGCCCAGCTGTGGCCGCGCCCGTAGCTGAGTGGGCTTTACTCCTGAACATCCTCTAGGCTCCAAGAGCCAGGAGCTTCCCACTTATGGCTGGAATAAAGCAGAAAGGCAGGTGCCAACCGCCTAAGGGAGAGGAGAAAGCTGTAAGCTGGGAAACGTAACCTTTTCTTGGCTTTGCCTCTTGGTCCTCTCAACCAGTTTTAGGAGTGGAGTAATATATCTATCTTTGGATGTTATTTCAAGGAGTAAGGTAAAGTGAGATAAAAGAACATTATTACAAGGCAGAAACACCAGGTGGTAATTATCTGTCAATGGGCATCCCAAGCTAATAGGCAGAGCTGCTCTGGGATTGGGGATCGTGTGTGATATATTATGAAACCAATCATCATCAGCAAAGTAAACAATCCTGTTTACTTCAGTGGGGGCTTTCGACCCTATACAAAGAAAGGTGAAAATAATGATACCAAGAATTAGTTATTAAAGGCAATCATGCATCTAAAGTGCAGTGCCCCTTTAAGTTGAAGTTCCCAGGCAAGAGTCTAGAGCTGACTTCAATCACATAGCTTCATAAGGATCAATCTTTATTTTTTTCAATTATTCAATTGTTCAGGTTTGTTTTATGACTGAAGATATGGCATATGATCTTGGTATATGATCTGTGGGTGCTTGAAAAGAATGTGTATTCTGCTATTGTCGTGTGGAGTATTCTATAGATATTGATTAAATACACTTGGCTGATGGTGTTGAATTCTTCTACATCCTTGCTGATTTCTGTCTAGTTCTATCAATTGTTGAAAGAATAGTGTAAAAGTCCCCAACTATAATTGTTTATTTATTTATTCATTTATTTAGAGACAGGGTCTTGCTCTGTGGCCTGGGCTAGAGCGCAGTGGCATAATCATAGCTCACTACAACCTCAAACTCCTGTGCTCAAGCAATCCTCCACCCCAACCTCCTGAGTAGCTGCGACACCAGCGTGTACCACCATGCCCAGCTAATTTTTTTTGTTTTTGTAGAGATGGGGTCTTTCTATGTTGCCCAGGCTGGTCTTGAACTCCTGGCCTCAAGTGATCCTCCCACCTCAGCCTCCCAAAGTGCTAGGATTACAGGTGTGAGCCACCACACTGGCCGACTTTATTTTTTAGAATAGTTTTAGACCTGTAGAAAAAGTTCACAAATAGTACAAAAAGTCTTTCCCCCTCCAATTTCCCATATTAAGATCATCTTACATCAGTGTGGTACATTTGCTATAATTAATGAACCAATATTGATACATTATTATTAACTGAAGTCCATCATTTATTCATATTTCCTTATTTTTTCCCCTAATGTCCTTTCTCTGTTCCAGAATACCACACTACATTTAGTTGTCATGTCTCCTTAGGTTCTGTGGTATAATATCAATCTTTACTTCTGATGAAGAAACCTCCCCCCAGTCCCCTTTCCCCCTACCTGAATCAGCGAGTCCTATTGACTTGGCTGCAAAAAAATCTCACTACTCATCCCTCCTTCCCCACCCCCATCACCTTGGTTTCTCACTGGGACTATTGTTATGGTCTCTTAAATGGTCTCCACTTCTAGGTTTTGCCTTCCATCCCCCACTTTGCCCTCCCCACCCCCCAACCTGGGCCCACATAATTTCATTTTCCACACAGCCGCTAGATCCAAAAAAGAAAATTGGGTTACTTGCTTTCTCCCCTCTTTAAAACCTATTTCAATATTTCCCACATAAAAACAAACTCCTTGATAACGGCCAATTCATAGAATTGAATTCTTCCTCTATCTGTTCTCTTCCTGCTGCTGTGCAGTCATCTCCTGTGACCTTCTCCTGTCTACTGTCTATTTCACAATAGCAGACTGTACGCAAGCCAGGCCATGTCCCACCTCTGTGCCTTTGCCCGTGCTGTTCCCCCTGCTGCCCCTGATAGCCATTGGACATCTGCTAGGAAGGCTTTGCTGAGCTGGCCCTCCTCCCAGAACACCGTCCTCCCCAGGATTAATCACTTTCTCCTCTACTATTAATAATATTCTCCTGGGTATATCGATACCTTATCTGCTACATGACCTTAGGTGAGTTTCTTAAGCTCTCTGCACCTCGGTTTCCTCATCTATAAAATAGGGAGAACATTAGTCCGTACATTATAGGGTTGTGAGAGTTAAATGAGTTAATACATATGAAGTGCCAAGAAGAGTGCCTGGCACAGAGTATGCTCGATGAAAGGCCTGCAGTTAGCTCCACAGGCCTGTGAGGTCTCGATGGATTATTCAGTTTTGAAGCCCTCACACTTAGCATAGTTAATTCCAGGCACATAGCAAGTTAAAGTGAATCGAAATGAAATGAAGAGTCAAGATTTCACCACAATTTCTTTTGTTGGCATCCGCACCTAAAGTCCTGGCTGTAGTTGGGTATGAATTCCCTGGTCTTAATCCTCCCCCCACGCCCCAGTCAGATGTCCCGTGTGGAATTTCGAAGTCTGCCTGCATGTCCATTCCAAGGCCCTCGCATAGCCTGAGTCATCGCAATGAACCTGTGACCCAGCTGGAAAGAACTGTAAAGGAAGTGTCTCACTTCTGGAATTCTTCTTTGGCCATGTCCAAAGATTTCCCTCAAATCCTAGCCAGAAAGCTGAAGTCTGGAAAAATAATAAGTACTCTACAATGCTTAGTGGTTTTCTAGGTCCATACACCATATCAGCTTTAACATTTATATGTACCAGTTGGATAAAGAGCCTTGAGTCACCCTGTCAGTTACCATTATAGAATCCTTTCACACTTGCATGAGATAAAAAATATTATTTCATTGTGGTTATTAATGACTGAGGCCATAGAGTCAGAAAGATCTAGGTTCAAATCCTAGCTTTGCCATGTACCAACTTTGTAAACGTGAGTGAAGATTAGTGCTTAATCTTATTAAATAGCCATTTCTTCACCTACTTGCATGTGTGAAGAATAAAAGAGATAATCCATATAGAGGGTTTAACACCATGCCTGGCATAGTAAGCCTCAAGAAGCGTTGCTGGCTGTCACCATTGCTACTATTACAACTACCCCTACTATAAACTCAAGTCACACGTGCCAATACCTGGGTTACTTACTAATTTTGTCTGTTCTGCTAAACATGAGTTTCTTTGACATAAATATTTCACATGCATTTAGAAATATTAGTGTAACCCAGAAATTATACTGGTTCCAACATGATTTTTCCCAGAACATTAAATGCTTTGTAACAATCAAGGTCAAGATTTCTCACAATTAGAGTCAGGTTTACCAAGTATGTAAACTGTAAGGAAAAAAACAGAAAATCCACAGAGTATCTTTCATTCATGCAAGCGATACCTGCAGTGCTCAAGTGCAAATGAAGAAGCTGCAAAAACACTTACCCGTGTATTAAAATAATAGATTAATGAAAGTCAATGGATTAGTAATCTTGGATTAATTCTGATGAAAATGGTCTCTATTGGAAATGAATGCCCTCTAGGACCTACGTCTTGAAGGAAGCAGCAGGAGCCCTGGGGTTTAAGACCGCAAAGGATGCGAGGTGCACGTGCCAGTGCAGATTTAATTGTGCTAGTATTTTGAATAGGATTGTTAATGTTTTTGTTAGTGCTCTAGTTACAAAGTTTCATAAATGTTGAGCAGTCTGCCCCAATTCTATTTTCCCCCAAAGTCTTGTTATTGTTAGTGCACAGTTTTGCAGAATAGGAGGTTTTTCAAGAACACATATTGGTCGGCACTCACTCTAGCCTGGGCAACAGAGTGAGACTCTGTCTCAAAAAAAAAAAAAAAAAAAAGAACACATATTGGCACTAACAACCTCTTTATATAACAACCCCTTTTCCCCTAGCATCTAACCTCTTGAAAAAGAGAGGATTCCAGAATATTATTAATTTATCTCTAGGCAAGCATTTTCTTTTACCAACGTGACCATGATGTAGCTGCATTTTTCCTAGATTTTCAAGAAATTCTTTGAGAATAGCGTAATACATCATTACAAACTTTTGATGATTTGAACCATGTTGATTAATTGCCTATAATGTGCAAAACTTTCTGAGGATTCAAAGACTTGATTCTTGCATTTAAGAGGCATAAAATATAGCAGGAAAGATAAGATATTTACAAGTAAATGCAGTATAAGTTAGTATATGATAAAGGTTCAGAAATTTAAGGGGAAAGAAAGACCTGAGTGATAGACTGTTTTTACCCTTGTCATCTTGTAGCATTGCCATCATTGGGTTTTTCTCTATTAAGGTAATTTCATGTGACAGTTATTTCATATAGAAAAACTTCATCTTTTCTAAGAGTTTACGTAAGTCTCTGGAGTCCCCACTACTTTTTGCTTACCTATTTTTGGATTGGGGAAAGTTTTTTTTGTGTGGGGCGTTACTATCTGGCCATGTTTGTGCTTCACACCCCTAAATGACCACATTCTTTGGGAGCTTACAAATGTAAGTAGTAAAAGGGAATTTATCTTAGCATTCTTTATTTTTAAATTTGTGCTATTCGTTCCCCAATTTACTATAACTTTCTTTTAAAAAATTACTTATCTGAATGAAGACATGGTGAAATCAAATGCAATATAAATTTGAAATAACAAACTTGATAGTTTCTCAGTTTCTCACCCAAGAGTTGCTTTGGTTTTTTGTGGGGTTGTTTTTTTTTTTTTTTAAACCATCCACTTTATGACTGGTTTTGTGAATGCTCCAGGCTATACCCACAAAGTCTGGGCAGCTTCTAGAATGTTCATGTACTATGGCTTTGAGATTCCCTAGGGCGTAAGTTCAAGAGAGTTGTTCTAGAAGAGCCACTCAAGTAATTCATGGTTTTTCCTGGCTGCCTCGATGCTGTGAGCCCAGATGAAACATTTGCACTTCATTTTGCATTATGCATTATTATTTAGGTGACTACTTGGATATGAGGCAAGTTTTTTTAGGGAGGCATTTTTTCTATTATAAAACTAACATATAATTATTTTAGAGTACTTGAAAAATAGACAAAAGAACAGTGAATAAAATACTATTCCCCATAATACCACTCCCCAGAGAGAGCCAATGGTGATAATATATACGCATTTTGTATATAACAAACAGCAAATATTATGTTGTATATTAATATACAACATAATCATAATACCATTATTGTACCCTAAAAAAGTAACAGTAATTACTTAAAATCATCAAATAGGCATCAGTGCATTTTAAAAATAATTGTTTATTGTACAATTAATATGTGGTCACTGTAGAAAAATTATAAATGTAAAATTATAAAATAAACTTAGCAGCTTTATTGAGATGTATTTCTCATACTATATAATTCATCCATTAAAGAGTACAATTCAATGGTTTTTAGTATAGTCACAGGAGTGTGCAACTATCAACGTAATCAGTTTTAGAACATTTTTTTTACCCCCAAAAGAAACTCCAATTAGCAAACATTAGCAGTCACTTCCCATTTACCCATAACCAACACCACCCCATGCCCTAGGCAACCACTAATCTACTTTCTGTCTATAGATTTGCCTATTCTGGCCATATCTTTCTTTTTCTCTTTCTTTCTTTTTATTTAAGAGGCAGAGTCTCACTCTGTTGCCCAACTGGTGTGATCATAGCTCACTGTAACCTTGAACTCCTGGGCTCAAGTGATCCTTCTGCCTCACCCTCCCAGGTTCCTGGGACTACAGGTACACACACCACTAATTTTTTTTTTTTTTTTTTTTTTTTTTTTTGTAGAGATGGGGGTTTCACTATGTTTCCCAGGCTAGTCTTGAACTCCTGGCCTCAAGTGATCCTCCCCCTTTGACTTCCCAAAGTGCTACGATTACAGGTGTGAGCCACCACACCCACCTGGCCTTTGGCCACTTCATATAAATGGAATTATACAATATGTGATGTTTTGTGACTGCTTTTCACTTAGCATAATGTTTTTCAGGATCATCCATGTTGTCATATGTATCAGTACTTCATTTCCTTTGATTGCCAAATAATATTCCATTTTATGGATATACCACTCCTGTGTACTTTTAATAAAAATTGTATCATACCAATTTACTGTTAATGGATATGAGGTTTCTTTTTAAGTTGATGAAAATGTTCTAAAATTGATTGATCAAGTCTCCAAGAGGAATTAATAAAAATAAGATAAAATAAAATTGATTGAGGTGATGTTGCACAACTCTACACCAAAAATAATTGAATTGTACAATGTAAATGGGTAAGTTATGTGGTATATGAATTATATGTCAATAAAGCTGTTGTAAAAAATTATATCATGCCATACTGGCTCTTTATAAATGACTTTTTAAGCTTAATTATATTATTAACATTTTCCCATATAAGTATATATTTTCAAAATATAGCTTTTAGCAACCATATAATGATTTCCATTTTATGTAACAAATAAGCTAGTTTTAGACTTTTGGATTGTTTCCAGTGATTTTTCAATTATACCAAATACTTTGATGAACCTCTTAGTACATAAATCTATTTGCCCATTTTCATTGTTTCATGAAAAAAGCTTCTGAACTCTTTCCCTGGTGATCTAATGTATGTTTTGTTGTTAAAAATTCTTTCAGTTTTATTGACCTACAATGGTGGTTTTCTCTCTTAACTCTAAATTCCTGTTTAATGCCTTGTAATAATGTTCTTACAATTTATTTTATCCTTAAAAATATTTAACAGACTGAGTGTCTGAACTGAATAGGTAAAGCTCTATAGGCTAAGACACAGTTTCTTTACCAACCTCAATATAATAATTCAGTAGAAGAAGAAACATTTATGTGTTTATTTCTATAGTGCTGTTATTTAATAAGGAGAGAAAAGAATGGTTTAATTCACAGAAGTCAGTTTATGTACAGTTAATTACAGAGATTTCCAAGCATTTCAGTTCTTACTTTAGAAGGGCAACAGGTAATTCATCTCAAGGCTGGGCTAAGATCCATCCAAATGTACTGGAACATCCTCAGTTTTTCTTTCCCTTTCATTCATGCACATACACTATCACACACGCAATTAACACCATGGTATTGTTAAAGTGAACCTAAAAATGCCGTAGGGCTGGTACATTCACCTTGAATGCTGCTCGCTGGGCTATGGAGCTCAGAAATATTTGTGTGCCCGCTGTTAAATAAACAGTTTCTAAATGTGGCCACCAAGGAATTTCCTTCCTTGTCTTATACCTAAGGATAAATTTGCATCTTGTGATTTATTATTTGTTTTCTGGCAGACAATTACTTTTGCAAATAGAGCCACAGAAGAACGGGCATTTTCATAGTAGTGGTCATTTGAACTTATTGCTATTTTCTGAAGTAACTTGTGTTTTTGTGGTGAATTTTTCACATGCATTTACACGGAGCTGTCAAAGCCCCATGGCTGGGAAGCTGGGACGCCACCATGAGAGCCTTGCCTTGCTGAGAAAAGAACATTAGCCTAGGGAGCTTTGAGCATGTGATCAAGGCTGGATGAGTGCCACTTCTACCTAATTACATGAGCTCTTGAATTACGGAAACAGAGCACAGCTTAAAAGAAATCCAAATGAAATACTGGTTTTCCTCCCTGACAACTTTTCTGAGAGGAAGAAAAGATCTATCTTCTCATCCAGCATAAAATTGTGAAAGACCATGAATTGCCACACTCAGAGCCAGCTAGGAATGCACATTAATCAGAGTGTCAGTAGCAACCATAAATTTCAACCCGCTAACTGGACTCAGGGGAGTAAATGAGTCATTTGTCCCAGAGCAAAGCTCCTTGCAGGATGCACGCTACAAGCCTGTTGAGTGGCCAAGCAGGTAAAATTCTGAGTCCTGCTCACAGCCATCATGGTCTGAGGCCTTTGAGACAGAGAGACTTGCTGCTACCTGAGGAACGTTCGCCAGCAATTCTGTTTTGCTTTGCTTTATGTGTACTGTAGTTGGAGAGAATGTGTGTCTGCCTCACATAATTTTATCTAGTCTTTTGGTATCACTCTTTTCTCTCCTAAAATTTTTCATTTGCATCCCACAGGCCCCTTAATTCTTTTTTTTTTTTTTTTTGTATGTGTGGTAAAATATATATGACATGAAATTTACCATTGTAACCATTATTAAGTATACAGTTCAGTGGTATTAAGTACATTCACGGTGTTACGCAACCATTACCACTATTCGTTTCCAGGACTTTTTCATCTTCCCAAACAGAAACTCTGTACCCATCAAACAATAACTCCCCATGTGGTCTTTAGGACCTGACAACGTCTATTTTACTTTCTGTCTGTGAATTTCCCTATTCTAGGTACTTCGCATGAGTAGAATCGTTATGCTACTTGTCCTTTTGTGTCTGGCTTATTTCTCGGCATAGTATCTTCAAAGTTCATCTGTGCCGTAGCATGTGTCAGAATTTTCTTTCTTTTCAATGCTGAATAATATTTCGTTGCATGTATATACTACATTTTATCTGTCCACTCATCTGTCAATGGACGTTTGGGTTATTTCCACCTTTTGGCTGCTATGAAATTGTACAAATATCTGTTCCCCAATTCTTTTTAAATAAAAATTTGAAACTGCCTTTCAGAGGTAAGGGAGTGAGTTTAGAACTGAGAAATAGAAACAAGAGAATCTTAGATTAAGATTAAACCTCTTAGAAGTAAGTAATGCCTGTGTCCTCTTCTAGCCTCCAGAGTGATTTGTCAGTAAGGTAGTAAGAGTGGTTCCTTTTACCTCTTTTCCTTTCCTTTGCTTTTGTTTTTAACTCTAGGACCCCAAAAGCTTTAAATTGCTAAAATCCTGTCCCTAATAATTGATTTTAACTTTAAAGTGAGGATTAGCTTGGAGAATCAAGAGACTTAACTCTTGAAACATCCAAGATCCTCAATAAATAATGGCAGAAATTTTTTGTTGTTGTCTGAAGAACAGATCATAATATGTTTAATTTTACCTTTGAGGGCTTTTTTTAATTTCCATTTTTAGAGATGGACTTTCTAGATACAGGTGTGCTAAATCATCTTTTTACTCTTTAACTTAAAGCAACAACATCGTACTTTAAAAAAAAATCAGCTATTTCAGGTAATAAACTTAACCAGTGAATTTCTGATATGAGATAATCTTTTAGCTCTGTCTAAATATATAGTATTTATAGATACAAAATCCTCCCCATTAAATTCTCAATTTGAAAATCACTTCATCTGTAGGTATTTTGTCTTCCTTCTCTGTACAAAGTGGGTTCCCAAGTGTCACACGAAGTTGTCATGGAAGATAAACAGCTTACTCTGGGACATGTTTTGATCCTACTGGGACTCTGGGTCTGAACTGGGTTGAAATGTTGTTAACTTAATTATTAAGTTCTTGTGACCTGAGTGAATTTATGCATCTGTTTAATAACTTTAAAAAAAAAAAAAAAAAGCATCTTCCTCTTTAAGAAAAAAATCAAGACCATTGCCTAGAATGTATTAAACAAAGTATTTATACTCAATAGATGTGACCCTAACCTGCCTTGTTCATAGTGTTATGTATTTTTCATTTTGAAACACTTCACAAATAAAAAGGCAGAATATAGTATATCCACTTCAATATCACTAATATCATACTATTTCCCACTATTATTAATTATATATTTATATTGAAAGAATAAAAATGCTACAGGAATGTTAATTGCACGATGATGTTTTACTTATATTCTGGTTAAAGAGTTTCTGAAATTGCATTTTCCAAATGATGACAGAGCTAGAGTTCCAACTGTAGCATACTTAAAAGGCAGGGATGGAAGGATTTTTTCCCAGGAATCCTGATAAATTATTGGTTGTTTTGCAAACTCATTTGTGGTTAGGAATATTCCTAATACATTTTTCACACCTTTTCAGCTGTGCAGAGGGAAAAATAAAATGCCCAGATTTGATAATAGGTGGAAAGCAGCTGGGGTTGGCCCTCAGGAATCCAGGGAAATGAGCTTGGCATGAGTAATTAAGGCAGGGGTTATCAACCTTGGCTGCATAAAAGGCATCAGCGTTTTTAAACTCCCCAGGTGAATTCAAGTAAAGGTAAAGAACTCCTGGTTTAAGAGGCATTGGAAAGGGAAACTGAGTTAGAAGAGTATTATGATGGTCCAAGCTAGAAATAATAGAAGACTTCAAATTAGGAAATTATCCGTGAGATGGCCAGAGGTAGAAACAGGACTTCTATATAAGGGAGAAGAATGAAGCAGAGATACCGTCTTAGAAGTGATGTTCATAACCTTGAGACTGGATGAGGTTGTCACTGAAGAGAACCAGGCAGAAATCTTTGAGGGATATCCACATTTGTGGGTGGGAGAAGTTTAAAAAAAAAAAAATTAGCAGAATCAGTTGACTGTGGTGTCAGAAGCTAAGGACTGAGAATTTTCAAGCAGGATGCATGAATATCTCAAGAGCAATTAAGAACAAATATAATGATATGAAACTGTAGGAAACTTCAGAAATGTAGGCCACTTACCCAGGTCACATCTTCCTAATCTGTTAAATGGGGATGGCAGTGTGTGCCCTTACCTATCCCACGGTGTCGTTATTCCCATAAAGTTAGATAACAAATGTGAAAATGTGTTGTAAAATACATATAGATAATTATGCCAATAATGGATAAAAGCAGTAACCTTTTTGTTCTTATTTATAAGCCCTTTAGTATTGAGACATTTTAGACAATTTGTATTCCTAGTAAAGAGGTAAAATAATACTAGGAAGTCCCAGGTACTCCTCTCATCAGGAAGCTCACCATCCCACAGGAAAGACAGGATAAGGAAATAAACAACTGTAAACACCAGGATGTCCGTTCTGTGAGGGTAGAAGTTGTATCACTGTGCATTCCTAATGCTTAACTCAGTGCTTGAACCCCAGTCCTAAGGTATTTGTTTACAAAGTTGATGAAATAATATAACACAAGGTGAAAAAAATCATATAAATAAAATGCTATGGTAGTTTTGAGAAAAGAGAGATTCAAAACATGGCACATTGCCCGGATGATAGAATAAACAAATAAATATGAGTTTGTTATCCATTATGAGTTATCCATTATGAGTTAATGGATAATGGTTGGAGGAGGGGTGCTGTGTCCCAGAAATCTACTTTTGTTAACATGCAGCAGAAAGGAGTTGAAACCATATCAGAAGCAAATTTTAGAATAAGCAGCAAGGGAAAAATGATTTTTTAAATCTAGAAGACTCTAAATTACTCAAAGCCAAGACCAATACCATGAAAATCAGAGAAAAGAGTGAGGGTCGGAGTGGTACACCCAAGCCAATCACTCCTTCACTGTGTTGGTTACAATTACATCTCCCCCAAGAGCAAAGGTTTATGTTCAGATGTGTACCTGTAATATGTGTACTGCAGTGTTCTGCTGTAAGTGTGGAAAGTGAAAGGCCCCTGACCATGTCGTCTTCTGTCTGTAGGAATAGATAATCTCTATGAGAGGGCGCTGCACATCCGCAAACTCCTCCTCACCTTGCCCAGGTCGGTCCTTATAGTGATGAGGTACCTCTTTGCCTTCCTCAATCAGTAAGTACTCGAATGCTCTGCTAAAATACCCATCTGAATTCCGTCTTTGTTCTTGGATCCTGTAAAATGTACATTGGTTTCCATTTATCAGTGGAGTTCAAGAGAAAATGATTGAATATAGACTGAAGATACATTTTTCCTCAGCAGCTCAAGGTCATTGTACGATAGATGAAAGCTCTACCCCAGATGCAGAAATTGTGGCCATAAAAGCAAAAATATTCAAATACTACTAAAAATAACACTTTTCAGTGAAATATGTGTTTCTCCAACTTCCATCCAGAATGAATGTCATGAATTTTTTTTGTCAAAATGATGTAAACCGGCTGCTCAGTGCAGAAAATGTCTGTGATTTTTAATGTCATAGCCAGGGATACAGAGAAATCATAGGTGAAACTTATACACAGATCCAAAAAACATCTGCAAATTCACCATAATGAGAACTTGTCAAAAAGAAAATAATTCTAAAGTGTTCTCTTAAACAATGTAATAGAAATCTTAAAAACACCACAGTATTTTCTTTTTTTTTTTTTTTTTTTTTTTTGAGACAGAGTCTCACTCTGTTGCCCCGGCTAGAGTGAGTGCCGTGGCGTCAGCCTAGCTCACAGCAACCTCAAACTCCTGGGCTCAAGCGATCCTACTGCCTCAGCCTCCCGAGTAGCTGGGACTACAGGCATGCACCACCATGCCCGGCTAATTTTTTCTATATATATTTTTAGCTGTCCATATAATTTCTTTCTATTTTTAGTAGAGATGGGGTCTCGCTCTTGCTCAGGCTGGTCTCGAACTCCTGAGCTCAAACGATCCGCCCACCTCGGCCTCCCAGAGTGCTAGGATTACAGGCGTGAGCCACCGCGCCCGGCCGACACCACAGTATTTTCAAAGAAACTTTACTCTTTTAATTTAGGCAAATCGATTTTCAGTTATGTTACTTCCTGATATGTGGGCTCCATTATAAGAACATCTTCCCCAAGTTCTATCTCAGAGTCCCCTCACTGTTCAACATTTCAGTTAAGCAGTTGGAAATAAAGAGATCGGGGGGTCAACTTACTGAGTAAGCTTGGGGCAATGCCTTTCCAAAGTTAGGATATTTTCTCTTCTCTATTTCATGGGACGTACTGAGTTCTCAAAAGCCATGGAGACTTATTACAATCCCTCTGACTAGTCCTGGAATCACACCTCTCAGGTTGCCCCCAGGAGCCAAGCATCATACAGTAGGGAAATGCTGGGAGGGAACCATACCGGATGGGACTCTACTGCTCACCCTGAAGTGCCCAAAACATTAACAGATGACAGTGGGAACCCATGTGCACAGAAATCACCACTGGCAATAAGCGGTATCTAGAGAGATGGGTTTAAACTGTATTTAGGTTAGATGCTGTACATTTTTACCTATAAATAAACCCGGTCACCCAGGCAGTTATAAAAATTCAGAGGCTTGCCTTTGTCCCCACCCCACTACAATGGAGTACCTTGCATTCCCACTGGGCCTCTCCGTGCTGTTCCTACCAAATTTTCCTAACACCTGAGCAAAACCCTTTGTGAACCAATAAACCATAATGGACAAGGGAAGCAGTCTGTTAATTAAGAAAGCTCTCAACTCCTGAATCTAACTCATCATGCACCTCAACGGAATGGCAAATGCACCATGGGTCAGACAGCTGGCATTGCTTCCAGTGGATCTGGCCAAAGATGCCCCCAGCTGCCTGCATCTGCCTTCATGCAGACTCAAGGGCCCGGCCTCTAGGGCAGGATGCCTGGGACAGGGATTTGGGAAAGAAAGACTAGCTGTTGTTTTTTATTATAAAATCAAAACTTTGAAATAACATGTTTTGCTTTTCAAGCCAGCACCTACATTAAAGACCAAGAAAGATTGGCTGTGACTCTCCCCACTGAGCTGAAGTGTGCCTTTTGAAAATTAGATCATTCTTATTCTGAATCTCCATTTTCAAGATGCATTCACTTTCAAGATGATCCGTAACATGATCGTTTGCTGTTATTCTGAACATTTTTTATGATTGTATGTTTGAGAAATGACAGAAGGGAAAGACATATGTTAGCTATGGAAATTATGCTTTTGTATTTTCTACTTTCCAGACTATCTTATTTCTGAAAAAGGGGTCAAGTATCATGTCATGTGATATCTCAGTTTCTTTGTATCTGTCATCATCTCACAAAGGTAGTCGAGTCTCCTTTTTCTCCTTTCATTTGTCATCTGTTCACCTGGATTTGACGTTTCCTTTCAAGATTGACATTCTATACACTTGAAAGATAATGTCTCTAAACTCTCCCAAGAACAGCACCTTGCCCATGTGTTAGAGGCATAGCAATAAAGAGCTGGTTTATTTCAAGTCACCTGCGAAAATATTTCACAAATATCCATTGGATTGAATTTAGAAATTAGTACTAGACAACTGGAAATCTCCCCAAAGTTTGCCAGCCTAAGATGGAATTAAGAGAACTAAAGATTCTTTTCCCCTTCTCTTGCACCCATAATGTCCTTTGAGACACCAGTTGTCACCTCGTGTCGGTAGTCTTACCCAAAAGTAGATTATAAAGCCTGGAGTTGTTATTTACTTCCTTTGAATACTTACAAAGAAAAGGTACTTTGTTTTCTTCTAGGCTTTCTTCCAGATTTATAGGATAAAACTAAAATCAGAGATATTTTTGAGTGGTGGGAGGACAATTTTAAAGTCATTCATACAGCTTTATGGAAATCGTTACTGTCTCTCCCAAATTTGCTTGAGCGGCATTTAGAGCCCGACCATAAGGTTTACAAATGAAGCTCACTCACCTGATCCTGGTCTCCATTGTAGTGGATATTATATTAAACTCCCCTGTGACTTTGAAAAATGCCCAACTTAATTAAACAAGTAGGACTTACATTCCCTCTCAGTTTCTAAATAGTTGCAGATCATAAGACATTGTACTATCTTTGGCGTTCACTAAATAGGATGGAATGTCATTTTATTCTATTGATAATGATAAAAGCCAAATAGGACATTTTAGATCCCCATTTTCAGAATATGAGGTATCTTATCAAACATCTATTTTCTTTTTCCCCTTTGTTTTTTGTAATTCATTTCTTGCTTCCTTTTACAGTCTTTCACAGTACAGTGATGAGAACATGATGGACCCCTATAACCTGGCCATTTGCTTTGGCCCAACATTGATGCCCGTCCCAGAAATACAGGATCAAGTATCTTGCCAGGCTCACGTGAATGAAATTGTCAAAACCATCATCATCCACCATGAGACTATTTTCCCAGATGCAAAAGAGCTGGATGGCCCTGTGTATGAGAAATGTATGGCTGGCGATGACTATTGGTAAGTCTAACAATTTGAGTCCTCCTCCCTCCCCCCAAAAATTGTGGAAATGCAGATACCAGTTTATTTAGGAAAAAGAATTTCTCATAAGCCACCAATGCTTCTTCCAATTTAAAAAAGAAAGAAACAAAGAAGAAGAAGCAACACTTAGATAAGCTAGAATACTAAGACCCATGGCAGCACTCACTTTTCATTATGGAAACTCATGTTCATCCCTCTCTTTTACCCAAGGATTACATCTTTTTAGATAAATCTACCTTATCATGGCTTCTGTAGAGAATAAAGGTTTTGATGTTATACAGAACTGTATTCATTTTTATTCTTACATAAAGTCAAGAAAAGATGAGTGATTGAATTGACAGATTTCATTTTTAATTCTGAATCAGAGAGTTTTGATTCCATATAAAATACTTTTAAATTCTCATTTCAAAAGAGCCCTGTCAACCAAATGTATTTTCATTCTTACTTATGTTCATCTTCACTCTTACTAATAATAATATTATTCTAACCAATTATAATAGTAGAGATCATTTTGAGCAAATTTATCATATTAATATATTATTGGGATAAAAACTTTTTAATATGGCAGTATGGCCTTTAGTTCTATCCATATTGCTACAAATTACAGAATTTCATTCTTTTTTATGGCTGAATAATATTCCATTTTATAAATATACATCATATTTTCTTTGTCCATTCGTCTGTTGATGGATGCTTAGGTTGATTCCATATCTTGGCTATTGTGAATAGTGCTGTAGTGTACATGGGAGTGCAGATATCTCTTTGATATACTTATTTCTTTTCTTTTGGATATAAACCCTATAGTGATGTTTATCATGGCAAGTGAAATAAGCCAGGCACCAAAAGATAAATATCGCACATTCTCACTCATATGTGAGAACTAAAAAAGTGGATCTCATGGAGGTAGAGACAATGGTGGTTACCCAAGGCTGGAAAAGGAAGGAGGAGAGGATGAAGAGAAGTTGGTTAAAGGGCACAAAAACACAGTTAGAAGGAATAAGCTCTAGTATTCTACAGTTCAGTAAAAAAACTCAGTTAACAATAATTCATTGTGTATATCAAAATAGCTAGAAGACAAGAATTACAATGTTCCCAACACAAAGAAAAGATAAATGTTTGAAGCCAGGTGTGCACCTCTAGTCTCAGCTACTTGGGAGGCTGAGGCTGAGGCAGGAAGATTACTTGAGCCCAGGAGTTCAAGGCTGCAATGAGCTATGATAACACCACTGCACTACAGTCTGGATGGACGACAGAAAAAATAAATAAATGTTTGAGGTGATAGATAGCCTGTTTACCCTGATTTAATCATTACACAGTGTACACGAGTATCAAAATATCATATATACCGCAAATATATATACAACTATTGTATATCAACAAAAAATAGCAAAGAGGGCCAGGCACAGTGGCTCACGCCTATAATCCCAGCACTTCGGGAGGCCAAGGCAGAAGGATCACTTGAGGCCTGGAGTTCAAAACCTCAAATTCCATAGTATATCCAGCAATTTTACACATGAAATTCAATTCAAAAATATTTACCTGGCCGGGCACAGTGGCTCACGCCTGTAATCCTAGCACTCTGGGAGGCCAAGGTGGGAGGATCGCTCGAGGTCAGGAGTTCGAGACCAGCCTGAGCAAGAGCAAGACCCCATCTCTACTAAAAAAAATAGAAAGAAATTATCTGGACAACTAAAAATATATAGAAAAAATTAGCCGGGCATGGTGGTGCATACCTGTAGTCCCAGCTACTTGGGAGGCTGAGGCAGAAGGATTGCTTAAGCCCAGGAGTTTGAGGTTGCTGTAAGCTAGGCTGATGCCACCTACGACACAAAAGAGCGAGACTCTGTCTCAAAAAAAAAAAAAAAAAAATCAAAAATATTTACCTGAGGCCAGACGAGGTGGCTCATGCCTGTAATCCTGGCACTTTGGGAGGGTGAGGCAATAGGATTGATTGAGGCCAAGAGTTGAAGACCAGCCTGAGCAAAAGCGAGAACCCCATCTCTACAAAAAATAGAAAAATTAGCTGGGCATGGGTACGCCTATAATCCCAGCTACTCGGGAGGCTAAAGCAGGAGAATGGCTTGAGCCTTGGAGTTTGAAGTTGCAGTGAGCTACAATGATGCCACTGCACTCTAGCCTAGGTGGCAGAGGAAGACCCTATCTCAAAAAAAAAAAAAAATATATATATATATATACACACACATATTTGTTTATATATGAATATATATAAAATATATATATATATATTTACTTGAGTACTTATTATATGCAAAGTCTTGATTGAGCTTGGCTCTGGGAAGGTAAATGAATAAAACTAGGCCCTGCTAGAATATATAATTTTATTTTCATAGTCATATTTATTTTAGGACCAATGTCAAAGGTGTGTTTATCATTTCCAAGTATTAGGGCTACACCAGTAAACTCTGCTATTCTATTCATTTTATCAACAAGCAAGTATGTAGATGTCTAGTCAATATGATTTGATGTGTCGTATTCTAGGACGTTCTGTGGTCACTACTCTTTCCAAACAGAGGAAAAGCCCTATAATAGTCTTGCAGCCAGAAACATAAGCTTGAGTATGTCCATCTTCTTAAACATAGTGTTCTGAATGGGCGTTGCTCATTTTATGCAGAAAGTCAACAATACTGAGGTTATCCTCAACCCCCAACACCAGAAATACAAATGGGTTTTTATGGTGATGTCAGGTTTGTATTAGTGACCAATGCATTCCATTTATCAGCACACATTTGAGGCGAGGTGGTGGTGGTGTTAGGGATAAGTTTTGAAAAAGGATAAAAATCATGATTCTCATATCATAAGATGAACGTGTGTCAAGAAAAGTTGGTACAGATGCTATAGCCAGTTCAAAGGAGAAGTCAAAGAACCATCGATTTACGTATAGTAAAGGAATGGTGAAATGAATTTGCAAAAACAGGTGTATCCATAAGGCAATACTTAATTGTATTATATCAGAATTCCATTTGTATTTATATTTCTATGGATAGGAATTATTTTTAATGCTATCAGTTTTCTACAAGTTAACATCTGTCTTTATAGAGTTGTAAAATAACCTATTGAAAGATGGGTGCACATATGTATATGTATACACCCATAGGACCAGGCAATCAACAGAAATGCCAGCATTCCATTGATGGACTATCCAGTGACTCTTTTGCCATTCCAGAGTCTCTCCGTTTTGATTTCATATGAATTTCCATTTCCATTCTCCAGTGACAGCCCATACAGTGAGCATGGAACATTGGAAGAAGTGGACCAAGATGCTGGGACAGAGCCCCACACCAGCGAAGATGGTATGCCCTGTGTTCATGCTATTATAAAACCTGTCTTTATATTCTGATTGTAAACAATTGCTTGTATTACAAATTCAGCAGAAGCTGGGCACAGTGGCTCATGCCTGTAATCCCTGCATTTTGAGAGGCTGAGGCAAGAGGATTGCTTGAGGCCAGGAGTTCAAGACCAGCCTGGGCAACATAATAAGACACTGTCTCTACAAACAATGTAAAAAAATAAAAACAATTAGCGGGGTATGGTGACATGTGCCAGTAGTCCCACCTACTCAGGAGGCTGAGGTGGGAAGATCACTTGAGCCCAGGAGTTGGAGGCTGCAGTGAGCTATGATTGCACCACCAGACTCCAGCCTGGGCAAGAGTGAGAACTTGCTTCATAAAAAAAAAAAAAATTCAATAGATACAAAAGAATATTTATAAAATATGTGTAGGATATAAAAAACATTACAATGAAAACCCATGAAACCAACACCGAGTTTAAGAAAAAAAGACGTATCATTACTTTTTCACTTCCCTGATCCCATTGCCTTATGTACCCCCCAGGGGTAACCACTGTATGTTTGTGTTTTTAAACAGTTTCTTATTTCCTTTTCTATTTTCTTGGTCTTTTCTATAAATGGAATCATACTGTATATATTTTTCGTGAGTTTGTCCTACTAATATTACATTCCTGAAATTTATCCACACAGTTTCCATTGCAGTTATAATTGTTTTATTTTACCACTATATATTAATAATATTCTGTTGTATATATCTGTTCCATTCTTGATGAATAATGTGAGATATTTTCTTTTTTTTATATTAAGAACAGTGCTGTACTATTAGGAACTTTTTGAACATGTCTCCCACTGCAAATGTATAGGAGTTTCTCTAGGATATATACCTAGGAGTATTTGTGTCTTCAACTTGGCTACATGTTGCCAAACTATTTTTTTAAATGGTTGTAATAATTGGTTGCAATAATACAATAGTACTAATACAATTAATAATTGGTTATAATAATACAATTAAATGGTTGTAATAACAACACTTCCACCAGCAGCATATCAGCTTTCCATTTGTACATATTCATCAACACTTAATTCTATCAAATATTTTAATTTTTGCTGATACTGTCTGTGTGTAATGGTATCTAGTGATGATTTTAATTTGTACTTCTCTGATTACTGATGAAGATTCTGTTTTGAAATATAGTGTATTAATGGGAAATTTGAGGTAGAGTTAGGCCAACAGATCAGGAAACGGCTAGTGTTGAAAAGATAGTTTATTGCCCACAGTTCCCAAGAGTAGGAGGGGTGCCATAGCACAAAAGGCCATGGGGAAGCCACAGGATCTGTCAGGAGGCAGAGGGAGAGTGAGGAACTCACTGTAGTTTCCACAGGAAGGAACAGGTGAGAGAGGGTAAGTGGGTTTAGGGTTGGCTAGTCTGACTCATTTCAGCAGGCTCTGGGGCTTAGGGGCTGACCCAAGTTGTCTGTTACCTGGCCCTGGGGAGATGAGAGCAGGGAAATAGTGGCCTGGAGTGGCAGAGCCCAATAAGAGAGGTTGTTGGCTCCAGTTGGTTGGTTTATATTTGAAAAACATGTTTGTGGGTAAGTTTTTTACTCTAGGAATTGGCTAACCCTAGAAAGACTGTCTCTCCAAGGTCAGCAATGCCCCAGACGTCAGAATACAGAAAATGAAAGACATGGTTAATAGAGATGTATGCATGTTTATATGTTTAGATATCTTCCTTTTTGAAATTTCTATCAAGTCGTTTGCCCATTTTTATATTGAGTTTTCTGGGTTCTTTTTGTTTGGTGTAGTTTGGTTTGTCTTGGCTTTAGTTTTTTCTTATTTGATTTGTAAGAGTTCTTTGTGGGTCTGGATGGTTCTTTATTGGATACATGCTTTCCAAATATCTTCTCCTGCTCTGTAGCTTTTCTTTTCATCTGCTTATTATGTCTTTTGCTAAACAGAATATCTTAATTTTAAAGTAGTTGAATTTATGAATCTTTTTCTTCATGGTTATTTTACTTTGTATCTCCTTTAAGAAATTCTTCTGTGCCCTGAGGTAATGAAAATAATTCTCCCATATTCTCTTACTTCATTTCGTTTTATTTTGGTAAGAACAGTTCACATGAGATCTAACCTCTTAACAAATTTTTAAGTGCACAAAACGTTATTGTTGACTATAGGTACAGTGTTGTACAGCAGATCTCTAAGGTTACTTGCCTTGCTTGACTGAAACTTTATTCCATTGATTAGTAACTCCCCATTTTCCCCTTCCCCCAGCCCCTGGCAACTGCCAGTCCACTCTTTGATTCTATGAATTTGACCATTTCGGATACTTCATATAAGAAAACTCATGCAATATTTGTCTTTCTGTGACTGGCTTTTATTTCACTTAGCAAAATGTTCTCCAGGTTTATCTATGTTGTCAAACGTGACAAGATTTCCTTCTTTTTAAAATCTGAATAGTATTCCATTGTATGTATATATGACATTTTCTTTATCCATTCATTTGTCCATGAACATTTAGGTTGTTTCCACATCTTGGCTATTGTGAGTAGTGCTACAGTGAACACAGGAGTGCTAATCTCTCTTTAAGATTCTGATTTCAAGTCTTTTGGATAGATACCCAGAAGTGGGATTGTTGGATCATATGGCATTTCTATTTTTAAATTTTGAGGAACCTCTATATTATTTTCCAAAGCAGCTGCACCATTTTGCGTTCCACCAACAGTGCACAAGGGCTCCAGTTTCTCCGCATCCTTGGCAACACTTGTTATCTTTTGTTTTGTTTGTTTTCTATAATAGCCATCCTAACAGGTGTGCAGTGATACCCCATTTGTGGTTTTGATTTGCATTTCCCTGATGATTAGTGATGCTGAGCATTTTTCGTATACCTGTTGGCCATTTGTATGTCTTCTTTGGTCATACTCTCTTTTAAATCCTTTAAGGTTTCTTTTCACACTTAGGTCTTCATTCCACCAGGAATTTATTTGGGGTATGGTGTGAGGTAGAGGTCAGTTTGTTTTTTCTCCATATGGATACATGATTGTCACAAGTGTCCCAGCATTAATTGTCCTTTCTCCACTGCTCCACATCATTGTAATAAATCAAATATCTTCTATCTGTGAATTTCTTCGTGAGCTCTGTTCTTTCCCACTAGTCTACTTGTCTATCCCTACACCACTGTCTTAATTTTGATACCTTTTGTAAATCTTCACAGTTGGCAAAACAAGAGCTTAGATTTTGTCCTTCTTAATAATTTTTGGCTCTTTACAATTCTACTTAAATTTTAGACTCAGTTTTTCAAATTCTTAAACTCCTAAAAACCTATTAGGATTTTGATTGCAGTTGTACTGATTCTACATGTATTAATATGGAGAGAATTGATATCTTTTAGAATATTTAATCTTCCACTCCATGAACATATTTTCAGTTATGTAATATCTCTCAATAAACTTTTAGTATTTCTCCATAGAGACCATTTCCTTTCTTTTTCTTACTTCTTAAGCTTAATGCTCAGCATTAATTTTTAATGCTTTTTTTAAATATAAACATAAGGCTGTCAGTTTTCTCTTAGTACTTCTTTAGATGTATGCACAAATTATTTTCTTCTTTCTTTAAGCTATGACTAATCTGCTTTAAGCACATCCATTGAGTCTTTATTTTTAATTATTTTATTTTTATTTCTATAAGTTGTACAGGGCATTCTTTCTGCTCTTTGGCTATTTTTCATAGTCTCTTGCTCTTATATTACCAATCCTTTCCAGTGTTTCAGATTATGTGACTGATAATTCTAATATGTCTTCCCAGATTTGTTTTGTTGGCTCTCACTAATTATCTTATTTTCCAGTGTGTTTATAAATTTTTTACATGTTTCTTGTCACTTCAGGCTCAGTTGAAGGTGGGTTCTTCCAGAGAGAGTTTTCATTTACTTCTGCCTAGGACCCAACCAGCCTGGGACAACATAGAATTTTTAGCTTGAGGTTTTTCAGAGCACCCAGTTGTTGTAAATTTAAACGGCAAACCCACCTGAGAACTGGAATGTGGTTGGGATTCTCAGAGATTATTTGTTCCAATGTTTAAGATTATTTCCTAAGGGGAGGTGTAGGGTTCAGGGAGATGGTTGCAATCTATGGAGAGGTATGGAGGGCTACAGGGAGAGAAGATTCCTAGAACTAGATGTTCTAGAAGAACTAGAAGTTCTAGAAGTACTAGAAGTGTTCTGGAAACTTCTAGAACACTAGAATGAAGTTCACTCTGAAACTGAGAATGTGATTTCCTAGGGATGGCAGAGGAAGGGGGAGGCTTAGATTGCTCATGCTAAGTAGGCCCTGGACTTAGGCTTTTGTGAAGAAACATAAAAGCTTGAGTTAACCAGGCTAGGAAAATCCTCATAAGGCAAAATCTGACTCATATGTTCTAATGTTCTATTTACCTCTCTGGGTTCCCATTTTCATTGAGTTTTTGGTCTGTAATATTTCTTATTGTCTTGATAGCTTATTAATGCAATTACAAAGGTTGTGGGTTTTTAAATACAACATTTTTCATTGATTTTTAGCAGGAGGATAATTAGGGTGTGTAGTGTCCATCATCTGCTAAAGAAGAACCTTCCTTTGTGCCTTTAAAAAGTAAGATGAATTGACATTTTCTGAATTTAATAAGTTAGAAAACATTCTTTAAAGTGAGAGCTTCGATTTTTGTGATGTTGCTTTTGAAAATATCTGAGCCCTACCTCTGCTACCATCTTTCCTTTTGTCTTGGGTTTCCTTGTTTCTCTATACGGTTTATTTCTTTTTCACTGCTGACTTCTCTTAACTGATTTCTTGCTTTCCCCAGTGGCAAGAAAAGCCAGGACAAAGGCCCAGCCATCTCTCTTCCCAACATTCAGTCTTACCACCGTGCCATCTATCAGTTGTTCTTACCTCTTTACTATAAGGGAGAAGCTTTGCTGAGTACTCTGTGTTTTAAATAACATTTTGATCATGTTCACCTGATTTTGCTAGAAAGAAAAGCATTGCTCACAAAGGACAGATATTCTTGCCCACAGCCAACCTCCAAAGTCCTGTAAC
This sequence comes from Eulemur rufifrons, assembly GCF_041146395.1. NCBI lineage: Eukaryota > Metazoa > Chordata > Mammalia > Primates > Lemuridae > Eulemur > Eulemur rufifrons. The sequence continues at coordinate 49,658,928 of NC_090998.1, forward strand.
TAAATTAACTGGAGTGTAGATTATCTTTTTGATGGCCCCTATATTGTATTTTCTTTCCTCTGTCATGGTATCGCTAGAGAGAGCAGATTTTGTTTCCAAAAGATAGGCTGTCACAGCGCAAAACCATCCTCTGCAAGGGCAGTGGGTAACAGATCTAGGAGGAAAAATGTCAGCCACAGGAAGGCTCCAAAGAGAAAATGTGATACACTAACATTTTATATAAAATTACAAGAAATGGAAATATAAGACTCGACAGCATCAGGCAGTCAGAGAATCAGTTCTGCTGAATTTTCTTCCCTTTTGCACAAAATAATAGCCATGCAGGAAAACTTAGTGATCATGTTACACTTTTAGTATTATGTTATTGATATCAGCAGTAGCAGCATTCTCTGAAGTCTCTGCAGGACCTCAAAGGACTGCGAGGCTCTCTGTCTGAAAGGGGCATGGTGTGCTATGCCCTGACATTGATTTGCTCTCCAATGACTAGACTAAAATGTGTGTAAATAGCTTACTGATTGACGCTTGGCTGTGAAATGGCTCTCGTGGGAGTAGAAAGAATCATAATAATGAAATTGCTGAGAATTACTAGTTGATGTACTAGGATTACCAATACAATGTTCTTCTGATTTATCTGGTCATTCTTTCGTAACCTGTCCACACTTGAATAAAATAAGCAAAGTCTGATAATCCTGTTAGTTTTTTCAAAAAGATGGCAACCATAGAGTCATGATTATGAAATTATAATAAAATATGTATATATTTGTTAAATAGTCTTAAAGAGCCCTTGGCCAACATTGACAGTGTGTGGTTGAATGGCATTAAAGAACATTAATGATTCTCTCTTTCTTTCTCTTTGACATCATGATGTAGATTGTATACCATATCATGTGCTGGTATCTTTTAAGATTATTACAAAAGCCAAATATAAGGCTATAGGGTAGGGGAAAAAAAAAAAAAAAATATATATATATATATATATATATATGTGTGGGTGTGTTCACACAGGAATTTGCAAATCATATCTTTTTAATAAATTTTAGCATGTCTTCATTCCTCCATGGACATGTTTATTTTTGTCCCCCAGGAAGAACTGGGGTACAAATTTTGGTATGTCATCTCAGGTCACCCAGGATTTATTCTTTATCTTCGAGTTTAGAACAAACTATAAAGTCATTCCCTTTAAATGTAAATTTATATTCCCTCCTCTATGAGGCAGATTCATAGATATTTTATAAAGCTGCTATTTATATTGTTTTAAGAAATTATAATTTGAGGGGAATCCTAGAGTGTTAACATGATGTAAAAGTTATACTCAATTGGTAAAGGACTCAAACTATTGTTTTAAAAATTGTCTTAAAAATTATTCTTACACCTATTTTGCTGAGAAGTAAATAGTGTTGTGATTCTGCAATATGAAATATTATTCACCTCAAACATCCACTAGCAAAAAGATGGGGCATGTTTCTTTGTCTTTATTTAAAATGTTTAGCTGAAATTTACTCAGGCCCTTAATATGAGATGAAACCTAATCTTTTTCGATGTTTGTTGGTTTTTATGCTTTTGCCTTATAATGTCCCAGAGAATTTTGTATTAATCAAGTGAGAAAGAAGCCCAGCTGCCTCTCCAAGAAGTTCTCATGCAGTTATCACATATGAGCACAACAGATATTGAAGATATTGCAGTAAACTTTGGAAAGAATAAACTCTTAAATGGGAAAGTTTGTTACCAAGGGAAATAGAAGACAATTTCCTGAAAAATTTTTGACAGATAGGCAGGTCTTAGTCTAATACGTGTGCACATATCCCAGAGTATTTGGAAAGTAATACATGCTCAGTTTTTAGCAAATGAGATATTGTTCATTGCATAGATATATTTCAATAATCTGGCCCTTTCAGGTTGACAGCAGGGACGAGGATGAGGTGTTGCTGGGAGAGTAGAGGAAAGATCATAAGGCCTCAAATTGAGGAGGGGCTTTTGCAATAAGCTGAATCACAAAAAAGCACCTCTTGTAGTTTAGTTCGTCCTCTTGTTTGCCTTTAATATTTGTGGTCAGAATTAGATCAGAGCTGAATTCCAGTTCTAGGCCCAGAGTTTGGTAACCTTTTTTTATCTTTTTATTTTGAAATCATTGTAGACTCACATGCAGTTGTAAGAAATAATACGGAGAGATCTTATATGCCCTTTTCCCAGTTTCCATCAGTTACTAAACTATAATATCATACAATAATACAATCCATTCACTATATAAACATTTCACCAGTTTTACATGTACTCCTTTGTGTGTGTGTTTACCCAGTTCTGTACAGTTTCATCACACATACAGATTTGTGTGACCACAGCCATGGCAAAATTATGAACTGTTCCATGACAAGGACCCTTCTTGCTCCCCATTATAGCCATGGCCACATTCCCCTATGCCCTCCCCCACCCCAACCTCTAGCAACCACTAATCTATTCTCCATCTCTATAATTATGTCATTTGAAGAATGCTATATAAATAGAATTATATGGTATGTGACATTTTGAGATTGGCTTTTTTCATTCACCATAATTCCCTGGAATATATTTTGATCCCTAGAAAATCAAATTTTTTAATCTGGTATTTTTTTTGGGGGGGGGGGGAGTTGTTCCATGTGGTGTTTTTGGAGACAGGGTCTCACTCAGTTGCTCAGGCTGAAGTGCAGTAGTGTGATCATAGCTCACTGCAGCCTCAGACTCCCGGGCTCAAGCAATCCTCCTGCCTTAGCCTCTCAAGGTACATGCCACAATGCCCAGCTAATTTTTTTTAATTTTTGTGGAGACGGGTTCTCGCTGTGTCAACCAGGCTGGTCTTGAACTCCTGGCCTCACCATCTCAGCCTCCCAAAGTTCTGGGATTACAGGCATGAGCCACCTGCCTGGCCTGATCTGATTTTTTAATTTGAGTAAAGGGCAGTTTAAGATATACTCATTTCATAGTCAAGATCCAAAATTTGTTACTAATACTACAGAAAAAGTTGTCCTTACTTTTGGTAGTAGTTTAAAGATTTGATAGTACCCAAAAAAGCACGTGAGGAAATTAAATGTATTCAAATAGTATTTATTATGGTGATTTTACTTGATTTTTTTTTAAATCAGCTAATAAAGCATGAACTTCCTAGTGTTCTAGGATAGTAGTTTTCTTCCATGTTATAAATGGTATAAACATGTTGCAAAGAAACTCCATCAGTGTCATCCATCAATGTCAAAATAATATTGGAGCAATTGTGGAGGATATTATAACACAAGGAGAGATTTTATATATCATATTACAAAGTTTAAAATATTCTTTATTAGACTGTCATATCTCCAGTAAGAGGCTTTGGAAATTAAGATCCAATGTTCAGTTTTTTCTTTGCCTGAAAAATTGATGACAGCAAAAGAATGTTTTTCTGTTTCTTTTAAAACAGCCTCTATTTTCATCCGTCTTGGTGATTGGTTGATTACTCTGATCAGTCTTCATATTAAAATGGCCTTGTTTATTTCTTAAGCCTTATGTAGACCTTTCAGATAGTGTATCATGCCTTCCTAACAACCCTGTTTCTCACTGTTTTCTGGTGTGTTCTTTGTAGAATGTGAGCCAATAGAAGCAATAGCCAAGTTTGACTATGTGGGGCGCTCTGCCAGAGAACTGTCCTTCAAGAAGGGCGCCTCCCTGCTGCTGTATCACCGCGCGTCCGAGGACTGGTGGGAAGGCAGGCACAACGGGCTTGACGGGCTTGTGCCCCACCAGTATATAGTGGTGCAGGATATGTGAGTAGTCTCAACTCCGATTGCCTGAGTGCTCCCAACAGAGGACTCCAGCCATTGTTCTTAAATCAACTTTGGTCTTGTGAGAAAGGAGCAAAAGGGAATCCAGAGATAAAATTTACAAGCGGGGTACAGTTCTTCCCCTTGACGGTGGCTCTTTGCTAACAGTCCTTCAGGACCAAGAGGTTTGGAGCAAGAACTAGTGGGGGACATCTTTTGAAACTTTCAGATTCTTAGAAAAATAGCCTGTGCGGAGAATGGCTTTAAGATCCTAAGTGATGCTGGTAATTCCAAAAGCAGCCGTGCTCTTCTCTTGATGCCTGGCTCCTGTTTCAATTCCAGATTCCCCAGCAGGAGGATATTCACCTAAAGTCTAAGGGAATCATCTCTAGGCTTTTTTTTTTTTTAATTTTGCTGAGGAGAAAACTCTAATTTCAAAAATATTTAAAGACATGGGAAGATGGTCATAATATATTAAATGAAAGAAACATTACAAAATAACATGTACAATATAATCCCTATTTTCTGAGTATATCATAATGCATTGCCAATTTAAAAGTAGTATTTCAAGGAAAAGAGAAATGTACCGCACAAAATATATAGTGACTAAATGATTCAGCTTAATTTTAGAAATGTTAAAATGTGTAGCTTAGAATTCAAGAAATGTCGTATGTATGTATGTAGACATGCAGTCATATATCTAAAGTATCTAAATATAAATATATTTTATATAAGATATATATTTATATATAAAATAAATATATATAAGTATGTAGTCATGTACCACATAATGGTGTTTCAGTCAACAATGAACCACATATACAAGAGTGGTCCCATAAGATTATAATGCTGTATTTTTACTGTACCTGTTCTATGTTTAGATACACAAATACTTACCATTGTGTTCCAGTTGCCTACAGTATTTAGTACAGTAACATGCTGCACAGGTTTGTAGCCTAGGAGCAATAGGTTATACCATACAGCCTGGGTGTATCGTAGGCTATATGATCTAGATTCATGTACGTACACCTTGTGATGTTCACACAACAGCAGAATCACCTAACAACTCATTTCTCAGAACATCCTCTTTAAGCGACGCACAACTGTAGTACAAATATAATACTATACTTATGTATGTACACACTCGTAGATATGTATCCCAGGCATAGAAAAAAAGGTGTAGAAGGATATTTCCTAAAATTCTAACAGTGGTCATCTCTGGACGTTATATTATGGGTGATTATTATTTCTCTCTTTTTAGTATAACTGAAATTTCCAATTTGCCTGCAATGAAATTTTATTGTTTTTTTAATGAAAAGAAAAAATTATATTAGTAAAAGAAAGACTGACATGCATAAATGCTATCACTTATTTTTTTGTCTCCACTCAGCTAGCAAAAGGCCCTCACTCTTGACTTTTACTGTTTTAGGGATGATACGTTTTCGGACACTCTGAGCCAAAAAGCTGACAGTGAGGCCAGTAGTGGGCCAGTCACTGAAGACAAGTCCTCATCCAAGGACATGAACTCCCCAACAGACCGTCACTCTGATGGCTATTTGGCCAGGTAAGTGGATTCTGGTAATCAGGCTTCTAAACCTCCAGTTCCGGCTGGACACAGTCCTCGTGCCTATAATCCCAGCACTTTTGGAGGCCGAGGCAGGAGGGTCGCTTGAGGCCAGGAGTTCAAGGTCACAGTGAGCTATAATGGCACCACTACAGTACAGCCTGGGTGACAAAGTGAGACCCTGTCTCTAAGAAAAAATAAAAAGAAATAAATGACAAACTTCCACTTCAGGAGCTATGAGGAGCCACCATACCCTCAGCCTTGCCGTATTACCCAGTGTGATGAGCTGTTTTCTCTCTCTCTTTCTGTGGCTGTCTAGACAAAGAAAAAGAGGAGAGCCACCCCCTCCAGTAAGGCGTCCTGGCAGGACCAGTGATGGCCATTGCCCCCTTCACCCCCCACATGCCCTTTCCAACTCCTCAGTTGACCTGGGGTCCCCAAGCCTGGCCAGTCACCCCCGGGGCCTGCTGCAGAACCGTGGCCTCAACAATGACAGTCCCGAGAGGAGGCGCCGGCCTGGCCATGGCAGCCTGACCAACATTAGCCGGCACGACTCCCTCAAGAAGATCGACAGCCCTCCTATTAGGAGGTCCACATCGTCGGGGCAGTACACGGGCTTCAATGACCACAAGCCACTGGACCCAGAGACAATTGCTCAGGTACAGTGCTCTTAACTGAATGTTGCATTTTAAGCTCCTGGGTGTGGCAAAGAGGCTGTAAAGTATTTACTTTCTGTAGCTATGTTTTTATATAGAACCAAGTAAGAAAACAGAAAGGAAATGAGCCCATTCTTTAAGGCCTAGCTGTGAGTCTCTTTTGAGGAACCATTTGTTACTGGAAGGACCCAAGCACATGAGGTTGATATTGATTTAAACAGACGTGGCAGAAACACAAGACCCAGGACATTCAAACCCATCATTGGTGAATAGCCAGGAAAATTTTGAAAAAGAAGAATAATGAGGAAAGTCTAGTCCTACCAGATCCTAAATGCATTCTAAAGCTAGTAAAACAGACAAACTGATGGAACAGAATGGAAAGCCCACCATCAGAAAAAAGTTTAATACAGTATCCCCCCATTATCCACAGGGGATATGGTTCGAGATCCCCAACGAGTGCCTGAAACCACAGATAGCACCAAACCCTCTATATACTATGTTTCCTGTACATACATACCTCTGATAAAGTTTAATTTATAAATTAGACTCCATAAGAGATGAACAACGATAACTAATTTTAAGAAAGAACAATTTCAAAAATATACTGTAATAAAAGTTATGTGAATGTGGTCTCTCTCTCTCAAAGTATCTTATTGTAGGTAATATTTTCAGACCACAGCTGACCACGGGTAACTGAAAATGTGGAAAGTGAAACCACAGATAAAGAAGAGACTACTATGTACTATAAAGATGACACTTTCTCAACTTAGAAAATGATGGAATAGTCAATAAGTAGTGTGATCAATAATGGGCCATTTGAAGAATATAGCAAGTCTGGATCCCGTGTACCTCCTGAGCACATTTGTGTCTGCACTTCCCAACAGTGATGCAAAGAGGGGCTGTGTCATTTTTTCTAATGATCAGAATTACAAAGTAAAACAGTATTAATGAATTTGCCCATTGTTCTACCATTCCCTCTGGTTCTTTTCACAGTATAAGCCATCAGAAAATGTTTATAGCCAGTAACAGAGGAGGTAAATAGATTCAGGGTTTGCCATTTGAATAATCTAAAGCATCTTCCAGCTATCACTGAAGTTTAAAAACAAAATAGATCCACAAAAAAGAGTGAATAAGAAATGAATGAAACAAACATGAGGAAGTATTAAAGATGGATTATTTTTAATAAAAAGCACCCAAGGAAACCTGCCCTGATATGACAAATTTCCAAGCTGTTTTGAGTGTTCTAACTAAAAAGAATTTTGGATAGCAAATTAGATTGTGTGAGAAGTTTGATGTGTTTTTAAAAAAATTAAACCAATTTAAATGGATAACAATTTCTCAGCAACAATCAGAAAGGCTTTTGACTCTTTTGTTTTCTTCTTCTTAAAGTGCTTTGCACAGCCCTTTGAGGCATATGTAGAGCCAGTGATATTTTACTGTAGCTGAATTTAATGACTTGAGAAACTATAATATCACTACTTATAATTAGGTGAAACATGATTTGGGTTAAAGAGACAGGGATTTAGGTGCTTGGGGGTGGAAAGGCATAATAAAGTCTGTTTAACACTTTTGCTAGAACGAGGAAATTTTTTTATCGTACATTAGAAAAACAAAAACCCAACAGATGACCAGGCTCTGCACATTCTCTCTGAGGTAAATACTTGTAAAAAAGCAAATCCATATGTTTAGCAGCAAATGGAAATCACATGTGAAAGTAATCACTTGAAAAGTGATATCATCCACACGAAATGGCTTCCAGCTTGGTCCTTTGTTTATCTTTCCATCTCCAGTCTTCAGATTTTCCCATGAGGACCAGGAAGCATGCCATCACAGTGTTCATACAAAAAGCATGCAAATTCTGTTATTAAACAAATCAATGGAATCTCTGATGGATATTTTTAAAAGACGACGATGTCCATATGTGATCGTCATGTCTTGGTTTATTCATTATCAGAGACTGTGATTTAGTATCAGTTCTTGGATTATTCATTTAGCAAATCTTTATCGAGCACTTACTGTATGCCAGGTCTCATGCTAGGCTTTGTGGACACAAAGATAAACAGTAGCCGCTGCCTCACAGTGGGGCTTATGATCCAGTGGGGGAGATAGGTTTGGAAGTCAGTGACCACTATGCCGCGCCGTGAGGGTGGTGCTCCGGGTGAGGGGAAGGGGCCCGGCAAGGTAGAGAAGAGATACTTCATTCATCCAGGGCGGTGGTTCTCCACCCTGTCTCACCCAAGAATTGGTTTTTGTTGGGTTTTTGTGTGTGTGTGTGATAAAAATTGTATAACCAAATTTACCATCTTAACCATTTTTAAATGCATAGTTCAGTAAGGTATACTCACATTGTTATGAAACAGCTCTCTGGAACTTTTTCATCTTGAGAAACTGACTCTTTTATACATTGAACAATTCCCCATTTCCTCCTCCCCAACCCTGGGCAACCACCATTCTATTTTTGGTTTCTATGAATTTGACTACTTTATTTATACTGCATATAAGTGGACTCATACAGTGTTCGTCTTTTTGTAACTGGCTTATTTCATTTAGCATAATGTCCTCAAGGTTCACACATCTTGTGTGACATGTGACAGGAATTGTTACCTTTTTAAGGCTGAATGATATTCCATTGTATTCACATACCACATTTTGTTTATCCATTCATTCACCAATGGAGCACACTCTATGAAGTAACTATATTATAACTCCCCCTTTAATAACTAAAGTAAATTGATTGATGATATATCTAATTTGAAAAATATATAAAGTTCTAAATGAAATATAAAAGAAAAATAAATGGAAATAATATTGAAACAAATGTATTTCAGTTAATTATTGACTACATTAGAAGACAAATGAAGCAGTGAAAGGTGTTCCCATTAGTAATATTCCAAAATGGTGGCCAACCCTTGGTCAGACAGTTCCAATCAAAGCAAAGAATAACTTATATGGTAGTTGCATTTCTGGAAAATTTAACACCATGAAAAAAATATTTTGTATTTATATATTTACAACAGAGTTAGGTTCTAACTAACTCTTTTATATAACTAACTTTTTATAATAACCTATATTAATTCAGGTTATTATAAACAGAGTTTTCACCTATACAGATGTCTGGAGGACATTCAAAAGTTGAACAAGACACAGGACAACTCATTGCATGTAAACTCACCAGGGCACTTGCAAGATATCTAATATGTCTGACCCCTACCCACCAACCGCCAATAATGCAACCTCGTTATTATGACATTAAAAAATACACACACCATATTACAAAAATACCCTCTAAGGGGAAGTACCACATTTATTGAGATCCACTGGACAGTCACATGGAGGGAAGGCTAAAGCTGACTTCTGAAGAACTTCTAGGAGTTAGCCAAGTACATAAGAAGTACTCAAAAATTATTTGTTGAATGAATGAATGAAGCCTCATTTTTTTATTCTTATTCATATTTATTTCTTGAGAAATTATTGTAGTATCTAAATTTAAGCTTTTACCATAAGTTGAAATAGAATTCTATATCAGTAAGTCAGCATGCAAGGCCAAGCCCACCAAAGGCAACCTAGGGCCTCAGAAGGGCAATTGTTTGATAGGTGGCTCCATGAGCCGCTGCTTCTCAGTCTCCTGAACCGAGAGTCAAAATAACTGTGCGAGATAGCGCTATGTGTATACACTCTGCAGACTGTAAAGTTAAAATACTCATACTCTCTGCTGGCCTGTTTGCTTTGAAATGAAGTATGTGGGTTTCTATACATTAGTGTTAGTTATCAGTCTGTTCTTTCTTTCTGATTATTTTTCAACAGGATATTGAAGAGACGATGAACACCGCTTTGAGTGAACTACGAGAGCTGGAGAGACAGAGTACAGCAAAGCATGCCCCCGATGTGGTGCTGGATACCTTGGAACAAGTGAAAAACTCTCCCATCCCTGCCACGTCCACGGAATCTCTCAGTCCTTTGCACAACGTCACCCTCAGGAGCTCTGAGCCTCAGATTCGACGTAGCACTAGCTCCTCCAGTGACACAATGAGTACTTTCAAGCCTATGGTGGCACCTAGAATGGGCGTGCAGCTGAAGCCTCCAGCCCTTAGGCCAAAACCTGCTGTTCTTCCAAAAACAAACCCCACCATAGGACCTGCCCCGCCTTCCCAGGGTCCAACAGACAAGTCCTGCACGATGTAAAAAACCAGCTGAGCAAGGTCATGAGGGAGGTGATTTAAAAAAGAAAATGGATTAGTGACAAAAGTCAACGATCCATAACTTTCCTTAGTTTTGTGCTTATAACTGGAGATCTTTGGCTTTTCTATGTTGTCGAATGTAATGTCTGAGACTAGCTAAATTAACACGGGCATTTGTATTTTGTAATTTTTTTTAATAACTGGACATATCTTATGTCATTTTAAAGACAATAGAAACACTTAGACTTACTTGAAAATCCAATGCTGCACCACTTGTAATGAAGGCAACACTGCTCTCCACATTGTACAGTGCTTCAGATTTAGTGTAGCCCAGGTGAGTCAGAAATGTCTTGATCCGAAGGCAGGAGAATCCGAATTCCAGGTCTCATTGGTCTCAAAACCAGTGTTGGTCTGTGGCACTTGGGGTAATGGCTGAAAGGTGATAATGGCGTTGCTTGGTAGCTGACAGTGAGCACCTCTGATTCTGTGCAGAGCAGAGGTCCAGCTCCTGCGCAAGACTTGCAGTTGTCACCGTGGGATGTTCCCAGTGGGACCTTCAGCCCACGGCTTGAGTGCGTTGGATGATTGCCTCTTTCATAACAATCATTTCTCTGGGTCCAGGTTAAATCCTCAGTAGAAGGGGGTAGAACCTCTGCAGTTATTGCTTGAAATAAACCTGAGAAAGTAGAGAGAGATACCATCCAAAGCTATCAATGTTACTCCTTCCATGAGCATGATCAGGCCTGGGAGATCTCCAAGTCCCTCCCCTGCATTTACAAAAGTCTAATTTTAAAGACTTTCTGGTTACACTTCTCCACAAATCCCTCCCAAGGTTTGTTGTTCGGTAACTGCCTGGAAAATATTTCTATCTCCCCTAAATCCCTGTATTCTCCCCTGTGGAAACAGAGAAAGCAAGGAGCACCCGAGTCCTTGGTTCACTAGCATTCTCCTCTGGCTAAATTACCTTGGTTGCTTCAAACACGCCACAATGGCCCGATGGTCTTAAATTTGAAATTCCAACTGTCATCTCCATTTGTTTTTGGGCCACCAACCCAGAACTGGCTATGGTACTTAAGTAAGAGCCCTGCTGGGCCAACATGAGAAGATTACCTCGATGTTCCAGGATGTTTTCCACCCAGTTTTGCACATGACTTTCTTTCTGTCATTCTCTCCTACTCCCTTTTTTTTTGGTATGTGGCCTCTATATAACTCACATAGTCAGCTGAGCTCTCAGTAAGGGACCTTCCTTCTCTGGCATCCTACCACACAGATAATTTTTCTTTAACTTGTATTTATACTACATTTTCTGTCTATCTTAAAAAATTTGCTTTGAATTCACTTGTTTTTACTAAGGTACAAATCCCCATTGTCCTACCAGCAGCATCTGACATCATCTATAGTCCTAGGAGCATTTTATCTACCTTATCATTGATCTTCCTGATGAAGAGTTTTTGTTGTTTTTGGGGTTTTTTGTTTTGTTTTGTTTTGTTTTTAAGAAAAATGGATGCCCCAGAACTAACCCCTGTGGACCACCCTTGGTTTCCTTCTAGGTTCGGTTTCAAAGTGGCAGCCAATTGCATGCCCCCCTAAGAGTTACAGAGTATGGGCTTTAATTCATCGGCCCATTGGTGAGTGCATCATGCAGACATGAGTCAGGATCTGTACTAAAATCAAGATCATTACCTTGATCTCTACCTCAGTTTGCCATTCTAATCATCCTATTACAGGAAGAGATTAAAGTAATGAGACACTGTTACCTTTCAAACTCACACAGCTGGTTGCCTGCCTATGGCCTAATTTCACAAATGAATAGTGATTTTTTTCCTCAAGTATTTCCAAGAATGGTAAACTTTCAAACCTCTGCATCTTCAGAACCATCCGTTTTGCCCATTTTGAAAAAGAGGCCCAGCTCAGCACCCTGTCCAACCCCTCGCCGCTTCTCCTGAGCTTTAGTGGTCCTTCAGCACTTTTGGACACCATGGAGACCCAGTGGAGACTGAGCTTAGAATAACACTCACCCTTTTCAACAGCCTCCCACATCCCTCGGAAGTTGAAACTTTCCTAAACAATCTCCCAGTTCTTTAAAATAATAAGGCTTCTTGAAAACCATTTTCCTTCTGTGATGGAAGAGTAAGACGTTAACAGAGGGCATGAAAAGGCCAGAGGTGTTTTGAATCTACTTTTTTTTTTTTTTTTTTTTTGAGACAGAGTCTCTCTCTGTTGCCCAGGCTAGAGTGAGTGCCGTGGCGTCAGCCTAGCTCACAGCAACCTCAAACTCCTGAGCTCAAGGGATCCTCCTGTCTCAGCCTCCCGAGTAGCTGGGACTACAGGCATGCACCACCATGCCCGGCTAATTTTTTCTACATATTTTTAGCTGTCCATATAATTTCTTTCTATTTTTAGTAGAGATGGGGTCTCGCTCTTGCTCAGGCTGGTCTCGAACTCCTGAGCTCAAACGATCCGCCCACCTCGGCCTCCCAGAGTGCTAGGATTACAGGCGTGAGCCACCGCGCCCGGCCTGAATCTACTTTTTAAAATGTCTTTTAAGAGCTTTAGGCTTAGCTTTTCAGATCTTACTCCTGCCGGCTCGTTCCTTCAGGCTTCTCCCTGGCAGTCCTCCCCAGGGTCTCCTCTCTTGGGTGTTCCCACCTAGCGTGGAGCGAGGATTGCCTTTCTCCCCCTCCAATCAGGACTCTGCTGCCTTGGCTAGCAGGGGCCGTGCTGCTGCAGACCCTCAGAGCCTCAAGGCTGTGCCTTCTTTCAGGAGACAGCTCCTAATACTCTCCCATCACTTCCGTACCTTACCTGTGTCCATCGTTTCTCCATGTACTTCTGTTTTCACCTTGAGACTTCCGTTTTTCAATTCCAAGTGAAGGGTATGACCTCAGAGTAAGGACTCGGTAAGGACTCACCTATCCTTTGTTGAGTAAAAGTCCGCAGATTCCAGGGATAAGACAGGGTGGCCCAGTCACAGAGGAGCCACAATAACACCCAGTAAAGCCCATTAAAAGCTGCTGCAGCTGAGAAGGTTCGCCTGGTGCACGGCTTCCTTTACAGCCACAGCTGCAGCACACAGAGGGCAGGGGGAGAGGAAAGAGAATGAGACCTTGAGACATTCTGTCCCCAGCTTCAAGGATCTTATCAGTCTTCATGTGCAGTTTGGGGAGGGGGTCATTTTGATGATGGGTAAATGATGGTTGTACAAAGATTGCCTGACTCCACTTACACAAGAATATGTATTCATAGCTGATACAACTGTATGTTCGTGTCGCATCCATAGAACTCACTGACGTAGATTTGCCAAGTCAGCCTTTAGAATTGGGTTGGGGTTTCAGGAGTGGATTGTTAGGATAGAGAGGAAGGTACTCAGTACACAGTTTCTGGTAAGTGTCATGGAAACTGTTTCAGCCTGTTGACTGGCGCTTTGTAGAACTCTATGTTCATGTTCAGTGTCAACACCATTGTTCAGCAGTTTTACACGTCTTCACACAACGTAATCTGGCTTTGGTGCCCCTTGAGCCATCTATAGAATACTTTATAGCAGGGTCCCACTCAGTCTGCAATGGTCATGAACAGTTATCAATGGCGATAGAGCTCCAAGTGTCAAATTGTATCAGTTAAAAGTTTTCCATGTTTGCAACTTTTGCCATTCCCAAAAATGGGTTTATAATTTAATTAAAGAAAAGAAAAAAGGAGGTAAGTTAGTAGTGGTGTCCTTAGCAGTTAGGGATGACATAGTTTCTGGAGCCTACAAACTGAAGAAAGTTTAATCTGATCATTACAGCCTCTGAAATCTGTTGCAGTTAGAAGACTTCAGATTTGGGGTGACACTCATTTATTCCTGACCATAGCAGGGTGAGGCCAAGAATGCAGGAAATGGGCTTGGGACTCAGTCTTGCTTTCGATTATCCACCACGGAGACCCTGAGACAAAGAGCAGCTTAGAACTGAAGGCTCCACTGTGGAAATACTCCAGACCACCCCCTGAGCTGAGAACACAACCTCCAGCTGGGCTGGAGTGTCAGGCTTGGTGCAGGGTGACTTTAGAAAAGCTTTGTCAGATTGATAAACTGGAATTTGAGCTTTCACTTACCCTAGTATACTTTCTTAAAAAAAAAAAAAAAAAAATGTGGTATAATCGAGATGGATACCTGTATCTTTAAATTACGTAGGGAATTTTGTATGTTTAATTGTACTGGGATCCATAATGCTTATCTTAGAAACTGTTTAGTAAAAGAAACTATATAAACCGTGCATTTGTGAATGCCCCCCTTAGAGCATTCATCCAAGTTCAATGTGTAGTGTGATGGTTATTATAGATAATTAAAGTATAGTAAGTGGCTGTGTAACAGGAGAGACTGCTATTTACCTACGTACTTAAGGGTAGCTCCTGCCCACGTATTTAAATCAGTATCGTCCTTTCCTGTCGGTTTGATCAATTGCAGTACTGGTAGCTTCCTGCTTGTGACTGTTACCTACTCGTGTCAATGTACATCTGTAGTATGTACATGTGAAAGTGCCTTTCTATTTTAGAGGAGTTTTAGCCTTGCTCTTGTACCGTCGCCCCGCGCCTCCCGCCCGCCGCCGCCTCCCGGTCCCGCTGCCCAACCTGAGTGTTTGGAAACTTCCTCTCTCCCGGCTTCTCCGCCCCGCATTCCTGTGCCTCGGTGCTCAGTAGTGTCCCGTCTTGCATCCTCGTCTGTCCTCGGACTGTCTCGTTCTCCTCGTAGACGTGATTGTGCCTTTCTCGCCGCACCCCCACCTGCGTCCTCCCCTCCCCCATCCACCCGCCGCTCGCGTGCTGCTGACTGCCACCGTGTCGCCCGTGCTCCGTGCTGCCTCTTACCACACGTTCCCTCCTCTCGGAGGCGAGAATCAAGGGGAATGCTTTCACAGTTCTGGAAGAAAAAAAAACAAGTTTTGTTAATCTGTTGTGACAATGCACTTTTATGTATAGTACTGTACATTTTGGCATGTACCGTTACAGGCTGCGGTATACAGTCAGGTTTGTTCTTCACGGTGTATCTTTATAATAAATAAGATAGTTCTGGCTGCCTTTGTCTGCTTCCAATTTGATGTGATTTTCTGTGGCGTCTTCGTTCCTTTGCTTTCTCTCATCACTACTTTCCCCCAGGGAGCTGGGTTGCATTAAATCATGTGAAACTTTTAAAGAAAAAGAAAATGTTTTATCTAATTTTCATTTCTGTTCACGCATTTGAAAATGGGGCGTCAGCACAGGGCCCTGTCCATGAAGCGGTGGTTTTTCAGAGTCATGGTTGGGGGGCTCGTGCGCAGGGACGGAAAAGACATTGAGAGAGTCTTGACTGAGAGGCTGAGTACAGTCCTGTCAACACACACGGGACTGAAATCTTGCCTTTGAGAAGGACTCCAACATAACAAACCTTGTCAAGCCAACGTTTGGTTGTATTTGAATATATTGAAAAATAATCCTTAGGTATTGACTATGCTTAGAATTCCTATGTATTGATTTTTTTCTTCAAACATTAAAATATAACTCTTAATGTCTAGCAATACTTAGTAAATAGTTTTGTAAATCAATATCAGTCATGTCCCAGATTGAACATTGATAAGAGATGTGGAGTTTTAAAAAAATGACATAAAAATCAAGGAAAAGAGACTTTTTATTAAAGTATTAAATATGAACAGAAAAGTTCACAATTCATTAGTATAATAGTTTTCACAACTAACACACGAGAGTGTGCACCACCCAGATTAAGAAGTAATACCTTATTGGCATCCCAGAAGCTACTATGCTCATGCCCCTCCAACGTTAATCAGTATAGTGATGAATCACACTGTAGTTTGGTTTTGCCTGTCATTTTAGCTTTCTATCAATGGGTTTATACAGTATGTAGATTTTGTGTCTGGCTCCCTTTGCTGAAATTTATGTTTGTAAGTGTTGTCATTTGTTATTATAGCAGTAGGTTTTCCATTTTTACTGTTATATAGAATTCCATTACATGAATACGCTTAATATTATATTTACTTTAGTATTTCCTGATTAAACTTTGGATATGATATTCAGAAATCTTTAAACATGGAGAAATGAATGGAGGAAAAAAATAACCCTACCTGTTAAAGGACTTGTTTTTCCAAAACATGATGGCATGACATTGAACTAAGCCATTGACTGGAAGGCCTACCTGATGGCAGAGATAGTTGCTTTTATTTATTTCCCCCCCAAAAAACCTGCTGTCCAATCTGGAGGCAAGAATTGTTCACAGATGACACTGAAACTAGTTTAAGCTTTACTTGGTGCTATAGTTCTTATCCAATGCCGGATGCTTTTCTTCAGTTCCCACTTTAGGACCAGAGAGTTGGGTTTAGAGGCTACCCCACCAAGAACAAATGCCTAAATCAGAGGTAGAATTGTTCCAGGAAAGACCCCACTGTCGTACATCTTCCTTACTGCTACTCTCAAATCCAAGCCTTGGCCTGCAACAGCCCTGTCCTGTTGAAGAGGAGTGCACCTGCTTCATCACATCCCTTCCTCCTGAATCGGAGTCCCAGCAAGTGTGTCTGCTTGTCAACTCGCACAGTTCATATGCCTGCACCCTGTAAGAATCTTAGAAAGGCAGGGAAAGGGAATTTTCTGGCTTCTATTGTTTTATGGTTGGGACAGCTACAGAGGAAAATTCCCCAGGTTTGATCTGGAATGTCAAAAAGGTCCTGTGAAGCCCCAAACTATGGCAAATTCCATTCCATGGCCATACATACCCATTGGGATTTTGGAAAATATGGTCAATATGTTTTGGGCAAACAACCACCACAAGGTTCATCAGTTCTTCAGTAGCCTTTTATCTGTTTCTACATAGTAGATAGAAAACTTTCCTTCTACAGTAAAAAATAAAACAAACAAACAAAAAAGTTGTTCCAAGGTCAGTCCCAGGGAGAGAGATGGGACTGGGCTGGATAGCAAAACGTGCAGTTGAGTGTGCGCACGTGTGTTGCTATGTGTGTGAGAGGGTGAGAGTAGAGGGGAGAAATTGCTCCTCCCAGAGTCCTGAAACAACATGCTTTGTTCAGCGTTAATATCTTGAAGAAAGTTATGGCATGGTCCAGGAGATCTCCGGCTCTAGGATATCTGCAATCCAATTCCGGCGACTGGTGGGTGCATTCTTCATACCCATCTGCTCTCTCTCAGGAGTGTTCCTGAAGATGACTGGCTTTTTTTTTTTTTTTTTTGCTGCTTGGGTGTGCAACTGAAGTAAGGACTTTAGATGAATTACCCTCTCCAAGATGGTGCATTGTACTAATCCTTTGTCTTTGACCTGTCCAGGGAATCCTCTGTGTAAAAAATATGTCCTTCTAAATGAAAGTAGATTGTGTGTCTGTAAGCTAGGGGACAGGGAAACATCGACAGCCTGGTGACGTGTTCAAAATTGTACAATGATGTGACATTAACTAACTTGAAAAGGAGGTTTCAGGTTCTAGGCCTTGATGGACTGTACCCATTTTTAAAAAAGCAATGTAGTCAAGATTTGTAACAGAAATTACAATTTGAATTTTAGTCTGTGAGCCAAAGATTTTTATTGCATTAGTAATCGAATATTAGCAGATACTTTAGGAGAAGAGAGAAAAGAAATTTGAAATAAGCCAAAATCTGGTCTTAATTCAAACTCATTTACTAGACTTCAACAAACTACCAACCCATGCCTCAAATTCTCAAACAGAAATAACACACAGGGACATTTTTGTATATTGTCTTCTAATCCTTACACTGTTTATTTTTTAGAAGAGTTGAATTCATATTCTGTATATAACTGTGTATCCTTGTTGGGTTTTTCTCCTTCACAGCAATTCACATTAAAAGTCTCAGTAAACATGATTTTTTAATGGCTGCTTAATATTCTAGCATATGAACACATAATTATTTAATCATTTTCCTACCATTGAGCAAGCCTGTTTGCAGGTTTTGTTTTTTCAATTGAATGTTACATTGTGCTGAGCAGCTCTGTACATAATAATGATCTGATTTTGGATCATTAATTTAGCATTGACTCCAAAAAGTGAAGTCACTGGCTCAGAGGTATCTCTAAAGCTCATGATAAATATTGCCAACCTGTTTTCCAGAAAGATTGCACAAATCTACACTACTGCCAGCAATGCAAAATAGTACACAAGTATAAAATATTATTATTTTCTTTTTGCCAATGTAGTAGGTGAATAATATGTTCCCTGTAAATTCTTGGTAGTCTTTGTTAATGTGCATACCCACATTTCCAGAGTGCGAATCTCTGTTATATTATACTCACCTCTGGGTCCTAAATCTCAGATGACTCCCTATTATTTCAAATGAACATCAGGAGGGATTTTCCTCAAGCACTTTAAACTCAACAGACCCCCAAATTAAATTTACTTTCTTTCATTCCTAAACATATTCTGTAGCAAACTCCATATCCAATCTGTTCCACCAGTTTTTATCTTCACTTTAATCCAGTTCTGTGCTTATTCCCTTTGCCCCAACTGACGCAGTAGCCTCCTAGGTAGTGTTCCTGTGCCCATTCTCTTCTCCCCACAATGATTATCGACACTCCCCCTAATCGTCTTTCTTAAAACAAAACACAATCATCGAAAATGTTCTACGAACCAGACATTGTTTTAAATATGTTACATAATAATAGCCAACAAGTATTCAGTGCCGGACGCCATGCTACAAATGTTAATTTAATCCAAACAAGAAAGCCGAGAGACAGCTACAAATATTGTAATAAAGATGGTAGTTGGCCGGGCGCGGTGGCTCACGCCTGTAATCCTAACACTCTGGGAGGCCGAGGTGGGTGGATCCCTCAAGGTCAGGAGTTCGAGACCAGCCTAAGCAAGAGCGAGACCCCGTCTCTACTAAAAATAGAAAGAAACTATCTGGCCAACTAAAGATATATATAGGAAAAAATTAGCCGGGCATGGTGGCGCATGCCTGTAGTCCCAGCTACTCGGGAGGCTGAGACAGGAGGATTGCTTGAGCCCAGGAGTTTGAGGTTGCTGTGAGCCAGGCTGACGCCACAGCACTCTAGCCCGGGCAACAGAGTGAGACTCTGTCTCAAAAAATAAATAAATAAAATAAAATACCATTCTATAAAACAATACTGAGATATCACCTCAAACCCCAGAAAATAACAAGTCTTCGTGAGGATATGAAGAAATTGGAACCTCTGTGCACTGTTAGTGAGAATTTAAAATGGTACTGCTACTATGGAAAACAATATGGAGACTCCTCAAAAAACTAAAAATAGAACTATCATATGATGCAGCAATCCCACTTCTGGGTATGTATCCAAAGATTTGAAAACAAGAGCTAGAGGAGATATTTGCACACCCACGTTCATTGCAGCATCATTAATAGCCAAGAGGTGGAAGCAATCCAAACGTCTATTGATGGATAAATGGATAAAGAAAATGTAGTATATACATACAATGGAATATATTATTCAGCCTCTAAAAAAGGAAATCTCATCATATGCTACAACATGAATGAACTTTGAGGATACTATGCTAAGTGAAATGAGCCATTCACAAAAAGACAAATACTACAGATTCCACTTACATGAGGTATCTAAAGTAGTCAAACTCTTATAAACAGAAAGTCAAATGTTGGTTGCCAGAGACGAGGGAAGAGGGAAAAGAGAAGTTGTTGATCAATGGGTATAGGGTTTCAGTTTTGCAAAATGAAAAATTTCTAGAGATCTATTACACCACAATGTGCATATAGATAACACTACTATACTGTACACTTTAAAATGATTAAGATGGTAAATTTTATGTTATATATTTTTTGTTCAGGGGTCGGGGGGGAGGTTGAGAGGAAATGGCAAGAGTGAAGTGAGAGACCACAACGAAAAAGCAACAAGAAATAAGGGTGGCTTGGACTAGATAGCTGGGTAGATGGAGAGGAAGGGATGGATTTGGAGTTCATTTTAAAGCTAACGGGATTCACTGACAAATTGGAATTGGTATTTAAAAAAAAGGTAAGAATTAAGAATGGCTCCTAGATTTTTTTGTGGACTATATTGACATTTACTTAGAAAGGAAACACTGGGGAGAAGAAAAGTTTGGCCAGGGGGGTGCAACCAAGTACTCAGGTTTGAATTTTTTTTTTTTTTTTTTCCCC
The DNA here is from genome assembly GCF_041146395.1 of Eulemur rufifrons. Taxonomy (NCBI): domain Eukaryota; kingdom Metazoa; phylum Chordata; class Mammalia; order Primates; family Lemuridae; genus Eulemur; species Eulemur rufifrons. Next base: position 49,679,221 of record NC_090998.1, read on the forward strand.
CCCGAGACAGAGTCTCGCTTTTTTGCCCAGGCTAGAGTGAGTGCCATGGCGTCAGCCTATCTCACAACAACCTCAAACTCCTGGGCTTAAGCAATCCTACTGTCTCAGCTTCCCGAGTAGCTGGGACTACAGGCATGTGCCACCATGCCCAGCTAATTTTTTCCATATATATTTTTAGTTGGCTAGATAGTTTCTTTCTATTTTTAGTAGAGACGGGGGGGGGGAGTGGGGAGCAGGGGGAGGTCTCGCTCTTGCTCAGGCTGGTCTCGAACTCCTGACCTCGAGTGATCCACCCACCTCGGCCTCCCAGAGTGCTAGGATTGCAGGCGTGAGCCACCGCACCCGGCCTGAACTTATTTCATTTAGGATGGCTATTAGACTTCCAAGTGGAGAAGCCTAGGAGGCAGGTGGACTTGAAGTTCAGGGGGGATTTCTGGCCAAAAGATGTAAATTTGATATTTAAAGCTATGGGACTGGAGGAGATCTAGAAATAGAAAGAGAAAGAGAAAGGAAGAGAGCTTGTAATCAAGCCCTGAACAACCCCAACTTGTAGAGCTTGGGTGGAGTGAGGAGCTGGCAGAGGAGACTGAGAAGGAGCCGAGGAGGAGGAGGAATGCCAGGAGCATGCGACGTGATCAATACCCAGAGAAGAAATAATTGGCGTTGTGGCGTGTATTTGTTAACATAAATATGATGATGATGATAAGAATACCTAACATTTGTTAAGTGTTTTCTATGTGTCTGGCACTGTACTAAACATTTTTATATTATCTGATTTAATTCTGTAGGATAAGAATCCATTATTATTCCCACTTTTCAGCTGAAAACAAACTAACAAAAGCTGAGGCTTGTAGAAATTATCTCTTCTGAAATCACACAGCTGAGAACGGTCAAGCCAGCATCTGGACCTAGATCTATTGCCTACAGTACCCCACATTTAACTACTATTATCTTGCCTCTATATTCCTCCTCCCACTAGAATATACATTTTTTAAAGAGATATTTATTCATTTTTATATCCTCTAGAATTTATTGAATCCTGATTATTTTTCCCTTAATGTTTATTTTGTAGATTTATTTGCAGGAAGAACAATGTCAGGCAGAGGAGAAATATTGAATAAGTATCTTTAATGAATTTATAGATGTTAACATAATTTACTTATTTGTTTTTGCTCTTTTAGTAACAATACTCTGAATCTCTACATATGTTACTTGTTTTGTATCATTCCTTTCCTCCTGATGGACACCCAAGGCCATTCATCTATGGAATGAAAGGGTATGAGCAGTTTCATAACTTTGTTAAGATAGGTTTCTGGGTGCCCCGACCCCAAGTTAGGGGTTTTGTCAGAGGCAAAGCTGACAGGAAATGATGAAACAAAAGGATTTTTATAGACATTAAATCTGTTAATCTGGCCTTATTATCCCAAGTACAACAGGGCTAAGCAGAGAGCAATAAACTAGCCAACTTAACTTGCGTGATTGGGGCTCAAGCCATGGATGTTATTACACATGGAAAATCTAACACTTGACACTTGTCTCTTATACCTTTAGGCTGCAGGATTACTGCAATTTAATAGGAGAAAAGCGGGTGAAAATGTTACAACTGCCAGGAGGCAATGGAGAAAGAAAGCTCTGCTCCAGGAAAGATTACCTTCTCTGAAGAAGTGAGAGGGGCATGAGGCATGGAGTTCTCTGACCTGAGATACCTGCACAGCCGGGTCTGAACTGTTCGTGCTTTGGGACAGGCAAGTGGCTGGTTTCGTATGATAGCCGCACCTCTGGAGAAAGGGGCATCTTGGCAGGAGGAAGGATGCAGCAGGGAAAGAGCACAGATAGTACACGTGCCTCCCCAGGTCATGTGGTGGCTTTCCCACCATGTTTTATTTACTAAATAAATAAAACACCTGGCCAAAACAAATAAGTAACATGACTGCCCATAATAGCTCATAAATTTCCACTTGGAAAAAGAAAAAGTCACAATACAGCTTGTTTAGAATGAGAGTGTGTTAATGAAGAAAAATTAGTAAGCTCTGTGGCCAGAGAACCAGGTGCCCCCAGTGGTAGAAGCAGGGGAGAAGAGGTTCAGATGTTTTTGATTATGTGTCCCCACAAAGCTCCTAAGGGCTCTGGGAACAATTTATATTAAATAGGGGAAATTTCAGAGTAAGAATTCATATTAGGTTAAATGCAGGTAATGATTTTAAAAGTCTATTGGAATTGAGAGATATATTTAGAATAAAGATATTACAATTGCGTCTTGACAATGAAGGATGAGCTTAAAAGTTTCTGTAAAATAATTATCAGGGCTGGGTGTGGTGGCTCACGCCTGTAATCCTAGCACTCTGGGAGGCTGAGGCAGGCGGATTGTTTGAGCTCAGGAGTTCGAGACCAGCCTAAGCAAGAGTGAGACACCCCCCCCCCCCCCCCGCCGTGTCTACTAAAAATAGAAAGAAATGATCTGGACAGCTAAAAAATATATATAGAAAAATTAGCCGGGCATGGTGGCGCATGCCTGTAGTCCCAGCTACTTGGGAGGCTGATGCATGAGGATCCCTTGAGCCCAGGAGTTTGAGGTTGCTGTGAGCTAGGCTGATGCCACGGCACTCTAGCCCGGGCAACAGAGCCAGACTCTGTCTCAAAAAATAATAATAATAATAATTATCAAGAAGTTCTAGACATGGAAATATTGGTCACAGCAAAGAAAAAAGGTAGCTGTTAAGCCACGCAGTGTGGTGGTATGATTCATCCTCACCACATTCTTAAACTGCCTTAGCCCCAACCTCCAACTGCCAGTCACAGTAAGATTTCCAAAAGTCTACCTGTTCCCTCCTAGGCTCTTGTTCCTCCCATATTATGGGCCTAGAGGTTTCTTCTTGCTTCTAAGCACCTCAGGGGATGCAGCAGTTTCCTGGCACAGTCCTGTATCAACGTGCTGAGAGTGGCAGAGAGGCGCTCCTAGCTGAGTAATTGCTGGCCTTTGAGAGCTGTGCCCAAAGCACAGTGCTGGACAAAGTCCCTGCTCGCAGAGTAGACAAAGGTGCTAAGGCAGCAGTGTCCTCCGAGGTAGCAAATCGAAAACAGGGAACGCTGACACAAAGAAACAGAGGTACCTGTTGGCACATGGCTGAGATGTCCAAACAATTTCACTGAAAGAGTAATAAGTAATAAGATGCTAAAGGCAAAGTATATTAACGCATATCCTATAACTCGGCCTAGTGGATAAAGGAAGTACATTTCCCCTCAGCATTTATTTGGTGGTAATTATTTGCTAGTTTGCCCAACTGGCAGGACACATGAGATCATTTTCTCTTTTCCAGCTCTTCCAGGGAAACCCCTCAAGAGAGTTAACTTAAAATTTAATGTTATTTTACCCGTCTTCTCCTTTCTGCTCGTCCCTTCTTGATTTCCAATGATCTTTACATCTCTCTGTGCCCACATGTGCTCATTGATTAGTTCCCAGTTATTAGACAGTATTGCATTCCTGAGATACTTCACTTAAGATAATGGTCTTGAGTGATGGGCACACTAAAAGCCCCGACAAGCATGATAAAAGGTATCCAAGCAACAAAAATGTTTGTACCCCCTTAATATTTTGAAATAAAAAAAGAAAAAAATTAATTTCATTTTAAACAATGCAAGATATATGAAGTTAACTTGTTAATATGTAAATTTTCCATTTGTCCTTTTGTCATTATATCATGGATATAGGAAACAAAGGAATGAATTATGTGTGCTCAAGTCAGGGTAAGCGCTCTCATGAACTAGAAAGTTCCTGCCTTCTTCCTGATTTAAGGAACCTGGTACCTAGGGAATGAGTGATAAAAACATCAATGTAAAGTTTCTGTGTGCAGCTAAATTCAAGACTTATTTCACAATGGTTCTAGACCTTCACTGTTTATATGGCCTCCTTTTCCTTTCCTTGTCTTTTCTTAAATGTACATATTATAGATCTCTATCGTGACTTAGCTCTTAGCACCTCACAAAAGTCTGCTTCTCTCAGTCCCATGGGCATCTGCAGCTTTCTTAGATCTTTGCTGGGAAAAGGCTTTAGGGTGAATGTTTATACTGCACTTAAGAAAGAATTCTGTCTGCTCTGATGCGCAAGAAAGACAGTTAAAGACCAAAACAGAAAACAAACGAAACAAAGCAGTCAGTAATCTTCCCAAAAGCCCCACACACGTGTGAGCCCTTAAATGCAGATGAGCCTAAAACTTGATATAATCCTGGACTTTGCGGTTTTATATGCAACACATTTCCTTTTTTTAAAAACTCAAGGTAGTTTGAGTTGGGTTTCTGACACCAGCGAGAGTTCAGATTAATACAGACACCAAGTTATCAGCAGCAATTATCTTCAGGTGGTGAGATTACAGGTGATTGTTTATGTCCCCTTTCTGCTCATGTGTGTTTTGTTTTTTAGTATTGACAAGAAATTTGCTAAGTTTTCAATAAAAGAAAAATTAAAGCATTATTTTAATGTGTGGAGGAGAGAAAGAGAACTTCACTCTGGAGAAGTGACAGATGCTCAATCAATCTAAGAAAGGGCTCTGGGCCCTTCTTGGCAATCTCCACTCCCTGCTCCACTTCCAGGGTTCTTTTGGATCCCCCTTCATTCATGTTACTTGCGTAATCCACTTTTAAAAATCCAGGGATAGGGGAATGGCATTAATGATTTCCAAAAATCTCTGCCAAGTCTGTGATTTTCAGAATGACTGCTATTCCTGCTTGGGTCATAATTTAACTCTAATTAAAGCTAATGTTAGTGCTGTAATTTTCTCTGCAAGAGAAAAGCATGGAACATGAGAAATTCTTTCTTCTTTCTGGTAGACACTTCCATATTTACATAAAGAAAAAGAGAAAGACACTATTGATAAGACACTTTGGATGCTGATAGCTGGAAACTCCATCATAGCTAGTATGAAATTGGTGAGCATGTTCCACTTGCAAAAAACAAAAAGAAAAGGGGTTAATTTGCTGCTGAAGAGAGTTGTTCACCTAAAAGAAAAACTCTAGCTTCTCAATCAAGGAAGTGATGCTATCACCAAGAGGAGTTGTGGAATGAATCTTGGAACTGACTCATCTGGGGCTCCCTATGATAGGCTCTGGTTCTCTCTGGAAATTTGGATATCAATTTGTCTGGACCTGTGACCACCTCAAGGTTTTTCTTGTCTGTGACCAATAAGAGCACAAAGCACATCAGTGTTCATGATTGTAAGCAAAAGCAACTGACTCTGGACAGTTTAAGCAAAAGATGAATTTATTTAAAGCCTAATAGAACCTCCAGGAAAGCCAGAGAATTAGGCTTGAAGGTCACCTACGTAGGAATTCCCTCAGGGTTATGCCACAGAAATGATTAGGAGAGGACATCACCATCACCGCCTCTTTCACTGTCCCTGGGCCCAGATCCTGCATTCTGCACCTACCATCCCCCAACACTACCACTTGGAAAGAAGGAAGCAAAGAAGAGAGGAAGGAGGGAGGAAGGGACGAAAGAAATAGAGAGCCTAACTAGAACACCAAGCCTGCAACACACCTAGTCCACCCCAACCAAGATGAGCAGTTCTCACCTCATCAGCACTTCTTCACTTCCTGCCAGGACCTTCCAGCAAGGAGTCACACAGTGATCACTGGCTTCACCTCTTTTGGCTGAAGCCCAACTGCCATATCTTCTTTGAAAGGAAAGAAGCTATTCTAATAAAGACCAAGGAGATGAGCAAGAAATTGTTTCTGCTCGGGAATATGGGCTCTGTTGTCAGATCTTCTAAGAGAACCTGGCAATCTAGACTTTCATGTAAATTTGCAAATTATTCTAATTCTGCATGTTGGCCTTCAGTTGGTAACAACCGCTAGAGGAACTGGACTCTTAGTCCAACAAGAGGCCTTGAAAAGCTGCATTCTCTCCCATCTGCTCTCGCTGTCTCATTTAATAACACCCTACTTCTCACAAATCCCTCCTAGTGTTGTCCACCTCACTAGGCCAAGGAAACCCAACTATGCTCCCAGGTACATTAAAAGATTGCTTCCCACCCCCCTTGCCTACTTCTATACCCTAGTACTGTACAGAAAATGCTAAAGTCTTTCTCTGTGCTTTCACGAAGCTTGCCACCATTTCTTTACTTTCCAGCCAGGGAGTTGCTAGAAACAATTAATAATGAAAATCACATGGTATCACAGGCTGTTACGGGCTGAAATGTGTCTGCCTAACTCCTAGCACCTGACAATGTGACCGTATTTGGAGATAAGGCCTTTAAAAAGGTGATCAAGCTAAAATGATGCTGTTAGGGTGTGCCCTAACCCAATTTGACTGGTGCCCTTATAAGGAGAGGAAGTTTGGGATGTGAGGGCGATCTGGCTGCAACATCTGTCACCCCATTGATCACCAAGGTTGATTCAGCTGATCTGGCTGGCTAGGCGGGTGTCCCCTTCTACCCTCACTGCTCCATGTGCGTCCCTCCCAAATCTGCTCAGTGGAAGAGGATGACCTTCCCTGATAGAGGAGGACCGTTCTTCGGTCAAGGGTATACGAGTAGCTGCGCTCCCCTGCTAGAGCCTCCAAACAAGCTCTTTAGAAGAGCAAGTCTGGACACATGCTAAGGAAGCATTAGGCAACAGAAAGGAGGAGAATCTCAGACAAAAGCCCAGCCTCTACTTCATGAAGGTTTGCAACCCCTTGGGTCATCGTGCCTGAGTTGAAATATAGGTGTTTAATACAACAAGATCTACTGAGCCTCTCTACATTTCTCATGTACAGTATCTGCAATAATGGTGGAGGATGGATTTACAAATTACAGGGAATGTTCTTATAGGTTCCCTCTAAATCCCTAGGGGATTTTCCTGCATAATAGAGTCTCAGAATTACTGTCATAAATATCATGTAAAACTTCTATAGTAGCAAACTCTCACTATAAAAATACACCAACAGGTCTTTTCCACAGAGTTCATGTTAACACACCAAAAGTAAGGCCGGGCGTGGTGGCTCACGCCTGTAATCCTAGCACTCTGGGAGGCCGAGGTGGGCGGATCATTTGAGCTCAGGAGTTCGAGACCAGCCTGAGCAAGAGCGAGACCCCACCTCTACTAAAAATAGAAAGAAATTATATGGACAGCTAAAAATATATATAGAAAAAATTAGCCGGGCATGGTGGCGCATGCCTGTAGTCCCAGCTACTCGGGAGGCTGAGACAGGAGGATCGCTTGAGCTCAGGAGTTTGAGGTTGCTGTGAGCTAGGCTGATGCCACGGCACTCACTCTAGCCTGGGCAACAGAGTGAGACTCTGTCTCAAAAAAAAAAAATAAATAAATAAAAAACACACCAAAAGTAATCTCAGAAAAATGGAGAGGTCCATGAATTCACATGTGTTCCAATATATTTCCTCTAAATTCTCTAAGGATCTCCAAATTTAGCCAAACTGTTCATATTATCACCCATTATTTTCTAGAACCCCAAAATGAGCAGCTGAATTAACTCCTTGGAAGCAGTCAAGAAAAAGGTCAAGTTCGTGTAACATGTGAACAATGTGCATTTTCCATTGATGATCCCACCCCAGGGGCTCCAAGCAAAGACGAACGAAACCTCCATCAGCACCAGGAGTGGAAAAGAGCCCGGCTTCTGTTGCTTCTCAAAAGGATCCTCCTGGCCAGGCACGGTGGCGTACACCTGTAATCGTAGCACTTTGGGAGGCCAAGGTTGGAGGATCATTTGAGGTCAGGAGTTTGAGCCCAGCCTGAGCAAGAGCAAGAACCCATCTCTACCCAAAATAGAAAAAATTAGCCAGGGGTGGTGGCAAGCACCTATAGTCCTAACTACCTGGGAGGCTGAGGCAGGAGGATCGCTTGAGCCCAGGAGTTTGAGGTTGCAGTGAGCTATGTTGCTATGATGATGCCACTGCACTCTACCCAGGGCAACAGAGTGAGACCCTGTCTCAAAATTAAAAAAAAAAAAAAAATCTGCCTCAAAGTGCAATTCTAACAAACAGATCAGGGAGGAATCAGGGAGGAATAGGTAACTGCATTGCATTGGTAAAATTCTCCTTTATCATTTAGCTCATTATATTTATTCTGACCTATTCAATTTCACACCAGAATAATTTCGGAAAAATCCAAGGAAATTTGGCAGAAACATTTTAGGGGGATAAAAAGAAACATAGCTTCAGCAGTGTCATTCTTTAATATGAGCCATAAAAGACTGTAGGGGTGGGGGATGTCTCCTTGAATCACAGAGTTGAGAAGACTTAAGCCATGAGATCCAAGAATAAGAAAAGATTATCTAAATCCTGAAATGTATGCAGAGAGTACAAAAATGGACCCCCTTTGAAAGTATTACACAATTATGGTCAAGTTTTAAGGAAAGAAAGAAAGGGCTTAATGAATCCACTTCCTCTAAAGAAACTGGTCCCCCAAATTTCCATTTCATTGCCATGACAACTAGTACTCCATCATTGCCATGGTAACCAGCTGAATAGCATTAGTCTAAAGACAAGCTCTCTGATTGGGTGACCAGCGGAAGCCATCAGGAGCCCCACCACAATGCTGAAAAGGCTGTTCTGCAACCACTTTGACCTATTTCTAGCTTTCCAATGTGTTCCAGTTCTCCAATGTGTTTCCCTAAAGCCAAATGTGTTTTGGAATGAGACGATTTCAGGAAGTGTATAATAACCGTACCCCTGCGTGTCGCTGCTGAATCCAAGACCATTTGCTTTCTATCCTAGAAGTGTGGTAATGTTTGACAGCCACACCCTTCACCATGCCTTGCAGTTTAATTATGACATCCCCTCTGTTACAGCAACCAGGCACACTAGCCACATCTAAGACCAGATGTTGGTTGCTGGTGACAGCAAGCTGCCTTCTTTGTTTGATGAGGCCATTGACAAGCTGAACTGTAAGCTGAAACTTTGAGGGTGGAAAGTGCCAATCCTGTAAAATAACAGAGGAGGGGAGGGGATGCACACATGTGGAAGCGTTCTTCTTCATACATGCACATAAACTAGTATTTATAAGGAAAAAATGGCTTTTGAAAAATGTCCTTTCAAAAAGCTGTTGAGCTTTTGAAAGCTTTTTAAAGAAAAACATTTTTTCCAGGTGATAATCTTGCTGGGTACTTGCTCAAAGCAAACTTCTTATGTGTTCATGAACAATTCCTAGCACGATGTTGGAAGAAGGGATACCTTGGGAAATCTATTCCACCCCCAGCCCTCCCCACCTTTAGTTAGACCACACTTTTGCTAGGTGTGTACTGTTGGGAAACTTCCTTGAAATCTTCCAGCTCTGAGCTCTCATAAAATATGCGTTGAGAACGTACAGTGGGCAGCACCAGCGTTGCTAAAGCAACGGGCTTGAAAGTGCACTCTAGTTAGAAGGTGGGGAGCTGGGGAAAGGAGGGAGGGAATTTGCCTTGAAACTGGGTTTGCAGAGCATGTACAACTGAATTTTACAGATCAATGAAAGGAAAGATTTCTCAAGATGCCCTTATTAATTCAACAAATATTTCAGACTGCCTGCTAGGTAGTAGATGCTCTTCTAAATGCTCAATATACATAAGCAGACAGACAACGAGTGCTGCCCTTGTGGACTTTACATTCACGTTTTACATAAGAGTGAGAAAATAGCAGTTGTCCATGTGCTAGAATAGAACGATTTTGTGTGGAATGATGGACATTATCGGGGGGCTCCAACCCCAAGCATTCCTTGGCACGGCCACTGGTGCTTGTTATGTCCCAGCCGCTTTGCAAAGGCTGGAAATGCAAAAGTCAACAGAAACAGGCACAGCCCCTGGCCTCAGGAAGTTTACAGAACAGAGAGGAAGAAAGTCGCTCGGGAGTGAAGGACCATCCACTTACAACAGTGATCAGGGCTCCAAAGGACAGGCGCCTCAGAGCCCTCAGCCAAAGGAGACTGAGCAAGGCTAGGTGGACAGGGGCCTGTGGCTTCCTGGGAAGTAAGAGCTGAGAGGAGGCCTGAGGGACATAGGGATAAGGAGGCACCACAAGATGGAGGGTGAGGAAGAGCATTGGAGACACAGAGAACAGCATGGGCTGTTCCAGGGACCCAACGAGAGCCACGGAAGAATGCATGGGACGAGGATGGGGAAGAGGGCAGGGTCATACACCCCTGACAACACTCAAACTGCGGTGCTTATTAAAAAATAAATCCTTAGGGCTGAGTGCAGTGGTTCACACTTATAATCCCAGCAATTTGGGAGGCTGAGGCAGGAGGACCACTTGAGCGTTTGAGACCAGCCTGGACAACATAGTGAGATCCCATCTCTAAAAAAAAAAAACTAAAAAAGTCAGCCAGGGTATGGTGGTACACACCTGTGGTACCACATACTCAGGAGGCTGAGGCAGGCGGATCGCTTGAGCCCAGGAGTTTGAAGTTACAGTGAGCAATGTTCACACCACTGCACTCCAGCCTGGGTGACAGAGTGAAACCCTGTCTCTGAAATAAATAAGCAAATAAATCCTTAGATCATTAAACCATGTGCTAAATCAGACTATGCTCCCTAATTAATTTAATATGATTTTAGTTTAAATCTATACATGGAAAACAATTCTTTTGATTTTGGTTGGGGATTATAATGAAGGAAATTTGGTTCCATCTGAGATTAGAATAAAGAGTATTTCAATTTAACAAACAATTCTTGAGCACCATTTAAATGCCCGGCACTAATCAGAAAGAAACAAAAGACCTGATCCCTACAGCCAAGTCCTGCACACAGAAAGAACTATACACACATCCACTCAGAATACTCAGGTAGTGACCCCAACAGAGGTGTGTACGTGGGACAACCTATACCTGAACATTTGCATCTAGACAAGCTGAGAAGAAATGTTAGCTACCCTTGTCCGCCTACCACCTTCAGGAAGTAGGTGTTCAATCTGCTGAATTACCTGGCAGGGTGCCACTAAGAAGCTCAGGGTTTTATTTGCAGATCTGTTCTGAACCTCCAGAGAAAATTCAGTTTCTCCCTCCTAGGAAAGAACTTAGTAATAGTAGTTTCTTATCTAGCCACAGTTACAGGATAAAGTCATTTTAAATGCAATGAGAAGAGAAATGGTTGCGCAGCTAGCACCAAGAGAACAGAGGGAACCCATGAGAAATGATTTAAAAGTTTAGGACTATGCCTCATAGGGGAAAAAATTCAATAGCTACTGAAATGAATCTTTCCACACAGCTAGAACAGAGTCCAAGGGAAACCCTCTGACCCAAGATAAGGAATCCACAGGCAGAATGACTAATATTAACAGATGTGTTTGGTCTCCTTAAAGCCATTTAGAAATGAAAGGCACGGCATGCAAATGTTTATCATCATCGCTGTTAATAATTACTATTTTGCATTCATTATCTGAACTTGACAGAATAACTTAGATTCCACAATTTGTACAAGCACAACAAGGTAGAAACAGAAGACCTGAAGGGAAACCTCAGAGAAAGCTTCCAGCTCGCAAAGGTGTAGTCTCTGTCAAATTAACAAGATTCAAAGCACAGGGAGCAACAATACCACAGACACAGTTTCTACATGGCAAGGGAGAACATCCTACTGTGGGTTTGTTTTCTAGAGCCTCAGAATGTTCAGTTTGGAAGAAAACTTACAAGCCCCTGTAGATCAACTTTCAACCTACATAATCACTATCCTAGTCATTGGATTAAAAGAGGGAAAGGAAGGAAGAGGGATAGAGGGAGAAAGAAAGGGAGAGAGGAAGAGAAGGAGAAAAAGAGGGAGGAGGGAGAAAGAGGAAGAATTCAAATGAATTAAACATTACAGGGATGAAATCAGAATCCTACAACTCAACACTTACCTAATTCTGTGTCTCCTCTTTCAAACTATTGATATTCATTGGTTAGGAGGTGTGATCAGCTATAGATAAGCTGTATCGTACTAAAGGCCTCAGTGGGTCCACCCTGTCTTTAACAATAACTCCAGAGTGCTAAGTCAAAGCCTTTGTAGAAAATCCATATGCACTCCCAGGGCTCTGACCTATAACACTCTTACCAGGAGGTGACCCAGATGAGGCCATCTACTGTGTAGTGACCACGGGCCAATGAATGTCTTTCTGTAGTTTTGCTGGAGGGCCCAGTATGTAAGCTACTTTGTTGTGTATCTTAATCAGGATAAAGGATATTTCAGTGTGTAGTACCCAGGAAGGGTTATTAAGTGAATAAACTAGGTGTTCTCTTTCATGAGTAATATCTATGCTGCAGATAAATTTCCCTAATAAGGAGTTCTCTGTTGGAATTTCTCTCCTTCTCTCCCACTGTCCCTCCTCTCTTCCACAGATTATAAGACATGTTTCATACCCTGGAAGAGCTAACAGTCTAATGAGTGAGAGAAGACATTAATTCCTTCATGGAGATTTGAAATATCATAGCATTTCCAGTAACATGCATAGTTTAGAAGGCTCAAGCCCAAGTGGGGGCCAGCCACGTTGTACCCCAGTGACCATGATACAAACCAGAAAGCTAAATGTCACCCTTCCAATGGGGTAATAAGGGAAAGCTTAATACAGAAGGTGGCTTTTTCCTGGGTCATTTGGGAGACATAAGATTTTGGTAAAGATGGCGAGAGATGATGATCTATTTTTTTTTTTTTTTTGGAGACAGAGTGTTGTTCTGTTGCCTGGTAGAGTGCCATGGCATCAGCTTAGCTCACAGTAACCTCAAACTCCTGGGCTCAAGTGATCCTCCTGCCTCAGCCTCCCGAGTAGCTGAGACTACATGTGTACACCACTACACCTGGCTAATTTTTTTTATGTTTTTAGTTGCCTGGACAAATTTCTTTCTATTTTTTAGTACAGACGGGGTCTCACTCTTGCTCAGGCTAGTATTGAACACCTGAGCTCAAGCAATCCTCCCTCCTCGGCCTCCCAGAGTGCTAGCATTACAGGTGTGAGCCACCATGCCTGGCCAATGATCTATTCTAGATCAGAACTTTTCAAAATGCAGTCCCTGGGCCTACCGCATCAGTAACACTTTGGAACTTGTTAGAAATGCAAAATCTAGGAAGTACCCTTGATCTACTGAATCAGAAATTAGTCTTAGCACTCTGTCTTTAGCATCCAGGTGATTTTGATTCATACTCTAGTTGGAGAATCAATGATCTAGATTTAAGGTTCTTAGCCTGAGGGTCTATATGGGGAAAAAAATACATCTTTATTTTCCCTCACATCTAACTGAAATTAAGCATTTCCTTCCACTGCAGATGTAGGTCATAAACTACTATGATAATTATGAGACCAATGTTATATATTGGTATTAAATGCATTAATAAAGAACATTATGGATTTTAAAATATGTTTATAACTGTATTTCAACATAATTGGTTTCTTTTGTAATTCTGTATATATCATTTTATGCATTAAAAACATTCTGAGAAAGTGTCCATGGGCTTCACAGACTGCAAAGAGATCCTATCATGCCAAAAATGTTAAGAAGCCCTATTCTAGAAAGATTCAGGCAAAGAAAACTCTGAGCAAAGGTGAAAAAATACAGGGCAGGCTAAGAATTCTATTTTGACTGAGACGTGAGAGAACGTAAGGGAACAATGGAAGGGAAAAAAGACAAAAGGCTGAATCTGTCCATCAGAATTGAACTTTCAGGCCGGTGATGGAGGCTCACGCCTATAATCCTAGCATTTTGGGAGGCTGAGGTAGGAGGATCGCTTGAGCCCAGGAGTTTGAGGTTGCAGTGAGCTATGATGACACCACTGCACTCTGTTCTAGTCTGGGCTACAGAGGGAGACTGTGTCTCAAAAAAAATAATAAAAAATTAAACTTTTTCCAGTAGACTCTGGAGAGCTACTCAATCAGAACTTTTTAAAAAGCAAGAGCAGGAGGCCGGGCGCGGTGGCTCACGCCTGTAATCCTAGCACTCTGGGAGGCCGAGGCGGGTGGATCGCTCAAGGTCAGGAGTTCGAGACCGGCCTGAGCAAGAGCAAGACCCCGTCTCTACTAAAAAAAATAGAAAGAAATTATATGGACAACTAAAATATATATAGGAAAAAATTAGCCGGGCATGGTGGCGCGTGCCTGTAGTCCCAGCTACTTGGGAGGCTGAGGCAGGAGAATTGCTTGAGCCCAGGAGTTTGAGGTTGCTGTGAGCTAGGCTGATGCCACGGCACTCACTCTAGCCTGGGCAACAAAGTGAGACTCTGTCTCAAAAAAAAAAAGCAAGAGCAGGAGCAGAAGAGACACAGCCACCTCCGCGTTTCTGAAGAATTAGCTGGTAAAGGTAAGAAGGATGGACCAGAATACAACGACACAGAAGGAGAGAGACCAAGTCGGAGACTAGATTTCTAATCCAGGCCGTTCTAATAGCCCACAGTGAAGAAAGAAGGTGATCGTGAAAACAGGAAGAAAGGGTTGACTCCGCACGAGAGCGCTGCAAAGATTCCACGCAGAGTGAAACAGAAGAATCCAAGATCGCTCCAAAGTTCGAAGGGAACGCACTGGACCAACAGTCACACCAAGAAAAACTGAGGATGCCAAGTGGAGCGAGTGTGGGGAAGGCAAGTGCTGAGTTGCCTACGGTGGAAATGTCCAGGTGGAAACATGCAGCAGGTACTATCTTTTGGGCCTGGCGCAGTGCGAACTTCCAAGACTTACTGCCTCTCTTGAACAGCTTATCTGAACTTCTGCAAGAGCTTTTTCCCAACAGGGAATTTTATCCTGAAGGCCTGTGTACTCACAGGGGGATCCATGAACACCTGAAATTGTAAAAGCAAATTCTGTTTGTGTTCAGGGATATTTGGGAAAAGGTTTGTACTTTCAATACAACCCAGTGGGTACGAGACTCCCTTTTCCCTCACAAAAATGTTACTACTCTCTATGCATCCTTCTAAGCACTCCAAGCCAAGGCAAGCCCTCTTGTCTGAAAATTTGGGAAGGGAGCACGCGTCTCAGAACAGACAAAGAATGTCTCAGGGACAACGCAGCAGGGAGATTACAGTCATGTGTGAGGGGCTCTGAGTCAGGAGAAGCTCACTGCACAGTCACCAGATGAGGAAAGAGTTTGGAATGTCTCGGTTAAAATTCAGTGGAAATGACAGTAGAGTTTCTGACTCATCTCTTGGGCCAATTCTTGCCTGCATACCTGCCTCTACAAGAGCAGTCATTAAAGCCCCAACTTTAAACACTAAAAATGGTCATTTTTGTAACTCCTGCACTTCTCAGCTGTCTACTGTCCAAAGCCGCCAAGCTGCACCAATGAACTGTGCCGGGAGGGAAACGAAGCCACAGCTAAGGAGTTATGTTCTGCTTTAGTGTTGCCCTCTACTGGCCAGTTCTCATTTTTCTCATTCCCAATCTTTTCACTGCCAAAGGAGGGATTTTGCAATCAAGCCGCGTGTTTGACAGAGAGCCTCTCTAGAGAGCTCAGACCCCAAGAGGTCCAAAAAAGTTCAACAGAAACCTACTAGCTCCAAAACCAAAATAAAACAATACCAAAATGTCAACCATGTTATTAGGAAACTTCCGCATCGACTAATAGAGTTCATTGTGGATGCTCACCAGATATTTGTGAGCTTCAGATAATTAAGACAAAGGATGCTTCTAATGTGATGTCTGGGAAGTGATAATGTACACACAGAGGAGGCCAAGAGATTATAAAATTTAAAAATTGCATCCATAGGATAGAATAGGGAAATAATAGCCTTGAAAATAGTGGTGGTTATTATTGTTGTTGTTTCATTAAAAGTAATTACCTTTGTTAGGTCGTGTGTGCAAAGTAGCTTTCATGGTAAGCTTAATAAACTTAGGGCCAGAGACTGTGGCTGAGGAAGCTGAGAGCTAGAACTGAATGGGTTCTCACGTACCCCGTGAAGACAGGGGAGGGGAGCCCAGGTTCCCCTTACTGAACTGGAAAGCTCTGCAATGACAGTGTCCTCTACACCTCGTTCATAAGCCCGTGGCACTGAGCAGAACAGCAGAAAGCACCTTTACTTCCTAATGCCACAGCAGCTCTCCTCACTACTCTCGCGCTCACTTCCTTCTTCCCTGCTTTTTAGTTTTACTACTGTTCTTCCTTTCCTCTTTCAGAAACATCTGACCCCACGTGTACCTTACACCACCTCATACTGGCACGAACTAAGAGCTAAAAGGAAAAGAGAGCTGTACTTACTTCTCCTCCTTTATTTGCTTTTTCCTTCTTTTGCTTTTCCTTTTTTTTTTTTTTTTAATCCAACAAAGCACCTTACCTTTGGCTCACCTTCACACTAACACTTAGAAGACTGATCATGTTTGGCCTTTCCTTCCATTATCACCTTTGTATGTATTCCGTACGTGTGGATGCTAAATGCAAGTCGCCATCACCATCTGATGGACGGGTCAGCAAGCCCCGAGCAGGTCACGCAATTAAAGACTTCTTTGTTGGGCCGGGCGCGGTGGCTCACGCCTGTAATCCTAGCACTCTGGGAGGCCGAGGTGGGCGGATCGTTTGAGTTCAGGAGTTCGAGACCAGCCTGAGCAAGAGCGAGACCCCATCTCTACTAAAAATAGAAAGAAATTATATGGACAGCTAAAAATATATATAGAAAAAATTAGCCGGGCATGGTGGCACATGCCTGTAGTTCCAGCTACTCGGGAGGCTGAGACAGGAGGATCCCTTGAGCTCAGGAGTTTGAGGTTGCTGTGAGCTAGGCTGACGCCACGGCACTCACTCTAGCCTGGGCAACAGAGTGAGACTCTGTCTCAAAAAAAAAAAAAAAAAAAAGACTTCTTTGTTGATAGATGAAAGGACACATTACTGTTCCTTTCGTCCTACAACTTAAGGAACAGAAGGAGGAAGAAGGAAAGAGTCCCCACACTAACATAGATGTCAACTGTCCTTACTGTTACTAAAGATTTCTTCACAAGGGAGACAGGAGAGGTTAACGTCACAACCTCACAACTAACACCCTGAAAGACTTCCCCCTTAAGGCATTTTTTCCTGCTAAGGGTCTATTTAATTCCACCTGGCAGGGCCCATCCTATGGGCTCCACCCTGTATCGTATCCAGCAGTCCTTCCCTGCCCCACCCCACCCCACCCGGATCCCCCGCGCTCCCCACCCCATTCTTCCTCCGGGGAAGCAAAACGAAAATCCCGCAGGTGACCAGACCAATTCTACTCCAAGTATCTTCTCAAAGTATTTCTTCCAAACATTTAATAATTTCCCCAAGAAGAATTTTCTTACCAGCTGCTTAAGTGGTTGACATTTTTCAATATTCTTACAATTGTCACTTGTAGGTAAAGTTTGACAAGTCTGTACCATTTTTTTTTTTTTTTTTTGAAACTAGATATCTCCAGCTTATATAGGTCCCTCTTTGTTGGAAGTTAATTCCCTGAGGACATAGACAAGAAACTTCTCTGCCTTTCCTCAATAACATCCATCCTTTTAAACTCAAGCAAGACTGCAGGGGTTCAACTTTCATAAGATGAAACATTATTGCTCCTGGAAATTTGTGCTGGTTTTAAAACTAAAAATAACATTTAAAATATACTATAAGAAGTACTTTCTCAAGGTTTCCAAGGACAACTGTACTTGGTAGATCACATGGTTACAAATACATTTCACAAAAACCGGTCTTGTTATTAAAAAACATAGTTGAAAAATTCATCTAATTAGTCACTGTATAAATGGTTTACTGCTTGATTCCACATCAATTTAGCCACACACAATTTGGTCAAAAAAGTTTAACTGGCATGTCCAGACCTTGCCAATGAAAGTGTAAAATTAGGTCACATTTATTTATTAATAACCATTAAGAAAACTTCTACTCCCCATCCTGCTTAATTGCAGGACTTCCAGGGTCTTGCAAAAGGACTCTCTTCGCTATTTCTGGAAACCAGGAACCCCACAGTCAAACCAATCCATGCTTCCTGTGCTTAGGCTGCCGGTGGCTCTGCTACAAGCCACCTCCCGGACTCAACCTTCCTCCTGCTACTGCTGCCCTCCCCTAAAAGAAGACAGAGACCCTTCTTTTAATTCTCTGATGACATTGCTCAGCCCAACCACAACTTTTAGGAAAGACTTCTCTGAAAGTTCAGAAAAATAGAAGGGAACATTATAACATCACTATGTCAACACTGTACTAGAAATGGCAACTCCCAGAGACCAGCAGTACAGGTACGCCTCTCTAAGTCCCTGAAAATAGTGAACTTCAAATTGGGATCCTACTACCTGGGGTATGTGAATATTTTTCATGAGATATGAGAATTGGCATCATTTTAAGAAAATCAATTTTAGATTCCTTGACTTCTACATGAACTCTTTCCCCAAATGAATCACTCTGTGAAGGTGCCTGTAGTAGGCTAAGCGGCTTCTTCCTGCCTTCTCCTTTAATAACTGCCCTTCTCTCACCCGTATGTTTACCATAGTGTATTAGGAGACAATTTTCCATGGGTTTTTGAGGTTCTGCAGGTCTTGAGAGTGAGGAACTAACTGCCCTTAGTTCTGGACTATCCTTCAAGAATTTTGTATAGTGAGCATCATTTGGAAGGCAGTGTTTTCCCTCTACAGATAGTGTCTCTAGCACAAAGAGCAGACAGGTTAACTGTTACAGGTTGAATTGCTCCCCTCGACCCCCATAAAAGATATGTTGAAGTCAAAACCACCAGATTCTCAGAATGTGACTTTATTTAGAAATAGGTTTGTTGCAGATGTCATGTTAAGACGAGGTCGTCTTGGACTAGGGTGGGCCCCTAGTCCAACATAACCGGTGTTCTTACAGAAAGACAGCTATGGGAAGACAGAGACATGGAGAGAATGCCATGTGATGATGAAGGCAGAGATTAAAATAAAGAAAACCAAACATTGCAAGCAAACCACCTGAAGCTAAGAAAAGGCAAAGATTCCCCTACAGGTTTCAGAGGGAAGGTGGCCTTGTGATACCTTGATTTCAGACTTCAAGCCTGCAGAACTGAGAGACAATAAATTTCTGCTGTTTTAAGCCACCCAATTTGAGGTACTTTGTTATGGGCTCTAGGAAACCAATATACTTACTATCCAGAATAATAACATCTCCCTCGGGAGCAAATGGAGCTTAGATTTGAGTTTCCTAAGATCAGAATTCTTCTCGTGACATGCATGTGAGCAGGTATCCATCTGAGCCCCTCCACACTGGGCCTCAAAGCCCCATGTGGGAACTGGAGCTTAGGGTATCAATGCAAGATGCAAAAATGGTGATAAACCAGCTACTGCTATTACTATAAGAAGTGTCTCCAGCATCCATGAAACTATGGCAGGCTAATTTCTTAGCCAGCAAGCAGGGTAAAATTGCAAACCTTTCACAGTTCTATGGGGTTTTACTGCAGGGTGTAAAAATCTCTGTCCAGCAAACAAAGGAACATTTAGACAATTAATTTTTTTACCCAAGTGATTATAAACACTATACTTATTCGTTTCATTGAAAAATGTATTTCAAATTAAATGTAACTTTTTATGTTTACTATTTATTACAATTTCTAATATATGTGTCATTTGGTCATTAAACTCTTAGAGCCTACAGTAACACAAAGCACATTTATATATATAATATGCTGAGAAGTATTTAATAGGGTGGCCAATAAGACTTTTAATCAAAAAATAAAACAAAGAACAAAACAAATTCATCTTAGGATGAAATTCTGTGGAAGAAGTAGAATGGAGTTCAGGGACGAAAAGGAGTCATACAATATTTCTAACTGTTACAAAGTATTTTTAGATATGGAAAATGGTAGCTATCCAATATCTATTATATCAAGATTTCACTGGATACATTTAAAAGAGCAATTAACATTTTTATCTTAAATGGCAATATTTACAATACATAATAAAATGTGTCATTTGAGGCTTTTTAAACATAAATAATGATTTTAGATATCTTTAAAAAAAATCCATCAGAGTATTATGGTTTTCCAAAACTTGTAGGGAGGTATGCAAGTAAAACAAGCTTGAAGACTATTCATTGCCTTACTGCTTACTGCCCTCTCAGCTCCTGACCACCAGGCTGGTTGGAGCCAGCTCACCTCACTACCAGCATCAACCAAGCAGGCACCATGTTGGTTTTTGCTGTTGTATCACTAGCCTTGGCATAGTCCATGTATAATAGCTGTTAAATGAATGAATGTTGAATATTAGAAAGAAGTCATTCATATCGTCTATCTGCTTCTGCATTGGGGACTGCTCTAACACTGGCCTAGTCTGGAGTGACTAAGACCATGATGGCCTTGTGGGGTGAGGGGTGTCCTGCATTGCTACATGTTGTCACACTAAAAGTGAAATGAATCTAGACCCAACCTAGAAGGTCAATCAGCTGAGCCATTATAAATCTCAGATCAAATCAGGCATCAGATTTGCAAATTTAATTGGATTCTAGAATTACTCTGCAGTTTTTAGGACCAGCAAAAGCAGAATTCACCCCCCAGAGATAAGGTTAGCAAAAGTCCCAATGATTATCTTCCTCTCCTAGATCAATGCCAAATGCCATCCAACATTTCCTGCGTTGCCACTGCACGTCTGAGCACCTCATTCAGAATGCACACCAATGCAGTTGCCTCTCATGACCTTCCCTGAGTTATATCATCAGTCCGAACCCTCCCCCCAGACTCTGACACTAGGCAGGGCGGGCACAGAATGGGGAACTCATTTGCCTCTCTCCATTTTCTAGCACTGGTATCTTACACAGACCATATGGTTTTTAATTTAAAGTACCCCAGAAACAGACCTTGTTATCAAAAGCAGATTGAAAAAAAATATGCAGACAAATCAAAATACTTGCATTAATGAAGTCTTATGAATTTACAAGATATCAAGAGAAGTCTCCAAAGGCAGAAGTGCCCATCAAGCCTATTTCTTCTGACTCATTTCCTCCGGAGAAGCAGCTTAGAATAATTCAGGCAAAAGGCCATGAAATAATTGCATTGGTAACAGGAACCTGGTAGAGAAGTAGAGCGGGAATTGCTAAGTTAACTCTACCTGCAGGGCTTTCGTGGGGAATCACATGGCATGTTTTTTTCTTTCCCACTTAGAAAAAAGACAAAATCTGTCTTCTTAAATTTTTACTTAAAGAAAAATACCAGAAGCTAATTTAATGCTTTTATACATTAATTAGAGCAAACAGACTGAGAATTATCTTTTATATAATAATAATAAAACATTACATATTTATTATTTTACATACTAAAAATACACTTGAAAAGATTTTAGTTTTGAGTAGCTTTTTCTGCCAAATAATTAATTATTTATTTATTTATTTATTTTTAGAGACAGGTCTTGCTCTGTTTCCCAGGCTGGAGTACGGTGGCCAGTCATAGCTCACTATAAGATTATACACAGAGCACCGCGTGGCTCTAGTTGGCTAAAAGTCGTGTGTTCACGAAGTGGCTAGGCATAATTGTGGTCACCCATCATTGTCAACACTGAACTTTTCCCCTATGTGTATTCCTTCCTTACTGCCTGGAAAAGACTAACTGGCTATAAAAACATCAAAATGAACACTTCCAGATACTGCTTCCCAAAACTGGGTCAGAGACAACTGGGGTATGTCCTGGATCCCTGAGGTATAGGGAAAAAAATGACTAAACAGGAATGTGTGAGGAAGATATCCGAAACTAAGGAAGAGAGGAAAGGAGGAAGAGAAGGAGGAAGGAAGGGACTTAAGGAAGAAGGAAGAGAGAGAGAGATGGAGGGAGGGAGAGAAACAGGAAAAATAGTGGGGGGAAACAGTCAACGGTAATTAACAGAGAAAATTAGCCATGAGAAAGAAATAAGAAAAGATCATAATATTTACATAAAAGTATCTATGGTAAGGGGGAAAAATGGCTGCTTTGTGTCAAATTCGGGATTAAATGTAAGAGGCAGAAATCCTTATAAGTTTATACACATTTCTTTTAAAACTCCCCAGCGTCTCTGGAAGATGCTAAGGAACCAACTCATTATTTTAAGAACTAGTAAAAAAAAAATTTAAAAAAAAAACAAACGAATCAGGGATTTATCCAAGGATTTATCCAGTTATTCCTACATGAACTGTACTTCAAGGAAACTACATAGTTGAGGGTGAAGTTTCTCTTTGTAGACATAGTCTGGCTAATAAATGAAAAGGTGAATAACATATTAATAATTAGAATATGACCATTTTGTAACCTCTAATGATATAATCCAGTGGTCCCCAACCTTTTTGGCACCAGGGACCAGTTTTATGGAAGACAATTTTTCCAAGGAAGCGGTGGGGGTGGGGGAGGTGGCGGAGTTCTGCAGCTCTGTCCCTAACAGGCCAAGGACCAACACCAGTCCATGGTCCAGGGGTTGGGGACTGCAGATATAATCTAGCCAGACAATGCCACATAGTAGCTGCCTCCTAATAAAATACACAACACTACTGGCCGGGCGCGGTGGCTCACGCCTGTAATCCTAGCACTCTGGGAGGCCGAGGCGGGTGGATCGCTCGAGGTCAGGAGTTCGAGACCAGCCTGAGCAAGAGCGAGACCCCGTCTCTACTAAAAATAGAAAGAAATTATATGGACAACTAAAATATATATATACAAAAAAAAATTAGCCGGGCATGGTGGCGCATGCCTGTAGTCCCAGCTACTCGGGAGGCTGAGGCAGGAGGATCGCTTGAGCCCAGGAGTTTGAGGTTGCTGTGAGCTAGGCTGAAGCCACGGCACTCACTCTAGCCCGGGCAACAGAGTGAGACTCTGTCTCAAAAAAAAAAAAAAAAAAAAAAAAACACTACTACTACTACTACTACAAAAAAAAAAAAAAAAAAAACCTAAATCTGATCAAACCTCTTGCTGTAACTCCCAATATTAAAGGAAGAAAAGAGGATGGAAAACATGTTAAGTGACAGTTCAAGGATGCCATTATCAAAACACCTTATAAAGGAGATAAACCCCTATCAAAAGGCAGAGATTATTTCTTTTTAATCAATCTTCTCTCTTTAGTTCTTTCTGTAGCCACTTTAAATACAAAGATATAAATAGCTTAAAAGTGAGAATATGGAAAAAGACTACCATGTAAACAGTAAGCATAAGCAATGAATAGTATTGGAGATGAGGCAGGAAACCTCATACTGATAAAATGGTGAGTACATGAGAAAGAGAGAAAAATTATAAATGGGCCTAATAAAAGGGTTCCAAAATACAGGATGGAAAAACTGACAAATAAAGGAAGACACAAATCCGCAACCACAGGTAGAGATTTTAACACACCTTTCTCAGTAATTGATAGAGCAACCAGACCCCTCTCCCTACTAAAATATCATATTATAGAAGAACCGAAATGCTGCTATCAAGCAACCAGAAAAATTTGGGAACCACAAAGATTCTAAAATAAGAAGAGTGGGTGAGTTGGTTAGGCATTTATCTGCCTCCTCTTCTAAACCAGTTCTTTAAGTACTGTTCCAGCTTCATGACTAAGCACAGGTTTGCCACAGACTTGAAGAGAAAGAAAAGAACAGGAGAGGTGCTGAGTTTAAGGGGAGAGTGGCCCATCTTTTATTTATACAGCTTCCAAATCCCAGATAGTTTCCAAAGCCTCTTTTTACACACATGATCTCGTTCCATCCTTTGGAAAAAGCAACTCACATTTCCTTAGCCCCATTTTACAAAGAAGTTGAGCTCAGAGGCTGACTTGCCAAAGAAACAAAACTCCCCGTCTGTGGCTAGCCCGAAAGGGTGGACATATTTTGAAGATCACCTGAGAGAATTCACTGGGAGTACAGTGACATACCAACTATTTTCTTTCTTGAAAGTAAATTTTCCCCAATGTGTTCAAATGTACACAGAAATTATATAAAGGATATTGGCTCCTCAGTTAAGAATTGGGCTTTATTTTCACACTCTCCCTAAAATGACATAGTCAGATAGCAGGTTGGACCCAAGAGAGGACAAAGTTATAAACATTTACTGTGTCCAAACAGAATCCTAAAAAGAAACACTCCTTGACGGACTCCTTGGCAAACCCAGCATTGACCATACTCCCAGTTACCCATAAAAATTTACCACGTTGTGGTTTAGAAGCAGATTCAAAGTAAGCAGTCTGCAGAAAATATGCAGATTTACTTTTTTAATTAGCAAAACACAGACTTTACAGATCATCTCATTACTATATTTAGAGGATAAATCTTAGAGTAAAAATGACTTTGTTTCTTGGCTTGAACCAAAATATAGGGGTTTCTTTTATAATTAGAAAACTTTATTGAAGAGCTTAGGAAATGATTCAAGTATCAATATTGAATCTTCAAAAGCTCCCCAGTACAGTCTATGACAGCTGCACAGTGATTTATGAATTTATGTTGTCTCACATTTTCTTAATGCTCACATCTGCCTTCCATTCTTTTTTTTTTTTTTTTTTTTGAGACAGAGTGTCGCTTTGTTGCCCTGGCTAGAATGAGTGCTGTGGCGTCAGCCTAGCTCACAGCAACCTCATACTCCTGGGCTTAAGCGATCCTACTGCCTCAGCCTCCCGAGTAGCTAGGATTACAGGCATGCGCCACCATGCTCGACTAATTTTTTCTATATAGATTTTTAGTTGGCCATATAATTTCTTTCTATTTTTGGTAGAGACGGGGTCTCGCACTTGCTCAGGCTGTTCTTGAACTCCTGACATCAAGCGATCCACCCGCCTCGGCCTCCCAGAGTGCTAGGATTACAGGCGTGAGCCACCGCGCCCGGCCTGCCTTCCATTCTTTATAAAGTCTTTTTGTGTTTATGTTTAAAAATATGTTTAAAAATAAATATACAATTCAAATATGTTCTGGGCGAGAATGGGTTATTTAAATACCATATGCATGCTTTATTTGCACCTCTCTCCGTGTTCCACTAAAGCATATATTCTTTTAGGTAATGGGGACTATATCATTAAGGCTAATGGTGGTTTAATCTAAGGACAAAAAATACATGCACACCAAAGAATATTTTTCAGTTTCTTGACAAAACACAAAAGGAAGGAAGAATGATTTGACTGTTTTCTTCCAAGCGTTTTCAATTTTTTATGTAAGGTCAATGTTGTAAAATCTGTTCAGATTTTTATAGAACCTGAGTGAATAAAACACAGAGGTAAATCACTACTTCCTATTTAAAGCAAACTGGCTTTTTGCAAACCATATGACCTTTATTTAAAAAAAAAAAAGAAAGAAAAGAAAAGAAAGGAAAAACATGTTTTCCCCAGAAAACAGGCCAGTGGGTTCCTGTACCAGGCAGTCCAGAATAGGCGGCCAGGCTTCCTATGTGGACTGAGAGGGGCTCTCTGGTGTCTGCTGACGTTGCCGGCATGCCTGCTGTGGACGCCCAGTACAACAGTGGCTCCGTACAGTCACAAGAAACAAGACTGATCTGACCATTACATCTTACACAAGCTTTGAAGGAACTATCAAGTAGTAACAACTCAATTACTCTTTGTGGCTTCTTTTTATTCTGAATCAATAACCTAGAAGTGAAGGTCTCCACAGCCCATTATGCCTTCACTGACCCATCTACTTCTCCACAAATACCTACTGAAGGAAAGACATTAGGCAGCATGTGCTAAGATGCGGCGCTGCTTCTAAACATAATTTGTAGGAGGCAGGCAGGAAAGCCAAGTTCAGAGAGGTGCTTGAGTACTGAGTTGATTACTCAACTATGAAGAGATCTTTTGAATGCATACTTGATTTTTAACAAGTACAAGGTATCGAGGCCTTCATTTTGATTTTATAAAAGTAGGCTACATTACACAAGTATCTAAAAGTGGCTGAAAAACCAAGACTGCATGCTTTTAAGCCTAAAAATAACCAGGGAGTGGAGCCAAATGTGAACATACATTTCGGCAGAGAAGTGATAAACACAAAGCCAAGCAGATAATACGCTGAAGAATGAAGAAACTCCACATGATGGCTTATGCTGACTTTAACACAGAGTGAAAAATTCAAACTTTATAAAGGTAAAACCAAATGCAGTTAGGTGTGTAGGTCACCCCAAAAGAACCCATGGCTATTAAAGTTGCCACAAGGATCTTCTGAACTGTTAAAACCTGATGTTATGCTATCGATCTGATATACCTTCGATTTCAGTAACTGATAGAAATTTCTTACCATGATCCTAATTTTGGCATCAAAAATATTAATTTGTAGGTCAGAATCATAAAACTAATAACTCCAGGTTAATCTGTTAATTTATGAGATAGAAAACATACAGTCCTTAATTCTAAAAAGGCCATTTAATAACTTATCCCAATTACTCTTCCAAGAAGGAGCGGAAGAGAGAGAGTGTTTGGAATTGCATTAGAACACAATGTTTAGAACAATAAAAAACATCTGGAAAGAAAAATCAAGGGCCAATAAATACTCAGTCTACACAAAATACAGGAAAATAGGAGAAAACACTGAAACTCCTTTGCTGTGCCATGGAGATACATGGTGGCCCATGACCACTTCCTAGATTACTCTTTGGATACTTCATTCAATTGGCTTTAATTGCTTATAAAGTGTGCAACACCATTTGGGAGGATTTGTCTTTAATTTAGCTCTGAAAGAAGAATGAGTAGATATAAACTCTAATCACAGGTGACTGTCAATCATTAGAGCAATTAAGAAGTTTCTAGTCTTGAAAATCTTTCACCCAAATCACCTGCTAACCTTTGGATCCAGGTTTCAGACTTGCAAACACTTTGGGGTTCTTAAGGGCAAGTGAGAGCTCATTGAGGAAGGAAATAAAGTGGGAGTCTCTCTCAGATTTCTTTGACTCAAAAATGACAACAATGGTAAAGTGAGGTTCTGGGCGGGTTAGGAAGTAGGTGCTCTGAACTTTGTCATCATAGAAGTGGACCACTTTCTCCAAGCTGTTCAGGTCAGAAGTGCGGTCCGTCATGATCATGATGACATTGGGCCAGTGCATGACAGGCCTGTCACTGGGCAGAGATACCACGGCTGGATACTGGTCCACGCCCTTAGGGGCCTCTCTGTAGGAATGGGGGTGGTGATAGCCATGACCTTGAAAGCTCTCAGAACCTCGGTTGTCAAAAATTAAGGACACATTGGCAGCGTCATATTTCCTGATGAAGCTGGAAATCTTTCCAAAAA
Organism: Eulemur rufifrons; assembly: GCF_041146395.1. Classification (NCBI taxonomy): domain Eukaryota; kingdom Metazoa; phylum Chordata; class Mammalia; order Primates; family Lemuridae; genus Eulemur; species Eulemur rufifrons. The sequence continues at coordinate 49,706,221 of NC_090998.1, forward strand.
GGTCTGGGTTAGCTTTTGCAGTCAATGTTTTCATTTCTGAAGCAGTCGTTTGTCGGCTCAGTGCCTCGTGAAAGTAAAAGCTAAACTTGGCAAGGAGCATGTTTTTGAGTTTCATCAGCCAAAGGAAAAGGTGTGGGGGCTGCACGGCCTTCTGAGACTGCCCTCCAAACAGATGTTTCTTGGTCTCCCGCTGCTTCTCAAAGATCTGGCCCCAGGTCTGCAGCTTGGTGTGAGCACTGTGTAAGTTAACCAGAGATGGCAGGAACTTCCACTCAGAGACCTGGGCCTGGGCCTTCAGGAGATGACTCAGGACATCGACTTCTAGCTGGAAACTGCTTTCCAAAGGACTGAGGATTGGGTGGTGAAATCTAAAGGGGGAGGGGAATTAATAGAGATAAGTGGAAATGTTACTCCACTTGTAACACTGACGTTTTCTGCCCTGAAAGAAACAATGAGGCCAGACAAATAATATTACACTTGAAGGCAGGGGAAGAAAAGATGGAAGAATTCTATGTTGATTTTTTTAAAAATTCTAACATAACTTCACCAGTTCAGAATTATGTCAACATCATATTTCTCCTGTGGAAATAGCCTGGTGTTTAAAAAAAAAAAAATGAAAGTAGTGGCTACCTTCCTTCCAACAACAGAAAAGTTGTTAGCTATAGTTCATTTTATTTGTTTTGGGAATTGCATGACTAACACAATCATCAAAACAAGGCATCCTCTTTTCAGTGGGGTCCTAAAGAGGCAGAGGTTAAAAAAAAAGGGTCACTAAAACATCTGCTGAGTGTTCATTTCATGTTCACAGTATATCTATGAGGTATTTATTATTAAACCTATTTTGCAGATGAAAGTATAGACTATAAACTTATATATGAAATATAGTAGATAATAAATATTTATTAAAGAAATATAGCATTTACCAGACAGCCTAGTTCAATCCTAGTCCCCAAATTCCTTTCATATTTAATCATGGTTAAAAACAAAATGGTGGCTTAATATGAAATAGCTGGGCTGGGCATGTTGACCCAGGTCTTTAATCCCAGTATTTTGGGAGGCTAAGGGGAGAGGATTGTTTGAGGCCAAGAGATCAGCCTGGGCAACACAGAGAGACCTGTCTCTACAAAACAAACAAACAAACAAAAAAAGCACCTCATCCAACATGGTGGTACATGCCCGTAGTCCCAGCTACTTGGGAGGCTGAGGTGGGAGGATCGCTTGAGCCCAGGACTTCAAGGGTACAGTGAGCTGTGATTAGGTCACTGCACTCCAGTTAGAGCAATAGAGTGAGACCCTGTCGAAAGAAAGGAAAGAAAGGAAGAAAGGAAGAAAAGGAAAGGAAAAGAAGACAGGAAGAAAGAAAGAAAGAGCTACCACTTCAATCCCTTTCCATTTATCTTAGGAAAAAAACCCAAAATCCATAAAAAGGCCTACAAGGCATTGAATAATCTGGTCCTTTCTCAACTTGAGCCACACTCCTACTATTTTCACTTTCTCCAGATATTAAGGAAATAATAGAAAATGCAACGATAGTACAAGGAGGTCAAGATAATAGTGTGATTTCTCTCCCATTTGTCCTAGACAAAAGTGTTTTTAAAAGTTTTTGACTATGACCTATAGTAAGAAACACACTTTATATTGTGACCAAGTACATACACACATATAAATAAGTTTTATTTTATTTCATATTTACTCTTGCCATGTACAATGTACTCTTGTATTTTCTACTACATACACATATTTTTAAATCAGATAAATTTTATAAGCCATGGATTGGTACCTGCTGTTTGTAAAACACTGTTCTACCTCATATGTAGCAGTAATATTGAGGGGGAAGAGGACAAGATGTGGGACTGTCCTCTCTTCCAGGCATAGGGGGAAAAGCGCAAGTGCAAAGACCCTACGCAAGTGAGAACATGACCCTTGTTCATCAATACTGCACTTCTTCCTGACTCTTCAGGTCTCTTCTTTAGTCACTTCCTTAGAAAAGTCCACTCCCAGACTGGGTCAGGTCCCCCTGTAGATATAACACCTGTCTTCCACTCTAGTAGCTTGACCGTGTAATTTATCGTGCAAGCTGAGACATAAGGCTATCCAGCTTTAAGCTCCACCCTGAGCAGAAGTAAGTGCTGCCTAATCCCTTCACTCCTTTATCTCTAGAACATATGGCACAAGTAGAAAGTCAGTAAATGTGGTGACCAACTATGCTAAGATTTGAATCCTAGTCTTTGCCTCATTGATTCTGTTGTTTATGATCTGAATGAAGTCCTGTAACAACAGGATAGAATGGCTAAGGAGAGCCCTTTCGGTAGGGACTGCACAGAGCTTGCTTGCTCAGCTTTTCCTTCTGAGAAAGGCCTAACACCTGCCAGGCCTGGTGCATGCTCCTTCTTAAGAAGCCTTTACCCAAGGCCCTTACCACTCTTCCTAAAGACCCAAAGCACCTGCAGAGGCTGCAGAATCATCTTAGCAAGTGACCCCATTTTAAAGGTGGGGGGAAGAACTTGCATTTACTGAGCATATCTTATGTTTCAGGCACCATGGTAGATGATTTACAGGCCTGAGCCCATTTAATTTAATCATTTCACTGTTAATGAGACAGACATTTCTCACCCAGCTCTGTTTTGGCTCCTGGAGAAGAGGAAACTACTGGTTATTAATTAAATAATTAGAAAAAAATCATCACAATTATGTCTTTAAAAGGGGCTTTAAAAGGATCTATTTAAGCACTAATTAAAGAGATTATGATTAAGAGAGCCCATCATAGGTTGGACATTATAAGATAGAAACTGATTATCATGTGATAAATAAAATGTAGTTATTCACATGAAAGTAAACACATTATTTTCATCTATTACCCATATTTTACATCAATGTACTTCAAGACGGAAAGCTAAAACACTGGTGAGGTTAAGTCTAATAATAAACTCAAAAAATCAGAAAGTTAATCAGATCTCAAATCTTCTAGCTCATGTGCTTAATTAATTAATTTGGACTCTTTAAACATTACATGTTTTGGAATAAATATTAAGAAAGTCAAACACACAAAAACTCCCATTATAGCATAAGTCTCAAAATCTTCAAATTGTAACAAAGGCTCCTACCATCTTAACCTTTAGGCTCCTTATGAGCATTAAGTATCATAATCTTCTATAATTATGGCTATCAGGAAAATCTGTCTAGGAACTATGAACACACTAAGATTGGTAATCATAGAATTAATGATATGAGATTGGAGAAAATTCTACCCCCACAAATAACACTACTGTTATTTTTCTACTACTTTCTGCTGGAAATTATCATTTATATCCAATGCTTTCCTTAAGAGGACATGAATTCCCTGTACAAACCTTCAGAAAGAATCTAAACAAGCTCTTCCATACCATATACTAAAAGTGTTTAAATGCTCAACATTTATTAAAGATAAATGTGAATGTCGAAGCTATTTTTCATCCTCGAGAGCTTAAAATTTATGTTAATGTGAGTCTGCCAAGACTTAGAGATTAGTATTATGATGTATCATTTTCCTGTTTCTACTCTGCTGTGTGCCTCATAGCTATTCACAACTGGTCGTATTATAGGAGGACCTGTGAAATGCTTGTAATTCAAAAACATACACCTAAGCTATGGCAGCAAGCTTGAAAGAGTCTGAATACAGAATAAATTAAGAACTATTTACAGAGAACATGAAAGAAAGAGAAAGAAAGAAAGAAAGAAAGAAAGAGAGAGAGAGAGAGAGAGGGAGGGAGGGAGGGAGAAAGAATGAATGAAAAGAGAAGAGAAGAGAAGAGAAGAGAAAGAGCAGGAGAAAGAGAAGGGAAGGGGAGGGGAGGGAGGAAGCAAGGAAGGCAGGCAGGCTCCACAGAATAGAGGAAAATATAAAAATAGACATATTTGTATAATATTCTAACAAGACATAAAATTCCACTTCAGAAACACTATCTTTCTCCTTCACAAATCCACACCACGGAGTTCTTTCCAAAAGTAGTCTGCTGGTTTCATGCATATGAGAAGTCAGAAGCCCAATTAAAAATAAATCTGTAGCACAACAATGTGAATGTACTAAATGCCAAAGAACTATACACTTAAAATGGTAAATTTTATGTTATATATATTTTACAACTTTTTAAAAAAGCTGTAACATCTTTTTATTTAAAACAACTAGTTTATTAGTTCTTAGATACCAATACTTTAAAGATACAAAAAATTAGCCAGAGGTTTGCCCTACCAGATTTTCCATGGTAGGAGGTATTTATAATAAAGTAGAAACTATGCTTCCTAAAATGCAAATAGAAATTTACATAGATCATTTTTTTAAAAAAATGTTCCTTACATTTTAGCTATAAAATTATGATTAAATAAATTAAAATTGCTAAATGGTGTTAATACATTATTTCCATACCATAGGGATTTTTTTAAAAACTGTCTAGAATGAATAAATAACTCACTTCTTCCTTTAAAAGCATTTCTTAAAATTATATTCTTGATTTAGGAGAGTAAACATTAATTTGCCTTTATAATCTATCTTCCAGATTTATTTTAACCATGAAACAGAAAGACTAGTGAGAGTTTTCTTTTATCCCCACTATACAAAACAGTTAGGTAAATAAATGTGAAACAAATTCTACAGAATCAGAAAATGTTCCATTGATGCTTCCTTGGGGGAAAAAAAAAAAAAAAAACACCCAAGTTCTTTTTTTTCCCTTTTTTTTTTTTTAAGACAGGGTGTCGCTGTGTTACCCAGGCTAGTGTGTAAGTGGTGCGATCATGACTCACTGCAGGCCTTGAAGTCCTGGGCTCAAGCAATCCTCCTGCCTCAGCCTTCCAGGACCTGGGACTGCAGGCACACACTACCACACTCAGGGCTAATTTTTTTATTTTTCATGGAGACAGGGTCTCACTACATTGCCCAGGCTGGTCTCAAACTCTTGGCCTCAGACAACCCTCCCGCCTTGGCCTCCAAAAGTGCTAAGAGTATAGGTGGCTGCCACTGCCCCTGGCCTATCAACAATCCAAGTTCCACCTCTCCTCAAAAGTATTCAAGGAATAGAGGACACTCTGACCCAATACAAGCTAAACTCATGTTTCTTCTTCTAAATGGCACACAATAAAACTTTTATATATAATTAATCATATTATTAATATGATTCAATTTGTTAATAATTCAATTTGAAATGCAACATCACAAATGATTGTGATTCCTAAATAAGAATGTAGAAATAATAATAATAATGTAATAAGTCTACCAAAAGAGGAAGTCTCTCCTCTTTTGAACACCTGTCTACTCTGCATACAAACAGCTTCCAGAAGAAAAAAAAACATGCTTTCTATTCATCTTTCAAAGCAGATTGGACATTGCAATAACTCACAGAGGATCTGCAACTCAAGTCAAGGCCAGAGGATTAGATATGATATTCATCATGCTTGTTAATTATTTTAATACAAAAGCATTTCATCGTTTGAAAGATGATACCATTCACAAAATATTTTATAGCTGACATGTATCAGCTATATTGGGGCAAACAAACATTCTTTGAAAGATAAATGGGTCCTCTGGGAAGAGGATTAACTCTTTCAATACAACAGAATATGAAAATATAAATTACTTCTCTAGAACACTGAAAGCATGAAAGAAATGTGTTTGGTATAGCACAGCTTCCAAATCAAAAAGTCTACAGAAAAAAGGATATTATCCTGGCAAAGGGCAAAACCATGTTCATTGAGACTTTAATCCCACTTCCCAAAGAAAATCAATATATTATACAGAATTTCAACTTTTCAGAATTTTTTAATTAAGGAATTTATGTTATTCAAATTAACCCCAAACCCCTAATTTAGATCATTTTTAGACTAGGATGTGTCCATGATCAGTAATTCCCTATTAATTAGAGAAAGGCAGCAGGGCTGGAAGCACCTACTGGCCCTGTGTGACATCGCAATGCAGTTCCCCAGACTCACCCACATCCACTCAGAACCATGTGGGGTACACCCAAGCACTGCCCTAAGGGCTTCAGGAATAAAATCTGAGCTTTTGCAGGAAAAGGGAGACATTCCTAAGGCTCTGTGATTCTGAGGAGTGTTTGAAAGAAGGTTCAAAGATGACAGATCACAAATCTAATAAAATGAAAACTGTTGAATACTAATAATTATTCCTAGAAGTGATGCTTATAAAAGCAATTGTCCAGTTGATCAACACCTTTTTAAAAAAACTTAAATTTAACTCCAAATAACTTTTTGGCTACCCAAAAAAAAATCTTAAATATGCCCTTCTCAAAAGCAGATGCCTGACTTCACTAAGAAAATTTAAGATGAAAGCAAAACTATATGCCACAAACTCTAAAAGCAATTACAAAGGAGTTTCCAACACATGTTAAATAATGGCTACATAGGAGAAGCTCAATGAGATAACTCACTGAGGTGATTACTTTGAAAGGGACAACATTTATTTAAGTTAGTAGTTTGTTAGGCCAGGCATGGTGCCTCAAGCAGGGTATTAACTAAGTCCAAAGAAGGTGCCTAATGTGTACCCGATGACTAATTAATATGTATAAAATGTAATATAGCTATTTCTCCTTCACAGTTAATTCATCATAGATTTTCATAACAGTGTAGAAAAAAACTCTGAGGCTGTGTGGGATGGGGTGTGGAGGGTTGCCCCTTTCTCACCCTCCCTCCTTCCCCACCACACTGACCTGGAGCTGTACTTCTTGAGGATAGTGTCCAAAAGGCCAACGAGCTCTTCAGCATTGATGAACTTCTGTGTGCTGAGGGTGTACATCTTCTCATAGAAGTCTGCGATCTCCATCCGAGCCTGAACAAAGAAGCAGAGCTGCTCTGACAGGTGGGAAAGCAGTTCTTCCACGTGGGGAGCGGCACCACCCAGGGCACTACGGCCAGTCACCACCTTCTTCAGCTCATTATGCAGGGAAGTATAGATGGTGCGGATGGAATCCTTCCTGCTGAAGAAAGACTGGCCCCCTGGCAGACAAATGACATAAGCACATGACAAGTCAGAAAGGGAAGCTAGAAGTACCAAACACCTCCCAGCCTCCCAAAGGAAAGAATCCAAACCCGCTGAGCTCAATGAGTTTCCATCTACCATATTCTGACTCCTATGATTGGGATATGATACTTTATGATTCATAATTTCACTGAGGAATAAGTTAAACAAATACCTGATACAACTCACTAGTGTAGCAACAGACCTGTGTACAATTTGCTCACCAATGCACTAACTCCCTCCCCACCCCATGTCAAAGAGGACCCAGATTTACTTCAGAGCATAATTAACCTAGCAAATGACATCAACTGCATCTAAAAAGCCTTCCTTTCACATAAATATATTTAAAACAAAACAGAATGCCCAAATTATGAAACACTGTTGTTATTCCTAGTAAATCAGAATTTTTCATTTCTGCTTTAGAGTTACATCTTCCTTTGGATTTTATCATTTGAGCCATACTAGAAAATGGAATACAAACACATATATAAGAAAACAGACTACCAGGATCCCTGGGGAAAAAAGAAAATCTTGACAAGATTGATACCATAGGTTATAATATAATAAGCACCACCTTGTGAATTATTACAAACAGGAACCAGTAATAAACAACTGCTGCTGGAACATAGGAGTTCTAAAGGAAATCAGCAAAAAACTAAGACCAAAAACATCCTTTACACAGTCAAAAAAGATCAAATAGCATAGACATCATTTACTTACTTCTGTATTTACACATGATCAACTATATTTCTAATTACGGAGCCAGCTTCATAGATGTTTTCTTTTTTTTTTTTTTTTTTTTTTGAGACAGAGTCTCACTCTGTTGCCCAGGCTAGAGTGAGTGCCGTGGCGTCAGCCTAGCTCACAGCAACCTCAAACTCCTGAGCTCAAGGGATCCTCCTGTCTCAGCCTCCCGAGTAGCTGGGACTACAGGCATGTGCCACCATGCCCGGCTAATTTTTTCTATATATATTTTTAGCTGTCCATATAATTTCTTTCTATTTTTAGTAGAGATGGGGTCTCGCTCTTGCTCAGGCTGGTCTCGAACTCCTGAGCTCAAAAGATCCGCCCACCTCGGCCTCCCAGAGTGCTAGGATTACAGGCGTGAGCCCCGCGCCCGGCCCATAGATGTTTTCTTAAACAATTCTGTACCCCACCAAAAGGCCAGATGCAAGACATTAGGAGAATAAAAGGAAATAGGACAGGTTTAAAACAATGGTTCCTAAAAATATATAAAAATCTCAGGGATGGGTGACAGCTTAAATTTTCTACTGAAAAGCCCAGAATGCTTTAATGAATTTTTTTACTAATCTAAACATATTACTATATTAGGGATAAAAATTATTTATCAACTTATTTGTAAAACATTCTCTTAAATGAACCTTTTCACAATATTTTGTCATTGCTTGGTTTGTTTCAACAAATGAAGCATACATCTCTTACTATTAGGGTGACCAATTTGTCCCAGTTTACTCAGGATTTTCCAGGTTTTAGCACCGGAAGTCTGGCTTCTTAGGAAACCCTTAGCCCAGGTTTTAAAACAAAGTTCCCAGCCAGGCACAGTGGCTCACACTTGTAATCCCAGCACTTTGGGAGGCCAAGGCTAGAGTACTGCTTGAGGCCAAGAACTCAAGACCAGCATGGGCAAAATAGTGAGACCTCATTCATACAAAAAATTTTTTAAATAGCCAGGCGTGGTGGCATGTGCCTGTAGTCCCAGCAACTCAGGAGGCCAAGGCAGGAGGATTGCTTGAGGCCAGGAATTTGAGGTTACAGCGACCTATGACTGACCACTGCACTCCAGCCTGGGAGACACAGCAAGACCCTGTCTCTGAAAAAAAATAAATAAACTGTTCCACATCTTGGAAACTGCTCAGGCCTGGGCAAATTTGAACAGAAGGTCTCTAAACTACTGGTACTTAAAAAGTGTTTTCTCCAATATACTGTCTAAACAGATTGAGTAGCTTGCACATTCTCTCTCCTACTAATAGCATCAAAACTATATGGTACAGGTGGACCAATCATGACACCAACATCCCATGTGGGACTGTACCCTGCAGGCTCCGCCTTCTTCCTATGCCCATCCATGTTCAGCCTAGGTCTGCAAATTTGGTTGTGTGGCGGGTATACAATAAATAGGCCTCTGTGCCTACATCTAGGACAAAACCTCTTAGGTTAGGAGGGTAATAAGACTATCATGTAAATCCCAAAAGCTCTGGAAGTCTGAATGACTTGGTTTCAAATCCCAGGTCCCAAACTTATAAGCTGTGTGATGTGCAAACTACTTAGCCAATTTGAATTTTGGCAGTTGTTTTTAACATAAAACTAGTAACAGAGCTGCTAAGAAGACAAAATGAAATAACATTTGGTATGTAATGTGCCTGGAACAAAGCACATATTCAATAATGCTAATTCCTTTCCCTTCTACTTATAACTGACATTTAAAAGGAAGAAAACTCCCAATAATACATAATTGAGCATCTAAAATTCTATGGCCAATTGGGAGCTTTAAGTACTGTAAAAAGGACAGCTATCTGCTTCACAGATAGCTAAGTGACCTCAACTGTGTGCTCACTTACAATGATAAAATGGGTGGCCTTGGCTAAAATTTTAACTTTGCATTCAAAAAGGGATACCGTCTGTCTCTAGGAACTCCAGGTGGGGGTGGAGGGACACCTACCTTCATCAGATTATCCTTATCTAGGGGAATGGAAATACAACATAAATACAAAGAATACCTTTCAAGGCTTATCAATAAACACCAATCAGCATGTGAAACCAAGTAAAATGAAACTACTATAAGAGAGACCACCACCACATTTCTTTTAAAGTTCTCTTTTCTCAAAGCTCTCAGGAACATAATCCTATCTGTTGACTGTCCTGGTTTGGAAGATCCAATGGGGACTGGCCTTCCTTCACTTTGGGAAACAAGGAATCAGAAGCATCCGAATTCTTTCTCTTTTCAATATTCTGAATTTATAAAATATGATTATTTTAAATTATTTCCAGAAGGCCCTAGTTACAAATACTCATTATTTCTCAAGATTTCAACAGTTTACCTCACATTATGAAATTTCAATTCTATCAGGGGAGCATGTATAATAACATCTTGGGCATTTTACTTGACTTCTTGCTAATGACAAGTTTTAAACATCAGTTCTCAAGTTAAGTCATTTTCTACTATGCTAAATTTCAGCAACCAGAGGTTGAGGAAACTCTCCAGTAATGAAACAAAGGGGAGAAAAGTGTGATCTTCTAAAATCCTCCACAGGCAGAGCCAGCATATTTTAATCTCTGATCCTTTCCCAAACAGGTATTATTCTCCCCTCAAGGAAAAGAGAAGACTCCAAGAGAAGGGCCCCACTTAAAGGTTTTCAGTAACTGGGCCAAGACAGGAACAGAACGCTCCCTGTCAGGGCTGTCCTTTGTCCAAAGGCCCCACTTTGCATCTGTAATCAAGATTCACTACAAAGGCCTCAGATAAACACCAGCCACAAGACTGAGGTCAGAAAGACTTAGTTTTTACTTGAAATTTGCAAAGAGGGTAAATCTTAAGTGTTTTTACCACAAAAAGAAGGAAGGAAAGGAATGAAAGGAAAGCAAGAAAGAAAGGAAAAATGGTAACTATGTGAGGTGATGGATATATTAATCAGCTTGATTGTGGTGTTCATTTAACAACGTATATGTATACAAAACATCAAGTTGTACACCTTAAATATATACACTTTTTATTTGTTGATTATACCTCAAGAAAGCTGAAAAAAATCTTTTGGGAACCACGTTTCAAATTTTTTAAAAGCATGCATAAACTTGTTTTGCTTTTTATTTTTTTATTTTTTTATTTTATTTTATTTTTTTTTTTGAGACAGAGTCTCACTCTGTTGCCCGGGCTAGAGTGCCGTGGCATCAGGCTAGCTCACAGCAACCTCAAACTCCTGGGCTCAAGCAATCCTACTGCCTCAGCCTCCCGAGTAGTTGGGACTACAGGCATGCACCACCATGCCCGGCTAATTTTTTCTATATATATATTTTAGTTGGCCAGATAATTTCTTTCTATTTTTAGTAGAGACGGGGTCTCGCCCTTGCTCAGGCTGGTCTCGAACTCCTGACCTCCTGACCTCGAGCGATCCACCCGCCTCGGCCTCCCAGAGTGCTAGGATTACAGGCGTGAGCCACCACGCCCGGCCTTGTTTTGCTTTTTAAAGAAAACCATATAAATGTTCTAATTAGCAAAGTAGTTGGAGAACATGGGAATGTTTTAAATGGCAACACAAACATTCTTTTTCTAAGGTTTTAAGAAAACAGATAATCAACCTGATAATCGTGAAGTCATATTGTAGCACACTGATATCATATATGCTCAGTACAAAAAAACTAAGATATTTGCAAAGATAAAATGTAAATTCTGGACTTAAGTTTACTGTATGTGTAAATAAGTTATGAGGCATTAAAGTTAAATATGCCATTTTCATAATGTTTACACGGAAGTGAGGAGATGACCTGGGAGCCTAATAGTGCTGAGGCAAGTTTCACAGCATGAAATGTGTGGACCAATTTCAAGACATGGCCCTCTGGCTCACCCAGGCCAGCTGGGGTTCAAGCAGAACTAATCACTTTACACAATAAGGACCACTTCACAAAACCCAAGTTAGAGACAGTAAAGATCTTAAACACACATTCTTACACACAAGGGAACCAGTTCTGTTTACATGAAAACCTAGCTCATACAATTTAAAACTAGAATAGCATATTTTTAAAACAGAGTCAATAAATAGACTTTAGAAAACACAACTGGACCTTCTCAGATTATATGCAAAATTGTATGTACACATATATTTTTCTGGGGAATAAATCCACAGCTTTCATCTAATTCCCATGAATGAGCTAAAAAAAAAAAGAAAGAAAAGAAAGCTAAGAATCATGGCACTTGGGTCAATAACCATTCTTTATGAGGTGGAACAGTCTAAAGCAAAATATTAATATTGCCAGAACATTACCCACCTTCAATATTACAGCTAGAATCCTCATTTTCATATATATAAAAACACATATGTATTTATAACATGTAAATATATAACATATATGTTATAACTCATATTTTAAATAAATTATTTAGATACAGTCTGAATCTGACAGTTCAAAAGTAGGTATTCTGGTTTGGGCTCTATCACCTACCCACACAACTGCATATACAATTTGCTAATCTGTACAAACGGGAATAATAATACCATAATAGCAATTACAAATTTGTGAGAAGGGCCCTATAAAAGGGGGAGGGAAAAATACACAAGGTGGAACTATCTGACCAGTTTTTGCCAGTAAATCAACATACGAAATAACAAGTTATTATTTGAATAGCTATAGCAGAAGTTAGGAATCCCAGAAAGCCCTACCCCTTGATTGTCTACTGAAAGCTCAGTAGAATGTACATTATCACCTTCAGGCAATACTAAGGAAAGGGGGGGGGGGGAACAAAATGAAATCTACATACAACTTTACGTATTTATTCTCTATATTTTATATATATATATATATATATATGTCCTTCATTCACACCAGACCCTGCCTCTGATCATTAAAGGGTCTAAAATAGGCCAAAGTACTAAAAGGATTCTAAGATTCGAACATACTTATTGTTTGTCATTATTAAGTAGTAGTATTTTGTATGCATAGCCCTTGGCTTTTACATCTATTATTTCCTTCTCATCTACTCATTGTTTCTACTAGTGAAAATCGGTGAATTAGCTCTTGCAGCTTATTTTCAGGGGCAAGATTTACATGGGGGTGTTAAGATTGATTACTATTTTCCCCTTAAGTTTCCTTTTGCTAGTGTTAGGCATATTTCTTGCCTTCCCTGTCCACTTCATTTATTCCTTCATTCATTAAACATGTATTGAGACACTCCGAAGAGGGGGTGTGATTCCATAGGTAACTCTCAGGGGCCTTAACCTTAGTGTTCCTTAATAGAACTAGGTTGTATTGCCAAGTTTTGCTCCTCTGGTAGCAGCGTCACTAGTTAGAAGAACGAAGACAGAGAGTTTGGTTAACTTCTCAATTATGGCACCAATCCATGCACGAAGCAAAATATTAAACCCTTCGGTTTGGGGCACAGCCCTGCAAAGAGCATCTAACCAGTCCGCCAATCTAACAGCAGCGCAGGCCGGTGGGCGGGGCTTGTGGAAGCCTAGGGAAGGAAAGGAACGGTGGGAGGAGACCTGCGGATGCTGAATCGAGCCTGTGGCTAGAAGTGACACAGAGACAGGAAACTCAAGCCACTGCCGACCGGGGAATATACCCCCTTTCCTTCCTCCTCAAAGGGCTCAGGGGGCGGGGCGGAGGTACCTAGTTTCTGCCCCAGGTAGGTGAGGCTGTGATAGACCTTCTCGGCCGCGGCCAGGTGCGCCAAGGCCGCCAGCAGCGACAGCCAGCTGCCCCCCGCGCTCTTGTTGGCTTCTCGTTCCTTCTCCACATTGTCCTTGGCCTTGTCGTAAGAGAAGATACCCAGATGAGAGAAGAACGTCTCCAGCACCGCCTGTTCCACCGGCACCGGGGCAGCCAGCGGGATAGACTCCCCCATGCGAGCTGCGCTCCAGCTCGACCCACGTGGCTCTCCTCCGCCTCGCACTTCCGGGTTCTGAGGGAACGAGCGTGCGCACAAGCGTGCGTGTGCGTGACCGCCTCAAGCGGCGGGCTCGTGAGCGCGCTGCAGCCGGGACCGCTCCTGGGCCTCAGAGAAGATGCAGGTGGGGGTCATGGGGGCAGGAAGGTAACCGCTCCGGAGCTCTTTCGGCGCGTGGGCTTCTGCAGCTTTGACTGTTCGGACCCGCAGAGTAGAATGGGACGCGGCCAATTCGCTGCTCCGTGAAGCTGACTGCGTTCTGAGGTGAGCTGAGAGGCCCCTCCCCGTGAGACTCCGTCAGTGCTGATGACGTCACATGTACGTGACGTCTGTTCTTGCGATGACATCTGGTCTGGGCTCTTCTGGGCCTCAGGGTCCCCGCTGGAAGATGAGAATAGTGGCTGGAATTGTGCTCACTCTCAGAACAAGGGCCTTAGTCATTTTTTTTTTTTTCCTCAGAATATTACCGGAATACAAACGTTTAGGTTACATATATTGCCTTATAGCTTTTAAACCAACTTCAGTGATTTATAGATTAGAAGCCCCACAGGTAAAGGTTTATCGCTTATCTCCATTGCCTAATTGTCATTCTGTCACACACTATTGGTTAACTCTCACCGGTATCTCGTTGTAGTTATCTCAGGCCTGTGTTTACCAAACAGTGTCAAGCGGAACCCACAAGAGTCTCTTCAGCTTGCCCATCCTACCCAAACTAGACTAAGCTTCCTTTAAAAGATCTCAGAATGAAGATAAATTAATATGAATAGGTGCACGTTGTCATTCAGATTACGTTCCTTTGACATTTAAGAAACACCATGAACCCCGCTCACATGTATGTCCACTACTTTGAAACACTACCCCACTACTCAAGTTAGTTTTTTCCTTTCTCCTTCCTTGTACGTGCTTACTGTTTTGCTACTTAGGCTGTATTTAATCATGTATATTTGCATGTGTCTTTCCCCTAGGGCAGAGACTAGGGTTCACTTACCGTTATAATCTTTTCATATTGGACAGTGTGGCAATGTTTGTTAAACAAATGAGAGAATTGCTTATTTTCATTTTTGTCTCAAACTAGAGCTGTTCTGCCATCACTACCTTTTAATGCAAATCCCACTGATCTAATTTTAATGAATATGTATTATACACCTGTTCCCTGTTCTCAAGAATATAATTGAATAAGATCAACCCTGTTAACCGTGATACAAGGCAGATTTTTATACGTGATAAAAGTGAAAAACAGGCCGGGCTCGGTGGCTCACGCCTGTAATCCTAGCACTCTGGGATGCCCAGGCGGGAGGATCGCTCAAGGTCAGGAGTTCGAGACCAGCCTGAGCAAGAGCGAGACCCCGTCTCTATTAAAAATAGAAAGAAATGATCTGAACAGCTAAAAATATATAGAAAAAAATTAGCCAGGCATGGTGGCATGTGCCTCTAGTCCCAGCTGCTCGGGAGGCTGAGACAGGATTGCTTGAGCCCAGGAGTTTGAGGTTGCTGTGAGGTAGGCTGACTCCATGGCACTCTAGCCTGGGCAACAGAGCGAGACTCTGCCTCAAAAAATAAAATAAAATAAATAAAGACAAAAGTGAAAAACAGAAGGTGGGGAGGGAGAGCAATCATATTTTTTGGAGGAATCAGAGAGTCTTCCTGGAGGAGAATGTGATGGTTCTTGATGACTAAATAGATGTTAGTAATCAAAAAAAAAAAAAAGGTCGTACTAACACCAAAACCAACAGACAATGAAAGACAATACAAAGCTCATAATCATACCCAAGTACTATAGAATTCTTTAGATAATAAAGGTAGTATCATAAATTAGTAGGGAAAAGAAACCAATTAATAGTGAAGGAGACATGATTAACTATATGAAAAGACTTTCACTTTGTTTACTGCAACAAAAAAAAAATTGTAAAAATATACCCGTAAACTAGAAAAAAATACAAGTGACTAGTTGATCTAAAGATAGAGAAGAACCTTCTAAATATAAAAGGATTAGAAGAACTTACAAAGGAAGAGATTGACTTGACTATATAAAAATATTAAATTTTTACATGTCAAGAAAACATGATGCCAACCTGGGAAAAAATATCTATAATATATGTCAGACAAAGGTTTAATGTGTTTAACATATCAAGATTTCTTACTAACCAGTAAGAATTAAAGGACGTGAATATTTAAGTACCCAAAGAAATATAAAACACAAATAATTTTTTAATGTCCAACCTCACTAGTAATCAAAGAAATGCAAAATCACTATATCCTATTTTTCACATATGAAACTAGCAAAAGAAACTTTTTAAGTGCTGATAAACATGCGGTGACTATTGTTAGGTCTGCCTCGATGTTCCCTTATTCTTGGTTCCCAGGGTCAGGAATGAGTACTGGTACTGAGTGGAGCCAATGGTGGCGTGATCACAAATACAAAGCAATCCCACACAGGAAACATTTATTGCAAAACAAAAGTACATCTCAGAGAGAGGGACGGGTTATTCTCCATGAGTCGAGAAGACCCTGAAGTCTTAGCATACGCTGTCTTTTATATGCTCACTAGTTTGTCCTGTCTCTTTCCTGGGTAGGATTGATTGTCATTTCCCACGTTTGGGTGACTGACAGGTTGAGGTTATATAACAGTTTCTATGCGTTCGTCTTCCCAGAATCCTTCTCAAAAAAACCTTGGGAGGAGGGTGGGGGGGGGAGGGGAACGTGTCAAAACCATAATGCTAATTAGATGGTAATGAGCCCCAGCTCAGTTAGGGTCACCAGGAGCTCCTCACTGTGTATGCTCCGTCCAGGGGAAAGACTTTGGTCACAAATATCTGATATTGTGGTTTCTTTTCTGCATTCTGATTGGTTCCCACCCTCCAGCTTTAGCCACTTCCTCTACCTGTCTTGCCACCTATTTGCCCTCCACTCAGACCTAACAATATGTCTCCATTTTTCCCAAGCCCCCAGCCCCTGGCAAAATCACCCTTCTATTCTCTGCTTCTATGAGTTCAACTTTTTTAGATTCCACATATAAGTGAGAGTATTAGTCTTTCTGTATCTGGCTTATTTCACTTAGCATAATAATGTCCTTCAAGTTAATCTATGTTGTCACAAATGGCAGGATTTTCATCCTTTTTATGGCTGTATAATATACCATTGTATGTATGTACCACATTTTTTTTTATCAATTCATCCACTGATGGGCATTCAGTTTGTTTTCACCTGTTGGCTATTGTGAATAATGCTGCAATGAACATGGGAATACATATATCTTTTGGAGATACTTATTTCATTTCCTTTTGCTGTATACCCAGGAGTAGGATTGCTGAATCATATGGTAGTTCTATTTTTAATTTTTTGAAGAACCTCCATATTATCTTCCATTATGGCTGTACCAATTTATATTCCTACCAACAATGTATAAGGGGTGTTTTTTCCCCACACCCTCAACAAGACTTGTTATTGCTTGTCTTTTTGACAATAGCCATCCTAACAGGTGAGATGGTATCCCATGTTTTTGATTTGCATTTTCCTAGTGATTAGTGTCATTGAGCATGTTTTCATGTATCTGTTGGCCATTTCAATGTTTGCTTTGGGAAAACATTTATTCCAATCCTTTGCCCATTTTTTAATCAGGTTATTTGTTTTCTTGCTATTGAGTTATATGAACTCCTTATATATTTTGGATATTAACCACTTATCATATGTATGGTTTGCAGATATGTTCTCCTGTTCCATAGGTTGCCTTTTCATTTTATTGATTGTTTCCTTTGCTGTGCAGAAACTTTTTAGTTTGATATAGTTCCACTTGTTTATTTTTGCTTTTGTTGTCTATATTTTTGGATTCATATCTGAAAAAATCATTGCTAAGATCAACGTCAAGGAGCTTTCCCCCTATGTGTTCTTCTAGGATTTTTATAATATCAGGTCTTGTATTTAAGTCTTTAATCCATTTCAAGTTAATTTTTGTATAGGGTATAAGATAAGGGTATAATCTTTTTTTTCATGTAGATACCCAGTGTTCCCAACACCATTTACTGAAGAGACTATGCTTTACCTATTGTGTATCCCTGGTGCTCTTGTCAAAGATTAATTGACTGTATACATGTGAGTTTATTTCTCAGCTCTCTGTTCTTTTCCATTGGTCTCTGTGTCTGTTTTTATGGTAGCACCATACTATTTTGATTAGTATAGTTTTGTAATATAATTAGAAATCAGGGAGTGTGATATCTCCAGCTTTGTTGTTGTTGTTATTTTGAGACAGACTCTTGCTCTGTCACTCCAGCTAGAGTGCAGTGGCACAATCATAGCTTACTCACTATAACCTCAAACTCCTGGGCTCAAGCAATCCTCCTGCTTCAGGCTCCCAAGTAGCTGGGGCTGCAGGTGTGTGCCACTACACCTAGCTAATTTTTCTACTTTTTGTAGAGATGGGGTCTCGCTCTTGCTCAGGCTGATCACGAACTCCCAACCTCAAGTGATCCTCCTGCTTTGGCCTCCGAAAGCATTGGGATTACAATGGTGAGCCACTCTGCCCGGCCCATCATATGATTTTTATCCTTCATTCTGTTAGTGTGGTCTACCACATTTACTATTTGTATATGTTGAACTGTCCTTACATCTCAGGAATAAATCTCACTTGATCATAGTGTATGATCCTTTTAATGTGGTGTTGAGTTTGATTTGCTAGTATTTTGTTGAAGATTTTTATGTCAATGTTCATCAGGGATATTGTCCTGTAATTTTCTTTTTTTGTAGTATCCTTATCTGGTTTTAACATGAGGGTAATGATGGCCTTGTAAAATGAGTTTGGAACTGTTCCCTTCTCTTCAGTTTTAAATGCTTGGTAGAATTCACTCATGAAGCCATCTGGTCCTGAGCTTTTCTCTTTTGGGAGGTTTTTGATTACTGTTTCAATTTTCTTACTCATTATTGGTCTGTTGAGATTTTCTATTTCTTCGTGATTCACTCTTGGTAACTTGTATGTTTCCAGGAGTTAGAATAATACCTTCAACTTAATAGACGTTCATTAAATATTTGATTGGCTGATTATTCTTGTTTCATAAGAATGTTTTAAGAAAATACATAGAGTTAATGACTATTAAAGTTATAAAGCAAGAAATTACCTTGAATGACCTCATAGTTCATCCCATAAGCAGGATATTTTGTATAGTAGCAATAAATATTTGTTAATGATATGTTAGATATCTATTGCTGTATGACAAATAACCCCAAAACTTAGTGGCTTAAAGCAATAAAAATAATTTATTAGCTCACAACTTCTGTGAGTCAGGAATTCAAGAGCGGCTCAGTTGGGCAGTTCTGTCTCAGTCTTTTTATAAGATTGCAATCAGACGTTGGCAACGGCTGCAGGCATCTGAGGACTTGACTAGAGCTAGAGAATTCCCTTCCAAGGTGGCTCTCTCACATGTTTAGCAAGTTGGCACACGCCATTGGCCACGTGGGACTCTCACAGGACTGCTTGAGTGTCTTCACTCATGGCAACTGGCTTATCCTGGAGCAAGTGATTAAAAGACCAGAGAAGGAGCTGCAGTGCCTTTTATACCTTAGCTTAGAATTCACACATCACCTCTACCATATTTAGCGGCCAGCCTTGATTGAATTTGAGCAGGAGACTACTGAAGGGCATGAATTGCTAGGAAGCAAGGATCGCTGGAGGCTGGCTCCCACAGATAATGAAACTTTCAGCATAGAGAATTATCTGTCTTCCTAAAAATATCTAAAGATGGAAGCCTTTAACTGCTTCTTCAGTAATATTTTATTGCTCAAGAAGTTGTTTCTTAATTTCAGCCAAAATATCTCCTATTAAGTCTAGAAAACTAACTTTGCTCAAGACCATTGATTTGATACTGTTCCTCACAGGTCTTTGAAAATAACCCTAGTTACGATGCCAGTGACAAAACCATTTTAGTTATAAAAACCCACTTTAGGGGCAAAAGGGCATTAAGAACAGGGCAAGGCATCCATTTTTTTTTCTTCTTCTTTTTTTTTATTTTTTATTATTTTCTGCCTGAGTCTGCACACTCATATTTTTTATACACATATATATATATTTTTGAGACAGAGTATCGCTCTGTCACCCTGGCTAGAGTGCAGTGGGGTGATCATAGCTCACTTCAACCTCAAACTCCTAGGCTAAAGCAATCCTCTTGCCTCAGTCTCCCAAGTAGCTGGGACTGCAGGCATACACCACCACACCCAGCTAATTTTTTCTATTTTTGGTATAGATGGGGTCTCGCTCTTGTTCAGACTGGTCTCGAACTCCTGACCTCAAGCAATCCTCCTGCCTCGGCCTCCCTGAGTGCTAGGATTACAGGTGTGAGCCACCGTGCCCAGCCCATTCTTTCATTTATTCAATAAACAATGGACTAAAAGTGTCCTTGATGTAGCACTTACGGTATGTCAGGTGCTTTATATATCACTAATCTTCCTATAAGTCTTCAAGGTAGGTATCGTTATAACCATTTGATTATGGAGAAATGGAAGCTCTCAAAAATTAAATAACTTGTCCAAAGTGCACACAAACAGTAATTGATAAGGCTGAGATGCAAACCAAGATTTGTCTATCTTTCCTCCATAAACATGGCTGCTGTTAGTGAGTTATCCTTACATATAAGCCTCCCACCTGCATAGTAAAAGGCTTCCACATTGTTATTCAGGCATTATCCAGTTGTTTCTGCAGTTATCCCTCTTACTGTATCAACAGTGTGGTTGAAAAATACAATTTGAGTGAGAAGTCTTCTTTGACTTACCAAGAAGAAGCAGACATTTGGTATGGTACAACCTTTTTCATGTTCTTTTCAGATTATTTGCTTAGAATACGACACAATTAGCGATACATTATATAGCTCTTTAGCATCTAACTTTCAACTTACTTACTTTTCCTTTTGTAAGTAAAAAAATTAATGTCTGACAAAATACAGACACACTCTTTTTTGACACTAAATAAGCTCTTCCCATTTTGTTTTTCTACACATCTAATCATTAATCTGAGATTTTTAAAATCAAGATCAGGGAATTATATAGAGTAGTGGGGTAAGAAACTAGGGTTCAAAAGAGAAAGAATATTTTAGATCTGTTCTCTAAATAACATTGCCCAGTATTAGTCTAAAACTGCACTATCCAATATGGTAGCCACTTGCAACATGTGGCTGTTTACATTTTAAACAAATTAAAAACTAAATAAAATTTAAAATTTACTTCTTTAGTTTTACTAACCACATTTCAAATGTTCAGTAGCGACCTGTGGCAAGTGGCTATCATATTGGATAGCACAGATACAGAAATTTCCATCATCACAAAATCTCCTATTGGACAGTGCTGGAAAGAATGTCATAGGAAAGATATTTGGAGCTATAGTACCCATCTTTCCTCCAGGAAAAAAAAGTCAAGACAATTAGAGACTTGGCCTTGACAAAATCATTGAACATTTAAACCAAGGTCAGCAAATGCTTATCTCTGGATTTCTTGTTATGATGGGTAAAATAAGTATTTTTTTAACCTACTGTATTTGGATTTTCTGTTATTGGCAACTTAAATGTCACTGTTCCTGACATTCATGATTAGAGGTATGCAGTGTTGAAAATCATTGTACATAAATACTTGAATAGCAACAACTTAACATGAAAGTCAGGGAGGGAGAGAATTAGGATTCTACGATTCCAGCATTTCTTCTGGTGGACCGTATGCAGCTCTGTCCTTAATCTTCCCTCCTGTTTTATTTTTCTTGTGGGGACCAGAAAAATTATGCACTTATGGCTTCCTAAAAGTTTCTGTTTCTGTTTCCACAGCCAGGTAGGATAAATAATTTTATCATGTGCTAAATCTCAATAGGAATAAGAGTCTTGACAGTCAGGCAGTCAGTCATTTTACATCAGTATTTTTTCAGCCTTTAAAAAAAAAAATCTCCCCAATATTAACAAGCCAGCTTATTCAGCTTCTCCAATTGTGTACTTCCAAAAGGCAGTAGTGATTGGAAGAGGAACTAGACCTTTTATAAATCAGAATCTTATCTCTTCATATAGGATATTTTAAGAAATGCACCATTCCGTGGTGTTCATATCTACTAGTACAGAATCAGGAAGGCTTTTTTGGAGCAAGTATTGGATGAACTGAGTTGCATTTGAGACCAATATTGAATTAACTCTCCATATATTTGCTTGGGAATCATTAAGGTTTCCAGGGTTGGGATGTTTTATTTCCTCAGAATAAACATGGAACATCAAAGAATCTGAACTGAACTACCATTTGAAGTAAAAAGGAACAATGTTGAATTAAAAAATGGATATTGAAATTGGGTTTGATTTCAGCGTTCTAGTGGCAGACACTTGATAATGCTAAACCTGAAGCTAGGGAGCCCACCTCCATACCTCACACTTATTCACCCAGTCTTGAGGCTGCTTCTAATTTTGCAGCCTGAGAAACCTTGGGTTGGCTGGTTCTGGCCCAAAGTGAAGATATGGGGATGCTTTTGGGTATTATAGGGGATCAGAGTATCTAGATCTGAACTATCCAAGACAGATGTTTCTGGCTCATTGCCACTAATGTCTTTAGGACAGAAGATGACTCCAGAGCAGGCCAGACTGCCAGAAAGTTACTCCAGACTGGATATCCATTCATGGGCATAGATTAAAACAGGACTGGCACAATCAACAGAATGAAAAAGCAACCAAAAGAATGGGAGAAAATATTTGCAAATCATATGTCTGCTAATGGCTTAATGTCCAGAATATAGAAAGAACTCCTACAACTCAACAACAACAAAAAAACTTGATTTAAAAATGAGCAAAGGACTTGAATAGACATTTCTCTAAAGAAGGTGTATAGGCTGGGTGTGGTGGCTCAAGCCCATAATCCTAGCACTTTGGGAGGCTGAGGTGGAGGGATCACTTGAGGCCAGGAGTTCAAGACCACCCTGGGCAATGTAGTGAGACCCCATCTCTATAAAAAAAAAAATAAGCTGGGCCTGGTGGCGCATACCTGTAGTCCTAGCTACTCAGGAGGCTGAGGCAGTAGGATTGCTTAAGCCCAGGAGTTTGAGGTTGCTGTGAGCTAGGCTGATGCCACAGCACTCTAGCCTGGGCAACAGAGTGAGACTCTGTCTCAAAAAAAAAAAAAAAAAAAAAAGTTATTAAACAAGAAGAGGAGGAAGGAGGAGAAGAAATCATATGTCGCCCATAAAGCTTAAAATATGTATTTTCTTGGCTCTTTGCAGAAAAAGTTTGCTAGTTTTCTGACCCCTACAAACTATATTATTCATAGCACATTTTGCATTTTTGTATTCTGTCAGTGTATTAGATGCAAGAAATAGAACTCACACCATTTTCAGCAAAAAAAGTATTTAATACAGGGTATCAGGAGCTTACAAAATCACTGGAAAGGCTAAAGGAATGGTCACTTAGCAGGTCTCCAGGAATGATTCCTAGGACAAGACTGCTGGACAGTCTGCTGGGAGAGCTGCTACCTCTGCATCAATCAGAAAGGCAGGGAGTCAGGGGCCTCCGATGGACTGTTAGTTCATAGACATACCACTGTAGTTGTGATCCAAAGATCGAGAGGTCACTGATGCCCCTGCAACTTCCTCTCAACACCCACAGAAGTAGTCTTAGCACTGAAATACTGCTGCAGAAACGCCCCGTGTGTCCACAACTAAGTTTGCCAGCAGAAACAAAACAGATGCCTGCAGCCTGGGATCCACCTTCCAAGTGCATCTAATTGGCAGAAGCATAACCCTAGCTGCAGAGAGATGGGGGAAGATATGGTTTTTCCTTCTTTAGACTCTGCAGTGTAAGAAAGCACATGAGAAGATTAGAACAAATGCTGAGAACCAGAGCCAGTTCAGATCAGCTGCTTTGTGACTTTAGACACTATTGAGCTCTGCTCATCTTTGGTCAACTCTTTATTCTTTCATTTGAGAAATCCTCCTTGATGCTCCCTCCCCTATCTCTGCCCTTACTGGATTGGATGCCCTTTTGTGAGCTGCCAGAGCTCTTAGTGCTAGCTCTGCAATGTACGTATGACTCCATGTCGTAGGAGCTTAGTTGCTTGCAGCTCCCTCTATAGACTGGATCCTTGAAAGCAGAAACTCAGTCTTATTCATCATTCTGTAGGTAATCAGTGTGTGTTTATTGAAGATGATAAATAGTTCCTATATTATAACATCCCAAGTAGCATTTCTTCTCTTATTTTCTTTGTCACACACTATTGTGAGCTGGTATCTGTAGACAGTGAAATTTCAGCAAATGTTAAATCTGTGTACCTATTAAGTTAGTAAATGCAGTGGAACAGCTCATGTTTGAACAGTTTCAACATGCTGGCTAATCTACCAAACACTTTATATATATTATCTCATTTAACCCTCACAACTCCCCTTTTTTATAGGTGAAGAAACTGGGAGTTGGAAAAGGTAAGTAGCTTATCTCCTGTTACACTACTAGTAAATGACAGAACTGGGACTCACATCAAGATCTGGCTAATAACAAAATTTGTATTCTTAGCCATTATGATCATTGTGATAATGACAGCTGATGGTTCCAGATCTTGTGCTAGGCATTTTACATGTGTTATCTCAAGCTACATATTTCCTTGCATAGAACTGATGCTTAATAATTGTTATATGAGATGAGATAGACAAAGCTCTTAATGTCTGTGATTCTTGGTTCTGCCACTAATTCACTTTGTGACCTCAGGTAAACTACTAACCTGTCTGGGCTCTACTTTTGTCCTTTGTAAAACAAAGAAGAATCTTTAAAACATAATACTTCTTGTTTTAAAATTTCAGAATGCTATGAATCAATTCTACCTTGTTTTTCATTCCATAACTATTACTTCTGTACGGTAAGACCTTACCCTCTAAATTCTAAGCTCCTACAGGATCTCAATTTTGTTCTATAGTGTTCTTCCATAGTACCTAGTCTGGTGCTCTGCACAGTACATAACAGGCTGGTGATTAAGTGTGTATAAAGATATATAGGTATAAGCCAGTTGTGGTGGCTCACACCTGTAATCCTAGAACATTGGGAGGCCAAGGTGGGAAGACCACTTGAGCTCAGGAGTTCGAGACCAACCTGAGCAAGAGTGAGACCTTGTCTCTACAAAAAATAGAGAAATTATCCAAGGATGGTGGCACGCGCCTGTAATCTCAGCTACTCAGGAGGCTGAGGCTTGAGCCCAGGAGTTTGAGGTTGCAGTGAGCTATGATGACACCACTGCACTCTACCCCTCGCGACAGGAAAAAAAAAAAAAAAGATATATAGGTATAGATTGAGATCTGTCCAAGGGAAAATATCCATCCTCATAAGAATCTGTGTTTATTGTCATGTGTTACCTTCCTTTGGGGATGACATTCAAATGTAATTTAGGGCTGCCACAGAGAAACAGCACTCAGCACCTCTGGAAACCTTTTTTTTTTTTTTTTCCATGTAGTCACAGATAAGAGTCTTATCCTTAAAGCAGAGCAGTGGTCACTGTCCAAGCAGCTACTCCTATGACTGGATGTGGAAAGGTTTCTTTTGTGAAAATTGTGCGAGGGTCTTGGCCTGCGAATAATGGAGGATATAGTAGAGAGTTTTCTACAGGGAACCAGTTCTTACTTTGCCCCTATCTCTTATAGGGCAATAGGAGAATCCCAAATCATTCCATAGCTTTTTCAAATGACATATGAAGGGTTAAAGCCTGATCTCTGAGCAACAGGAAAACCCCCAAACTGTTCAGGGTCAGCATGGATAGGTCTACATGCTCTTGATCCAGTTTTTTTTAAGTACTTGTATAGAGAATCCACAGAGGTAATTAGAAACTGATATTAAGAATCATTCATCTATGGGAGGCCGAGGCGGGTGGATCGTTTGAGCTCAGGAGTTTGAAACCAGCCTGAGCAAGAGCAAGACCCTGTCTCTACTAAAAATTAGAAAGAAATTAGCTGAACAACTAAAAATATGTAGAAAAAATTAGCCGGGCATGGTGGCGCATGCCTGTAGTCCCACCTACTTGGGAGGCTGAGGCAGAAGGATTGCTTGAGCCCAGGAGTTTGAGGTTGCTGTGAGCTAGGCTGACACCATGGCACTCTAGCCAGGGTGACAGGCGGGACTCTGCCTCAAAAAAAAAAAAAAAAAAAAAATCATTCATCTGATTGTAAAAACACTACATATTTAAGAAAAAAACAGAAGTCTGTAACCTGTTCATATGTACATCTGTGCATTTCTTAGTAACTGTCACCATGGTAGCAAGTTTGACAAGGGTGCCTTTTTAGCACAGTACATACAAGAGAGAGATTAACAGTTAGTCATGTACTTACTATCTTATACCTTTCTTTCTTTCTTTCTTTCTTTCCTTTATTTAATTGTGTTGATCCCTATATCCATAACTATTAGCCTCTCACACTTCTCTTCCTTGCAGCATCAAGTACAGTGCTAGGAAGGTATTAGGCACTCAGACATGTCACATATATTATAACGTATAACATAGTTATTGACTGAATTAAATGATTATTATTTCTGCTGTGTCTTTCTTTCCAAGCTAGACAGTCACCCAGAAATTTGATTTTTAAAAATGGCTCCTACATTTGTCTGGGAGATCAAAACTAGGCCATTTTCCTGATTGGGCTGGCCCAACATGGATTTCAGGTTGAGAGGGTAAAAGGACAGCAATTAGATACTCTGAGGCACTGTATTATTAAAAGGCTAACATGTAAGCAGTAAGTAGAATAGTAAGTAAATTCACATTCATCAGTGAGGATGTTGAAGGCCCAGAAGCTTTGTGTAAGGACTTGTGACAAGCTTGACAGCCTGGGTTGAAACCCTGAGGACAAGGAGTTCTGCCATTCGGGCTTCAAACTGAGAAAGCGTGTTAAGCCCCTTCATCCACCTTATACCCAATTAACACTCAGCCTGGGAAGCCTCTTTGTTATAACTCCTTGAGTTAACGATAATCTTTTATTGTAGGCTTTTCCCTGATGTATTATTTTTACATTTCATTTTAATTGTCAGCTACATAATTGCTCTGCATTTAGGTTACTTCCATTTCTATTTTTAATTTTTTGTTATTTCACATTTCTTTTTAAAAGAGTTTAAAAGTAGACACACCCTCTTTATTTTAATAGCCAGTGCGCCCATACTTGCCACTTTAAAATCTGGGTTCCTGTCATTTCCACAGGTCCTCAAGGTGTGTCACCTCCAGCTTATAGATTGATATTCTAGTCATGTTCAAGGTTGAAAGTAGCTGCAAGGATTTGTCCTTGGAATTCGTTAGCAGTAGCTTCTAGTTGCTAAAATCCAAATTTGGCCAGTTTGGTGGATCAGCCACTGGGCACGATCATCACCATACTGTCACCCTTGCTGGGACAAACTGAACAGGACCAGCCTCTGGGCAGAACAAGTTGCAGAAGCCACTTTTCCTAGAAAGGAATGAGTTAAATCCTTCCAAACCTGCTAAGGAATTTGACCTAGTTCCTTGAAACCAGAATGTAACTTGAAAGTATAATTGGTTGCAAATGTGTGTCTTTCTTCCTCAAAATTACTTTTGAAGCCCCGTGAGACAGAGAGAAGGCATTTCTTTTCACGTGGACTCAGACTACCACTATTGATAAGTTTGACTAATTCAGTAGGAAAGTTGGGGAGCAGTCAAATAATATGGCTTTGTTTTTCAAAAGAATGTTTAGGACTCTGGTTGTGAGTCTGTGAATACACAGTTCTTGTGGTTATAATACTCAAGACCCCTATTTTTTTTTTTGAAATGGGGTCTTGCTATGCTGTCCAGGTTGGTCTCAAACTCCTGGGCTCAAGTGATCCTCCCACCTCAGCTGCCCAAGTAGCTGAGGCATGCCACCACACCTGGCTCCTATTTTTTTTGCCATTGTTTTTAACACAATGCCAGGCACAGCGCTCAGTGAATATTTGTTGAATGAATGAATGAATAAAAAGCTCTTCACAATCTGACTCCTATCTGCCTTTCCAGTTGTAGTTCCTACTGCCCTCCTTCCCAAACATGTGTAGTTTATACTCTGGCAAAATAACTACTGAGTTTCCTAAAAATATCTCCTGCTTTCCACTTCTGTACCTTTGCTGTTTCTGTACCTACTGTCTGGAATGCTCTTCCCTCACATACCAGACTATGAATATGTTACTATTTTTTAAGTCTCATTTCAAATGCTACCTCCTTCATGAAAATGTTACTGATTGTCTCAGTAAGATATAAGCCTTTTTCTCCTTCTAACTCTCATAAAACTTTGAATCTCCTGGTCATTACTACCAATGACCTTATATTATAGTTATTTTTGTGGTTAACTTATTCATACCGTTGCTATTTTGTAAGCTTCTTAAAGATAGGCACTGGGTCTTATTGATCTTTATAGTGCCTAGCACATAGTTAACACTCTATAATTAGCTGTTGAAATAATTATAATAATCAGTTTTGCTAGTGCTATTTACTGTGAACCCCAGCAAATACACCAATTTTTATCCTTTTCTTAAAATATAAATATTCTCATACATAGACATTACCTAAACTCCAGAACTTGATTGGAAATATACCTTTGTCAACATTTTCTTTCCAGTTAATTCTGCAGTTTGGAGCACTCATTAGGACTCTCCCTTTGTGCCTCGTGGACTTGTTTCTTTCAGCGGCATCATTGGCATCATTAAAATTCATATCTTGTGCACCTTAGAGAAGATCTTTTGAGTCATTTTTCTTAAGTATAGATACATCATCAAATTCTTAATTTATTCCTGTCATTCTTGCCTACTTTACTAAAAGGTGGAATTTCCATCCATTCGCCCAGTTACATATGAGGCAAAGGTCTGCATGGTCCCTTGGGGCTGTGCTTTCTGCTTGTTATTAAACATTTCTTTCTAGAAATGCCCTCTTCCTGGCACTTAATGATAAAACCAAAGATTCTCTTCCAATTTTTTTTAATTGGCTATCACCACCTGGGCAGCATAAAGAAAGTGGAGATGAAACACAAATTATCCTAGAATTGAGCCTAGAAGTGAATTATTGAGAGACTTCCCTCTTGAAAACAGAAATACTGCTATGTGCTTTATTTCCTAAAACTTTGAACCCTCTTAGGAAGGTTTGTAATATCTCCTTTGCTAGAGTCTATGAGTTTAAGACAAAAGATATAAAGAGGCTTGGCACAGTGGCTCTCGCCTATAATCCTAGACTTCAGGTAGGCCGAGGTGGGAGGATTGCTTGAGGCCAGGAGTTCGAGACCAGCTTGAGCAAAAGCAAGACCCCATCTCTACAAAAAATAGAAAAATTAGCTGGACGTGGTCACACATGCCTGTAGTCCCAGCTACTTGGATCCTTGAACCTAGAAGTTTGAGGTTGCCATGGGCTATGATGCTGCTGCATTCTAGCCCAGGCAACAGAGCGAGAACTTGTCTCAAAAAAAAGAATAAATAAAAGAGGTGGACAAAATTGTTCTTTACAAAATTTTGGATAGTCTTTACTCTTACCAATGTGTGGGTAGCAGTCCTGGATTTCAATTTTCCGAGTCTCCCAAAAGTGTTCTTAAAATAAATGCTCCTCCGGTCAAGCCATCACCAGTTTTTAAGTAAAAGTCTCTCTTTTCCCTGCCCTCCTCCTCTTGCAATACAGCTGTGATTCTGCCAATTTCTCCCTTGTCTCTTTGTCACTCTCTCCCTTTTCCTTTCCTCCCTGTCTAATCATATCCCTCTTTCTTCATTCTTTTTATCCTAATTTACATTACATAATAGTATTTAGCCATAAAATACTTTTCCACTTTTTTAGGTAATTTCATAGTCTTCTTGTTCTATTTGATCTTCTTTTTAAAAACATCCGTTTCTCATTGAAAACATCAGTTGAGCATCTACTATGAGGCAGATCCTGGGCTAGGCAAGGAGATAGCATAGTAAACAAATCATACATGGCCCTGTTTCATGGAGATAGCCTCCTAATGAAGGTGACATTAATTAAATAAGTAATAACATAAATATGTAATAACTAAAAGTGCATAATAGGGTGGAATCAGAGATAGCCTCACCGAGAAAGTGACATTTCAGCTGAATCTTATGGATGTAAGTGGAAATAAACCTTGTGGTAGGGGGGCAGTGTTTCAGGCAGGGGGTCACACCCCGTGATGTAGGGGATTGGCATGTTCAAGATAAAGAGAGAAGACCAATGCGGGGGCGGGGGGGGGGAACATTACAAGCCACGGGTAGAGTGACTTGAGGTGATATGGGTAGGGACCAGTACATGTGGTGCCACTGCAGGCCAGGTTAAGTATTTTGAACTTCATCCTAAGAAAAATAGAAAAGCAATTGGAATATTTTAAAATAAGGATATGATCAGATTTGATTATTTTAATAATTATGGGGAAATTGAAGATTCAGGGAGACCTGTACAAAAGCCATTGCTGTAATCTAGGTATGGAATGATATTGGCTCAGGCTAGTAGGAAAAGAAGTGGATGTTTTTTAACTATACTGTGGACAGAACTCACAGGACTTAACAGTTCAGTCTTGGATGAGTTTGGATCTATTCTGCCTAGAGGAAGAGGTGACATGACCTTTCATGGAACATAGGAGTCTGATTCAAGACTAATTCATGATAATAAAGTATAGTATTTCATTATGGAAAGAAGCGGATAAACGAAGGATTAACTCTATCTTACTAGAATATAAACCCAGTGAAGGCAGGGATTTTTATATTTCTTGTCCACTACTGTATCTCTACCACCTGGAATAGTGCCTGACACACAATAGGCACTAATTATATATTTGTGGAATGAATGTGTAAGATCCCAAGTGCAGTTGCCTTGTCCAGGACTCTGATTACAAGAAAAATTTAGATTAAACTCTACCATCAACCCCTCATATTAACTCTCTAAAAGGACAGTGAGATGAAGCTTTGTTTTTCAAACCTGGGAAGTTTAGGAATTTAAGCTAACTAGCTACTATAGACTGAATTTTTGTGTCCCCCAATCCCCAAATTGATATGTTGAAACCAAACCCCCGATGTGATAGTATTTAGAGGTGGGGTCTTTGAGGGGTGATTAGTTCATGCAGGCAGACCCCTCGTGAATGGGTAGTGCCCTTTTAAGAGAGCTCCAGAGAGCTCCCTCACCGCTTCCACTATGTGAAGACACAGTGAGAGAGGACAGCTATCTGAACCAGGAAGCAGGCCCTCAGCAGACTCTGTCTTTTTTGAGACTGTCTCAAAAAAAAAAAAAAAAAAAATTATAGCATTTACATCACCACCACGAACCCCTAAAACCCACACTCATTAGCATTCATTCTGTCTCTGTCCCCACAACCCACCCAGCTGGAGGTAACTGCTAATCTACTTTCTGTCCTTATATATTTGCCTATTCTGGCATTTCATGTAAATGAAATCATAAACTATGTGGTCTTTTGTGACTGGCTTCTTTCACTTAGCATAATGTTTTCCAGATTCATCCATGATCTAACACATTAATGCTTCATTCCTTTTTATTGCTAAATAATATTTCATTATATAGCTATACCACATTTTGTTTATCTACTCATCAGTTAATGGACATTTGGGTAGTTTCCATTTCTTGGTTGTTATGAATAATGTTGCTATGAACATTCCTATACAAGTTTTTGTGTGGACATATATTTTCATTTCCCTTGTATATACCTAGGAGTGAAATTGCTAGAGCATATGGTAACTCTATGTTTCACTGTTTGGGGAGCTACCAAACTGTTTTCCAAGGCGGCTATGGCATTTTACATCCCCACCAGTAATGTTCTCATTTCTCCATATTCTTACAAACACTCGTTATTATCCATCTTTTTTATTATGGCCATCCTAGCAGGGTGAGAAGCTGTGTCTCATTGTGATTTTGTTTTGCATTTCCCTAATCTTCATCCTGCTTTTTTACAGCTTGAAAACTAAGAATACTTTCTACATTTTTTAATTGTTAAAGGAATCAAAAGAAAAATATAGCACATGAAAATTATCTGAAATTTAAATGTCAGTGTCTATTAATAACATTTTATTGGAACACAGCCATGCCCATTCATTATGTATTTTCTGTGACTGCTTTTCTTGCTACAACGATAGAGTCAAGGAGTTGCAATTGAGTCTGTGTGGCCTGCAAGGTCTAAAATATTTACTATCTGGCCCATTGCAGGAAAAGTTTACCAATTCCTGGTCTACACAGGCTCTGGGGTAGGGAGGAGGAAATGTGACTGTCCAGTGGAAATGTATGGTTTGGGGGGAGGTTGTTTGGGTTTGATTTTTAAAATAAAAACAACGCAAGCAAGCAGAACAGGGGGGAGGAAATCAGGATGTTACGGGGCTTTGGTAGACAATCATTTTCACCTGAATTATTAATAAGATCCTTCAACTCTGGGCTCTCCCAGTTCTCGAAATTTCTCTTAGGGTTCTGTTCCTAATTTATTGCTCTGGTAACATCTTACTCATCAGAAACCTCCAGGGATTCCCACCACCACAGTCCTCTCAGTCAGGACCACTTAGCCAGGGTCCTGCCTGAGCTAACCTTGTCTTACCTTTCCAGCCTTATTTTCCAGCACTCACTTTCAATAGGACTAGACACCCGCCCTGAATTTCAGGATTCTGTGCTTCTGCTCATACTTTCTTCTCTACTTAGAATGCTTTTCTCTTCTCCAAATTCTAGACATTCTTTATTGTTGTTATTGTGAAATATTTTAAGCATATAAAGAAGTAAATAGACTAATATAGGGATATCTGTGAATGTACCACCAAGCTTTGTCAAATCTTATCATTTTGCCATCTTGCTTTAGTTCTTTAAAATATTACAGACTTAGATATTTTTTAAAAGCTCATCTAATATCAAATCTTCTAAGTAGGCCTCCTTGATATACCAAATCAGAATTAGGCTCTTCTTCCTGTGACTTCCTGTAACACTTTCTTTGTACCTCTGACATCTGACTTATTTTGCCCTTGTATAATATTTTTTCTGAGTATTCCTTACTATGGTCACTCCCACAGAGTAGGTCAAAGATGACTACTTTAGGTAATCCAAGGAAGAGACATTTAAAAATTTTTAAATTGTGTTTCTTTTTAAATGTACATTAGAAAAATGTACACACAAGCATGTAAAAGTATTATTTGAGAGCATCAAATACGTGATTTCCCAGATATTCTTTAGGACAACACTAAAGTAGGTAGAGATATTGGAAAATTATTAAATAATATTAGAAAAATATTGAATATGGCAAAAATTTTGAAGGTTATACTTAAATAATTTAGTGTAGAAAACTTAGCTGCCTAGAATGTAAATCCTTGACAACAGAGACCCAGTTTTACTTATTTTTGTATACCCTAATCAACCAACAAAATCAGAATAGATGCTTATTGAATTGGTTTCTCTCTGGAGCAGTGAAATCCTTGAAAATCGTATGAAACCTCCTAAACCTTCTGATAGACAACTTTTAAGACAAGACATTTTCCCATGCTGAGTGCCAATGCCAGGGACAGATGGTACATTTTCCCCTCTTCCTTCCCTGCCCATTATGACATGGTGTCCCAGCTGGGGCTTGATAAATATGAAATAATGCTAATGGTAGTCACCCTGTCAAGGAATGAGGACTTGAAGTTGCCAGGATGCTCTCATTAGTTTTGCTCCAACAAACCAATCTCAGCACATTTCAGTTTGTTCCACTTTGGTTCTTGGATCTGGTCCAGTAACACACACACACACACACACACACCATATATACCCACACAGACACACACACACACTTTTTCTCAAAATATTTTATGTAT
Organism: Eulemur rufifrons; assembly: GCF_041146395.1. NCBI lineage: Eukaryota > Metazoa > Chordata > Mammalia > Primates > Lemuridae > Eulemur > Eulemur rufifrons. Next base: position 49,739,573 of record NC_090998.1, read on the forward strand.
TTTTTAGAGAAATCTTTCTCAGTCTCCTTAAAAATTGCTATTTCATGTCATTTTTTCATTGTCGTTAGTACTGAACCATCTGAAGTCGTGTTGGCAACTGGATTTAGGCTTGAGACTTACATTGAGGAATCATTTTGTTGTGTAGCAATTCCTACCCACAATGTCAGCCAAATTATGTCATATGGTTGCAAAATTGCTGTCCTGTCTTTCAGCTCTTCTGAGTAAATGTGACCCTTTCAGAAGTTTCACTCCTTCTACCCTAAAATGACCTTATATGCTCTCAGATATCAGAGGATCCAAATTGTGATGAAATCTTTCACTTTATTTCCTTTCTCATAGCCTGTGTTTTGAGGTGGTGTTTTAGGGGTTTGAGAGTAGGAGGAACCACTGAGGTCTCTGAGTCACAAAAGGAGATGCAAACAATATATCTGAAGTTTGGTTTGACCTTCAAAGCTTTACTCATATTGGACTAGATATGCTTCCTGAGGGAAGTCTATGAAACTTCTGTAAATGACATTAACTTCTGTTTCCTGACTTCTGCCTCTAAGGCACAGGCCTCTCCTGATCCTAAAACCTTGAGCCAGAACTGGCTATAACCAGGGTGTATGATGTTATATTAATACTTTATCATCTAAATGAGGACACTTTTGAGACTAAAAGGGGGTACCGGGAAAAAAGACATCAAGCAGGGCCCACACAGGTAAACCGTGGTGTTAGCTCGCCCTACCTAAAGCACTTTGAGCCCCTTATTCCGTATTAGCAGAGCCTCTCAAATTAGGGTCTCTAGATTTCAACTTGAAAGTCTGTGGGATTTATTTGATAATTTAAAGTTTTGTTATTGTTTCAATAAAACGCCTATGATTTAAGTGTCTGTATTGTTTACATTGATCCATTGTTTGTCCCTAAGTGGGAGAACTTTAAGTGTCCCTGGCCAAAAAGAAAACAGAAGTAGACTTCCCACATCGTGAACTGTTTAAGCCAAGTAGAAGTCAAAAGACAACATGGCCCGTAAATAAAGACTTGTCGTGGTTCTGAAAGATAAAAGCGAACCGTGCTCACAGAAGGATGCTGAATTCGAGAGTCTTATGTTGTAGCATTCTACTATATTCACCTGCAAGAAAGATGTATTAATAGTTTCAGAAAAACATCATACATTACATTGATATTAATTTGGACTTAATTTAATAAACTTTTAGGTTATAAATTTGTGTTGGATTTTATAAGAGCACAGGAGTTTTCTTACACCTAATTTTATGTTAATACATATTAAAGAAGCATCACAGTGAAAAATAATTTAACTATTTTGCAGGAATTTTAAAAGTTTAAGAATCAATGCTGATATAACACCACAAACAGGCAACAAAAGGGAAAATAGCCATGTGAAACTACTACATCAAGCTAAAAACTTCCACATAGCAAAAAAGTCAACAGAGTAAAAGGAAACCTATGGAATGGGGGAAAATATTTGTAAGCCATATATCTGATAAGGGGTTAATATCCAAAATATATAAGGAACTCATACAATTCAATAGCAAAAAAACCGATAACCTTATTTAAAAATGGGCAAAAGACCTAGATAGACATTTCTCAAAAGTAGACATACAGGCCGGGCGCGGTGGCTCACGCCTGTAATCCTAGCACTCTGGGAGGCCGAGGTGGGCGGATCGTTTGAGCTCAGGAGTTCGAGACCAGCCTGAGCAAGAGCGAGACCCCACCTCTACTAAAAATAGAAAGAAATTATATGGACAGCTAAAAATATATATAGAAAAAATTAGCCGGGCATGGTGGCGCATGCCTGTAGTCCCAGCTACTCGGGAGGCTGAGACAGGAGGATCCCTTGAGCTCAGGAGTTTGAGGTTGCTGTGAGCTAGGCTGACGCCACGGCACTCACTCTAGCCTGGGCAACAGAGTGAGACTCTGTCTCAAAAAAAAAAAAAAAAAGTAGACATACAAATGTTTAACAGATATAGAAAAAGATGCCCGGAGTTACTAATCATTAGGGAAATGCAAGTCAAAACCATGATGAAATATTACCTCACACCTGTTAGGATGGCCATTAGCAAAAAAGACATAAAATAAGAGTGTTGATGAGAATGTAGAGAAATTTGAACATTTGTGCACTGTTGTTGGGAATGTAAAATGGTATAGCCATTATGGAAAACAGTATGGAGTTTCCTCAAAGAAATTAAAAATTGAAGTATCGTATGACCCAGAAATATCACTTTTGGATGTTTATCCAAAAGAATTGGAAAGAAGATCTTGAAAAGATATTTGTACCACCACGTTCATTGCAGCATTATTCACAATAGCTAAGAGGTGAAAACAAACTGAATTTCCATCAGTGGATGAATGGATAAACAAAATGTGGTATGTACACACAATGGAATATTACTCAGTCTTAAAAGAAGGAAATCCTGTCACGTGCTGCAACATGGATTTTGAGGACATTGTGCAAAGTGAAATAAGCCAATCTCAATAAGACAAATACTGCATGATTGCACTTATATGAGGTATCTAAAGTAGTCAAACACATAGAAGCAGAAAGTCAAATGGAAGTTGCCATGGGCTGGGAGAGAGGGGGATATTGGTTGCAGTTTGATAGGTATAGGATTTCAGTCATGCAAGATGAAAAAGTTCTTAAGATCTGCTGTACAACAATGAGTATATAGGTCACAACAATGTACACTTAAGATTTTGTTAAGAGAGTAAATCTCACATTGTGTTTTTCACAATTAAAAAAAAAAAATCAATGCTGCATGGTTAGACCCAAGTTTTGCCTTTCTTTCTTTCTCTTCCTAATCCAACTATGCCCTCTGGTGGTTATAGTTGCTACTAGAAGTAAAATACTCCCTTTATAATATCCTTTCCAAATTCATTTGTAGGTCAGCTGTGTGGAAGACAGAATAATTTCCCTGAAGAGACAGTGTTATAAATAATGGCAGATACTGCAAGACAGCCCACCCAAACCCATAGAGATAGTACTTGAACTAGTGGTGTTAGCAGCCCTAGGTCATTTGACTTATGCCCTCCCACTCCCTCCTCCCCAGCCCTCCTTGGTTGGCAAACCAAATGAAAAATCACCATATCCATAGTCACTGCTACCACCATTACACCTCTGTCCCCCTCACCATCAGAAGTAGGGAGAGGGGAGGAGGGAAGGGGCTCAGTGCTTTGGTCAAATCTAACATCTTTATTATAGGCACACCTTCTTCCCTAAAGCCCCACGCCCATCGCAGGGCCTTCAAGGGAGCAGACCACTTATGAAGGAAACTAAAAGGTCCCCTTTGCCCCTGGGGACAAATAATTAAGCAAATCTTGCTTTCTTTCTCTTGCCCAACCCATAGTCCCTCTTAGCTCCCCAGAGTCAAAGTCACCTTCTAAGTAGAAGGCAACAAGAAAGGAAAAGGAAGGAGATCAGAACAACACAACAACAACAACAACAAAAAAAAAGTAAAGAAAAAAACCCTTTGACCCAAGGTCTGGTATCAAATCAATCTCTCAGGCAATCTCTCAGCTATATAACCAACAAACCTCCAAAGATTTCATCTTTTCCCAGCTTCCCTCACCAGCCCCTTCTAAGGGCCGGCTGAAAGAAGGAAGGGTTGAGGGAAGGAGCAATCTGCGTCTAGTCGTGGTACATAATATACCATCAATGCTCGATTGCCTTATGTGTCAGCCTAGGGCCTCTCTCCATTAAGGGACAGTGATGACATGGATGCTGCTGTGTCTGAACAGATAGTTAAAAAACCAAATCCCATTTGGAAGGGACTAGAAAAAACTCTGTGGAATATTATCAAATCCTTTCAAAGTGACAAAAGGGGAAATTAAGATTTTAGCAATGTGGGGAAAAAGAACTGGAAGAGCATATAAACAAGTAAAACACTTGGACTGTTTAGAGAGACCTGATGTTGGTGAATTATTAAATTCGCAACTACCCTAATGTTGCTATAATGTATAATTTTGTTTAATAATAAATGAAAATATTCTTGACTTTTATCTTTTGCTACATAATAAACCACTCCAAAACTTAGATATTTAACACAACCCTTCATTATATCTCACAATTCTATGGATTGGATGGGCACTTGGGGTCTCCCACGAGTTGGCTGTGAAGTGGCAGCTGGGGCCGGTGCTCTTCTGTGTGGTCTCTTTCTGCACATGATGTCATCCTCCAGAGCTTCTTCATATGGTGGCTTAGAGTCCAAGAGGGAGAAACAGAAGCTGCCAGACCTTCTTAAAGTCTGAGCTCAGAAGTTGTAGACCTTCACTTCCTTCATATTCTGTTAGTGTCACAGACCCAGCCCAGATGAGAAGGGAAGGGACACGAACTCCACCTCTTGATGGGAGGAATAATGTGCAACTGTAGTGAGGGGTAGTATTGTTTGGGACATCTTTGCAGATCAGCCATCACATTGACTGTCTAAAAATCATAATGAAATCGTAAGCCAGTAATTACTTCTCAGTCTAATTTGTATTTTCCTAGTCCATTCCTTTATTCAAAATAGATAAGGCAGTTTGTGCCAGTCACTTTTCCAAGTGCTGGGGATATAGCATTGAACAAAACGTAAGAGCCTAAGCCTCATGGAGCTTACACTCTTAAATTGTTACATTGCAAAGAATAAGCAAATAAATGCACTAAAAGGCAATGTAGGCAGGTAGGAGGATACTTTAGAGTGAACAAAGAAGCTCTCTTTGAAGTGATATTTGAAGATCAGGGGGGAAAGCATTTACTACTGCCAATTTCCAGAGCCTGAAAGAGCCTAGGGTGTTCTTTTGGAAGAACAGCACAAAGGCCAATGTGTTTGGGGAGCAGGGAGTGAGGAGGAGAATGATTTGGATTAGGCCACAGAGGTAGTCACAGGTCAGGTCATGAAGGGCCTTGAAGACCAGTATTAAGGACTTGGGATTTAATTCTGGGTAATGAGAGACAATACAAAGGTTTTGTTTCATTAATTCAGAAAATTTATTGATTTCCGTGTTCAAAAGATCACTCTCACTTTAGAGAATGAATTGTAGGTGTCAAAGGTGACTGCATAAGCTATTACAGTAGGTGCTGGAGGTTTGAACTAGGGTGATAGCTAAATTGTGGGAAGTCAGTGGATCAGGAATAAATTTTGAAGACATTGGCAGTAAGCACTGCTGATGGGTTGGATTTGGGGAATGCAAAGAAAGGAGAAAGCACAGAGATCTCGTGGGATTCTCCTTTGAGCAGTGGAGTGGAGAGAGTGTCATCCACTTGGAGAAGACTTGTGGAAGAACAGATTTTTATTGTTGGGTAAGGCAATCAAGAAAATTAACAGTTCCATTCTGAACATACCCACACAATAATTTGTATTTGAACTATACAACTTGATTTATGGTTTATCCAAATCTGTGCAAGAATAAGCCATGGTATAACAAAATGCCAAGCTACTTGGGAAATGAAAATAAATTATATACTATATATTTGAAGTACAAAGTCACTAAGCAAGTTAATGCTTCTGTTAAGATAATAGCTGCCATTTATTGAGGGGTTTCTATTTATTTGAACCACATGGAATTGTGAATTGCAACAATTTTGGACTTGAAAATGGCAATGCTATATGGTTCATCCTAATATATACTGGCCACAGAACTAGATATTTATACATAAATTAATGAATATTCATAAAAACCCTTTAAGGTAGGTTTTTTATTATAATTGATAAAATGAAAGTACTGAAAGAACCTTCCAAACCTGCCAAAAATCTAATGACAAATAAGTAGGTAGGCAATATTCAAAACAAGGTCTGATACAACATCTTATCCACAAAATTACACTAACCAGAATTTCTAGCCAAGGAATCATGTTGCCTTCCCTCACATGAGAAAAGCTTCAGATCCACAAGGCGCAGATATCCAGACAAAGAAATACTTGGTCTGGATGGAGACTTGCTGACTATCTCCCTCCTATAGAGAGCCAAATTCTAGTTGACCTTATAAGCCTGCACTGAATTTTAGAAGTAAATACAATGAACAAAGAGAAATCACAGAGTGGTTTAACACTATTAAGAAGTTGCTCAAAAATTCCCATCATGAGCCCACGCAGTGGTATGCACCTGTAGTCCCAGCTACTTAGAAGACTGAGGCAGGAGGATCTCTTGAGCTCACAAGTTCAAGGCTGCAGTGTGCTATGATTCCACCTGTGAATAGCCACCGCACTCCAGCCTGGGCAACAAAGCAAGACCCTGACTCTTTAAAAATTCTATCAAATGTATCTCTAAGAAATTTCAGCTTCTTTTCCATATTTATCACTGAACCTCTAATCGGCAAATATGTTAAATATAAAACAAGTGGTTCTAGCCTCAGAAAAAAATATAATGCCACAGATTGCAGCCTGTCAGCAGCCAACAAACTTTGACCGCTCTTATCAACTGCCTTACAGCACATTTATTCATGGACTCTCAAGCATCCCTATGCACAATTAAAAGTAGTACTACCAGAGAGTGGGATTCAATATGGAAATATGTAAAATGTTATCAGCTATAGGAACTTCAGGCTTTTTCCTTTTTACATAGTATTTAGAGTATTTAGAGTTCAGTAAAATTAAGAAACTCATTATATATTTCCTCTAACACTACCTGTGAACCAATTAAGAACTCTCTAAATACAGAATGGCTATTTCAGTTTGGTCAGCTAGCAATTAGTTGTTTAAGTCAGAGGATGAAAAAAGTTTATGTGACTAAAAAGCTTTCTGTCCACCCTTGGGAAGAATGTTTTCCACATAGATCTTGCATTGATGGTATCAGTTAGAGCTAACAGTCCTTCGTGATGGGAAGTAGTAGAATAGTCACTTGTCAATTAAATCACACTCCTGCTAAAGCAAAGTTGAATTTTCAATGTATTATTCAAATGAGTCTATTCTCCAATGCTATATAGATCAGGGGTTCTCTGAGTATAGTGGCTGGTCCCCAGACTGGTCCAAGAAATAAGGGCAGTACTTAGTCTCTAAATTCCCATCCAGCTTTGTTATTCTAATAGTAATAAACACCCTGAGTCCTTACTACATGCCAGATGTGATGCTTTGTGCTTTACCAACACCTTTTCATTTATATCTCCTAACAAGCTTATGCAGTAGGTCACGTTATCTTTGCTTTGACTGAAGCTAAGAGATGTTAGTAACTTCCCAAGGTCCAAAACTAGTGCAGAGCTGGGATTTAAACTCAACCATTTTGGCCTCAAAACCAATGCTCTTATCCCCTATTATATAGTATATATTTTTAATTATACATATATATAATCTACACATATATCATTTATATATTTTTAAGTGGTAGAGCCGATTACTGTGGAGGTGGTGAATGGCAATGCTTGTGTTATAAAGGTGGTCAAAGGGTCTAGAATCTTGAACTCAGCCTGAAAACTACGTGTGCTTATCTTTTTGGCAATCCTCTGTATTCTTAAAAGGTTATTTATGTGATTTTTATATTTAAGTTTTTTCTACAAATAGATTTCCTGAAAAATAATTATTTTGCCATTAAGGTCAATAGTTAAAATGTTAATTGTGTCTGATCACTAATAGAGATGGATTATTTAGTGATCTTGCATTTGGCAACAATACAAACAAAAACGCGGTAGAAAACACAGTAGGGTTACCCTTCAAAGTGTTAATTCTGGTCTCCCCTCTCCCCCAGCAGACTGTGCAAATGAATAGGCATGAGTCATATGGACTAGACTGAAGAAAAGCAAGGTGACAGATGTTCAACAGTTAGCTCTCCAAAAGCCACTGACTCGAGCCCTACAGGAAAAGATTCAGGTACATTCTGACAGAGCTTTTGTTCCCAGAGAGTAATAAAGTAAGATGTCAGGGCAAAGAGAGGGGTGGGACAGGAGAGGCAATCTGTGCGAGAAGACACATGGGAGAGAAACCCCCAGCTCTCATCAGCGCCTGCATTGTGACTAGCCCAGAGCCAGAGCAGGGTGCTGCTTCGAAGCTGAGGCAGAGCTGAGCTGATCTTCTTGTCATCCTGTGTGTTCCGCCATTCACCAGAGCATCGTTTGTCCAGGGTGAAGTGACACTTGCCTCTTTTCATATTCCTTTGATTGACCATCTCTTGGGAATAACCCCCCATCCAACAGCCCATGACACTCATCAACACCACTTTGCTCCCCTCTCTGCCCCCAACGTGGAGGGAGAAAACTTGGATCCTGGTTGAGTGATGGCAGAGAAGGCTTTGACACTTTGTTGGGTGATGTTGGTGACAGGTGAAAGGGAAATCTTGGGTCCAAAGCAAGCAGGATTATTTGGAGTCGGTGTGGAATCATCCGCTGAGCCAGGATAGCAGAGAACACACGACCCTGTTTCAGAGTGTAAAGTGTCTTGTCACAGGCAGAGAATGTTAGCACTGGAAGAGGACTTAGAGACCGGCTAGCCCACCTTCCTCAAAGCAGAGGAAGCCCAGAAAGAGGCAGATGAGGCCTGGAAACGGGACCTGACTTGCTTGAAGTCACATAGCTGATTATTATCAAATAGCTTAGTTAGAACCAGGAAAAAATGTCCTGAGTGAGTGTCATTCTCTCTCCACTACACAACACAGGCAAATCTGGCTCGGGAGCTCTTTCTTCCGAGGTAAGATATTTCTCAGGTCCTCCCTCAAGTCATGATAAGTTGAATGGAGAGCCCAGTTCTTGTGATCTTTGAAGTCCACATTCGATAGCTCACAGTGACACCAAAATTAAGTACTTCTTGAATTTAATTTATTGCCCTGAAATATCGTGAAGACATTATTTTAAATGGTTGTGGAAGAGCTATAACTGCTCATGGACAATTTCCCTTTCACAGAGACACTATGAGACTGCTCAGATTAGCCCACAGGCACCTGAAACAGAGTAGCAGAACCCACTTAATCTTCTTGAAGAAAGTCCAGGCTTCTGTCCCCATGATAAAAGAGGAACTGACACTCCATACAGCTAAGCCGTGTCCTCTTGCTCATTCTTCCACGAACACTTTTGTCACTCAAATTTTTACAGGTGGAGGAGGGTGTCATCCTGTTGCTCAGCATTTCTCAAATGATCACTTTGTACTTTGTACTCTCCACAGCAATTGATCTTGGGATGTTTCAGTGGCTTCACCCCCTCACCATTATTACACCAATGAAAACTCAGCAGATTATATTTTCCACATTTGCTCTCCATGGGCTTCTGTTCCCTTTATAGTTTTTTGTCTTTAGGAACTTTTTTTCTGAAGAAAGCCTAGTTTTTAAGCACCATTTTATGTCAGAATGGATTTAGACCATTTTTGTTTTTGTAACAGGTAAAAAACTTTAAAGACTTCTCTTCGAGAGGCATTGATGGACCATTCAGATAACATCTTTGTTTAGCCAGATATACAGTAAATCAAAAATGTTTCTCAGAAATATTAAGTTGACTCCTGATTAACATTTTGTACTCCCATTAACATTTTACATATTGTTTCTGTTCAACCAATTTCAGAACTTCATGAAAAAGTTGAGTAGTAGGTTGAGTAATAGGGTAACACAATGGGAGCCTTTTCTCCAAGGCTGGCATGTGAATAAAGTACCTGCATATCATAAAAAGAAAACAGAGAGCTTTAAATACAAGAATTTTCACATTGGTCACAGGGGTGCGTTCACGCTCACTGGGTAGGGTTGTTGGGCGTGGGGGCCTAAGCCACCAGACTTGGTCGGCATTTTCAGCCCCCCAATCTCCCTCATTTGTGACCTAGAAAATGCCTGATAGGTGTGCCCTTCAGCTCACTGAAACACTTTACTTTAGCAAAGGAAATGAGTTTCATGAATAATACATTAGTCATCAAAGCATTAATAAGGAAGGCAGGATGTCCTCGCCACAGTATGAGCCGAGGCTCCTGCTTCTTGGTTTCTCAGGCAATGCACAGCGGGGAGTTGAAATGAAAGGGTCAAGCTGTGCTGACCACTAGGGCCAAGGCAAGAGGGAAGAGTAGGGTGATCCCCACGGCCTACGTAAATGCAGAGGAAAGGCCATGGGACAAGAAAAAGGTGAGAAGGCCTTCACCCCCCTGGATGACTTAAAAGAATGGCTCTCAACCCTGGGTGCATGTTAGAATCACCTGGAGAGCTTCTTTTAAAAAGTCAGTGCCCTGGCCTCACCCCAGAAAACCTGAAACAGAATCTCTGCATGTGAGACCTGGGTATCAGTATGTTTTAATACAGGTTGAGTATCCCTTATCCAAAATGCTTGGGACCAGAAGTGTTTCGGATTTCAGACTTTTAGATTTTGGAATATTTGCATTATACTCATTGGTTGAGCATCCCTGATTTGAAAATCTGAAATCCAAAATACTCCAATGAGCATTTCCTTTGAGCATCATGATGGTGCTCAAGAAGTTTCAGATTTTGGAGCATTTTGAATTTCAGGCGTTTGGATTAGGCATGCGCAACCTGTAGTTACTCAGGTGATGATAATGCAAAGCAACTTGAAAATCACTAGTTTAAAACCAGGATCGCATGAATGCCCATGAGTAATGTAAATTAGGGAGGTTGGATAAGAGTAAGCAGGAGGACGAGGAGGAGATGGCAGCAAACTGAGCAGTGATGAGCCATGAGCAGGCAGCTGCTCTTCAGCCCCACCCAACTGTTGTCATCTAGGAGCGTGACACCATTTTTGCCACTTGTCTTGATTTTTAAATGTTCATAACTAAGTTTTAAAAATTGGATCATGTGATACATGCTATAACGTGGAATGTTGAAAACATTAATGTAAGTGAAAGAAGCCTCGTATTACATAATCCATTTATAGGAAATGTCCAGAATAGGCAAATCCACTAGGACAGAAATTAGTGGTTTCCAGGGGCTGGGGAGGAGGGGACAATAGGATCCAATAGGATCCACTAGGACAGAAATTAGTGGTTTCCAGGGGCTGGGGAGGAGGGGACAATAGGATATGACTACTTAATGGATACTGAGTTTCTTGTGAGGTGAAGAAAATGTTCTGCAATTAGAAAGTGGTGATGGTTACAAAATACTGTGAAATATACTAAAAGCCACTGAATTGCAAACTTTAAAATGGTGAATTTCATGCTATGCAAATTTTACCTTAATTTTTTTTTTTTTTTAAGTGAGGAGGTAGGGGTGGGAAGGGATGGGAATTGGGTTGTTTGAATAAATTCAGAGCCAAATAAATCCCTTTTATGGGAGCCAGAATGGAACCTCCAGTGTAACACCATATGGAAGAACAGCATAGTCCATAAATTGGGCTGAATTTTTTTTTAAAAGTCAGTCTAACACCATTAATGTTTGCCTGGACATCCTTTTATGTCTCCATCCAAACTAGCAACAAAGCTATGTCTGCTGCACCCTTTGCATCTTAAGTCAGACACAACCTGGGTCTCTTCCTTAATAGGTGCTAACGCAGGGTTGTATCACTAAGTACACGTGGCTGTGCCAGCCTGTATGTAAAAGTGGAGCCCCTGGTGTGCAGGAGCACGGGCTGGCTGATGACACCAAGGCTGGCTTCGTCGTGTTAACTGAAAGAGGGGTAAATGAAACAAACAAACAAAACCCCCTGATAAGCATGTTCATTAATTGTTTCTCCTTTATCAATTGCTTCTTCCCAATGACTCAGTTGAATTCGTAACCCATAATTTATCATCCCCTTCAATAAAGTTTGTTACTCTTAATTATCTACAGCAGGTTAAAATCATAACTACTTCTGTAAATGCAACTACAATAAAGACAGTGAGAAACAGTTCCTCAAAGAGAGTTTGATGTTTCACTAGTCTTTTCTGGCCTGGAAATATACTTCAGATGGCAACGGTTCTTAGAGGCCCCCCAAATCCTCCCTTATCTCAGATCAAAGTGAAATATTATTAAAAACAAAAATAGAATTTCCTATCACCTAATCTTCTAAATATTGGGCCACGTTTAGGGTTTGCATGAAAATCAGAAATGAGTGGCATTTTACTGCAGATTAGATTCAGACTTTTTTCTTACCTGAATTCTTCTCTGTAGTCATTCCTAATATACTCAGCTAGAGTCTTGCTGTACTGCAGGCAGCTCTTGAGGATGTAAAACTGCTGGTACAACAGGACCGCTTGGCAGGGACTGAGCAGCTGAAATGAAGCTGAAAGCCCCTTCACCACTTGTTTCACAATACTGGCCACAAAAGTAATCTAAACATGGAAAGTGCAGTTAACACGTAGGCTGCATGCACCGGATCATAGACCAGTTTGGGTTTACCAGTTGTCCCCACTACAAGCAGTGTCAGAACCAGTAGGGACTTTCAAAGAAGTTTGGCTCCAAAGTGGAAGGAGAATATTGTAAGCAGGAATGGTGATGGCAGGGGAACTCATAAAGGCTAAAGCCCCCTCCAGTAGTGATGTGGTTTGGATGTTTAGCCCCTCCAAATCTCATGCTGAAATTTGATCCCCAGTGTTGGAGGTGGGGCAAGGTGGGAGGTGTTTGGGTCATGAGGGTGGATCCCTCATGAATGGCTTGGTGCCCTCCCCGAGATAATGAGTTCTCCCTTTATTATTAATAGTTCATGCAAGAGCTGGTTGTTTAAAAGAGCCTGGCACCAGCTCCTCCCTTTCTCTTTGCTCCTTCTCCGACCATGTGACACACCTGCTCCCCCTTCATCTTCTGCCTTGGTTGGAAGCTCCCTAAAGCCCTCACCAGAAGCAGATGCTGGCGCGATGCTTCTTGTACAATCTGCAGAACCATGAGCCAAATAAACCTATTTTCTTTATAAATTACCCACTCTTAGGCATTCCTTTGTAACAGCACAAAATGGACTAATACAAGTAGGGAAGCTGGTTTATCTAATTCTCTACAGGTAAGAACAAATGGCCCAGAGAGAAGGTTCCTACAAGGCAGTGGTTCTCAAATTTTAGTATGCATAAAAATCACCTAGGAAATTCACTAAAAATGCAGAATACTGGCTCCACCCTCCAGGTATTTACCACAGACAATCCTGATGGATTTGTTCCCTAGACCACACCTTGAAAAACACCACTCTGAGAAAGCAAAGCAAACCAGGCCTGACACAAGCAAGCGATGTTGATGTCACTGTTAGTTGGGGTTTTCATCAGCAGCACTTCTGGTGTCATTTCTCAGGGAGAAATTAAAGTGGAAAAGGGTAGCCATAATGTGAAGTTATTGGATTCCTGCTTCTCCCCCTAAAAGGTCTTATGCACAACAAAACCAAATAATCAAAAACAAGAACAATGGATTCTATAAGTTGTTTTCTGTGTGTTTGTTTTGGTTCTGGTATTTTCAAACCATTATCCATAAACGTAGGCTACTGTGAAAAACAGAAAAAAAAAGAATGCTAGTGCCCTTGCAAGCCCTAGCCAGCAGGTCACCCTGCATGCCCATTAAATTGGCATAGTGAGAATGTATTGCCTTTTCTGTTGTAATGTGTTGCTACCGACCCTTCCCAAGTACAGCAAGTGGTTTGAAGTGGATTTTTCCCAGTCCAGATCCATTTACATACATTGACCAAACATTACATATATTGACTAAACATACATTGTCTGGCAAACACAGCTTGAGATCAGAGAGTCTGTGCAGTGGAAGAGAGCAATGCTACTCAGCCCACGTAGGGATTGAAATTTTATTTTTATTTATTTATTTTTGTAGGGCTCTTACAACTGAATAGGATTAAAATTTTAACTTCTTTAGCACCTTGCTGTAACCAAGTAAGATAATCAGAGCTGAGTGACATGCAGGTACATGGAAATTTGCTTGCAAATTTCTCTCAAATTGTCTTGTTTCTGCCCATAATGCTTAGAACTGGGTTGATATTGAAGCTTTCAACAGGGCTGGTGGTCCTTTTGCCTTTTTCCATCCTTCATCTTAACACACTTCATGGTCACAGACTGGCCTCATACTCAATCCCTTTGGTGAACCAGCTCTGGAGGTTGATAAAGAAACTTCCCTGTTACTTGGAGTCCTTAGGACCCCAGATTACCACACATCAGTTCATATGATAGGCTCTGCAACCACTGCATGGAAAAAGTAGGGGTCTCACATCTTGCACGTAAGAACTTCCATCACTGTGAGTGACTATCAAACATTCCTTGAAGTTAGTCTGAGACCAGCTGGGGTCTGTGTGTTGCTGAAGGAACTAAGTTTATGGGTTCAATCTCTGTACAAGACAGCTGGCTGTTCTATTAACAAGTGTACCCCCTGGCCTCAACCAGCATTTAGTAAACATGTCACAGGGATCCAACAAGAGAATCTAGATTCCATAGGACAGACTCAACATCAATCTAGAAAAACAGCTCAAAGCAGGGAACCACTGATGTCAATAGAGGCATGTTCACATATAGAAAGCTAATACATTACTTTGTGTCACATCCTCCATTAGCAATGAAAATTTAGTTTGGATTACTACCTTTTGAAAATAGTTTCCCTTTATTCATTCCTGTATTCATACAGTCAACATACATTGAATTGGAAATCAGTTTGGGGAGGTGAGAAGAGATTAAGGGATAAAGCCTTTAGAAGAATCAATTCAGCAGATACTTTATTGAACATCTATTGTGTGCCTAGCACAACAGACATAGCTCCTACCCTCGTGGCACTTGCAGTCTGCTAGAAGAGAAAGTGTACCAGTCACGATGAACTAGGTTATACTATGGTAACAAAACCCCCAAAATACCAGTGTTTTGCTTAAAACAACAAAGGTTTACTAGTTCACACTGAATGTCCCTGATGGGTTAGTAGGGGCTCTGGTCACAACACTCGCTCAGGGCCATCAGCTGGTAGAGCAGCCACCATGTGGAACCCAGAAGGAAGAAAGAATGCAAGGAGGCACACACTGGCTCTGAAAGCTTCTGCCGAGAAGCGACACAGGCCACTTCTGCTCACATTTCATTGGCCAAAGCAAGAACAGAGACCCACCTAATTTCAAATGGGGAGGGAAGTCCAATCCTACCATGTGCCTTGAAGGAGAGAGCCAGAACATGCATGGGCACTAGTGGCTACAACAGGGCAGATAACATAAACAAACGTAAACCGCAACAGCAACAAGTCCTATAAAGGAGGGGAAAGTACACTGTGCTATGCACTAAGTGTGCCTGTAACGGGGAAGCTGACTTGTTAGAGGGGTCAGAGAATCATCTGCCACTGCCCCACCCCACGTAGGGGCACTGAGGCCTGCTGGATGAGTAGGAGTTGACCAGGTGGGAAAGGGAAGGAAAGGCATTCAGACAGAGACGGAGGCAATGGGGAAAGTCCTGTGATGGAGTTGGGGTGGGGAGGGAACAGTGAGGAAGAGACCCACATGGCTGGGAAGGTAGGAACTAGGGGAGGCTGTAGGGCCGTACATGCAGAGCCTTGTACTCTAGTCTTTATTCAAAGGGATAAGCTGTTGAGAATTTAGAGCAAGCGACGACAATTAGATCCTTATTCTAAATAGATCCCTTGAGCTATCATCTGGTGGGAAGATGGGAACAGACCATTGAGGTGGGCTTGTACTGTCAAAGAGAGAAATGATAGGGACTAGGATGGTGGCTGCCCAGACAGAGTGCACAGGTGATCCCGAGTTATATACATACTGGCTATTTAAGGTAACTGTCAATCTTTTTCTTAATTATACAGCCAATAATTGAATATTCTATTTTCTACATATATCTTAGAGTTTTTCATGCAATAAATATCGTATTTATGATATCATTTTGGCACCTTAAACATTCAGGTCCAAAATGTAAAAATATTTTAATTAAAATAATAAAGCTGTCAAATTTACATTTTGCTTCTAATTGATAAAACTTGACTACGCCATAGAGAAAATTTGTGTTTTATTAATTAAGCACAAGAGCATCTGTTTAATTAGGCTTGAGTGGTAGTTTTGTTTTTGCTTCTAGGTACTTACTATGGGAGGACAACTTTGTAGAAAGGACATCATCCAGCTAATGGCAAACTTGGTGGAACCCAATCCAAGATTTCCCTAAAAGACTCAAGGAAATAAACAGGTTATATTCATGAAGTTCAAATTGTATATAAAAGGATACTCATTCTCAAATACATTTTTATCCTGATTAATCAAATCTTTAAAATCAGTATTTTGGAAAATAAGCCAGATGAGCACTTAAGAGCAAAGTTAGTGTCATTTAAATCAACCAGTTTTGGAAACCATCTCTAATGTAAGCATTTTTGTTATATTATTAATCATATAATATATAAAATATGTACATATGTCATAGTAGTCATATAATATATAGTCACATAATATATAATAAATGAATATATTGTACCTGCTGAAAGACAAGAAGTATCTCATATAAAAGTGCTGTAGCTGTATCTGTATATTTCAGGAGAAGCTTCTGTAACTAGAATGTTCAAGAGTAATCAATACAATATCATAGACTGAGACAGAAAATAGTAATTTTGATTCTCTTTAGGTACTTAGAATCTTTGGTTAACTGAAAATATAATTAGTCTAGTCCGTTTTCCTGTTCCATTTGGTTCAACCATTCTCCAGAAAGTGACTCTCATAAAAAGACTATATCTTTAATAGTGCTCCAAAAAGTGAGTCAAGAAAAGAAGCTACAATGGGCCACAGAATACTAACACAGAAAATCACATACTTGATTTACAAAATTAATCAGAGCAACAACACTACTTGCTTTTAACACATTGACTGCCACACTAGAAAAAAAATTTTTTTTCCTTGGGGCCAGAGTGTTTTACTATGAAAATAGAATAAAAACTTCAAAAACAAAATGGTCCTTTCTAATTTAATGAAAAATTTTTTATTTTTTATTGTTTTCTGTGCATGAGTTATACGCAACTTGAAAAATTGTTCTCATAGCTCCCAAGGTAAAGAGATGTGTGAGTAACATATGCTTCACGAGGCCCCGGGCTCAAAACTAGCATGAGTTAAATACAACTCACATGGCAGTTAATGTATTAAGAATGTA
Organism: Eulemur rufifrons; assembly: GCF_041146395.1. Taxonomy (NCBI): domain Eukaryota; kingdom Metazoa; phylum Chordata; class Mammalia; order Primates; family Lemuridae; genus Eulemur; species Eulemur rufifrons. The sequence goes on from NC_090998.1 coordinate 49,756,455, forward strand.
GAAATATGCTCCTCTGAGTGGAGGTGAGAGATTCTCTGGGTAATGTAGGCTTACGCCCAACTTGAACTAAGATTTCTTCTGTGGTATGGGTAAATCTAGGCCTTAGAGACATTTTATTGCTCTCAGGAACTCCAAACAGTTGGTTAGGCTGTCTTCTGGCCCATAAGCCACTTGGTGCATGAGAAGTGTCTGTGGGCATGCTGCAAGCCAACATATTCTCCCTAACCATATTCTTTGCAAGGAAGAGCTCTAGTATGAAATCTCCCGCTCTATTAGACCTTGGAACCAACATTTATATTATAAAATATCTTTTGATATTTTATAATATATGCTCGCACTAATAGACCAAGTACAACAGATCGGCGAGTCCAAAAACAAGAAAACATAGAACCCAGACCTATCTATTCTGCCCACAAGATATTTTCAAATGGAAATACCATAGGCAAATCAAATCAACAAATCCAAAACCAAGCTCATTATATCTCCTTTGAACCTACTCTTTTTCCTTTAATTCTTGTCTGACTCAGGCCAGAATCTAAAATTCATATTTTAATCTTCACACTTTATTTTCACATCAACCTATCAACTCAATTTCCTAAAAATTTCAGGAATCTATCCTCTTTAAAACTACTATTCCTTTTCTTCTTTTCTTCATTTATTTATTCAACAAATATTCATCACACACTGTGCTAGGTGTTGGGGATACACAGGAAAGCCACATGGATATGGTACCTGCCCCCATGGAATATACAATCCAGTTGGGGAACAAATAGCAATCTAACAATCAAACAAACAAATGCATAATTATAAACTGAAATAAAGGCTATGAAAGAAAGGTACAGGATGTTAAGGGCACTCTAAAAAGGAGGACTAGTCTCATTTGGGAGTCCAGGAAGGCTTCCTTCTGGCCCATGTCATTCCCCACCTAGACTACTGCACTAGCTTCTTAACAGCTCTGTTTGTCTGAGTTTTGCTTCCATCTCACTATTTTTATATATTCATTTATTTATTTTTAACAACCTGAAATGCTCCAAAACATCCCACTCTTTAATCCCTAACACAGTCATTCCACCGTTGAAAGTGGTATTGGAGACACTCCATATACGGTCTGTAACTATATATTCATGGATATATTTGATTAATGTCTGCCTTCAGCAGATTATAAATTAATGAAGGTAGACATTCTGTCTGTTTACTTACTGTTTCAACCCCACCACCTAGCACAGTTTGCCCATAATAGATGCTCAATAAATGAGTTTTCTGAAACATAACCCTGATTATATGTTTAAGAACAAATCATGTCCCATCCTTTAAAAAAAAACAGCTGTGTTGGCCTGGCTCAAAATAAAATAATGATAAGCTGACTTATTCTCTCAGAAGACATACTTTCTAGGCAGTTTGGTGTTTCTCATGTTTTAGTACAACCTTAGAAAAACAAGTAATTCTCACTGAGAATTTACACTGCTCATACAGGTAGGGAGATGATAAACTAAAACATGAGAATTAACCCTAAAATCTCTAAGACAGTGATTTTTCACCCCAATTAGACTCCTACTATGGAATTACATATAAATCAATATTTTGTATAGAGAGGAACATAAACAGATTTTTTGTGAAAAGTTATTTTTTATTTTAATAAAGTTTATAATTTTGTTGTTTTTTTCTTTTTTTCTTTATTTTTATTTCAGAATATTATGAGGTGACAAACATTTTGGTTACATTTTATGACTTTGCCTCACCCAAGAATCTAATTATTTTCCTTAGTATACATACATTAAAACATATAAAATGAATATGTTAATATTGACAGAATAGTTATCTAAGTTTTGAGCTTAATGACAAAACATTTACTCTTTGATTTAATTACATTTATATATTCTACAATGTCATGGTCCACATTAAAAGATAAGAATTATAGTTTACCCCCAAAATTCTCATCTCACCTTAGCATCAAAAGACATTTCAACTAAAGTCGAATCAGCCACCAACTGGATATCAAACATGGGACAAGATTTTGGAATCTGAGGCTCACTAATTAAAATTACCAAGAGATTAAATAGTGTTCCCCTGAAATGAATAAATAAAAGGCAATTAATGGGTAAAGTTTTGTTTTCAGGAAAGCCAAGTTTTCAGACAATATAATTATACTTAAAAGAACAAAGAATTGCAGACCAACCTTGACTGAACTTTTGGACCCTCGGACATGCAGAGGAATGCATAGAGATAAGAATTTAAATGAAAATATAATTTCTTGGTCTTTTGTCTCAGAGCAAGTATAGTTCTAGAAGTACAAAAAGCTTGGAAAGCTTAGAAAATCTGGATTTAAGGGAGATTTGGATGATTTCAATTATAGCAGTGTTTTCCAAAGGGCTTTTTGTGGATTACTAATTCCAGACAATATTACAGTCAAAGTAGATTCTGTGGTCAAAACAGGTATGGGAAATACTTGATTAAACCAAGCTTATTGGATATCTTTACTATAGGACTTCTCAGAGATTTTAATATGCTAATATGCACTGTGTATCTCCAGGACAAAGAAACAGTGTGCAATATTTCTTTCTTTTTTAAGTTTTTTAAATTGACAAATAAAAATTGTGTGTATTTACAGTGTACAACATGATATTCTGAACTCTGTATACGTTTGTATGCATATTTCATAAATTGAGCTAATTAACGTATGCATTACCTCAGAAACTTATTTTTATATAGTGAGAACAATGAAAATCTGTTCTCAGAGATTTTCATGTATAGAGTACATTTTTATTAACTATAGTCACCATATTGTACAATAGATCTCTTGCACTGATTTCTTGTGTACAACTGAAATTTTGTACCATTTGACCAACATCTCCCAATTCCACCACACCCCGCAAGCCTCTGACAAGCATTATTCTATACCCTCTATTTCTATGAGATTGACTTTTTTAGATCCCATGTATAAGCGAGATCATGCATGATCCCAAAAGTTAAACTCATATTTGTCTTTCTGTACCTGGCTCATTTCACTTAGCATAATGTCCTCCAGGTTCATCCATGTTGTCAAAAATGACAAAATTTCCTTCTTTTTATGGCTGAATAATATTCCATTGTGTATATATACCACATTTTCTTTATTTGTTCACTCATTGCTGGACACTTAGGTTGCTTCCTTTTCTTGGTTATTGTGAATAATGTGCAGCATTTCTTAAAATGCTCATTTGATCCCAAGATTTGTGACTCCAGAACCCTTTCAACAGAGCATTTCAGGGGTTTACTGCTCCACTGAATACCACTAGCTATTAATTAATAAAACTAGTATTAAACCTCAGGTCCTTTGCTTTCAAATGCAATGTACTGGCCATTGACCTACACTGATAATTTACTTAAATATTACTATGTAGTTAAATAACATGCCCTATTATTTCAAAATAAAAAGACAAAAAAAATCACAATTCAAAATGTGGATCCCAGGAGATGGGTTAGTAACACCATCTTCATATGTCAAGTCCAACCCGTGTATGGTTGAAAAGGAGCTGAAGGCAGACCTCTAGAAAAATCAGTTGCTTAATTGAAGACAATGTCAGACTAGATTTGAGGGGTAGGAGTAGTAAAAGAATTTAAAGGTAGGGCCACACAAAAATTCTCCATAACCATTAGCATTCCTTTCATAATGGAATAAAGGAGACTATAAAAGTCCTTGTTTAGTTATATCTGAGGCTTTCTAGTCTTTTTACAATCACTGAAGCCATTACCATAATTAGAAGCCCATGATTAACCTAAATTCTAATAAAAATACAATTCCATCCAGGCACAGTAGCTCACATCTGTAACCCTAGCACTTTGGAAGGCAGAGGTGGGAGGATTGCTTGAGGCCAGGAGTTCGAAACTGGACCCCATCTCTACAAAAAAATGTGTGTGTGTGTAAATTAGCCAGGTATGGTGGCTCTCGACTGCAGTCCCAGCTACTCACAGGTTAAGGCAGGAGAATTGCTTGAGTCCAGGAGTTGGAGGTTGCAGTGAGCTATGATAACTCCACTGCATTTTAGCCTGGGCAACAGAATAAGACCTTGTCTCAAAAAACAAACAAAAAAAACCCCACAATTCTTCTCCTTTCTCTAACTCAAAAAGCAAATCCAGTTCTCATCTGGAAAAGAATCATATCAGTTAGTACATTTCTAAAAAAAAAAAAAAAAAAGCAGGATATAGCCTACAGAGTATTTGCTAATGTTTTATTCAGGCTACTTAAAATGGCCAATCTTACTTTTAGAAGACCCTTTTAAAATCAACAGAACACTTTCTTTAGAAGCTTTTCTTGATATTAAGTTTGAATTTCATTCCTCTCACTGTTATATTTAATTATAGTCCTTTATTTTCTTTCAGTAATAACTTCTTTTCAAAGTATCATATATCCAAGCCTAAGAAAAGGAACTATCAAATTCTGGGTCACTTGCTGTGATAATATATAAATGCAACCCTAGCAATACTAGGATATGAAAGAATGTGGCACATTTCAAGAAGAATATAGCAAAATGGGTTTATTAAAAATCTCCACTTATGAAAATAGTAAAGAGGAAAATGCTGAAATGAATAACTGCTTTTATATTTGCTCAAGTGGAATTTAATTTGAAATCCACCCATTCTGCCAACTCAATTTAAAATCTACTAGGCCAATAATAGAAGAAATTTTAATCAAAATGATAGTTTCATCCTGAAAATAGAGACTTATTATAGGATTGACATCACAGCCTTAAAAATAGCCCCAACAGTTTAATACTTTTTTTATACCCCAACATCAAGTTTCAAGAACTTTGTGGGGGTTTTTTGTATTTGCTTTTGTTTTTGATACAAGATCTCACTCTGCTGCCCAGGCTATAGGGCAATGGCATCATCATAGCTCACCACAACCTCAAACTCCTGGCTCAAGGAATCCTCCTGCCTCAGCCTCCCAAGTATCTGGGACTATTGGCATGTGCCACCATGCCTGGCTAATTTACAAAAAAATTTCTTTTTTTTTTTGCAGAAACAAGGGCTCCCTTTTCCCCAGGCTGGTCTTGAATTCCTGGCCTCAAGCAATCTTCCTGCTTCTGCCTTCCAAAGTGCTAGGATTTTAGGCATGAGCCACCCTGCCCAGCCCCAACCGTTTAACACTTTCATTGTTTAGATTGTTGTTATTTCCAGTGTATGAATTTTGAATATATTACAGAATCTTTTAAAATATACACTTTTAAGGGCAAACTCATAGTCTCATAAGTCAATCTACGTTATTGCGGTAGGCAGGAATCTGATATGGCTTCCAAGATTCCCAGCCTGCTGTATACCTAACCTATGTAATCCCTTCCCCTTAAGTATGGGAAGGATCTCTGAATATATTTGATTATCACTCTTGTGATTATGTTACATTAGATGGGAAAGGTAAAAGGATTCTGAAACTATAACTAAGGGCCCTATTTAGCTGACTTTTGAGTTAATCAAAAAGATTATCCTGGCCAAACTCTGTGGCTCATGCCTATAATCCCAGCACTTTGGGAGACTGAGGCAGGAGGACTATTTGAGCCTAGGAGCATGAGACCAGCCTGGGCAACATAGCAAGGCCTTGTCTCTTAAAAAAAAAAAACAATTTTTAAAAATTAGCCAGTCCTGGTGGCATGTGCCTATAGTCCTAGCTACTTGGGAGGCTGAGTCGGGAGGATCACTTGAGCCTAGAAGTTCAAAGCTGCAGTGAGCTATAACCACAGTACTGCACTCCAGCCTGGGCAACAGAGCAAGACCCTGTATCAGAAAACAACAACAACAAAAAGATTATCCTAAGGGCCTGATCTAATCAGGTGTGCCCTGTAAAAGAGAGCTTAGGCCCTCCCTGAGCTCAGAAATAGTTTCCTGCCAAGAAACAAACCACCTGAGTTCTATAGCTTTCAAGAGATAAATTCTGCTAACAACCACCCAAATGAACTTGGAAGAGAACCCCAAGCCTCAGATGAGACCACGGCCTCTGCTTACACCTTGATTGAAGCCGCCTTGTGAGACCCTGAGCAGAGGATCCAGTTAAGCTGGGCCTAGATTCCTGATCCACAGACAATGTGAGATAATAGATGCATTTTGTTTTAAGCTACTAAGTTTCTGGTAATTTGTTACATGGCAATAGAAGACTAATACAGTTATATTAGACACTGACTGTGCTAGTTAATACTATGAGTAACATGACTTGACCCTAGGCATATCAAAATTGGCTGAAAAAAGACAGTATTACAACCAGATTCTACTATACCAATATAATATATGTATTGAAGGACATGAAAAGAATTAGTCAGAGAAGAGGCTTGATATAGTAGGGCTGATGTGATCACATCAAGCTAAAACAAAACAATTAAAAGTGACACTTTACAACAGAGGTAAGGGTGATTTTTTTCAACTTGGATATAGAAAGGTAGGAACTAAAAGGTGGAGAAAAAGAGTAACAAGATGTAGCAGTAGGTCAGGTGCAGTGGCTCACGCCTATAATCCTAGTACTTTGGGAGGCCAAGGCTGGAGGATGACCTGAGGACAGGAGTTGGAGACCATCCTGAGCAAGAGCAAGACCCCGTCTCTACAAAAAATGGAAAAATTAGCCAGGCATGGTGGTGCACACCTGCAGTCCTAGCTACTTGGGAGGCTGAGGTAGGAGGATCACTTGAGCCCAGGAGTGTGAGGTTGCAGTAAGTTGTGATGACAGAGCAAGACCCTGTCTCCAAAAAAAGAGAGAGATGTAGCAGTAATTTAAATCTAGGAGAAGACAGAAATATCAGAAATAATCTTGAACCTCCATCCTGGAGATGGGGGAAGTGGCAGTACTACCAATAGCATAAAGCAGTATTCAGAGAAAATAACAGAGTGTATATTCTTTTTGTTGTAAAGCAAGGGTTAGCAACATATAGCCTATAGGCCAAAACCAGCCCACAGCTTGTTTTTATAAATAAACCTTTATTGGAACACAGCTGTGCCCATTTTGTGCTACAGTGGCAGAGTTGAGTAGTTGCAACAGAGACCGTATGGCCTGAAAAGCCAAAATATTTACTATTGACCCTTTACAGAAATGTTTGCCCACCCCTGCTATAAAGCATAGTATGCCCATAATCCCTGGCACATAAATTGCTTAAGAAATATTAATGAATATTATCATTAAATTTATTTTTAAAGGTCTTTAATAAATAGCCTGGAAAAATATTACTAAATGTTCTTATTTCTTCCCCGTGGTTTGAGTATTTTAGAATCCATGGCCCTAATCCTTCCACCTTCTAATACAACAAATTTAGATAAACAATTGATGAGGGTAGGAAAAAAATAAGGTTTTAGCCAGAACATTGCTCAAGGACATAATTCATAGTCTATAAACACATATTAAAAATTCAAGTAGATAATGTGCAAAACTGCAAACACACACTTTGTGTGGCCAAGAATGCTACTGTCAGCAACTATATATTCTTCCATTCTTTCTTTTTTACCCAGAGACCATTTCATTTATTTATTTATTTATTTCATTTTTCCATTCTTCCTTTTAATAACAGATGTCCTCACTGCCATCCAAAGTATAGGTAGGCCCATGGCTGTGCAACTACAGACATATTTTCCAGCCTCTCTTGCACCTAGGTATGGCCATGTGCCTAAAGTTCTCACCAAAAGAATGTGAGCAGAAGTATTATATGCCTCACTTAAAAAGGAAATTTGCTTGCCATTTACTTCTCTTTCTGCTTCCCACAGGGTATAATGAAGTCATGAAGATTAGCCGGCTTCAACCATGAGGACAAAGACAGCAGGATAGAAGATGTCAGAGTAATAAAAGGGAAGGAACCTGGGTCCCTGGATGACCTTGTGGAGGAAAGCCTGACTGTCTACTCCGGATTGCTATGTAAGGAAGATACATATTTCTATCTTCTTTGGGCCATGCATTTTAGAGTATCTTTATTACAGCAGCTCACCCTATATGTTAATAAACCTTCCAAGGTCATTCACTCCAAAGTCACACAATTATAGTAGATGAGGCTACTATAACTCCTGTCTTTACAATTTTTCTATTGTGTGGCTATAAAAATACTCTGGGAAATTTTAGTGGAGACCCTTTGGCTTTTAATGTATGGTAACTCATTTGGTCTTTTTCAGGTTCACCACACTAGGACAAAAATAAAATTATGCTAAGAAAATCTTTGTACACTTAATAACCCAGAGGGACAGAGAGAACTCAGCATGTGCCAATTAATCTGTTCATCACAGAAGGACGTAGAGAAACAAAAGTGTACAATATACTTAGGAGGGGGTTGAACAGAGAAGTTAGAGAGTTATGAGTTTTGGAAGACACTCAACAAAAATAGTTAATGGGTTGCAACTACCAGGTCCCAATGTCCTCTAAAAGACCTTACTTTTTAGCTGCCAATGTGTTCAGGCGTGATGACTCAGTTTCTGTTTCTCTGAACATCAGTCCTAGGGTCTGTATAATTTCGATGCATGCCCTAAAAAACAAAGAGAAAAAAGCATGGAAATAGTATGATTTTATTAGAAGCTCAGAAAACCACAAAAGTAGTAATCCTTGCTAGAATTGCTTTCAGATACCCATATAGCAAAAAGTACAGGAAAGAAATTCTGTACATCAAATTGCCAACATTGGTTGAGTGCCTGTGATGGCTATGTAGCAAGTACTCAAAAATGTTTGTTGAATGAATGAATGAATGTTGGTTAAGACATTTATTTTTTAAGAGATAGGGATCTCACTGTGTTGCCCAGGTTGGAGTATAGTGGCTATTCACAGGCCCAGTTATTGCACACTACAGCCTCAAACTCGTGGCCTCAAATGATCCTCCTGCCTCAGCCTCTTAAGTAGCTAGGACTACTGGCATGCACCACCACTCCCAATTAAGTCATTTTAATACTTTTTGTATATATATTTTTCCCAAAGTTTTTAGGATATTCAAGCACTACTTTATTTTAAAATTATCTTTTATAATTTTAATATTCTAAAATAAATAATATTTGGCTCAAAGTGTCAAAGGTAAAAAAGAGAATACAATGAAAACTATCTCTCCTCCAGATGCCCATTTTTCCCCCCCTTGGGGAAACCAATATTACTAGTTTCTTGTGTATCTTTCCATTAAAATTAAGACAAAATGAATGCTATTTTAAAAAATCTATGCAAAGCAAAACTTACAGCCCCATTAATCATTAATACAGCATATAGTTTGTCCAGTGTTTTCCATTTATCTTTAACACCCTAGGGAAAAAAATATCTGTGATCATCTAGTTAGTACTTACACCAGCTCATCAGCCCTTTGCCTTTGATTTCCAAGTGCATTCTTATCCCTAGATTCTGGCAAGTACTCACGAAGTTTGTTCACTAGGAAATTGAAAAGGTCACTGGTCTGTGAAAGCAAATGGGAAAAAAGATGCTAATTAAGGTATCAGTTGTTTTGTTGGTTGGTTTGTTTATTGGTCTCACTCTGTCACTCAGGCTGGAGTGTAATGGTGTGATCATAGCTCACTGTATCCTTAAACTCCTGGGCCCAAGTGATCCTCCTATCTCGGCCTCCCCAATAGCTGGGACTACAGGTACATGCCATGACACCAGCTAATTTTTAATTTTTTTGTGTAGCTACGTGGTCTCACTATGTTGCCCAGGCTGGTCTTGAATCCCTAGCCTCAAGCCATCCTCCTGCTTTGGCTTCCCAAAAGTGCTGGGATTACAGGCGTGAGCCACTGCCTTTGCCAGTATCAGTTGTTAAAACTCTTATCCTTATGTAATAAAAGCATGAAGAAATGATTTGTTCTTTGGGTAAAGAAGTGAATTATAATATCTCTCCTTAATACTAACATAACCCTATTGAAAACATACTTTTTACTTACAACCAGGAGACCACTGTCCTGGTGTCCAGAGCAAAAACTAGGGGTGATGCTGGGCAAACCAAGATGGTTGGTCGTCCTACAGGTGAAGCACCTAAGCAGTGGCCAGGACTGTCTTGTACAGTTGGGAGTTTGGGTGCTTCACAACTGCTCAGTAAAACAATGGCAGCCACGTAGGAGACGTTGAGCAGAATTAAGATACAACATACAGCCCAGGCAGGGCTTGCCCCACTCCTGGGCTCATTAGCACCACACCATTACTCACCTGCACTTCTTAACACCTTCCCCTGAAACTGAAAATGAATCATCTATAACTTACTGAGTGAAAACAGGTTGCCTTGGCTCCTCAGGAGTCACATTTTTTAAAATACCAGTCCTACACTCAAAAGGAATTTTTTAAAATTATATTTTTACTGTAGGGGAACCTGCACAGTAAAACTTCTTGAAATCTACTTTCTCATCTCACTGTCCGTGCTAAAATGTCTTGCATGCCAAAAACTTTCCCTTCAATATCTCTCTTCTTTGACTCTGCCAACCAACCACATGTGAGCTGCTTTTTGTTACACTCCTCTCTCTTCCCATTTCCCTACAACATATATACATTATTGATCCCATCACAAATTTTCAAGCACTACGACGCGACTGAGTTAAATTTAATCAACAGTTTAAAACACAGCATCAGAATACAAGACATTTATTGATATTTTAATTTATGCTTAGATTTGGTAAACAGGTAAAACAAGCTTTAAAGAGTAAAAATAAAACACCTACTTTCCAGAAAAGCCTTTTCAGGATGAAGTTTTTCTGGGCTGCTACTTTAAGTTCCGTAATTAAACAAAGTATCTTCTTCAAAGTATTGTCTTTAAGAATAAGTTCAGATTTAAGTTGACTGAAGTGCCTAATTTTCTCCTCAGATCTACAGGCACACAAGAAAATTGTCCATATAAAAAATGACAAGAAACAGCAGTTATGAATATCAACGATTATTGACAGGTTTGTAAATACTTTGTTACTTGTGGAATTTTAATAGTTTTGTACTTCTAGCCTTGTTACTTATCAGTAGTGAACTCTGCAACCTCCAGATTGAACTGGTTATTATTCTCTCTTTTTACTCCTGCCCCTTTTCTGAAGTCCACACACCAGGAATACTCTCACTGTCCCTAGCAAATTTCTGTCCCTCTTTGATAGCTTAGCTCATACCATTTACCATAATCCAGGAACCATATGTAATATCATTTGCTTAATATTTTTTCCAAGTAACTCACTTTTTTTTCTTGCTTAAAGCTTATTTATAAAGAAGACTTTATATCACTACATTACAGGGAAAACCAGTATCACTTGGCATAAATTAGTGAGTGACTGCAAAAATAGAATGAAAGCAACACAAATTTTAAGTGGATGCTCCACATTCTGAGCCTGAGGCCTGCTCTGTCTTTGAGGAAAAGGCAGATGAGCATGTGTCTGAGAGATGTCACTGCTGGCCCCATGTGGAGAGGTTCTCTCTAATGAGATCAGACTAGCTGGAAAAAGGAATGTAATTTTTCCACCACAGAATTCAAAGTTCCTTCATGCTGTGTCTGAGCACCTGAAATCACCTCCTGTCACTGAACCACATGCGTTCCACACTTCAGGAACAGCTGGCTTTGCTGAAAAGATCTTCTCCTTAGATCTTTCCCTAATTTCACCAATGAATGCAGTCCCTCTCCCATCGCAGTTTTTTTCACACTCCTAGTATCACAGTAATCCTATTTCATTCCATTGTAGTTATCTGTGTATGCATCCTGGCTCCTCAGCTGACTTTTAGCAACTTGAAAAAAAAATATCATCAGGTTAAGTATTGTTTCCATCTCCCACTGTGCTCGGTAATAACAACGTACACTTAACCGGGCACTGGCGACGTGGCAGGCACTGGCCTGGGTCCCTTCCATAGACCAGCTCACTCACCAAGCTGGCCCCACTACAGGGTCTGACCTAGGAATTACTATGACATTTTATAGGAAGTTGGAGGGGTTAAGAGACCTGTCCAAGTTCACACATTTGATTCAGAAAGCCAGGGTGCAAAGTAAAAGTAGGAAAGATATTTCATGTTCTGTGTAGGTTGATGGAATCTTAGGATTTCTGACTTTAAGTAAAAACATTTTTTACCACCTACTCCAGAAATCTGTGATACCAGCCATTTATCCCAGTAATGGAATGTTGGCTCTTGCCCATTGCTTTCCCCTTTATCTAAAAAACATCTAAGATATTCTCCTCTATCCAATCAGCGAGACTCTCTTGTTAACCCCAAAATTAATACCTCTTAAAAAACAGTCTCTTTTGTAGTGGAGATGCCAGAGGGAAAATGATAATTTCCAATTCAGCAACAGCAATCAGAGAGGCAGTAGAACATAATGATTATGAGCATGAGAGCTGAGGTTAGAACCCTAGGTCTGCCTCTACTTGGCTAGGTAATTACTGTAGCCGAGTTACATAGTTACTGTGTCTCAATTTCCTTCTCTATAAAATGGCGATGCTGATAGTACCTATCCAATTATGCTGTTTTGATATTTTAGTTAATGCATGTCCTTAGCACACAGTAAGTGTTTAATAAATGGTCTCTAAATAAAACAGGAATAAGTTTGAGATCCTGCTTCCCTATATATACACCTCTAATTACCATCATATTTCATTTAAAAAATAACTATAAAATCCCTCTACACTCTGAGAACTCCAAAAACAATAGAAATGTAGTTTTTACGAACAAATAAGCTTAGGAAAGCAAAAGCTCAGATAAAATACAATATCAGCAGAATTGTCTTGAAACTGATTTTCCTGTTTTTCACATTTGGAGTCAACAATTTGCTATGATCAACAATAGAAACAGTTTTTCATCCTTTGCCACCTATGATAACAGATTGCAATGCCAAACTCATTTTTTTTTAAAGCAAGAAAATTTTTCATAGGAAAAGGCACACTAATCTCTTCAATCTCTTCATACAATCAATTCATTTAGAAATTAAGGTTTCCTGTACATCATAAATTCAAGTTAGGTATTCTATATTACCACAGATAAGTTATCAATAATTATAACATCTTTGGACATTTAGAGAATATTTACTTTTACACAGATGACAAACTTCATTTGACTAACTTAAATAAGAAAAAGTCTAGGCCGGGCGTGGTGGCTCACGCCTGTAATCCTAGCACTCTGGGAGGCCGAGGCGGGTGGATCGCTCGAGGTCAGGAGTTCAAGACCAGCCTGAGCAATGAGCGAGACCTCGTCTCTACTAAAAATAGAAAGAAATTATCTGGCCAACTAAAATATATATAGAAAAAAAAATTAGCCGGGCATGGTGGCGCATGCCTGTAGTCCCAGCTACTCGGGAGGCTGAGGCAGTAGGATTGCTTAAGCCCAGGCGTTTGAGGTTGCTGTGAGCTAGGCTGACGCCACGGCACTCACTCTAGCCTGGGCAACAAAGCGACACTCTGTCTCAAAAAAAAAAAAAAAAAAAAGAAAAAGTCTAGTGCCAGAAGACTCCATTAACTTAGGAATAAGGGGGAAAATCTATATTAATGTTAACAGATACTGCATATTTTCATCAGCTAGAAAACATAAATACACCAAAATAATGTTGCAAGAAAGATTCTTGATCTAATGATAAGTTCTGTTTTTCCTATATATTTTCATTTTTCTAGACATTCAATATAAATAATACTTCACATTTGTATAATGCCTTACAGCTGAAAAAGGCTTTTCATATATTATCTCAGCAGTGTTGTGTATTATGTTCACAATGGTCAGGCTACAGAACTGTCACATCTGTGATAGAATTACAATTTGAAAACCCAAAGGATTTTAAACTGAAGGTGGTAAAGACTATTGTTGTGTATCTTCACATCCCTCACAGTGCATTTGAAATCCCTGCGTTTTAAATATGTTCCCTTCAGAGGCTGGGCGAGGTGGCTCATGCCTGTAATCCTAGCACTCTGGGAGGCCGAGGTGGGAGCATCACTTCAGGTCAGTAGTTCAAGACCAGCCTAAGCAAAAGTGAGACACCCTCCCTCCCCCGTCTCTACTGAAAATTAGCTGGTCGTGGTGGTGCACGCCTGTAGTTGTAGCTACTTCGGGAGGCTGAGGCAGGAGAATCGCTTGAGCCCAGGAGTTTGAGGTTGCTGTGAGCTAGGCTGAGGCCACAGCACTCCAGCCCAGGTAACAGAGTGAGACTGTCTCTAAATAAATAAATAAACAAGTTACCTTCAGGAATTAATTTTATAAGAAGTATGCTTTTCCTGAGTCAGGATAATGGCAGAACTCTTCTTTTTGCCTTCAGAAATAAATTTCAAGCCACACATACAAAGTTCGAGTCTGTTTTACTAGATAGACAGTTAGCTTTAAAATTACTTTAAATAAAGCACCAAAATGAAAACTGATATTTTTTTAAAATTCTAAGGTATCCGTATAATCTTTTTTTTTTTTAAAGAAATCCCAAACATTATGTCATTTAACCCCTACGTACCTCAGAATGGATCTCTAAACAAAATGAACATTTTCTTACAAAATTATTATTATCACTCCCAAAAAAATTAGCAAAAATTCTTTGGTATTGCCTAATATCCAGTTCATTTTCAAACTCCTCTATAATCTTAAATATGTCTTTTTATGTTTGGTTTGTTGAAATCAAGATCTAAATAAGATACTTCTCATATTTGCTTGTTATGTTTCTTAAGTTTTTAAAAATTTTTTATCATGGAATTTTCAAGCATAAACAAAAATGGGGAAAACTGTATAAGAAACCTCTGTACCTATCACCTAGCTTCAATAATTTTCAATGTTTTGCCAATCTTATTTTGTCTATTCTCTTACACATACACATACACATTTTTAAAATTTTTTTTAAAGGCTAGAGCAGTGAAGCAGTGGGAGTGGAAAAGAAACAAAGGAATATGTAACTATTGTTGTGATCAATTAGTTGTAAACACAACTGCACTTGGACCAGCCACACACATTTTAAAAAAATTGAGGTAAAATATGCATAACATAAATTCACTTTTGTGGGCATTTTTCAGTGACATTAAGTGCATTCACAATGTTGTGCAACCGTCACCACTATCCATTTCCAGAACTTTTTCATCTTCCCAAACAGAAACTCTGTACCCATCAAACACTAACTCTCCATTCCCCACTCAGCACAGCCCCTTGTAACCTCTGTTCTACTTTCTGTCCCTATGAAGTTGCCTATCCTTGGTGCCCTACATAAGTGGAATCATACAATACATGTCCTATTGTGTCTGGCATATTTCACTTTAGCACATGTCTTTAAAGATCATCCGTGTGTCAGAATTTTAAGGCTGGCACACCCACATTTTTAAGTCAGATTCAGGTTTCACTGTTTTAACAGAAATACTTCATAGGTGTTGGTGCTGTGTGTTTCAGATCACATCAAATAATGAGGCATGTGAAGTTGTCCTACTTAAGTGATGCTAAGAGTAATCAATGGGTTTAGTTATTTACAACATGATCCTTCCATTTTTAAGTTCCGCTTCACCTTTCTATCTAATGGTTTCATCCACTGAGGATAGCCACATGAATCTATCTATTATTTCATTAGGGGTTGCAAAAATAGCAATTTTCTGATTCTTTTAAACCTTCCACATTCATTAGCTCGGATTCTGTTTCAATCACCTCACTCTTTATTTCTTTCTGATGCCAGGCTGTCCCATCTTTGGCTACTGGGAGCCCCTTCATGAGTGTTTCTGTGCTTCAGTCAGGGCCCATTGTCTTTGATTTCTGGTATAAGCTGTTTCGGATTCATTTTGTATATTTACTGCCCCAGAGGTAGAATCATTCATTCTTCTCAGGAACTTTGGTTCCTTTTAGTGGGGGATGAATATGCATCTTTTAAAATTAATTTACTCTTAGCTCATTTGCATGACTCTCCAATATACCTCACTACTGCAAACATCTCAAAACTTGCCCGTGACTTACTTGACATCAAAATTGCCGACATTGTGAATTCACTGGGTGCTTACTGAGTGTGAAGCACTGTTTTAAGTAAGAAAAATACCAAGATTAAAAAGACATATTCCTTGCCTTCCAAGAGCTTACTATCTAATGGAAGAAATAGTCACATCACAAGTATCTACTACAATATAAGGCCAACCTGTCATAAGAACATAATAGAACTCTGAAGTCTGAATAAAATCCAAACTCCCTAGCCTGGAATATAGGGCCTTTTATGATCTGGTTGCGGCCTCTATCTTATTTATCCGTTCATTCTAAGGTTCCTGCCCTTAAGGAACATGCTACATAATAGGGCAGCAAATAATCAAACGAGCAATCATAATATAGACTGGTAAGTGCTACAAGATGTGTAAGCACAGGATGTTATGGGGGGGGGGGTCCCTCCTATCTTAGTTTTGAGGAGTCAAGAAAGATCTTTCTTTTTTTTTTTTTTTGAGACACAGAGTCTTACTCTGTCACCTGTGCTAGAGTGCCGTGGCGTCAGTCTAGCTCATGGCAACCTCAAACTCCAGGGCTCAAGCGATCCTCCTGCCTCCGTCTCCCCAGTAGCTGGAACTACAGGCGGGTGCTACCACGCCCAGCTAATTTTTTCTATTTTTAGTAGAGACGGGGGTCTCGCTCTTGCCCAGTTTGGTCTTGAACTCCTGAGCTCAGGCAATCCTCCCACCTCGGCCTCCCAGAGCATTAGGATTACAGGCATGAGCCACCACACCCGGCCTGAAAAAGATCTTTAGAGAAAAGGATAGATAAGCTAAAACTTGATGAGTTGAAGTGATTCAGGAAGGGGAAGAAGAGTAGAGAGTAGGGTTCCAGAAGAGGAGCCATCATGTTAGGGCCCAGAGAGAAGAGAACAGGGAGCTCTGTGAGAACTTCGAGTTCATTTGGAGCAGGGGCTTAGGGCAGGAGTGAGGAGGGATGCAATCGTTGAGGATAAAAAAATAAAACGAGACATCATGAACATCTTCATAAGCTGTTACAGTTTAGACTTTCACTTAAGGGCAATGGGAAGCCATTCAAAGGTTTTCGGGGAGGAGTTACAGATCAGATTTGTGCTTTGGAAAGATTCCTCTGTTGTGATGGAGAATGGGCTGGAGCGAGGCCAGAGTGAAGTCAGAGAGGCCCGCTAGGAAAATACTATGGGAGCCCAGAACAGAGATGATTGGGCCTGAGTGAGGGGCAGTGGAAAGAAGTGGATGTTATGCAGATATGCTAGAGGTGCCATAAATCACATGATGATTGGCTGGTGAAGGGGAGAGAAGAGGTAAGTGTGACATCCAGAACTCCAGCCTAGGTGATCTGGGGATATAATGACATCACTCCCTGTGTTAGAAACACAAGGAAGGTCAGATTCCAGAAGGAAGCTGTTGAGTTCTCTTTTGAATATGCCAACTTAAGTTCCTGTGAGACAGATATAAGATGTCCAGTGGATACTTGTGTTTGCAGACCTCAAACTCAGGACAGACCATTGAGGCAAAGGCATACATGTGATAGTCAGCCACACACACAACACAGAGTTAGGAGAGGCAGAGGAGAGAAAAATCCACCATGCAACTCTTGTTTCATCACTCCTTACCTATATGGCTTTGGACTTCCGGTAGCAGGATTGAACTCACTGGCATATAGGGGATCTTGTAAAAGAGTAGCTTTCTGAAAAGGGAAAAAAAGTGGACATTGTTAGAATTTTTGTTTATGGAAAATCAATTCCCCTTACCTTTAGTCAATAGCATATATCAGTTGTTTAATCCTTTCTATAGTACATGATTTGTTTGTATAACTCACTCCAGTGTTTCATAACACTACAGGGAATTTTTTCCTTATCTAGTTTTTAAAAAGTTCTAAACATAGCATTTGCTCATTATAAAATAAAATTATTTGTCAAAATCAAACAATACAGAAATGCATAAAGTAAAAGATGAAAGTTCTCTCAGGCCGGGCACGGTGGCTCACACCTGTAATCCTAGCACTCTGGGAGGCCGAGGCCGGTGGATCGCTTAAGGTCAGGAGTTCGAGACCAGCCTGAGCAAGAGCGAGACCCCGTCTCTACTAAAAATAGAAAGAAATTATCTGGCCATCTAAAATATATATAGAAAAAATTAGCCGGGCATGGTGGCACATGCCTGTAGTCCCAGCTACTCGGGAGGCTGAGGCAGTAGGATCGCTTAAGCCCAGGAGTTTGAGGTTGCTGTGAGCTAGGCTGACGCCACGGCACTCACTCTAGCCAGGGCAACAAAGCGACACTCTGTCTCAAAAAAAAAAAAAAAGAAAGTTCTCTCTTTTTCCCTACCCCTTCCATCCAACTATGCAAAGTATCTAACTATTATCAGTTTGGTTTATGTCCTTTCAGGCATATAAAGACATATTAAGTATAACATATACATTTATAGCATTTATATATTTTATGATATATTTTTATAATATATATACTTAATCCTAGATAAATTATATCACATATATTAATCTGGAACTTGATTTTTTTCACTTAATATATGGCGGGCAGTTTTCCTGTCTATATATATAGATTTACTTCAATCTTTATAATGATTACCTAGTATTCCGTAGCATAGATATATAATACTTTTGTTAACTATTCCCGTATTAATGGAGTTATTTTTTCCTTAAATCTTTAGTGTTGCCATTTCCCTTTTATTCTGGGTCCTCAAAACAGACATGTAATGTTCAGCAACGTCTCTAATTAATCTTTTATTTATGTCGAGGCTTAAAATACAGGTCAGAAGGAATTTCTGAAATGTTGCTCATTTGCAACTCCCAACAAGCTTAACCCTGTCTTATTCTTGATATCAGAGCAGGGTAGTGAGCAGACGGTGGAAGGGGAAATGTGTGCTTTTTCTTACTGCATTTGTCATTGTTATTTGTTATATGTTAAAAAAAAAAAAAAAAAGCTGCCCTTTTTCCCTCTCCAAATGTTTATGCTTTCTTTAAATCTAGAATTTTAATTTGGGGTATCCCTTAATTATTTAGCTTTTTAGCAGCTATCTTCACAACTTATAAAGGGCAAAGAATTACCACATTTCATTTTTATAGAATTTGAGATGCTAAACCACCCAGATATAATTATTTTTGGTGAAAGTTACAGATAAAATGGGCTACTGAAGGAGTCTCAACTCTTTGGAAATCCTTAAACTCAGGATGAGTGCTAATAATTTCTATTTGGATGGTTTTAGTTAATTTTACCTAGAAGAATAGAGAGGTTCTTTTTCTCAGGAACATTTCTCTGCTTCAACAAGAAGGATCACTCTGGATCTCAAGTCATGAGAGATCAGTTTATCCAAGTTAAGTCTCACTGACTTAGGACATGATTTTTTTTTTCAATTTTCTAAAACTTATCAATACATCACCAAGACTAACCAAAGGTAACCAACCTGATAAAAGAATTCAACAGTGTCACAAAAAAGTCACAACATTTAAAGAGCGTATTTTGAATTAATATCTATTATTACTGGAATGAAAGCTAACTTGATCTATCATTTACATGTGAAATACCTGTTTATTCATTTTCCATCTTTCAAGGGATAGAACATTTTTTAAGTTTTTTTTTTTAATCTTCAGAGGTGGCAGTCTTGAGGTATTGCCCAGGCCATTCTCAAACTCCTGGCCTAAAGCAATCCTCCCACCTAGTGTTTACAGATATGTGTGAGTGCTCATACCTGTAAGTGCTAGGATTACAGGTGTGAGCCCCCACACCCAGCTCATGTTAGTTATTGCTATTGCATTTATTATTGGAAAGACTATATATAGCGTTAAGGTCATGAGTTGGCCAATCTGACTTGCACCAACCATGCCTCTGCTTGCAGAATTAAAAAGTAGTACTAAAACTTGAAGTTGGTCAATTCAGGGAAGCATAAACAGTTATTTTGAATGAAATACATAGATTTTTTTTAAAAGTCAATTAAGTTTTGGCTTTTCTATTTGAATATATGAGATCTGGGGTTTTTTGTTTTGTTTTTTTTTAATTTATTTTTTAGAGTCAGGGTCTCGCTCTATCACCCAGAATGGAATATGGTAGCCCCGTCATAGCTCACTGCAACTTCAAACTCCTGGGCTTAAGCTATCTTCCTGCCTCAGCCTCCCAAGTAGCTGGGAGTATAGGCATGCATCAACATGCCTGGCTAATTTTTAAATTTTTTGTAGAGACAGGGTCTTGCTATGTTGCCCAGGTTGAGATCTTTTTTTAATAGGCTAGCGTTTTCCTTTATTTATGATTTATTTACATTTTTAATTTGAAGAAAGCTGTTTAAAAATTTAGAGAGGATTTTTAAATATTTGAAGTCTTCTGAATTGTGCTATGAGAAAAAAGTGAGTCACTTTGTAATTTTTTACAATTTTTAGCCATTTATAAAAACCCTGTTTCTTAGTTTCTTCTGAGTTAAATAGTCTTTCATATTCATTAATGCTATTATGTTGAAAGTATAATCAAGGTCATGCTCGTACCATTCACTGTAGGATAGCCAATACCTTAAGAGGCAAGGTGCTGGGGTTAGGAAAGAGACTTTTATTCAGAGAGCCTGCACACTCAGAAGATGTCAGACTCATGTCCCAAAGAACCATCTTAAGTTAGTATGAACTTTAGGTTCCTTTTTTTCTTTTTTTTTTTTTGTTTTTGAGACAGAGTCTCGCTTTGTTGCCCGGGCTAGAGTGAGTGCCGTGGCGTCAGCCTAGCTCACAGCAACCTCAAACTCCTGGGCTCAAGCGATTCTCCTGCCTCAGCCTCCCAAGTAGCTGGGACTACAGGCATGCGCCACCATGCCTGGCTAATTTTTTCTATATATATTTTAGATGGCCAGATAATTTCTTTCTATTTTTAGTAGAGACGGGGTCTCGCTTTTGCTCAGGCTGGTCTCGAACTCCTGACCTTGAGCAATCCACCGGCCTCAGCCTCCCAGAGTGCTGGGATTCCAGGCGTGAGCCACCACGCCCAGCCTGGGCTCCTTTTTATCTTAAGGGAAGAGGAAGGAGGGGGGTTGGGTTGTAAGAGGTAACCAAGGACTCCAGACATCTGGGCATCTGTGAGGGTCTGAGGAGGTTGTAAAACTTCTTTGCTCTTAGCCAATTAACTTTGAGGGAGGAAGGTCAGGATATTCTTAAAAATTTTTAACATACCATTGTTACTCATATATATATTGTCCTTATCTCCTTGGGAGTTGTTTTGGAAAAGGGACAGTTGTCACCTTTTTTCTAACCTCTGTGCAGAGCTAAGCAGAAGCTTTTAACTGAAAGAATATTACCACAGGGGGTCAGAAGCAAAATGGAGCTAGTTATGGAAAGCTTCCCTTCCACCCTTACAAAAGATCAACAGCAAAAATTACATATCACTGAAGATAACTGAAAAGGATTACATTATTCTTTTAATAAATTATTTTTAAACTAATCCTGGCATAATAAAAAGATCCCTAACTGTGAGTTTGGAATCTGCCCCTAAAGTTTCTACATAATCTTGAATAAGTCACTTAAATATTGTGTGCTTGCTTCAATATCCTCATTTATTAAATAAGGGACTTAGACTAGTAATCTCCAGACAAAATTATCTGATCTTACAACAGTGACTCCCTTTAACCTGTTATACTTTCAGTGGTGCAGCTAAGAAATACAGAAACATTAGTGACATAATTGAACTTTATCTGAGGTCTGTGACACGTGCTCACAAATATTCCGAGATAAGAACTGTGTCCCTCCTTCCTCATGACTCCCAGGAGACCCACTGATGACTACCTTGTTAACCTGCCTCTACGAAATCCCAGGTTCTTCTCCTTGTCTGTAAGACACTCTTCATCAATGAGCATTTTCCCTATTGCAACAGCCTGAATAAAATCATCTCCTTAACTGTCCGGTGCATTTCATCTTTCACAATATTATTAAATTCCAAGGCTAAATTTCCAAAATGGGAAGTAGAGCAGGGACGGCATGTATGCCCTTAAAAATAAATATATATTCAAGTCAAGGTTAACTTATGAGGACACTTACTATAATATAATTTTTCCATGAACTTTTTAAGTGCAGAAATATTGACGAAGTTGTGGAAATAACATACAAATGAAGTTCCGACTCCTTTTTCTCTAGGTTTGAGTTGCTCTGTAAAGGGGAAGCTAGGAAGGAATTTCCTAAGTCAGACTCATTTCCGTTCCCATTGCTCTTAAAAGGAATTTCACTTAGAGAGTCTTTGTGATTTGGAAGTCCCTGGGGTTCTTTTGTGTTTGTCGTGCAAGATGGCTCGCTGACAGCCTGGCCAGTAGCTGGTACGGAATGACAGCTCCTCCTGGAGGGGGAAGGTAAGGGTCGAAAGGCACCTTGGCCTTGAAGGGACAGCTTCTTGATGTCTGAAGGAGGACAGAGAGTAGAGTCCTTGCGCGGCGTGCTGCTCTCCTGGTGGTACCTGTCAGGTAGAATTTAGTGTTAAACATGATATTCAGAATTTAACAGTAAGGAACAAAGAGAACCTGATGGCCCAGTTGCAGCAGTTTAAGACTCTGAAAGCAAATGTTTTCAAGCAAAAGGACCGCTTGCTAAGACAAGGGAGTGATTTAACCTCACTTGCTGTTTATTACCCATTGACTAAGGGAGAGATGACACAGCAATCCTTTAGTATACTTTTCTGCTTTCAGAAATAACATACTGCCCAATGTCATATAAAGAAGCACGTTTTATATTGAAAGCATTGTGCCTGTCCTTTCACGGAGCCCTACTATTTCCACTAAAAGGACTTTTTCATTCTAGTTTTGAAACCTGTTTGTCCTTTTATTGTGCATTACTAATGGGTCCTATAAAGAAAAAACTTATTCAAATGGAGATATAAGGGGAGATTTTTAAAAATAATGTTGTTACCAACCCCAGGGTTCTTGGTCCCCAAGTCAATAGAAATTGGCATGAGATGGAAAAAGGAATTTATACAGGCAAGGCTTTGGGGTGGGGATTGCTCAAATAAAAGGGAGACAGTGCTGGTTAAGGAGCAACCAGACTGGCTCTCCGAACACAGGGCTGGGGAACTTTTAAAGGGTAGAGAGAGAAAGTTTGATGCCAGCATTGAAATCATAGCGTGTAGAGGTGGAGTTTTGTGGGCAACTGCGATCACGCTTCTTCATACATCGCATGTCTTGTTGGCAATGTTAAATCTCCACCCTTAGCCATGACTTTTAGCATTAAAATGAGGCAAAAGGTCTAGGAGTGGTCAGCTTTGGCTTTTGGGCAGTAACCTGTTTGTGCTGGCTTTGACTGGGGCTGATGGACCCATGGTTGCCATGTCCTGCTAAAGAAAGCAGCACTACCTGCTGTTGAGCTGGGTGTGAATCATTCTCAAAGCTTTTGTTCAGTATTGTAAGCAGACTTCAGCTTTGGCTCAAGGCTCAGGCAGGTAGCCAAAGTCCACCTCCTCCGATACTATCTCAGTGTGTTTCAATTCACCTCTTGTTACTCCTCTTCTGATTTTCCAAATATTATCCCAACAGCATCAGCAATTTTTTCAGAAATTTTTTTCAGAAAAAATGCTGTGTCCCATTCCTTTTCCTTCTCTGTCCTCTCCAGCTCACCACAACCTTTCTCCACTCTGCTGCACAAAGAAGCAAGCTGGAGAATCTAAGAAGTTGCAGAGTAGGATAAGATCTGAATTCCAACCCTAGCTCTGCCACTTAGGGGTTATGTGACCTTTGTTAAAGTTCACGGAGGCTACTGTTTTGGGACTAGGCCCCAGCAGACCAGACTAAACCAGAAGGGAGTCACTTGTGCTAAGTGCCAGCAATCAAACTGAACTTTGAAACCCAGTTTTCCAGAAAAACTAGGAGATTCCAGTCAACCTGAGTCAGTCAAGGGTAAGTCCCCACTGTTTTAACCCTATAAGGAAAGTAACCTTGAAACAACTGTCAAGAGAAAAGAACCCAAACTCTGTAAAATAATTTAAAGAGCTTTATTCTGAGCCGAATATGTTGTGACCATGGATGGCCCAAAGAGCCACACCCAAGAAGCCTCGAGCAAGTAGTCTCCCCGTGCTTGGGTTATAGTTTGGTTTTATACATTTCAGAAGACAGGATGAAAGTTTAATCTTCTCCTGAGACCAGGGCTTTTGAAATCATTCAGCTCTCCAATTGACTCAATGAAATTTGTGCTGTCAGTGACTGAATCTTGCCACCAGTGGTTTCAGAGTTCAAAGTTCACAAAAACTGACCTGTGGCCAGAGATCAAAGGGACGGAAATATGTTCTTTGCTATTTGTTCTCTATTATTAGAATTATCTGTGTAAGGATCATAAGATCATATTCACAAGAGATAGGATCCAGATGGCTGGAGACCAAAAACACCCATGTAGTTAAGCAACAATAGCCTGAAGCCACCACATGTGACACTGGTCAAGTAGGCCTGAGCCCTACTGCAGAAACCCTCCCTTTAAAAAGCCCTGTTTTTCTGCCTAAAGGCAGGATGGTGGTCTTTTGAGATGCTAGTCTGCCGCCCTCCCCATTTGCCTGCAAATTAATAAACTTCTTTTTCCCTTTCCTCAAACCACTTGTCCTTTTTCTTTGTTCTGATTCGGCCTCATGGACAAGTACCGAACTTTTAGTAACAGTAATTGATATTTTGAGATGCTTTGGCTTCATTTCTAATAAATTTAATTGATTCTGATTTAAATTTGGCTATGGTTCCTAACACTTTTAAAGTTTTCCTTTCACACTCCAACCCTCTACCCCAAATATATGTGAATGTTTGATAGTCACTTAAATTATGTAAAGGAGTTTACTATTTAAAGAAAGCCCGGGTGTATCCTATTTGTGAATTCAATAAACTTGCAATACTAATAGATTAATTAAGAAACAAAAATATCTGGCTGGAATTGAATATTACTTGTATAAAATTCAGGAAGCAACTATTTTTAACTTAATATATATATGGCAGGTATGAAGTTGTCACAAAACACCTTCTCTTAGGTAATACTGTAACTACTCAATGCTGTATCCAGGATGTGGAGCTCCAAAGTGGGGTTTAAGAACACGCTCTCAAGTAAGCAAACACCATCTATTAGTAACTCCTTGGAGAATACTTGGCATGAATGTAGTGGCTGGATTCCACCTAAAACCTTGTCCTTTCACTAAATGATTACTTAATTCCTCATTTTCTGAATTTTTGTATACAGCACACTGACTGCCCCAATATTATGGAGATGTGATATACATAAAAGAAAAAAAAATACCCACCCTTGCCCAAGTTGTTTATAATTATTGGAATTTTACGATGATTTCTGCTTATAGCTCACTGCACAAAACTTGTCATATGGACATCTCTAGTTGCAAGAATATCTAGGAAGGTATAATAGATGTTTTAAACTGAGCACATTGCCATCCCAAACAAAATTGAGATTGAATTAATAAAGAATAAAAGAATATGTTTGCTCATTCTGTTGGCTTTTCTAAGTAGATGATCATAATGGTGTGCAGATAATGACATTTATATATTTTTTTCTTCAAATACAAATGCAACATATTTCTTTTTCTTTCTTTATCGAATGGTCCAGAACTGTCAGTTTTATGCTAAATAGCAGTAGTGAGAGTGGCCATCCTTGTCTTATTCCCTATCTTAAAGAGAACACATATAGATTTTTCTCTAATAAGTATCATGTTTGCTGTAGGTTTTGTTATATAAACTTTACCAAGTTAAGTAACTTCTTTTCCATTCCTAGTTTGGTTTGACTTTTTATTGTGAATAGATATTGGACTTCATTAAGTGCTTTTTCTTTACCAATTGAGAAAATCATATGATTTTTCTCCTTTCATCTGTTAATATAGTCAATTACAATAGATTTTATGATGTGGAATCATCTACACCTTTCTGGAATAAATTTCTTAATCATGTTTTTGATACACTATTAGATTCAGTTAAATGTTATTTTATATAGAATTTTTTATTTAAGAGACAGGGTCAGCAGCACAATTCACAATCGCAAAGATGTGGAAACAACCCAAATGCCCATCAATACATGATTGGATTAGTAAGCTGTGGTATATGTATACCATGGAATATTACTCAGCTATAAGGAATAATGAAGATACGACATCTCTATGGTTCTCCTGGAGAGAGTTGGAACCCATTATATTAAGTGAAGTATCCCAAGAATGGAAAAACAAGCATCACATGTACTCACCAGAAAATTGGTTTCCCTGAACATCACCTAAATACACATCTAGGAACGACACCAATCGGATATCAGACTGAGGTGGGGGGTGGGGGAGGGGATGGGGGTATGCCTACACAATGAGTGCATTGCACACCATTTGGGGAATGGTAACACTTGAAGGTGCTGACTCGGGAAGGGGGGGTGGGGGGGGAGGGATAGATACCTACATGATGGGTGCAACGCACACTACCTGGGGAACGGACACGCCTGGAGCTCTGACTTGGGGGGAAAGGCGGTACATGGGCAACATATGTAACCTGTAATTCTGTATCCCCCATAACAATAAGATGAAATAAAAAAAAAAAAAAAAAAAAAAGGAGACAGGGTCTTGCTCTGTTGTCCAGGCTGGAGTACAGTGCCACAATCACAGCTCACTGCAGCCTTGAACTCCTGGGTTCAAGTGATCCTCCTACCTCAGCCTCCTGAGTAGCTGAAACTACAGGTGTATGCTGCTGTACCCAGCTAATTTTTCTATTTTCTGTAGAGATGGGGGTCTCACTCTTGCTCAGGCTGGTCTTGAACTCTTGACCTTAAGTGATCTTCCTGCCTTGGCCTCCCAAAGTGCTAGGATTACAGGTGTGAGCCACTGCTCCCAGCCTGAATTTCCTTTATTATTTTCAGCAGTTTGATAATCATGTGTCTGGGTGAATTTATCTTGTTTGAGGTTCACTGAGTCTCTTGAATCTGTAAGTTCACGTCTTTTGCCAAATTTGGGGAGTTTTTGGTCATTATTCCTTTAAATATATTTTCTGTACTACACTTTTTCACCTCTCCTTCAGAGACTCTGAAGACATAAATATTAGATCTTTTATATTATCACAAAGTTCTCTGAGATTTTGTTCATTTTGTTCTTCAGTCTTTATTCTCTTCGTTGCTCAGACTGGATAATTTCTATTCATCTATCTTCAAATTCAATGACTGTTTCCTCTGTCATCTCCATTCTGCTAACTGAATTCATTCAGTGAATTTTTAAAATTTCAGCTATTGTAGTATATTTTTCATTCTAAAATTTTCCATTTCATCCCTTTTTATATCTTCTGTTTATCTGCTGAGACTTTCTATTTTCCATTTGTTACAAAAGGGTTCACACTTACTTGTTGGAGCTTTAGGGAACTCTTAAGTAGGTCACGATACAGTTTTCCTAAGAGAGCATTTTGGTGAAATATCTACTTGTGTTTTCTCCTGTAAAATGCGTGTGAATACATGGAACTATCTACTAATGAAGAGTTACGCTACAGAGAGAGAAACCTAAATATTGAATCTCATTATCAGAGATCACTAGTCTATTTTCTATCCCCTAGGTGTTTAAAGGCCTGTTGTTTACTATTACCCTGAAAAGTAATCATACTTATGTAAGTCTGATGTCCCAAGATAACAGCATCCTTCTTGTGACCTGCAGCTTCTCATAATTAGGCCTTAAACTTTACACCTAGGAGGTGTTTCAAACCTCTGCACATGACAACATCCTTTAGTCCCATAATTAGTGTTTTCTATCCCGGCCTGCCTTTGGTTTAGACTTCTGACTCAAATGTTTAATTATGGAGATGACAGTGCTAAAAAACTATGGGATAGTAGACCCGGCTCCCTCCCCACACCCTTTATTTGGAAACTATTCCTTCCCTCCACATGTGGAGCACACAGAAGCTGCCATGTTTTTAAAGACCCTGATCTCTTAGCTGTGGTGGATATTTTTCAGCAGCCAGTCATTTATTCCAGCGGGGCAATCGGAGACATTCTTCAGGATTTTAAAATTTGGTATTAATACAAGACAGTGTGTGTGTTAGCCTTTGTGGGTAAGAGCTATAAAATGTGAATTTAAGACAGTTGGTGACTTTGTTTGCTGCCCCGTGGAGATAGTGATATTCAGTGAGAAAAAATGAAGCTGACACACAAACATCAGAGAAGGAGGGACAAACATAGAGTTCCATGGCACTCAACCCCACCCCAGTTCCAGCTGTGCCTAAATTCCAGCTTCATTCGTTCTAACCATCCGAATATTCCCATTATTTGGTTTCTAAAATTTGCTGAGTTTGCTCGCCATTGTACATCTAATATTAAACACAGAGCCCAGCAATTCAAATAAGCCAGATTAGATAGATCTACATCTATATCTGTATCTTGATCTATTTTTATATCTCTCTGTATATCTGTTGAATGACTGTTGAATCATGAGTTGCACCAGTAATTCCAATACATTCCCCTTTTAATCTAAGCTAGATTTCTGCCACTTTTAACAGAGTTCTAACCTCCACGGTAATCTATAACAACTACCGCAAACATTACTCAGAAACCTCTTTTATTTTTCTAAATTGGAAGAAAACAATTGCAGACGATAGTGGCTTGTACTGGGGTATTGGCAGTGGAGATAGAAGTTGATGAACTGGAGATACATTATGGACTCAGGAGTCTCAATAATCCAGGAGAAGATTGACGTCTTTGTGGATTATCTAGTCTAGTGATCCCCAAACCTTGGTAGCGAGCTAACAGAATCATCTACCAAAGAGATTGCTGAGGATTCAGTACCCTCAGGTAGAACCCAGGAGTCTGTACTCTCCATGAGCCCTTTGGAGATTCTAATGCACCTGTAGGCTTGAAACAACCATAGATTTTTGCCATTATTCTGGATCAGCTTTATTTCCACAGCCCAGAAGATCTAGGCCAGCTGCTCACATGGCCCAGTCAGCATGGGTTAAGAGCATAGACTAAGCTCAAAGCAGTAACACCACATTAGGAAACAGCAATGGGTGTCCCAGATTCTGGCCTAGAGACAAGCAAATTCAAGCCCCCACGGCCAATCTAACCTCAAACAGCGGGAGTGCTTGGAGGAAATGAGATCTTGTATTCAACTGACTTCTCTAATTAACCTTGTTTTGGATACTTAACTTTGTTAAGAAAGTTTTCTAAAAGTGTGTAGTTTTGTCTTTTTGTAAAAGGCAGAACAGTAGGCACATGTGAATCTTTGATAATTGGGGTCCTTCTTAGCTTCCGAATTGTCTTCATTAATATAGTCTGGACCTGGAACTGGTGAGCTGGCCTGAAATAGCAGGCTCCCAAGGCAGAAGCTGAGGGGAGGAGGACTTTAATGCCCCCCACTGCCTAGGATCCCCAATAGTCCCCCCCAAATGAGCCACAACAAATAAATATATGTGCTACATAAAAATTATAGATTTGTGTCTGCTAAGGAAAAAAGGGTTATAAGCTACCCTAAATAAGCATACAGTCTAAGTAAAAGAGTTCCTTAATCTCTCCTATTACTGCACCCAAAATCCTCTTTTATGGAAATTTCAAAACCATCACTGGCTCCAGGAAGGATCTGATGCCAGTCCAAATTCTCTTCCATACAAACTAGTATAAGCCTAAAATTCTACTAATTTTCTTCTGCTTCCAGCCAAGATGGACTAACAGAGACCAGATATACCTTCCTATCTGGAACAACCAAAATTGGACAAAATGTAGGCCAAAAATATTAGCTTTCAAGACATCAGACATCAGGCAACAAAAGACAGTGACCCCCAAGAGGTGGGAAATAATCAAGGTGAGACCTAATGATTGCCTCAGTTTACTTCTTTGAAAAAGTTTCCAGGCCACAATGTAGGGTGGAGGTACAAGATACTGATTGTGGTGATGTTTTCCTGGATGTACATATATGATAAAACATATATATATGTGCAGTTTTTTCTGTTAATCACACCTCTATAAAACTGTTAAAATTTAATTCTATGAATAGGGCTTCTTTCCTGGAGCTGTTGCTTTGATGCCTGCTAAAATGGAAATCCCACCAAGGGAGTAAACATTTTAAATTTGTATTATTAAATTATTACACTGTAGTTTCAGTAAAAACCCAAGCACAAAATTTTATAGTGAGAGCAGAGATGCTTACTAGGTGCTATGGTTTGAATATTTGACCCCTCCAAAACTGAAGTTGAAATTTAATCCCTAACGTGGCAGAATTGAGAGGTGGGGCCTTTAAGAGGTGATTGGGTCCTGTGGTCTCTGCCCCCAAAATGACAATAGCACCCTTTGAGAAAGCCCAGTATAAGGAATTCAGCTGCACTGGCTGTTGGGCCCTTCCCCAACACCACCATTACAAAGGAGTCTCAATGTCTGTTTTGAGCAAGGGCTTGCAATACTAAATAGAACACTTACTAGTCAATCCTGTCTTAGCCAGTAAGCTTTTCTAATGTTTTAGCTTCAAATATAATCAGAACCTCCAAAGCTTTGAGAACTCTGGCAGTCACACAGAGACCATTTTTATAGCTAATTCCTTAAGAAAATTACAGTTACTGTAGCCAATTTTCCACCAATTTTCTTGTCCAGGATAATTGGTCGTATGGTTAAAATTCTATAAAGCAAATTGGTAATGTGTTCCCAGTAGGGGGGGAAAAAAAAAAACTTCCTAAACTTTTTTTTTTTTTTTTTTTGGTGAGACAGAAAGTTATAATAATGAAATTTAGGTTTAGAAGAGACCTTGCAGATCCTCTTGTTCAAACAGTGAGAGGTGAGAATAAGAGAAAGTACAGTGAGAAAAGGCCGCTGTCCAGCCACTTAAGCAATGCTGCATGGTACACCATAGGTTTGTGAATACGTACCAGTTAGGAGTTCACTTTTCCTGTATAGCATTTTGCAATGCTTTCCTAACCTGGATATTTTCCCCTTGCCATGACCTGTCTTTCAGGGCCCCAATTCACATTAATTTTCTCCATGCCTATCTAACCCTTGACTGGCAGCTCCCAGAATCCTCTGCTCCTAACTTAGTAAACTCCTTCTTAAATGTACACCCAGACTTCACTCTCACCTTCCAGGCTGAAATTTCAACTGCAGATGAACTTCTCCACCAGGTGAGGCCCACTAAAAACTCAAACTTAATTTGTCTAAACCTGGGCTTAATCCCTCCTGCCATACTTATTTCTGTGAAGGGTATCACCATTCCGTCACTCCAGCTTGGAACCACAGTGGTTTCTCTCTCCATCTCTCTGCTTTTCACTCCATCGCCAGTCTTATGGATTCTGCCTCTGAAGTATCTCTTCCAAAATCCACCTCTTTTTCTTTATTCCTGCTACCGCAAGCCCAAGTCAGATTCTTATGACTTCCCACCAATCTTTGGTCTATGCCCACCTCAATCTTTTTTTTTTTTTTTTTTTTTTTGAGACAGAGTCTCACTCTGTCATCCAGGCTAGAGTGTGATTCTACCTCACTGTAACCTTGAATTCATGGGCTTAAGTGATCCTCTTTCCACAGCCTCCCATGCCAATACTACAGGTGCATACCCCCAGGCCTGGCTAATTTTTTAAATTTTTTGTAGAGATAGGACCTCACTTTGTTGCCCAGGCTGGCGTCAAACTGCTGGCCTAAAGTGATCCTCCCACCTTGTCCTCCCAAAGCGCTGGGACTACGGGCATGAGCCACTGTGCCTGGCCTACTTCAATCCCTTTTAAGCACAATCATCAGATTATTTTTTTGTAATAATGGTTTTTATCATATCATTCTCCTGGTCAAAATTTTCTATGGTTTTCTCATATCCTATGAAATGAAATGTAAAGACTTCAACTGGACTTTTAAGACCCTCCAAAGTATGGGCCCAATTTCATTTTCAGGTTCTATTTTTAAATCACGCTGGACTGCTTACTGTTCCTAATACATGTTCTGTTTGTTTCCTGCCTCTACCCCTTCTTCCACTCTTTTCTACAACTATAATATCCCATCTCCACGTGTACTATTCCTTTACCAACTGTCTTCTGGCATCTTGACTTCTCCCCACAACTGAACATAATCTTTCCCTTCTTTAAATCTCTTTGACAAATTGCTCAAACTCATTTAGGACATTTAGCATGTGTACTTTGTATTATTTTTATTTTTGCAAAAGCTGTATATCGTGCTTAGAATCAGCTTCTCAAGGATCAGATCTCTGCCTTAATCATCTTTGTATCCATTATAGGGCCTAACATGGTACCCTACACAGAGCTGGAGCTAATAGAGGGTTTTGAATTTAATTTTAGTCAATTATTTATCTATATTGTAACATCAATATATTCAGTTGAAATGAGAAAAATTATACTTTACTTTTTAACTAACTGGATTTGAATTTAGGAGAAAGTTCTCTCAAATTATCTTCATTATTGCATATATGAGATTAATAGAACTCAGTCCAAAGCCATTAGTAAGGAAAAAGCATTAAGAAAAACAAGTCACAATGTAAGATAAGTTTTGTTCAGCAAGTTAAAAACCTACTCCAAACAACAGTCTTACCTGAGAGAGGATTCATTCAGACTTCTAGGTTCTTTGCCTCTCCAAAAGGCAAGGCCATTATCCCCATCCTTGACTTAAAAAAAAAAAAAAAAGTTATTTGGTCATTAGTTAAATAATTTGATTGAATTTATGAAGAAGACCTAGTTGCATGTACTGATTTGATGACTGTTCATAAATCCTCACAAAAACTTGGCAAGTCCAAAATTACACACTGGGCAGTGTGATAGAACAAAAAGAACACTGGCTTTGACATTAAAACATGTGCTTAAGTTCAGACTCTTCCAATAACTTTATCACTCTGGCCTCAGAGTCTTAATTTGTAAAAATGAGGATGATAATTTTGTGAAGGAAAATGAGATTAACGTATATAAAAATGACTTATGTGATGCCTGGCAGAGTAGGTATGCAATAAATATTAGCTTAAAGTAAAAATCAAAAAACCAATCATAACATCAAGAAAACTGTTATAGCTTTCCCATTATGTGAGTGTATTTTGTTTATTTTGGGGAATAAGTAATAACAGTGTCTAATAAGTATTCTGAACAAGAACCAAATTTACATTTCCATAAACTACTGCAAGAGGTCAGCATTGGCTACACAGATTCAATCCCCAATGGAAACCCAAGTGTTCCCTGCCTACCTTCCGTCCCATCCCTGCAGAAGAAGAGTTAGGAGAGTGGAGGATGCAGACGCCATCCACAGAGCAAGGGAGGGAAAGAGAGAAAGCCCTTGCTCCCACAGAGAAGTCCTTTCAGAGATTTCCCTGGCTCTCTTAACTGTTTGCTTTCTTGGCGTGCGTGCTTCCCTTTCCTCCTCCTACTCTCTTTTTTTCAGTTTAATTCTCTTATGAGGTAAAATTTACAAAAAATCAAATGCAAAATCCCAAGTGTACTTTCACTGAGTTTGACCCATTTTCTCTTGAACTGCTCTGTGCAGCTCTTATCCCTTAACTTTTGTGTGTCTGAGAGGAGCCCAAGACACCGCCATGTTTGGGAGAAAGAACTCCCTCACTTTAGAGGGACAAAGACAGTGCGGGATGGGGTCCATGGAACCATGGAGGCCACAGCCCATTATGGCTTGCTGTAGTCTAGGCATACGAGGTCAACCCAGCTACTTAACGTGCAGCATAGCTTGTCAACATCAGAGACCACCCAGGGATTTGAGGCAAAAGACCTGAATGGACAAAAGCATTCTTGGGGAAACTGCAGCTGCAGGAGGTGGCTGTTGGAGGAGTCAAAGTGTAGTGGTTGCTATGGTCTGAATATATATGTCCCCCAAAATTCATACACTATTAAGAGTTAAGGCCTTTGGGGAAGTGATTAAGTCCTGAGGGCTCTGCCCTCATGAATATGATTAGTGCCCTTATAAAAGAGGTTGAAGGGAGTGCCGTAGTCTCTTCTGCCCCTGCCCTCACACAATGTGAGGACACAGCATTTGTCCCTTCTGCCATGTGAGGATACAGCAAGAAGATGCCACCTTTTGGGAATTTTTGTTTTTTATTTAAAGAGGTTTATTCTGAGCCGAATGTGTGTGATGGGCCTGCAGCACATGGCCTCAAGACGTCCTGAGAAAATATGCCCACCGTAGTTGGGTTACAGTTTGGTTTTATACATTCATGGAGACTGGAATTAGATGTAACAGCCTAAGTCAATAAGTGGAGGGTGTACATTGGTTTGACTGAAAAAGGTGGGACATCTAGGGGGTTGGGCGTTACAGGTTATAGGTGGGTTTAAAGATTCTTTGATTTGTGATTGGTTAATGATATGAAGCTTTCCCTAAAAGCTTGGAATGTTTTAACTTAAGGTAAGGATCTCTATTAAGCAGAGATAAGCCATGGGACATACACTTAGACTCAAATGATCTGTCAAGTAAATTGATGGCCTGCAAGTGTGGTTTAAGCTTTGTCTTGTATAGGCTTAGGCCTGTTGAAGAGTTACAAAGGATAGCTCCATGAAGGCAGTGGGGCATGATGGAGGTGTGTCAGACCTCCCTTCTCATGGCCAGCTCAATGTTAGGGTTTTTCTGGGGTCCCCTTGGCCAACAGGTGGTCCATTCGGTCAGCTGGGGGACTTAAGATTTTATTCCAGTTCACAATTCCTCCCTTTTGGCCACAATATGCCAGAGGCAGCATCGATAGCCAAACTTTTATTTTGTGCCATTTTTGCCAGGGTGGTGTGGCTACCTGCCCTGGGTCCATCCAGGCCCTTGGTAGGACCCCTGTGGCCAAGGGGACTTAAAGTCAAAAAGGCTTACAGCCAATTGAATGTTCTAGGCCAGGCAGGAGTGGAGGTGGACAGGCACTCATCAACCTTTTAAAACCTTCTAGGAAGATGCCATCTTTGAAGTAGAAAACAAGCCTTAACCAGACACTGAATCTGCTGGTACCTTGATCTTGGATGTCCCAACCTCCAGAACTATGAGCTGTAAATTTCTGTTGTTTATAAATTATCCAGTCTAAGGTATTTTTATAGCAGCAGGAGTGGCCCTCTGTCATTTTGTCTTCCCAACACTGCCCATTTTTTGAAGAATTACCTTCTTCCTACAGTTACCATGAGGGCCCTCATCCTTAAAAAGAAGAAAAAGACTTTGCTGCTTCCCTGAAACAGTGATACTCAAGCTTCAGCGCCCCTCACCGGCATGAGTTCCTTCCAAAGTTTTAGGAGAGGCCCTAACAAAGTTTTCACATGGCCAAGTGATTTTATAAATCAAAGGGAAGAATTTAAACCACAACCATTTTCCCTCTTGAGAGTGGCATAGGTACTTTGTATTTGTGATTTCTTCTGTCTAGAAGTGGACCACTAGGCTTGGGATGCTGCAGGCATTGTAATTGGTGTTTTAACTCTTTTTTTAATGGTGGGCCCTCCAAATTGTATGAGTTTCAGTCCCCTCAAAACCGGGATCCACTCCTGCCCTAGCCATACCTGACAGGTCTAGAGGTGGGCATCTGATCCAAGCTGAGCTAATTGATGTCTCCGCCTGGATTCGTGACATTTGTACCTGACAGACAAAGCTAGGAGTCTTCGAACTGGACTGGACTGGCTGGACTCTAGTAGAATGTGCCCCACAGGCTGCACAGGTTCTAAAACAGGCCTCTGGGTTTCTGGTGTTCCACTATTTGGCTCTTCTGTTCCTGTTTTGATTCCCTAAGAGACTCCAAAATCTTCCAGCAAATTCCCCTTGACATTAAAATAGGCAGAATCCATTTTTTTCTATTTGCAAGCTAAGAACCTTTAAGACTCTAATCATCACAGCCACTTCTAATAGTATTCATTTCACAAACAGTGACACCAAATGTAATACAAATAATGCCTTTGATTATTGCTGGAATTGAGTGGAACATACTAGCACTTGTGATCCATAGATCAGACAGATTTAAGTTTATCTCTTGCTTCAGAATCACATATTATAGAATGCCTAGGAGGTGACCCACTGGGTACTGGATATAGAGCAATACCTAACTCAGGGAACGAGCAGCTTGGAGAACAGAAACTATAGAACACATCACAATTAGGTTGCTGGAAAGGGGGAAGAGATCACTAAGGCTTATCTACTAGGAAGGGTAGCATCACCTAAACAATCATTCTGTACCTAGTTGTAAGTTGTCTCTTAAACCTACTTTCATACAAGTTCACTAACCAAACTCTCTCTTTTTTGGGTGAGGTCATCAAAAGGTTGTGGCAAAACAACTTTGGTGTCAATATCCCTGCATCTCTCCACTTACCTTTAAATTTTAATTTGTAACAATGGTGCGGAGAATCTTAGGATCATCTGTGCACTCCACTTAAATACAAAGTATAGTTCAGTCTCTGTTTCCACACTTGGTGGAACGTCTGTCTCCCAGACGCCACTGACCAGAGTTTGGCAGGGATAATGACAAGAGAGCTTGAATACGGTGTTATCTGCTGCTGTATTCTCTTGTGTGCATATAGCAGTTTACACTCCTCAGTGGCTTAGATATGAAGTCTTTTGATCACTCAGTACAACACATATCTGATGGAATGTTCGGTGGTACTGTCTAGCTAAGAAACATGTTTTAGAAGGGACACTACAAAAATAATACATCTGCTTTCTCAGTTGCAAGAGGCACGATTACATTTGTCAAAATCCAGTTCCTGCGGGGAAGACTGTCAAGCTTCCATGTGTAAAAATAACCACTCAACCTGTGAGACTCCCCAGTGCCTTGTGATTTTAGTTTGACCTCACATCATTAGTTTTAGAAAATGTCTAGGTTTTAGGTTAAAAAAAACATATATATAGATACACACACACACACACACACACACACACACAGAATATGCATGGGGGATTGATTCCAGGACCTCCCACAGATACCAAAATCCAAGGATGCTCAAGTCCCCGATGTACAATGGTGTAGTATTTGAATATAACCTGTGTACATCCTCTGTATACTTTAAATTATCTCTAGATTACTTATAATACCTAATTCAGTGCAATTGCTATGTAAAGTCATTATATTATATTATATTATTTAAGGAATGACAAGAAAAAAAGTCTATACATGTTCAGTACAGATGCATTTCTTTTTAAGAGACAGGCTCTCAATATATTGCCCAGGCTGGAGTGCAGTGGCTATTCACAGGTGCGATCATAGCACACTACAGCCCCGAACTCCTGGGCTTCAGCCATCCTCCTGCCTCAGCCTCTTGAGTAGCTGGAACTATAGGCACATGCCACCATGCTTGGCTTTTCTTTGTATTTTTGATCTGAGGTTGTTTGAATCCATGGATGCAGAACCCCCGGGTTATGGAGGGCCGACTATCTATTCAGTTGACCCTTGAACAGTATGGTTTGAACTGCATAGGTCCACTTATATGTGGATTTTCTTCTGCCTCTGCTACCCCTGAGACAGCAAGACCAAATCTTCCTTTTCCTTCTCCTCCTCAGCCTACTCAATGTGAAGATGATGAGGATGAAGACCTTTATGACGATCCATTTCCACTTAATGAACAGTAAATATATTTTCTCTTCCTTATGATTTCCTTAATAACATTTTTTTTCTTTAGCTTACTTTATAGTAAGAATAGAGCCTATAATGCATATAACATACAAAATATGTGCTAATCTACTGTTTATGTTATTGGTAAAGCTTCTAGTCAACGGTAGGCTATTAGTAGTTAATTAAGTTCTTGAGGAGTTACAAATTGCACATGGATTTTTGACTGCACAAAGGCCAACCCCTGCATTGTTTAAGGGTCAATGGCAGAGAATATATATAACTTTGGTTCAGTTTACATTTCACTAAATTATGTTTTATTCTGGTTTGGGGGTTCATCTATTTGGCTTCATGCCAATATTTTAAAATATACCACTAAAGTCTTTAAGGTCTTTTCTATGATTCTAGAGCTGCAGTGAATATTTATTAATAGTAGCCACTAGCCACCTGTGGCAATTTAAATTTAATTAAATTGAAATTCAGGCCAGATGCAATGGCTCATGCCTGTAATCCCAGCACTTTGGGAGGCTGAGGCTGAAGGATCGCTTGAGGCCAGGAGTTTGAGACCAGCCTGGGAAACATAGCGAGACTGCCCATCTTTACAAAAAGTTTAAAAATTAGCCAGGCTGGTGATGTGTGCCTGTAGTCCCAGCTACTCGGGAGGCTGAGGTGGAAGGATCACTTGAGCCCAGGAGATGGAGGTTACAGAGACCTAGGATCACACCACTGCACTCCAGCAACACCCCGTCTCTGATAAAAAAAAAATAAATAAATTCAGTTATTCAGTAGCATTACCCACATTTCAAGTTGTTAAGTAGCCAATGGCCACAGGTAGCCGATGGCTACTGTATTAGACATAATTAGAGTAGATATAGACTATTTATCTCTATCATTGCAGAAAATTCTATTGGATAGTGCTGTTCTCTGATGCACCCAAAACTAAGTGGCTAGTAACCCAATCCATTCAAAAGCTTTAGCTACTCATACAGTTACACTACCGTCACTCTATTCCCATCAGCATTGTTCATTTAGAGTTTAATGATCATCCTCTTTCAGCTAAATATAAAAAGTGTAATTCATAAAGTGCTAATCATGGCCCCTATAAGAACACATACATACTAAAGAGAAAAGCCTCTTTGTCTCTATATCACCAGAAAAGTTGGGCCTAATTAAGAATCCTGGTAAAAATGTGATGATTTAAGCTAAGTATCTTTACTATAAATGATTTGTGATTTTGAGCTTCCTTTGTTCAGATGATCAAGTTGATTGCAGTGTGGGCACCTTTGCCACATGATAAAAATATTCCCTAGGCTTTCACCCAAGAGGTTTGGACCTAGTCCTAATAATTGCCTTTATGTAAATGCTCAGTAGTTAATGCATTCTGCTTCTACAGGCATGACATCATCATCATTAACATTAAAGATTTCAGTAATGACTATTGTCAAATAGATGGTCAGACAGGTTTGAGACTATCTCCTGCTTTGAGACCACATATTACAGAATGTCTAGGAGGTGAACCACTACATCCTGGGTAAACAGCGTACCCAACCCAGGGAACAAGCAGCTTGGAGGAGAACAGAAAATATAGAGCATCACTGTCAGCATGATGGAAAGGGGGAACGTTTTTTATCCTGTAATGTGTGCTATGGCTCCTTGTGACAATGGCAGTTTGTATTGTCAAAAGCCCCTGCATAAAAGTGTCAGATGTACCTTTCGGAGTAAAAGCAAAGAACAGGTTGGGGCAGGTGTAATCCTATGAATAGCCATGCCCATGAACATAAGATGAGCTCTTCACTGCTTTTAACATCATTTGCAAAGTTTCTAGGAACTTACATTTTATAAAATATCCACCTGTTTTACTACATTCTTTTCATGTGTGTATTTATCTTCCTGTACATGTTGAAAAAAATTCAAGAATAATTATGCTTGTGGACAAGGATACATATGTATTTAAGGCAACCAACACCAGTTAGATATCCTAATTAGTGTGACAAGAGACCTGGTGAGCAACCAGGGACTTGATAAGTCTGCTAATTACAACAACTTCTACAAACAGTTTCCATGCTGTAGCGTGGCAGTGTGCAAAGGTGCTCGTCCATGGAAGTGTACAAACACCACACAATTTTCTCACACTCTGTAGCTATTCAATACTGCAAGAGTCTCTGAGTCTGACTTAGAGTGAAGTCCAGTAGAGCGCGAATGTGCTGCTGTGGGCTGGTCTAGCTCCATGGCTGGATGCCAGAAGTAGAAGGGCCTTTTGGGAACTTCCTCAGACCTTCACTCTTCCCCTTCTCCTCCCACGCTAACGGTGTGGCTGACTCCTTCAAGTCGGCCATCCCAGCCATGCGCCCAGCACTGCCCACATTATTTCACGCAATACAACAACTCTGTGAAGCTAGTAATGGAGACGAGGAAGCTGTGGCTCACAGTGGTTAGGTGACTTGCAGAAGGTCACACAGCCCGGAAATGTGAAAGCCAAAATCCAAACCTGGACTTAGCTGAATCCGAAGTCCGTGCTCTTTTTCTTTGCTTTTCACCAACTACCAATTACAGGAATAGACACCTTAAATGGCTCATCGACCTCTATCTGTAGATCTGTAGGTATATCTGAACTGTTTTTACTCACAACACCTCTGACACCAGAAGTGTTGGGTGAGGGTTTTTCCCTCCACCCAAAAATCAATTCTCTAATTCTCCAACTCGGAATCCTTCAACTCAGTTCTGACACTAACTACTTGGAGTTAGCACAGACCCCACAGGTTAAGGGCTCAGTCCCACAAGGCTGCCCCAACTTCAGATGCCAGTTGCAAGTCCCAGATTTCCACCTGCACTCTGACCAGCCAGCTATAAATCAGGGGCTTCCCATGAAGGGGATCAGAACATGCCACCCCCAAACACGTGACTTTGGCATATTGATTATTTTGAGCGGAAGGCACTTGAGAAACAGCAGGTGCAGCAAGGGCTCTCTGACCTACCACTTTCTACCTTAAAGCTGTGCATAAATTTCCCATGAGAAAGATGCCCTCCCTGTACCAGGAAGAGGAGAGCATTCTTATCACCAGAAATGGGGAGGTGACACTGAGATGAATCTGTGCAAACTTACTAAAATAACCCTTATCTTCCACTAGTTTCCCCTGGATATTTCCTAGTCACTTGCCGACAGTTTACTGCCCAGAACCTTTGCCTTTGTCTTGTCACAGCTCTGCAATCTATTGTTCTTTGCTGAAATAGTGTATAAGCTCCCATGACCTTCTGCTTCCCTTTTATGAAGGTTTCCATGCCATGTAAAAATGTTAACATCAAATAAAATGTGTATGCTTTTCTCCTGTTAATCTGCCTTTTGTCAGTTTCATCCTCAGGTGCAGCCGCAGAACCTAAGAGGGTAGGGGAAAAGTCTTTCTTCCCTATACCACAATCCCTTCCTTAAGTTCAACAATTTGCAAGAACAGCTCACAGAACTCAGAAAAGTGCTTTATTTACTATTACCGGTTTGTTGTAAAGGATATAGCTCAGGAACAGCCAAATGGAAGAGATGCCTAGGGCACTGTATCAGGGGAGGGGTGCAGAGCCTCAAGGCCCTCCCCTGGTGCAACACCCTCCCAGCAATTTGATGTGTTCACCAACCCAGGAGCTCTCCAAATCCCATCATTTAAGAGTTTTTATAGGCTGGTATGATTGATTAAATCATTGGTCATTGGTGATTGGCTCAACCTCCAGCCCCTCTCCCGTCCCTGGAGGATGTGGGAGGGGGGCCATGCAGGGGAGGATTGGAAGTTCTAACTCTCTAATCACATGGTTGTTTTCTCTGGCAACCAGCCCCCATCCTGAAGCTATCTAGAGGCCCCCCAAGTGTCACCTCATTAGCACAAACTAAATAAATCGAAAGGAGCTTGTTACAAATAACAAACGATGTTCCTATCACCCCTGTCACTCAAGAAATTAAAAGCGTTTTAGAAGCTCTGTGTTAGGAACCAGGGACAAAGAATATATTCCTTATGTATCACTATATGCATATATATATATATATATATAAAAAAAAATAAGACCACGAAAATAAGCAGTGTATTACTGAACTATATATTAGGTTACATTTTTATCCATTTGTCCTTGGACTTTTCAAACTTGTTCACAGGAAAAGCTTAGAAAAAGCCCACGCTGTGGACCATGGAGGCAGGCAGTACTGGCAGAGCCAGGTGAGTGCTGGGAGCCCTCACTCCTCATCCTCCCCTTCTCTTCTAGATCTCCTTGGGCACAGTAGGAAAATCACCTGCACCAGATGCTGAGCTCTTTAAGAATAAGATCTAAAGGTGACTTTTCATCTTTTTATCTAGGCGTATATCTCAGTTCTTGGGTGATGACAAAGATTCGTTCCTTGACCAAACTCTACTCAGGCTCCCCTGAATTTGTCAATTAGTCCTTGACTTTTAGACTCCTGTGTTCTTCTCTGCACTGTCCAATTTGAGCAAGAACTCTGCTAAGTTGGTTTAGCCAGAATCCCCCATTCTCCATAGATGATCACTATGTCTAACGTGATGTCTGACCACATGGGCCTGTCTTCAGCAAGAATCCTGTTAGGTCAGTTTCACCAGAATCCCCCTTACCGCTGTTTCCTCTTAGTAAATTTCTGTCCACTGACCCTCACCCTGTTCCTTGGCTATAAATTCCCACTTGCCCACGCTATATTCAGAATTGAGCTCAGTTCTATACTGAGGTCTCTTTCCCCTATTGCAAAAGTCCTAACAAAATCTGTTTTCACCACTTTACTATTCAGCTGTGGTTTTTTGGACAGTGGATAGATTTCCAAAAAATAATTTTGAATTAAGAGTGAATACAGGCCGGGCGCGGTGGCTCACGCCTATAATCCTAGCACTCTGGGAGGCCGAGGCGGGTGGATCGCTCGAGGTCAGGAGTTCGAGACCACCCTGAGCAAGAGCGAGACCCCGTCTCTACTAAAAAATAGAAAGACATTATATGGACAACTAAAAAATCTATATAGAAAAAATTAGCCGGGCATAGTGGCGCATGCCTGTAGTCCCAGCTACTCGGGAGGCTGAGGCAGAAGGATTGCTTGAGCCCAGGAGTCTGAGGTTGCTGTGAGCTAAGCTGACGCCACAGCACTCACTCTAGCCTGGGCAACAAAGTGAGACTCTGTCTCAACAACAAAAAAAATAAAATAAAACAAATAAAAAAAGAGTGAATACTGAGGCCGGGCGAGGCGGCTCACGCCTATAATCCTAGCACTCTGGGAGGCCAGGCGGGAGGATTGCTTGAGGTCAGGAATTCAAGACCAGCCTGAGCAAGAGCGAGACCCTGTCTCTACTAAAAATAGAAAGAAATTAGCTGGACAACTAAAAATATATGTAGAAAAAATTAGCCGGGCATGTTGGCACATGCCTGTAGTCCCAGCTACTCAGGAGGATGAGGCAGGAGGATTGCTTGAGCCCAGGAGTTTGAGGTTGCTGAGAGCTAGGCTGATGCCATGGCACTCTAGCCCAGGCAACAGAGTGAGACTGTCTCAAAAAAATAAAAAATTTAAAAAAAATTAAAAGAGTGAATACTGTTAATAACCATAATAAACCATAATTATCAGGGCAGAGCCTGTGGCTTTCCTTGCTGGTGGGAGGCCTGAAGATCACAAAGATCCTGTAAAGGGGACCCTAAAGCCAGGTTCACAATCCTGCCAGTTACCCTCTGCACTTCTTCACCAGGTTTTTCATTAAACTTGGTAGATGTTAATAAGATTATTAAAATTAAACAAGAACTGATCAAATGAAATCCAGATTCTAAGTCATTCATTTTAAACCAATGTTCAGTGAACACAGTTCTTTTTCTTTTTCTTCTTCCTTCCTTCCCTTCTTCTGCTTCCTTCCCTTCCTTCCTACACACCCTTATTGATGGCAAACTGTGCCCAGCCACCGTGCTGCTAATAATGTATTTATTGATCAGCTCATCTTCTAAAGATCTATAGAACATTATCTTTTTTTATCTTACATCATTTAAAGAAATATGTTACATACCTTTTTTCTTAGCTTTGGCATAATGAAATGGAACTAGGAACTTTCTGACACCTTTTGACTTTTCACACTCTTTTTTCAAAACAGTTGAAGAATAGATGATACGAATGTGTTGGTTGATCTGTCTATCTGGTGAACTCAAAAATTCTGGGTAATCATCAATCTGGAAAAGAAAAATTAATTGATCTCATTGAAGACAAATACAACTGCTTACCTATTCTGGGATAATAAATCCCCCAAAGCTAAGGGTAAGTTTAAACTGCGTTCTTTTTTTTTTTTTTTTTTTTTTTTCATTTTCTCCACTAGGATATCTTTCCTCTTCTTGTTGTCAGGCGTCCCAATTCTTCCTCTGTTTGTTTTAGTCCTTACTAAAAATGTGCTCAGCAACAGAACCCAAGAAACTATTTACACTGTAGAATTGCTGAATAAATAGTAACAGTGTTTTTATTTGTTAAAATATATCCCTCCCCACTTCCATTTTAAAAATAGATTTTTTTAAAAAAAGGTCTCAAAAATGTATAATTAATTGTGTTTAAACAAAATTTTTTTCTATGCAGGAAACAGTGTCCATTTACAGATTCTGTGAACGCAAACATCTAGGTCTAAACTATTAGAAATGTTCTCTCCAAAGTGCTCTGTTTTCTTTTCTTGATTAAAAAGGGAAAAGGTCTCAATAAACACTTGGGACTTTTATATCTTCTCTTTAATAACCTACTCCCCTTTTTATAACAAGCAGCAGTAGCATCTGATTGAAAAGCTAGGAGTGAGACAGGTGAGCTGGTTTGTGCCTGTAGTCTCAGCTAATCGGGAGGCCGAGGCAGGAGGATCACTGGAGCCCAGGAGCTCAAAGCAGAGTGTAGTGCACCATGACTGTGCTTGTGAACCGCCACTGCACTCCAGCCTGGGCAGTCTAGCAAGTCTTTAAAAAAAAAAAAAAAAATCAGGAGGAATTCCTCTATAACCTTTTTGCAAGTATTTAGAATTTAGGTAAAAATGTGATGGTACAGTTTCATCTTTCTCTTTTCACAAATATAAGAAGGAAATATCAAATAATAAATTTCTTAAATCTAATTCAGAGTAATTGAAGATAGGAAGATGGATTAATAAAAAGCCATTGGGATCTACTCAAATTCAATTTTAAAAAATTATTTTCAGCCTGAGCAAGAGCGAGACCCCACCTCTACTAAAAATAGAAAGAAATTATATAGACAGCTAAAAATATATATAGAAAAAATTAGCCGGGCATGGTGGTG
The DNA here is from genome assembly GCF_041146395.1 of Eulemur rufifrons. Lineage (NCBI taxonomy): Eukaryota > Metazoa > Chordata > Mammalia > Primates > Lemuridae > Eulemur > Eulemur rufifrons. The sequence continues at coordinate 49,800,930 of NC_090998.1, forward strand.
CATGCCTGTAGTCCCAGCTACTCGGGAGGCTGAGACAGGAGGATCGCTTAAGCCCAGGAGTTTGAGGTTGCTGTGAGCTAGGCTGACGCCACGGCACTCACTCTAGCCTGGGCAACAGAGTGAGACTCTGTCTCAAAAAAAAAAAAAAAAAAATTATTTTCAAAAATATAGAGTAATTCAACCAGCTGATGAGCATAACTCATGGAGGTCTTAAGAGGATGTGCTTTAGTGAATAAAGTTTTATAGTTAGTAAAAAAAATTCTCTTCTGCACAAAGGAGTCTTCAGAAATGACTTAAGTTATTTCAAGTCTTCTCATTCTCTAGAATTTTTAAGTAACTTTTTTCTTATTTATATGTTCATTGTAAAAAGAAATTAGAAACTCATGTAAAAATAGATAAGAAAATAGAAAATCATCAGTGACTCCATTACTCATAGAAAATCACCATGAGCAAGATATGTAAATATTTCCAGGATTTTTTTCTTTCAAATATATATTTATAAAATTAGAAACTTATTTACATAAGTATAGAAACAGTGTTGACACAGGCCAACCTTTAAAAAAAGCCTTATTTTTTTCTTTTTATTTTTAGTTATTGTGAATACATAATAGTTGTATATCTAAGAAAGCCTTATTTTGTGATTAGGAATTGTCTTTTCTTTGAGGGTGTTAGGATGGTGGGGTGGGAGGGACTTTTAGGAAAAACTGTGAAAGACTCTGAATTGAGGTTGGGCGCAGTGGCTCACAGCTGTAATCCCAGCACTTTGGAGGGTGGGAGTAAGAGGATCATTTGAGGTCAGGTGTTCAAGACCAGCCTGGCCAACATTGAAAGACCCAGTCTCTATAAAAAATTTAAAAATTAGCCAGGTATGGTGGCATGTGCTTATAGTCCCAGCTATTCAGGAGGCTGAGGCAGGAGAATTGCTTGAGCCCAGGAGTTGAAGGCTGCAGTGAGCTATGATGATGCCACTGCACTCCAGCCTAGGCAACAGAGTGAGAATCCATCTCTAAAAAAAAAAAAAAAGACTTCAAATTGAGAGAAAAAATATTAGTCAATATCCTATGTAGTTCACCCATCAGATTGTATGTGCTTTTTATTGTCTTTGAGCTATTTCACAATGCTATAATTGGCATAAAATTTTTTGTGTTTTTTAAAAAATATATAGAAACTTAAATTTTCTATGTGGTAAAACTATTAACTTTTGTCCTAGTTATTTCTCCTTTTTTGCAGTTTCTTTTCTTTTCTTCTTCTTCTTCTTTTTTTTTTTTTAGAGATGGGTCTGACTCTGTCACCCAGGCTAGAGTGCAGTAGTGTGATTATAGCTCACTGTAACCTCACTTTCCTGGACTCAAGGGATCCTCCCACATTAGCCTCTCAAGTAGCTAGAACTACAGGCCCATATCAATGCACCTGGCTAATTTTTAAATATGTTATATAGACAGGGTCTTGCTGTGTTGCCCAGGATGGCCTTGAACTCCAGGCTTCCTGGCCTCAAGCGATCCTTCCACCTTGGCCTCCCAAAGCGCTCAGATTGTATGCATGAGCCCCCTCACCCCGCCTAGTTCTTCCTTTGATATATGTCTAGAAATGCCATAGGTCAAGGTGGCTCATGCCTATAATCCCAGCACTTTGGGAGGCCAAGACAAGAGGATTGCCTGAGGCCAGGAGTTCAAGACCAGCCTGAGCAAAATAGTGAGATCGCATCTCTACAAAAAATAAGAAAAAAAAAAAAAGTAGCTGGGCACAGTGGTGCAATTTATAATCCTAGCTACTCAGGAGGCTAAGGTGGGAGGATCCCTTGAGCTCAGGAGTTTGAGGTTACATTGAGCTATGATCATGCCACTGTACTCCACCCTGGGCAACAGAGCAAGACCCTGTCTCTTGTTAAAAAAAGAAAAAATAAATGCCTTCTACACCCTAAAGTCACATAAATATTCACCTATATTTTATTGTACTGCTGTCTTAGTCCATTTTCTGCTGCTATAACAGAATACCACAGACTGAGTAATTTACAAAGAACAGAAGTTTATTTGCCTCATGGCTCTGGAGGCTGAGAAGTCCAAGAACATGGTGCTGGCATCTGGCAAGGGTCATACCATGGCAGAGGTAAAAGGGCAAGCAGTGGGTGAGACAGAAAGAGGAAATCAAGCTGAACACTTCCTTTTTATCAGGAACCCACTCCTAAGATAGTAGCATGAATCTGCCCTCATGAGCTAATCACCTCTCAGAGGTCCCACATCCCAATACCATTACACTGGCAATCAAATTTCAACGTGAGTCTTGGGAAAGACATTCAAACCACACCACCTTCCTTTGCAGCTTCCTCTTTTACCTAAGTTCTCCAACCCCTGTGACATCCATATGAGAGTACTCCTTAGGACTTTGATCTAACTAGCTGTGACTCCAAGTGTACTTAGTATTAATCTGATGAAAATTATGCTTTAAGTAGAGAATGAATGCAAATAAATAGGTAAATGTTTCTGAATCAAATTGCTTATTAGCTGTTTAGGGGGAACAAAGTATTTATAATAATTTGAATAATAATTACACGGCTTATGGAACACAACACATAGATCATCTTATATAATCCTTACAACAAATCCATGAGGTAGTTATTATTAACCCTATTTTGCAAACAAGGAAGCTGAGGTTCAGAAAGAGTTAAGTTCACAAAACTAGTAAATGGTAGAACTAGAATTATAAGACATGCAGTCTGTCTCCAGAGCCAATTTTATGAAAACAACTAAGATTACAGACCTCATCTCCACTAGTGGTCAGAAGTGGGAATTTTATCTAGGGGAGATAAAAGATTTTCTTCTAAAAGCAACAGTGGAATCCAAACAGTAATCAAACAGCTGGATTCACTATTATGTCAAAGTTTCAACCACATTATGCTAATTCCTCTATTTCTTTGTTTTGAAGGAAATAGAGCCAGCCCTCTTTTTTAGTTACAGTAATCATCGAATTTGGTAAACTTTGTCATTCAAGAACACGATACCTTCATTAAATACACTATAGCCAGGTGTGGTGGTACACCTGTTATCCTAACACTTTGGGGTCCAGGAGTTTGAGACCCTGTCTCTAAAAAGAAAAAAATATATATACTATGGTAACATTCATATAAAGCATTAGTGTAAATTTTTTCCATATTCGTTGGCACACAAACATGTCCATGATATACTGTAAACTGAAAATAACAGATAACAAAACAGTTTGTGCAGTATGGTTTCGTGTGTGTGTGTGTGTGTGTGTGTATTAATACATACAAAATAGTTTGGTATGTTGTACATCAAATTTTCTTGTGTGTGACTAGCTGTGGTTATCTCTGGATGGTGGGATTATGAATATATACATTGATATATATTTTTAATTCTAAGAATGATCTACATGATATGATAGAGGCAGTTGTTTGGCTGATTTTTTTGTTGTTTCAATATTTCAACTAGTGATCCTGGCATCTCACAGTCATAAAACACAAATATGTGCATTCTTCCCTGAAAATTTGTCACCAATGAACTGAGGGGCTGGGGGGCAATAAGGATAACGTCTGACATGATTCACGAAGATAGTTTATGTTTACAGCAATCTAACTTTTAAAAAGCCATTTGTATACAACCTACAAGGCCTCCATCACAGTAAGTAGGTGACAGATGATTACACTGATGGCTGTCACACAGCCAAGGGGACACATTTGTGTCTGTGAAAGGAGGGATGATGACAGATGTGATAAAAAGAAAGTAGCTATGAATAGTGGTGGTGCCAAAATGATCTATCACTTTTCATTTCCCTCATTCTCTCTTATTGGTTCATTCAATCATAATCTCAGTTGCAAAGCCTATGGCTACAAAATTGTAAACAGATCAACATTCTTACAAAAACATTTAATTCAACTTGGACTTGAATTAAAAGCACGAACTGTTAAAGAGAGGAAGGTGGTATCTTCCTCTTTCTCTTTTTTATTTGCTTTGATAAAGATCAGGACATACTAGCCCAAAATATGGCACCTTGCCATACTGAATATTTTAAGCTGAAGGAATTTGAGGAATGACATGTACAGGAAGGACTTTTTGACCTTCCCCTGAAGCAGGTCGTAAAATCCAGGAAGGATTTTCTGACCCTCCTTTGAAGCAGGTTGTAAGATCTTCATTTGAAGTTGCCCTCTCTCTAACCAGAGGAAAGGAATGGGAATCTAAGCAGCCTTGCTAAGTTTCCCCAGTTCAGTACACTGAGCTCATACTGTTTCTTTGTCCTGTCATATTTTTCCATGACTTTCCACTCTTCATCAAGCTTCGAATAAAAATATCCAGGTTTAACCGCTTCTTAGGGTCTTCATTTCCTTACGAAGATGACTGTGTTACATACGACTTATATTAAATACATTTATATGCTTTTATCTTATTAATCTGTCTTTTGTTACAGGGGCCCCAGCCAATGAACCTCAGATGAGTAGAAGGAAAATATCTTTTCCTTTATAAAAATTTTTTTATAAAGATCACAGCATATTTGTGAAATATAAGAGGACCTCCCAGAAGCTAAGCAAGCCTAATTTACACATCTGTAGGGGGTAGAGTTTTCTGAAAGCTTCTCCACTGTGAGCCCTGAACAGGGCAAGAAAGCTTAGACCAAAGAACATGCTTCATTTTAGACATAGTATTATTCAAAAAAATTTTTTGAATTCACATCACAGACATCTTTAGAAAATTCGGGCCGGGCGCAGTAGCTCACGCCTGTAATCCTAGCACTCTGGGAGGCCGAGGTGGGCGGATCGTTTGAGCTCAGGAGTTCGAGAACATCCTGAGCAGGAGGGAGACCCCATCTCTACTAAAAATAGAAAGAAATTATATAGACAGCTAAAAATATATATAGAAAAAATTAGCCGGGCATGGTGGCACATGCCTGTAGTCCCAGCTACTCGGGAGGCTGAGACAGGAGGATCCTTTGAGCTCAGGAGTTTGAGGTTGCTGTGAACTAGGCTGACGCCACGGCACTCACTCTAGCCTGGGCAACAGAGTGAGACTCTGTCTCAAAAAAAAAAAAAAAGAAAAGAAAATTCGAAAGCCAAAATTTCCATTTTACCTGGAAGCATGAAAAGATAGATGATAAATAGATAGATAGATAGATGGATAGATAGGAAGGATATTTTAATGGCCCTATAGAACCATTTTGTTTAAAATTTTCTAACTTTATGTCTTAAAATAAACTCAAAATATTATGAGTAAAATTCTATCTTGTAAATGAATATTTTGCTTATTTAGGTTGGGAATAAGATTTTTCATTATTTCATATAGCATTGAATTTATGTTTATATATGTGTGTGTATATATATATATATATATATATATTTTTTTTTTTTGAGACAGAGTCTTGCTCTGTTGCCTGGGCTAGAGTGCCTTGGCGTCAGCCTAGCTCACAGCATCCTCAAACCCCTGGGCTCAAGCAATCCTTCTGCCTCAGCCTCCCATGTAGCTGGGACTACAGGCATGCACCACCATGCCCGGCTAAATTTTTCTATATATTTTTAGTTGTCCAGATAATTTCTTTCTATTTTTAGTAGAGATGGGGTCTCATTCTTGCTCAGGCTCGTCTTGAACTCCTGAGCTTAAACGATCCTCCCACCTCTGCCTTCCAGAGTGCTAGGATTACAGGCGTGAGCCACCGCGCCTGGCCTGAATTCATATTTTTAGGACTGTTTATCAAAGCTGAAAGAGCTGCTTTTATCCAGACACTATTTAGCACAGGTAATAATATCTGAGTAATATCTGCATGAAAATAATTTATAAGTCCAAATCAGGACACTAACATTTTTTTTCTAAGATTTGCTGACAAAAACTTTTAACATAATAATTAAATCACACTATTTATATATATTTGATGAATCACCTCTTTCAGATATAATTGCATAAGATTATTATTGAGCCAGTGCTATACTTTTATGCCCCACTCACATAAATAATAACTTTAGCTGTCTTTTCTCATTAGAAACTGAGGCTGGGAAAGTTGGAGTTATTTGCAAACAACCTCCTAAATTCTCACTCCCAGTCAATATTTAAAAAATTCTCTCAAACAATGCTTAACTTATAGCACTTTCTAACATTTGGCCTGACGTTCTTTGCCTCTAAAGAAGGTGCTATGTAGCCCCTATCACTGGTGCTTTGGAGCCAAGCGGTGCACCAACTGTTATTCTCCCAGTATAATCTGGGCCTTGGAAAAAATCTAAAACAATTATGTTACCTTTTGTTACCTGGAAAATAAAGGAAACCATGCTGGCTCACTAGCCGGGTGCACCTTCTCTCAATCTGTGAGGTTAAAGGATAGGTAAATATGAAGGAAAGGGTTAACTCAGGAGGCCTGGGTTGCTCAAACCCTGCACTTCTAAAGAAAGGCCTGTCTTCAGGACTGGCCCTTGACCCACTCTGGGGAGATAATCTCTGAGCCTTGGAATATTTTGCCCCATAAGACTGTTTTTGTATGTCTAGGAATTTGGGCTAAGCTGTACCAGTTTGACCAGATAAGTCTATCCTGGCAATATGATTTATGGCAAACTCCTGTTTTTGCTCAAAAATGGGGGACAGTGAAGAGGGGAGGGGGCTAGAGTCTGAGTAGCTGAAGTCAGTAAGTCAGCCCCGCAGGTGCTGCATGCCTGCGTGACTAACCGCCAATAAAAACTCTGAACCCAAGGCTTGGGGGAGCTTCCTTGGTTGGCAGTACTTTGTACATGTTGTCACATGTTGGTGGGAGAATTAAACACGTCCATGCTACTCCACTGGGAGAGGACACCTGGAAGCCTGTACCTAGTTTCTCCTGGATTTTATCTCATGCATCTTTCTTTTGCTTACTCTAATCTGTATCCTTTCTCTGTAATAAATGCAACTGTGAGTGTAACGGCTTTTCTGAATTCTGTGAGTACTTCTAGTGAATCAGCAAGCAGGACAGTGGGTTTGGGGGCCCCCTACACCGTAGGACAACCACACCCAGGCAGAAAGCCATTGGCTGTCTAGACCACTTGCTCTGCCTCCTTTGGGCACTACGTGGCCTTATCCTATCCCAGGCTTTAAGTCAGAGAGGGGCCAGTCCACCTTCCTCTTCCAAGGACTCATAAAGATTCTGATTTTTGTGGCCAGATTCTCCCAAGCATGAAGATGAGGAAAAGAAGAAAATTCAATGTTCCAACAATGTCACATAGAATATAAGAACTTGCATTTATTGAGCACTCATTTCATGCTTTTTAAAGTGCCTTATAGGTATTATCTCACTGAATCCTCATAAATCTCATGTGTTGTTAAAACCATTCCCATTTTACAAGAGAATACAAGGAACCTCAGGCTCAGGGAGTTAATTTACTTGCTCAAGTTTTCACTGCTAGTAAGTGGCAGAACAGAGATTCAAAATGAAGCTTGTCCTCCTAACTTGTACACAATGACACACAAAATATAAAACATACAGATATCAAGAAACTAAAATACTATGGGTCTAAAAATAAAATTGCTTTCATTTGGAGATTGGACAATGTTACAATAAAGTGGATTTTTCTATTCTCACTATGAGACAATGTTTAAGGAGAGTTACTCTACTACACAAATATGATTACTATGATAACAAATGTCACACAACCCTCAAAAATTCCAACTTTCCTAATTACTGAATTGACCCATTATGCTCCAGTGACTCTTATTTCTTACGCATTCTCATGAATTGTCCACCTACGGAGTTCCTATCAAAGAGGAAACAGGAAGGAGAACCTCAGCCTACCAAAGCCTAAAAAATGAACTTAACACAAAATAATGTACGCAGGTCAGGATTAAAATTGCTTAGAAATCAGATTCCTGAGGGGACAGTATTAAAGTGTCCTAAAGGAAAGCCATCAGGCAAACAGCAATCTAATTAACTAATATAAATTATTCTAATTAAATTCATATGGACCAATTCATTGTTTTGTGCTCTAATTATTAAGTACATTATCACCAAACTAGGTAATCACAGTCGACATCTTGATGGAAATTTGGAAGGATGGGGAAACTCTATGAACCAGCAGACCGGAAATCTGGTTTTTGTTGTGGCCTCCGCTACCCACTAGCAGGGTGACTTTGGTCCAGTTACTTAATCTGTTTTGGCTTTGATTTCCTCATGTATAAAACGAGAAAATGAAGAATAGGTTTAAGCTCTTTTATAGCTTGAACAAAGTTTTTTTAAATATAAAACTATATTATAACTTTACAAGATTAAAACTTAATTGCGCTAATGATTATATTCAGGGAATGTATTTACATGATCAGAAAGAACCAGATGGGCTTCTTTGCAAAGATGCAAAGAGCATCTGCAGAGCCCTATTTTGGAGGATGAGGGTTTATCTACATAGATACGTAATTACCTGTGCATTTCATTAAGAACATTCCTTATGAAGAAATCCCAAAGAATCTATACTTTGTGAAAGCTTGCTGACCCCAGGAATAAAGGGCATTTTCAGAAGAGAAAATAATAGAAGTTGCTAAAGTAAATATAAGAATATGAAGAAAAAACTATGTCCAGCTTCAGGGAAGGGAAAGTCCTGGATGAAATACAGTCACACAGACAAGTGCTCAATACGTGAAATCTAACTTGAGGCTTCAAACTGGAAGATTGGGAGAAAAGAATGTAATATCAAAGAAGAACGGAAACCACCTCCCTTGTAGAAGAGGCAATAATGGACATTTTAATAATGGGTACTTTCAACTTCACCACTCTGTCCTTCCGTCATATGCTAAGTGCCACCTATGTGTCTGGTGATGTGTTACACAGTAAGCACACACCACTGGAGACGGCTAGAACACTCCACATGGACTCTTGCATTCCAGGAGCACCACAATATATTAAGTCCTATAATAGAAGCATGAACAAGCTTCTGCTCAAGCACAAAAGAAATAGTTTTTGAGTTAAGATCAAAAGAGTTAACATATGTAACGTGCTTAGAACAGTGTCTGGCACATAGGAGCCATTCAATAATTGTTAGTTATAATTATCTAGCTTGCTTAATGAAGAAGTAAGCTGCCCATGAACATGTGTTAATAGGATGGACCATTTCTTTCATTCATTGTACACTTTTTTAAGTGCCTGCTATGTGCTGGGCCCTGTGCTACATGCTAGAGAAACAGTCCAAATCCTCAAGCCAACACATTCACAGAAGAGAGAGTAAGTGTGAGAAATGTATGAGGGTTGCATGCACACGATGCCTTGGAAGAAAGGAGATGGGAATCTGGCCTGGTTTGGGGAGTGGGTGTGGCTGGGAGGGCCAGTGTGATTAAATAACAGGAGGTAGGAGGGAGAGGGGGAGGTCATGGCAGAGAGAACAGCTTCTGCAAAGGCCCAGAGGAAGGCACAGCCAGGGAACTGAGTGTTCTTTCTGTGGCTGAAATGCTGAGGGGAACTGGATGAAGAGCAGGGCTGCAATTTGAGCAGGGATTGGAAAATGAAGAACCCTGTCCACCAGTTAAGATGTTTGGATTTTTACACTGAGGGCAAGGAGGACCCACTGAAGGGTTAAGTACATCATATGATCCAATTCAAGCACTGCAAGAAAAAATCCATTTTCTCAGCAACTGTACCCTGGTTCCATTATTTAGCTGTAAATGCCATATTCAGCTCTAAGGACTGTTTATTCACTTGAGCATTTACTTGGCATTCTCCTTGCCCTTTCTTTCCTTCTAGCCTCCCCTCTCATTTGGCCACTCCTTTGCTTATTAGCATCCTAAATGCTTGATTAGAAGATTTTAGGGAGAATGAAGAAATGAACCTAACTCAATCCATTGTAACTAAACCCTGGCAGAGATAATTAACGAAAGGCGGAGTTTTGGGGCTTTTTTTTTTTTTTTTTTTTTTAAATTCCATCCTCTATGGATTTTGGTTTCATTCACTCTCATCTCCATTATCACGCATAATTGAGACTTGGTGACTGGTAATTCCTAGATCTTATTTTTAAGTATTTGAGTCATCGAATATGAATTTCAAATGGAACTTTCTCAAGGGCAAACAGAGAATATTGCTTTTTAAAATTTTGAAATATGAAAAATAGTACAGAGTGTAATGAACACCCCTGCACCTCCAGCCAGGAAATACTTTGCCATATGTGCTTCAGATTTTTAAAAAGTAAGTCCCTTATGCTCTCTTGCCTGAACTCACCATCACTCCCCAGAGGGAACACTCACTTTAATGTTAATCATTAATGTTTTCAGACTGTTGCTAAATACATATGTATCCTTAAGCCATGGAGTATTTTGGTCTATTTTTATATTAATGGCACCACATTGTATATAGCTTTCTGCAACATTTTTTCCACTTAGCATTATGTTATTGAGATGTATCTGTTTTGGTACAAGAGGATCTAATTCATTCCTTTAATTATTGTAGAGTATTTGTTTACTCATTTTACTATTGATAGATATTTAATTTTTTTTCTATTACAAACAATGTTATAAATATTTTTGAACATAATATTTCAAGATTATACAAATTTGGGGCATACACTAAGAGTGGACATGCTAAATTGTAGGAGGTACACAACTTTATTGGATATTGCCAAATAGCTCTCCAAAATAGTTGTACCAATCTATGCTCCATCGACAACGTAAAGGACTTCCTAATTCTCTACATCTTAGCAAACACAGGATAAGGTCTTACTTTTTAATGTTGCCAATCCGATGGCTATGAGAGAGTATCTCTTTTGTTGTTTTAACTTCATTTTCCTGATTATAAGAGAAAGGACCAAACATTTATTTTTCATGTCATGGACACTTCCCCCTCTTCCCTTCATAATATAGGTAAATAGGATGATAACGTGAGAAAAATAACTTGATTTTTTAAAAAAAGGCTACAACTGTAAATCAACCAATATGAGCTTTGTCATTCATTATACATTTACCCATTCAACTAATACATATTGAACTCCTCATATTTGCCAGGCCCGGGTTACAAAAATGATAAAGATATTGTGTGGAGACAGAAATGAGCCCAGCTGATTATTAGGCAGTGAGTTAAATGCTCGAAGAGACATAGGTTCACAATGTATGCCTGGAAAAATAGCTTTCGTCCTTCGAGAGTCCTTCTTACTTCTGCAAAGTAGTAACAACTTGCATTGATTACTTGTTCTGACCTATTCACTGTGCTAAATGCATCACATGAGATCTCATTTGGTCTTCACAATAGCTTCAAGAGGTAGCTACTGTTATTTTCTCCATTTCATAGACGAAGGAACTGAGACAAAGAGAGGTTAAGTAGTTTTCTCAAGGTTGTGGCAGGCCTGGAATTTGAAGTCAGGCAGTCTGACTTTTGAGTTTGTGCTGTTAGGCACCTTCCACTATTCTGCTTCCTTAGTCTATTCTCCCCTTGACTCTCCTCCCTCCTCCCCAAGCAAAGTCAGAACACACTTTGAGGTCTCAGAGCATCCTAGGAATACCTCTATTAGAGATGCTACTGTTTTGATTTATTTTATTATGTTCAAGTGACTGTCTCCTCCTTTGGAGAAGGATCATATTATTCTTTTCAGATTGCATAGCACAAATTAGGTGTTCAGTCATATGTCTGAGTGAATAACTGAATGCTATGGGCTTACCAAGGATGAAACAACTTATTATAAACGTGACCATCTCAACCACCTTGAAGGTGGACGAAATGTACAATCAGGCAAACAGGCCAGGCTGTAAAAAGTATATTCGTCACCAGTTTTGGAGGCATCTTGGAGCCTGGGATGGTTACAGAGTGGATATTTACTGGGAGAGTGGTGAAAGCTCAAGGAGAAAGAGAGGCAAGGGATGCTAGAGTTGATAGATTTTTTTTTCCTGGGATTGATAGTATGGCTCTGAAGAAGAATGAATCTATAGGAAATTCATAGACTGTTCTGGGTATTTGTTTGCACACTTAAAAATTGTGTCTAACCTTAGAGGGCTTAAATAGTATTTTTGGTTTTAATTTTGAGACAAGGTCTTGCTCTGTTGCCCGGGCTAGAATGCAGTAACATCATCATAGCTCACTGTAGCAACCTCAGACGCTTTCGCTCAAATTGTCCTCCTGCTTCAGCCTCCCAAGTAGCTGGGATTACAAGTGTAAGCCACCATGCCTGGCTAAGCTTTGTATTATTTTTTTGTAGAGACGGGTCTCACTATGTTGCCAAGGCTGTTCTCGAACTCCTGGGCTCAAGCGATCCTCCTATATCTGCCTCTGAAAGTGCTGGGACTCTAGGCATGAGCTACCACACCTGGCCCTTAAATAGTATTTTGATGCACACAGCTGGAGCAGAACTTTAGAGAACTCTTCCAAAAGTAACTTTTATAGAAAATGTCAGCCTTTTATAAAATGTCTGCCCAAACAACCTTGGAAACTCCTTCTTTGAGAACCTTATCAAACACCTACTGAGATCTTCGAGTGCACTTTAAGATCATTTTTTCTGGAAGGGAAATCTTGTACCCTTCTCCAAAACATGTGCCGACTCTGGACTAAGTTTTTGTTGTTTTTACATATATATATATACACACACACACACACACACACACACACATATATATATATATATTTCCCACACACACACACACTTAGGGGAGAGAAAAAAATTTTATCTGTATACTTGTTTTTTGTGTGTGTTTGTTTGTTTTTTTTTTTCTCTTGAAGTGTAACTTCAACATATGACAGCAACTAGGAATGAGGAGGGCTGAGGCCCAGAGGCATAAAGGACTAGTTTGCTAAGGGACTTTATTGAAAGTCAGCAACCATGTGACAGTCAGAACAAAGGCAGAAAGGGAACCTGAGCCAACTGAAAGTTAAATAACAAGACAAACTTGTAGAGTAAAATGAGAAAACCGTTGAGGATGGAAAAGGATGTTTAAAAAATTGGCCTTAGAAAGAGGTCAGTATCCTAACAGCAAAGAAGATTAAATAGTTTATCTTTCAAGGAAGAAGGGACTGGTTCTAAAAACAAAGTTGCCTGGCACCAATGTGATATAACTGAAGTGACTGAGTCTGCATGGATAGGAGGATGACTACATGTGACATAACACAAGTCAGGATAATTCTGCACATTGTGGTACTGAGTAAGGACCTAGTAAGGATGACTAGCCAACTACATCTGTGGTTTATTCACTGATACCAGGTAAAGCAATTCTGTGACACCCATTTTTCATGCACCCTATGGAGCTTAGTACAGTCACTGAACTATTATATAACAACCCTAGGACTCTTTTATAAAAGTTCAGAAAAAGTGATTGTTAAGGCATTTGTGTTTGGCATAGTTATATTTATTTCTCACTGAAACAATTAATTTTTTAAAAGATTACCCATTTTAAAACACCATAATTGGAAATACTTCTGTATTTGTCTCCTATGGCTGTTGTAACACCACAAACTTGGTGGCAGTAAACAACACAAATTTATCCTCTTATAGTTCTGGAGGTCAGAAGTCCAAAATGGGTTTCTATAACACATTGTGTCAGCAGGACCTTCTGGAGGCTCTAGGGGAAAGCTTGTTTCTTTGCTTTTCCTGGCTTCTAGAGGCTGCCCACATTCCTTGGCCCCCTTCTCCCTTCAAAACTTGGAAAGGCTGGTCAAGTCTTTTCATACTGCATGCATCACTCTGCCCCTGACTCTTCCTCTGCCTCCTTCTTTCACTTTTAAAGATGGGATTACATTGGACCCACCCAGATAATCCAAGTTAATTTCCCTATTTTAAGGTCAACTGATTAACAACTTGAATTCCATCTGCAACCTGAATTCCACTTTGCCATGTAACATAACATGTTCACAGGTCCTGGGGACTTAGGATGTGGTTATCTTTTGGGAGTAATTATTCTGCCTACCACAACTTCCAAAGTTAAACTATATTGTGCAAGATGGACATTCAGTCTACAAACAACGTTGAAAGCTTAGATTGGTTCAGCACATTTATAGACATTACACATTCTTCTTTATGCCTGAAAGGTAAACCTCATATATAGAAAAGCATGACCAAATTAATTGGTATGCCTTTTTGCAGGATTCTTGACTTGGAGGGACCTAAAGAGTCTTAGCACACTTTTCAGATTTTGAAAGCTTAAAAAGAAAGATATATTAACGTAACAGCTACTGAAATATATACACAGTCTCTTTGGGGGGGAGAGTAACAATATCCTAAAATCATTCATTCTTTGTCAAAACAATAAATGTACAATGGAGACACTAGAAAAAGCTGAACATTTAAAGTTTTAAAAAAGATTTGGTAAAGGAAACTTTAAAATTTTTAAATTTTAGTTCAAGAGAATGGAAACAGTGGTTGTACGGAAATAAGCAAGATTTTACTTCCAACTTTTACTCAAAAAGAAGCATATAAATTTGCACAGTGACATTAACCCAGAGAGGTATTTTAAGTAGGAAAAAAATGTCTTCTTTCTTTTTTTCGTTTAATTTTATTCTTTTCTTACAGATGTTTATTTATACAAAACAAGCCATGATTCTCTCAGCAAAACAGCTCCATCAAGAGTCTCACCAGCCTTTCCCTTGGGGAACAGAGAGACTCAGGCAAGAGAAAGAAAAAAAAAGAAAAAGAAACGAGGCTAGACACCTGTCCCCAGTGGAAAAAGGTGGAGAGCAGCTCAAACAAAGGGAGCCAAGTCTGGGGATGCAGGGTGGGGGTGGGGGTGTGGTAATTGGAGAGGAGACTGTGCTTCCAATCTGGTGCTGGTTTATAAGGTACATCTATTCCCCGAGGAAAGGGATACCGTAGCACCATACTAAAACTGGGATACAGCTATGCCAGATTGTATCTCCTTCGAGGCTCAACTCTGGTGACACTCCTTCCAGGAAGTTTTCCTAGCATGCCCTGAGCCCAGTTTGGATCAAGTGAATTGCCTGAGATTGCCAAGCATCCTGTGCACATCTCATTGACACATTCATTCACTCATTCATTCATTTATTCTTAAAGAGCACCTAACATGCTCTGAGCACTGGGGACAAAAAAGTGAACAAAGCATAACAGCACTTAACACATGGCATTTATTTGCATTGGTGTTGGCTTCTGGTTTCTCCTACAGCCGCTTCCAGAAAGCGGCCCTATTTCGTTTTTGCATCCTCTGGGTCTCGCACAGCGCCTGGCACATACTGGGTGCTTAAGAAACGAAGGAATGCCTTTAAGGTGTATTTTTGATGGGGAGCTATAATCTCAAACCTGTAGTCCTGTAGGGGGTGGAGTGGAGAAGTGGGAGATGGGTGGATGAGTAGACACAAGAAATGGGAAAGGCGCCTTTATTCGGGGAGCATACGGCAATCCACAACTTTCCTGTGTGGCTGCTCGTTCTGAAGTAAGTTAAGGAGTGTGCATGAGTCCGGGGCGGGATGGGGAAGGTCTTCCTCCTCCTCCTTCGCGTGTGCATGAGGGCTGGGATTGGGGGCCCAAGAAGGGGGTTCTCGCCGCGCTCCCGAGCCCGCTTGCCCGCCCGCGCTGCTCACCAGGTCAATGGCCACGACGTCCCGCAGCGCCACGACCCGCTGGATGGACTTGGGCGGGTTCTCGGTCAGGTAGATAAGCCGGTCGCTGAGCACCACGTACTTGAAGGTGTGGTTCTCCGAGTCAGACACCACGATGCATGGCTCGTAGGCGCGGATGGCATCGTAGACCTCGGGCGGCAGGTGCCGCCGCAGGAACGCGTCCAGGCGGCTGTTAGCGCGCGCAGGGAAGCCGGACCGCGCGGGGCTGGCCATGCCCCGCGCCCGCCGCCGGCCGAGTGTCTGGGCAGCCGGCGCCTGCGCCCGGCCCCGCCTCCCGCCACCAGCGGTGGAACCCGCGCGCGCCACAAAGCCGCCGCCCCGCCGCCGCCACTTCCCGCGGGCGCAGGGAGCCCGGCCGGCACCTTCAGGAGCCGCCGCGCGGGTCTGGCTACCTGGAGCCCCCTCCCCGCCCTGTCCCGCTCCCCAGTATTTGCCCTAACTTCAGCCAGCGATGGGCGCGGCAAGACGCTGGTCCCGCAGACCCGGGCTGACCGGCACTTGGGGTTGATCTCGGTGAAGTGCCCTGTGGCCCGGCGGAGCGGCGAGGGGACGGGAGTGCCCGCCTCTCTAGCCAGCCCCCACCCCTTCCTGCCCCAGCTGTTGCAGACCACACCATCCCGTACAAACTTTATTGATAGTGGAAGCCGTTTTAATCTGGTTTCCAGTTGGAGAGAAACTTGAAAGAGCTGGAATTGACCGATATATTTTTAATACCCGAGGAGAATCCATTAAAACCAATCACGTAGATTTAGCATTTGACTGATTATAACATTGTCTGGCACAGCGCTCTGATTTTTTTCATGAGTGTAAACGTAGGTCTTCTTTCTCCAACCAGTTGAAAGCTCTCTGGAAGGATTCTTAACATAAATTGATTTGGGCACATTCAAGCCTACCTAAAGGATATGCTTGTGTTCCCAATGCCCAGGACAATCTATGTAGGTGGAATGAGTAAGTGAGGCTGGCATCTTGAAAAGTTGGAAGCGGACAGGTTGAAGAATGCTGATTACATAGCCCTGAGGCTACACAGTAGTAAAAGTACTGCTTAGTCTTTACATGCCAGGAATAACTTATAAGTTAGGGTAGAGAGATGACAAGGGCACAACAGAAACACCCTAGGTGAGAAATTCCATTTTTATTTCAAATCCTGGAAAGATCATTCCCTCTTCCTCCCCATTCACACAAAGATCTGATAATGAAAACCATATCATTCATTGCTCCAGCTACCAGCAACTCTGAATCAAATTTGATACTCTATCATTTACATTCTCCTTTTCTTCATATTTTACTATTGTATACTGTATATTGTAAGCAATTCCAATTCTTTGCCGAAAGAGGGTATAAATATATTAAAACCTATAAACAATATCGTAGACTACACTGCCACAAAAGGGAAAGAGAAATATCTGGGTCTGGCTAAACTTAAGTCTAAGATCACTCTGAGGAACTCAGTACAGCAAATAAATAGGAACAGTATTTCCTGGAGAGACTGTATTTGGTGAGTAAGGAGAAAAGTGCCACCTGCTGGCAAAATGTTAAATGACCATTTAAAGTTTTCTTAGGATCTGATCATACTTCTGACCCTTCATAACTTCATACCTGGGTGAAAAGTGAACGGACCATACCATCCCTTACAAACTATATTGATAAAGGATGCTGCATGGCTATTTTCTCTAAAATAAACACTATCCTTATCTAAACCACTCCAAATAGAGCATGTTGTTGCAAACCAACAGAAAGGCGAAGGCCCTTCTTCACCTTTGCTGAATAGCCACATCTCACAAGAGCATCTGAGGGGCAAATGATAACATCAAAGGTGGAAAGTGAGGCCCGAGGAGGGGGAAAGTCCTCACTCCAGGCTGCTATTTTGTGTCTCTGAGGCTTCCTGCTTCATACCCACGTCCCAGGACTAAGGGAAACAGAATGACTAGACCAAGATCAGAAAAGACAGCATACCTGATCTATCTGCCAAGCAGCCCATCATGAACAAGCTTTTGGTGACAAGGACAGGAAAGTTAACAAATATTAAGATGAAGCATATAAAGAAGGGAATTTGACACAAAGATTGGTGGTTAAGGTGACCTCAGTTGAACGTTTATTATAACTTTGTGGCACACCAAGAAGGCAATACCATGGTTTCCAGGAACTCAGTGTTCTACTCTGTTGCCAAGGTAACAGCAAAGTTTAGATTGCAGGAAAGGGGTTAAATATAGAGAAAAGATCACTGGATGTGGAGTCAGCAGAACTGGATTAGAGCACTAACCCTGCTGCTCACTCTCTGTGAGACTTTTAGAAAGTCACTTAACCTTTCTGAGTCTCTCTTGCCCTGCCTCCCTCAAGGAGTTGGTGTGAGGATCAAATGCGATGAAATGTGAACTCTATGAGCACTGTAGACACATGAAGTATTCGTATTCACTTATCTTTCGGTAAGCTTTACATGGATAGTTAACCCAAATGCACCCGAGATAGGCACCTGCTCCTCCTCTTCTAAGTCCATCCAAACTCAAAAGGCATTTGGTACAGGTCCTGTGCAATCAAGCACTTAATAGATGTTTCTTGATAAAACTATCTAAATGAATGGAACGTTACTTACCTGGAACTAATCCCCAAAAGCACTCTCCTTGACTTTCATCAGAGCAGAGTGGTCTCAGGTCCAAAGATGGTCAATTCAATTCATTTGAAAAGACAGTAGTTATTATGAGCACAGAACTGTAGAGCCAGATGACCTGGGCTCAAATTCCAGCTGTCCCACTCAGTGGTTGAATGACCTTGAGCAAGTTACTCTGTGTCTCAGTTTCCCCATTTTGAAATGGGGATAATAGTATTAACCCCGAACGGTTTTTTTTTTTTTTTTTTTTTTTTTTGAGACAGAGTGTCGCTTTGTTGCCCAGGCTAGAGTGAGTGCCATGGCGTCAGCCTAGCTCACAGCAACCTCAAACGCCTGGGCTTAAGCAATCCTACTGCCTCAGCCTCCCGAGTAGCTGGGACTACAGGCATGCGCCACCATGCCCGGCTAATTTTTTTTTCTATATATATTTTAGTTGGCCAGATAATTTCTTTCTATTTTTAGTAGAGACGAGGTCTCGCTCATTGCTCAGGCTGGTCTCGAACTCCTGACCTTGAGCGATCCACCCGCCTCGGCCTCCCAGAGTGCTAGGATTACAGGCGTGAGCCACCGCGCCCGGCCCCCGAACGGTTTTTATGAGGATTAACATAAAGCTTCAAAAGGACTTAAAACAGGTACCTGGAACAGAGTAAACAGTATACAGTGTTTAAAGAATAAGTTCAACAAGTATGTGATTTCCTGTCACATATATGATCATTCTGCTCCCATATACAAAGTAATATAGAATTCTTCTTCACTGGATTCAAGTTTAACCTTTTTAACTTTAGATAAGACTCAGGCAAGGGCCGGGCACGGCCTCTCACTCCTGTAATCCTAGCACCCTGGGAGGCCGAGGCGGGAGGATCACTCGAGGTCAGGAGTTCAAGACCAGCCTGTGCAAGAGCGAGATTTCATCTCTGCTAAAAATAGAAAGAAATTAGCTGGACAACTAAAAATATATAGAAAAAATTAGCTGGGCATGGTGGCGCATGCCTGTAGTCCCAGCTACTCGGGAAGCTGAGGCAGGAGGATCACTTGAGCTCGGGAGTTTGAGGTTGCTGTGAGCTAGGCTGATGCCATGGCACTCACTCTAGCCCGGGCAACAGAGTGAGACTCTGTCTCAAAAAAAAAAAAAAAAAAAAAAACTCAGGCAAGAATCTAATCTACATACACACACACAACAGAACAGCATTTTACTTTTTGTAAGTCACATTTTTAGTGAAGTAGTGACCAATGTGGGCTATGCCAATGATAGCCCCATAAGGATTCCAAACTAGAAGTACTCTTCATTGTTCCAGCAGATCCCAAGTGTTCAAATTCCCCCAACTTAAAACTAAAGGCAGTGCAAGTAGAACGATGCTTGGAATATGTGATATGTAAATAGAACCTGAATTTTTATTTATTTACTTTTTTTTTTTTTTTGAGGCAGGGTCTTACTCTGTTGCATGGGCCAGGGTGCAGTGGTGTCAGCCTAGCTCATTACAACCTCAAACTCCTGGGCTCAAGCGATCCTCCAGCTTCTACCTCCCAGTGCTAGGATTATAGGCATGAGCTACTATGCCCAGCCAGAACCTGAATTTTTTTAAATGTGTCCAATTTAGAAATCTCTTAATGCTTCTACTTACTATTAATGGTTACTGACCATTTAAATATCCCTAAGTAGCAATCACATGACATACAAAGGGGAGATGTCATAATAAAGACCACGCAAATGATGTATATTTTTTAAAAATGTTTTATTTTAGTGAATAATGCTTCAATGTTCTATTCTTCCTCTCTCAGGCTTCCAATAATTGGAATAGGACCAGTAAGACAACATACCTGCCCTATTTTCCAACTTCTTTCTCTACCATCAAGCCGTTTATGAATGAGCTTTTGGTGACAAGGGCATTAGGTTTAACAAACATTGAGATGAAACACACAAAGAAAATAATTTGACACAGAATTTAGTGGTTATCAGCTCACAATTATCTTATTTTTGGCTCAACTCAATACATTTCACAAAAATTTACTAAGAAATTATTATCCATAAACAGGATCAGGATAACACTTTGTCTTTAAAAATTGTCTAATAGGTAAGACAACAATAGAAATTTAATATAGGAAAAAAAACATACTAACACATTGACTGCCACACTAGAAAAAAAATTTTTCCTTGGGGCCACAGTGTTTTATTAGGAAAATAGAATAAAAACTTTGAAAACAAAACAATCCTTTCTAATTTAATGAAAAATTTGTTATTTTTTATTGTTTTCTGTGCATGAGTTATATGCAACTTGAAAAAGAGTTCTTGTGGCTCCCAAGGTGAAGAGACATGTGAGTTATATATGCTTCAGGAGGCCCTGGGCTCAAAACTAGCATGAGTTAAATACAACTCACATGGCAGTTCATGTGCTAAAATATATTAATGACATTAGAGGTTTAAAAATACACAAAAAACAAGCAATTTCAAAGAAATGATCAAGCACAAGACTGGTAGAGCAAATGTGGAAAAGCTTTGTGAGGGAGGGAACATTCAATAAATGCTCAAAGAGTGAATGAAACTATTTTTTTTTTCCTTTTATTATATCAGGGTTTTTTTTTTTTTTTTGGTTTTTTTTTTGAGACAGAGTCTCACTCTGTTGCCCTGAGTAGAGTGCCGTGGCATCAGCCTAGCTCACAGCAACCTCAAACTCCCAGGCTCAAGCGATCCTCCTGCCTCAGCCTCCCGAGTAGCTGGGACTACAGGCATGTGCCACCATGCCCAGCTAATTTTTTCTATATATGTTTTTAGTTGTCCATATAATTTCTTTCTATTTTTAGTAGAGATAGGGTCTCACTCTTGCTCAGGCTGGTCTTGAACTCCTGACCTTGAGCGATCCTCCCACCTCAGCCTCCCAGAGTGCTAGGATTACAGGCATGAGCCACCATGCCTGGCCTATAGTCAGTTTTTTAAAAAGTTATTTTTTCTGATTATAAAAGTAGTACATAGTCACTATGGAGAATTTTTAAAAATCCAAAAATTTACAAGGAAGAAAACAAAAATTACCCACAATCTCACCACCTAGAGTTAACCATTTCAAATAATGGGTATATTTTCTTCCATGAAGCTGCTTCAGTAAGTCCAAGAGAGAAGATTTGAGGGTCCAATCTAAGGTAGAAAAAGGAATGGAACAGAACAGATAGATGTGATAGATAACACTATGCTGAATTCAGACTGGGTCACTGAACACAAAGGAGACAAAAGTGACCCTAAGAGCATTGACTTATACTGAGAGATTCAACACATTGGGAGAAGCCACATAAGGAGGAAAACAGAATTTGGGAGGAAGATCAGAACTTTGGTTTTGGACATTGTCTGTGTCAGTTTGGGCTGCTATAGTAAATTGCCATTGACTGGGTGACTTAAACAGCAAACATTTATTTCTCATAGTTCTGGAGTCTGGAAGTCCAAGATCAAAGTGTTGGCAGATCCCATGTCTTGTGAAGGCCTACTTCCTGGTTTGAAGATGCCTGCCTTCTTGTATTCCTTCATGGCAGAATGAGAGCTAGCTAGCTTTATGGCTCTTCTTACAAAGGCATTACTCTCATTCATGAAAGCTCTACCCTTTTGATCTAATTATCCCCCAAACGCCCCACTTCCAAATACCATTGCAATGGGTTAGGGTTTCAACATATGAATTTTGGGGAGACACAAACATGTCTCAATTGCAGACATCTTAAAGTTGAGGTGCTGGTGAGACATGTAGATATCTGGGAATGCAAGTTAGGGGTACAGAATATTAGAACTAGAAGTATAGAACTGAAGGTCATCTTCATAAAATTGAGTGTTGAAACTGTAGAAACATAATTACTGAGGGAGCAAGTGTAAGCAAAAGAAAACCAGATGGCCAAGAACACAGCCTTGGGGAAGACATGTTAAGGAAGCAAAAGTAAAGTTATGGTGAGGAAGACTAAGCGGAATAATCAAAAAAGTAAAAAGAATTTAAGAATAATAAAGAGGCTGGGCACGGTGGCTCAATTCTAACACTTTCCAAGGCTGAGGTGGGAGGATCACTTGAGGCTAGAAGTGCAAGACCAGCCTAGGCAACACAGCAAAACCCTGTCCCTATAAAAAATAGAAAAATTAGGTGAGCGTGGTAGCATGTGACTGGAGCCCCACCTACCTGGGAGGCTGAGGCAGGAGGATTGCTTGACTCTGGGAGTTTGAGGTTGCAGTGAGCTATGATGATGCCACTGTGCTCTAGTCTGGGCAACACAATGTGACCTTGTCTCAAAAAAAAAAAAAAAAAAAAAAGAATAATATAGAGTCAGAGGTAATTACAAGAAGAAAGGAAATAGTCAACAGAGAAGTTAAAAGAAATGATTAAATGAATAAAAATGGTCACAGGATTGGATAATTTGTAGGAGTTTTAGTCAAGTGATTTGAAAGTAGAAGGCAGATTATGAAAAGGAAAGGAAAGGAAAAGTAAGCATAGACAACAAATATGGTTTACTGGGACAAGAAATCTCAAATCAAGAGTCCAGGGTTCTAGTTTGCCATTTACCATCTATGTAACTTAGGATACACTACTTAAAATAGATCTACCTTTATTTCTTCCTTATCTGTAAAATTTTAAACGGTGATGATGATGATACCTGCTCCATCTCTACAATGTTAGAGAAACAAATTGGAAAGGATATATGAAGGCACATTGTAAACCATAATGTAATAAACATGTAAATGTTCGCTACCATAATTCTTTCTAGTACTTTACCAATTGAAAGAAAAGGGAGATATGGGACAGGAACAAATAAAGTTTTGTTGTTATAAGAAAGGGGCCTCTTGAGCATGTTTATATAGGAAGAACTGACTTAGTACTCTAGTTCTACAATGTCATCAATCTTAACAGACTTTGAGAGACAGGTCAGGAGCACAGACTCTATCTAGTCAGACTAGGTAGGTCTGAATCCCAGCTCTTTTTGTTTTTTATCTATTTTTTTCTTTGTATGTCAATGGCTACAAATGAATCTCTGCCATGTTACTCAATCAACATTTATGCACTTCAGTTTCTTTATCTATAAAATGAGGATTATAATAGTATGTACCTTCATAGAGTTGTTGCAAGAATTAATGTATAAACACTTAAAATTGTGTCTGGCACCTAATGAATGCTCAAAAATGTTGGCAATTAATACATAAAAGCATTGTCATATGCAAGTATACATGTCCTATGTTAAAATGATAGTGTTGTCAACATTTTGATAACTGTCATTTTATGTTAGTTGGAGATGAGAAACTGCCCTTCCTTCAAGGACTGAGGAGCCAGACCATGAAATGGTCAAATTTGTTTATTTATTTATTTTTAAGACAGGGTCTCACTCTTGTTGCCCAGGTGCAGTAACGTGATCATAGCTCATTGTAACCTCCAACTCCTAGGCAGGAGGCGATCCTCCCTGTCTCATTCTCCCAAGCAGCTAGGACTACAGGCATGTGTCACCACGCCTACATGATTTTTTAAAAAAATTTTGTAGAGACGGGGTCTCAATATGTTGCCCAAGCTGGTCTTGAACTTGGGCCTCAAGTGATCCTCCTGCCTTGGCCTCCCAAAGTGCTGGGATTACAGGCATGAGCCACCGTGCCTGGCCAGGAATGGGCAAATTTAAAATCCCTCTCAGGTCCACTTGAGTTGGATTCCACCAAGTGTTTCCTTATTTGTTCTGAAATAATACAAAATTGAAAGAGATTTTTATAATCCTAGGTATTTGAACTACCATAAAGGAAAGGGCCAATGTTACTAGATAAATTGTAGATAAGCTTTGTAAGACATTTAACATACGAAGTACCCCCAAAATAAATTTACAAATGAAAACAGAAAAGTGAAGACAGTTAAAATACAATTGATTGAATTGCCACATTTTTTAGAATGAGGCAAGTGGAATACACTGAACATACAGACTGTGGAGCCACTCAGACCAAGATTAATATTGGGCCTTCCTAGTCCATAGTTGATCATCACAACAAATGTAAGAATTCATGCAACAATTCATTTATTGAATTGTAACTACAGGCTGGCACTGTGCTAGACTCTGGGGATACGCTGTAATATACACAGAAATACTATACTGACATTTTAAATAATTCGGAATAACATGATGCAACAGTAATTCGAGATATTTTATATATGAAATGTGTGATGCAGTGCCTTGCATATGGTGGTCACTAAATAAATGTTGCTGTTAAATTGTTACATTGGTTTTATTCTACTGCTCTTCCCATTCCTCGCCCTCCCTCAAGTTTTCTTTGTTCTTCACTGTAGTCTCAGTGACTGCAACCTCGGCTGTATTCAGTACATAGTGAATAGTCAACAATGAAACGTAAATATTGAGCACTTATTGTGTGTCAAACACATGTATTAACTCAATCCTCACAATAACCTTTTAAGGCCGACACTACTGCTATCCCCATTATACAGCTAAGTAAACCGAAGCACCGACAGACTGAAGGAACATGCCTGAGGTCAATAACTAGTGAGGAGGAGGCACGGGATTATTCAAATCTAGGTCGCCTGAGCCTATTGCCTTGATGCCTTTACTAATTAACTAATAAGTCTGTGACCGGATAAACGAAGGAAAACTTAGTGGCATCAAAAAACCTAGGAGTAAGATTTTCTAAGAATGCTCTCCTTTTCATGGGCAAAATATTAGTACGTTCAAAGTGAATTTTTTTAAACTGTCAGCATTCATCAGATCCTCACGTTCCTGGACTTGAGACACTGTGGACCACAGAAAAGCAATTAAACAAGTGACACACGTGGTTTGAACCACGTTATTCTGATCTCGGGAACTCGGTACTCCTACCCACTAACTAATTAACGAAGCCTTTACGGAATGCGCGGGGCGAACCCGACGCCGCCGCTGGGACCCGGCGCGGACCCCGCCTGGTAGGCGGGGTCGGCGGAGAGACTCGGGCCGATGCCCCATCCCGGCATGCACCACAGGCCCCGCGACCACGCCTTCCGGCGAGCGCCAGGGAGCGCGTGTGCTCCTTGCCGCCCGGAAGCACCGCCTGCTTGTTGCATGCTGGGAGTTGTAGGCCCCCGGCCCCAGCCCGCGGGCTGCCGTCCGCGCTCTCCATGAGGCTGCTGGCGCTGGCCTGCGCGGCACCGACCCGGGGAGCGCGCTTCGCGCTGACTCAGCGGTGGTGGTGGTGGCGGCGTTAGCCGGCCCTCGCGCTCTTTCCCTTCCTGGGGCGCCGACCCCGCCCGCCTGCTTGCTAGCCTGCCTGCCCCGCGCCACGCAAGAGAAGGTGCCAGGGCACGCGGAGCGGCGAGAGGCGCGCGGCCCCGGCCCCTTCCATCTCCTGCGTTAGCGCTGCGGCAGTGGCGGAGGACTACGGCGACAAGGACGAGGGCCGCTCTCCCGCTCCTTACGTGCGGCGTCGCTCTGCTCCGCTGACCGGCCCACGGGAGTGCAGGCGGGGAGGCGGGATGGAGTGATAGGGAAGGTGACTTGGGGCCCGGGGTGGCGGGACCCGGACCGGGCTTGGTCCGCACGAGGCTGTGGGGAAGTTGACGAGGGCGTACCGGCCCGGATGCCGAGGAGGGGTGCGGGCTGGGGACTGCATGGCGGTGCGCCCCTGGTCTGGGCGAACTGGGTGGGGGTGGGTCCGAGCTGCGGCCGCAGCCGAGCAGCGTGTCCCGAGTGCGTGGCCGCCGGTTGCCGGGTGTTTCATCACCCGAATTGTCACGAGGCTTTCTTTTGGGGAGGGATCCCGGGGAAGGATGGGAGCAAGGCCGGCCGAGGAGGGTCAGAATCGCCTGTGGCCCCCAGCCCATTTGTAGTAGTTGTAGCACGTTCCACCAGTTTCGACTGTAGAGACCTCAAACTTGAATCGCCCCCCCTCCACCCCAGGACAAAAAGGAGGAAAAGTGTTTTTTTGTGTAGTAATTGGCCAGCACCGACACTCCATTTCTTCTCTGACCTTCTTCACAATACTGCAGTAGTGAAGCGCGATGTTTCCCTGTAACCAGAAAAACGAGTACTTTTTGAAAGCGTTAATTAGTTGTTACTGCGGGAGAAGTTACATTTTATTAAAGCGACTTGTCAGCGTGGTGTTAAAAGGCTGGAAAGATTAAGTCCTAGTGTTTGAAACAATCTTCAGTTGCTATGGAGGAATTTTTGCAAATTGTTTGATTCTTGACTTAATGGCTATCCAGGAAAAGTTAAGGCTTAATATTTTAAATATGTTGCTCGCCTTCCTCCAGAACCTTTGCAAGATGAGTAATTGAAGTGTGTACCTTATTGTAACAAATGTTTAAACCCAGAAGGCTGTGTTGTGTTAGGATATTACATGTTCGTGTACAGCCTTTTACTGGTATAGCTGTCCCTTTTCACTAGGGGTGTAACATTTTACTTGTTTGGACACACGTAGGTAATTTACCGTGTTTCATTACACATTGACTATCCAAGCACCTTCTCTGTAGGGTATTCCTTCTGCACTGACAACTGTAACTATTTTATGTTTCCTTAGGTGGTTTATTGGCCATGTTGTTCCTTAGGACCACTTACTTTTTCTCTTGGTAGGATCAAAGTGATTTCACCAAACTTAAACAATTTTTCCTAAAGCCACGGAATATTCTAGAAAGGTTTTATAGGATTTCTCAATGTGGGATTCATAGAAACTCTGAAATTGTTTTCTCTGTAGGCATTCAGGGAACTGTCATCAGATTTTCCTATCATTTTTGGCTGGGGGGAACACAGCCTTTTTTGTGTGTGTTTTCCCATCTGTTCGAAATGCTGATCCACTAGCATGATACAAGAATGCTCCAAGTAGCTCCCATCCTCCTTGTGCCTACCTCTTAAGTATAAATAACCTTTTGAAGGCCCACTATGTACCAGGCATGCTTTGCATACCTTACCTCATTGAAGTCTTTACAACGTTTTGAGACAGATGATCTTTTCCCATTTCATAGGAAGGGCTCTCTTTCAGGTTTTATAATTTGTCCACGTGGCTCCAGTTAGAAAATGGCAAGATAAAGATGCAAACCCAGGCCTTTCCAAATCCAAAAACTGCTCTACTATGTCCTAGGAATATATAAGTGATGAATGTTGAAGACAGTCCTTACCATTTAAGGTTAATGAGAGAAAACTAGTAAGCTGCCCTTGACAATATAGCAGTGCTTAGGAGGGGGCATCTAATCCAATTTGGAAGGGTTGGACTATAGGGGTCAAAGAACTGTTCTTGAAAGAGAGAACCTCTAAATTGAATTTTAAAGGACAAGCAGGGGTTAACCTAGTAACAAGAAAAAAGAGCAGTGTGTGCAAAGATGAAAGAAAGGCAGGATATCACTGGAGAACTGCCGGGTGGGTCAGTATCACTGGCTTTGCCAAGTTGGGGTGCAGAATGGTAAGGAGTTATTCAAAAGTGTCTGGATCTTAATTTTGAGGGCAGTGGGGAGCTACACAGCCTTGTAGTCTGCAGGCATGATTGAACCATAAGAGACTGAGCTTTCTTCTCCAGGGCTCTCAGCTCATCCCAATTTATCATTTCATTCTGGCAGGTCCAGGGAAAGACCGAAAAGCACATTGTGATAGGAGTCCTATAACCTGGATCTGATTTTGACTTTACCATTCCTAAAAGGTTTTGCCCCTTACCCCCTACCTAATTAGTCTTTTGGTCTCTTTAGGTTCTCTTTGGTTATGATAATTAAACAAAAAAATCCCAAAGCCATTTTAATGAAAGTAGGAAAGCTCAGTTTTCCCACTCTTAGGTCTTGAGAGAATAAATGTTATTTTCATGTCATTTACAGTTTCTTCCATGTTTGCTCAAATAAAGACACATTCTATCAAAAACTAAGCTGCCTCTTGGGGTTTATCATGTTCTTTTCTGAGAATGTTAGAGCCTACATTGTGAAGAAATGGATTACTTTCCAGAGATTAAAAAAAGTTCTTAAATAAGAGTAGTCAGTATTTAGTCATTTGTGAGTTTTTGTATTTACTAAATTTTTTTAAAAAATACATTTCTAGAAATGGCTGGCAAGAGAGGAGAGCTGTGAAAGACAAAACTAGTCCATTGTTTAAAAGCTAAATGACTGGTTTTTCATTCTATTCTTTCCTCTTTGATTTGACTTCTCTTACAGTACTTTGTAGACACTCCAATAAGGGTATTGACGTCTGGGGTCAGCTATTCTGATTTTTTAAAAAAATTGTTTGTGATGTTGGTGTCTGGCTGGAAGTAGGCAAAATTTTATAATTCCTATGAGATAATCTGGATTTGCCAATTTTTTACTTAATATGGTTGCACAATTGCACTTTTAAGTACTGGAGGTAATAAATAAAACCGAATAAATTAGATACTGCTACTATTTAAAGTAGAAAATACTTTCTGTACTGTATTAAAGGTCATGAAGAATAAGAAAGCTGGAGAACCTTAATGGGATACTTTAGATTTTTAGAAATTAATGCGTTAGTGGAATATTTAGGAGGGCCCATTCTTCCAAGACTTAGGATCCTTTAGTTGTAATTTGGATAAGTTTCAAAAGAAGTTCTTATAACACTTAAGCTTCTTTGCATAATTTTATCCACTTGTGATATTCTGGATAAGCATCTATTTTGTTTATCAAGCATTGTTTTCTTTCAACTTTACTTTTTGTGTGCAGATGTTTGTGGATTCTTCTGTGGGATCAGAGGGCACGCCTATTGTAACCAGAGAACTCCAAGTATAGCAGCAAGGATGGATGAACAGGCTCTTTTAGGGCTAAATCCAAATGCTGATTCAGACTTTAGACAAAGGGTAAGTTCGTCTGCCTAATCATTTTTTAAAGCATGTTACCACAGATTTGTATCAGAGGACTTGAATTAAAAATACACCTGATGATAAAAGTCTAATTTGGGTAGAAACAAATAGAGATGAATTTGACATATTTGAATATATTCTGAATACAGAAATAGGAAGTATCATGATTTATTTTTTAGTTGGCTGAACAAAAATACCAAGATCTCATGTGGTTCAAGGCAGGTCTTTATGCAACGTCAGTCATTATTTCTAATTATTCAAAAGTTGTAATGCAAAGGATTGTTCAAGGGACTTTCCATAGTAACAGACATGCTTGGCTTGGTCTATACAAGCTTTTTAACTCCTGTGTTGGTGATATTTAACATCCTTGTTATTTAATCAGGTAGACATATAAATAAGCAGTTATGATATGCCATGTCTTAAGTTATATAAAATTATATGGCAAGGAATCCATTTTCAGGAGCCGGGATATAGTTGGATAAATGTAAACAATTAAACATAATGTAGCCTACAACTATAATCATGACTACAGCTGAATGGTAAAAAAAGAATCTAAAGAGTATTCCTATAATTCATTTTTTCAAAGACATGGGCGTTCTGAAGTATAGGGTAAGTGAAATGAGAAAGCTATTGTCTTGTTTCTACTTCTCATATCAAAGGATACTTTTTATAAATGAGGTTAACAATCTAAGCATTAAAGCAGTTTTCTGCTATTATGCAGAAATTTTTTAGAGTAAAAAAAATCCCAAGTAGTTTCTTAACATAGTACCACATGTATGTCTCTGCTGTTAGGTAAGTAGCCCTTCACATACAGGTAATAGTTGAGATTTAAGTATTTGGCTAATTGCAAGGTACCTGTCAACCTGTCAAACAAGTTAGGACATCAAAAGATATTTAAAGTCCATGTCTTCTGCGTATAAATGAATATTTCTTTTCCTTGGGGTTTAAGCTACATTCCTTAAACATAGCATCATAGATTTTTTTTTTTTTTTGAGACAGGATCTTGCCCTGTCCCCCAGGATGGAGTGCAGTGATATGATCCTAGCTCACTGCAGCCTCAAACTCCTGGCCTCAAGCCATCCTCCTGCTTAGGCCTCACAGAGTGCTGGGATTACACATGTGAGCCACCACGCTTGGCCATGCATCATAGGTCTTTACCTTTAGTCTGGCTTGGTACTGCATGCTTATTATACTAAAAGCCTTTGACTATTTGTTTAGTTATTAGATGGCCTTTCCTATTATTTTTTATATGCCTTTTGAAATCTTTTTTTATTAAATTCCAGCGTCTGACAGATTTTTTAAAATGTGTCATGATTTTCTTTTTCAGAAAAGTAAAACCAATACATTATTAGTGGTTTTAATACAGAATTTGTGCTTTTCATCAATAAAAATTGATTCTCTCAGTCACAGGCATATTTTAAGCATTTAGGTCAAGGCATAATTTGATATCCCATTAAACCAATCTGGGTAACAGGATTAATTAGGATGAAAAGGAAGGAAATCTTAAGGAAAAGTGACGTCTGATAGCCCTTTTGTTGTAGTTCAGGAGCAGTGGGAACTTAATTCAGTTTGGTGATGAGATAAAAGACTGCCAACCCCAGTTGCACAGGTGTCTGTCTGTAGTTCTCTGTTATTTACACGGGCAGTAAAAGTAGCTGAGCCAACTCTGTTGTCACATAGGGGCAATAAACCATTACATAAAAGATGTGAACTAGGTAATGAAAGCTAGGACTTGTTCATCAGTGCCACAGGATTTTTTTTTTTTTAATGCTAGTAATGCATAGATCCAGAGTACAAAGACTTTCATTAAAAACTAAAAATTTTCAGGGTAACCCTCCACCCCTTAGAAATAGAATACTCATCTTTGGCTTAAAGCCTATTATTTAAAGAAAATGCCATGTCAGTGACAATTTTAGCAGCTCAACACCCCCCTCTTTTTTGTAAGTGAAGTATTAGGTGGTAAAGGAACATACATAATTTACTTCTACCTTGTCCCCTGCCCTGGCTCCTGAGATACTCCTAAAGGAAACCCTAAGTTTCTTGGACTACTGTTCAGAAACAACTGAGTTAGTGTATTTTACAGCTGTCTGGGCTTTTATATTCTTAATTTCTAAAGCTAGCCATTATTTACTCTGGGCTATTTTCCAACGTCAACAACCAATTCTCTTCTATGGACACCAGCTGGGTGTCCTGCAGTTCAGTTCCAACACTACCAGGAGTTAGCATCACATCCCAGAGTTTCACAAAACTGCCCCTACTCAGACACCAGTCAAAAGTCCGGAATCTCTTGTGCTTCTGATGACTGACTAAAATTGGGGGCACCCACAACTCCCTTCTCAGGTTCCATAATTTGCTAGACTAGCTCATCGACCTCAGGAAACAGTTTATTTACTGTTACCGATTTATTTTAAAGGATGCAAGTCAGGAATAGCCAAATGGAAGAGATGCATAGGGCAAAGTGTGGAAGAAGGGATGTAGCTTTCCAGGCCTCTGCCCTCTCTGGGCGCGTTACCCTCTCAGCACCTCAATGTGTTCACCAACCCTGAAGTTCGGCAGTTTTCATAGAGCTTAATCTCTAGCCCCCTTCCCCTTTCTGGAGGTTGGTGGTTAGAGCTGAAATTTCCAACCCACTAATCACTTGTCTTTCTAGTAACCAGCCCTATCTTGAGGCTGTTTAGGGGTCCTACCCCTAGTCACCTCATTGGCATAAACTCTGGTGTGATCCAAAGGAGCTCATATAAATAACAAGTTAAGGACAATCATGTCATTCAGGAAATTCCAAGGGTTTAAGAGCTCTGTGCCAGGAACCAGTAGCAAAGCCCAAAGATGATACTTATACCACATACTTAAGATAGTATTTGGTGATCTTCATCTAATCACTTTCGTTTACCTGGTCCTCTGTCAATGGGAGCAGCCACTGAGACTGCATATGCAAACGCATTCCCTCATTCATACAATTGCATAGTACAGGAAGCTCACCTAAATATAAATGCAGTAGCTTTTTTCTGTAACCCAAAGGAAAAAAATAATTTTACATATTGATGTAGTGTGTATTATAGTTTACATATATATGTATACACATACATAGCTAAAGCAAGTTACAGAAAATATTTTTGCTAGTTGCAGTGTACTCTGATGTTATCCATTCTGTTTCATTTTTATTATTGTTGCTCAGGATTTTTTTTTTTTTTTTTTTCAATTTAATTTTACAGAATCAAAGAGTCTAACAGTATATCTTGTTAGATACAGTATGTCCTCATAATGTATACATTATTTCTTGTACAATGATATGAAATAATATGGGAAATATTCATGATAAATGTTGCTCAGGATTGATAAATGGATTTCATCACTAATGAAATCACCAGAGTTTTTAAAAATATTGACTAATGAAATTAGTCCTCTAATGCTGAATGTTCCTTCTACCTCATGTCACATTTTGTACCAGTACATACATAATTGTTTTAAAATCATCTAGCAGTGTTTCCAGTTTATTTGCACTTTTCTTGGCTATTTGAGATACTTTTCACAAGTTGCTGAGGTTACTTTACTGTTTGTCCACTGCCATATGTGAAACCTGCATCTGGTGCAACGTGCTAATAAATAATAAAGTAGCTTCCACTTTCTCGGCAGTCTGGTAGAGGGCATATGGGCCTGGTGCCACGTCCCTTCCAGAGTACTCTTGCTCTTTGTTGGCACATAGTCTTACTTCTGATTACAAGGTCCTGAATTCATAAACGGAGGATTAAGTAACATTTCCTAATGCTTTGATCTTTTCAATTATTTGATACTTTCCCAAATAGAAATTTATATCATGCAGTTGTGCTTCCATTTGAATCTTTTCTTTTTAGGGAACTTGCATGATAGAATTAAAGACTTGAAATACCCTCCTTTTCTGTGTAACAGATTAATGTACATACTATGTTTTGTCTTTTATAATCACCTCTTTAATAGGAGATGTGCTATCAAATAGGAAGAGTGCCCTTCATATACCGTTTTATAATTGCACATACTTTAGTAGTATGGCACTTGATAAAAACTTTTATGTTTTCACTGTGATTCTGCGTATTAACCCGGTGAAGTCTGCAGGGCATTTTTGTGTTGTCTCTGCTGTGAGGAAACAGGTTTGAGTATCAACTGATGGAATTTGTCTTTCATTTAACCTTTTTTCTTGGAATGATCCATAAGTTACACATATTCAGAAGCCTAAATTCAGTGTTTTAGCTGTTTTTCCATTTACTGATTTGTTATTAGTTTGCTATTCCCAGAATATTTTGTTTAGTATTAGTATTGAGATTGACTTTTCCAAATGTGTTTGTTGTTGTTATTATTGTTGTCTTGCAATCTTACAGGCCCTGGCCTATTTTGAGCAATTAAAGATTTCCCCAGATGCTTGGCAGGTGTGTGCAGAAGCTCTAACCCAGAGGACATACAGGTATTTAAAAGAAAATTTGTATGAATTCTTAGAAGAATTTAAATTTCTGTGAACATGGCAGGACTGTTAAATTTACCTGTATTTGGAACATGTTTTCATAGAAACATTTTATGACTTGCTCCCTTTTGGAAACCGTTAATATATAGTCATTCAGTGTAGAAATGAGAAAAATAGTAAACCAACAGTTTGGTCATTCCAGAATTGACTTTTTAGTAAAACTATCATTTGCTGTATGTTGTATACCTGACAACAGATCCCAGCTGGAATAGAGTGAGGTAAAAACTTCCTTATCATACTGGGAGTGATAATTGGTTTTCTAAAAACTTGGTAAAAGAGGCATTCATAAATGATATATAAATTTTTAATTTTAACTTAAAATATATAAACATTCAATTACCAATCTTTTGGTATTGGACCACGGTCTTTGTGTATGTGCCACTAGCATTTACTTTATTCTTATGTCAATCACACCCATGACTCATCCTCTACAATTCCTAGCTTGTACAATGAGTGCAGTGAAACGATAAATACAGATTTCCTAGATTTTTTGGGTATTTGCTTCTACCTGTCAAGTCTTTCGGTTATATCTAGCTGACATCAAATATGTACAAGGTTTTTTGCCCCCCTGCATTGTGGCTTTCTGTGAAGTCTTTCTAAAGCATTTGACTTACTTTTTACAGAAATAGGAATTTTATACTCATTTCGTTAGTTTATATGACAGTTAACTGAGTGACTTTCTTATAAAAGAAGTACAACTGGTATAGTGAGGGATGGGGAAAACACAGCTGTTGAGTCAGCTTACTAGTGGGGGCAGAAGCGCCTGGATAAGTAGAGGGTCTCTTGGCTGGAGTTCTCAGCATGCAGGGCCTATCAGTCTGTTTTACACCTGAAATTGAGGGCTTCAGGTTAGTTAGAGTAGGTTTTGAGAACGTCTGCTGTATGTCTTAGAGTAAATAAGAGCTGGCTTTTTTTTTTTTTTTTTTGAGACAGAGTCTCACTCTGTTGCCCGGGCTAGAGTGAGTGCCGTGGCGTCAGCCTAGCTCACAGCAACCTCAAACTCCTGGGCTTAAGTGATCCTACTGCCTCAGCCTCCCGAGTAGCTGGGACTACAGGCATGCGCCACCATGCCCGGCTAATTTTTTGTATATATATATTTTAGTTGTCCATATAATTTCTTTCTATTTTTAGTAGAGACGGGGTCTCGCTCTTGCTCAGGCTGGTCTCGAACTCCTGACCTCCAGCGATCCACCCGCCTCGGCCTCCCAGAGTGCTAGGATTACAGGCGTGAGCCACCGCGCCCGGCCAAGAGCTGGCTTTTAATTAAGGGCTTCCTGTAGTTTTTTTTTCCCCCCTAGTGGAAAATCTAAGTCTTATAAAATTCAGTTAAAGGCTTCAGTGTCATCCTTAAAAATAGAAAGCCTAAGTTCTCAAAAGAGATGTTAATTAAAGCTAACTTTACAAAGTTTTAGAAGATTACGTTCCATCTTCTTGCATGTGAAATTATTTTGTTTGGTTAATTCGTGTAGTCTAAATTAAGAGGAGATCTCCATTCTTATTTGGACCAGTTACCTTTATATAGCAAAAATTGTTGTATGACTAAGCCTGGCCCAAACTGTCTGTTTTGAATGAGCAGATTGTTGGTTTCTAAAGGGTCTTTGTCAGAGTTTATAGCTGGCTCGCTGCAACTCTGCATCACCCCTAGAGAGATAATTAGAAATGGATAATTGGTGAATGTTAATTTTTGCCCCCATTTATAAGGGCAGTATATTTGTAATTCAGTTTCATGTGTGAACTTTGAGACTAGCCTGACAGACCACATGGCTTATTTTGGATTTGGCTGCAGTAGAACTCACTGGGGCTTAAGGAGGACTTGGGTGACTATCTCTGATTTGACTCAGTCTCTGGCTGTTCTGCCATTTGTTATTTTACAGCTAAGCTTTGTATTGTGAAATGAAGGACTTGTTCCAGGAATCCGAACATCTCCAGTTTAGAGG
Organism: Eulemur rufifrons; assembly: GCF_041146395.1. Lineage (NCBI taxonomy): Eukaryota > Metazoa > Chordata > Mammalia > Primates > Lemuridae > Eulemur > Eulemur rufifrons. The sequence continues at coordinate 49,836,194 of NC_090998.1, forward strand.
GAATGCCTTCTCTTTACACAGCACTATATTTAGGGTGCATCTTGATTTATTTTGATTATTTTGCTTGTCAGATTTAATGGAAATGTTGAATATCATATAATATTTAGAGTTCTCTTAGCTTATTTATTTATTTATTAATTTTTGAGACAGTCTCGCTCTGTTGCCCAGGCTAGAGTGTCGTGGCATCAGCCAAGCTCACAGCAACCTCAAACTTTGAGCTCAAGCGATCCTCCTATCTGAGCCTCTCAGAGTGCTAGGATTACAGGTGTGAGCCACTGTGCCTGGCCTATTAGCTTTTTAAATAAGTGGATTTTAATATTATAAAAAGAGATTAGTGTGTAGGAAGCAAGCCAAGGTGTATTTGAGAAAGTTTTCTGTTATATTATTCATTAATATTTTGCCTTTCATTTGTTTTCTTCGATTTATTGTCTGCTTATCGAATTTCCTTTTTTTCTTTTTCAGTGATGATCACATAAAGTTTTTCTGCTTTCAAGTACTAGAACATCAAGTTAAATACAAGTAAGGCTTTTCTCACTGTTTTTAGACACTGAGGTTTGTGGCGAGAGGCCATTTTCTATTTAGTTTTTTCTTTGAGGAAACCATAACAGGTTGTAAACTGACAGTGTATTATAACTTATATCCAGGTTATAGACGTGTTTCAATGTATCCAGAAGTTTTTGAAAAATACTGAGATAGTTGGTTACATATAAAAATCCAGACACTTCACAGAAAAATCTATATGTCCAGCTTCTTTGAATCAGATCTAACACCAGACCTGTTTTTCCACATGAAAATTGTTAGAGTTAAGTGGCCACATTAGCATTTGTGTGCAGAATCCCTGGCTTACTAAGCAAAAACAATGAATCACTGCTGAGAGGACACTTAGTTTGTCTATTGACCACAGACCTCAGAACGTGGATATATTTCTGTTAGAAAAATTATGTAGCTGTCATTTTGTTTCAACATGAACAGAACCACAAATCAAACAAGGATTGATGTTGATACCAAACCTGTCACTCTGATCCTTATCTTTAAAGCAGTGATGAGAGGCATCGATTTATTGATTCATTTTAGGAAACTTTAGATAATTGAGAGCTATAGAAATTTTCCCTTTCAAAAATATAAGAGGCTATTACTTTTTACAACTACGGACACCAAATACAGCCATTATTCTTTTTCTTCTTTATTTTGAACAGGTATTCAGAACTAACCACTGTTCAACAACAACTAATTAGGGAGACGCTCATATCTTGGCTTCAAGCTCAGGTAAAATAGTAATTTCATTCAGTACCTCAAATTACCAGATATTTAAACTTTTATTTTTGCAAGAGTTTGCAGCCTTACCTCAAAAATTTTGATCATTTATCCTCCATTTGATCCTATAGCTTTTTTAAAAAGTGCTGGTTTTGAAGATCATGGGTAGATGGAAACTTAACAATAATTTAAAATTATGTCAATAACTGAAACTGTCATATCTCCCACGACACGTTGTGGAAACTTTGGTTTTAAGATGTAATTTTTTTTATTTTCATTTTTTATTTTTTTTACTACTTGACAAAAGCTGCTTTTCTGTTTGGCTCTTAAAGGCGAGCCCTTTTGGACAGACTCTTCTTCACAAGATCCCTTTTCAAAAAGGGCCAGTGGAGTTCTTTATACACAGCATGTTTTTTTTTGGTTAATTTTAGCTAATCTTAACATATAAAGCAGTTGTGTAGCTGGAATTCTTATTTTCCTTAAAGAGCAAGCAGATAGAAGAAAAGTATTTTTTTTTCTTAGCAGAAATTATAGGAACTATTAAAACTCTGCACATGAAACTTGTCTGTAAAAGTGTAAGAGTGACAGGTAGTAACCATTAGAACCTATGGTCATCATCTGGCCAGTCACTTAAATACTTTGATAATTTTGATGCGTATTTGTTGCATAGCTAATCTGGACCATGTTGAAGTTTGGTAGAGTTTTACCTTTTTGTGATGAAATGTGTTTCTGAGTATTTTCAATTTACCTTTAATTTCGTGGACTATTTCTCTCTTTGTCAGATGCTGAATCCCCAACCAGAGAAGACCTTTATACGAAACAAAGCAGCCCAAGTCTTCGCCTTGCTTTTTGTTACAGAATATCTTACTAAATGGCCCAAGTTTTTTTTTGACATTCTCTCAGTAGTGGACCTAAATCCAAGGGGAGTAGATCTATACATCCGAATCCTCATGGCTATTGATTCCGAATTGGTGGATCGTGATGTTGTGCATACATCAGAGGCAAGTAACTAACCATTAATTTTTGTATGAGATAATGGGCACATAAGAAAAGGAACAAGAAATCTTTTTTTTTAATTTTTGAGGTAAATTTTCTTAATAATTATGAATTTACCCAATGTTCTGAATTTTATTTTACAAAGGAACTTAATTTTTTTTCAGATGTAGGTAGAAATTAAAATATTGGATTTTTTTAACTAGGCAAATGCTTTGTCCAGTGAAATACACAAATTTGTTTTCTTCTATGAATTCGTTGAGAAATGTAGTCTATATTTAATACTGCCATATAGTCCCTGAACATGGAAGAAGCATTGCTTATGAAGTATCAGTGCTGGCTGTTTCTGTATTCTCAGTCACATAGTTTAAGTATTATGTTTACATATTGAGGAATAACTTACCACATCCTTAAGACATTTTCTTTTTTTAATTGAGATGGGGTCTCACTTTGTTGCCCAGGCTAGAGTGCAATGGTATCATTGTAGCTAACTGCCACCTCAGACTCCTGGGCTCAAGTGATCCTCCTGCCTCAGTCTCCCAAGAAGCTAGGCCTACAGGCACACACCACTGCACTTGGCTTTTATTTTTTGTAGAGATTGGGTCTCTCTCTTGCCCAGGCTGGTCTCGAACTCCTGGCCTCAAGCAATCCTCCCACCTTGGCCTCCCAGTGCCAAGATTACAGGCATGAGCCACCACGCCCAGCACATGCTTAAGATTTTCTAAGTAACGCTTATTTATAATTTGTGTTTAATAAGAAATTAACTCTGACGCTGAGGAATAGCATGGAAGAAGGAAATACAAAGAATTACAGGATATGACTTTGGAGCTGATAAATAGGAAATAGCGGTAGAGAATGTGTTGACAAGTCTGGAAGTTTAATGTTGAGGAACAATCACTGTGTGCGACTATATTCAGATGTCAAACATTATTTTGTGAAGTAATCTACATTGCGTATTTGGTGTTTTGTTTTGTTTTTAGGAGGCTCGTAGGAATACTCTCATAAAAGATACCATGAGGGAACAGTGCATTCCAAATCTAGTGGAATCATGGTACCAAATATTACAAAATTATCAGTATACTAATTCAGAAGTGACGTGTCAGTGCCTTGCAGTAGTTGGGGCTTATGTTTCTTGGATAGACTTATCTCTTATAGCCAATGATAGGTAAGTATGCCTATAATTTTTCTTTAGTATAAACCTGTAAAATACAGTGTTTAAAACTCATGAATTTGAAAATGTCATAACAATTTTATTCCCCCATTACCCCAGGTTTATAAATATGCTGCTAGGTCACATGTCAATAGAAGTTCTACGGGAAGAAGCATGTGACTGTTTATTTGAAATTGTAAATAAAGGAATGGACCCTGTTGATAAAATGAAACTAGTAGAATCTTTGTGTCAAGTATTACAGTCTGCTGGCTTTTTCAGCATTGACCAGGTCAGTAAATTTATATATATAAAGTTTTGAAAATTGTTAGAACAAACTAGGGTATGTAATAAGTTAAATATAATAACAGCTTTTTCTTCCCCCCTCCCCCACCAAATGTTAGAAATTCTCCTTGAGATTATAATAATAAGCTACTGTGTCTAGAGAGCCATAATGTTTTCAGTAGTATTTGCCTTGGAGAATGGATTATGCCAGTTCTTAAACTTGAAGGTCGGGATGGTGCCTGTAGTTGTACATTTCTTAGAAACTCCCAGATGATACACTGCTGTCTATGGACCATTCATTGAGTAGCAAAGGACTTTACTATTTAAATGGCAGTGCATTTTGGCCAAAATTAGACCCAGTAATCATAAATGTTGCATTTTCATCATACTTTTGAATCTTGACTCCTTTGAGCTGTTAGAAATTTAACCCCAAGAGAGTAAGTACTCAAAATGTGATAAAGTAGTAGTTTAGAAAGGTAACTTTAAGGTTTTTATTTTAGTTTTTGCTGTGACAGAGATAAAGAATTTCTAAGACATCTTTGTATTACTGCTATGTTGGTAATATGGCTTTAGTGGTTTTCTTGGTCAATTGTATGATTTTCCTACATCTCTAATGTCTTATTTATTTCCTGGTAAAAGACATAAAATGGTGATGGTACAGCCTCTTTCTATAGGAAAATAGCATAAGGGTAATTAATGAAAATAATCTGAGTTTGAGTTCTGACTCGAACACTGATAAGACCTGAGGCAGGCCGGGCGCGGTGGCTCACGCCTGTAATCCTAGCACTCTGGGAGGCCGAGGCGGGTGGATTGCTCAAGGTCAGGAGTTCGAGACCAGCCTGAGCGAGACCCCGTCTCTACTAAAAATAGAAAGACATTATATGGACAACTAAAAATCTATATAGAAAAAATTAGCCGGGCATAGTGGCGCATGCCTGTAGTCCCAGCTACTCGGGAGGCTGAGGCAGTAGGATCGCTTAAGCCGAGGAGTCTGAGGTTGCTGTGAGCTAAGCTGACGCCACGGCACTCACTCTAGCCTGGGCAACAAAGTGAGACTCTGTCTCAACAAAAAAAAAAAAAAAAAAGACCTGAGGCAGGTAATTGTAATAGCCTACGTCCTTGTAGGATAGTAGAGGCACAAAACACATAGCATCAGAAAGGACTGTTGTAGGCCGGGTGCAGTGGCTCACGCCTGTAATCCTAGCACTCTGGGAGGCCAAGGTGGGAGGATCACTCAAGGTCAGGAGTTCGAGACCAGCCTGAGCAAGAGCGAGAACCTGTCTCTACTAAAAGTAGAAAGAAATGATTTGGACAGCTAAAAATCTATATAGAAAAAAAATTAGCCAGGCATGTCTGTAGTCCCAGCTACTCAGGAGGCTGAGGCAGGAGGATCGCATGAGCCCAAGAGTGTGAGGTGGGCTAACGCCACGGCTCTCTAGCCCGGGCAACAGAGTGAGACTCTGTCTCAAAAAAAAAAAAAAAAGGACTGTTGTAAATTGTTGCACATACTATAATGTGGCAGCGTTAACTTTATTAGAGCACGTTCACCAAATTCAACAGTTTAGAGAGGAGAAGGTTCTGAAACCATAGATCTTTTTGTTTAAGGTTTTATAAAGCTGGTAACATCTATAGGACTGTAATCATTAAGAACAGTTGCTTTAAAGAGTACTAGTGGATATTAATAGTAGCAGAGGAATTTCTAAGAATTTCTCCAGTCAAAATGGTAGAATTGTTAAAATGTCTAATGTCAGTTTAAAATTGAATCCTGTAATTGACACTTGGTCCACACTAAAGTTTAGTGTTTTTCCTCTTACTCTTGGGTAGGTGGTTTTAAATTGAAGTCTATTTTAATATAGGAAGAAGATGTTGACTTCCTGGCCAGATTTTCTAAGCTGGTAAATGGAATGGGACAGTCATTGATAGTTAGCTGGACTAAATTAATTAAGAATGGGGATATCAAGAATGCTCAAGAGGCACTACAAGCGATTGAAACAAAAGTGGCACTGATGTTGCAGCTACTAATTCATGAGGATGATGACATCTCTTCTAACATTATTGGATTTTGTTATGATTATCTTCATATTTTGAAACAGGTAAGTCTTTGTTTTATTCTGTTTCTCCTGTAGATAATATAAAGGAGGCATGGAGAATTCGAAATATACAGGGAAAATGAAAACAAGAAAATATCCTTTATTCTACCACCTAAAGATATTTATTATTAAATATTAATGTATTTCCATCTTTTTTCTGTAAATTTCTTAGCCGGAAAACAAAAGTGGCTAGGTTCAGAAATTTGCTAGCTTCAGAGTTAGTTATAGGCTTAAGTTACATTTTCATTTTGAACTTATTTTTATTTCTGAATACAGTAGGAATTTTATTAAGCATGATTCATTATTTTAATTACATATACATCATTTCTTATAAACAATTTGTGATTTTTTTCTTTAAATTAGAGATGGGTTCTCACCCTGTCACCTAGGCTGGAGTGCAGTGGTACAATCATAGCTCACTGCAGTCTCAAGTGATCCTCCTACCTTAGCCTCTTTGAGTAGCTGGGAGTACAGATGTGTATCACTATGCCTGGCTAATTTTTCTTATTTTTATTTTTAGAGATGGGGGATTTGCTATATTGCCCAGGCTGGCTACAATTAAGCCCTGGATTCCCGCAATCCTCCCACCAAAGCCTCCCGAGTCACTGGGATTATAGGCATGAGATACTGTGACTGACCAATTTCTTTCTTTCTTTCTTTCTTTCTTTCTTTTTTTTTTTGATACAAAGTCTCATTCTCTCACCCAGACTGGAGTACAGTAGTGTGATCAGAGCTCAGTGCAACCTCCAACACAGGTGCTCAAGCAATCCTCATGCCCTGGCTTCCCAAGTACCTAGGACTACAGACATACACCACCATGCCCAGTTAATTTTTTAAAAAATTTTTTTGTAGAGACAGGGTCTTGCTATGTTGTCCAGGCTGGTTACGAACTTCTGGCCTCAAGCAGTCCTCCCACCTCGACCTCCCAAAGTGCTGGGATTATAGGCATGAGCCACTGCTCCCAGCCTGGGCTGCCAATTTCTTATGAACCATTTTTACACTCAAAAATTTCTACCACGCCGGGCACGATGGCTCACGCCTGTAATCCTTGCACTCTGGGAGGCCGAGGCGGGTGGATCTCTCGAGGTCAGGAGTTCGAGACCAGCCTGAGCAAGAGCGAGACCCCGTCCCTACTAAAAAAAAATAGAAAGAAATTATCTGGCCAACTTAAAATATATATAGAAAAAAATTAGCCGGGCATGGTGGCGCATGCCTGTAGTCCCAGCTACTTGGGAGGCTGAGGCAGTAGGATCGCTTAAGCCCAGGAGTTTGAGGTTGCTGTGAGCTAGGCTGACCCCACGGCACTCACTCTAGCCCAGGCAACAAAGTGAGACTCTGTCCCCCCCAAAAAAAAAAATTTCTATCAGTTAATTCTAATAAGAACTTAAAATGTAGATGGTATTAGTCTCCATATTATATCATGTAGCAATTCAAAGAGTTAGTAACTTGTCATTATGATATAAGAGGGCCATTTCTATTTTATTTGCATTGGATTAATTGAATCAAGTCAAGCTTAAAATAATTATTTTCCAAAATGAATTTAAGTTTTGTTTTATTGTTATAAACACAACACATGTTTACATGCATACTTTAAGAAACTTTAGGCAGTGTCGAAAGGTATGTTCACTGTTGGTAATCCTACTATGTATCTCTTAATGGGTTTCTAAACTCATTTACTTTGTTTAAAACCAGGAAGGAGATCATCCTTAACTGTCCTTGTAACCTGCTGCTTTGCTAAATACATTATAGGTATCTTTAAAAATCAAATTCATGTACATGTTTTTGCCTGCATGTCAAGTTATTTACTAGAAGTGGAATTGCTAGATCTTAGTTAGGTACGTATTAAACATAGACAGGTGCTGCCAAACTGCCTTCCAAAAGAGTTGTGTGCATGTTTTAGAAGGTTTGATTAGAAAAATGTTCTGATATACAAGTATACCTTTAGGAAGCCTAATAAAATTATTGCTTACTTTTTAACAGCTTACAGTGCTCTCGGATCAGCAGAAAGCTAATGTAGAGGTAATTGACTTCTTTATGCTCCTTTTAAACTAATAATAGATTCTTTTTGTGTATAATCTGCTTTAAAATATATAGCTTAATTTCAAATTATGTCAAATTAAAAGGAGACTGATTGACAAAGACTATTTTATTATTAATTTTAGGCAATCATGTTGGCCGTTATGAAAAAATTGACTTATGATGAAGAATATAACTTTGAAAATGAGGTAAGAATTTTTGTGTTGAGAAATTGGTTTTAATATTATTTACTTAACATCATATCAATATTTCAAGTTTTTATTGTTTGGGGACCCTTTAAAACAAGAAGTATTTGAAAAATTAGCCTTCGTTATATTGATGTCAACCTTGGATGAAATTAATAGAAGCTTCTTAATCTTTCATTATATATATATATATATATTTTTTTTTTTTTTTTTTTTTTCAAGACAGTCTCACTCTGTTGCCCAGGCTAGAGTGCCGTGGCGTCAGCCTAGCTCACGGCAACCTCAAACATCTGGGCTCAAGCGATCCTCCTGCCTCAGCCTCCCGAGTAGCTGGGACTACAGGCATGCACCACCATGCCCGGCTAATTTTTTCTCTATATATTTTTAGTTGTCCATATAATTTCTTTCTATTGTTAGTAGAGACGGGGTCTCGCTCTTGCTCAGGCTGGTCTCGAACTCCTGAGCTCAAACGATCCACCCACCTCGGCCTCCCAGAGTGCTAGCATTTTTTATATTTTGTCCATTAACCCTTTTAAAAACTCTTTGTAGCACTGAACTTAGTAAAATACTGACAATATTATTGGTGATCATATCTCATTTTGTATTTAATAAGTGTGATGAACCTCACTTAATAAGCCTGTATGAGAGAGTGGAAATGAGGCACTCTAGACTTGTTCCAGTTAAAATTCTTATCCAGGCTTGTGAGTGGGTCAGCTTCCCATCAAACACAAAGGCCATTAGGTACTTTTCTAGGGATTCAATCATGGCTTGTGCTGCTTAGCGATGTGCTGAAGTGTTCTATTTCCCACCTCATGCATTCAAAACTTTGGGCTGTAAAAGGGTAATAGTGATGATGACCAACGCACTGCGCACTTAGGAAGTGCCTGGCTCCTAACATTTAATAGCTCCTGTTGTATGATATTATTACCACATTTTATAGCGGACACTGACAGATGACAGTAAATAAGGTGCCAAAGGACCCAAAGCCCAGCAAGAACCCAGTGTGGCTCTAGACGCTTGTCCTTGACCTTCTCCTTGGACGGTTTCTGGCTCTAGGCTTTTGAAAGGTCTAGAGCTATACTGAGAAATACTTATTTGTGAGCAGGAGGGGAGAAGCCACTAAGTATAGTTAAGTTTTCTTATATAAATGAATATTGATGAAAATATAAAAATATCAAATTGGTAAATGCAGAAAGCTACAAGAGAACTGAATACATGAATATTAAAGTCTTTTAAGTATTTTAAATGAGGATTTTTAACTTACAGGGTGAAGATGAAGCCATGTTTGTAGAATATAGAAAACAACTGAAGTTGTTGTTGGACAGGCTGGCTCAAGTTTCACCAGAGTTACTGCTGGCTTCTGTTCGCAGAGTTTTTAGTTCTACACTGCAGTAAGTTTGCTATTATTTTTGTAATAAGCCCACTTCTTTCCTTTGCTCTCTGATGGTGATCTAAAATAGGTGATTAACATGACTTATTGATCCATGTTACTTATTAAGATATTAGGTATATCTCTGGAAACAGTGCTCTTATCTCCTTGATTTATCTTGATCCTTTCTACTTTTGTGATTATAAATTATGTTGTCTGGGAAAATTACAATTGCTCTGACTTTTTAATAATTAAAGAGGCTTCTGTTGGTGTGTTATCCTGTGCTTTACTAGTTGTATGTTCGGATCTCAATGACATATTATACCTTGGTAGGAATTGGCAGACTACACGGTTTATGGAAGTTGAAGTAGCAATAAGATTGCTGTATATGTTGGCAGAAGCTCTTCCAGTATCTCATGGTGCTCACTTCTCAGGTGATGTTTCAAAAGCTAGTGCTTTGCAGGATATGATGAGAACTGTAAGTATACTGAAGATAATTTTTTTTAAACATAAAATTCTGTTTTCACTGTAAGCTAGGGGGAATTCCTTGATTGTTAGAGCTTAGTATATGTTAATAGTGGGGCATTTTGATATTGCAATAAATAAGAATGGGTTTCTTAACTTTTTCCTGCTACAGTTGGTAACGTCAGGAGTCAGTTCCTATCAGCATACATCTGTGACATTAGAGTTCTTTGAAACGGTTGTTAGATATGAAAAGTTTTTCACAGTCGAACCTCAACACATTCCATGTGTACTAGTAAGTATACATTTTACTCTGGATTTTTATTTTCCATGTATTTCAGCTAATGAACAGATAATATTCTATCTTTCTGTCCTCTATAATTTTTCTCAGAGTCAAAAGCTCTGAAAAACTCTAGAAAGACACTGAAACTAACCCCTCCTCCATTTCTTTTAAATAGATAATTTTAGTCATCTAAAATAAGTCCTCAAGGACTTATTTGTATATAGTATAGAATTATTTTTTGTATATTCATGGTTCCTTTCTTTTAGGAGTTAAGAAATAAAATTTGATGTAAACAAAAATGTGGCATGACAATAGCAATGAAAGCCCTGAGTAAGTGCAGAAATAGTAAAGGTGTCTCTGTTTCTTTAGATGGCTTTCTTAGATCACAGAGGTCTACGGCATTCTAGTGCAAAAGTCCGGAGCAGGACTGCTTACCTGTTTTCTAGATTTGTGAAATCTCTCAAGTAAGTGTAAAATCTCAGCTTTTATGTTTAGCTCTTTATTTTTTACATTATTAAATAGACATATAAGTTATTTTCCAAGAGCCTGGAGTAGATTTGGTTCTTTCTGTTGCAAGGCACGTTTTCCTTTTATGTCACGATGACTTTTTCTGCTCATTAGCCAGGTACTTTGTTCAATAATAAAAAATTGTTGGTTTGCGTGCTTTCAATGGTACCATTATTTTCTTAATTGTGATTTTCCTTTTTGCTTTTTTTCAGTAAACAAATGAATCCTTTTATTGAAGATATTTTGAATAGAATACAAGATTTATTAGAGCTTTCTCCACCTGTAAGTATATGTCCTTTTAAGGTATTTTGCCCAGATGTCATTGAGCCCACCCATGCTGTTAGCCTTGCCTTTGTGGACAATTTTTTTTTTTTTTTTTTTTGAGGCAGAGTCCTGCTCTGTCACCCTGGCTAGAGTGCCGGGGCATCAGCCCAGCTCACAGCAACCTCAAACTCCTGGGCTCAAGCGATCCTTCTGCCTCAGCCTCCCGAGTAGCTGGGACTACAGGCATGCACCACCATGCCCGGCTAATTTTTTCTATATATTTTTAATTGTCCAGCTAATTTCTTTCTATTTTTTAGTAGAGACAGGGTCTCAAATGATCCACCCGCCTCAGCCTCCCAAGTGCTAGGATTACAGGCGTGAGCCACCGCGCCCGGCCTGTGGGCAATTTTTAAAAATGTGGTAGAGGGAGGTGTGTGTGCAAGAGTTCTCTTTACCTAAATTCTGTTGATGTAGTAAACAAAATATAGTAATAGAAAGGAATTAAGAGCTGACTAATACATTTGGCAGCATGGAATATGGTCAGCTCTTTGTGTATTATTAAATTTAGGTAAAGTATTTTATGGAGAAGAAAAATTCAACTTATAAATTATTCTCTATTTAGTACTACAATTGTATTAGCTGTTCTTAGCAACTCCTACTGTTAGACTGAAGTTTTTCTGTTAACTTCAGGCTTAGGGTATTTAAATGCTGGTTGATCTGAATATTTTGATAGGTTTGGGCCATGATCCTGAAAGAGCAAAATCCCTAATGTCTAAAAATCCCAAAAATCACAATGCTAAAAGATGCAAAACCTGAAAATATAATTCTGGAAAAAAAAATTTTTTAATTCTTTAAAAGGCATTGATTAATATTTTTTAAACAGGATTTATTTGAGAAACATATAAAAACATGACAATACTTCATAGGCCAGTTTACAAAATAAAATAGGCAATAATAACATAATTTTTGCAAACATAAACACTAAGGTATACTAATGACAGGAGCAGATAAATTGCATTTATAAAGAAATAGGTCAAAAAGTGATGTTTATCAATACATATCGTGATGGTTGGTAATTATATGTACCCAGCTTTATAACTGTGGTCATCATGTCAGACAACCTAAGTCTTTTGACAAGATTGATTAGAAACTGCAATGGGTCCACCCAAACAGCTGAGATCTCAAGAAATTTTATATGTTACTGCAGATACACAAAAAGGACATCTGTTTATTTGCCAAGACAGTTTCAACATTTTTACATATATGCACGATGATTAAAAAATCAATGTTGTGATAATGCACAATTGTGGAGTCAAATTTATGATGTCAGAGGCAGCAGAAGAAAAGTCTGTCCCAGCTTTCAGAAAGAGACCAGTTTGCCTTCGGTGTTTGTTCTTTCCTGGCCATGGCCGATTGGATGGTGCCCGCCAACATTGAGGGCAGATCTTCCCCACCTGGTCCACTCAGACCCACCACCTAGTCCACTTAGACTCACTAATATCTTCTGGAAACAACCTCAAAAGATACACTCAAACTAATGCTTTACTAAGTGTTTTTTAATCCATTCAAATCAATACCATGTCAACTTGGCACTCATATGCATCTCCTTAATTTCCAAGTAAAGACAATAGCAAGGTAATAGTTCCACTTACCATGGTGCAACTATCCTGCTTACAACCAAAAACACACTAATCCCTTCCCCAGAATGTGGCTGTCAGGATTTTGACATTTAGGATTTTAGTTTTTCAGGAATGTGATTTTCGGGAATTTAGATGATAGGGATTTTAGACTTTAGGGATTTTGATCTTTCGAGATTTCAATCTTTCAGGATTATGATCAGCACCGTTTGGGATCCATTTCACTAAAAATATTTAAGTTGGGATACTTTTTTTGTCTTTTTCTCTTTTTTCCCACAAGGCAGCCTACCACTGAATAAATTGAGATATTTTTATTTATTTTTTTTTTTTTGAGACAGAGTCTCTCTCTATTGCCCAGGCTAGAGTGAGTGCCGTGGCGTCAGCCTAGCTCACAGCAACCTCAAACTCCTAAGCTCAAGGGATCCTCCTGTCTCAGCCTCCCGAGTAGCTGGGACTACAGGCATGCACCACCATGCCCGGCTAATTTTTTCTATATATATTTTTAGCTGTCCATATATAATTTCTTTCTATTTTTAGTAGAGATGGGGTCTCACTCTTGCTCAGGCTGGTCTCGAACTCCTGAGCTCAAACGATCCGCCCACCTCGGCCTCCCAGAGTGCTAGGATTACAGGCGTGAGCCACCGCGCCCGGCCTTAAATTGAGATATTTTTAAAGTACATTTTGACTGTCACTCATTTAATGAAAATCATTACTAGAGGTGCCATTGAAAAATGAATAAAACAATACCTTTAGGTTAGAAAGGTTATATAATTTCACTGCATGAAGGGTTACTAGTGAATTATATGGTTAATTTATCCTTGCCTACATAGTATAAAAACCTATGTATTAAAGTACTTTACCCAGTTAATGTCAATTTTCCTTGGCAGTTTACAGTGCCATGTAAGACTTAGGTGTTGAAGAAGACATATTTTCTTACAGATATTAGAAATTTTTTATGTTTTTCATACAGTACATATAAACAATGACTTGTACTATACCTGTAATCCTTCTTCAGTATATAAAAAGACCTGAATCAAATTGCTTTCTTGAATATCAGCCACTTGATAGGGTTGTGAGTAACCGATTTTTAGAGTACCCCACATTTATGTAGCTACTTTATCTTTCTCTTCTTAACTTCTAGAGCAGTGATAAGGCCTAGCAGGTACTTAATACAATCTTTAATTACTTTTAAATAAGGACATTTCTTTTTCAAGGGATAGGGAATTTTTTTAATAATAAAAGCACCACACATGATTTATCTGTTTTAAGACTGGGTTTTTCTTTAATTTTTTCTTAACAGGGAATTTTAGTGTTGGACCTAGAGGGAACTCTGATTCCCCCTCACTCCTCTTGGTGTCTCTGACTGCATAAATGTAAAAAATAACAAAATTTGTTAATAAAAATTGACTAATATGTAGAACATTTGCTTGTGCATGAATGAGATCTATTTTGTTTCATTTGCAGTCTTATTTTCATAATGTCAGGTGTAACAGATGTGTGTGTGTGTATTGTGTGGGTTTTGTTGTTATTAAACCCTTAAACACTCTTGAAAATATAAATTAGTGTGACCTTTGTACTAACAGTCAAAGCATTTTTGTATACCTTGTGTATAAGATTATAATCTTACAAATAAGAGTTTTACAAAAGGAAACATTAGAAAACTAATAATTATATGATTATTTGCAAAGTCTTGGCAGGGCTAGAATTAGAACCATGATCTTTTGGCTCTCTGATTCAGTTTTCTTTTCATTACATAGTGTTGGGAGAAAATTGTTTTTGTAAGTACTTGATCTATGAGTTGATGTGATAGATTACATTTCCTGTTCCTCTTGTACTTTTTCTGATTAAATGAGAAGAACTCAAGAAAGAAAAACTTCAATAAGACTAAATTTCATTCTAGGAGAATGGTTACCAGTCCTTGTTGAGCAGCGATGATCAACTATTTATTTATGAGACAGCTGGAGTACTGATTGTTAATAGTGAATACCCAGCTGAAAGGAAGCAGGGATTAATGAGGAATCTGTTGACCCCACTAATGGAGAAGTTTAAAATTCTGTTAGAAAAATTGATGCTGGCACAAGATGAAGAAAGGCAGGCGTCCCTAGCAGACTGTCTCAACCATGCTGTTGGATTTGCCAGGTGAGCATAATCACAATTAAAATTGTAAAGTGTGTGTCTCTACACAGAACCACTTGTTTGGATCTTTTATGATGGGCATACATATCTGTGTTTCCATAGCTGGATTTTCCAGAGAATTGTCTAAATCTTTCTCTTCTCAATCCAGCACGAATTAGAAGGTTTAGTTGAAGAAAGGAATAGATCACATACCATTCTGCCTTGACAAATGTCCAAATCCTTAACTTCTCTGACTTCTTTGGTATAAATGGGTTGTGTATTTAAGGGGATTACATAAAGTCTTTATATACCAATGATATATTGGGACATCTTGGGTTAGTCTTGGTTACCTCAAAGAGAAAGTCCTGAGGCTTTTTAGTTGCATTGTGTCCCAAAGACCACCCAAGCAGCCATTTGAAACTTTTCTTCTACCCTTACTTTTTATTGGCAAGCAATAACAGCATGCAAGTTGTAGTGATTGCTAAGTAGAAGTTATAGAGAAATTGTTCTACAGAATACTTCAGAGCAAGAGCTAGATATTAGAGAGGTTGTATAACTTGATTCTGAAGATTGTCTCTAAGTTTAAATGGGTAGTTTGCAGATCCTTTAGCACAGGCTAGTCATAGCAAGTGGACTTTTTTCCCTCTTTTCTGCATACTTTGTCAGCAGGATTTTAGTAAAACATTTAGGTAGGCATACATTAGAGGGCTTATATTAACTACATCTCATTCATTTAATTTAATTTGAGCCCTTTTGTTCTGGAATGGTAACTGGAAGCAGTAGTTTACAAATAACCACATAGCCAAAGATAGAAGTGATTGTGATGTGGAAAACAAAAAAGTGGGTTTTTAGTTTTGTCAATTTTTAAATTTGTTGTGCATCGTTTTTGAATCCTCCATAATGCGTTTAAAGAATAAAGTTAAATCTAATTGCCTGATTTTTGCTAATATAGTCGAACCAGCAAAGCTTTCAGCAACAAGCAGACTGTGAAACAATGTGGTTGTTCCGAAGTTTATCTGGACTGTTTACAGACATTCTTGCCAGCACTCAGTTGTCCCTTACAAAAGGATATTCTCAGAAGTGGAGTTCGCACTTTCCTTCATCGAATGATTATTTGCCTAGAGGAAGAAGTTCTTCCATTCATCCCATCTGCCTCAGAACACATGCTCAAAGATTGTGAAGCAAAAGACCTCCAGGAGTTCATTCCTCTTATCAACCAGATTACAGCCAAATTTAAGGTATTACACAGGAAGTCTGAGAATTTCAACTTAAGATGTTCTCACTTAAGGATTAGATGTATTTATCTTCAGAAAGGTTTTGGATGTTGTCCTATGTTTTTTTATTTGTTTGTTTTTTCCCCTTCAGCAGTCCCCAACCTTTTTTGGCATCAGGGATCCATTTCATGGAAGATAATTTCTCCACAGACCCTGGGGGGAGTCAGGGGGCGGGATGATTCAGGGCATTGCATTTATTGTGCACTTTATTTCTATTATTATTACATTGTAATATGTAATGAAATAATTATACAACTTACCATAATGTAGAATCAGTAGGAGCCCTGAGCTTGTTTTTCTGCAAGTAGATGGTCTCATCTGGGGGTGATGGGAGAGTGACTGATTTGACAGGAGGCGGAGCTTATGTGATGATACAAGCGATGGGGGAACAGCTGTAAATGCAGATGTAGCTTCACTTCCTTGCCCACGCTCACCTCCTGCTGTGTGGCCCAGTTCCTAACAGGCCACTGGTACCTGTCTGGGGCCCCAGGGGTTAGGGACACAGCTCTATGTGATGAAAGGTGGTTTTGTTTACCTTTTTTTTTTTTTAAATAATAGGTACTTGAGAGCGTGGATTATATGTATTTTTATCATCCCCCTTGTCTAGCACACTACCTGACACATAGATCATGCTCAATGATGTTTTAATAAAAACAGACCTTATCTGCTCTGTGTAGCAGAAGAAAACAACTAGTCTGCTGATATAGAAAAGCAAATAAAAATAGTGTTGAGTACTAAAACGTCTAAAGAGGTAAATAAGAAGCACTGTAATTTGGGTGCCCAAGCAGGAGTTTAAAAGTATTTAATATACTAAAGTCAGTTTTATATACAGGGAAATTTAAGCCAGGTATAAGATGGCCAATAAAAATGGCTAACAATTACATAGTACTTTCTGTATTCAAACCTGTTCTAAGCATTTTTTTGTACATTAGGTCATATGATCCTCATACCTACCCTAGGAGATAGGTATTACATGTTACAGATAAGGAAACAGGCGCAGAGAACTTAAGGAATTCGCCCAGGGGCATGTAACACCCAAGACTTCATTTGTAAGCAAGCAAGTGTTGAGCGCGAACTATTAATATCAAAGGATTTTTTTTTACCTGTATTCAAAATTTTTTTTAAAAATCCAAGCATTTACTCATATAAATTGATTTATATTTTAACAATAAAATTCTTTTTTTTTTTTTTTTTTTTTTTGATTGAGACAAGGTCTTGCTTTGTTGCTGGGGCTGGATCATAGGTCACCACAACCTCCAACTCGTGGCCTCAAGGGATCCTCCCTAGAATTCATTTCTTGAGAATTTACATTTGGAAATATTCCATGACAATATTTTGTTGTGTAAAATGACCACCTATTTTAACCTGAATTTTAAGCCATAGGAAATGTGTTAAGTTTAATGATCTTTTAGTAATGTATATCTTATATAGATTTCTGTTTTAACATTGATATTTGTTAACCAAATTATGTAAATATACATCCTAAGTAGAAACTCTGGAGAAACCCTTTATGTAAAATTTTTTTTCTAAGTTTCATATTAATTTCATTACTCAACTCTGAAGTAGTAATAATTGTTTCTTATCATCAGATACAGGTATCCCCATTTTTACAACAGATGTTCATGCCTCTGCTCCATGCAATTTTTGAAGTGCTGCTCCGACCAGCAGAAGAAAATGACCAGTCTGCTGCTTTAGAGAAGCAGATGTTGCGGAGGAGTTACTTTGCTTTCCTGCAAACAGTCACAGGCAGTGGAATGAGTGAAGTGATAGCAAATCAAGGTGGGGATGCATGCCATGCCTAATTTGTCTGCTTTAGTCCCTATCACAGTTACACATCTGTATGAGCAAGAGTGAACTGAAGTGAACACAAAACTTTTGAAGTTTGTTGGCCTCTAGGATGACAGTTTATTATAGGGGGAATCAATCACTTTAAAATCTGTATTCAGTTCTTTTTTTCCTAAGGCAGTATTTTTTAATTGATTCTTCAACAATACAAATATAATGGTGGCTGCTTGCCGGAATTGACCCGACAATTTTGAGTCTTATGGCCAATTAGCCATTCTGAAATTAAAAATAAATGGAACTGTATAGCTCAATGTAGAGAATTCTGCTACATAGGAAATCCAAGGGAAAAGATATTAAGGAAATACTGATTTTTTTTTTTAATGTTTAATGGTTAGAATTTAAGTGCCCAGTTAATAAAAATCAAAGGATCTTAGCAACTCTATAAAGCTTTTTGACTTACTCTTTTATATGGAATGAGAACTTCAGGTTGACTTTCTAGTTCTTTTTGAAATTAAACTCAAGCTTTTCTCCTCAGGTGCAGAGAACGTAGAAAGAGTGTTGGTTACTGTTATCCAAGGAGCAGTTGAATATCCGGATCCAATTGCACAGAAAACATGTTTTATTATTCTCTCAAAGTTGGTAGAACTCTGGGGTAAGATAAGTTTTTTTTTTTTTTAAACTTCATTTCCCAAACTGTTTCATAAAACTCCTAGAGATGAAGTGGAACCCTAGCCCAAGCATAGACAGAAACTGGGAGTTGATTTTCCTTGGTAATGAATTAATTGACATTCTTTTTATACAAGATGAAAATCTGAATTCTCTTGACAGGAGGTAAAGATGGACCAGTGGGATTTGCTGATTTTGTCTATAAGCACATTGTCCCTGCATGCTTCCTAGCACCTTTAAAACAAACCTTTGACCTGGCAGATGCACAAACAGTATTGGTAAGCACCTAGGAATCTTTGTTTACCTTGTATAGATCTCATAAATTCACAATTTCTTCTTTAATGCCAGGTTGATTACATTATGTTTTATTAATTTTTTAGGGGTTGATGGTACCTTCTGAACCTTTTGTGGATTTTTGTTGAATCCCAGTGCTGAATTTGAATATGTAAAATTTAGCTCCTTCATTAACAACTAAGACTCTTTTTCTAGGACTATGAAAGGGTACATGATACAAACGTTCTTGAAAGCTTGATTATTTGTTTCCTCCTATTACTTTAATTGTAAAATTTGTGCTTAGTGATTTTTCTCTAAAAATTAAGCGCATTAAATTGTAACTTTCTCCTCCTCGTATGATAGTTTCCCCAAGGCTCATCCTCAGAATACTTAATGTCAGACAGTTGCCCTTTTCTCACTTTCCCACAACCTAGTAAAAGCTAGATTTCAAAACTGTAATTTACTACATCAAGGCAACAGTTTGTATTCTGTTTTTTTCTTTTCCCATCCAACCCACTTACTCCGTCTGCCTATTACCTTTCCTTCCTTTAACCATTTTTTTGAAGGTAAATATGTCCCTGGAAATATTTATTTAAGGAAAAATATTTCCCTGGCAATGGCCAGAGTAATGAAGAGAAAAGTTGGATCAGTAACCAAGAACTGACTATCTTAAAATTCTTAAACTTGTTTCCCACAGGCTTTATCTGAGTGTGCAGTGACACTGAAAACAATTCATCTCAAACGGGTAAGCTGTGTACTCCCTGCCCCTTCATTTTCATCTCATGTGTAAACTTTGTTCTCATTTTAATGGTGTTTGACTCATCTTGTTCTTGAAAGCCGTATCTTGTATAAAACATAATTCAGTTCTGACTTTTTGGGATGTGATTGAATGAAAGTAGCAGTATCTGTTCTTGTCCTTTATGTTTTGGGTAACAGGAAAGTTAACGTGTATGGTTTTTTTTGTTTTTTTTTGTTTTTTTTTTTTTTTGAGACAGAGTCTCACTCTGTTGCCCAGGCTAGAGTGAGTGCCGTGGCGTCAGCCTAGCTCACAGCAACCTCAAACTCCTGAGCTCAAGCGATCCTACTGCCTTAGCCTCCCGGGTAGCTGGGACTACAGGCATGCGCCACCATGCCCGGCTAATTTTTTCTCTATATATTTTTAGCTGTCCTTATAATTTCTTTCTATTTTTAGTAGAGATGGGGTCTTGCTCTTGCTCAGGCTGGTCTCGAACTCCTGAGCTCAAACGATCCGCCCACCTCGGCCTCCCAGAGTGCTAGGATTACAGGCGTGAGCCACCGCGCCCGGCCTGGAAAGTTAACGTGTATGTTTTGATTTGACAAAGGATGTGAAAAATCTTAACTAGAATTTCAAAATCCAGATTTCATGATCTAGTAGTAAGCCAGATTTCTCCAACTCCTTAATAGTATTACAAATGGTTAGAGTCTTTCACTACTTTAGAATGTCCTGTTCTTTGTCAGTCTGATCATTTGTATAAATCATAAATGATGGGTATTTTAAAATAATGAATTGGTTCACGCCTGTAATCCTAGCACTCTGGGAGGCCGAGGTGGGCGGATCGTTTGAGCTCAGGAGTTCGAGACCAGCCTGAGCAAGAGCGAGACCCCACCTCTACTAAAAATAGAAAGAAATTATATGGACAGCTAAAAATATATATAGAAAAAATTAGCCGGGCATGGTGGCGCATGCCTGTAGTCCCAGCTACTCGGGAGGCTGAGACAGGAGGATCGCTTGAGCTCAGGAGTTTGAGGTTGCTGTGAGCTAGGCTGACGCCACGGCACTCACTCTAGCCTGGGCAACAGAGTGAGACTCTGTCTCAAAAAAAAAAAAAATAAATAAATAAATAAAAATAATGAATTGGTTGCAAACATTTAACAAACCAGATATTTTTCTTTTTAATAACAAAAATTCCTACCTCCAACTTCTCTCAAAGCCAGAATGCCAACACAGGACTAGCATTTCCACTTAGCTACAGTCAGCTAAAGAGCAGCAATTCCCCTTTCTCCCTGAAAGAAGTGTGAGCTCTCACTCACTAGTCTCCATTCAGCCCACTTACCCATTTGAACTTGATTTTAGGGTGGAAGGGTTTCCAGTTCAGCGGCATTTTCTCTACACTTGCTATGTGCCAGGGTGAGGGGTGTGTGTGGGCAGCATCGGAGCTGTATAAAGATGAATAAAGTATCCCCCATTATTTAGGGAGCTCAGAATCAAGGGAGACCAGCAAATAAATGTCAATGGGTTAAGTACTTTAGTAGAAGTGTATAAAATACCGAGGGACTAAAGCTAAATGAGTAATTTGCCTAAGGGGACAATCTAAGCAAGCTGTAGGAAAGAGGTCATATTTTTGTTAGGCCTTGAGACAAATGTAGATTGATTGGACTGACAGGAAGGGGAGCTGGCATTCTGGGCAGAGTTTTTAGTAGGCGTGTGAATACAGATCAGGTATCACATGGTGGATTTGATGGCAAATGATAGACTTATCCTGCTTAAAGTATGGAGGCAGAAGTAATAGCTAAAAAGTAAGATAGGACTAGATGATTAAAAGCCTTGTGTTACATGTGACAAAATGGGAAGTCAGTAGGCAGTAGGGTTGTATTTTAGGATTAAGATAGATAGGTGAGAAAAAATGTTCAGGGAGCAGTTGGACTGTGGGTCTCAAGCAATTAGCACTAAATACTGGCCGGATGTGGTGGCTCGCACCTGTAATCCTAGCACTCTGGGAGGCCAAGGCAGGAGGATCGCTTGAGGTCAGGAGTTTGAGGTGGCAGTGAGTTATAATGAGTCCACTGCACTCTAGCTGGAGCAACAGAGCAAGAGTAAGACTCTGTCTTCTCCCACTCAGATCCCCCCCAAAAAGAACTAAATACTCGTTTTGGAATTATCAGTGTGTAGACAGTCAGAGTGAAGTGTTAGAAATGAATGAGACTGAGACTTCTAAGACCAGGACAAAAAGAATGTTGGCTCAAGCAAGAGTCAAGAGAAAGCTAGAGATAGAACCAAAAGTAGCAGTATTATGAAAGCTAAGGGAAGAGAGTCTCAAGAGAGGAGACTGGATGACATTGTTGGATGCTACAGAGTCAAGGAAGATGAGGAAGGAAAAGAACAGGAATAATGGTATTTACAGTTGAAAAGTATTTGTCTTGTTCATAGATGCCCTAATTTAAACACATAGAGGAATTGAGTCAGTATTATATTTGAAAATGTTTTGCTTCATCGTTCTATTTTCTTATTCTTTTGACTGACTTGAAGTACAAGTTTACTTTTCCTGATTAAAGAAAAACTATAGTCTTTTTAAGTGGTAACAGTGGAATTACATGAAATGATGAGCAATGCATAGGAAGTAAGCACAGAGAGGAGGACAAAAGAAAAAGGTGAGAAGGAAAGTAGAAGGGATCTGGGAAACTTGGAAATGATACAGTGTTAGCTCCTCTCAATTAGAGACAGGTTTCCTTTAAAGGATCATTAAATTGTGACCAAGATCCACTAGGTTAGAGGGCCAGGAGTCAAGGTAGAGGAGGAAACATAAATCCTTATTGCTCCATAAATCAGGAGCTGTAATGTTAAATAGGAAATTTGGGTGTTAATGCAAGAAAGAGTGCATTGAGGAGAGATGGATTAATTTCATTTTGATAACTGTTACTTCCAGTTGTACCAGGTTGGGGCCATGAACATATTAAAGACTTTAAGTTAGATTGAAGTTGGAAAGTGAAATTAGCTGCTGCTTTTTTTTCTTCTTTTAAGTATTGGATTTGTTATATTTTATAGGTTTTGGCATCTAGAAATACTAAAAATTGGCCCCTATTGAAAAGCAATGGTTTTTTAAAGCTCAGATGATCTGCTTTTTAGTAAAAGTTTAATCAGCAACACACTGGGCAACTCACCTTCTCTTTCTGGATCATGGTTTCCTCATCTGTTCCATCTAGCCACTAAATTCCTCTTCCCTAGTTTGCTGAATAGGAAAAGATGTGCTTTTATTGCTGCTATCTTCTAACATATTATTTTCTCTCTTGCTTGTGTTTATTTTTGTTTCTAAAGATGGTTGCTAGCCTGGCACTGCCTGAAGGCTTCTTCCCCCCGTGCACCCACAGATGCCCTATAATCCATGTGGTAGATTGAACAGGAGCACCTTTCTTCGCTGTCCTCTTTCAGTGTTTAGAAGGCTTCGGGAGCATTGTGCCTGGATTTAGAAAAATGTTTCTATAATCTTTAGCAGTAGTTAACACTAATGTTAACATATAGTAAATGCTAAGTGCTATTCTAAGGGCTTTACAGTTCTTAACTCCTCAAATCCTCACGATAACCTCATTTTTCAGATGGAGAAACTGAGGCTTAGAGAGGTTAAGTAAGTTGCTCAAGTTACCAGAAAGTTGCCAGAGCCAGGCTTCAGACCAAGGCAGTCTGGCTCTAGAGTCTGTTCTTAATCACAATACTATATTGCCTTTAAAGTGTACGTGCATTGTTCCCCAGTTTCTTTTTAAGCATTATTAATGTCAAGAAAGAAAATAGTTATAAATATCTCTTAATCTTCAGGGCCCAGAATGTGTTCAGTATCTTCAACAAGAATACCTGCCCTCCTTGCAAGTAGCTCCAGAAATAATTCAGGTAAGAGCTGTCTTAGCAGATTTTGCTCTTAATGTAATTAAAGAAATGTGACTATATATAGTTCAGTCTACATTTTGATTCAAGAATGCCAAACTGGCTGGGCGCGGTGGCTCATGCCTGTAATCCTAGCACTCTGGGAGGCTGAGGCGGGTGGATCGTTTGAGCTCAGGAGTTCAAGACCAGCCTGAGCAAGAACAAGACCCCGTCTCTACTAAAAATAGAAAGAAATTATTTGGATAACTGAAAGTAAATAGAAAAAATTAGCCGGGCATGGTGGCGCATGCCTGTAGTCCCAGCTGCTCGGGATGATGAGGCAAGAGGATCACTTGAGCCCAGGTGTTCAAGAACAGCCAGGGCAAAATAGCGAGATCCTGTCTCAAAAAATAATAAAATTTTTTTTAAAAAGCCAAACTGCATTCAACTTGATGTTTTGCTGTGCATAAGCAAGCAAGAGCACTTAGCCTGGAATTGAAATGATGGGGTCTGTGAAATTGGGAAAAATTTGCATTTTTATTTTCACTAATCACAACTGAAATTTAATTTTCCATCCATGTGTAGGTGATAGATCACAGTATTAGTAGCATTACCTATGATATTGTCACCAATATAATCACACATATTTTCCTGTCACATAAGTTATTGCAGATATCGCTAAGTATAGTTTATGCTTATCACTGTTTTGAAATTATGAGCTATTAAGGTAATGCCACTATATTTTGCTACCTAATGAGAAAATAAGTCTTTTTTTTTTCTTTTTTTTAAGAGAAGGTCTTGTTCTTTTGCCCAGGCTAGAGTGCGGTGGTGTCATCATACTTAACTGCAACCTCAAACTCCTGGGCTCAAGTGATCCTCTTGCCTCAGCCTCCCATACAGCTGGGACTACAGGCGGGTGCCACCATTCCCACCTAATTTTTGTGTTTTGTGCCAAGTTGCTGGGACTACAGGCACTTGCCACAACGCCCTGCTGGTTTTTCTATTTTCAGTAGAGACGGGGTCTCGCTCTTGCTCAGGCTGGTCTTGAACTCCTGAGCTCAAGCCATCCTCCCTCCTCAGCCTCCCAGAGTGCTAGGATTACAGTTGTGAGCCACTTTGCCCAGCCAGAATTATCTTTTTCTTTTGGTCTAGCTCTACTTGGTTACCCCTCTTACTAGGTAAGAATAGCAATGTAGTTTTTGTCCCACTCACTCTTCTCAGACATGAGTCCACCTTGTCCAGGAGAGCTGTGTTCTCAAAAGTGAAAGCAGCCTGTCTGACAAGTGTTACATTGGAAAATGCCATATAACCTCTTGTGGTGAGGAACTGTTTGGGTTGATTTTGATAAGTTGTAATAAGAATACTGTGGATTTGAAGCAACCTTAATGTCCACTGACAAATGGATAGAGAAAATATGGTGTGTGTGTGTGTATACACACACACACACACATACACACAGTGGAGTATTATTCGGCTTAAAAAGCAATCCTATCATATGCTATAACATGGATGAACCTTGATGACATTATGCTAAATGAAATAAGACAGTCATAAAGAGACAAATACTACATGATTCCACTTATATGAGATATCTAAAGTAGTCAGACTCATTGAAGCAGAAAGTAGAATGGTGGTTGCCAGGGGCTGGAGGGGGAGGAGGGGAAAATGGGGAGTTGTTCAATCAAGAGGCAGAGAGTTTCAGTCTTGCAAAATGAAAAACGTTCTAGAGATCTGCTGTACCACAGTGTGCGTATAATTAACACTACTGTACTGTACATGTAGTGGTCAAGATGATAAATATTAAGTGTTTATTACTATAATTAAAACTGTGGATGTGAATTAAGATGGATTTAACACAAATACATTTGTTCTTTCTCCCCTCACCTCCTGGCCCCCCCAGGAATTTTGTCAAGCGCTTCAGCAACCTGATGCGAAAGTTTTTAAAAATTACTTAAAGGTAGGTATTTGGGAAATTCATATCTTCATATAATTAGGTAATGTTTGAGAGCCAAGAGAGAATACATATATACTATAGTTTGACCAACCGTTACTTATTTTGGGACCTCTACTCTAAAAACTGCTTCTAAGAAACTACAGTTACAGATGATTCCGTGAAGCCCCTTTCAACTAACTTTTTATGATCTTTTATAAGCACACTGAAAGTGTGCACCCCTGAGTATATTGGTATGAAAATGCCAGTTTTCTTTTACAGTTTCATGATGTAATTCAATAAGAACTAGAGGATTGGGAGAACAAGAAATATTCAAGAACAATTGCCCATATTGAAAGGAAGGAGCTAAAAAAAAAAAAAGTATGAGTTATTTGCTTATATCCTGTTTTGAAACATTTGAATTGTAAAACGCACAAAAAGGAGAATTCTCAGATTTGGCCATCAAGGTTCTTTTTACATTTGTGAAACCACCGATTTTTATTTATTTATTTATTGCTGCTTTAAAAAAATTTTAATCTCAGATGCAAACTATTAAGGAGCTCATCTTTTAGTTTAATTCATATTAAATACATTAGAAAGATATACTGGGATTCAATTTCCCTTAAGAGTTTTGCTAATTCGAGCAATCATCATGGTTTGACAATTCCTATGTGAAGGAATTATTTCCTCAGATATTGCTCAGGACGGGTAGGAATTTTTATTTTCAATTTGTATATATTCATGGAGTACCGGTGCATTTTTGCTACATTAATATATTGCATTGTTGTGAACAGAGCATCCATCACTGGAGCAACGCACATTGTACCAACCAAGCAACCTCCCATCATCCACCCTTCTCCCACCCTGATTTTTTTTTTTTTTAAACCGTGTAGGTTGACAAGAAATGTCAAATGTTTATTTAGTATACACAGTTACAGTTAAATCCACGAGATAAAACTGTCTTGGTCTCACCTAGGTAGTCATTCATTTCATATTTTTGTGTGCCAAGTATTATAGTATCTGCTGCAAATCCCACTATGAATGAATTTTCATACCCACAAGGAGCTCATGGTCTAGAATTAAAGTTATAGTGTGACAGGATGAGGAACTATTTTTTATCTTTATCTGTTATCTTCATTCAACAAATTTGAGGGCAAAGCACTATATTAAATTTCTTGGTAGCAGGTAACTTAGCATATGGCTACCTTGTTCTTTTGCCCAAGACGTTTGGTAGAATTTGTAGGTCAAAGGGCTTTGCAAAGTAAATAATTGTGTTATCCTTTGACTGTGGTTCTAACAGTTTTTTCCCTAGTTGTAGTTTGTCAGCTTAAACATCTCAAAGAGTTTGTGTGAAAGGGTATTGAGGATTATTTTTTATTAATATTATTGGGAATGCTTCTGTGCCCCATTCCCCCATAAAAGCAAAATGCCTATGGAAGTAATCTCTGTTAAATAGCTGATCACTCAAACCAGATTAAAGGACTCAAAATATTTTAACTCTCTATTTAGAGGTAACAGTAGGTGTAGGTACATTGTAGAAGACTTATGCTCCAAATGTATTAACTCATTGGCACAGCATTTATAAAAATTCTTCCAAGTCCAGCTTCTCTTCAGTGATGGCACTATCTTAGTGATCTCATTATCTCAGTGTTAACATTATTCTTGTGGTTGGAAAAAATGAAGTTCATTCTTTTGTGTCCACTCCTCCTTTCATATCTGCTTGATCCTCAGATCTTGCTGATCCTTTCCTCTTCCTCTCTCTCTTCCTCTCTCTGCTGCTGCTCTGGTGTAGGCTTATGTTATCTCACTCTGATCTCCCTTTGCTTGTTCGAGCCAGGCTGATCTGTTTGAAAACATCAAACAGTCCTTTGAAATTTATTCCTCTTTCTCATAACCTTCTTAAACCTTGTATTTACTAAAAACAAGTTCATGTTTCTTAATTTGACACTTACTTTTTTTTCTTCTATATTCTGATCCTGGACTACCTTTCTGGTTTCTCTTGCAGGAATGGTCTTTGCTATTCTTGTGGTTCTTCAAAAATCCTGCCTTATTAGCAGTCCACCTCATGTATGAATTCTACTCATCCTTCTAGGCTTACCTTAAGCGTGGCCTCCTTGTACGGCTTTCTTTTACTCATATGGTGATCATTCTTTTCTCTGCACTTAGTTGGTTATTTGTTAAGTGAATCTCCTAGGTGCTAGGGACACAGTGATAAGTAGTACTTGACCTGTAACCTAGCTGTGGATGGCAGTGTGTAGTACTGGGCCATGCCTAGCACAGCCTCTAGCTGGCTCCTTTACCATAGTCTCCAATATTGACTGGGAGTACTTTTGAATCATCAAAATAAATAGTAAATTCCTTAAGGGATTAGGATTGCTGTCTTTAGCTTTGACTTGTTTCTTCCTCAAAGTTTAATTTCTCAGTGTTAATTTTGACATAGGTACCAATTAGTAAAAAGGTGTCAAGAGCATGTTTTCTTCTGCCCATTCGATTCTCCTGGCATTAGAGAGAATACCATATTTTCACTACTTTTCCATTTGGGTGATGTCAGCATAAGTTACATCTAGACTTTACCAAATTCTCCAGAAGAGAAAGTTATTATCTTGGATTATGTGTGGATTTATGAAGTGTGTGAAATGTTTTAAATATCTATTGTAAAAAAAGAGTGACTAGCATTCAGAAATGTCGAGCCATTCTTCAGGTGAAAGAGGTGATTGTCTTCCGACATTAGTATTGATTATACTTTTTTTACAGGTGTTCTTCCAGAGAGCAAAGCCCTAAGGACTGGATCTCCCTGTGCCTACTTCTTGATCAGGAATTCCAGTGAATAATTTGTAAAGAAGTGATTTTTGTGTGCCATTCACACTGGTCTTTTTAATAACATTGTTTTGAGCTTATTACAATATATGTATTGGGATTTTTATGTAAAATGGGTATAATTTTCCCTAAATACAGGTATGTGACAACAAGAAAAGTTGTGTGCATGCCAACTCAATTGTTCTATATAAAAATGCTGTTAAAAGACACAGCTATTATCTTAGTACCTTAAATTTTTTTTTATTTGAAACTTTAAGTCAAGTCCTTTATAAAGATAATAGCCATGGAAAACAGTGTACTTTTTAAAAAATTGCTGAATATAAAATGTTTGAAAATTTTAATTTTCTTTAAGTGTGCAAACACAAAGTATGGGGGGATATAACAATTAAAACTAATTTTTTGTAGATAGCCATTATATTTCTTTCAACAGTTACAATGCCAATGTGGATTCTACAAAAGAGAATGGTTTCTATAAATTAATTGATTTAAAAGTAGGTGCCAGTGTTCCACATTTTTTTATAAAAATAAATTTTATGTAGTGAAATCTACCAAGTCGTTTCTGGAATTATTATAAATACTTTAGTCTTATTTTCTCATCTTAATCTCTCTTTGATGTCCCATTTAAAGGTTTGCAAATATGAGTATATGGATGCTTTATTTCATTTAATTTTGCTCCTAAAAGGTTACATGTAACTTAGTTTTGTTATTTAAGAGTCTTTTAAAAATGTACTAGAAAAAGCCTCTGTGAATCTGTTGATAGAATTAAAATCCCAATTCTTTTCCTAACTTTTCTATTGGATGTACTTAGAACGCAGTATACCTGTGTGTTTATGATGTTTGTAAATGGTAGCTGACCATTTAATTAGTACTTACCGCTGCCACCTTCCATTTTTATTCATGGTTACTTGAGAAAGCAAAGGGAAAAATAATAGCATCAGTAGTAGCCTTGGAAAATCCTGAGAGGAGGGACAAAACTGAAGAGCAGAATTACTACAGGCATTTAAGTTTAAATTCCAAAAGCCCAATTAAGATTTTCAGGAAGGGTCTGTTTGTTTGTTTTACCCTTTGGCCATTGCGTCTCCTAGGGGTTTCATGGATGGGTTTCAGCAGCCTATAAACTCTCTAAAATTGTATTCTAAATTGTGCACGTGAATCTTTTTCTGGTTTTAATTCCAGAAGAAATTTTAAATGTTTTTCTTACATCATGGAATAAAAATACTTCACCAAATTGATGGTTAATTGTAAAAACAGATCAGTGGAATGTATATATTATACGTCAATAAAAAATGTTTTTAGAAATACTTAAGTGAAAGCTGGGTGTTTCTTTCATAGGTTCCCCTGTGGAGTGGGAGTGATCATTGTGTCATCTATTGCAATAGCAGTAATTCTTCAAAGAATACGGAGTAGCATAGCATAGTAGTTAAGAGTTTATATGGCACAGGCTCCAGACCTAGTTAAGTAGATTCAAATACCAGTTCTCACAGTAACTGGTTTTAGAACCTTGGGCAAGTTAACAACTTCCTGTCTTAGTTTCCCTGTCTGTAAAATGGGGGAACTAATGATAGCTACTTCATACGTAACTCATTAACAATTCAATGAGTTAAACATGAAAGAAATTACTGTGGCTGGCACATAAAGCCTTGGTATTAGCATGTATTACTATACTATTAATTCCATCTATGAAAAGGTGTTTGTTTTCCCTGGCTCTATAAAGCCCTTTAGAAAATGTGTTCATGTGTTCAGAGTGGAGAGAAATCAGGACATGGAAATTAAGAGTAACAGAAACTAAACTCTTCATTATATAATCATGAATAATAAGTCTCATGTTCATTCACCAGAGTTGCCCAGAGCACCATCACAATTAGGAAACTCTTCCATCATGAATTACCTTATTTCCAAAAGCACCCAAATAATTGTCTCAAGGGTGAATCCTATCTGTTAAAGGCTAAAAGACTTAGGAAGTTGTGTAACTTCACTAAGGAACCCCACAGGGTTTTATGATACCTGATCTAGTCCTGTGTCTAACAGTTACCTAAATCTTAATGCTAACATTAATTGGTTCATGAGTGGCTTGACCTGTTAAGAAAATACTATGTGGCATTTTAATGTACACTTAACGTGATAAACATGTGAATCAAGGCCTTTGGCTCAGTCAGTCACCTTTTCTACAACTTTCAGCGGTGGGTTTTACTGTTGGAAGGAACTTTGACAGTCTTCATTATTGTCATTGGGTATCAGAGAACTGAAATTGATCGGAATTGTAACCAGTGAATAGATTTGCTAGAATGATTCCATCACTTAAACATCGCTTAAAATTCTAATAATTTCCTTTGTAAATACATTAGAATGGACTTTTGTTATTTACATTGTACATTTGATAAAACTGAGGCTTAGAGAGGTAAGAAAGTTGCTTAAAGTTAGCAATTGGCAGGGAGAGCTGGGAATGCAACCCCCCAGGTCTTATCCATTTAAAACCCTCTGCTCTTAACCACTCTGCCATGGTTTCCCATTCATTGGTGTTTGCCGTGGTACTCCTCTGGGAAGCACTCCCTACCCCTTCCCCTCCACTCAGAAATTTAGTCCTGAGTTAGCAGGAGTCTCTGTGTCCCTCCTTACGTTGACGTGGTGCTGTCAGTGGGCAGAAGGGACCCGTATCTAGGGAATAGCTGCTCAATTGAGATCTTGGCTGCACGAATATGCAGGACCTGATGTTAGTATTTAAGTTACAGTTACTAAATTCTTTAGTACTTAGGTTCTCCAGTATTGCCATTTTCCAAAATACAGAGAAGGAATTAAGTGAACATAACAGAATTACACGTCTGAATTACTGTGAGACGATAATCTGGCTCCACTGCAGCCAAAGTGGTCCTTAAAATAGATATAAATCTATCCTTCCTGGCTACGATATTCCTCTCAAGTGTCCCACATTCTGCCCACCTGTAATTATTTGTAAGCACTAGTTCAACGTCGGCCTTCCAGACTATTGCCGCGCTCCGCACCGTCTGCTGGCGCTCGAGCACAGGGCGGGATTTGCAGTTGCGGGAATCTGAATTATCGTGTTCACTGCTCAGGGCTCCCGGACTTCGCCCTCAGAGTAAGGAGGGTGGACGGGTGGGTCTCCAGACATGCCCAACCTCCCCGTCCCTCGGCATAGCGCAAGGGGAAATCCTCGGCAGTGGCGGCGGCCGTGGCGGCAACCGGACGGGCTGCAGGCGTGCGCACGCGCACCCGCGCGCCGGCCGTCGGTCACGTGGCCCCTGGCCAGGGCTCGCGAAGCCGGAAGTGTCCTGGGGCGCGAGGAGGCCGCGGGAGCCCGCTGGCGGTGGCGCGGCGGAGACCCGGCTGGGTGAGTGGGGCGGAGGGCCAGGCCGCGCGGGGACGCGGGCGGTGGGGCCTTGCGCAGCCTGCAGCGGAGCACTCCCGCCCTCTGTGGGAGGCTGGGATGCTGAGTCAGGGCGGGGGCGGGGCGGGCGACCCAGGAAGCCCCGCACGACCCGCGGCCGAGGTATCCCCGAACCCTGGCTGCGCGGGCACCGACTCTTGGGTGTCTGGGGCGTCCGAAGCCGATTGGCATGGTCGCAAAGGCCATGTTCCCTCCGTCTCGACTCCTCGCCCCGCGACCGGCCCTCTGACCTGCAAGCCCGGGGCCCTCACCGGTCCGGCTGCGTTGGGCACGAAGAGGGCGACTCAATTAGCGGGTCTGGGCCTGGCTGCCCGGGGAAGAAGAGGTGCTTCTTTCCCTTGGAGTTAGACTCGCCGTTTTCTACCGCTCTTTCCGCGCGTTGACACGATTGGCAGTTTTTAAATGGATTGCTTTTTCAGGGGACTAAAAAGAGACGTTACATTAGAGTTTCAGGGATGTTAACAGCTGAGGTTGACTCACACCGGAAGCTAGAAGCATAAGATGTTTTTAATGTATACAGACGAAATACAGATTCCCATACGTTTCCTTGCTCCTCGTCAACCTGGCTTATGGGGTTATTTTCTAATCCATATCCCAGGTATTTTTAGTAGGTGGCCACAAAATAATTTCTCCTAAGTAATTGTCAAGTGTATAACCAAAGACCGGCCTTTTTCACTGTGGAACCCCTAATATATCTATTTACTATGTGATTCACATACTGGTAGAGTTTGGAAATCCTGCAACTTTGTCCATAGGCCGTGTCACCAAACTTGTTTTCATCCTTGAACAAATGGCAACTTTCCTTTTGGACGGTACAAGGAAGTAGACTTAAGACAGCATCATCAGTAACATACTTGTTGAGTGCCTGTTTGTATGCTTTTGAAAAACTGGGAAGATTTATATAGCAAGCACCTGTGGGTATGCTGAGTCATGTTTTAGCAAGCTGTTATTGTGGGGTTATCAGAAGATAGTTTCAAAAGACATTTCAAATCTCTGACTATTGTGATCGCTATTATGAAACCATATTTTTGTATCTGCATATAGAGAGCGGATATTTTAGTTGATGAATCTGTTTTTTATTATACTGAGGTACATATAGGTACCTAGTGGTTCTATATGCCATCTACAGTTATCTGAAACGGCAAAGTTACATTAAATAGGAAAGGTTTTTCATTAGATATTTGAGAAGTTTATTACCACCTCTTGAGTGGAAAGTAATAACTGACAAATCTGTGTTCTTATTTGTGAAAAGGGAATCTTATTTTTATTGCTTATTTCCAATTAATTGTTGTATATAAAATTCCTTATCTGAGTTAGATGGATGGTAAAGTTATATAAAGATACCCTGGTATACTAGAGATTGGTAAAAGTTAGACCCCATCCATTCTGTATGTTCTTAACCCTAGTTAGGATATTGACAGTTATTAATTCATCACAGAATACTTAGTCCAGTATATTGCTTTTTATGCTAATTTACTGTGAAGGGATATTAAAATCTGTGTTTTGATCTGATGTTACAGCAGGTTTAAGGGAGCGTGGTGTGACTAGTGTTTATACTTTGTTAGCATACCTTATTTTTATTCCAATGTGGAGCTCAAATATTTTTAATATCTTTATAGATCCATAGTTTTTCATTATTAAAGGACAAGGGTAGTGGTGATGCTTATGTTTTAAGACTTGATAATATAGACTATTTGGTATGTTTTTATTTTTATACTTGGAGTTTGGAGAAACTCTTCTTAAATCAATTTCAGAAGAGTTAGTAACTTTTCAGAACAATAATTTTTGCATCTTTCCATTATGATTGTCAGACTCTATGTAGATGAAATTTTTTTTTTCTTTCTTTCTTTCTTTTTTTTTTTTTTTGAGGCAGAGTCCCGCTCTGCCACCTGGGCTAGAACATTGTGGCGTCAGCCTAGCTTGCAACAACCTCAAACTCCTGGGCTCAAGGGTTTCTCTTGCCTCAGCCTCCGGAGTGGCTGGGGTTACAGGTGCATGCCACCACGCCAGCTAATTTTTCTATTTTTAGTAGAGATGGGGTCTCACTCTTGCTCAGGCTGATCTCGAACTCTTGAGCTCAAGCGATCCTCCCGCCTTGGCCTCCCAAAGTACTAGGATTATAGGCGTGAGCCACCACGTCCAGTGAGCCACCAAGCCCCAACAGATGAAATTTTAGATTATAGAAATGTTACACAAGTAGCAAGAGTTGTTTTCATTAGCATTGCCCTGCCCTTGAAGGAGACAAAGTAATTTTTTCTATATTTCTGTTTTACATTATTACTTTTCTTTATTTTAAACCTTTAAAATATAATTTATCATTGATTAATCTTTCAAAACATTGGACGCAGGTAAGTAGCCAGTATCACTCTCACTGACAAAGACAAAATTAAAAGGGAAGTAGATGTTTCTGTCAGCCCTTGTGATAAGTGAATTAAATTGAATGTATAAGATGCCATTGGTTAATGTTTTTTCCAGAGCGCACACAGCATTTTAGCCTTTTATATCGCTAGAAACCTAGATTTTTACATTGGACTGTTTGTACTCTTCAATTTAACAATCAATGATGGTTGATCTTACTTGAAACTAAAAATAGCTAAGATTTGCTTCTTAACTGTATTATTCCCTAAAAATATGTGCAAATCTTTTCTTTTCTCTTAGTATAACAAGAGGATCACCCGACCAAGCCGAGATGCAGAGCACTTCTAATCATCTGTGGCTTTTATCTGATATTTTAGGCCAAGGAGCTACTGCAAATGTATTTCGTGGAAGACATAAGGTTAGTACGGAAGAAAACTGGGAAGGCTTTTTATCACTGCATATATTTCTCTTCTGAGAGGCACACTTATACTAAAGTGTGTGACGTGGTAATTTTGATTCTTTTGTCTAAAGAAATTTCTTTTTTATGATTTTTGTGGTTATTTAAGGCATAGCTTGTGTCAGGTGGTAAACATATCTACCCTATGGTGGCAGAGGCTGTGTTAGGGAGTGGAGAAAAACAGAAAGTTAGTGGAAAAGAGACTGGGAAAGATTAGTTTTCTTTTTGATTCTTTCCCCAACCCAGCTCCCCTATGGCAGTGGGTGATCTCACTAATAGAAGTTCAGGGTAGCAGTGATTTGTGGTGGAGGAAGGCATTTTGGATAGTATGGAGGCGGATGTGTAATTTGGAGGGGAACCCACAGATGATTCTGATATGTCCTGCTAAGGGTTTGTGCCCGTGTACAGGTAGATTGGAGTAAAATGAGATTCTCAACAAAGAGCCCATATTTAAAGGCTATATATCCTGGTAGGAGATAATCAGAACCTGGAAATGGAAATAGACTAAAAGAGCTAATCCCAAAGGTACTTCAAGAACTAAAAGGATTTTGTGTCAGATTCGATATTGGAGTATGAAATGAAAGATAATTAAAATAATTTAAAAGGAAGAAATTGAAGATAATTAAAGTTTCTATTCTGGGAAAGAAGCTGCAAAAATACTGAAATAAAAATCCTTTAATAATGCAAATAATCACTGATTTTTCAGTGCTATGAATTTGTTATGAGCTCAATGATGTTTGGAGCTTCTTAAATTCTTATTTTCAGAAACAGAGGCTTTAAACATTTTAGTAGGGAGGAGTTTCTTCCTTTTTTCCTATAGCCTTGAGATTATCAGTCAGTTCTGTCAGTGGCAATGAGATAAGCACACATGGAGAGGGGCCGTTTCCTCTGGGCAGAGACTGACTATAAACAGCCTGTATGGCTCGTAGAGCATGAATCAGAAGTACCATACGGACAACTGTTAGCTTTCCCCCCCACCTTTCCAGAATTGTCCTCAGGCTCTGGATTCTCGTTCAAGTTCATTGTGATCAATTTTAGATACTCCTGTCCTAGAAATTGTTTTTGTTTTGTGCTAAGAAGAGAAAATGGGTGGTGACATAGGATTTAGCAGTGAGAACACATCTGACAGTCTGTCTTCCTGTGGTCCAAATTAACAAACTTTAATAATCACTTGGTACGCATCAGGCACTGTGGTGGACCTGGTGCAGCTAATGTGCAGTCCCTGCACATAAAAAGGTGCAAGTTTAGTAGCAAGATGGTATTAGAAAGGATGGAAGTTGGAAACTGATGGGATGACAGGTAGCCAGTAGTGATAGAGATTGGATGAGACATTTAAAGTGCCTGACACTAGTAGATATTTCACATATTCTGGTCCTCTTTCCTTACTGAGCTACTCAGGGACCTTCATGTAAGTGCCTGCATATGGTAGGCACTCTGTAAATGTTTGTTGAATGAAAGAATTAATGAATGAATGAGGACAGATTAAACTACCCTAAGACAACCTGAAGTTCTTCAAAGGAACAAAGATGTACTCTATGCAATATAGTACGGAAACCTAAAATAAGGATTTGGGATGTATAAGAATTGACTTAAAAGATTGCCAAGGCCCAGTTCATTATTTAGTGCCTTAACAGTCTTCTCAGAAACCATGTTTTTTCTTAGTGACATCTATTTCAAGTGTTTAGGAATATACCCCCCAAAATCCTGCTTTCCCCTTAACTGTTTAAAGGATTTTTAACCATTATGTTAGCCCTTTGGCCCCTTTATGTTATTGCTTAGAATGACCAGGTTCTTAAGTTTACTACTTGTTATTCAAAGTATATTACCTATTTAATCCATCTCTTTTTCATTAAATTGCTTTTAGCTACTAAAGTGTGTGGGCGGGGGCGGGGGTATATGTGTGTGATAACCATGGTAAAGTTGAAGGGAAAATTGTAGAAAGGATGTGTTGAACTGCACACGTGTATATACATGTATATGTAGATCTCTAAATATTATCTGTATATGCTTTGAATTAGTGGCAGTGAATGACAGATGACTGTACAGGTGAATAAAGGGAAAATATATTGCCACACATATCCCATTAATCTCACTGGTAGGGTGTGGACTACAAAAATTTGGAAGATACTGGCCTTGATCACAGTGGGTACATTGCAACATTGTATTATTTTCCATGCTTGCCTCTCTGTTATGATTCTCCTTATTTTAGACTGAGTTTGAGACAAGTATCCTTATGAAAAATCTCTGTGTTGGGTGATATGTAGATTTGCCAGTGTCTTTACCCTGGCTAAACAAATGGAAAAATGGTGGAATTGAGCTGTACTTAAATTGTTCTCTTTTCCTACATCTGAAAATAGTCATTGGCTCTTTTCCTCTTTAATTTTCTTCTGGAAAGAATATATGTCTATTTGTGAATTTGGTGTGACGGGGTAAGAGGGAAAACACAACCGGTGCCTTCTAGTGATCTTAAGGGGTGGGATTATGGAGCTATTAAATGGTTTTACGAAAAAGATCATTCTATGATGGGGTGAGAGGAGGATAATGGCTCAAAGTGGTAAATTTGAGTGGAAAAGTATTGAGAGGGCTCCAAAGCAGGAACAGTACAGAGGTCCTGACAGACAGAACGCCATGAAATATCTTTAGGCAGGGAGTGCTTGAACCCCAGGTTTAAAGAGAAAAATGATTTTCCGTTTGCTCCGGGGAAGTTCAACCTTGGATAAATGGGGGAGAAAGTAAGGCTACACTCAAAATCTGGATTGGCCACCAGAGAGAGCCATGCTGATTGGAGCGATTGGAAGGTAGTTGTGGGGTCTAGAAAAGTCTTAAAGGTTAACATGAAGAACATACAAATGTGACGTTTGCCTCATATTTAAGCATGTATTTTGTTACCTCTAAGATTCCCTCCTAACTGCATATAGCTGTGTGTTGTAATTCTGTGTGTGATCTACTTCAATAGACCACGAAAGAGTGAGAGTGGGGTGCTGTGGGTACATCGGTAGAGAAGAGGAAATGCCTTTGATCCTCTAGAGATGGCCTGTGAAGGCACAAGCTGCCCTAGTCATCTAGGTGGTGTTGCAGACACTTACCCAGGCAGCAGTGGTGTAATCCAGCCACTCTCCAACTCCCGCTCCCCTGCCCCCCACACACATTGTGGCAGCTAGAAAATATTTTTGAAAAGTTAATTGCATTACTCTGATATTCTAATAAAAATTTCATAGATGAAGTATAGATTTCAATGTCTCTGTTCCTCTTTTGATTATTTCAAAATTGTTAGGACTTGGAGAAACCTTTGTGGGTTTCACTTTCTATTTCTTATCCAAGAGGTGATTTCACTTTTGATACCAGTATAACTTTTATCTTCTAATGTGTGACTATCTTTGCCACTAGTGTATCATAATGAAGCTTTATTTGATATTTGATCATTATTTGATTTGATCATTATTTATAATATGAAAGAAAATAGCCTTCTCTAAATTCTAAAATGTACAGTTTGAAAAATATTGAGCAGTTGATTGATTCATTTTAACTTTTAAAAAAAGTTAGGAGTCCTAGTACAAATTGCCTATGCCTAAAAGACGCATGGTGCTCTTTTAGAAAGACAGATTGCTATAGCTAGTTCTAATGGTACCTTTTTATCTCTTTACAATATTATAAATAAATAAAACATGGCTCTCTTCTTGTTTTTTAGAAAACTGGTGATTTATTTGCTATCAAAGTATTTAATAATATAAGCTTTCTTCGTCCAGTGGATGTTCAAATGAGAGAATTTGAAGTATTAAAAAAACTCAATCACAAAAATATTGTTAAATTATTTGCTATTGAAGAGGAGGTAAGTGGTCATGCTTTATTTAATCTTGTCGTCATGTCTGTTGTAGTTATTGTGATAAAGGAGATACAGGAGATAATATTAAAAATAGGTCAAAAAAACTGGTGAAAATTAGAGTTCATAAATCAAATATTCTATCCCAAAGGATTCTTGGATAAACATAACAACAGAAGTAAAGTATCATAAAAATGGAATCAGAAAAAGTAGTATAAGAAATAAAAGGGTATAGAATATAGTTACCAGTGTTATTACTATAAAGAAAAAAGCTATCAGAAATTAAATTGGCATAATTATAAAAGGAGAAAGTCAAATAATAGAAGCCTTTGTAAAACAATAGAAATCCTAGGAATCCAGAGATTAAGATATGAGGTCCAATTATTAAAGAATTAATTTTAGAGTGAAATAGTAAAAGTAAGAATGTCATATTAGGAAAAATAACCTAGAAATAATTGTAATAGAAATTTATTTTAACCCCTTTAGACATGAGTAATCAATAAAATTATCCTTTTGAAAAAAAATTTAGTATAATAGTCCTTAGTGATTTCATTTTTAGTGACTATTTCTTAGAAACCAATTAGAAATGTAAATTATGGTTTTATATATAAAGATGTTAATTGTTGCCCTGCTTATAATAAAGAATGGTTGAATAAGTTAGAATGTGCGATGGATAGTTAACCTGGCGCCAGCCAAACTCATGGTTAAGAGTGTATATCCTGGCCGGGCACGGTGGCTCACGCCTGTAATCCTAGCACTCTGGGAGGCCGAGGCAGGTGGATCGCTCGAGGTCAGGAGTTCGAGACCAGCCTGAGCAAGAGCGAGACCCCCGTCTCAACTAAAAATAGAAAGAAATTATCTGGCCAACTAAAATATATATATAGAGAGAGAGAGAGAGAGAAAAATTAGTCGGGCATGGTGGCGCATGCCTGTAGTCCCAGCTACTCGGGAGGCTGAGGCAGTAGGATCGCTTGAGCCCAGGAGTTTGAGGTTGCTGTGAGCTAGGCTGACGCCACAGCACTCACTCTAGCCCGGGCAACAGAGTGAGACTCTGTCTCAAAAGAAAAAAAAAAAAAGTGTATATCCTTCCAGATTGCCAAGTCTGCACAAGACTTCTGATACCAGTTGCAAAGGAGTTTGGCAGACTCCATAGTCTGCCACAAGACTGCCCTCACTTCATACCAGCTGGCTACAAATTTGGGGTTTCCCATGACACTCTCAGATTTGATAATTTGCTAGAATGTAGAATGACTCACAGAACTCAGGAAATCGCTATACTGATAAGTACAGTTTTATTATAGCATAAGGACACAAATTAGAACCAGACAAAGGAAGAGACACAGAGGGTAGAATATGGAGAGTGTTCCGTACCTAGAGCTTCCTTATCCTCAGGAACACATTACCTACCATCCTGGCATTGATGTATGATGGTACACACGGAGTATTGGCAATCGAGGAACCTCACCCAAGCCTTTGGTGTCCAGGGTTTTTAGTGGGGCCTGACCACTTATTGCCTCCATGGCTGACATTTAGTCTCCAGCCCCTCCCAGAGATTCGGGCTAATTCCTTTAGTCTCCGTTTCCTCTGGAGGTCAGAACTGATAAGACGTGTTCTAAAGACCCCATCAGAGCCAGGTGTGGTGGCTCACACCTATAATCCCAGCAACTCAGGCTGAGGTGGGAGGATCACTTGTGCCCTGTTCAAGACCAGCCTGAGCAACACAGTGAGACTCCTATCACTAAAAAAAAAAAAAAAAAATTTAAATTAGCTGGGAGTGGTGGCACATGGCTGTAGTCCCAGCTATTCAGGAAGCTGAGGCAGGAGAATCGCTCGAGCCCAAGAGTTGAGGTTGCAGTTAGCTCTGATGACAACAGTGCACTCTAGCCCAGGCAACAGAGCAGGACTGTCTCAAGAAAAAAAAAATTATGGTTTAAAACAAATCAGCTGATCAGATGCAAATGAGCAGACTGGAACTTTGATTTAAGAGGAACCACTCAGCTCTTCTGCCATTCATTTGTTGTTAAGAATAGGACTCCATTCCTTGAAGTAAAAGTGCTGTCATAAGAAAAATTTTAACTGTTTAAGAGATTTGTTAGAAGACCTGTTGTCCTAAATGCACCATTATGCATAAGAAATTAAAGATAATTTTAACAGAACCATTATAACATCATAGCAATGATTTTATAGGTCAGATTTAGCCAGTTTTTACTGTGGTTTGTCTTCAAAAACAAATCCAACTCTCTCACTTAATAGGAATTAGGAGATGTTAATTCTTATATGTATATAGTCAACAGATATTTACTGAATCCCAAGTGAAGCAATTAAATTGCCTACATCATTGTAGCAAATCCTACATTTAAATGAAATCAGATAAGTACTAGCATATAATCAAAATATATTTTTTATGTTGATTCCTAATCAGTGATTTTTTTTTTCAGACAACAACAAGACATAAAGTACTTATTATGGAATTTTGTCCATGTGGGAGTTTATACACTGTTTTAGAAGAGCCATCTAATGCCTACGGACTCCCAGAATCTGAATTTTTAATTGTTTTGCGAGATGTGGGTATGTTTGTTTATATGTATATAAAATTTGATAACAATAGAATAAGAAAATAAGGACCTTTATGCAATGCTTTCTTAGATGTGGAACCAAAAGCACAAATGCCAAAAAAAATAGATAATTAGGTAAATCAGATTTCATCAACATTAAAAACTTTTGTGTTTCAAAAGATGTCAAGTGAAAACCTATGAGAGGAAATGTTTTATCTAGACAACTCAACAAGAAAAAGACAAATAACCCAATTTATTGCCAAAAAGGGACAAAAAATTTGAATAGACATTTTATCAAAGAAGCTATACAAATGACCACGAAGTACATTAAAAGGTGTTCAACCTTATTAGTCAATAGGGAAATGCTAACCAAAACCACAATGAAATACCACTTCATACCGTCTCTGAGGGCTAAAATCAGAAAGACAAACAAAAACAAGTGTTGGCAGTTCTTCAGAAGTTTAAATATAAAATTGACCTAGCAATTCTTTTAATCCACGAGAATTAAAAATACATCCACACAAATACTTGTATTCCAGTGTTCTTAGCAGTATTATTCATAGTAGCCAAAAACGGAAACAGCCCAAATGTCCATCACCTGATAAATAAACAAAAATATGGCATATCCATACAATGGAATGTTATTTGTTCATACAAAACAAATTAAGTAGTAATGTATGCCACAACATGGATGAACCTTGACAGCATAATACTAAGTGAAAGAAGCCAGACATAAAAGGCAATATTACATAATTCCATTTGTATGAAATATCCAGAATAGGCAAATCCATAGAGACAGAAAACAGGTTAGTGGTTGTTGAGGGTTTAGGGGAAGATGGAGTTGGGGAGTGAGTGCTAATGGGTATGGGATTTCTCTCTGGCATGATGAAAATGTTCTGAAATTAGTGGTGATACTTGTACAAGTCTGACTATACTAAAAATTGCTGAATTGTACATTTTAAAAAGAGGAATGTGTGAATTATATCTCAATAAACTGTTATTTTTTAAAAAATACATGACAAAGGAAATGTTTTCTTAGAAAGAAATGCGGGTATTTGAGGAATAGGAAAAGCCCAGTGATAAGGAAGGTATAAGGTTAGTGGGAATCCTTGAACTTGACACTGGAAGTAGAGGAGATTATTGAGATGAGGATAAAATGAGAGAAAAACAATTAATAGTATGCTACAGTCTGCTTAATCAAATAAAAATTATAGATAATTGATGACTTCCTAAATATATTGGTAGCCCTGAGTTTTAATAATTCTACATTGATATCTCTAAACTTTTTTCATGGTTTGAACTTAAACATTGATCAATCTGCTCTCAAACAAATGTTTCAAATTATTATATCACTCTGTGACACTGCCTGTCATTTGGCCAAAACTGCTTAATTTCAGCAATTTTACCACTTTGCCCTTGAAGAAAAAGAAAAATGGGCTTTTGGAGTAATACTAAGCATATGAGAAACACATTTTTATGGAAACAAGATACTTTTCCCTCTTTCTGTTACTATATATGTATATTAATCTATTAGGTTATTAAGTATGAAATGTTTGGTTTCCTTAAGTACTAAGTTTGACAGTTGATATCTCTGACATTTCACTT
This sequence comes from Eulemur rufifrons, assembly GCF_041146395.1. Taxonomy (NCBI): domain Eukaryota; kingdom Metazoa; phylum Chordata; class Mammalia; order Primates; family Lemuridae; genus Eulemur; species Eulemur rufifrons. The sequence goes on from NC_090998.1 coordinate 49,878,359, forward strand.
TGACACTTCTTGTTTTATTTTTATTGTGAAGGTACATCCTTATTCTTTCAAACACATAGTTTGGCTTGTGATTATCTTTCAAAGTTTTTTTTTAGAGCAATTTTAGTGAAACCATGGATAAGTCAAAAATTTTCAAATATGAGTTCCATCATGGAACCAATGAGGCACAGACAGCTCGAAATATCAATGAAGTGTTTGGGAAGGATGTGGTTAATCAATCCACAGTATATCGATGGTTTGAGAAGTTCCATTCTGGTGATTTTAACCTTGAAAATAAGCCATGTGGGCGACCTGAGACCAAGGTGGATAATGATGAGCTGAAAACTATAGTGGAAGCAAATGCATCTCAACCTATGCGTGAATTAGCAGCAACGTTTTGCGTTACTATTCCAACAGTATTGGACCATTTGAAACAAATTGGCAAGGTAAAGAAGCTGGATAGATGGGTTCCACAGGAATTGAACAAGCATCAGAAGAGAAATCATCTCGAAGCCTGCCTTTCTTCGTTGTCGTGACATAAAGGTGAACCATTTCTAAACTGTAGTGTTATCTGTGATGAAAAACGGATTCTTTTTGACAGTCACAAGCATTCAGCACAATGGTTGGATAACGATGAAGGGCCGAAACACAGTCCAAAACTGAATATTCATCAAAAAAAGCTAATGGTGTCTGTGTCTATCTGGTGATCCAGGACTGGTATTATCCACTACAGCTTCATGAAACCTGGTCAATTGATTACAGCGGATGTCTACTGCAACCAGTTGGACAAAATGATGAGGATGCTTGCAATTAAGCAGCTGAGATGGGCCAATCCGCTTGCAAGACAACACTCCACCACATGTCGTACAAACAATGCTGCTCAAACTATAGAGGCTGGACTTGGAAACTCTATGTCATCCACTGTATTCACCAAACCTTGCACCAACTGACTACCACTTCTTCCAGGCTTTGGACCACTTCTTGCAAGGAAAAATATTCAATTCTCAACAAGCTGTGGAAACGCCTTTCACGATTTCATCGCCACTCGCTCTCCAGGCTTCTTCACTGCTGGCATAAACAAGTTACTGTTAAGATGGCAAAACTGGGCCGGGCACGGTGGCTCATGCCTGTAATCCTAGCACTTGGGAGGCCAAGGCGGGCGGATCGTTTGAGCTCAGAAGTTTGAGACCAGCCTGAGCAAGAGCAAGACCCCGTCTCTACTAACAATAGAAAGAAGTTAACTGGACAACTGAAAATATATAGAAAAAATTAGCCGAGCATGGTGGTACATGCCTGTAGTCCCAGCTACTCAGGAGACTGAGGCAGAAGGATTGCTTGAGCCCAGGAGTTTGAGGTTGCTGTAAGCTAGGCTGACGCCACGGCACTCTAGCCTGGGCAACAGAGTGAGACTCTGTCTCAAAAAAAAAAAAAAAAAAAAAGGCAAAACTGTGTTGATAGTTTAGTTGCATATTTTGATTAATTGTACTGCTTTGTGTTTGACATATAATAAACTAAACTTCTGAGTTTAATTCTAACTAAACATCTGATAATATGAAGTCAGACATTTCATATTTAATGACCTTAATCTTGAGTCAAGTTTAACTTTTTATGGAATTTTTTCCCAAGATAAAGAAATGTATAACTATGATGAAAGATTGCTGTCTTCCTTGGGAATCTATCATTCTTACACAGATTGCCCACACATATAGAACCAAAAGTAATTCAAGAAACCATATGCTTAAGACCACTTTGTTACATTTTCATAATAGTATTTAAGAGAGATTTAAGATTTAAATTTTAGATTTAAGAGAGATCATTAGAGCATATCAATTTTTATCATCCTAAAATGCCTTATAACTGAAACATGAGATAGAAATTATATATGTATCATCTATTACTTCTTTGAGCAAAATGACTTTGAACAAATTTATGAAAAAACTTAAGTTTGAGTGAATATCATGTATTATATCAATGAATTTGTGCACACATACACATCAATACCTACATTATGATTTCTTATTTTATATTTATTTTTGAAGTGGGTGGAATGAATCATCTCCGAGAAAATGGCATAGTGCACCGTGATATCAAGCCAGGAAATATCATGCGAGTTATAGGGGAGGATGGACAGTCTGTGTACAAACTCACAGATTTTGGTGCAGCTAGAGAATTAGAAGATGATGAGCAGTTTGTCTCTCTGTATGGCACAGAAGAGTATTTGGTAAGTCATGCATCAGTAATTTCATTTGAGGAAGCTTGATACATTGCAAATATAATTGGGTAATTGGTCAACCAGCTCGCTATCTATAAAATGTCATTATTTTTATGACAAAAGTTAAATTTTCTATTCTAATTAATATGGTGTGTAACAAGGGAATTAGGTATTGGCTTCTAAGGGTGCTATGAGTTGTTTGTTAAAAATTCTTGGAAGAGGCTGGGCCTGGGGGGTCACGTCTGTGATTCCAGCATTTGGGGAGGCTGAGGCAGGAAAATCACTTGAGGCCAGGAGTTCGAGACCAGTCTCAGTAACATAGTGAGACCTCATCTCTACAAAAAGTAGAAAAATTACCGTGGTGGCACATGCCAGTAATCCCACCTACTGGAGAGGATGAGGCAGGAGGATCACTGAAGCCCAGGAGTTTGAGGTTACAGTGAGCTGTGACGCCACTGCACTCTAGCCTGGGCAACAGAGCAAGACCTTGTCTCAAATTAATCATAATAATGTAAAGGAAAATATCTTATAATAAGTATTTAATATGTAAAAGTTTAGGAACAACTTTACCAGCAAATGAATTAAGCAGTCATTTATGCTTGCACCTATACGTACTATCATCTTTAATACAAGTGTAGTGATAACTTGCACATTATATTAGTGAATCACACATCACAAGTGGTGGTATTGTCATTGATATGATTTCCCAAAGTAGTGAATGGTTCTTGGTAAAGTTTCTAACTAAATAAAGCAGATTTAAATATATTTACATTCTTGGAAAAACTGTACAAAAATACTTTGTTATATGTAAAATGAAGTTAGAAACAGATTTCTCACCTGCACAAGTATCTGGCAGAATATTCAATGTCATTCAGGATGTGGGAAGATTATTTTTCAGAACTGTCATATACACTGCAAGACGTCTCTCAATAACAAACAAGCAAGCAGTCCTATACCAGCCTTCATGAGGCTACTCCCCCAATAACAACTATTACTCTTTCTTGTAACCTCCTAGGACCACAGTTTAGCTTTTGACTGTAACAGATTTTTAAATTGGGAAGAGCAAAACATTAAATAAACAGCCAGGCACAGTGGCTCACACCTTTAATCCTAGCACTTTGGGAGGCCAAGGGCAGGAGGATCATTTGAGGCCAGGAGTTCAAGACCAGCCTGACCAACACAGTGAGACCCCTGTCTCTACAACAATAAGAAAAATTAGCCAGGTGTGCTGGTGCACACTTGTAGTCTTAGCTACTTGGGAGGCTACGGTGGGAAGATCACTTGAGCCCAAGAGTTTGAGGCTGTAGTGAGCTACGATCGTGCCATTGCATTCCAGCCTAGGCTAACAGAGTGAGACCCTGTCTCAAAAAAATTAAGTAACTCTGAGTCCATAATGTGCTTTAGGCTGAAATTTAACTCTTATCTATTTATTTATTATTTTAGAGTATGCTTAGCCTGCTTTTAAGAGTCTCACGCCCTACTCACTGAGCTAGCCAGGCAGACATTCCTGTTTTTAAATACAGTGTACCAGAAGTTATAAAATGAGATAAAATAGTCTAAAGCTCAGCAGTCTAGAAATATTCCATATTTAAATGAAAAACTCTCTCATTTTGAAGTTCCTAGGAATTCCCAAGCCAGATTAAATCCTCTCCATTTTGTTCATTGAAGTTCAAAGAAAACAACATTCTTTCTTCTACCATTTTTAATATGATGGGTATCATTTCAGTAACATAATCCTGAAAACTCTGGAGTACTTTATCCTTATACTCCTATTCCAGATGCAGTAAGTAATACCAAGCCCTACACAAGCACAAGTGGCACATTCAAGAGAGAGCCAGTGGGCACAAATGTGTTAGACCATCATGTGTCAAGTCACCATGCTCAGTCACTCCCTGGGGAATAGCTTCCAACTGTACCAGTTAGGCAGTATATTGCACTATTTGAGGTGGTCCCCCTGTGTCCCTTTCTAGAATTGCTGTATCTCCTCTTCCCAGGTTGGCAGCCTTATTCCAGAAGATAACAGGCATGTCCACATACTCTTGGCCTATTCACAGCACCATTTATACACTTAATACCAACTGCTAGGTCAAAAGTTGGGCTATTGCTTCTTTAAACAATAGTCTAGTAGGCATATGTTTGGACACTCACTTCAAAGCCTAGGTCTTATCATGCTTATTTCCATTTCTAATTTCTTATTAAAATGACTCTTCCCAAAAGAGTTTTTCTTTCACCCCCAACCCCCAAAAATCAGAGATTGTGACCTTTGGGAGTCATATTCATAGACTGCATCATTTAGAAGCCCCTATCAGCAGTGTTACCTGCACTGGGTCCCAGTTCCCTAGGCCATAGCCAAATCTCACAATATCATAAAGGATTGTTCTGATTCGGGTTTCTTTAGGTGGTGACTCTCTTTTGGTCCACAGTACATTCTTGAAGCTTTACCTTCCAAGAATCTTTTTTTTTTTTTTTTTTTTTTTTGAGATAGGGTCTTGCTCAGTTGTGCAGGCTAGAGTGCAGTGTTGTCATCATAGCTCACTGCAACCTTAAACTCTAGCAATCCTCCTGCCTCAGCCTCCCAAGTAGTTGGGACTACAGGCGCATGCCACCATGCCCAGATAATTTTATTTATTTATTTATTTATTTATTTTTGAGACAGAGTCTCGCTTTGTTGCTCGGGCTAGAGTGAGTGCCGTGGCGTCAGCCTAGCTCACAGCAACCTCAAACTCCTGGGCTTAAGCGATCCTACCGCCTCAGCCTCCCGAGTAGCTGGGACTACAGGCATGCGCCACCATGCCCGGCTAATTTTTTCTATATATATTTTAGTTGGCCAGATAATTTCTTTCTATTTTTAGTAGAGACGGGGTCTCACTCTTGCTCAGGCTGGTCTCGAACTCCTGACCTTGAGCAATACACCCGTCTCGGCCTCCCAGAGTGCTAGGATTACAGGCATGAACCACCACGCCCGGCCTAATTTTTCTATTTTTTGTAGAGACACAGTCTCGCTCTTGCTCAGGCTGGTCTCAAACTCCTGGCCTCAAGCAATCCTCCCGTCTCTGCATCCCAAAGTGCTAGGATTACAGATGTGAGCCACCATGCCCAGCCTCTCCCAGGAATGTTCACGTTGCCAGTGCATAACTCCATTAAGGCAGATGTCAGGAGGCTAAGTATGTGTGACCAGTGCTTATTCTCTGCAGAGCTAAATGTCCATCAGAATCTCTGTCTGGATTTGTAAGCACCTAAATTATTTCTTAGAAGACCCATCTGTTCTCAGCAACTCTGATGTAGTGTCTCCTGTTTTGAAAGTTAAAGCATGTAAATGATATTTAATGCAATAGGCCTGAACGGGAGATGAGGAGGTAAGGCAGTTGTGAGTGTGGACAGCTGTTTGAGGAGTTTTGCTATGATGAGGAGCAGAGAATTGGGTGAAAGGGCTTGTGGGGTCAATTTTGGGTTTCTTTTAAATGGGAGATACTAAAGCATGTTCAGTAAGCAGAAAGGAATGATTGAGGGGTGTGGGGGAGGGGGAAATTGATGCATAAAATAAATGGGATAATTGCAAGCATTGATTTCTGGAATTGGTGAGATGATGTGACGGGCTCCACAGCACAAATGGAAAAGTTGGCCTTTTGTAGTAGCAGTTCCATTGTGACTGGAATGTAGGCCTGGAAGATGGACACAATTCAGGTAGGTTGGTATTTGGTAAAGGGTATAAAGGAGAGGTGATCTGATTGCCTCCGTTTCCTCACTGAAGTGTGAAGTAAGGATATCAAAATTGAGGGTCAGAGGCGGTGGTGTTGGAGGTTTGAGGAGAGACGGGAAGATGGGAGATAGTCTTTTCCAGTTGGGAAAGTAAAATTATTAGGAAACCGCAATAGAATATCCAAGCATTATTAGTACCCATTTGTGCAGTGTCTTACAATGGATCGTAAGTTCATAGTCTTTTCATCTTTTTTTTTTTAATCGTAGCATCCTGATATGTATGAGAGAGCAGTGCTAAGAAAAGATCATCAGAAGAAATATGGAGCAACAGTTGATCTTTGGAGCATTGGGGTAACATTTTACCACGCAGCCACTGGATCACTACCATTTAGACCCTTCGAAGGGCCTCGGAGGAATAAAGAAGTGATGTAAGTGGTTTCTCCATCTAAAACTAGAAATAATTTTTAAAATGTATCTCTCTTATTTTGTTTCATCGTATGTTAGTGGTGTACACTGATAAAAGTTAGTTTAGCAATCATTTCTGATACTTTTAAGATATCTGGTTTTTATGCAGCCTTATAAAAGTGTATAGGCATAATTTAAGGAAATGGAAAATTCCTTAATGGAAAATTTAAATAATAAAGGTATTTAAATATCGTACATACAAAGTAAATGGTATCCAGTCTTTGGTCCATCATTAAAAATATACTGCTTTCTGGATTTTATTTCAGCACATTATTTATTTCCTTTGTGTACTTGTTAGCATTTTTCTTCCATACAACTGAAAAAAATAATATAATTCTGTGGAATACTAGAACCATTACCAGGTCGAAAAGAAATGTAAGTCTTACCCTGACTGATCTGAGTTTTTTATCATTTTAAAAATAACATTTTGGCAGTAATGTAACATTAAATTCTTTTTCTAGTGTTGCAAATTCAGACCAGAGACTGAATTTATTTTACTTGTATAGTAGAACAGAAGTATTTATGTACTGCTATAATTATTAGGAAATAATTGCTGTGTATAAAATAACTTACTGTAAAACCAAGGGAAAGAGAGATGGATTTCTAGATCTGAAATTTATTATGAAAGTTATCCATACATCGACCACACTTTTTATTTTAAAAGAAATTATTAAATGACCTTGCTTCATGAGAAACAGCCAACCTATGTACACATAAAACTACGAGGTGCTGAATGTTTAATTTACTAACTGGTTTGGGGCAACAGCTTACTGACAGCCTGACCTGTCCAACCATTATTTTAGGTCTTAACATGTTTCTCATACCTTTATATATCTGACCCTGCCTTCTATAAGCAAACATGACTTAAAGTAATAATCACAACTGTAAAAATACAGTCATTATCCAATCTTATCTCAGAAAATTGAGGGAGATTTGGGGGGGGGGGGGTGTCCATTTGAGGAAGTAAAACAAATTCAGATGATACAATGGCTTTTGCTTTAGGTATCGAAATGTTTTCCAGCAAGGATAATGGGAAGAAGACATTGTTTAACTATACTGATGATTTGAGTATAGCATCATGTTAAGCCTGCTTTACAGCAGTGCCCCTTAAATGAAATTTCTTCATTAACAAAAGCTGCTTTATTATCATAGGTATGTTTTAAAGTGGTATCAGCATTTCTTGCTGCCCCCAAAATGGATTAAATTAAAGTGGTGATGTTCCCTAATAAAGGAAACATATGACTCATAAGCAACTAGGCATACCTGATGATTTTGTATCAGATATATGTAGGCAGATATACCCACATATGGGCAGATATGCCACTAGAAGAATTTATTATTTTATTTGCACAGAAACTCAACTTATGAACAGTGATGCTAAAGAATGTTCAGAGGTGCTTGAAGTAGTCAATAATAACTACTGTCCCACTTCACTATGAATGATACATTCATCTCACATTATAGCAATGTTGATCCCTCAGCATCTCATTTGCATCTTCTGAATGTGTTTCTATGTGAATCTTAATCAAAATTTGTTAAACTTTTTCAAGAATTTGTCAGCATTCCCTGAAGAATTTTACCATTTATTCTATTCACTTCTCTTATGCATTGATCTCACATATCTCCACTTGTTCTCCCTAGTCAGTCCTTCCCACATGAATGTGCGTTACTGTTTCACGTTAATTTTCTCTTCTTTGAAAAAGGCAGAAATCCTGGCTACCTCTGCTAAGGAAGCAGCAGTCTAAATCAGTCATACTGGTTTGTTCTACCTTTTAAAAATATATATTGATTTGCTTAGAGCACATTTATTTAGACATTAAACAAAAATTCTGCCAGAAATAATATCTATAAGCTTATGTAAGATTCTGCTGTGTTATGTCTTACATTTTCACGTAGGTGAAAGTATTCTTGAAGGCATGAAGCTCTCTCTTATTTCTCTCCTACGTTTAGGTTTTGTTTAGGAAAGTGCCGAAACCTAAAAGGCTGCTTTCATTGACTTGCTGTATCACTGTAGTATTCTTTTACTTCCTCATCTCTTTCTATCTTCAGTTCATCTTTATCATCTTCATCGGAAATCAACTTAAATTTGGCTTATAATTTTGGTACATGCCTCTATTCCCATGTGTATATATTTTTTCAATATTCAAAGACTCTTTCTGATACTGTGCTCTGTATAGTTGTATACAGTTTTGTTTTTTTAAATAATGGTATTGTTCCTTCTGTAGAAATTTTGTAGTCCAGTTGTGCCTTTGGATAATATGGGTAAGAGGAGTTAGATGCCTTTCTTCATGGTCTAGAAACATTGTGTGACATAACTTATTTTGTGTTTGCTCGATTTTTTCAGATGGAAAAATTAATATTTTTGTTGTGAACATCAAGATGCTGTTATCAGGCACTGAGATCCCAAATGAAAATTAATTATGGCATATATAAAATAATCGTACCACCACTGTTCTACTTCAGTCAGTCAGATTCAGAGTATTTTGATTGTTTTATGGATCCTGTGAACATCAATCACAAACTTTCGTCTAGTAGATAATTGTAGGTGCAATTGAGGAAATATTTTTGCAACGCCTGTTAATAAGCCACACAAAATAAACTGCTTATTTTATTCTGCTTTTATTCCTCCCAAGGTATAAAATAATTACTGGAAAGCCTTCTGGTGCAATATCTGGAGTACAGAAAGCAGAAAATGGACCAATTGACTGGAGTGGCGACATGCCTGTTTCTTGTAGTCTTTCTCGGTAAGTATCGCATACCTAATTCTCATCTTTTGCCGTGTGGTGTTTGAAATCTTTGTTGCGTGAAATCACAGATACTCAAATACTAAAGTGTAGTTTGATTTTATTTTAACTAGATGTTGCTAAAAAGCATATGCTTTGATATGTGATTTTTGCCTTTGTGGTGATGAAAAGATTTATTCTGAGCTATATAACAAATTTCCGCAGATCTCTTTTAGGGCACAGGGCATTTATTTTTGAGATTGCTAATCACTGGTCTTGGAATTCTTCCCAATGTGGGGATCTCACTCAGGACCTTGGTAACTTTTATAATAATCTCCATATTGCTGGACCACAAAGACTAGTTTAGATAGGTACAAATTTCTCAACTGGAGCTGTAAAAATCAAACACTAAAGAAGTTTAATGTTATCCTCATTTTTAAAAAATATTCAAATTATCCAAAAGGTGAGAAATAGTAGTTTTCTAGTACTTTTTCCAGCATTTCAAATGTTCATGTGGGTCTTGATTAATTTAGCAGCCAGAACTCAAAAAAATTATATTGTCAGATAAGAATCCTATTATCACAAAGAAAGAATTAAAGTATAAGAAATTAAAAGTAAAAAGTAAATTACTTTAGATTTCACTCTGGAAATAAAGCCAAGACAGTCATCAATATGTAGGATTTGTGATTACTGAATTAACTTCTATTTTTCCCAAGTATGATAGTTATATAATCCACAAGTGGACATAAGTTAAGAGGTATTGGCTTAGAAGTTTTGAGTAATTTTGTATTATTTTCAACATATAAATACATATATAAAGCAAGCTAATAAAATACCACTTTATCGGCCAGGCACAGTGGCTCATGCCTGTAATCCTAGCACTCTGGGAGGCCGAGGCGGGTGGATCGTTTGAGCTCAGGAGTTCAAGACCAGCCTGAGCAAGAGTGAGACCCCGTCTCTACTAAAAATAGAAAGAAATTAGCTGAACAACTAAAGTTATAGAAGAAATGAGCTGGGCATGGTGGCGCATATCTGTAATCCCAGCTACTCAGGAGGCTGAGGCAGAAGGATTGCTTGAGCCCAGGAGTTTGAGGTTGCTGTGAGCTAGGCTGACGCCACGGCACTCTAGCCCAGGCAACAGAGTGAGACCCTGTCTCAAAGAAAAATACCACTTTATCATTTTATATATTGGATTCTATGAAAATTCATTTAAACCATGAGTTCTATTACTGCAAAAACCACTGTTCTAACAGTTTTTTTTGTGTGTGGTGTTTTTAAAAAAAGTTTCCAGAATAAAATGCATCATGCAACTAGATTACTAAAATTGTATTGGAGAGGAGAAATTTAAAATTATTATAGTGATTTGTGTTAAATTTTGATTTAGGAAATACCCCCTTTGGGAATCTCAGACAAAACTGATAAAATGTAAGGAAATCAGGAAATGAACAATAATAATCATATTGCTGAAACTCAGAATCATTAATACCTGATGATCTGAACTACAGCGTATTTCTGGAGGGTAACAGGCCTTATCTATCTAATCAGTCTTTAGCATATCAAGTTGTAAATTCTTTGATAAAAATTGGTTAGGTACCAGAAAGTATATCATATAATTTTTTTGTTTTAAATAGTAAGGACTTAAGGTATATAGGTCAGCAATGAAAACAACCACTAAAATTGTAATGATGCCAGTCACAGTGGTGCATGCCTGTAGTCCCAGCTACCCCAGAGGCTGAGGTGGGAGGATCACTTGAGCCCAGGAGCTTAAGGCAGCATGCTGTGAGCATGCTTGTGTGACGTAGTGAGACCCAACTCTTAAAATACCTATATCTGTATATCTGTATTTATATAAAATGGGCTGCAAAAAAAAAAAAAAAAACTGTTTTCTTAGTCAAGACTGGGCAGCAAGTGAGAGAAACCTAATCCAGCTGGTTTAAGTGAAAAAGGAAATAGATTGACTTTGTAATTAAAAGTTCACATGTGTATATAACTTAAAGCCCAGGTGAATCCTTGCACTGAGATTGTGTCATCAAGACTTGTTCTCTTTCGATTGTTCAGATCTGTTTTTCTCTGATTTTTCTTCACTCTCAGTCAGACTTTTTCCTGCAGCCACAAGATGGCTGCTGGCATTCCAAGACTAACATTCTCCCAACTTTGAAAGCCTAGTGGTAAGAAAGACTTTTTTCCCCCAATTGTTTTAGCAAAAATTTCTGGGTTGATTCTCATTGAACTAACTTATGCTACCACCTGGCCACCTCCAAGTAATCATAATAACCAGACTTGGCTCTCATGTCCATCTGTGTGCACAGGGAGTGGTGGTAAGAGAGTGGAGAGGTTTGGAGACTCTTACACAAAGTGGGAGAATGAACACCTGTTAGGCAAAAATAAAAAATATCCACCATATACTTTAAAAACTGTTAACAGACAAGGAGTTATTCCAGTGTCTGTCACATAGCCAAATGTATATTTTGAAGACTATTTGAAATTCCATAATTAGGAGTCTATTTGAACAGGTTTTATGAAAGCCGTAAAGAATAAAGGTCCTTCCACTCACGTTTTTAAAAAGTATGTAACCTTTTAATTGCTAGATTATTATAGTAATTTTACTTCCTAAAGAACTATACTACATTGCTTCTTGGCCTTTTGGCCAAGATCAAGTGAAGCATACTACAAAAGACATATAAATTCAACGTATAAAATTTTATATTAAGGATTATATTAAAAGGACATTAAAGTTAGGCACAATGGCACATGCCTGTGGTCCCAGCTATTCTGGAGGCTGAAGCAGGAGGATCCCTGGAGTCCAGGAGTCCAAGGCCACAGTGCTATGATGTTGCCCGTGAAGGAGCCACTGCACTCCAGCCTGGGGAACACAACAAGACCCCACCTTATCTTCATGACCATCTGGTTCCAATCAACTGATCTCACCTGGATAGCCATGAGTATACAATATTATGATGTGTTTGGAAAAGTGAGGAAACTTAGAAAGGAGAGAATCAAAGAAAATAATCAGTAAAAGATAAGTTAACATAAAAATGTCATAGTCCTTGATTCATTGACAAGTGATATTATGAAGGTTATCTGGCTTTCTGAAAAGTTGACGAATTTTAATTTTTTTTTAATTAATCTAACAATAGCAGTTCCTTTGATTTGTTGGTAAATATGATTTTGTACCTGGACAAAATATATTCACTCTCCAACTAATTTTTTTCAATACCATTTTAGAGGTCTTCAGGTTCTACTTACCCCTGTTCTTGCAAATATCCTTGAAGCAGATCAGGAAAAGTGTTGGGGTTTTGACCAATTTTTTGCAGAAACTAGTGATATACTTCACCGAATGATAATTCATGTGTTTTCACTGCAACAAATGACAGCTCATAAGATTTATATTCATAGCTATAATACGTAAGTACCTCTTTGTATTTTCTTCTTTTATCAACATATTGTTATATAATAAATATTTTCCTAAGTTAGGGGAAATAGAAAAGATACCTCAGCTTCACCAAAGGCACCCACTTCCCACTTAGAAAATTACCTCATTTTTTTAAAGAACGGCATAATATCTTAATAATAATGTAAAGGGGCTGGGTGCAGTGCCTCACACCTGTAATCCTAGCACTTTGGGAGGCTGAAGTAGAAGGATAGCTTGAGGCTAAGAGTTCAAGACCTGCCTGAGCAAGAAGGAGACCCCATCTTTACAAAAAATAGAAAAAGTAGCTGGGGATGTGGTGCATGCCTCTAGTTCCAGCTACTAGGTAGACTGAGGCGTCTTGAGCCCAGGAGTTTGAGGTCGCAATGAGCTATGATGACGCCACGGCACTCTAGCCTGGGCAACAGAGTGTGACTCTGTCTCAAAAAGAAAAAAAAAAAAAAAACCACATGATACCCATGTGATTTTTAAAAATCTACCAATGTGATAAAACTGCATATAACTAAATATAATCTTGTACCACATAATGACATTTTGGTCAATGACAGACCATGTATATGAGGGTGATCCCATAAGATTATAATACTGTATTTTTACTGTACTTCTATTTTTAGATACTTACCATTGTGTTATAATTGCCCACAGTATTCAGTACAGTAACATACTATACAGGTTTGTAGCCTGGGAGCAACAGGCTGGATACCATATAGCCGAAGTGTAGACTGTACCATCTAGGTTTGTGAAAGTACATTCTATGATGTTCATACAACAATAAAATCACCTAATGATGCATTTCTCAGAACATATCCCCATCATTACGCAGCACATGACTGTACACATACACATACACATATACTTTTGCATGTAAAACTGGGGAAATCTGAGGCAAAGTTAGGTATCAATGTTAGTATCCTGGTTGTGATATTTTACTATGTGCAAGATGTTACCATTGGGGGAAACTGGATGAAGGGTATATGGCATCTCTCTGTATTATTTCTTAGAACTGCATGTGAATCTGCAGTGATCTCAAAGTTTTTTAAAATGAAGGAGAAAAAACATTATACCCATGCCATGTGCCTTAGTTTGTGTTTTGACCAAATTCAAATAGCATTTTTGATGCTTCATAAAACTCAATAAAAGAGACTTTTATTAGTAATTAAGGAACAAAATGAGATAAAATGTTTTAGATATTAACATCTAAATATATCTAATATATAAACATAAATCTAATATGAATATAAATAATATAGTAATATTAATGTAACATTAGATAACAATATGTAGTTTGTGTTTATTTTACTACTTAATAGCCTGAAGCAACATGCATCATAGTTAGGTGCTGGCCATTATTTTCATTCTAAACGTATACTTAAAAAGTTCACCAAAGCCTGAGCTAGTTGATGAAATACAGTAGCACTCAAAACAGAGGCTTGTGGCAGAGCCAAATCACAACATTGCTACCAAAACATTTCTTTGATTCATAGATCTATTCAGGAAGAATCTGTCTTTTCCCCAAAACGTCATTTTGAAAATACTTAGTCGTATTAACTCATTTAACAAACATATAGTCATGTTGCAAGTATTGTTGTTCTTTATGTATTTAAGCTATTTAATCCTCACAGCAATTCCATGAGGTAGGACCCATTGCTATTCCTATTTTACTGATGAGGAAACCAAGCATAAAAGAGTTAAGTCACTTACTGTTATATAGCAGGTAAGTGGAAGAGCTGGGATTTGAACCCAAGTATCTGACTTAAGTCAGTGCTCTTAACCTTTCTGCTATGTTGGTTTCCCATTTTTAAATATTAAGAATTTTATGTATTACAGAGGTATCGAAACACAAAAATATTTTCAAATTGATTACCATATGGACAAATAATGTAGAATTTTCAGTTTATTAATAGACTGTGGTATCCACATTAACAAAGCAGTGCTTAAAGGAACTGGTTATGATCTTGGAAATATGAATTAGAAATGGATGTTGTTGCACTGATCATTACAAAAAGGATTTTCCCTCTCATTTTATCCCCAATTATGTTGTCCTTTTGCATTTTTCTCACACAGTGCTACTGTATTTCATGAACTGGTGTATAAACAAACCAAAATTATTTCTTCAAATCAAGAACTTATCTATGAAGGACGACGCTTAGTCCTAGAACCTGGAAGACTGGCACAGCATTTCCCTAAAACTACTGAGGAAAATCCCATCTTTGTAGTAAGCCGAGAACCTCTGAATACCATAGGATTAATATATGAAAAAAGTAAGTTGGGATTTTTCTTGTTGTTTTACTAGCCATTAAAAAAAACAAAACCTGTCTTTGTGGAAATGATTATCATCTTCATAAAGTTGATGATGACATTAATGTAGAACTTTGATAAATATTAAAGTTTTGTGAATTACTGTGGTTGAAATAGTAATGAAATTGAAAAGCCTTAGAGACATAATTTGACTTCAAATATTTTGTTTCATACAATGGTAAAATAATTTGTTATGTATGTTTTACTGTAACTCTGCTTTAAGTGTTTTGCTAACTCTCAAAATAACCTTTTGTATTATCAATTTCAGCAAATATTTATTGCGTCTGTATTTATAGGACATTGTTCCAAGCTTTAGAGTCTAAGAAAAATTAGACCTGCATTTTTGGAATCTTTTAAATTATTTTTCTACTGGTAGAAAATATGAATTAACCAGACTTTTATATTCCTGGTTGAAAGTTTGGGATTTGATTTAAAAAGAAGCATTGAGCTCATTGTGTTAGAATATATTTAAGGAAAAAAAATGAAACTCCTTAGAAATATTGAAGGTAATTTGTCAGAGAATGAACATTATTATTTCAATTAGTTTTTTTAAACCAGGATAAGTACATTAAAGAGTTTTGTCAGTAATGTTTAGACATTCTATTTACTATATAAGGGATAAAGTAATTTTTTTCAAAATTTATTTCTCATTTTAAGTATTTTACTTTATATTTCAGTTTCCCTTCCTAAAGTACATCAACGTTATGATTTAGATGGGGATGCTAGCATGGCTAAGGTTAGTATTTAACTGAATTACTATGTAAATATCTTAATTTAAATTATCCTCTCAGTAGTGAAAGCAATAAATACCTTGTGTCTTTATATATGCCTATGTGACTTAGGAAATCATTCACTTAAATTGATACTCTTTCCAAGTTATTTTGTATTCTTATTTTTATCTTTTCTTTAACTCATAAGAAAATTCTATTGAGACAGTGCATGTTTAGATAATGTTAAGGATGAAATATTTATTATAGTTATATCTATTCTTCGCTTTTAGAAATTAGCGGTTTATTATGTTTTTGATTAACCTGATAGAAATGTATAAGCTTGGAAAATTCTATGTAAAAGTTTTTCTTACCTTATACCACAATTAGCACCAAATATTGACATTTTTAATTTCTTCATCAGGCAGTAACAGGGGTTGTGTGTTATGCCTGTAGAATCGCCAGTACCTTGCTGCTTTATCAGGAATTAACACGAAAGGGGATACGATGGTTGATGTAAGTAATCGAATTTTGAAAATCGATCTTCACATAAGACATCACTAAAAATTGGTGATCAACCCGTCATTGATATTTTACCTCTTCAGACTAGTTAGGGTCAGGGGTTTGGTTATCATAATACATTTGTTTCACATTTAGTGTACAAAATCTTTAACAGCTATTTTTTTCATGAGAGTCCTACAGTAACCCTGTGAGATAGGACAAATAGTATCTAAATTTTAAAACTTACACCACACTGTATGATGTGATAGCAAATTAATTCCTTTTCAAGGACCTTGACCTGGTTGTTATTTCACTATCTTGGAAAGTTTTGGCTCGTTATAATCTACAATTTGTACTTTCTAGGGTTTGAGTCCTCAGAACCTCCCTCCATTTCCTACCTTTTTCCCAAATGAAGTACACACTTGACTTTTTTTAAATAGCATTATTGAGATATAATTTACATAGTAGGTAATTTGCCCATTTACATGCACAATTCACTGGTTTTTAGTACGTTCACAGAGTTGTGCAACCATCACTACTAATTTTAGAACATTTTCATCATCCCCAAACACTCCCCATTTCCCTCCAAACCTCCCAGCTTTAGGCAACTGCTAATATACCTTATGGATTTGCCTATTGCAGACATTTCATATAAACAGAATCTCACCTTGACAAGCAATTTAAAAGCTAATTTTCTTTTACTGAATCACTTAATATAGTTATTCTAGATCAGAATATTGATCTAGTTAAGTATTCTCTTCCTGAAAGTGACCCTAAGGAATGTAAGATGGATATGATTTTTACCTCTTTTTACTTTCCATGATTTATAGATGTCATCTTTCCATTTGATAAAAGTGGAAAATAAAGGGATCTCTTTTGAGAATTATGCTTATAGTTCGACACCATTCAAAGCTTTTGAATTTGGCACACACATAGTAATGGCCTTGTGGCCAACAGATGCTGAAAACTGTATTTTCTGGGCTCACCTCAGTGCCCCTGGGCTTTAATGCTTTGAGCAATTTATGTATACCCACCTCATACCCATCGCTTTTTGCAAAAAGGATAAAGAACCCCTTCATCATCATTCTTGTTATCTTCTTTTAGGCTCTTATTTTTTTCTGTTGTCATTATGTGAAACCCATAAATTTGTGCTTATTATTTTTTTCAGTGTGTTCATAAATCCAGTTTCTAAGCCTATGCTTTTCTAGATCCACTAGGAAGATTCCTTGTTTTTAATAGTTTGGAAAAATCGAAGTGTACTAATAGCTTTCCTTTTCTCTTGTGGTTATCTACCCAGTCACTGATCCATAATGCTTTTATTACTTTTATTAATACTTTATAGTTTAATAAGTCATGAAAAAATAGTTTTAAGGTAGACTACTTGGTACAACTCTTTTGAGACAAGGTGTCACTCTTGCTCAGGCTGGGGTACACTGGTACAAGCATAACTCACTGTAACCTCAAATTCCTGAGCTCCAGTAATCCTCTTCCCTCAGCCTTCTGAGTATCTAGGACTATAGGCACATGCCATTGTGCCTGGCTAATTTTTTAAATTTTGGGTAACAAGCAAGGTCTTGCTATGTTGCCCAGGTTAGTCTCAAACTCCTGGACAGAAGCGATTCCCCCGACCTCCTAAAGTGCTAGGATTACAGGCCTGAGCCACCACACCCAGCCTGTTTTTACAACTTACAAAGAATGTAATGTTAGCTCATGGGACATACAAAAACAGGCCTCAGTCCTTTGTCTGTTGATCCTTGATATAGACCAGAAGCCCTTCAATTATATATTACTATGTCATCCTTCTTCTTCAGAGATCACATTACATGTTGAGCATCCCTAATCTGAAACGTTCCAAAATTTGAAACTTTTTGAGTACCAACAGGACGCTCAAAGGAAGGGTGCTCATTGGAGCATTTCAGATTTTAGATTTTCAGATTAGGGATGTGTGAGTGTAGGTTAATTTTTATATCTTAATATAATTTCAATGCCTTAGGTTTCTAAATTATTAACCTTAATAAGTAGTAATGGTTTATGAAAATATAAGTACCCTAGATATGTATAAGGGACAGAAATGCTTTTAATATTAGCATCCAAAAAAAATTTGAATTGGCTTTCATAATATGTCAAGAATGTTATAAAATGTGGTTGAACAGTAGTACTGCAGTGTAATTAGTGATAGATAAGAAAAAATTAATAATTCCTTAAACTAACAGGAATAATATTTTTTTCAGTGAATTAGTTAAAGATGATTACAACGAAACTGTTCACAAAAAGACAGAAGTTGTGATCACATTGGATTTCTGCATCAGAAACATTGAAAAAACTGTGAAAGTGTGAGTAGATTACTTTCTTACTAGTAGTGGTTAAAATATTAAATGTTCCATTTCTGTTTATTTAGTTATCTTTAACACAATATGACATACTGTAGAAGTGTTTATATTATATTAAAGAAAAGCCTTAGATTAGGAGTTACTTCATCACAAAGGCAAAATACCAGTTTTCTCAGTAAGAAATGAACACTTTGTCTTTAGGAGCATTTTCTCCCAGCCTTCATGAAGAAAAAGGTAGTGGGAGAGAGCGACATCTCATTTTTATCTTGTAAAGCAAAAACTCTGAATTGGAAAATATAAAACCTGTAATCACCTAAGGAAATAGGAAGCGGTATTCCTTTTTTGGTAGTATTTTTAGAATTTTAGGAATTACTTTTAGCTTACTCTTACTTATTAATCTTATTCCAGAGAATGTCTTTTTTTTTTTTAAAGCCTGGGTCTTGCTCTATTGCTGGGGCTAGAGTGCAGCGGCATTATCATAGCTCACTGCAACCTCAAACTCCCAGGCCCAAGCAATCCTCCTGCCTCAGGAGGGCACTACAGACGCACGCCACCACGCCTGGCTATTTTTTTTTATTTTTTGTAGAGATGTGGTCTTGAACTCCTGGGCTCCAGTAGTCCTCTCACTTTGGCCGCCCAAAGTACTGAGATTACAGGAGTGAGCCACCGTGCCCAGCTGTGAAAAAGTCTTTTGAAACAGAATGATATTTTAAATTGCCCTCTTTCTAGACTATACTATTTGTACTACAGATGAAATATGATAAACGAAATCAATATTTACTGTTGGCCTCCTTTAATTCTGAAATCTAGTATTTTTACTATTATCCTGACATCAGATTATTTGAAATGAATTTGTCTTTTCTGTTTTATCTCTTAATCCGCAAAGTATACAAAATTCCTTCTTTAGGAAGGCATCAAGGTTTTCTTAGAATCTGCTGGCTTACTGACTTTGAATCAATTTTTAATTCTTAAGTGGTTATGATAAAAACTCAAATATAATTTTTAAAACATCTTTAAAAATCTGTGTATTCATTATACTCATTTAATTTTTTCTTATGACTTTCTTTTCATACAGATATGAAAAGTTGATGAAGATCAACCTAGAAGCAGCAGAATTAGGTGAAATTTCAGACATACACACCAAATTGTTGAGAGTAAGTATTTATAAAATTACGAAAATTATAAAATCATAATCTGTTCCTTTGCTGACAAGATTAAACTTTCCTAAAGAAATGCTGATTCTAACTCTAGAGAAAAAATAGCCTTTTCCCCATCTTTAGGAACTTCTTTATAGTATTTAAATACCCTTAATGCCATGAAATTCTTTATAACATTTCCAAATGCATGTACTTTAAACCTCTCTCCTCTTCTCTCTCTCTGTCTCTCTCTCTCTCCCCCCCTCCCCCCCTCTGTTTTTAAGTCTATAATGCTCTTGTGTTGCTGCTCTGGCAATTAAAGCAAGTTCATAAATGTAATTTAAATTTGACATGCAGTTGAATCAGACAGAGTGCTTAAACTTGTTTAGAAATAGATGCAAATTAGGAAAATATTATCAGATCTCTTGTAAAATAAAAAGAAAAGAAAGATTTGGGATCCTCAAGGCAGTGAATCATTTCCATAACTAGAAAAAGCAGTTTGGATACAAGTCTCTGCTGAAAAATACAGAAGCATTTCAGGTAGTCTCTGGATCTCTTATTAAAATGTATTCAGTCAGGGAGCTGTGGCTCACAAGTGTAAATCCTAGCCCTCTGGGAGGCCAAGTCAGGAGGATCACTTGCCTGAGCAAGCGTGAGACCCCATCTCTACTAAAAATAGACAAATTAGCTGGGCATGGTGGCGCTTGCCTATAGTCCCAGCTACTCAGGAGACTGAGGCAGAAGGATCACTCAAGCCCAGGTGTTTGAGGTTGCTGTGAGCTACACTGACACCACTGCAGTCTAGCCCCGGCAACAGAGCAAGACCCTGTCTCAAAAAAATAAAATAAAATAAAATGTATTATAAGGCCAGGCACAGTGGCTCATGCCTATAATCCCAATGCTTTGGAAGGCTAAGGTAGGAGGGGAGGCCAGGAGTTTGAGACCAGCCTGGGCAACATAGCAAGACCCTGTCTCTACAAAAATAGAAAAATTAGCCAGGTGTGGTGGTGCATGCCTATAGTCCCAGCCACTCAGGAGGCTGAGGCAGGAGGATCACTGGAGTTCAAGGTTACAGTGAGCTGTTACTGTACCACTGCACTCAAGCCTGGGTAACAGAGCAAGACTCTGTCTCTAAAAAAATTTTTTTTTTAATTTTAAAAAAATACATTGTAGAAGTGTACATGTTATATATTGTGAGAGCTGATTCCTTATCCCAGATCTGCCCCTGTTTACCTACCTACCCCTGGCTGGCTACTTAAGCAAGGCCTTTAATTCTTTGCATCTTTGGTTTCTTTATCTCTAAAATGGGCAGTTTCTTACCTTGCTCATCTCATGGGTTGTTGTACCAAATAAATGAGATAAATAACAATACTGCACTCCAGTACTAATATTATACAATTTGTCTAATACCAAATACTTAAGCTTTTAGTATTTAAAGTATTATTTTATAAAATGGATGTTAAATGTGAAAGGAACTTGATATGATGTCCTTCTTATCTTTTTAGCTTAGACTGATGTTTAGTTGTTTCTTTTCCTGAGTTTTAGATCTAGAACAATGATTTTCAAAATACGAGGCAGGAGGCCAGGCATGGTGGCTCATACCTGTAATCCTAGCACTCTGGGAGGCTGAGGCAGGAGGATCTCTAGAGCTTAGCAGTTCGAGACCAGCCTGAGCAAGAGCAAGACCTCATCTTACCAAAAATAGAAAAATTAGCTGGGCATTGTGTCACGCACCTGTAGTTTCAGCTTGAGGATCGCTTGAGCCCAGGAGTTTGAGATTGCAGTGAGCTATGGTGATGCCACTGTACTCTACCTGGGGCAACAGAGCAAGACTCTGTCTAAAAAAAAAAAAAAAAAAGTCATGAATGACTGGTAGGTTGTGGAGTATAGTGCATTGTAATCAGCAATGTTTTAAATGGAATAGAATAGAAAATGTCAGCATGCATGACATTAAGGAAATCATTGTTCCACGAAACTTTTGGTTCAGTTATATATATACTTTAAATGTTACTGGGTTAAAACAACATTAATGTCTTACTATGAATCATGGTCCAAAAAGTTTGAAAAACATTGCTATAGAAAGTGATTTAAAAGTCAGAAAACAAGAAATAGTCTTTCCCAGTAGTTGTCTGCATTTAAATATAGGCAGCCATATTGTTGTCAGTGTTTTGTATTCTTTCTCTGCTTTTGTCTTAGAACTTGACTTACCAGCACATAGGCCAAATGGACATTTATTTCCAGTGCCAGTATCATTTGAGAACATTCAGTCAAAATTATATGTTTTCTTTTGGGGAGATTAATTTTTATGACATGGTGAGACTTAGATTTCTTATGAGAATCAAAGCATAGATGATTAAATGGCTTAAAGTCACAGAGTCTTATGCCATCAGGACTTCTAACTTCATATCAGTTGCTTTCACTAGATTACGTTGTTTTTCCTCAACCCGTTGAGTTGTGGCTTTTTTCCTAATGGAGACCTTAAAATTTTTTCCCCACTACAGAAATAAAATTTGTTAAGTAAAAAAGATACCGCATAGGCTCACCACCCAAAAACAGTTTATGAAAAGTTTTGTTCATTGTCCTGCAGCAGTGCTTCTCAGAGTGGCCCTGGATCAGCAGCCTCACATGGAAATATTTTAGAAATGCAAATTTGGGGGGCCCACCTTGGACCTGTTGAATCAGACACTCTGGTGGTAGGGTCCAGTGAGGGCCCTTTTTAACAAGCCCTCCAGGTGATTCTGGTCCTGCTAAAAGTTTTGACAATCACTATTTTCATTTTCTTTTGTACATATTATTAAATGATTATTACTGTGCAAAGATGTAATTGTTATTTTATTTTTTGTATAACATTATGGTACAGGCATTTCCTAGGGTTTTTTTTGGTAATGCTACTTTTTTAATAGATGTAATATTACAGCCAATGAATTTATTACAGTCTTATTATTTCTCTATTGTTGGTCCTTCGTGTTGCTTGTTATTTTTCACTCTTCTGTGTAATGCTGTAAGAAGTGACTTTTTCATAAACTATTTTCCATATACTGGGTGTGTAATTTAACACATTCTAAACATTAATGTTATAGAAGACATAAAGCATAAAAACCAAGATATATGTTTGACTATAAAAATTTAAAATCTCTACTTAAAAAAATTGTTAGCAACTAAGTTGGGAAAATGTGATAAAGGGTTTTTAATAAAAATAGGTTATACAAATTGATAAGTAAAATATAAAATATGCAATAAATAGATGAGCAAAGAACATTTAGAGATAATTTACAAATGAAAAAATATATCTAATGAGCAAACTTGAAAAAATGCTCAAGCCCAATATTAATAGAAAATTGCTATGTTATATCATAAATGTTATAACAGCAAGATACCATTTTTGTCTTTCAAATTATCAAGGCTTAAAAAATTATAATGCCAGTATTGACAAGAGTGTGGTTAAAAAGGGCACCCTTGTTTGTTGGTAGTGGCAGCATCAATTGCCACTTAAAACTTTTTCTGAAAAGCAATAGTGTCTATCAGGGCCTCTTAAATATTTGGACATATTTATCCTTTAAGTCTAAACTTCATCCTTTCTTCTTCATAAGTTGTACAAATACTGTACTCAGTTCTGTGGGAGATACGTTTACTAAGCTTAAAATGAACAGGATCTTCAATGAGGATTCTTTTCATATTCTGTTTTGAGATGGGTTACTTTTGGCCTCTAAGCAAGGAAAGCACAAATCTGACATATCTGCACTGTATAGTTGACACTATGCTGATGGTTCTCCTGTTTAATTTTCACAACAATGCTTTGAAATAGAGTATAATTTTTTTTATGGATAAGGAAACAGAAGATTAAAAGTATTTTACATGTTTTTTGAAGTGTATTTATTATATGAAATATTTTATAAAATGTATTAAGGCTAGTTAAGTCTCACATTTTGTTACCGTGCCGTACTCTTGGTGGAAATCAACCTAAGAAACTCTCCTGTACTTAAAGATGGAAATAATTACTCTGCATTTGAAGTAATCTATAAAAGAAATGTGGTCCAGACCTCAGACCCCACTGGCATTGTGATGATTGTTTCTGACTTTTGGCAGTCTGGATCTGAACCCGTTGGTTTTATTTAGCTTTCCAGTTCTCAGGGAACAATAGACACCAATCTTCAGGACATCGACAGCAGATTGTCTCCAGGTGGATTGCTGGCAGATGCGTGGGCACATCAGGAAGGCACTCATCCAAAAGATCGAAAGTAGGTTATAGCTTTGTGGGTAGTTTCTACTCTTATTATTAAATGTCCTTTTTCACATCAATTCATTTAATTTATTCGGGTTTTTCTTCCTTAAATAGTGTAGAAAAGCTACAAGTCCTGTTAAATTGCATCACAGAGATTTACTATCAGTTCAAAAAAGACAAAGGAGAACGTAGTAAGTAAAATTTGCTACTTGTTAATCTAGTAAGTCACCTTAGTGGTTAGTTGTAATTCGGTTGAATTAATTTGGCATATTTGTAAAGGTGACTACTGAAGCTATTTGTTTCAGAGATGTGATTCTGTCAGGAAAGAGGTTAAATGTACTAAAATTATTCTTAAAACCAAACTTTTGAATATTTTAAATTAGGGTCATAACCTCCAAAACCTGTTACCAGGCAGGTAACAGAAAGGAGTGAGACTGGCTAGTGGGGACTGAGAACTGGAGAGTAGAGACCCCATCTAGAGGAGAGAGCCCCTACTCAGATTCACTTTTCTTCCTATTTCTCAAGAAAAGCTAGAAATACAGATTTTGTTAGACATGTCCTGATTTTTAAATGTTGGGGAGTTACTTTTTTTTAATGTTAACACTGTACAGACCAAATAAAAGCATCTGTGGGCCAGAAGTAGCCCATGGGCCACAAGTCTGTTACATCTGCTTCAAACTCTTAGTCTTTTTGAAGCAATAATCTCAGAGATTGTGCATGATGTTATGATTCTACATTAACAAATATATTTTCTTATTTCTAGGACTAGCTTATAATGAAGAACAAATCCACAAATTTGATAAGTAAGTGTCTAGATGATGTTTAATAATTGGTTATTTTTGGTTCTATTTTGGTTATCTGTAATTCTTAAAGTTGAAATTAATTATAATAAAATTACATTTTAATCTTGACTTTATAGGATTGTTACTATGTGTGCACATTTTTTGAGGTTCACTCATCTGGTACCTGATGGAAAGGTTACC
This sequence comes from Eulemur rufifrons, assembly GCF_041146395.1. Taxonomy (NCBI): domain Eukaryota; kingdom Metazoa; phylum Chordata; class Mammalia; order Primates; family Lemuridae; genus Eulemur; species Eulemur rufifrons. The sequence goes on from NC_090998.1 coordinate 49,903,044, forward strand.
AAGATGGGAGAACAAGGGGGGAGAAAGGTCACCACTCCCCTTAGCTGTCTTCTGCCTCCTGTGCTCCGGCTGCAGGACAGATAATAGAGAACGTAGGCAAGGACATACTTAACCACCTTCTTCACTTTAACCTCATTCAATTAATATTTTTTTAACATTCAACATTTTGAACCTTCTCTTTCTCCTCTTGCTGCTGTAATGTCTATCTTAGAAACTTTTGCTTTCTATTGTAAATATTCTAAAGCCACAGCAATAATTATAGGAAACAGCTAAATTTTAGTATTTGAAAATTTTTAAATATTAGAAGTAGAAACAGTATAGTTGATTTAAGCTTCTTTGACTATTTCTAAATTACAGGCAAAAACTGTATTACCATGCAACAAAAGCTATGACCCACTTTACAGATGAATGCGTTAAAAAGTATGAGGCATTTTTGGATAAGTCAGAAGAATGGATGAGGTAAGTAAACTTGTTTTCGGGTGATTTGTGGTTGACTGCACAATACAATGTATATTGTATGTTTTAAGTAAGAATATTTCACTAAGCTGCTTATTAATCAATTCTTTTTGGATTTCAGAAAGATGCTTCATCTTAGGAAACAGTTATTATCTCTAACTAATCAGTGTTTTGATATTGAAGAAGAAGTATCGAAGTATCAAGACTATACCAATGAGGTACAGCTATCAAAAGTATCTAGAAAAAAAGGGCTTTTTTCCATTAGGAAAAATTAAAATAAAATTCTTCTCAGTTTATATGTGATAATGATTGAGAAGAGAGAAACAGGGCATATAATGTGCCTATATTCAGTTCTACTCACCTATTTTTGATATGGAGTTTCAGCCAAATTTTAAGAAGTTAGATGTTTTATAACTGAAAACATCTGATAAACCATTCTTTTCTCATCTATAAGAAAAGTTTTTTAAAAGGGTGTTGATTTAAGTATTGTATTATTTTAGATAAATAGAAATTTAAAGCTATAAAAGACATTAAAAGCTATAACACTTGATCTAAGATCTGTAGTAAGTACTTTTGTTCTGTGATTAATGCAGTTTTTCAATGTTTTAGTTACAGGAAACTCTGCCTCAGAAAATGTTTGCAGCTTCCAGTGGACTCAAACATACCATGACCGCAATTTATCCAAGTTCTAACACATTAGTGGAAATGACTCTTGGGTAAGAATCTTATCATTTGGTAACTGTGATATTTCCATTTGCTTTTATTTCAGTTTGTGATCTTGCTCTTATGTTTTGAAATCTTTGATGTTTATTGTGAATGCAATGTTTTAATAATGTTAGTTAATGACTAGTTACATTTAGAAAACTCAAACATAATATATAATTCTAAAACATTTGTATACTTTTTTTGAGCAAAAGTGCTTATCTTTATTTTGTATATATAGTATGAAGAAATTAAAGGAGGAGATGCAAGGGGTGGTTAAAGAACTTGCTGAAAATAATCATATTTTAGAAAGGTGAGTAATGCAAAAATTATCCTGTATTGTGATTTTCTGTGCAAGTGAGTACAAATACATTTATGCTTGTATCAGTAGATTAAGCAGTAGGAAAGGGATATAAAATCAGAACACTTATGTTTTTTTCCTCTCAGTATTATTGTGAATTCATCATGCCTTTTAAGGGTTGATTCCATTTTATAGAAGCACTGGTTAATAGAATTATTTGCTTATTTGAACCAGTGTGTAAAAACCAAAATCTTCTTCATGATGTTTTTCATAACATTTGTTCACTGGAATCACAATTTTCAATTTAGGGAATCAGAGTTGCTTGTAAGGTGCCAGCACCCTGGTGCTGAGTAGCTTACGGAGCTCTCTGCAGACTCTTTGCAGGCAAGCGCCATAGGTAAATGCGGTGTCTGTTTATTAGCTACAGATAAGGCCAAAAGAGAGTTGAAAATGTACAGAGCCAAAAAAGTCAATTTGGGGTGGCTGTTTTCCTTGTCCTGATTCCTCAGAGAAGTTAAATTATATTTGGCTCTGTAATAGAACCCTTTCTTTTTCAAGCTCTTAGGTGCTCCTCTACAGGTTCAATAACCCTTACAATGCTAATAAAAATATTTCACGTTTATCTGGTACTTTGTACCCTTGCAGGGCACTTTCACACTGCATAATCTCACTTAACCTGCATTAGAACCTTGTACGGTATCAGAGCATGTAGTCTATCCATGTTCTACAGGTATTAAATTCATACCCCAAGAAGATGAGCTGGAGCTAGAACGCAGCCTCCTGGCCTTCCCTATTTGTTAGGCTTAAGTTTCTGATTTTTCACAATTACAAACCATGCTTCAGTGAACATTCTTGTGTATATATCTTCATGTACTTGTTTAAGAATTTTTGAGGGATCAATTTCTAGATGTTTCTAGATGTGGAATTTCTGGGTCAAGAGGTATGCATATTTAAATTTTGGTGGTTATTACTAATTTGTTCTTTAAAAGGGGTCTATGTTATAATCCTAAACAAAGCCTATGCATTTTAAAACACTAAATGTTATCAGTCTTTTAAATGTTTGCCAATTTGTTTGGTAAAAACAGAGGTCTTGTTTTAATTTGTATTCTTAAGTGTTTATTCAATTTTTATTTTTTCTGGAAATTGCCTGGGTTTTTTATCTTGTTTGTTTATAGAAACTACATAGTACTTCCCTAACTTTTTATAGTATGCCATTTACAGCTTCTTCACAACTTTAGCTAAATCCTAAATTTATTCTGTAAGGCTAAGATCAGCAAGTAGAAGAGACTGTTAAGATATGCTTTAACAGACTTTTACATTGAACCACTTATGCCTTGTGGAACAAAATCCCCACTTCCTAAAACACATCCATCCAGTAAGTCAATTCCTCCAGTGTTTTATTTGCAGGTTTATTTGACAATGTATGAGTAATATAACATGATGTAATCTTAATTTAAATGATAAGTGACTACATAAGGATTTGTGACAGAACTAGTGATGGAAGCCAGGTCCGGTGTGGAGTATTGTGTCTCCATGGAGACACATGGAGTCACTGTGTCTCCATGTGGATATCCTGCAATCCCTTCAGATTTTTTTTGTGTTTAAAATCATCCATCCCAACTCAGTTTTCCCTCTAATTTCCTCATCCTGTTCAGTGAAACCACCTTTCTGCTACTCCCTTAAATGTAAATTATTTTAGACACTTATTCTTCTTTACTCCCTCTCAACAAGCTTGGTAATCTTCCTTCAGAATGCTCCCAAATTCCCCTCATCACCCTCCTCAGATCTCCTTTCCCCTTCACATGTGAGCTGTGGTGATTACCTACTAACCTATTTTTTCCTTAACCCCAAGCTCTTCCCATCTGTCATGGGTATTACAGCCAAAATCATCTTCCAAAATAATGATATAATCATGGTACTCCCTTGGCTCAAAAATTTTCTAACTTCTTTTCCTAAAAAGCCAAATCTAAATTCATATTTTCATTCAAAGAATGTAATGGTCTGGTCTTAGCCTATATTTACCCAATTTTACTTCCCACTGCTCCCCAAAATAACATTCTGTTCTGGCAAGGTACTATTCCTTACTGCTCCTTGAGCATGTCACACTCCCAACCTTACATCTTGGCTTATAAATCCCACCCCATTAGAAAGAAATTGTTAGTTCTTCCTGACACTTTCTCAGTTACATCACTTCCCATTTTCTTCACGTATTTATGATAATACCATGCTGTTTCAATAAGAAATAGAACGAATCACAGTTGCTTGAATTTTTTAAAAATAACTATATACTCCTCTGAAACACATTCTACATTTTTTTAAAAAATGTTGGGGGGCAAATAAATGCATCTCCTGAGAGTACCTTTTTTCTTTTGTATTTTAGGTTTGGCTCCCTAACCATGGATGGTGGCCTTCGCAATGTTGACTGTCTTTAGCTTTTTCTAAGACGTTTGAGGAAAGTTTCGGTTTGCACAAGAAAATAATGCTGGAGCATTAAATGAATGGCTTTATAGGTGGGCTCTTGTTTCTACAATTCAGTATTTGATGTGGTCATGTAAATATGTACAATATTGTAAATATATTAAAAATATATAAATTTTTGGCTGCTGTGAAGATGTAATTTTACCTTTTAACATTTATAATTATGTGAGGAAATTTGACCTCATTGAGCAAGAGAAGAAAGCCATGACCGACTAAAATGTTGAGATCCCCTACTCTGAATGAGGCTAAATAAGTCATTCTCTCCCACTGCCTACTGGAAATATTTTTAAGTGGAACCACAATTGGCATCCTTATGAATGAGAAAGACTGTGAGAGTTAAGTTTGTAAATGGAAGAATGGGGAGAGGTGGCTACTATGAGTGGGGAACAGAACCGAACCACTGTTTTACTAGTATCACGATTTTTTTGAGAAGGATAAAGTGGCATTATTTCATTTTACAGGGTGCCCAGATCCCAGTTATCCTTAGTCCATTTAATGTCAGATGAATTGTTTGAGCAAAATTTCTAAAGGGAACTCATTATTAAAAACTATTCATTTTTCCTTTGGCCATAAATGTATAATTGTCATGAAAGTTTTAGGGTCATTCAACTGTTTTAAGCTGTATATTTCTTTACTTTAATTCTGCTTAATATTTCATGGGGGAAAAAAATCAATAAATTTCTCAATTTTAATGTAAAGAGTTTGTGTGTTTCTGTGTATCCAGTTTGACAAACAGAAGTTATCTTTTGAAAGAAACAATATGGGAATATGGGTAGTAATCATAAATTATTCTCAGGATATTGGATGTAGGGACGATTTTGTCTCTTCTAAACCGATTAATTCCGAATTCAGAAGTTCTTTCATAAATTCATGCTATCCACATTAAAAGGGAACATTTTTTTTGAAAAATCTATCCCCAGTTGTAGACTAAAGGATTATACTCAGCAAGAAATTATTTCATCCACCAGGATCTTTATTTGCTTTGGTTTTGGTTTCTGGCTTATCAGACTATTGAAGGGTGATTACACACAAACTGCATGTCATAAAAAGCTATCATAGGCCGGGCACAGTGGCTCACGCCTGTAATCCTAACACTCTGGGATGCCGAGGCGGGAGGATCGCTTGAGGTCAGGAGTTCAAGACCAGCCTGAGCAAGAGTGAGACCCCCGTCTCTACTGAAAAATAGAAATTATCTGGACAACTAAAAATATATAGAAAAAATCATCTGGGCATGGTGGCACATGCCTGTAGTCCCAGCTACTTGGGAGGCTGAGGCAGAAGGATTGCTTAAGCCCAGGAGTTTGAGGTTGCTGTGAGCTAGGCTGATGCCACGGCACTCTAGCCAGGGCAAAAGAGCGAGACTGTGTCTCCAAAAAAAAAAAAAAAAAAAAGCTATCATATCCTAAAGAGTAAATAAATTTGACTACCATGAACATCAGAAACTAAATCATTTTAAGAACTGAAGATGGATTAGCAGTTTATTTGAGATTATTGATACATTATTGTAGTAGGGAATTTCAAGTGTCATGTACACATTATAGAAATAAATGCAAGAGTGAATGCCTTTATGTATATAAATAGTTGTCCATTGTGAGATACCTGTTTAGTCTGAGAGTGTGTGGGGCAAGGAGAGTGTTTAATACCTCTTGATTTTAATTTTCTATTTGACCATCTAACATGAGTATCTTTAATTTTATAGTTTAAATGTTTATATCTTTGAATATCAGGCAAAATTAAACTATATCATTAGTTAATACATTTGCTGATTTAGTTATTTCAGCCTCTAGTAAAGAACACCAATAAACAAACCCTTGTATCTGTATTTGTATTAATGGTATTGATAGGAATATACCTGTTCCGCATTAGTATTTTTTAAGATTTACTGGATTTTGGTTGTTTTTTGGTTTTTTTGGAGACAGGTTCTCACCTTGTTGCCCAGGCTGGAGTACAGTGGCATAATCATAGCTCACTGCGTCCTCAAACTCCTGGACTTAAGCAATCCTCCCACTTCAGCCTCCCAAGTAGCTGGGACTACGGGTGCACACCACCACACCAGCTAATTATGTTTTTTATTTTTTGTAAAGATGGGGGGGGTCTCACTATGTTGCCCAGGCTGGTCTTGAACTCCTGGCCTCAAGCGATCCTCCTACCTTGGGTTCTCAAACGTGCTGGGATTACAGGCATGAGCCACCATACCCAGCCAGATTTACTGTATCATTCCCCCATTACAGTGACATGGAAATAAAGCACTCTTGTTTTCAATATTCTATCCTCAAAAATGCATCCTCATTCAAAACATTTTTAAGTCAATAAATGCATCATGATACCAGTCTGTTAATTTTCAGTGACCATTTAAGTGAGTTAACTTTAAAATAAGTTACATTTACAGTTCAGTAGCTTTTTCCCCCAAATTAGAGTGTTTCTAAAAGATAGGGATTAATGATATAAAAATAGTATGTATAACAAACAGAAGAATTAGTAGATTTAACGCAAAAGAGGGTATAGTTCTAACAAAAGAAATAAAAAAAAGATATAAATGAACATAAATTATGTGAAAAGAAGGGGTAGCTTCAAGTAAATAAAGAGGAATTTAAGGTTAGAAAAATCGGAAAAATAATCCCATTATGTCTTCTAAAATTCCGGCTGCTATTATTTTGGAAGTTACCAAATACTATATTAGTGGCTTATGGACCTGATTACACTATGTCCAATGGAATGTCTCTTCTTAGATATAAAAAAATCTTCTCAAAACATTTCTTTAAAAGTATGTCTTCAGTGCATTATCCAGAAAAAAATTACAATAATCCTGGAATTTTTGTGGTGGTGGTTTTGTTTTGGATTTTTTTTTTTTTTTTTTAAGCAACAATGTTTACTTTTGGGGTGTTCTGTGTTAAAATAAGAAACGTTGTTTGAAGTTAAGAAAGGGACTACCAGTAGGATTAAGAACTCTCAACTGAAGTGTCAACAATTTATTTTCCCTTCAGAATTACAGCCACAACCAGAGCTACTCTTCTTTTTTTTTTGTTTTTTGTCTCACTCTGTTGCCTGGACTAGAGTGCCGTGGCATCAGCCTAGCTCACAGGAACCTCAAACTCTTGGGCTCAAGCAATCCTTCTGCCTCAGCCTCCCGAGTAGCTGGGACTACAGGCATGTGCCACCATGCCCGGCTAATTTTTTCCATGTATTTTTAGTTGTCCGGTTAATTTCTTTCTATTTTTTAGTAGAGATGGGGTCTTGCTCTTGCTCAGGCTGGTCTCGAACTCCTGACCTCGAGTGATCCTCCCACCTCAGCCTCCCAGAGTGCTAGGATTACAGGTGTGAGCCACCGCGCCCAGCCCAGAGCTACTCTTCTGATTTCACCCCACTCTGGTGTGTTTCATACGTTATGCTTTGTCTCTGAGGAAGTGCTGCAGAAAACTTACAATTTCTCAAACAAGTTTTTAAAGCTGAGAAGTGCTGGGGCAGACATTATTAAAGGGAAAACATTTACAGAAGTGTTAACAGTTGTGTTTTAGCTGGATTCTCCAACCCACATCCCATTTTTAAGAAGACCAAGTATCTGAAAACTCTTACACTGTTGTTTTAGTTGGACTTGCTCCCCACTTGTCACTTATAACAAGTCCCAAGTCCAAATGCCTAAGAAATACTGAAAATGGAATAGAAAACGAAAACATCTGGTTTGGAAATAAAAACTGGCAATATAATATCTCTTGTTTCTAATTAGAGTATAAATCAGCTCCAAAAATTTACCATAACATATAAAAGCAAGCCTAACTAGTACATCAGGCTGTTTTGGGGACTAAATAAGTTTATTTCTTTTGACATAAACAGAAGGCACAAGGACCAACTGTTAGACATAGTTTCAGGAGTGATGATGGGAGCCTCAGAACAAGTTGCATAGTAGACAACTAGACATGGGTGTCTGCTGAAATTATATTCCGTGACGCTAAAGAAAGGTCTAGAGAATTGTTCCACAAAGGGTTAAAGATCAAAACAGGACCTTGGAAAATATCTTTTTACACATTTCTTAACTCTTAAGAATCAGTGAGTTGTTTTTCCCCCCTCTAGGACAAATTCCTGCCAAGGTTAAAATATGTATTTTTCCAGTAAAAAATCCACAAAGCAAATGGGACCAAGGCTATGGCTTTAGGAGACAGTTTGTCAGTCACCGCTAAATCCTGCAAATTGCCATCAACAGACAATTCTTTTGGAGGCTGAGTTAGTGGATACTGGTTTTGGTTTTTTTTTTTCACTCTAAGAAAATAATTGTGTTTTTATGAAAGAGGTCAGGAAGTTCATCCTTGAAAATTGTCAAGTGTTTCCTAAGGCTAGAGTTTCTTTTAACAAAGACTTAAAACTCTTTCTTTAGAAAGAACATCTATTAATACAGTTTCTAGTCGTGAGGGCCAAGGTCTAAAGGACAAGCCAAACGAATGACAGAGGAAGGGGATTTAGGGCGAACAGGTGGTCCCCAGACATATTGGCTGAAAGGAAGTTCACAGCTAAAGTGTCATATGTGGGTGTTACTGTGTTCCTCATCCATGCTCTGTAAAGAGTCATTCTGGAACACTCTTAGTTCTAGCCATGGCCATAAAAAGTGACTTCAACAAGACTTTCAGAAGAATAGTCCAGCTCTTTTACTGGTTCCCCAGATCACTGAACTGCTCAAAGAATCGGAAATCCAAGTTGCTCTGGAGCCAAGGTGGAGGTAAGTTAACTCAGGCAAATGCTTCATTTAAAATACAGTTTTTTCTGCTACTAAAATGGAACCTCCCTCCAGTGGGGGAGAAAAGGAAGGTCTCAAAGCCTTTAGAAAGTATTATTTAACATGAAAAATAAAGAGAAAATGAAATTAAGCAATTGGAGGGTGAAGTATTGACATTTGTAATTTAATTTTATGCTTTTTAGGCATATAGATTCAGAAAAGTTTACTGGAGAGGAAGAATGTTTAGTTTTAAAAACAACAAAAACAGCTTTTATTTTCAGTGAACCTTAACTTGCTTCTAGTACTAAAATCTCTTAGAAGAAACAGAAAAGAATACATAAATCACAGTGAGTTCCCCTCCTTTCCCTAGAAAACTAAAAAGGTCATGAACCTTATATATTTTTTGTGGGGGTCAGTTTATGTACCATATTTTAGGTATTTACTGATGTGAGGGTTTTTTGGTTTTGGGTTTTTTTTTTTGTTTTGTTTTGTTTCTTTTTTTGAGACAGTCTCACTCTGTCGCCTAGGCTAGAGTGCAGTGGCGTCATCATAGCTCACTACAACCTCAAACTCCTGGGCTCAAGTGATCCTCCTGCTTCAGCTTCCTGAGTAGCACAGGCATGTGCCACAACGCCCAGCTATTTTTTTCTATTTTTGGTAGAGACAGGGTTTCGCTCTGGCTCAGGCTGGCCTCGAACTCATCCTCCCGCCTCGGCCTCCCAGAGTGCCAGGATTATAGGCATGGCGACGTGAGATTTTTAAGCACCTTAAATACACTACTGCACAAAACTCTGCGTTTCTGTCCAGCCCTGCTGGACTGGAATGTGCAAGGGCAGAAGAGAGGGGGATCGAGGGGGCAGAAGACCCCTCCAAGTCTGGCATCTGAAGCTCCTTCTGCAGAGCCCAGCTTGCACCCTCCCACTCTGCAGAGAGACCAGTGTTGGTTGTACCACTTAGACTACCGTAAGCAAATGCTCTCACTTCGTAATGTTTCATTGCAAACAAATCAAAATTCTAATTATGTTTCTTCCAAACCCAAGTAGCTCAGCATCTTATGTAAGTGCTCAACAATTACCCTTTCTTTGGCCAGGCGCGGTGGCTCACGCCTGTAATCCTAGCACTCTGGGAGCCCGAGGTGGGCGGATCGTTTGAGCTCAGGAGTTCGAGACCAGCCTGAGCAAGAGCGAGACCCCATCTCTACTAAAAATAGAAAGAAATCATATGGACAGCTAAAAATATATATCAAAAAAATTAGCCGGGCATGGTGGTGCATGCCTGTAGTCCCAACTACTCGGGAGGCTGAGACAGGAGGATCCCTTGAGCTCAGGAGTTTGAGGTTGCTGTGAGCTAGGCTGACGCCACGGCACTCACTCTAGCCTGGGCAACAAAGTGAGACTCTGTCTCAAAAAAAAAAAAAAAAACAATTACCCTTTGTTTGATGTATCATCAAACATAACCTGACACTAAGATTATCCAGCACCAGATCCTCTTTTAATTAAAACAGAAGTGGCTATGATCTATAATCACCAAGGAAGGTATCTGATGAAGAAATTTATAAAATGTGAGGCCCACTACATTTCAATCGTCTACTTTCCCCTGAGTTAATGTTTTCTTTCATTCTTATTCAGTATCAAAATATGGAAAATTTAACTTAATGGTTTAAGCCTGTTTATAGGTGCCATCCATCAAATATGGAATAGCATAATTTGGGATGTTACAGCCTCAAGGGAACTTAGAAATATCATCTTCTCCAATTGCTTCATTTTAAAGATGAGTAAACTGTCTTCAAAAGGTTAAATACCTTAACCACGCTAAACTATTACATGAGAACCAGAACTTTATCCTAGATTATCTAATTCTTGGTCTGGTGCTCTTCTAACCACACCACAGTGCTGTGGTATATAAACATCAGAACCCTCACTGACTATTTTACAAATAGTCTTCATCAGTGGATAATCTATACCTAGAAAATGCAGTTATCTATTTTTCCAAAGTAAAGCTCCCTAGTATTCTCATCAGTTTGGAGATTAATGGCCTGTTTCTAACAATCTTTTTACTTATGGAAGACAGTTCTTTGTTGAGGTATTACTGTATCATAATGAGATTATTTAAATATATGCCTTAAGGATTCTAGAGCAAGAGCAAGAGCTCAAGAGCAAGAGCTGCCTTTCACTCTATCTGTAACGTTTAATACAGTGTTTTGTACGTGGGCAGTCAATAACTTTGTTTTACTGAATTGATTTATGAAGATAGCCACATGGGATTTTGAGGTGGACAAGTTAAAAGAATGAATTGACTCTCATAAATCTACTAATCCCTGGGGATCCCTACTCCACCCTTCTGTGTAGATTGATGGATTGTGGCCACCTACAAAATATAGCTCAACACCAGGTCATCTCTTCAGGATTAGGCTCTTTCTGTCACTCATCAATAGCCCACAGTCATCTGAAGTTTGAGAGAATTATGCCAAGGGTTCCCCAAGTACCTCAATCCCATTCAACTCCACTTGCAAACTTAAATGATCTCAAGAGACGGGTCCCAAGTGGCTTTACCACCTGTGACTTAACACAACTTAGCTGGCTCTCCTTCAGTACTTCTCTGTCTCCCCATGTCCACTGTAGAAGACGATAAGTCACACCAAGGTACGAATTAGGAAGAAATGTAGAAGGAAAGTCACAAATCTGAATTCAATATATATCTTAAGCACGGAGCTAATCTATGGTCTTGTAGGAAAAGAATGAGGAGAGGTGGATGAGAAAAGCCCACATTCCGTAGCCTGGGCCCATTTCTAATCTAGTTGAGGAACCGCAGCTCTACACGGAGGACCAGGGCTCACAAGCACCATAGTGTGGGGTGCTTCACAGTCAGACCTGGTTTCCGAGACTGAGAGTTACGTGACTTTGAGCAGGTCACTTAAATCTCCCGACTTGAGATTTCTTATCTGTAAAATACGGAGATTGAACCTGATCTTAGAAGTGCCTTCCAGTTTCACAAATGCCATGAAACTAAGATGCAACATGGACGAAGCAGCTGCATAGTTGCTGAAGAGCAGGAAGGAGGAAAGTCAAATAGCATGTCACCATGTCACTCACCTACAGAAACAGGACTCGCATTGTTAATTGTCATAATATCCGAGACCTTATGTTAAATGCTGCTTAAGGAGCTTACATACCAAATGCAAACATATTCTTTTTTTTTAAACAAATACAAGATTTAGACTCTCCATATATAGGGACAAGCCTTACATTTTTACAGGCCTAGATTTTGTGAAGTCATCTTGTCCATTATCCTGTCTGTTGCCCCATTAATACACTGAAAATAAATCTAGCAGGAGGTTACACCCTACTCTCCAACAGGCAAGACACTAGTATCTATTGCTCTCCTCTGACAATTCTTCCACCTCTAAAGGGGTTGTCTTGTCCGGGCTTCTCTTCCACAGACATGTCCTTGAGAAAGCCATGCAATATTGGGGACAGTGATTGAGACAGCTTCATTTGGAAATATGTATGGAAAGTGGACTTGTTTTATGTGTAACTTGCTCCAGGGAACTTTGGGGTTCCCAGTAATCATCCTGGTCACTTCATTTCAATGGTAAGACCATCACTTTTGCAGCCCAGCTGTTCATCCACTTGCCAAATCATTACTAAACCCCAATTGAACATTATTTCCAGGATGCCTTCTTGGAGACAAAAGCCTATCTTATTGATTTATTTCTTAAAATGTTTTCTCTTTAACTCCTTTTTGTCATTGCTTATAGAACAACCAGGCTCTCTCAGGATGGTCAGAAATCAGAGCTAGAAGACCTAGCTGTTTTTGGTGGGCTCTTTTACACTAACAGTCTCTGGTTCTCCCTCTCACGCCTTCCTGCCCCAGGTTTTAGCAGTTGAGTCAATGAGCTCTGATGCCTTAATGAAAGCCTGTTGCTGCGTGTAAGGATGCAGATGGAAGCACACCTCCCTCCACAGGGAACAAGACAAAGCGGGGAGCCACTCACCAGACAGCACCCCAACTGTCCTCAATATTGCATGACTTTCTCAAGGACATGTCTGTAGAAGCGAAGCCCTGACAGGGACAACCCCTTTGCAGGCGGAAGAACTGTCAGAGGAGAGCAATGGATACTAGTGTCTCGCCCGTTGGAGAGTAGGGTGTAGCCACCCAATAGATTTATTCTCCTTGTGTCAATGGGGCAACAGAGAGGCTAATGGATAGGATGACATCACAAAATCTAGGCCTGTCCTGTTCTTAGTGGCCTATAAAGGTAAACTATCTCTATCCCTAAGTGAGAAGGAGCAAGCTTGAAACAAATATGAAACTATCACTGTAAAAGGCTAGTTATCTTCCCTCTGCAAGGAGAAAGTTTAGGCACAAACATTCTCTCTCTCTCTCTCTCACACACACGTTCTTACTACTGGTTTAACAATAACTCAGATCCTTAGCAATATCATCAAGCCATCCTAATAAAAAAAAATCAGAATTTATTAATCCCTGAAATATGGAAGCAAAAGATGGGGGGTCTCCTATATTAAGTGGAATTCTCTCTCCTTTAAACAAAGGAGATAATGTTCCCCTTTTGTGCTAAAGCATCTCTCGAATGAGCAATCTTATTCACGTCAATGTTCCCCAAAGTGGTCACAACTTCAAATTGTCCTCAGTTGTAAGGGAAAATGCGTTTGTCTAGGCAACAGGTTTCTTAGGCCAAACTAAGACGGCTGCGGCGGTGTTTTCTCCAGCCCAGCCCCCCTGGTTAGCTGGCTTTCGGGGCGGCGGGAGTCAGCACACTCCCGTAACCAAGGTGTTATCTCCTGTGTGAACCCATGTCATCGCGCCTTCCCACGGCGTGTTGCCACTGTTGTTCAGAGCCACATACAGCGCTGCCATGTTCTCGACCATGCTTTTCCCCGCTGCTCTATCCCGCCCCGACAATAAGGAGCATGTCTTACCTGCCCGCTGCCACTCGCCTTTTCTTCCCATTTCCGAAGCCTGTGCTGGGGCACAACCCAGCCACAGAGCATTCTCCTCACATCGGGAAGTTCTAGCAGGAGGTGGCATACGTTTAGTGGAAGACGATCCCACGAGAAATTGGCCGACGGCTGGACAGAAGCAGAGACGCTGCTTCTGAAGGCCTCAGCCCTAAATAAAGCTGTCCCAGCTGCTGAGCGAAGAGCCAGCAGCAGGTGGCTCCCGGCAGGTGAAATGTATAAGCAGAAGCTCTCTCCCAAAGCAGAGGTCTCACAGGTGGGCTAAGAAACCTCAGAGACAAACAACGTAATGCATTGGTCAAGCAGACAGAAGACTCAGGAGAGGGTGTTAAAAGACAGATTTCACCAGAAGATACCAAAGTGTGATTAGAACCCCCAAACCTCAGGAGACATATAATAACCCTTAGACTGAAGGGCCAAAGAGATTCTGAACAGAGTCCAGATTCGATGCAAAACCTATGCAGCTGGAGACAGAGAGGCCTTGAGCAGGTGGGATGCAAGCGGTCTCAGATATGCACATTATTACCGAGGGGAGCTCCTGTCCCAGATTTGGCAGCAGGGGTCAAACCTCCAGAACCTCCAAATTGTTCTGGTCCAGTCAGCCTAAGGCCCCTGGAGACAAACCTGTAGACCATGTGACAAGGGAGCCCTCACACCAGAGGAACAGTGGGGTGATGACAAAGGAAATGACAGAGTTATTATATTATAGAATTTGGGGCAGGGTGGAGTTTAGATAAAATTGAAATGAAGCAGTGTAGGTGCAAAGCAGGGGTGCTTTTTCTGTGTGAAGGGGTCAATGCCAAGTCTGAACTGCAGAGGGGGCCCAGGCTCCTGTTTCCTTAGAAACCATACAAGGTTAAGATGAATGTCATGTTCAGAATATCCTTATCTGAAGTTCTGCACTTGGATTGGAAATCAAGGCTGCCTTTTTGTGTCAAAGTGACTTAGATCCTTTGGGTATGAGTGGGATGTTTCATTCTTACTGATGTTATTTCAATTAGCAAAGTTTCTCACAGTGCATGGTTTTAGGGATTTCTCAGGGGATCGTTAGGACACTTCACAGCTGCAGTGTATCTTTGGGAGAAACATTAGCATTGTCTGTTTCTATCTTCCCAATCTGATGAATAGCAGGAGAGAGTTTAACTGTCTCAGTCCAAGCTAATGTGTACTCTCTAATTCTTTCCATATTTTTCAATAGCCTCTCAATGCAATTTTTCATATAATGAACATGGTAGATAGCCACACCCCCACCTGCACCCCCACCCTCACCTCCACCCCAAATTCCTTTCTCTTGCCCTAACATGGAGAGTTCGCTTTCCCGGCCTGGTTGAGCCTTTATCCTGGGAATTCCCTTTATGTCTTTCTTCAGTTGGATCACCTGCTTCTTGAGGCCCATTCCTTCCCCAGTCTTTATTTACTCCCTCACTTCGATGGAGATATAGTAGCTTTCTGCAAAATGGGTACATAAAAGTCATTCCATGTCTAATAATCAGAAATTTCCCAAGGGGGTGCTTTGGAGTGGGCCTTTTAAAAATTATTTATTTAACCAGACACCCACTGGGCCCTTTCAAACTGGAAACACGTTTCTTTTAGCTCTGGGAAATTGTCTTGCATTATTTCTTTGATAATTTCCTACCTATTTCTTCTATTCTCTTTGAGGTTGTTGGACTTCTTAGATTGAGCTTCTTATCTTTTCTTCCCCAGAAGGCACGTTTGTCTTCTTGTCCTACGTCACATAGCTGGCTGTGGCTCCATGAGGGCAGAAGCATATGTCACTTCTGCATCCCTAGTCCCTGCCCCAGGACCAGAAACTCCTGGGCAATTACTTATGAGTCTAAGAAATTCTAGAGAGACCAGAATTACTTCTTTTCTGTTTTGCAAATTCTTAAATATGTAATTACTTAAGAAAGACAGAAATATCAGACAAAAAAAGGACTGAAACGTAACGAACATTAAAACACAGTTTATCATAATCTCTTCTGACATCATAGCATCTGGGCTGGGTGTCTACTTGCTTTTCTATATGTTGTGAAAAAAGAGTTGGCTCAACAAACTATTAGACAAAGAATGTAATGAGGACTTTCAGCTGTATATGAGAGTAAAATATTTCTAATCAAAGTGCTTGATTCTATGAACCATTGCTGGTTATAAAAATAATGCTTGTCAATTTTATTAAAAGGACTGAAGCTTTACCTCTTAAAATTAGCTGTCAGAAAATTAGTTTCAGTTATTATATGTGAATAAAAATAGGAAACAAAATTGCTTAAGCAATCTAAAATAGCTTAGACTTTTTATTTGTTCAGACTGATGTTTTCCTAATCCATCTAACTGAAAAGATTTAGGTTATCTAAGGTATCTTTGGTGTTCATTTCGGGAATGCAAATGTGGTTCCATATTAAGAAACTATTAATGAAATTCATCATATCGATAGGTTAAAAAATGGAAAAAGCCTATGATCTTTTCAATATATACTGCTAAGGCATACAATAAAACTCACCATCTATTTCTGATTTTTTTTAATTTAGTAAAATAGAAATAGGTAGAAATATATTTCCTTGACATGGTTTTATACATCCCTCAAACCAAAACCCAACATCAACGTCTGATATATTCCCATTAAAGTCAGCAGTAAGGCAAGGATTTCCACCATCACCACTATTTTGTAATACTGTTCTAAATGTACCATAAAATGCAAAAAAAAAAAATAAATAAAAAAAAATCAAGAGAATGTAATGTGACCTAAAAATTTTGGAAAGGCAATTTGCTCCCAACTTGATTATATATCAAGAAAACTCAAGATAATTAATTAACTAAAAATAATTATAGAAACAATAAGGAATTCTAGAAGGTATCTATCTATAAAACTAGTATATCAAAATTAATAGTTTTTCTTTATAAAATAATAACCAAGAAAAAAACAAATTCATAATACCAATAAAGGAACAAAATACCTAAAAAATAAACCTAACAAGACATATATAAAGCCTATAAAAGATTTACAAATTCTAGTTAGAAACATAAAATACAACCTAAGTAAGTGGAAAGGTATCCCTTGCTCTTAATAAAGAAATTAAATATTCTATTTATATTAATTCCACCCCTAAATTAAGCTATAATCTTAATGTGGTCACAATTAAATTTTTAAAAATTGTGGGGAGTAAAATAAAATAATTCTAAATTTCCTCTGGAAGAATAAACATGGAAGAACATCAAAGAAGATACTAACCCTACCAGATATTAAAATATATTACAAAGCTACTAAAAACAATGAAAGAGACCTGGAAGTATTGATGTATTGATGTGGAAAGAAAAGAGAGAAAACAAGTTGCAGAGCAAGATGTATTTGTATGATGCCATTTGTACATAAAAAAGTGGGTGTACTGTACATATATACATGCAGTCACATTTTATATAACTATAAAGTTTGTTGGGAGGCGGAGGTAGGAGGATCACTTGAGCCTAAGAGGTCGAGACCAACCTGGGCAATAGTGAGACCCTATCTCTACAAAAATTTAATAAAATAGAAGTAGATGGAAATGTATTTTCTGTAGTCCCAGCTACTCGGAAGGCTAAGACAGGAGAATCACTTGAGCCCAGGAGTTTGAGGTTGCAGTGAGCTATGATGACGCCACTGCACTCTAGGCCAAGCAACAGAGTGAGACTCTGTCTCAAAAAAAGGAAAAAAATAACTAAAAAGTTTCTATCAAGCTTCTAAATGTTGGTTACTCTGGGTAGTGACATTAAAAGTTGGGACAGGAAAAAAAATGGGGAAATTTTCTTTTACTCTCTTCTTTTTATGACTGCCCTTAAAAGATTAATTAGGCAATACCTCAATAAAGGGTTTTAAAAATATAAATAATTTAAAAGATAAAATACAAAAAAATTAATTATTTATAATTAATGAGAAACAAAGTGAAGTAGGAAGTCAAAACCTTTTGCAGGATGGGTTTCAATTCAGCATATTTTATGGTTGGCAGAGCACTCATTGGTCTTTGATACAGTCTATCATAAAAGCTTCAGTGGTCAATGAGTTTGAGAAGCACTGCATATCTTACTGCCTTAAAACACCCAACATAAATGATCACATTAAAGGTCTGCAGTGGCTGTGAGTGGTGGCTCATGCCTGTAGTCCCAGCACTTGGCAGGCAGGAGGACCACTTGAGGCCAGGAGTTCAAGGTTACGGTGAGCTATGATTGCACCACTGTGCTCCAGCCTGGGAGATGGAGCAGGACCCTGTCTTTAAAAAAAAAAAAAAAAAATTACAGTAGAGAAAACAGTTTAACTTTGTGGAAACATTGTTTCTAAACTTATTTGAATTTAATTTTGGCCTCAGCATATTTACTTACTTTTACTGTGTCTGTCTCATACCTCCTAGACACCAAGAACAAAGGGAGATGTGGTCCCGAGAGAGTGGGACACTCTCTATGGGTGAAGAAAGATAACAGATGCCAAAGTGTGATAAGGATACTTTTATCACCAAACATATAATGTCTTAGAGGGTACACATTTTGGGAAATACTGGCAGATTCATTACTTTCATTCTATAAGTAGGAGTTTGAAATCCCAAGAAGTCACAAGATTATGCATGAATATATGATTTGAAGACCTCCCTCCTGCCTCCCTCATATTAGTTTCAAAAATATATTAGCAGGCCGAGCACGGTGGCTCATGCCTGTAATCCTAGCACTCTGGGAGGCCAAGGCGGGTGGATCGTTTGAGCTCAGGAGTTCGAGACCAGCCTGAGCAAGAGCAAGACCCCGTCTCTACTAAAAAATAGAAAGAAATTATATGGACAACTAAAAATATATATAGAAAAAATTAGCTGGGCATGGTGGTGCATGCCTGTAGTCCCAGCTACTCGGGAGGCTGAGGCATGAGGATTGCTTGAGCCCAGGAGTTTGAGGTTGCTGTGAGCTAGGCTGACGCCACGGCACTCTAGCCTGGGCAACACAGTGAGACTCTGTCTCAGAAAAAAAAAAAAAAAAAAAAATATATATATATATATATATATATATTAGCTATTAGGACAACAGAAATCAGACCAGTGGTTTCTTGGCCAGAGTGGGGACACACTGGGAAGGGCCATGAAGGTGGATGTATCATTATGTTGCATCTTCATTGGGCATTGGGTGTGTTTACATGGGTGTGTGTATCAAAACTCACCCAGTTGAAAATCTGTGCACTTTCTTGTACATAAACTATACTTCAAGGAAATGAATCTAAGTGTAAGTACACATTAGCCCTGAAGAGATTTAAGAGGCAGAGTAGCATTGTGATTAAAAGCACAGACACTAGAACCAAACTGCCTAGTTTCATAAGCCCAGCCCCACCACACTTTGTGTGCATAACCTTGACCAAGTTCCTCACTCTCTCTGTAAAATAGGAATGATAATAATAGTACCTCCCTTGTCCTTGAAGATTCAGTGAGTTGACAGAGATAACGCACTGAGATCAGAACCTGGCACATCTAAGTACTCAATAGATGTTCGCTTCTAAATCGAGTCATAATGGCGCATTCAAGAAAGCTGCTAATTTTGGATCCTCTAAAACAAAACAACACAAAAAAACATGTTGTAGGTTCCCAGACTTGGAACTTAGAAATATGAGTTAAATACGAATTTAGTGTTTCAGTTCTCTGGATTTCTGTTACTATTCCTGCTAGCTGAAAAGTATTGATGTCATAATGGAAAGGAGGACATTGGGAAAAAAAAGGAGAAGGACAAAAAAGCCAAGATGACTGATCGGAATCAGAGGTGTTGGTGCAGCCTCTGAGGACAGGTGGGAGATGGGGCTTAGAGCAACAGGAGCTGCACGAGGTTCTCTGATGGAGAAATCTATCCCGACTCCTCAGGCAGCGAGAGGGGAAAGAGGCCCAGAGTTCCTCCTGTGAGGCTGAGGTTGGGACCTCAATCAAAACACGTCATTTCTGTTCTTTCACGCCCGCCCCTGGCCCGCATTCCTTCTTGAGCATGCCCTCGTGGCAGGGCGGTGTACTAATAAGGCATCGACTCTAAAAGTGGGCAAACCTCTGCCTTGGCCAAAACGAAAGTCAGAGAAGTCTGCCTTTTAATTTTGAAAGTCTTCACCTGATAATTTGATGCTGGCAAATGGCATAGGGGTCACATAACACATGCGTGAAGGAGGAAGGAATAATTTCACAGGTGTCAAGATTGTGGGTAGTATTTCTGTTCCTTCCATGTGTCTGTGTCGCTGTTTTCCAACGATCCATCTTGGTCATCATTACCATTTGTTGGATGGCTGCTGAGTATCTGAAGTCTATACTGAAACACTGCAAATATTATTATTCTCCACCCCACTTTATTTTGACCAAAGGGAGGGTTTACAGAGGCTCAGAGAGGCTAAATAACTTGCCCAGGTCATGCAGCTAAAAAGTGGCACAATGAGAGGAAGTAGATTTTAATTTTAGCTTTGCCTTCAGAACCCACTGGGGTCTCTTCCCCAAAATGCTGGGAACACAGCCCTTCTGCTGGCTTGGTTGATTCATCTCAGGAGGGGGGAGTCTATGAAATTATGCAAAGCTCAACTATGTGAAGCTCCAAAATTTTAGTTTCACACTTATGAGTTTTTTGGGAACAGCAAACTTTTTTGGAACACCAGGAGGCATGAAAGCAAATGTCTTTGGAAATGAACTGTGTTTTCCATGACATGGTTTCCAGACAGATCTCGGAAGCTCAGTTAAAGGAGAACATCTTTGAAAACACCAAAAATTCTGTGTTATGGGATGGATCCTCTCCAGGCTCAGAACTATTTTTTTTTTATTTCTTTTTTTGAGGGCATAGAGAATAAAAAACAGAGATTGCAATAGAACTTCTGTTCTCCAGATGTCAAATCTATTATTTGCATCTCAGCTCCTGCTGGGGGGCGTGGGGAGAAATCAGTAGGGACCCGTCTTCAATGTCCTTTAGCCACCAGGCACTCGCACTGTGGCAGGGCATGCTCAGTGCTGCTGATGAAATATGTAGTTAAAAATGTCTGTCCCTTTGTCCTGCCCTCCCTCCTCCTCCCACCCAGTCCAGCACGTACACAGAAGAGCACAAATGTTACCCACATACACACGAGCACCTATCAAGTCTTGTCAAGAGCCATTTTAGGATTGGTAGCTATCAGATGGTTTGGAAGATCTACCTTCTTAGATTTTTTTTGCCAACAGGATTGAGAACTTATTCATGAGAATGACTGTGAAAGTTGTGTACCAAGAGTGCTAACCCAAGAAATTAAGAGACTAGAAGTCTTTCCCATCCCCATCCTCAAAACCATCCTCTTGGCTCTGATTTCCATAGCCATCCACCTATACGGTTTCAGCTAACAGAGGCTGGGAGGACAGAAGTCTCTCTGTCCCAGCAGGGGTGTAAGATGCAACAAAACAGATACGAAACTACTTCAGGCCATCAGGCTCCCGGACAAAAAAAGGTGGGGGAAAGAATATCTTCACTTCTATTCTCTTCCTCCTACTCTGGGTTGCTGAGTCTCTCTGGGAATCCAAGAAAAGCGTATTGCCTCTAGACCAGCTACGTTCCCCAAATCCAGGGTATCGGGTACAAGGCTGGAGGAGCAGGGGAAGAGTCTGGATTCCTTCCAGGGCAAGGGAGGATGCCCGTATTTTTTAAGCTGCTGCCCTGTCCTTTCTCTGGAATGCCTTCTCTGTTCGTTTGCTTGAAAAAATGGGCTTCCTTGTACAGGCACTGCCTTGTGGATAAAGATGTCACCCGAGGTTCCAAAGAGCTCTCTCCTTGCCCCAGAGGTCCACCAGCCTACAGCAGGAGCTCTCTGTGAGGACCAGCTCCCGAATTCACATGTGATCCAGAGTCACTTGTAGACTAAGACCAGAGACTGTGAACTGAAGGAAGGGAGAGGGGGAAAAAGGCAACAGGGACAAATGTTTTCAACAAAGTGGTCTTCACCACCGTGGTCTGATCTCCCGCCCCCTCCCAGCTCCTGAGCTGATCAAGGCGACCAGTTTAGGGGGGAGCGGAAAGCTGGCGGTGGGGCGAAGGTCCCAAGTCCCACCCTGATTGCTGTCACCACTTGCTAGCTGTTCTTGCTCTTAATCATCCTTCCTCCCTTTTGTCCTCCAAACTTCCCCCAGAGTGATGTTTTTTGAAGTACAAATGTGCTCATGTCATCCTCACGTCCCACTGTGTTGTGGCTCCCCATTGCTTAAAGCTTTAGTTCTCAGCTGTGGCTCCACACCATTCTCACGTACAACACACTCCCAGAAGAGCAGTCCCGTTATATGCAGTGATGTCAAGGTGCAGGGGTCTGAAGAGGGGTGTTCCAGTTGAGACCCACTGCCCCGTGAGGTGCGAACTCCTTTGCCTGGCACTCAAGGCCCACATCAATCCAGCCCGCATGGCCAATCTCGTCGCACACTTTCTGCGTCACATCCTCTGCGACAACTGCAGTAGTGTCCACGCCATGCTCTAAACCCAGCATTGCAAATTCTTGTGCTCATGGGATTCTGAGCAGAGAGTAAATGAATGAAGGGGTCGAGAATAAGAAAAATCAGAAATGGCAGGAAGTAAGGCAAGCCAAAGAGCTCATGTTCCACCTTCATCCTCTCCGTCCAATTGTTGGGTATAAGGTCTTAGAAGTTTGAAAATATTTTCATTCATTTGCTCCCCAAACTTGAGCTACATCTGCTTGAAAATACTCGTACTTTTTTGTGGTACTCATGACCATTTTGTACTCTAAATTGCAGTTATTTGTGTACATTTCTTAGCTACTTTTAGGATTGTGGGTCTGAGGGGGAATAGAATCAGAAGATCACCTCCTCCTTTGTAGATGTTCTGAAGGCGTCCTCACTCCTTTTTCCTCTTTTTTTTTCTCTGTCTCGCTTTTTAGCAGGGCTGACTGGCAAAGCCATGCGTGGGGCACGAGCATCTCTTTTCCTCACTGCCTCCTGTGAACAGTCACACGTACTCTCCCACCTCTTTTTCAGCCTTTTCCAGCTCCCTCTGCTTGGCCCACTTAAGATCCTAATGAGCCTTGGCTGCAGACGGGGAAAGTGGGCTGGCAGGTGGCAGTGGGGCCTCGTGGGCGAAATTCCTGCAGGGCCAGAGTTTGTTTGAAGGAATTTAGTTTTAGTTTGTCACAGTCTACTTTCCTTTTGTTCTCTGTAGTTTCTTGTGTCACTGGTGGGGTGAGCAGAAGCATGTAGATCTGCCATCAGAACAGATGTGCAAATAAAGGTGACATGATTCCTCGCTGCTACTGTGGTGTGTGTAAAAGGACAGGTTGGAAGACGCACACCGTCGCCGTGTTACTTCTGTCCCTCAGTGTGAGTGACAAGCCAGGAGCACGAGGGAGAACCACATGTAATGAGTTCCTCTCCCGGTTAGAACTCATTAATCTAATGATTCCTAGGATTGTCTTCATTCCTCAACGGGAGACCGTAGGTCCACCTGCTTCAGAACTCCCTGGGGGGATTGTTAAAACTTTGCATTCCCACACCCCTCCAATGGAAGGGCCGGGATTTCTGGAGAAGGGGCTGTGAATCTGCATTTCTTAATTAGTTTATTTATTTTTAGTTGGCAAAAATTATAAATATTTATGGTGTATGACATGATGTTTTGAAATATATATTCATTGTCAAACGGCTAAATCAAGCTAATTAACATATGCATTACCTCACATACTTATCTTTTGGGTGTTAAGAACACTTAAAATCTACTTTCTTAGCAATTTCGAGTAGTCGACATATTGTTATTAATTACAGTTACTATGATGTACAATAGATCTCTTGGACTTATTCATCCTGTCTAACTAAAATCCTGTGTCCTTCGACCAACAGCTCCCCAAGCCTCGCCACCCCCAGCCCCTGGCAACCAACATTCTATTCTCTGCTTCTGTGAGTTCAACTTTTTTAGATTCCACGTAAAAGTGAGATCATGCAGTATTTTTGTCTTTCTGCGTCTGGCTTATTGCACTTAGCATAATGTCACCCAGGTGCCTCCATGTTGTTGCCAATGAGAGGATTTCCTTCTTTTTTAAGGCCGAATAGTAATCCACTGTGTATACCACACTTTCTTTACCCATTCATGCTCTGCTGGGCACGTAGGTTGATTCTGTATCTTGGCCACTGTGAATCACGCTGCAGTGAACATGAGGGCGCAGTGAGTCTGCATTTGTAACAGGTTCCCCAGGTGACACACATGCTGCCCGCCTCTGGGAACTGCCGAATTACAGAATCATGTCATGGGGTCCCAGTGAGTCCTTCACACTCAACCAAGGTTGCCGGCAGAGTATAAGAACTAAGAATGAGGCTTGAGGGCAGCCCCTGGCCCTGCCATGCACTGGCAGACAATTGTAAGAAAGCTATTTAAGCCCTCCATACCCCAGTGCCCTCCTCTATAAAATAAAGGCGACAGTACCTATTGCTTGAGATTATTTCAAGAATTAAATAAATTAACGCATATAAAGTGCAAGTTTCCTGCCACATATGGTAGGTGCTCAATAAATGGTAGCTCTCATTCCCTGACCAATCCAGTGTTTCCCAAATGTCATTCACAAACCATCTTCACAGTTTTCACCATACTTATATAACCCTGTACTACTGTTTACTTCATATTTTTAACTAAATAACTTGTGCTTTTTACTTAGCATCAGCCTAAAAACTGATACCTGAGAAATTATTTGTTACACTATTATATTTTTTATACATTAAATTTAATATAGAACTACCAAAATTTCAAAATGTTCATTTTCGGTACCGCCATGATGTATCTACAACCATCAGGAAACACTGATCTCATCCAACTTTAGTTCAGGCAACTGAGACTCAGAGAGGTCAAGTGGATTTTCAAAGGTCACACAGGGAGTTGTTGGAAAAGCCAGAAATAGAGGAATTCAGTCTCCTAACTAGGCCAGGGCTCTTTATTCCACATCAACCTGCTGGTTTTACATGTTCTTAAAGGGCACGTTGAAACGTACTGAAAAGGGAACATCCCTTTATTAGCCTGACATTAGAAAACTGAAATAAACCTTATATATTAGATTGGCTACAAAGGAAACCTCCTTTTAGCATTAAGCTGAAGAGGAAGTTGAAAGCATAAGTTCACCTCATTTCGTCCCTACCAGCCCTTGGATAACAGTGTACAGGACAGGGAAGGCCAAAGAACTGAGCCCCAGGGGTGCCGTGGGACAGACCCCCCGCAGCTGTGACTCCCAGACTGGTAATGCTACAGACAGGCGTCTGCCTAGGGCGAGAGCAGCTACAAGCACAAGCGTTAGTCGGATGGGCCTCGGTTTTTAATCCCCCTCACCCTCACAAACTTGACCTTGGACAGGTTACTTAGCCTTTCTGAACTTCAGTTCCCTCATTAAGTACTACCGAGACAAAATGCTTAATACAACACGGGTAGCTTTTATTTTTACTTCATTGTGCATTTTCCTAGACTGAATGATCATAGACGATGAAATACAATTAGTTTTTAAGTACCACTTAAAAGGCTTAGGGAATAGAAAACCTGTTATACTGAGTGATGAGCCTTAAATGTCCCATCTAATCATGTGAGTCCACAATTCTATATATCTTTAATACAAAATGCAATTGCTTTCCAAAGGTCAAATTTTCAGGAAATAAAATTAAGCACCACATTAAGTTAATTGTTAGTTCTTTGTAGGGGTTAATGTTGAAGATGTAGTAGATATCTCATTTTCCTTGGGGAAACATTTGTTCCCTATTTGCAGTTGATCCATGGATAGACCCATGACCCAAGCCTGGCCAATCAGCATTTTCTAACACCTAGACATAGACATTTGTTTTTTTTTTTTTTTTTTGAGACAGAGTCTCACTCTGTTGCCCAGGCTAGAGTGCCGTGGCATCAGCCTAGCTCATAGTAACCTCAAACTCCCAGGCTTAAGCAATCCTTCTGCCTCAGCCTCCCGAGTAGCTGGGACTACAGGCATGTACCACCATGCCCAGCTAATATTTTCTATATATTTTTAGTTGTCCAGATAATTTCTTTCTATTTTTAGTAGAGACAGGGTTTCACTCTTGCTCAGGCTGGTCCCGAACTCCTGAGCTCAAATGATCCACCCGCCTCGGCCTCCCAGAGTGCTAGGATTACAGGCATGAGCCACCGTACCCAGCCTAAACATAGACATTTGATATAAGTCTATCCAGTCAGAGCCAATCCTGACCTTTCCATAGAACTCAAGAAAATATTAATAAGGACATAGGCCTAGGGCTGCTGAAAGCCATCTTGCCATCATGAGAGAAGACCTTCCTGAAAATAGAACCATCCCAGAGGAAAGGTTAGCAGAGAGATGTAAATAGATCAAGAGCCAAAGATCTTGTTTGAGCTCCTGGATCCAGCCATACCTGAATGTAGTCTACCCCTGCACTTATCAGTATGTGAGCCAATAAATTCCCTTATTAGCTTAAGTCAGTTTGAGATCGGTCTCTTATTACTTGTAATCAAAATATTCTTATCAGACCAGGCACAGTGGCTCACATCTGTAATCTCAGTGCTGTGGGAGGCTGAGATGGAAGGATTGCTTGAGCCGAGGAGTTCAAGACCAGCCTGAGAAACATAGCCAGACTGCATCTCTACAAAAAATTTGAAAACATTAGCTGGATGTGGTGGCTCACATCTGTAGTCCCAGCTACTTGGGAGGCTGAGGTAAAAAGGATCATGTTTTTCTGTTTGTTTGTTTGTTTGAGATGGGGTCTTGCTCTGTCACCAGGGCTAGAGTGCAGTGGCATCATCATAGCTCACAGCAACCTCAAGCTCCCAGCCTCAATCAATCATCCTGCCTTAGCCTCCCAAGTAGCTGGGACTACTGGTGCTCGCCACCACACCCAGATAATTTTTTCTATTTTTCTTATAGAGATGGGGTCTTGCTCTTGCTCAGGCTGGTGTCAAACTCCTGGCCTCAAGGGATCCTCCCACCTGGGCCTCCCAGAGTACTAGGATCACAGGCATGAGCCACCGTGCCCGGCCATCTTTTCATTCTCTTAACAGTATCTTTGGAAGAGAAGAAATTCTTAATTTTAATGAAGTCCAACTTATCAATTTTTTCTTTTATGCATTGTGTTTTTGGCATCATATCTAAGAAATCTTTGCTTAACTCAAAGTCACAAAGATTTACTCCTATGTTCTTCTCTAGAAACGTTATAGCTTTAGATTTTACATTTAGACCTAATGATCCATTTTGAATTAATCCTTTTATATGGTGCAAGCTATGTACAAAAATTTTTAAAGGATATGCATATCTAATTGTCCCAATATCAATTTTTTAAAGGATTATTCTTTCTCCACTGAACTACCTTTGTACTTCTGTTGAAAATCAGTTGACCAAGTATGTATGGGATTATTTCTGGACTCTCTAGTCTACCCAAACATTGCTTTTTAATTTTTTTATTGTGGTAAAATATATAACATAAAATTTGCCATTTTAACCATTTAAAAAATATATAAGCCCGTGGCATTCATTACATTGTGTTGTGCAACCATAACCATTATTTTTTCCAAAATGATCACTTTTTTAATCTCACATTTTTTTCTCTAAAAAACTTTGAGTTGCATTCCACAATAACTCCAGTTTTGTTTTAATATGAAAAATAACATTGCTGCTCCAGAAAGATGAACCGTATTTAGCCCATAGCTTTGTGTGATCCCATGGCATCCCTCCCCCGACCCCCAGGGTGTGCAAACACCAGTTTGAGAATCTCAAAGGAAATCAGAGAATTTACAGGGACCTTAGAGGTCTTCTAGGAGCGTCCCTTCATTTTACGAATGTGAAAATTGAGAACACGGATCACACGGCTGGTAAGTGACAGAGCCAGCTGAGAAATAAGAAATGCTATTTTTGTGCTGCTGAAGGGTTTGCACCAAATCCTGACAGCCTCTCTCCTCGAGATCTGGCTTTGGTGAAATCAACTCTCCTCTGCCTCAGAACAACAGAAAACTGAAGCAAAGCAACCATTCTCAGAGGACTGAGTTGAAAGTTTAACCAAGAAGTAAAAATGCCTCAAAGCCAACAAACCTTGGGAGACCAAGGAGAGAAAAGCACAGGTACACGCAGGGTTCCTAACCACTAGAAAGGTGGCGGTTTGGGAGAGAAGGCCTAGGAAGAGTCTGAGCACAGGGCAAGGACAGCACTAAGCAGCCCTTCCCCCCACCGCGACATTGCTGGCTGCGAGTGCAAATAGAAAGCGGCTCCACTTGCAGACCTGGCTGAAGAATGCCAGTGACAACCTCTCCTCTTAATGCTTGGCTAGTATCACAGTGGTCCCTTTCCTCCAAACGCTGGGAATCGTGATCTAATTTACCGTGTGAAGGGGGCTGTCCTATATTCTTGGAGGTAGTTATTAATAGAAACCAGTACCTGAATCCATCAGCGGCACCCTGCTCATAAACACAAATTTTCTTCGCAAGAAACGCCCAGTAAGTGGTCACCCCGATAGAGCACTTACTATAATGCTGGGTACCAGTCTAAGCACTTGTCATACTTATCAAAATTCAGGGAGATGGGAACTATTATCTTCCTCATTTTGCAGAAATAAAGGCACAGAGAAGTTAAATAAATTGCCAAAGATCACACAGCTCACCTGAAGTGTCTGGGTCCTGAGGCCTTAACCACCACATTACAGACACCTCCAACCAACTCTGTGGTCTGGGAGATGCTTCCTTGACCTCTCCTAACGTGACTTAGGACGTGGTTGTGAAAGCCTGACAGCCCCGTGAGTGGCGTTACTGAGCATGCTGGTGGCCGGCTGGAAAAATGCGTGAAGCCAGGGAATGGAGGGAGGCCGGGCCTCCTGCCTGGTGGGCTCTGATCGCACAGGTCAGCCGGGGCTGGCCGGCTCAGCCTGTCACCCTCAGCTGTCTCTCCGTGCTGCTCAGCAGGGCCAGGGCTCGGAGATGGGAACTGCGATTTATAAGCTCTCAGGCAAAATCAACTTTCAGGTGAAGAAAACCCACATACCTGGTAGGTTACCCTTGCTTCGGAGGGTCTGAGGGCACCAGGGCTGCTGGGAGAAATGGGTCTCCACGTTGGTTCAATTAATTGTTTGTGCCTTTGATGTTACAGAAAGGTCCAGCTGGCTCTCGGGGCTGGGGGTGCATGCCTCAGCCAGGCCTGCTGTTGTGGTTTCTTGTCATCTGAGTTCACTTAGAAGCCATTTCACAAGGAAGCTTTATTTCTTGTAGACAAATGTGCTTTCAGATTTTGCATGCGTTAAACAAAGGATGGAGACGACAGAGCTCTGCAGGGTCTTTCTATTACAGGACAGCTCAGGAGGTTTAATTTTCCGTAACAGATGTAACATTAACTCCAGCGTTATTTTGACCAGTTATAAATATCAAGGACATGTGTTTTGCAGTCCAGATTCTTCCTAAACGGACTCAAGAACTTCCAGGCTTTAGTCCATGGCTCCCAGGTCTTTCCTGGGAAGCAAGAGAAGATGCATCCAGGCTTGCAGTGCTGGGAGAACGGTGGGAGGTGCGCAGGTACCGCAGCGCACCTGTACGACGCCCAAGCGCCTGGGAGAGCCTGGGGCTTCCTGCGGCTTCAGCAAGCAGATAAATCTTTATTACCAACAAAGTCTAGATGAAGCTTTAATAGAAATTAAATATTAAGGAGAAGAGGGAATTTCCTACTTTTCTCTTGCCAGTGGCTGATAGATGACCAGTCCCAAGTCTAGTAAAAACCTCTGCAAGGTTGGGAAGAGGAAGGAGGACGTTCACAAGGGGTGTGTGTGTGAGAGAGAGGGAGAGAGAGAGAGAGAGAGACTGAGGAGACAGAGACAGTGTGCGTGTGTTTAGGGTGAGAAGGATTGGAATGGACTCAGGGAGGAATTCCACTTGATCTTAAGCCATGACCTGCTTGTTTCTTAGCATGGGTAGCAAGATGCCTGCCTTTATGCTAAGCTTTGGAAAATGTTGCTGCAGCTGTGTGTTTGCCACGTGACCATCTTACTACTATTATCTAGAGACTCTTACAACACCAGGAAGTAGTTGCTTTTCTAGAATAGTTTGCCCGATATTAGCGCATTTTCTCAGATCTAAGGCACCCTCCATTGTGACAGAGGCCATCATTTTATGTATCATTAAGAATGGAAAATGCTGTCAATTACAACATGACTGGTCACCGATTGTAAGATGTATGTCCATTTCAGGATGTTTACGTGTAAAAAAATGCCTTTTAGTGTAAATGAAATTCAGTAGATAGCATTCCCAAGTTCCTTTTAGTCTTAAAAATTGGTGCTACTGCTGTAAATCGGTGCTTTCTTGTAAGAGCATCCCCATTTTATTAAAACTACATTTACAATAAGGGGATAAATCTTTCCCAAAGCTTGGGTTATGTTTTCACTTTTTTCAAGTTGATTTTTAATAGAAGGAAATAGTGGGCCTGCAACTATTTCCTTGGTATTGTAAAGGTAGAGGTTAAAATTAATTATGAATGAGAAACAAAAACGCATCAAAAAAGAAAATGTTTCTTAATTCATTAGTGAATCCCTCTTAGAGTAATGTTGACCAGCACACGGCTCTCTAGTTTAATTTCTCTATGTTGGGTTTATTGTCACATAGGCACACATAAATCATAAAATAATAACTTTAATGCACAGTCTTCCAAGGGAAAGCATATGGAATAAGGAATTGGAATGTATCATACTTTCCATTCTATTTTGAATTTAAATAAGAAATTCTAGGGGATTCCAGTTCTGGTCCCATTCTGGGGTAGACAAGAACAGAGGATGAGCAGACAGATGAGGGATTCAGTGTCCTTTTCCCCCTCAGTATCACGTCTGCATTCTACTGAGTAAGAAAGGATGTAGCTGGTGTTCACGTCCAGCTCTTTGCAGGCAGGATCTAGTCCCACTCTCCTTCACTCCCCCACTGCCTGGCACAGCGCAGTTAGACTTCTTGAAGAAATGGTCTACTCCTGTGTCCCCACTCCCCCATCTCTCACTCACTTCAAAGTGATGTCGGCCAAATCCCCTGCAGTCTGTTCCGAGCTTCTCTGTGACGCATCCCATTGCCGACCTGATTGTTTTCTTGAAACTTTCTCTGATCTTGACTTCCCTCCCCACACTCCTGCTTTTTTCTCCTCCTACCTCTCTGACTTCTCCTTCTCCGTCCCCTTCCAATGCTCACTTTCCTCTGAGCACCCCTTCAATGTCAATGTTCTGTCCCTGCCCTAGTTCTTACCAAACTAGAAATAACTGCTGCTTTGTGTGAGCACCTGCAACATTCTAGAATGTAACATGGTGCATCATTTAAGGCATTTAAGGCTCACAAGCACCCCAGGAGGCCCCGTGATCCCCTTGGTCTCACAAATGGTAACTTGAGGTTCTGAGTGGGATAGTAACTCATGCAAAGCCTTGCAGCTAGTAAGAGGGGAGGCAGAATTCAAAACTAGTCTGGCCAACCAACAAACTGTGTTCTTTCCAAAAGTAGGTCGCTCTTTCTCAGAGTGCTCTGTCACCTGTGTCTTCCCACACGACTCAATAAGCTAAATGACTGCCAATCTCCCGCCCCGTCTCAGCTCTCCCCACCCGGACTCTGGACTCACATAACCAGCTACCCTCTGGACAAGGTATCTACCCTGCGTTCCACCAGCACCCGAATCTCAAATTGTCCCAAACTCCATCTTTCATCTTTTCTATCCGTGTTCTTACTAGAGGTCAGCCTAGAATCCTCCCTCCCCACATCAAAACTACAACCATCCTATTGTACAGTAAGTCCTCACTTAACGTTGTGGATAAGTTCTTGGAAATTGTAACTTTAGGCAAAATCAATGTACAGCAGATCCCTGAATAACATATTAATAGTTTAGTTCAATGTCATTTCGTTATAACATTGATGAGGGGGGAAAATGGTTTCATTATACATCAGCTCATTTAAAGTCGCAGTTTCTGAGAACCTATCCACAAAGTTAAGTGAAGGACTTACTGTGTTAGTTTGCTAGGGCTGCCATAACAAAATATCACAGCCTGGGTAGCTTAAAAACAGAAATTTATTTTCTCACAGTTCAAGATCAAGGTGTTGGCAGGTTTGGTTTTTCTGAAGCCTCTCCCCTTAGCTTTCCAGATGGCCACCTTCTTGCTGGGTCCTCACATTATCGTCCCTTGGTCTGTATGGTGTCAGTGTCCTAGTCTCTCCTTCTTATGAGAACACTAGTCATATTAATTTAGAGCCCATCCATATGACCACTTTCACTTTAATTACCTTTTTAAATGCCCTATCTCCAAATACAGTCACATTTTGAGATACTGGGGGTTAGAACTTCAACATTTGAATTTTTGGGGGGATACAATTCAGCCCATAACACTATTTTTTTCTGGTTTATTTTAGATTTTTTTTTAGAGTCAGTGTTCAGTGGTGCAATCACAGCTCACTGTAACCTTGAACTCCTAGGTTCAAGCAATCCTCCTGCCTCAGCTTCCTGAAGAGCTGGGATTACAGGCATTCGCCACCACATCCAGCTAATTTTTTTATTTTTTGTAGAGACGGGGTCTCACTATGTTGCCCAGGCTGGTCTCAAACTCCTGAGCTCAAGTGATCCTCCCACTTCAGCCTCCCTAGTAGCTGGAACTACAGGTCCACACCGACACACCTTGCTTGCAATTTCTTAAGACTACAATCAAGTTTGTCACATCAATTGACTTTTCCTTTCACAAAAAATTTGTAGCATGTGATGTTGTTTGATAACATTTTACCCACAGCAGAACTTCTTTCAAAATTGGAGTCAATCCTCTCAAACCCTGAGGCTGCTTTTTCAACCAAGTTGATGTAATATTCTAAATCCTTTGTCATCATTCCAACAGTGTTCACAGCATCTTCACCAGAAGTAGATTCCATCTCAAGAAACAACTTTCATTGCTCATCCCTAACAAGCAACTCCTCATCCATTCAAGTTTTATCATGAGATTGCAGCGATTCAGTCACAGCTTCAGGCTCCAATTCTAATTCTAGTTCTCTTGCTATTTCCACATCTGCAGTGACTTCCTCCACTGAAGCCTTGAACCCCTT
This sequence comes from Eulemur rufifrons, assembly GCF_041146395.1. Classification (NCBI taxonomy): domain Eukaryota; kingdom Metazoa; phylum Chordata; class Mammalia; order Primates; family Lemuridae; genus Eulemur; species Eulemur rufifrons. The sequence goes on from NC_090998.1 coordinate 49,935,667, forward strand.
AAAGTCATCCACAAGGGTTAGAATCAACTGGTTTCAAACTCCTGTTAATGTTGATATTTTTACTTTCTCCCATGAATTACAGATGTTTTTAATGGCATCTAGAATGGTGAATGCTTTCCAGAAAATTTTCAATTTACTTTGCCCAGATCCATCAGAGGAATCACTGTTTGTGGCAGCTATAGCCTTATGAAATGTATTTTTTAAATAATAAGACTTAAAAGCCAAAATTATTCCTTGATCCATGGGCTGCAGAATGGATATTGTGTTAGTGGCCTGAGAACAACATTAATGTCCTTGTACATCACCATCAGAGCTCTTGGGTGACCAGGTGCAGTGTCAATGAGCAGTAATACTCTGCAAGGGATCTTTTTTTCTGAGCACAGGTCTCAACTGTGGGCTTAAAATACCAGTAAACCATGCTGTAAACAGATGTGCTGTCATCCAGGCTTTATTGTTCCATATACAGAGCCCAGGCAGAGTAGAACTAGCATGATTTTTAAGGGCTCTAAGATTTTCAGAATGGTAAATGAGCATTGGCTTCAGGTTAAAGTCACCAGCCATGTTAGTCCCTAACAAGAGAATGAGCCTATCCTTTGAAGCTTTGAAGCCAGCCATTGACTTCTCCTCTCCAGCTATGAAAGTCCTAGATGGTATCTTCTTCCAATAAAAGACTGTTTTGCCACTTTGTCTACAATGTAAATCTGTTATTTAGTGTAGCCACTTTCATCAATGATCTTAGCTAGATCTTCCGGATAACTTGTTGCAGCTTCTACATCAGCACTTGTTGCTTCACCTTGCACCTGTATGTTATGGAGACAGCTTCTTTCCTTAAACCTCATGAACCAGCATCTGCTAGCTTCACACTTTTCTTCTGCAGCTTCCTCAGCCTTTTCAGAATTGAAGAGAGTTAGGGCCTTACTCTGGATTAGGCTTTGGCTCAAGGAAATGTTATGGCTGGTTTGATCTTCTATCCCGACTGCTAAAACTTTCTCCATATCAGCAATAAGGCTGATCATTTTCACTTTCTCATCATTCATGTGCTCACTGGAGTAGCACTTTTAATTTCCTTCAAGCACTTTTCTTTGCATTCACAACTTGGCTGTTTGGTACAAGAGGCCTAGCTTTTGGCTTTTGACATGGCCTCCTCACTAAACTTAACTGTGTCTAGCTTTTGATTTAAGGTAAAAGACATATGACTCTTCCTCTCATTGAACACTTAAAGGCCATTGTAGGGTTATTAATTGGCCCTAATTTCAATGTTGATGTGTCTCAGGGAACAGGGAGTCCAAAGGAGAGGGAGAGATGGGGGGATGGCTGGTCAGTTGGTGGACACACAACATTTATTGGTTAAGTTTGCTGTCTTATGTGGGCACAGTTCGTGGTGCCCCAAAACAATTACAATGGTAACATCAAAGATCACTGATGACAGATCACCATAACAAATATAGTAATAATGAAAAGGTTCGAAATACTGTGAGACTTACCAAAACGTGATACAGAGACACAAAGGGAGCACATGCTGTTGGAAAAATGGCACCGACAGACTTGCTCGCTGCAGGCCTGCCACAAACCTTCAATCTCTAACAAATGCAGCATCTGTGAAGTGCAGTAATGCACAGTAATGCAGTAATGCAGTAAAGCACAATGAAACGAGGCATGCCTGTATACTCCCAAATTGCCTTCTAAGAAAGACTGTTTCAATTTGTACTCCTACCAGTGGTGTTTGAAAGTAGCAAATTAACATTCTTACCAACACTGTGTATGTTCCCATTTTCTAGGAAACACACGTTATCTGGTTTTCACTGGATGATTATAGTCCTGGCTGTCTTACAGTGGATTCATATCTACACTACAGCATCTGTGAAATGGACTGTGTGCTCTGGCCTAATCTACCATTCCCAGGGCCTAAGGCCTGCAGTCTACCCCTCCTCTTCCACCCCCAGCTCTGGCTTTTAGCACACAGGGCCTTGTACCCTGTCCTGTGACACCTCAGCCCATGTGTCTAAACCCAATCAACACTGCTACCCCAACAGCTGCCCCCAGAGCAGCCCTTAGGCCTCTAGAGGAGCACACTGGCATTTCCCAGGGGATGCAGGCCCAGCCTGAGGCCTGCGTGGCAATGGGAGCAGGCTGGAGACCATTTGGGCAGAGGAGTCTGAGTCCTGGGTACTCAGAGGGTAAAACCCAGAAGCAGCAATATTAGTTCCAAGTGAGCATGTCCCTTGACCCTTGTGACAAAGGCCACGACCAAAGATCCAAGATAGGAGTCCTGGCAATGCTATGTGTGGCCCCTCCAGGCCTGCAAGGTAATCCGCAAAGGACCAAGAAGATATTAGACATTCTATTTATATTTAGTGTTCAATACCATCCTTAACATTTTTTATTCTTGTACATCTTATTATGTATAATGCATTAGTATAGTAGTACATGCATAAAATTATAAATAAATATATTACTTAATCTGCCTACATTAGAGGTACTATTTAATATTTTTGTCTTTTTTTACTGATAGCAGTGTGGGTTCAAAATGTTTAGCAACTTTACTGTAGAGATTATGCTGATTATCAGTGACACTGATGAAATGACTTTTTAATTTATCTCCTTCCCTGAATCTTTATGGTTCCCTCATCCACCCCACACTGCTATCAGAGGGACTTCTTTTTTTTAGAGACAGGGTCTCACTCAGCAGCCCAGGCTGAATGCAATGGCATGATCATAGCTCACTGTGGCCTAAAACTGCTGGGCTCAAGTGATCCTCCCATCTCAGCCTTCCCAGTAGCTGGGACTAAAGGGGTGCACCACCATGCCTGGCTAATTTGTTGGGGGTTTTTTGTAGAGATGGGGTCTCACTATGTTGCCCAGGCTGGTCTCCCAACTCCTGGGCTCAAGTGATCTTCCCACTCTTATCCTCCCGAAGTGCTGAGATTATAGGCGTGAGGGTGCAGAGGGACTTTTTTTTTAGTACAGATCTGCTTAAAATATTTCCATTGTTTTCCACTGGCCTCTAGTTTAGGCCTGCAAGGCTTTTCAGGATCTCCCACCCAACATACACTTGACCTAATCAACCCCACCAACAGCCACCCCCGCGGTCCGTCCCCAGGCCTGCGGCACTCTCTCCAGCCCCCATAACTTGCACATCATGCGTCCTCTGCTGGAGATAGCCTTCTCGCACCTCCCCAACCCCGACTGGCTAATTCCCAGACCACTCCACCTCAAGTGTAACCTCAAGTGAAGTCAAGCCTTCCTTGACCTTCCTAGGGTGACTTGACTGTGTGTTCTGTGTCTCCCCCAGACTGTTAAATAAAGCAGCTGCCACCCTGTACTGTGGGCGTGAGCACTGCTTCTCTCATCTGTTTCTCCCACTGAGGGCAGAGACTGAGTCTTCCATTGCTGCAAACTTAATTGTCTACACCAGCCCCAGCGTGAAATAGGCAGTAGGTGTTTTTGTATGGATTTAAGACTATATACATGCATGAAGAATAAATCTCTGCACATTAGTTGAATTTGACTCCAGAGATTGTGGCTTCTAGGTTGCCTCTCGATTGTAAGCCAGGTCCCTGTTATTCTCCTATAAATTTCATCCTGACATCAGCACATGAAACATTTGTGTAATGATGATGACGTAGATTGCCTTATCCTGGGCTAGAATAAGAACTACATGTACACCCTCCACTCTAGATTTTCCTCCAGGGTTCTTTTTGCCCTGACACCACTTTAATATGTAAAGTTCTTTCTAAGAAGGCTCCTTAAGTATTCCATTATGTAAGACCCCTCTTGCGTGGGCTCCATTACTAGACTGGTGAAGAGCATTCAATTTGCTGGTGAGCAGAGTTACGGCAGTTCTTACATGTGTGTCATAATGTGGCTGAGAGAGACGTTTTTAAAATATTCACATTGGAAACAGTTTGGCAGATCCTCAAAAAGTTAAACATAGATAGAATCACTATAGGACCCAGCAATTCTGCTCCCAGGTATACACCCAAGAGAATTGAAAACATTATGTGCACACAAAAATTTGTACGTGAATGTTTGGCTATTATTCATGACAGCCAAAAGGGGGAATCAACCCAAATGCCCATCAATTGATTTTTTTTTTTTTTTTTTTTGAGACAGAGTGTCGCTTTGTTGCCCAGGCTAGAGTGAGTGCCGTGGCGTCAGCCTAGCTCACAGCAACCTCAAACGCCTGGGCTTAAGCAATCCTACTGCCTCAGCCTCCCGAGTAGCTGGGACTACAGGCATGCGCCACCATGCCCGGCTAATTTTTTTTTCTATATATATTTTAGTTGGCCAGATAATTTCTTTCTATTTTTAGTAGAGACGAGGTCTCGCTCATTGCTCAGGCTGGTCTTGAACTCCTGACCTCGAGCGATCCACCCGCCTTGGCCTCCCAGAGTGCTAGGATTACAGGCGTGAGCCACCGCGCCCGGCCTCAATTGATATTTTGAATAAACAAAATATGGTACATTCATATAATGGAATATTATTCAGCTGTAAAAGGAAATGAAGTGCTGATATGTGCTACAACGTGTATGAACCTTAAAAATATACTAAGTGAGAACAACCAGACCCCAAAGGCCACACATTACATGACTTCATTGATATGAAATGTCCAGAATAGGCAAATCCATGGAGAAAGAAAATGGACTAGTGGTGGCCAGGGAAATGAGGAGTCCTGCTAACAGGTACGAGGTTTCTTTTTTGGGTGATAGAAATGTTCTGTGATTAGATAGTGGTGATGGTTGCAGAACATTGTTAATACACTAAAAACTACAAAATTTTACTTTTTAAAGTGATGAATTTTATGTTATGTGAATTTTGTCTCAATTTAAAAATTGCAAAAACATATGATGACAGCTTAATCTTTTGTCTTTGTAAAAGGTATTCGGTGATATTATGATTGGATTTAAGAGAAAGCCATGACAATCTAGGTTTAAATGACCTAGTGTTTGTTGTGAACAGGTGATCCCAATATAAACTCATTTTTATTACTCTGGGTCAGAGGCTGGGTTTTAGGGATGAGGGGTTAACTTTCTCTCTGCCTGTTGGATGGAGACCCACATACATCTAACCAGGAACCTCATGTGCTTTCTCTTTCAGAGGGTAAACATATATGTCACTCTCACTGCCAAGACCTGGTACATCTGGATTATCCACAAAATGGGAAGTTACCAAACAGTATGCCCACTTCTGAAGTAAGACATTCAAGCAAAAAGAACATTCAGGTAGGCACTATTGGTGCTTGCAACATTCTGAGTGTCAGGCAGTCCCAATCACTTGACCTCCGTGGCCTGCCTATGTGTCTTCAGAGATCCAGCTCATGTGCGGCTTTTGCCATTGCGTCTTTCCTCAGGGCCTGTTGCACCAGAAGCTGAGATGATAGAATATATCAATAGTTTTATCCAACAGATTTGTCATAAGATGTGAGGCTTTCATCTGCTTGATTACTTGTCACATTCAGGATGCAGTCTCGTTGACAGACATACTTCTTGTTGCTGAAAACAGAACGTGAAATTTGCATGTGTGCGTGGATTGTTTTCTCATCTGTTAAAGCAGCAGTCCCCAACCTTTTGGCACCAGGGACCGGTTTCATGGAAGACAATTTTTGCACAGGCGAGGTGGGGAGGGGATGAGGGCGCGGAACTCAGGCAGCGGTGCGAGCGACGGGGGCTGAGCGGCTGCTCGGTTTGGAGGGGGTGGAGCTCAGGCCGTGACGCTGCCGGTTCCTAACAGGCCCCAGACCGGTACCAGCCCCCGCCCAGGGGTTGGGGACCACAGTGTTAAAGAATCTGAGCGTGAACAGCCTGCTGGAGAATCCATCAGTTTTTACTGGTTATAGCAAGGATCTCCAACTAGCAGATCACGATCTACCTCCTAGTAGATCCTTAGCCTGGTTTCTGCCAGCACCTCCAGCCTCACTCTGTTCTCCCTGGTTTGCTGAGATTCCAGAAGGAAAGGGGTATAGTTGGCAGTGATGCCTGCTCCTCTGCACACTCTAGTATTAACAACCCCCTCCTGATGCATCAAGGTTTTTCTGAAAAAGTAGGCTATTTTGTTCAAAAGGGCAGGATGCACTTGCAGTAAATGATCTCTGAGTGCCTTGTCAGTTTCTGGGAGCTCATTGGCATGTCTGAGTAGGATTACTGAAATTAGGCAGCAATATTCATCCTTCCTTCATGTGTGAATGAAACTATTATTCACTTTGGGCCAGGAGGCTGACTCCCCACTGTCCCCTGACCAATGCTGAGTACAAAAGACCAGATACATGGCTTTCCACTGGTTTCTCCCCTAACAAAGTTAACTCTTGATCAGAACAGTAATAGCTGTTTTCAAGAGTTTGTTCAGCGTGTGTGGTTCACATATGCTAAACTCCCATTCAACTTAATTACGCTTGGCAGGGACATAGGGGGCCAATGGGGAATCTGCAAAGGGCATGGATAATAGCTTTTCTGGCACACTGATGGCTTCATTTTAAGTAGTGACTGATGTGAAGTTTACAAATGGAGCCGACTGGAGTTCCTGAAAGTTGTGCTAGCCTTAAAATTAACTTCAGAAAATGCCTTCATCTCAGGAAGAAAAGCGTGGATTAGGGATGCAGCTTGTAATTTAATAGGATGACTTTGGAGAGAGCAGCGAGGATAATAGAGGTATTATGAGAAGCTCTAGGGAGAACAAATATAAGCTTGTTCGGCCTGAAAAAAAATGCAGAATTCAAGTGTAAGGTTTAAACAAATGCCTTGAGAAGTTATTCAAAAGGTACCTGAACTACTGATGCTTCAATAATTTACATTATTTTCTTATATTCATTTTTTTAAAGTAATACTGAGCTCAAAATTTTAGAAAATGATAAAGTAATTTGATATTTAATTTATTTTAGTTCGATTATTTAAAAATTATGGAATTTAAGATTCAGAATTTGATGTCTCAGGGAGTCCCAGATTTGGTTCCCTAGATAGGGCCATGCAGATCATGTGAAAAAAGCCTTCCCAAAAGGTGGAGTATAAAATTCTTCTGGAGTGGGCTGTTAATCCCCCATTTGGGAATGCCACCTAGCATATAATTTCTTGTGTATACATCTAGGGAGAATGATATGTACCCCATAAGGGGTCGTGAATATTAAATTATACCCTGAATATTTTCTTTTCATGAAGCATACCTAAAATGTGATGCTATAATACATTGTTTTAATATTCTATCTAATCTATCTACTCTCGTAAATTGATTTGACACTGCACTTAGCTTTTTTCCCTATTGCCTTTAAAGGTGCAAAATGATAAATGCAATGGTTCTAAAGCTTTAAACAGGAGTCTAAGTCTTGGTAAATATCTCGAGACTCAGGATTTTAGCCTTTTGGAAATGTGTGTCAGTCAATTATGTTATAAGATCTCTCGGTCCAATTATAATCTCCAAGGTTACTGGCTTCGGCCACTGAGAGAGGGATAAACTTCAGAACGGTCTGAGTTCAGTGAAGACTCTTGAAAAGAACTGTTCAAGCAGAATCTCCTAGAAGTTATAGAATTTGGCCAAGAACCAAGAAAACCACTCCCTCACTCTTATCTTGCTTCTACTTTACGATATGGAGAGGACTTTGAACGACTGTTGAAAAGCACTTCTCAACTATGAAATATTTTAAAACATATTTAGTTATTATATTCATCAACTTTAGACTTTGAGGAAACCTGATATTCAGTTTCTAAATTCAATATCATGAAGATTATGAAGCTCAAATTTGACCAACTTTTGAAATCAAATTGCTTTTGTATCGCATATATTATGGTGATTATGAAAGTCATGCATGATTATTATAGAAATTGTAGAAAATACAAAAAAGTCTAAGAAAAATGTTAAAATTGCCTATAATCCCACCGCCCAGAGATAATCACTCAATATTTTAGTGTTTTTTATTCCTCTTTTTTCAGTGTCCATTGTCTATATGCATTTCTTTGTAAAATTGGAAATCATTATATGAGTATATATAGCTACAAATACATCTTTACTCTTCCTTACAATGTGACCATGTTCCCTGTCACTCCATATTCTCTGAAAACATGATCTCTAAGGTATAATATTTCATCTCATGAATGTTTCATGCTTGATTTAACAATTCTACTGCTTTTGGTGCTATTTCTTACTGTTGTAAATAAAGCTGCAATAACATTTTTGTATGAAAATCTTTTCCCACATTTCTGTTTATTTCATTAACACGGATTCCTCAAGGAGAATTACATGGTCAAGAGCTTTAATGGTTATTGATACACACTGCCAAGTTCTTTAGCAGGAAGTTTGCACCAGTTTACATCCTGACCAGCAGTTTGTAAGCAAGCTTAGCTCACTATAAATATAAATTCACCTATAGTTTCCTGCATAATGTATTCCACTTAAAATTTATAAATTTTAGAGCCATTTTAAAATTTCTTTTTAAATGGAATTGATTTAAAGGCAGGTTGACATTGCTGTGTATGTCTTGTACTCTATTTGAAGATTATATTTTAGAAAAACTGAAAATACTTTGAAAATATTTTATAGTTGTAAAACTAGCCATGGATCTTTGCAAGTTGCTTAGCCTGTCTGGAACTCAAGTCTCCTCTTCTGTTAACCACAGACACTCTGCAAATCATGGTTCTATGCCAAGTTCTATGCTAATTGCGTATAAAATGAATGATTGAGTGGTTTGGTTTATTCCAATTTTCAAAATTGTAATTAGTCAAGTTAGGACTCAGAGATCAGTCATTTTGTAAACTCCCATCTGATCTTTCTCAAAAGGGCTATGCAGAAGGTGTGGACTCCAAAATCTATTGTCCTCCAGGTCCTGAGAGTGGATCTTTTTTTTAAAGTAGGGAAGAAAAGGGAAGGTCTGAGGGAACCACCAGAAAAGAGGGCACGTTAGCCCACCACCACCTGTATTTCTGATTGAGGTAAGGGGCGAGGATTTAAGGGAAAGTGTTAGAAGAGATACAGGAAAGCAGGAAAACGGCCCTAATTATTAAAATCCCTGAGAGCTGCAACTAAATGTGAGGAGAGACTGTTCTTCCAGCTGTAGCTCCTATAGGCCACGGAGTCATTCTTGAAGTCTTTGTGTGTTTTATTTCCTTTGTTGTGTGTTTGTTTCCTTTGTAACAGATTTAGCACTTTAAACTACATACTCAGCTTCTTAATTACATCCCCTGTAGTAGCAATTACTAGGTTCAACCACATGAAATTGCCATTTTTTGTTGGTAATGGTTGAATACCAGCTAATTCCGTACAATTCAACCTCATACCCAGGGAATTATTCTTAATCATTAGAAGTTGATGGCAACACTTTCTGATGAAAACACCTGTAGCAACGCCCCCACCCAGGTCCCGTCCTGTGGGAGGTGCTCACCTGGAAGTCAGCAGCCCAGCAGAGCCTGTCTCTTTTCCTGCGTGCCATGGAGACGAAGGTGGGGACAGAGTGGTTGGGTGTTTGTGACAGCACAGCCACCAGAGGGAGCTCTAGCATCGACTCCTGTATGTTTGTGCGTTTGCCACAGATGCCGAGGAAAAACAGTCAGTATCTTATGATTGCTAGTATTTGTTGAGCACTCCCTGTCCAGTCCTGAGGTTCAGGCACCATCATATCACTATTACTTTTATTTTTCACATTAATTAAGCTTCTGTGTGCCTGTCGGATATTCTTTCATTTCATACTTACTACAATTCTATCAGCAAGATATTATTATTCCCACTTTTACAGATAAGGAGATTAAGGTTTACAGACATTAAGTGATTTTACAAAGGAGGAAAATAACATTGAGATTTTTACCTACAGGCTCAGCCCCTCATTAAAGTTTCTTTCCTTCCTTCCTTTTTTCCCCCCCACTGGGAATTTAAAGGAGATAAATCCTTGCTTTAAAAAAAAAAAAAAAGATGAAGAAGGAGAAGAAATCATGCATTTTATTTTGTATAAATTATTCCTCAATATATTTAACATGGGGAGGGGGAAGAAGGGGAAAGGGAAAGAGAGAAGAGGAAAAAAAGTAGAGAAGAGAAAGAAAAGAGCTGAGGCTCATGTCCATAAAGTCCCCAAAGGTTCCAGTCCTGCCTGCTCCCTGCTAAGGTGATACTTCATCCTCCACACCCCAGCCCTGCCCCACACATTTCTCAGGCTACTGTTTCTAGGACTTCTTTCCCCCAACCCCCACCCCAAGCTTGCCCTAGATGGCTATTTCCACTTGGTTTCACCCTTATTCAAATTCAGAGGGTTAGGGGACAGAGAGACAAGGGGAAGATGTTAGGAATCTCCATAATCCCCAAAGATGGCTACCATTCTTCCTTTCATAGCACCTTGCAGTAAACATACAAAGTACCTGTGCACAGTGGTTAAGAGCAAGGAGGTTCAAGGCATACACACTTGCTAGGTGGACTTGGTTAAGTCACTTAACCTCATCCATAAAATATATGTAATAAAACCTAATTCCTAGGGTTGCTGCAGAGATTTAATTAGACAATGCATAGAAAAGTACTGAGCCCAGTGCTTGGCAGCAAACTTTGATTAATGTTAATTAATATTATTATTTTCTTTAATTCTCACAATCACCATATAAGGCAGGCATTTAGCATAGAACTTGGTGTAGACTCACAAATTGTAGAGTGTCTGTGGTTAACAGAAGAGGAGACTTGAGTTCCAGAGAGGCTAAGCAACTTGCCAAAGATCCACAGCTAGTTTTACAATTACAAAATATTTTCAGTTTTTCTGTGAGACTGACAAATATTACCTTCAAATAGATTAAAAGATATACACAGCAACATCATGAGCTGAGACCGTAGACCCACAAGGCCTTGGGCAAGAGATTGGAACCCTGGGCTTCCCCTTATTTCCAAAATTAGTGCCTTGGAGTCTACTTCTAAAGTCCTGTGATTTTATGAATATTTTCTTTCTACCATCAGCCCACAGATCTTTCCACATTCTCTTTTAGATATCATACAATGTTATATATGCTCAGTATCAACTTTAGAGGTAGGTCTAAAAGTTGTTGGCTTTTTCTTTTCAGTAACTTTACTAATATAATTCTTAAATGGCCAATTCAGTAATTGTACTAGGTTCAGTCACTAACTAAAGATAAAAAGTGAAGTCATTTTGTGTATTCCAACTGGTGGAGCAGTAAATAGGAAGCACCACAGCCAAATAACCGCGAGAACTGGGCCATGAGGGTTCCCAGTACTGGAGCAGGGTGGCTAGGATATCCCTGACCTTGGGTGAGGGAGGGTTGGAAGGGTAGTAGTAGTGAAAGTTGTGGTATTCATAAATTCCTGCTGAGAAATTTGGAATTTTTATTTTAAATTACAGTAAGATGGATGTTTCAGGATAACATGTTTTTCACAAAGAGAAATATGCCATTTGGGATCAAAACACATTTGATGCACTATCAAGGCCACAGAATCGCCAAATCTCAGAAGGGGCTGAGATCTTAGATGTCAGTCAACTTGACTTCCTTCCTTCCCTACCACCAGCAACAGGCGACCATCCAGCCTCTGCTAAACATTTCCCCTGAAGGGAAGTGTATCAATTTAAGAAGTTGCCTAGGACATAGGACTACAGACTTTCTGATACTAAGTATATATACATCTCCCTGTAGTTTTAGCCTGTTGGCCCAAGCTCTGATCCAGGGGAAAAATACAGAACATGTTCTTCTCTTTTCAGACCACTGGCCATCTCACACTTGTCTAGGTCATTGCTCCTCTTAAAATGTGATGAAAACAGAGATTCAGGGTCGAAATGCAGATGGGATCTACTGCAAAGCCTTTGTTAAGTACAGAACTCTGGCAAATATAAAAACAGAGGCGAGCAGGTTCCAGGAGGTATCATGACAAAGTGTGTGTTAGAAGTAGCCAATAAGCTGGCAATTCCTTGAGGACCATCCTTAGGAGATGCATGGCCCAGACTCTGACTCAGTTCAACAATATTTATTGCATCTCCGATCTGCCTAGGGCACTGATGATTCAGACACAGGCGTGTCTTCAAGGAGCTCATAGTCTAGGGAGGGCCCATTCTAAACTCTCCTCACCTCAGCTCTCACCTTGGCAGCTCTCAGTGACTTACCTTGTGTGTGACCAAAACCATCATTCCTGAGAGCCTGCGTTCTTGGCAATCATGCCGTTTTGAGGCTGGGGGTTGCTACATATGTTCACACACAGTTACAGTCGGGCAACGGAGAACCAGGAGGTGCCCAAGAGGATCACACAGGTTCCACATAAGCTCTTCCCTGCCCCCATGTGCAAGCACAGCCCCACCTCCTCCTGCTGACCAGCATCTACTCCTGCTGCCACAATGCTGACTCTTCGTCTCACCTGCGGGTCCTTAGACACAGGAGTCCACAGTGTCCTGGCAATAGCTGAAGCTTTTGATTCAGTATTCCCTTTGGAGACCAGGACCTCTAACTCTGCAGAGCCCAGAGCGTAAGGATGGGAAGCACAGATCCCCCAGGGGGTCATTGGGAGTGACGGTGAGTAGGGCCACTCCTGTTCCCATGCCTTGGTTCCCAGACCTGTATATTCTTTCTACGGGAAACACAGAATTGTGGAGACATCTTTGATTTAATGCATATTCCTCATTTCAAAGACTGGCACTTCATATTTGCATAATGTGGCCTCTGAGCTGGTACTTTTAGCTGGTTCTATTGCATCTGATTGCTTCTGGATGGTGTGATACATGATATAACCAGTGGATCCCATGGTTATGGGCCCACTCCTTGCACCTCCTTTGTTATAAGTGGGTTCCCTGGTCAGGTGCTGTGTTGTATGGGGTTCCATACCTGTGGATCAGGCATTTTATAAGACCCTAGAAAGTGATGCTGGCTAAGGTTCTTTGGGCAGAAAGGCAAACACCTATTCAAACCTATCTCTTATGAGAATGAACCACTTCTAGGATGCTCAATGCAGTAGACTTGCCAAAAAGTGACCAGTTGGCTTCCTCAAGGAATAGTGCCATATGAGGGCTCACTGTCAGTCTCTTTTGCTGACAATTGGACATTCAAAGTCAGCATTCACTAAATCAGCCTTGATAAGTGAGAGTTCACACTGTTGGGGCCATCGACAGACTCCATTTCTGCCACTGTGGCTGCTCCATTCATGTGCACCAGTTGTCGGGGGGCATGGCTGATGATGAAGGCTGGCTAACGTCACCTGGCTAAGTCATTTTTCCTACTTTGTTGATCAGTACCTTTTGCATGGGAGATGCTTTCTGGTAGTTGTCAACATGTGAAGCAGAATCTTCATACTCCATGCCCATTCCCATATATCCAGCCAGCCACATGCCTCTGGTCCTACTTTTTTTTTTTTAATTTATTTTTTTTACTTTTATTTTTTGAGACAGAGTCTCACTCTGTTGTCCAGGCTAGAGTGCCATAGCATCAGCCTAGCTCACAATAACCTCAAACTTCTGGGCTCAAGCAATCCTACTGCTTCAGCCTCCCCAGTAGCTGGGACTACAGGCATGCACCACCATGCTCGGCTAATTTTTTCTGTATATTTTTAGTTGTCCAGCTAATTTCTTTCTATTTTTTTAGTAGAGATGGGGTCTTGCTCTTGCTCAGGCTAGTCTCCAACTTCTGAGCTCAAAACGATCCTCCCACCTCGGCCTCCCAGAGTGCTACGATTACAGGTGTGAGCCACTGTGCCCAGCCTGTTTCTACTTTATGACTGGAGGATATGACAGAACCTAGGTCATAAGGGACAGCTCTGAGGGTGTGGTTACTTGCTGCCCCATGGTCAAGCATTCTTTCTCTGCCAGAGCCCAGTAAAATTCAAGAAAGAGGCTGGCAAACCTCCAAGAATCAAGGCAATTTAGATCTTATGTCTAATGGTCCTTGAAATGACTGTATATTCCCCTCTCCCTAGTTTACAGTCACCATAGTAAATGGCCAAAGGTCTCTTTGAGGAATGGCTGCAAGAATTATTACAGTATATATTTACTGCAGTGTTTCCGGGTCCTTCCTCCTAGGGATCCTGCCACCTCTTCAGTCAGTGGGCTCTGGATCTGAAAATTGGCTCAATTATGGAAACTTTGACGGGATTGTGGCTTTTCACTGGAGTGACCTGTCAGCCTCCTGCTGCTCCATTCCTGCCTTCTGCACACTCTTGGCTACCCAGCACTTTTGCCCCTGTGGGCACCATATTGTACCAACTATCTCACAACTCCCCGAGGTCAATTCCCTTGGCTGCCTTGCTAATCATTATGGTCATTGTGGCCTCCTGGCTCCTGACACTTAAGTGCCACCCACTAGTCTCTATTACTCTGGGGCTTCATCATCCCCACGGATATTAACAAGCCCAGTTCTGTCACTGCCACTTCTGCCATCGGCCCTGACCTGCAGAGGAGGGCCACCACCGAACTCCTAGTGACGCCGGTGCCACTCTGAAGTCCAGAAGGTTTTGGTGAATGGCATCTCCTCTGGGTCTCTGTAAGTCCATTTGCCTCAGATCCTTTATTTTTTCCTCTACCATCTGCCAGGGCAACTCAAGCATTTCTCCTTTTCTGCATTGCCCGCCATTTCTCCAGGCCTCTAAGGGCCACCTTAGCAGCAAGTTTGACTCATCCTCTGGGGTCCTTATCAAGGTGTTAAATCCTGTGTCTGAATAAAAGTGTCCCCTAGTCAGCAAGTCTTGCTTTCCTAGTCTTACATTCTAGCCTCAAGTGCTCTCAGATCTGATTCTAAGGCTATTCCCTGGCTCCTGTGGTACACGCTAGCTAGTTCCTACAGGTCCCTTGATGTAGAATCTCTTTCCTCCCTATCAGGCCCAACACATCCCCATCTTGATTATACTTGGTTTAGTTATTGGCCAGGCAGCCAGTAGAAGAGTTGGAAGTAAGAGGCCAGGCATGGTGGCTCACGCCTGTAATCCTAGCACTTGGGGAGGCCAAGGCAGGAGGATCATTTGAGGCCAGGAGTTTGAGTTGGAGGCAGCTGCTGAGAAGGCATCTGGCTGGGGAGAGATCTCTCTCTCTCTGCTGTGTATTCTACCATGGTGAAAGTGCTAGCTCTTACTATGAAATGGTGGGCCAGCCCTGCAAGCTTGCAGGGTTCGGGGGGCTCTGCCAAGCCAACATTCTGAAGGACATCCCTTCAGGTGTCCCTATCCCATGTCTCAGAGTCCCAGATCTCTCCAAATAGGGACTGACCTTAGCCCAGCAGACTTACCTTAGCTGAGCATTTAAACATCTCTGGAGCTCTGTGACTTTATCAGATCCTCAGTCTGCTGCTGTGTCACTTTTTCCACTGCAGGAGATAAAGGCCTCTTTGTAAGTTACCAAAGAGGTTCTCTGGCTCTCACACCTGTTCTTTACTGCTTGTTATCCCTTTGTACGGCACCCATACAACTTAGTAGTAGCCAAGCCAACTCTGCTCTCCTCGTATGCAATTTCCCCCCATATCTTAAATGCCTGGAACATTGCACCTGCCGCAGCATTCTCTTCCACCGAGACATTTTCCCAGGTCACCATTGGTGAAATCTTTAGCAATTGTGCCATCACCCTGTCACAGGGACTATCCTCTAAGCCTCCTAAGCAATGAGTGAGCCCACTCTCCAAACCCTGTCTCACCTCTTGTTTTCTCAGACCACTGCTTTGTTCAAGTTCTTTGAGAAGCAGAAGCTAAGATGGGATTAGGTGTGCAAGAAATTTATTGGGGGAACATGTGGAAAATAAGGGGGCGGAAGCCAGAGGAGGTAGGGAGAGCCTTCAGGTTCAATACAGGCCTGACCCCTGGAGGCGGGGGAGGAGGGAGGAGCTGCTAGGAGAGTCTCAGGCTGCAGTCACAAGAATGGTTCAGCCTGGCCGATGGAGAGTCCTTAAGCCAAAGTGGCTCAGGAATTCTGCATTTTGCAGGAGTGGGCCTGCCTTAGGACCCCCTCCTTGCTCAGTCGTTGGCTAGGAGTATCCCGCGGGAAGGGTGGTTTCCCAGGGAGCTTCTGGGTGGGTGGAGAAGGTCTGCAGCTGGGGCCATCAGTCAATCACGCTCCATAGCAGGAGAGCTGAGAGATGCATTTTCACGGCCACAACTTCCCACCAGGTCCCCTAAAGCCTACTTATATCATTATTGTTTGTGTACCTTGTGAGTCATGGAATAAGGAGGCTGGATCCAACCTCAGAGATGATCTCATCTAATGTCTTCATTTTAAAGATGAGGTAAGAGAGACTTGGAAATTCTAAATAAACTTTCCCAAGGTACACGCATTTGGAATTGGAACTTTGTTACTTCGTGTGAAGATATTCCACGCTTTGCAGCACATTCCTGGCTGCAGGGACTAGATGCCAGTAGTCCCCCATCGCCACCCCCACCCCCGCATGGTGACAAACCAAAGTTGCTCCCGTAACCCTATTTCTGAAAGCTCCGGGGAGGCTGTAAAGTCCCAGGTAGTACCATTGAACAGCTCATTGATATCAGAGTCAGAATCATGCCCAGATAAGACCCCTGTATAATGCACGTCCCTAACATCAAGAGAACCACAAAGACAAAAAATGCCTCAGGAAGCCTCAACCATCCCGACCTCAGAGAGTAGTCTGCACCTTGATCGCATTAGTCTTGCAAATCTAAGCTCCTTAGGTAGCCTGGGTAGGAGAACCATCGCGGGCGGTTCTGCCACAGTTCAGATTGCCTCCTTGGTATCTCCACATGAGCGAATGAACGCACCTCGACACCAAACTGTTGCCTTTCTGTCCTTCCTCATACCGCTCCTCACACCCCTACCCATCTTCCCCTTCTAAATGACACCTCTCTGCAGCTGCTTGCTCGAGCTAAAAGCCCTGGAACCTTGCTGCAATCTTCTTTTGTTCTTACCCCCACCCCCATCCAATCCATGAGCAAATTCAGTTGGCTCTGGCTCCAAAATCCAACCAATGTCTGTCTCCTTCTCTCCATGTCCACGGCCACTGCCTCGTCCAAGGCCACCGTCTCTCACACACACCACTATAACGGCCTCGAGTCTGCGTTCCCTGCTGGTTTGACACACAGCAGAGAATATTTTTAAAATGTAAATCAGATTACATCACACACCTGTTTAAACTCTTCCTTACCTTAAAATAAAGTGCACATTCTTTACCAAGTCTGACAAGGCCCTGCGTGATCTAGCCCTGCCTCCCTCACTGATCTGGGCTCATACCACTGCTCCACTCGGGCACTGTATACCAGCTCTGCTCACTCCTGCTTTGTCCCTTAAATATGCCAAGCTCAGCCCTGAGGTCTTTTGCTGTTCACTTTGGCTGGAATATTCTCCCAAATTCTCTCTTAACTGGCTTCTTGATTCAGGTCTTATTTCAAATGATATCTCTCAATGAGGCCTTCCCTGACCACCCCAAATAAAGTAGCTCCCACCCCACAACATCCTCTAACATATTACATACTGTTTTATGTTCTGTTCTTGTTTTGTTTTGTTTGTTTGTTTGTTTTTTAAAGACAAGGTCTCACTCTGTCACCTAGGCTGGAGTGCAGCGGTGGGATCATAGCTCACTGCAGCCTCAAACTCCTGGACTCAAGCAATCCTCCAGCCTCAGCCTCCTAAGTAGCTGAGACTACAGGTATACGCCACCATTTTTGGCTAAGTTTTTGTTTTTTCAAATTTTTGTATAGTCAGGGTCTTGCTATTTATTGCCTATGAACTCCTGGCCCCAAGAGATCCCCGTGCCTGAGCCTCCCAAAGTGCTGGGATTATAGGCATGAGCCACTACGCCCAGCCTGTTTTATTTTCTTCATGTTACTTACCATTATCCAATCAATATTGTTTTGTCTATTTCTTGTCTCCTTCATCTAGAATATAAGTTTCATCAGAGAAGGGACTATGTTTATTTTGGTCATGGCCCCATCCCTAACAGCTATTCCAGCCTGGCACAGAGTGGGTACTCAAAAATATGTGTTAAATGAAACCAGGCTTGGTGGCACATACCTCTAGTCCTAGTTCTTTAGGAGTCTGAGGAAGGAGGATCCCTTGAGCCCTGGAGTTCAAGGCCAGCCTGGACAACATAGCAAGACTCTGTCTCTAAAAAATAAAAAATAAACTTTTAAAATATGTTAAATGAATGAGTAGTACCTTTTATGTACATGATCACTGTATATCTAATATCATTGCAGCTTTTGATCGTTGACTTAGATCTTTTGGCTTTCAATATACAGCATTCCAGATGCTGGTGTTGTTTTTCTCATACACTGTCAATTGTAAGTATTGACTTCAACTCTCAACTGATAGACAGTATTTGCTGTTTGACAATGGAGTATGTATAATTTCAAAAAAGAGTCTTTCTAAACAAAAAACTGAGGGACCCTTGCACTCTGATAACTACTATCTTAACTTTATTGGATTGGGGCCTGATTCTTCTTTGTTAAACCCCCAAATTCAGTAAATGCTTCCTCTCTCCATCACATTTCTACAAGCTGCCATCTCTAACAGAGAAACAAACACGTTCTTTAAGAAAACAGTTTGGTTACATCTCAACACTTTTTGCATAAATTTTTAACAGCCGCAAAGTAAGCTCTGCACAGATAAGTAGTAGATGGTAAACTACAAGTATATTGGGAGCCAGAAACAAAAGTCTGGTCCATAAATAGAGAAAAAGTTCTTGCTTCAATTTGCAGACTATGTTAGGAAGGAAGGCACTGGGGGGACGTCTTTTTGCACCAGTTCCCGAAGGGTCTTGCCGATAGAACTCTATCCAGAATAAGAGATGAGGGAAGCTTTTCTAAGAATGCTCGCCATTCTAGACATTTCTGCTTTTTTTCCTCCAAGGAATGCAAACCATCTTGTTTTACATTTTTTAATTTTATCATTTAATCCATTTGCATGGCACTGTTGCAAAGCATTTGAAAAACACATTCCAAAGCAGAATTCATTGGAAGCAATGCCACTGGCTTCAAAATTCAGTGTCCGGCAATGACTTCCACCTCATGGGCACTCAGTAAATACACTAACCAGACCCAGGAAATGCAAAGGGGCCCAAAAGGAGACAGAGTTCCCATTTGCAATGACTAAGTCCTGAGATTTGTTGCTAAAATGACCAAGACTATACCTGCAAAGGTAGGGGGCTGAGACAGGAATGAATGCATCTTAAAGTGACACCACTGAGAGGTCTAAACAAATATGAATTTGGGGTTCCACACACACTCAGGAATTTTCTCAGGCAGAGACTAAGAGACCACAGGCTGTCACTGACAGAGGCCACAGTGAGACTTAACCTTAAAGGGCAGGTTTCCTGCAGATGAAGAAGGCATCTACTTTTCTAACATTCTATATGCATTGATTGCAAAATAGACATGATCGTGCATGCCTATCCCTACCTCCCCTAAGGGAGACTCTTGAAACTCTGAGGTGGTGTTTTCATTGTTGCCAGGTGGGGACTGAGGGCAAAAAGCAGTTGTTCGAGTGATTAGGTGCAGATTAAGCACAGCTTTATGGGCCGAGGCTGAGACCTTGAATCCTACCCTTTGGCAGATCAGCCGAGGCTGCAGTTCACGGAGGGCAGGGATAATTGATTCTCTTGCTACGGGCTGAAGGAGTGAAGGAGCAGCTGGGGTTCGCAACTGTTGGGGCAGATCGATTTCAAAAGAGGCCTGGTCAGAGGAAACCTGTTGCAGGAGCCAGGCTAGGAGACAAAGGCGTGGGTGACCACAGCAATGTCCCGTGGGAGGGACCTGGATGACATTTTGCCTGAACCTAAGAGAGTGATAGTCACACCCTGGCTCTTGGCTCTGCCTTTATCAGTGACAGCTACAGAAGCAGCTCTCTTGCCTGAGCAAGTGCAGACACAACAAAATGGAAGGAATCTCCTCCCCATGGTCACAAACAGGCACTTTGAGACCGCGCTATCAGCACTCACCAAACCCACCTTCTCCTCTTCTCCTCCATTCCTTTTCCCAGCCTCCCTTGTGTTCAGTGCGGCCAGGTGACTGAGTTCCAGCCAATGAAATGTGAGTGGAAGGGCTGTAGCCACTCTCAGGCCTGGCCTCCCCAAACCTCCCAGGCACAACGGTCACTCTCTCTCCACTGGCTGAATGGAGGTGACTTTGGGAAGTTGAGGCTCGGTGGGGCTATGGGATAGAAGGACGCGGGGCCGTGAATGACTGCTCCCCCACATTAGGCTATGGCATGACGGCTAGGCTTTGGGGGTTCCCTACGCCAGTTAAGATGCCCAGAATAATACACTTTTGGAACGGCAAATGAGAAAACCCCGATCCCGGAAAGAGTCCCACAAAGGCTCCACAGGCCAGAGCTGCACTCCCGGGCTGCAGACTCCGCCTCTGCCCCTGCTGTCCGGGTGCGCCGGGGGAGGTGGCGGCCCCTGCTCCAACTCCAGCTGGTGCTGGAAGAGTCTTTTCGCAGGGACTCCCTTGCCTTTCCCCTCGCACCCAGAGGTGTGCATCTGCGTCTGTGTTTGCTTGTGTGTGTGTGGTACGATTTATATATCAGGAATTTTCTACTTTAACCATTTGCTTGTTTTCCTTCTTTCTATTACAACAGAGGGCCTCAGCCTCAGTAAGGATCACTCATCCCCATTCAGGTGGGATGGGGCCACTTTCCACAGCTACCTTTCCTCATGTCCTAGCACATGATCTGGTGGCCATACCTTCTTCCTCCTGCTCTGTCTCCAGAAGAGCCTCTGGACTCCACCAGAGCAGGCGCTGTAGACAGGCACCCCCCATCTGTTTGGGGGGGGGCCACTCTCCTGAAAAGGCCAAGAGGAATCTTGTTCGCATTCACCCTCCAGCACCAGCCCTAAGGTGTTAGGAGCCTTTTCTGAGTTCAGTTTTAACCGCAATCCCCTCACTGAAGTAGCCAGGTCAGTTAGGGAGTCTCAAAGTAGAGTAAGAGAAGAGTTGGTGAGGACTAGGCTTTGCTTCCAGTGGTCCAGGTATACAAATGTATAAGTACATGGCAGCTTCTCCCTTGCATCTCTCCTTCTGATAGACTCTCCCCCTTGATTCCCCCTTCTAGAAAACCATCCTTTGCTCTTGCTATTGGAGCTTCTAGAGGCTCTAGAGTTAGAGTTGGCACAAGTTAGCAAAAGGCAGCCCCTCTGGCAGACACAGCCCTGCCCTGGAGCCCCTGTTTGGCGGGTGGAGGGCAGGCTCGGCCTCCCACCAGCAGTGCACACCAAACTGCACACCTGCAGTGCCAGCCCCTCCCAGATGGCTGTTGAAGCCTCCCCACAACGTTGCCATGAGTTATTGCCAGTTCCTCCCACCTCCATCTCATCACTGTCACCCTCGGGGCTCTAAGGCACAGACCTGGGGATCTTAGGGTGATCGGAGGCGATTTTTAGTTACACTGTGCCAAATGGAATTCTGTGGACTGATCCAGGAACACAAGTATCTTAATATTGTTGTTTCTGGGAGGAAATGTATTCCTAGGTCTTCTCAAACAACCAATCTGAAAATACATCTTTAGGGGACAACCTGCCCGTTAAAAATACAAGGTCTGTCTGTAATGTGTTTGACTTCCCTCTCCTCACCCCACAGGCTTGCAAACATCTGTAGCTCACTCGAACTCTGGCCTTGGCTGGCTCACATCTGACCTTGGCTCTCTCAGACTTTGCCCTACAAAGTATACAAGCTTTAGAGAGTAGATTTCTGGATGTGGCACTTCCTTTGAAACCTGAACCCCAACAGAGGATGTGTCTTTGTAAATGATTGATTTAATTAAAAAGTAGGCAGATGCTGATTATATGTATTTCTTCTCTTGGAATGCTTATTTTGGTTGCGTGCTAAAACTGATGTTTAGTGGCTGATGGATGAGGAGGACAGATGTTTTAGCTTGGCCTTCTCTCCTTTATGTTTCTCATCTGGGCGTAATAATAATAATACTATCAAGGGATAAACAAAGCTAAACACCATCACTTGACCTCATTTCTGATTTAGGAATTCTCCCTGCAACCATGCAATTTGAGGAGAAGGCTGTCTCTGAACTGTGTTTTGAATTTTAATATCTTTTCATACTGGCCTCTTTCTTTGTCAAACCATGATGTATGCAGCTGGCTTAACTTGCTGACTAGAAAATTGAAATATACTTTTATCCAGCAGCCAGAAACAAACGGAAAAATTGTCTTTCTCAGAGCCATTCAGCTGCCTGCATTTCCCCCTAACCCCGTGCCCTCTGTTGTAGATGAACAACCCCCACAAGAATCCAAGCTGCTTTTGTATTAACGTCGGTCGTGGTATTTCTGGTGCAGCATTGAAATCGTGAGGGTTCCACCATTTCAGCGTGGTTTGTCACAGCCCTGTGAAGTGTTCCTTTCTGCTCCAGATGACGAACTTGAGACACTTCTTAACCTTGGGGGTCTCAAGTCATCTGACAAACCAGATTCCAGCTTAAAAAATATCTAGAAAAGCTTGCTCAAGGTTATGCCCTTTAGACTCTGCTTGTTTCCTGGTTCCTTAGAAGCCAACCAATCAACATGGTTTCAAGGAATTGGCAGTGACTTCATCTGGAAGCATTTTCCTGAACCATGTAAACATTTGTACCTCAGGAGACTCTCTGGCTTCAGAAAGGCTTACACACCTCATAGACACTCCAAGGGGAGACCAAGTTTTACCAAATTTTGAATTCCAACCACAGAAATAACCCATCGCAGGTGCCATATGTAAGAACAGAGAAGCAGGGTGAGCGTGAAACAGACAGCACCTGAAAGTCAGCCTTCCAGATGTTGACCCACCCGTGCAAATGGCCCCTGGGGAACGTTGTTAAGAATGACAGTTCAGGCCGGGCGCGGTGGCTCACGCCTGTAATCCTAGCACTCTGGGAGGCCGAGGTGGGCGGATCCTTTGAGCTCAGGAGTTCGAGACCAGCCTGAGCAAGAGCGAGACCCCATCTCTACTAAAAATAGAAAGAAATTATATGGACAGCTAAAAATATATATAGAAAAAATTAGCCGGGCATGGTGGTGCATGCCTGTAGTCCCAGCTACTCGGGAGGCTGAGGCAGTAGGATCGCTTGAGCTCAGGAGTTTGAGGTTGCTGTGAGCTAGGCTGACGCCACGGCACTCACTCTAGCCTGGGCAACAGAGTGAGACTCTGTCTCAAAAAAAAAAAAAAAAAAAGAATGACAGTTTGTCTCTGAGCTGCCCTGCTGTGTGCTTTATAATGACACGCTGCAGACGCTGGGCCCTGACTTTCTGGACAAAGAGGCAGTGGCTGTTGCGTTTTTGAGGCGTGGGCTTCGGAGAACTGTGAGGCCATGGCAACAGAAAATGAGCACATGCTCCTCAAGCCCACGCCAGAGAACACAGCCGTGAAGCCTGATTGTCACAGCCCGGCAGTGGTGGAGAAAGTGAGTTCAGGGAGTTCCGTCTGGAGGTCCACTGGGCTGGGCTGAGGCTTCAGCATACATAAGCTTCCTGATCATTCAGCACTCTCCTCTGCACTTGCTTTTCTTTAAAGACACCTGTGTTTTTTGGCTGCCATGGAGGTGTGGGGGAAGCCAAGCCTGGCAGCCGCCTCTGGTCTGGCATGAACAGCCTCATACCAGTCATTTCCAGCAATTATCTCCCCATAGCAGTGGTTCTGTGGAGAGATTTGTGACACTTTCTTTGTTTGGGTCCATACGTTTAAATGGGGAGATGAATTTTGTCCAAATGGTCTCCCCTGTCTCTTCCTGGTTCCCGAGTGCTTGGCCAGCCCAGCTATAAATGGCCCTGTACACAAACCAAGGCGTGCTGACAAGGACAGGGGGCAAGCAGTGATTTCTGAGATTCTGCTGGTGCTAGAATCACTCACTTTATTCTTTCTAATAGAGGGCAAAGATCCTTCCACCAAGTGTGGAATTCCTAGGTTATGACGTTTATAGGCTTCTCTTTACCTTGGATTAAGCCTGGTCCCCTGTTAATTTCTCCCGTGGTTCAAGGAACCTTTCCTTCGTGGTGCCGATCACAGTTTGTAATTGTAGATTTGTGTGTTTGATTATTTATTTTATGTTTTCCTCCCATTAGATTGTGCTATTGGCTGAATTGTGTTCCCTGAAAATTCATACATTGAAACTCTAACCCCCAATGTAATGGTATTCGTAGATGGGGCCTTTGGGAGTTAGTTAGGGTTAGATGAAGTCACAGGGGTGGAGGCTTCACGATGGGATTAGTGCCCTCATAAAATGAGACACCTGAGAGCCTGCTCTGGCTTCCACACTCTCTGTCCCTCTCCCTCTGCCACGTGAGGACACAGTGATAAGGAGGCCTTCTGTAAGCCAGAGGGAAAGCCCTTACCAGAACCTGACCATGTTGGTTCCCTGATCTTGGACTTCCAGCCTCCAGAGCTGTGAGACAATAAATTTCTGTTATTTAAGCCACTCAGTGTATTTAGCAAGACCCTGTCTCTAAAAACATAAATAAATACAGTTAAAATCATAAAGAGATATCAGTACACACTCACTAGAATGGCTAAAGTTAAAAAGACTGTAAAGGTCAAGTGACGCAAGAATATGAAGTAACTAGAACTCTCCTATACTGCTGGTGGGAATATAAACTAGTACAACGACTTTGAAAAACTGTCTGACAGTATCTACTAAAGGTGAAGATGTGTATGTACTATAACCCATCCCCTCCACCCCTAGATATATATTAAACAGGTAAGCCTATGTTCATCAAAAGTCACAGACAAGAATATTGATAATGACATAATTCATAATAGCTAAAAACTTGTAACAACCTGAATATTTATCAGTAGTCAAATGGATAAGTAAACTGTGGTATCGTCATACTATGGAATACTATACAATAAAAACAAATGAACAACTACATTGAACAATATGGATAAATCTCACAGAGTGCTCAGTCATAAAAGCAGACTTGAACACATACCTATGATTCCATTTATATAAAGTTCAAAATCAGGCAAGACAAATCTATGATGTTAGGAGTCTAGGAAGTGGTTTCCTTTGGGGAAGAAAGAAGGGATTGTGACTGAGACAGGACCTGAGTGGCTTGATTCTGCCAATATTCTTTTTTTTTTTTTTACTTCAAAATATTAAGGGAGTACAAATATTTTTGTTATTAGATAGCGTGCATTAATATAATGCTGAAGTCAGGGCTTTTAGTGTCCCTGTCACCAGAATAGTGTTCATTGTACCTGATAGGTGATTTTTATTCCTCACCCTCTCCTGCCCTTCCCCCTTCCAGTGTTCTATTTTTCAATCTAGGTGGTTACCTGGGGGTGCTTATTTTGTGATGTTGTATTGAGCTGTACACCTAAGAGTTATGCACTTTTATGTAACTTCAATTAAAAGTCTTCTTGGCCAGGCGAGGTGGCTCATGCCTGTAATCCTAGCACTCTGGGAGGCCGAGGTGGGCGGATCATTTGAGCTCAGGAGTTCGAGACCAGCCTGAGCAAGAGCGAGACCCCATCTCTACTAAAAATAGAAAGAAATTATATGGACAGCTAAAAATATATATAGAAAAAAATTAGCCGGGCATGGTGGTGCATACCTGTAGTCCCAGCTACTCGGGAGGCTGAGGCAGGAGGATTGCTTGAGCTCAGGAGTTTGAGGTTGCTGTGAGCTAGGCTGACGCCACGGCACTCACTCTAGCCTGGGCAACACAGTGAGACTCTGTCTCAAAAAAAAAAAAAATAGATAAAAAAAATAAAAGTCTTCTGATTTGAGTTGCTGGGACTATACTCAGGGGAATACCAAAATCTAAATGACTAAAGATTGCCCACCTCAACCTATCACTGTGGCAAGGGCAATGAGAATGTTTTGACTGATTTTGGACAAGTATTTTTCAGCAGGGTGCTATTGCATTTTGAGAAGACAATTCTGCATTGTGCAACTGTCCCACACCATCCCTGGTTCCCCAAGGACTAAATGCCAACAGACCCCTGCCTCCCATTTTCCAGTATCCTCAGGGGATATTCTGCTGTGTTTGGAAACAATTCCTTTGGACTAATTTCAACCAGTATTCTGAGCTGGGGTCAAACCCACCAAAGCCACAAATCTGCTTCATAATAAGGAGGTGCAGAATGGCTGTGGGGAGAAAACTACAAAGGCCACTGCACACCTATGAAAAACGGGCCAAGAAAACCACCGATCACTCCCTTCTGTCTACCTCCATTGCCTTTCATTTCGTTAAAAGGAAATTCAATCTTCCAAGTAATTTAGTGTGTTCAGTCTGGGAAAATACTGATTTAATTGCTTTGATTGTGAGAAGTAGGTAGATAGAAAATAATTGGTGAGCTGGTAAGCTTTCTCCTTTTTGCAAGATTATCTAGTGCCTTAAATGTCCATAAACTCACTTTTGCTCACATAAAAAAGGGGAGTTAATTTGACACACATGCTTTTGTGAAAGTACAAATAACTTCTGAAAACTAAATTAGATGACTTAAAATGGGACAGTGCTTTAGTAGCATCTTCACACAGTGGTCTAAGATGCAGCCTTAAGGATGACCTTGATGATGAAATATAGGAACATGGAAGAGTATCTGCAATGTTAAGTAAAGGACACAGGATGCACAGAGACACACACACTGTAGTAGCAACTATAGAAAATATGAGTGCATCTGACCAAGGACTGAAAGGTGTTTTGCAGAAATAAAAAATAGATGTCTAGGGTGATTTTTTTTTCTCAAAATGATCCCTAAAACTCTTCCATGATCATTACATGAATGACAAACTAAAAAAGAAGGAAAAGGCTTTCATCTCTTTGAGAAATCCCATTTCCCCCACAAATGTATCATAGGTTGTTAAGCTCCACTCTGATGAGGTTCTTGAAAGAGGACTACCATGCCCCATTAGGGTCGTTATGTCAGGAATTCTGGTTTCTATTTCCAGCCGTGCTGACAGACTGATGATGGACCTCATGCATGTCCTTTAAGCTTTTCCCATCTTTGAAGCTGGGAGCAATTCCACTTGCTGCTGCCATTTATTGCTATAATGTTTTAAAGATTAGTGAAGTGCATTTACTGCCCATGATGTTCACTAGGCATTTCAGGTGATTGGCTTTCTTTGAGAAATCAGTGTCGTTTATGAAGGAGAAAAAAGAGTAGGAGTGCTGCCATGTTGTTATATTGAATTCCTTCAACAAACATTTATTATTAGGCACCTACTGTGTGCAAGACACTGGATTCAGAGTTATAAGTATATGCAAAGATGTCTAAATATGGTTTCTGCTTTCAAGGAACTTACAGTCAGCTAATGATAAAAATACCTAAAATTTACTGAGGATTTTACAATGCGATAGGCACTATGCTAAGTGCTTTATGTACATTAATTTATTTAATTCCAACAACATCCCAGGGAGGTGGAGGCCATCATTATCATTTTAAGAGATAAGTAAATTGAAGCTGAGAGAGGCTAAATAAGTACCCAAGGTCATGAACCTCAATTGACCTCATCCTGATGGGCACCTGACAGAAAAGTCCATGCTTTTGGCCACTGTCCTATACTGTCTCCCAAGCATCAGCCAAACTGGGAAGCAACTGGCTCCCTCAGCCAGCTTGCAATTAACAAGCCCAATTAATAAACCCTATAAAATAATGTCTTTTGGGGGTGCCAGTTGAACCTACTAGTCACACAACTACAGTAGAAAGTCTGCAACCCTACTCAGCTTCAGAAGAGCTTCTAATAGGGCAGGAGTTGTCAGTTAATCTAGGCACAGAAATCGTCATATCTTGGTTACAATTAAGTGTTTTAATATCAATGGGCTATGCTGAGAATAGGATACAAAACTAGGTCTTTTTTGTGTTCGGATTCTTCTGATCTATGCCCCATTTAGGTCCCGTAGACTCTCAAGTTTGGAAAGA
This sequence comes from Eulemur rufifrons, assembly GCF_041146395.1. Classification (NCBI taxonomy): domain Eukaryota; kingdom Metazoa; phylum Chordata; class Mammalia; order Primates; family Lemuridae; genus Eulemur; species Eulemur rufifrons. Next base: position 49,963,389 of record NC_090998.1, read on the forward strand.
ACCTTTAAGGGTATTTCTGGTCCCATATTTTTCACACTTTGCATTACAACCCATTAGTGGACTGTGAAATCCATGAACTGAGTTATGAAAAGCATTATAAAAAACAGAATGGAATAAAATTGTACATGATAAAGGTATCATTTAGCAAAACTTTTGTTTTAACTGTTATATTTATTTTCTAGGGCTGCCATAACAAAAGTACCACAAACTGGGTGGCTGCAGCAGGAATTTATTCTCTCACAATTCTAGAGGCTGGAAGCCTCAAATCACAGCGTCTGTAAGGTGATGCTCCCTCTGTAACTGTGGTAGGAACCTTCTTGCCTCCTCCTGGCTTCCGATGGTGGCCTGCGGTCCTTGGTGTTCCTCGGCTTGCAGCTGCATCAGTCCATGTGTCTTTGTCACATAGTATTCTCTTTCTCTGTGTGTCCATGTCCAAAGTTCCCTTTTCCTACAAGGACCACATCAGTCATACTGGATTAGGGCCCAACCTAGTGACCTCATCTTAACTTGTTTATATCTGCAAAGATCCTATTTCCAAATTAAGCTCCATTCACAAGTACCAGGGGTTAGGACTTCAACATATCTTTTGCCTGGGGGGGAGGGTTAGCCCCAGTCAACCCATAACATATATATACACATACATACACTTAACATATATATTATATAAATCATGTATATTTACATATATATGTAAAACCTATGTATTGAGTCACAATGTAAAGTATGTTTAATATTAGTTGTGGTTTAAAAAAGAGAGAGAGGGCCGGGCTCGGTGGCTCACGCCTGTAATCCTAGCACTCTGGAAGGCCGAGGCGGGTGGACCGTTGGAGCTCAGGAGTTCAAGGCCAGTCCGAGCAACAGTGAGACCCCTGTCTCTACTAAAAAAATAGAAATTAGCTGGACAACTAAAAATATATAGAAAAAAAATTAGCCAGGTATGGTGGCGCATGCCTGTGGTCCCAGCTACTTGGGAGGCTGAGGCAGAAGGATTGCTTGAGCCCAGGAGTTTGAGGTTGCTGTGAGCTAGGCTGATGCCATGGCACTCTAGCGCAGGCAACAGAGTGAGACTCTGTCTCAAAAAATAAAAAATAAAATAAAAAAGAGAGAGAGCTTATAAACACTGATTTAATCTAACCCCTCATCCAATTCTTGACTTCTTTCTGTGATAACTTGACAATAGTCATTCTGTCTACACTGAACCCTACTTATAATCAGCTATTTCTATAGATACTCCATGGGCCTAAGGACAATTCTGACTGTTGTCAGGGCTTTTATCAGGGAAGAATTTATTAGGATTGTACACATAGCTCACAAGAGACCTAACCAAGTGCCTTAAACCATCAGGTTAGTTTTTTATTAATAGCAGCAGTGGTTACAGGTAAATGCTCTTTGGAACAAAATACAATACAACTTGAAAGTAGTCACACCTAGTGATGGAAATGAGGATATTTTTTAAGTTATAGGCAATTTTTTTTTTGGAGGCAGAATCTCCCTCTATCACCCCAGCTAGAGTGCTATGGCATCATCACAGCTCACTGCAACCTCAAACTCCTGGGCTCAAGCCATCCTCCTGCCTCAGCCACCCCAGTAGCTGCGGCTACAAGCATGCACCACCACACCCAGCTAATTGTTTCTATTTTTAGTAGGGGGGGGGAGGGTCTCAACCTTGCTCAGGCTGATCTTGAACTCCTGAGCTTAATAAGTGATCCTCCTGCTTTGGTCTCCCAGAGTGCTAGCATTACAGGCTTGAGCCACCACACCTGGCCTAAGTTATAGGCAAATTTTAAGTGTTACATATAATGAAGACCTCATTGCCAAAGCCCAAAGAAGGATGCGTAGTTTTGTTGTTTGTTTTTGTTTTAATCTGAAAGCCTTTCAAAAGAGATCAAGACATTTTAAGGCAGGTGCAGTGGCCTATGTCTGTAATCACAGCACTGTGGGAGGTGGGAGGATTGCTTGAGCCCAGGAGTTCAAGACCAGCCTGGACAACATAGGGAGACCTTGTCTCTACCAAAAATTAGCCGGGCGTGGTGGTGCGTGCCTATAATCCAGCTACTCTGGAGGCTGAGGCAGGAGGATTGCTTAAGCCCAGGAGTTGGAGGTGGCAGTGAGCTATGATGACACCACTGCACTCTAGCTGGGGAGACAGAGTGAGACCCTGTCTCTGAAAAAAAAAGAAAAAGAGAGATCAAGACTTTTTTTATTGTAGAGGACAGAAAAATGAACTAGGTCAAAGATCCCCCAACCAATAGATCAGCGTTCATTGTAAAATCATGAAAACTTGCCCTTCTAGATCTCCCAGTACGTTGCCCCCACCCTGCCCAGCCCTCTGAAATTTGCCAAGTTTTCCCTTTCTACTCAGAAACTTTGCTGCTAGCACCAGCCTGCTCATGCTAGTGAGAACATTTTCTCCCCAAAATATTAATTAGATTTATCTTTAGGTGATTTCTAAATAAATCATAGTCCCTGTTTTTACATTGAAAAGCTTTACTTTTTTCATCATAGAGGATAACTTAGAGCTGGAAAAACACTTTAGGTAACTGAATCCTTTTCTGTTGTCTCCAAGACATTCAGATTGGAAACAAAGTCATCAATCTCAACCTACTACGCTGCAGAGATTCTCTGAGGTGGGACTTTGAGGGGCATGGGAGAGGTGCATCTTAGAATGAGAGGAAAGAAGGTATGGTGTCCAAAAAAGATTTCATTCTGAAACAACTTCCCTGCAACACCCATCTCTGAACTGACTTACGATTCAGTAGCACACCTAGTGTGCTTCTTGAGGGAGGAATCAGGCCTGGGGTATTTCATAGCTCCTGGCTGTTTTAGGCTTCACACTGTATGAAAGACACAGAAGGTTGAGCCAGAGTTCTGATTTGGCTGTTACTGATTTTCCCACAATTTTGGACAGTTTGAATGTCCATTTATTAATATTTTCTCACTTCTCACAAGGAAAGGCTAGAAGTCTAGAAGGAGCTTCAAGACACTACTCATTTTGAAGTGTCTGATTGGTCCTTGTGCATAGTGGCATAAACCTGCAAAACAAGCATCTCTCACTCCTGGAGAGAGCTTCTCTGATCCCCCACCCCAACCCCTGCTCTCTACCCAAGGCAATGGGAGGAATCTGAGGAAGCTTCCCATGGTATAAAGTAATGGGTCTTTGTCCCAGAGTAGGAACAAAATGATCTCCACCCTCTGACACAGTTAATGCAGCTGCTTTGTTTGGGATATTCTGAACTTAAAAGGAATCTCCTTTTTTATTCACTGTTAATGGGTGAAAAGCTCAAGTGTTCCATGTCAGGTAAGGGAAATCAGATTTGTGTTTCATACAAAACCAACATTTCAGTCATTCACATGATTTTTGCTGGGACCAGGCACACCTTGCAACCTCTCTGCCTCAGTTTCCCTCCAACTCCTCCATTTTATCAATCCTCACAGCGCTGGACTAGAAGAAACCAAGGATCCTGGCGGTGGAGTTTGCTGGACTTCTTGTTCCCCAATCACATCCACTTCCTGTTTTCTTTTAAAGCTCACTGGCAAGATATTTTTTTACATGACAAATATGGTGGCTTTATCTGTGCTATCAATTTCTGATAAATTTACATTTTAATCTGTCAGCCAATATTCCAGGCACTAATGTTAGTTAAATGTAGCTTCACCACTCTTCCCAGAAACGGTGCCCGCCAACTAAGATCATATATTCAGGCAGCTGATTGCAGACACTGACCTTGAGCTATGTTCCTGTTCTATAATCCAAACCATCTGCACTCAGCAACAATTAAAACCCTCAGATCTCTCAGGCGTTTCCTTCCTCTGATTATAACTTATGGGTTGTAGCAAAACTTGGAGTTAGAAAGAGTTGGCTGGCTTTAGTGCCAGCTTGATTTCTGCAGAGCAGTTCTAAACAGAGAAATCCCCACTTTATGGAATAGCTCTTTCCTCAGCTGAAATGCATTTAACATCTAACAAACTCTGAACATTTAATATTCTGATTCTCTTTTTTGCCCAGAGGGGAAGAGGGACCTTCTGTTTGCAGGGCCAGAGTCAGGCAAAATTATGAGATAAAGTTTGTCCTGGAGATCTTCTATCTCCCCTGTTTTTCACACCTCCCTCTCTGTCTCTCTTGCCCATTTTTCATGCCATCAGAGAGGTCTTGCTGCCTTCTACTAAAGAGGTCCACGCTAAGAAAAGCAAAAGAAAGTCAATGTTCCATTCCTTCCTTTCTCTCCCCTCAAAAATCCCACATCTTCATGATTGTGACCTTTCCTATGAATACAATGAATACAATACATACATTCAGCCCTCATGTCCCAAGAAGGACGTAACTGTCACCCTGGGGAGGTGGAAGTTAGGAGTGGTGAGGGAAAGTCCTTCCAGAGAATAGAAGTCTAAAGGAAAACACCCAACCCTTAGCAAATCCCTGGGGAGAGTGAGGGTTTGGTTGGCTGAAGCACAGCAGGTCACATTATACCTGCTGCAAAGTTGTTCTCAGGAGCATTCTGGAAAAGCACAGAGGATTCTTTGAACTCAGGCCCTCCAGCAGGATAGAGGCTGCCAACCTCACCCTAGGGACACCAATGGAGATTTCTTGGGTGACCACTGGAAAATCCAAAACCATAAAGATTTTTTCGCTGATTGGGCACCAGGCTGGGGAGAGAGCTTTGGGGATGTATTGTGTTACCTTAAGCACTAAGATTTGGCAGAATAGCTCCTAACTCAGATGCCAATAAGTGAGGAGGGAGAAAAATGACAAGTTTCTTTACCCAGTCTCTCATTAACACTCTTCCTGAGTTTTGCTAGACAGGTCTTTAACAATAGTCAGATAGGGAGTGTCTACAAAAACTTTAACGTTCACTCAGTCCTCTTTAGAACCTTATGAACTAAGCATTTTCATTCTCTTAAAAAATTAGAAAATGAAAATCTCTCATAAACTCACTCTCCAGAGACAATATTACAAGTCATATTATTATGCTCATTTTGCAGATGAGAAAACTAAGATCAAAAATAGTAAAAGAATTTCCCCAAAGCCACACTGCTAGTAAGTCAAATGTTCTAGCTCCAAATTCATATGTTCTTTGAAGTACAATTTTCCATATTTCCATATTCTCTTCCCCCTTCTTCTGTGGAGTGGTAGTAGTTGTGTGTGCATGTGGTTATTTATTTATTTATTTATTTTTATTTTAATATTTAAAATAATAAATTTTATCTTTCTTTTAAAATTTAAATTTCTTTATTTTTAAGCTTAGTGAGGATATTTATTTATTTTGAGACAGAGTCTGGCTCTGTTGCCCGGGCTAGAGTGCCGTGGCATTAGCCTAGCTCACAGCAACCTCAAACTCCTGGGCTCAAGCAATCCTTCTGCCTCAGCCTCCCGAGTAGCTGGGACTACAGGCATATGCTACCATGCCCTGCTGATTTTTTCTATGTATAGTTTTAGTTGTCCAGAAAATTTCTTTCTATTTTTAGTAGAGACGGGGGTCTCGCTCTTGCACAGGCTGGTCTCAAACTCCTGACCTCGAGTGATCCACCCGCCTCAGCCTCCCAGAGTGCTAGGATTACAGGCATGAGCCACCGTGCCTGGCCCTGCATGTGGTTTTTTAAATGTTCTTCTTTAATTTTCCCCAAGGAAAAAAGTGGCTAGCAGTTGGAGAACAACCTAGGGTGCCGTTTTATCTGCAAGACCATTATGCTACCTGGCTAGAATATTTCCAAGTGGAATGTAAAATATGTCATTTAATTTAAAAGACCTTCCTTTTGATAGTGGGTCTCCATCCACAGGATCAATGCGTCTGAAACCTGGTGGTGTCGCAGCATTCCTCTCCCTTTCACTTGTGGAGTGAGGGACAGATGAACCCAGTACAGAGCGTGGTATTTTGTTGGTATTGTCAGGCTGTTGAGCTTCCACAGGTGTGACTTCTATACCAGGATGCAAGGTCCTGGTTGGTCTTTAGGATTCCAACCCCTTCCAACAAGTAGCTGCTTGAAAAAAAAATAGAAACTGTAGCAGTTCTATTTTTGTTTCTAGTTAAAAATACTGCAACATAGACAATGGTACCTGAAGGCACTATTTTTTCAAGATCATGCTAGTTGGTGGTTTCATGATATTAACTGAATGAACACCACCCCCTAGCTGCATCTTTAGGTTTCTATATTTATCAAAATACATTTGTTTACTAAATTAGTACATCAGGAAAGAGCAAGTTATTCCAAGTTTTGCTCACATGGTGACCGAGAATAAAGAGAGGGAATAGAGGGAAAACGCCATAGGGGAATATTTCTTTGCATTTGAACTTTTGCTGCTGTAATGAATGGAAGATTATAAAAATGAATCATTGAATTCTCTGGTCAACTGTACATTTTGTAGGCACAGAGATGCTAGGAGCTGTATATAAACACTATTAATAATATTCATTATTGTAGATTATAACCTGGCATAGAAAAGACTTTAAAATATATTTTATCATAAATATATATAATAAATAAAAGATATTTATTATAGAAAATTTAGGAAATGTAGAAAAACACTAAAAAAATTTTAAATGATCCATAATTCCACTAGGCTAAAATGATATTTATGAACATTATGGTGTACTTCTATCTATCATTTTTTTCTATGCATAAATTATCTTTAAACAAAATTAGGATATTTTATATCTAGTTTTGGATCCTATTTTTTGACTTAAGATTAAGTCATGAACATCTCCCCATGACATTAAATGGTTTTAAATAAGATGCTTTTAATATCTACATAATATAAATATATAAAAGTCATGTTTATATAACTTTTAATGTAGTTGAGTATTTTTAATAGAGTCAAAATGCATACCTTTTATTCCTATAATTTTTTACATGATTTCTTTTTTGTTTATAATTTGCAAAGAGGTGTTATGACCCAAATTATAAGAAAACCTGAAGGAAAAAATAAGAAATCATTACACTGCCTTTTCAAAAATAATAAAATTAAATATTCAAATAACACCAAATCCAGCCTGAGCAAGAGCGAGACCCCACCTCTACTAAAAATAGAAAGAAATTATATGGACAGCTAAAAATATATATAGAAAAAATTAGCCGGGCATGGTGGCGCATGCCTGTAGTCCCAGCTACTCGGGAGGCTGAGACAGGAGGATCGCTTGAGCTCAGGAGTTTGAGGTTGCTGTGAGCTAGGCTGACACCACGGCACTCACTCTAACCTGGGCAACAGAGTGAGACTCTGTCTCAAAAAAAAACAAAAAAACAAAAAAACAAATAACACCAAATGTGCTACATAAATCAAAGTATAAGGGCAATGCAGGAATTTAAGTTGGAAGCCAATTCTCTTTTTCACATTAAAAATGTCAGAGTAATCAAGTAGTTAAAGATGACACTCAATGATTAAAGACTAAAGATAGCCTTCCCATCTGCTAGTATTTCTTCCACAAACATAAGCATAATTTTAAAACATTTAGGTGTGCTGTTTAAAATCAACAATTTTTTTTTTCCCTGTAAAGAAAAAGTTTCAAGACTTAAGTTTGTTTGCCCTGTAACAATGTGTTCTGTGACTATTTGAGGAACATTAACTTAGCTCAATTCTTCTCTACAGGAAGGAATGGGACCAAAAGACAGTACAAACACAGTAGAACCACTGTGTTCTACCATGATTACTTTGTGGACGCAAGCCCATGAACCTAACTTTCAAATAAAGAGGAAAATACACTCTTCCTTTCACGGTAGTGTTGAAAAAGGAGAAAGATGAACACACACACACACACACACACACACACACAGGTTTTTAACTAGTTCTAGACTATCCATTCCATATGAAATTTAGGACTTAAAAGTGATCCTTCTAATAAATACATAAACTATTTAACCAGAGTTAATAAAAGCTAAAATGGAATAAAAGCTAAATGTTATGAATTCAAATCTCATTTCTTGATGTTAATTTCTTCTGTAGTCTGTATATGATAGATTAGATGGTAGCCAACTACCAACTATCAACTATGAACTGATTGCCAGGTTGGCTGACAGAAAACCTGAGTTTCATCATCAGTTCAGCTGTGATCATGGACCCATCACTTAACTTCTCCAAGACTCAGTTTCTCATCTGTGAAGTGGCGGTAATTACAGACCCTTTAGATGGAGATAAGATAACTACGTGAGAAAGTGCCTTGAGCATTTAAAAATGCATCGCCCAAGACACATCAAGCTATTATTATTTTACTCCTGTTATTTAATTTCTCCAAGTAGAAATACAGCTATTAACTGAAATACCTCTCAATGACACGGTGAAGCTTCATCTTTAAGATTTTTAAAGAGCTTTGAAGATGAAAGGATGCTAAGAAGTTTCTTCACACGAATTTCTGGTCCCACCTGAATTTGTGTTAAAAGGCATGAGGGGATAGTGATTGGGTTCCAGTGCAGTTACTAAAATGAAAATCTTCTGCTTCTTTTAAAACTTTTTATTATAAAAGTCAACACGAGAAAGAATGAATCCCATACACCCCATTATGCACATTTAACAATTATCAGGATTTTGTCACACTTGTTTTATCCATTCTTTTTTCCTTTCTTTTGTTCAAGCAAATAATGTCATTTCTTGACACATATTTCAATATATATTTTAAAAAATGTGAACAGATAAGAAAACAATGCCACTATTATAATTTACTTACTTTATCCTATAGTATATCTATAATTGTTTCAAAATGACAGTACCAGAATAATACTATGCAGTTTACTTGATGATATTTTATACTTAGAATATATCATATTAAGGGATGTACAGTGAAAATAATCTATTTTCAAGACATTCAGAGCAGTTATTTTCCCTGTATTCCTCTAAGTATTAAGTAGGTTCATTTATTTTAATTTGTTTTTAATTTGTACAAGTTGCTTTTTCCCCTTTTTGATTAAACATAGGTTTTAGTTATATAAACATTCATACAGTTTCAAAGTCAAAACTATAAACCAAGATATGTTCACATAAGTTATGCTTCCATTTTATGTGCCTTTAACTGGTTCCCTCTGTCCCCCTACAAATAACAAATTTTTATTATTCCTTATTTTATCCTTCTGTTGCTTCTTCTTTTTTTTTTTTTTTTTTTTTTTTTTTGAGACAGAGTGTTGCTTTGTTGCCCTGGCTAGAGTGAGTGCTGTGGCGTCAGCCTAGCTCACAGCAACCTCAAACTCCTGGGCTTAAGCGATCCTCCTGTCTCAGCCTCCCGAGTAGCTGGGACTACAGGCATGTGCCACCATGCCCGGCTAATTTTTTTTCTATATATATTTTAGTTGGCCATATAATTTCTTTCTATTTTTAGTAGAGACGGGGTCTCGCTCTTGCTCAGGCTGGTCTCAAACTCCTGACCTCGAGCGATCTACCCACCTTGGCCTCCCAGAGTGCTAGGATTACAGGCGTGAACCACCGCGCCGGCCTCTTCTGTTGCTTCTTTTAAAAAATATTTTCTAGGCTGGGCACAATGGCTCACTCCTGTAATCCCAGCACTTTGGGAGGCTTAGCCGGGAGGATCGCTTGAGCCCAGCAATTAGAGGTTGGAGTGAGCTGTGATCACACTACTGCTATCTAGCCTGGGTGACAGAGTGAGACCTTATCTCAAAAAAAAAAAACAAAAAACCCACAAACACAAAAAATATTTTCTAAGTAGCTAGCGTACTATAAAACACTGATTTGCACTATTCTTTTTAAATAATTTATCCTATAGAGCATTCTGTTCCATATGAATGCATTGAGAGTGTTCTGATTTCTTTTTATGGCAAATTAACCAATTTGCCCAACTGATGGATATTTGGGTTGTTTCTATTTTTTTGTTGTTTTTATTATAAATAATAGTATAGGCATAACGTTGACCATGAGGCATTTTATATTTTTGTCAGTGTATCTTTGAGGTTGTTTCCCACAAGAGGAATGCATATGTCATTTTGCTAGATACTGCTGGGTTATCCTCTCTTGAAATTGTACCATTTTGCATTCCAAACAACCGTATGTGAGAATGCCTGTTTCCCTGCAAGCTCAATAAGAATGTTGTCTAATTTGGGAATTTTTGCCAATTTGACAGGAAAGAAGTGTTATCTCCCAGTGCCTTTTATTGCATTTTTATATGAGTGAGATTGAGGATCTTTTTGTATGTTTAGGAGCTATTTTCATTTATTTTTCCATGAACTATCTCACCTTATCTTTTACCCATTTTTCTATTGGGTTATTTGTCTTCTTGATGTTTGGGAGTGTTATATGAATTGTGAATATTTGCTTTGTAACAAAAGTTGCAAATACCTTTTCTTAGTTTGTCAATTACCATTCCCCCATTTAAAAAATTAAGGTGCATGTCAAAATTTGTTGAACTGTGCTCTAAAAAGGGTGAATTCTATTGTATGTAAACTACACAAGTACCTTAATTTTACATGGTGTAACCTACCATGACCACAATCAAGATTAGAACAGTTCCTGTCATTTGCCTTTTGACTCTCCTCTTGTGTTCTATTTTGCCATGAAGTTGTGGTTTTTTAGCTACTACAGTCATGATTTAATGAAAAGAGGTTCTTTCAACAAATAATCTCATAATTCTCTTCTATGTTTTAAACAAACAGATTTTACAGCCTGAATGTACATTCTACCTGTGGAGGTGAGGACACATTGTTATAAGTATTATAAATGCATGTTTTTCTATTAAAGAAATCTTTAAATTTAAATTTAGAAAATCCTATAGCAAAGCTGAATAAGAACGTTCTTTTTTACTTAATGGGTCATGGGTTAAGCAGTAGGTTAAGGAAGCAAAAGGGAATGTGGCAACCTCTAAAAAAGACTTTTGGTGGTTTTGCTATTTCCAACATGCTACTGTATGGAATCAAATTATACCACCTAGGTCTAAGGATGATTTTGAGCCAAAAGTAATTGAGGAACAGCAGACTCAGGAAAAGCTCTAAAAACAGAGCATAAATTTCCCAGTTGCAAAGAAAATTTACATTTATAAGGAAATTTCCATTTGTAAAGATGTCCTCTCTGGTACTAGAAAGAAGAGAATGACTCCACACACACACACACACACACACACACACACAAAACTCTTATCATCTGAGATGACTTGAATCATCATAACAAATCTTACCAAACAATCCTTATATACCATAAATTTCCTAGTCACTGTCCCACAACCTACTTTCCTTCTACCCCTAAAAGTCCAAAACAGCCTTCTCCATAATTTGTTAAAATGGTAATATGATCCCTGGGGAATGTTTGTCTCTTTATGCTTTTGTTCTTTTTCTGTGAAGCTCCTATATGCATATGCATATAGCCCTTCTTCTTCTGTTACCATGTCTTTTGTCAGTTTAATTTGTAGGCCCCCACACACAGAACCTAAGAGGGTAGAGGGAAAGGTTTCTTCCTCCTCTACGCTATGCACCTCACACGGACCTTGTGAGTTTAGTGGGAGATTGAATTTGGTTTGGTTGTTTTTGAACGATTAGCAAAGTTCAAGGATTTGGAGTTACATTTCCCAATGCCCAGCAATCACTCGTCCTCTGCACTGCGTGAGTCCCTCGCTAAACCACAAGGAGTTTCACAACGGTCAGAGCTTGTTTGTCTGCTCCTTTTGAGCTGGTGTTACGACACACCCTCCTCTCCCCAACACTCTTCATGTCATGCCCTGTCTCTGGTAGTTCCCAAATTCCTTGCTGTGAAAGTCTTAACTCCTCTGTTTATCTTTTAAGAACCTGGCCTTCACCTATCTGGTCAACTTTTCTCAATTTGAAGTGTTTGATTCCGCCTGCAAATAGAGTGTGCTTGAGTTTTTGCTAGTGACCTTCTTCTCCCTGAACTTTCTAATTCTCTTCCTCTCACCTTTCCCCTTCAAGACTCAAAACTAAATTCCACTTCCTTTGAAGGCTTCCCTGACCAAATCTTACCACATTCTTCTGACCTTTATCTTATATTTTAACATGTTCTTCATAGATTTATTGATTGGCTAACCTGCGTCTGTCATTATTATGTAATTGTTCCATGGGGTATATTTTTCTCATCAACTGATTATAAACATGGGGTATGTTTTTCTCATCAGCTAAATTATAAACTTGCAGAGGGCAGAAACCTATCTAACTCTTCTTTTATGTCTTACCCAGTTTCCATGGTGCTGTGCACATAGTAAGGTCTCAGTACTTAATGTAGTGAAAGAAAAGGATATTAACATAGCATTGACACAGCACAGCCGGGAACAAGGGATAACAATTGCTGAACTATGTCCATTAGCAATTCTCCTCTTCTTTGATATGGACAATTTATGCTGTCCAGTTTAAGCTGCCCCTAAGGCCTCCATAGAAATTATAAAGCCATCTTTAGGTTTCTATTTGTATTAAGTAAGAAGGATCAATATCTCCCTAGAATGCTTTTCTTGAACAAAAAAGCATTTCTATTTGCCTAAAGCTGTTGTCATAAGACACAGATTTCAAAGTCAGATATGGTCATCAGATCTCTGCCTTGTGTTTGTGATAAACAGCCTACATCAGCCGCACTATTTCTTTCCTTCCTCTATTTCCCAACTCCGCAAAGATTAGTTAAATCTCAAGCAAAAATTTCAGAAAACATCCTTTTATTCTTCCTAGGTTACAAAATGAATATGTCTGCAGAGGGGACACCACTGTTTTGAGGATAGTACTCAAAACAAGGGGTTGAGATCTAAAAGCTCTTAGCAAAAAGCCCAGGCTTGGGGTGGGGGCTTAAATTAGTTGGAAGAATTGATCAAAATAAATGTTGGAGAGTTCAATGTCCCGGTCAATTGAATAAAAATAATTTTTTCTCTCACTTAAAAACCTCCAGTAGCAAATATCTGTCACATAAATACACTCTCCTATAACACATCAGATCAATTCACTGCAAGTCATTTGCGGCTGACAAAGCTTTCTGGTTGTTCTCTGAGGTAGTCTGACTCTAGTCTCCTAGGTCGGCTGGGCCCCGAAGGCAGTGTAGAGCAGTGGGCAGCACAGTGATGAGGAAGGGGGGCTTGGGAGCTGAGACTTTTTTGCTACTTGAAGCTGTTAACTCCTACTCCACGCTTCCCTTGCCTCAGGGGAAGTGAGGGTGTTAGGAGGATTCAGAATGTTGGGGCTCAGAAAGCAATACCCCAAAATGAAGGCCTCAGAAGCAAAAGTTTTTCTCTGACCTTCTGCTCGTCTGTCTCTCAGTTCCATTGTCCACCGAGGCTAGCCGTAGAAACTAGAATCCTTCTATCCTAAGGCAGGTCATAGAAACCAGAACTCCTTTTCCCCAAAGCCAGCCATAAAATCTAAAAATATTACTCTAACTTCCCCTCTGCCTTTCTGTGTAAAAACGGCCATAAATTATCCGACCTACTTTGTTGGACTGTAGGTAACAAGACCCCCATTCCAGGAATGGTCCTGCCCCATACCGGAAGGAAGGAATGCAGGCTCAGGAGAGGCCAAGAAGAATCTAGAGAGACAGGCCTTGCTGGGTTTCCCCACTCAGTCTATTAACATTAGATCATACCCATTTTATCCAATCATTTTTCTACATGGCTATCCATACTTTGTTCAACCTAAGCATAAAAATGGGCAATTTCCCCTGTATCTTGGGGTCTTCATTCTGAAGGATTGTGTTTATACATGTTAAATAAATTTGTATGCCTTTTCTCCAATTAGTCTGCCTTTTTCAAGTTGATTTTTCAGCAAACCTTCAGAGAGCCAAGGGGAACTCTCCCCTTGCCCTCTACAAGACCAGCACTCAGAATAGTGCCCGGTATATAGTAAGAGCACAATAAATGTTCAATGAGTTAATTTTTTCCTTATCTGAGGGGTCTTCTTTAAAAATAATATCCCAGAAATTAAAAAAACACAGCAACTGTTTCAGTTTTTTTTTTCCTCCTATGGGATTTCTTTCATTGGACATGAATAAACTAGTACTTTAATGAGGGCAAACAAAGTGTGTTTACTCAATAAAATTCCCAACTATTTGAGGAACAACCCACCTAATTAAGTTTTAGTTTCAAATGCCCTTTGGGAGTCCTGTATTTCTGCCAAAAAGATCAAAATGTTAATTTTGTTGTTGTTTTTGTATGTCCTCATTTGAGGGAAGCTAGAATTCTCCACGGCTTTCATTCAGCCTATAGCATCCATCTTTTTAGCATGCCTTAAATCATAAGAATAAAAGTTTAACTGTAACCTACGTGTAGATAATAGTAAGTGAAAATTACCAATGAACACCTTAGGCTCTAGTGGTTTTGTGTGGTATTGGATTTTTTTTAAACTACAAAGTTTTAAACTATTGTTACTATCTTTAGTTTCTCAATCTTAAACTGATTTTTGCTCTGAAATATTTCTGCTCTTTTTCTGTTTAGATTTCTAGGGGAAAATAAATTTTTAGATATAGAAGTGCTGTATTTTTTCTCCTTTCTTCATAATCTTTTCTTAATACCACTGTAACCCCTAAAATGCCCAAATTAAGACCATATTAGACTTGTATTCATCTAGGCCTTATTGAAACTATTCTAATAGTTATTTCCATTTTATTTATTTATTTTTCTTTCTTTCTTTTTTTTTTTTTTTTTTGAGACAGAGTCTCACTCTGTTGCCCAGGCTAGAGTGCCGTGGCATCAGCCTATCTCACAGCAACCTCAAACTCCTGGGCTCAAGCGATTCTTCTGCCTCAGCCTCCCGAGTAGCTGGGACTACAGGCACGCGCCACCATGTCCAGCTACTTTTTTCTATATATTTTTAGTTGTCTAGATAATTTCTTTCTATTTTTTTGGTAGAGACGGGGGTCTCGCTCTTGCTCAAGCTGGTCTCGAACTCCTGACCTGGAGCTATCTGCCCGCCTCTGGCTCCCAGAGTGCTAGAATTACAGGCATGAGCCACCAAGCCTGGCCAGTTATTTCCATTTTAAAATAAAATATTTTTCACAAAATTGTTAGTAAGAGTATGCTTTACTACCATGACTTAAGTTTTCATAAATTTTAGGTCTGAGGCCTCCTACTCTTATTCCATAATCTACGCATCAATGAAGTTCCTTGTAGTATTAAAATGTAATTGTTTAAAAAACAGCAATTATCATCTGCCCTTCAGTTTCTGTTTACTATAAAATTAATAAATATTCCACACATACAAAAATACAGATAAAACTATAAAAAATCTGTATTTTCAATACTCAGATAAAATATGCATTAAAATTTTGTCATATTTGCTTTAGCCTTTTTCTTTTCTTTTCTTTTTTCCCCTTAAAAGCTAGTCAAGTGAAGCAGTGGTCGTGGAGAAGGAATCTTTTTCTTTTTAAAGAAGTAAAATGTCAGCTGGGCACGGTGGCACACACCTGCTACTCGGGGAAGCTGATCCTAGCTAGGAGTTCAAGGCCAGCCTGGGCAACACAGGGAGATCCAGTCTCTAAAAAAAGAAAAGAAAGAAAGAAAGCCTCATAACAAAATAAAGACTGCTCCTTATTTTCTTCTTCTCTTCATTCTCCCAAATTTGGGGTGTAGCTCTCCCTTCTGTTTTGTTTCTTTATCTTTTAAAGGAGATAAAGTAATTATCACTTGATGAGAGTGAATATTAACGTCAAGGGCTCTGAGGGTCTCAGAAGGTAATATGATTAAGTATTATAATGATCAAGGACTTTTTCATCAGATATGTGATTTCCCTTGGCCAGTTCTTATCATGGTAATGAGGTAATGCGGAAGCCTATGATGAAATCTCCTTGGACACAGACATCTAACTATGGGATTCATTTTGGAGTACTCACCAGCTAGTGTCCCTTGCACAAAATAGTTCAGCTCATTCCAGTAGGTCCTCGATATGTTGGATTGGAAAATCTAGTGACAGGAAAAACCATTTGTTTTTCTCCTCCACCTTGTCCTATAAACCTGGGTAATCTCCAGGTTCGCAGGTAGCATATAATTTCCTTGGTTACTGAGGATGTGCCCAAGCATGGAAATACTATCCTTATATGTAATCATATTAATATTAGCTAATATTAATGACCTTTTATGTGCCAGGCATAGTGTTTTACATGCCTTATTTTATTTAATCCCTGTAAAAATCCTACAAGGTAAGAACATACTATTATCCCCCATTTTCCAGACATGGAATTGAGGTTTAACTAGATTAGATAATTTGCTGTAGATCATACCATCTTAGCCCACATTTGAACATGGTCTGATTTCCCTTTTTTAGTCAATTTTTTTATTGAGCTATATGTACACATACAATCTATCATCTTTGCCATTTTTAAATGTACAGCTCGGTGGTAATAAATACAGTCATATTCTTTTTTATCCCCTTCATTGCCCCCTTCCCTTTCCCCTTTCTGGCCTCTGGTAATCACTGATCTACTCTCTGTCTTCATGAGATCCGCATTTTTAGCTCCCACAAGAACATCTGATATGTGTGTGTATACACACAAACACCCCCACACCCACACACTTAGGTTGATTCCATAGTTTGGGTATTGTGACTAGTTCTGCAATAAACATGGGGGTGCAGATGTCTCTTTGATAAATATGTTGGTTTCCTTTCTTTTGGATATTATACCCAGTAGTGGAATTGCTGGATCATATGGCAGTTGTAATTTTAGTTTTTTGAGGAATCTCCATACTGTTCTCCGTAGTGGCTCTGCTAATTTGCATTCACACCAACAGTGTAGGAGGGCTCCCATTTCTCCACATCCTCACCTGCTTGCTGTTGGCAATCTCAGATCACTGCAGCCTCAAACTCCTTGGCTCAAGAGATCCTGCCCCTCAGCCTCCTGAGTAGCTGGGACTACAGGTCCTCACTGGCTCTAGAAGTTTTGAGAGAAATTTTAGCCTATCATTTTTTTTTCTTTTTGCTCACAGTTTATTCAGCATCAGAATCATTTTTTCTTTTTTAAAGCTAACTTAAAAACCAGCCCTTTGTGATAGGCTCTTTTTTTTTTAATGTGACCGAATGACCTTTCTGAATTATTTTCAGAACAATTTCGTTATCATTTTGAAAATCTTCTTATTTTATTTGTGTCTCTACTGATTCTACCAATGTTGATGAAGAAGAACAGAACATGGCAGAAACATGAAAGAAATATGACTCTTCAAGTAGGAAAACAAGATGATGGAAATATAGCAGTTAGGATGATAGGGCTGACTGAACTGGCTTAAACAATAAAGAAAATACATTATCTCACATAACAAGGAATCCTAATTAGGGCAGCTTTGAAGCTGGTTAATTCAAAGACCTATGAAGTCTCCTTTTATCATTCTGCTTTGCCACATCTGCATGGCATAGCAATCCTTGGCAAGGGGCATGAGACCACCACAGCTGACTCTGAATATCAGGCCTTACCCCCGAGCTGAGATTGGACCTCTTTCCCTCAGGGGGGTATTCTTGAACTAAAGTCCTTGTTTAATTAACAAGGAAGAAGTATGTAAAGGATGTTAAGTATGCAACAAAGTCTAATATTTAGGGCAAGAAAGACTAATATTTACTTGGTCCTATTATATGTCAAGGACTTTATATGGATTCTCTCAATCCCTACAGTAAGCCAAAGAATAAAATGAAGACATTGTTATTCTCATTTTAATGATGATGAACTGGAGGCCCAGAGAAGCTAAGCAAATTGCTAAAGGTAACTTAAAAGTCAGTGACAGTGTTATCATACAAATTCAGGTCTACCTGACCTCCAAAGACATGCTTTTTCTATCTCACACAGGTATCAAGGTAATAGTCTGTCAATGTGACCTTTTTATAAATGCCTCTGATAAAGTATCTTAGTTCCTGGCACATCTTAAGAATATTACCTATCATTATAATTACACAAATGTAATCCTATTATGCATGCTGTTTCATGATCTGCTTTAAGAAATATTTGCCAATCTCATGAGTGAAAAATGGGCCTCATTGTTTTCATTCACTTGTGTTTTCATAAGCCTTAACAATCTATTCTCCACCCAGCAACCAAAGAGATCCTTTAAAAAGGTAAATCAAATATTGTCATTCTTTTGCTCAAAATTTCCTGTGCTTTCTCATCTCAGAGTAAAAACCAAAGCTAAAGTCCATACAATTGCTTTCAAGGCACTACAGGAACAGTAACCTCTCTGTCCCTGTTACTTTTCTGATGGAAATTCCTACTACTCTCCCTTTCACTTGCCCACTTTAGAAACACTGGCTTCTTTGGTTTTATTTGAACATACTAAGCATACTCCTGCCTCAGGGCCTTTGCACTTGCTGTTCTCTCTGTCTGAAATGCTTTCCCCACAGATATCTGCATGGCCAGCTCCCTCATCTCCTACACATCTTTGCTCAAATGTGACCTTCTCAGAGGCACTTTCAATAACCAGTCTATGTAAAACATTCTTTATCTTTCTTCTGATTTATATGAGAGTACTTATTACCTTCTAACATACTATATAATTCCCTTATTCATTTTGCCTGTCTCCCTCCAACACCTAAGAAACTATAAGTAAGCTCCGTTAGAACAAGAGGTTTTGTCTGTTTTGTCCAGTGAGGTATCTTTGTGCTGAGATCAGTATCTGTCAGATAGTTTGTGTTCAATAAATATTTGTTTACTGAGTGAATGTTTTAATATATGCATGACTGATAAGTTATTTATAGTTCTCCTTTTATGAACTGCTTGTCATGTCCTTTGCTTATTTTTCTATTAGGTTCAACATTCTTATTGATTTGTATGAACTCCTTATATTTTACATATATCAGCCCTGTCATTTATATTTCAAACATTTCCCCCAGTTTTTTCCTTGTCTTTTAACATTGTATATATGTGTGTGTGGTCAAAATATTTAAATTTTTACATAGTCAAATCTAGAAATCTCTTCCTTTGTGATGTGTGTTATCTTTATTAAGACAAGTTGACAAAAGATAAATTTTACTTCTAAATGTATTTAGTCATAGGGTAAGCAGTGTCTAAAATTTTCTCTACATTTATTATTATTATATTTGTGTTTCTACTATTTGTGGATTTTTGGATATGTAGTATTAATACTTAAAGAATATGATTTAAATTTTTTGATTGACAATCACATGTATATAATCATTTTTGTCATGATCATTTATCTGGTGAGCGAGAAGAATTAAAATACTATTAAAGCCTTCATTTTATGTTAATTTAAGGGAAATAATTTGATTTGATAACATGATAATTAAAATTATAAAACATTTTTGTACATGTTTATAATATTTGCATATATTTCTTAAGTTTTAGCTGGGTGTGGTGGTTTATATCTGTAATCCCAGCACTTTGGGGGGCCAAGGCAGGAGGATCACTTGAGGCCAGAAATTGAAGACCAGCCTGGGCAACATAGCAAGACCCTGTCTCTACAAAAAATTAAAAAATGGCCGGGCATGCTGGTGCGTGCCTGTAGTCCTAGCTCCTTGGGAAGCTGAGGCAGGAGGATCACTTCCCTTGAGCCCAGGAGCTGGAGGCGGCAGTGAGCTATGATCATGCTATTGCACTTCAGCTTGGGTGACAAAGCGAGACCCTGTCTCTTAAAAAACAAGTTTTAAATATATTCCCCATTTGATATAGAAGTAAAAGGTTACTAGGCTATAAATCTAAATCACTGGGATTCTTGTATTATGGGACTATTTATGGTGATAGAGCCCATTTATAAATTCAATTGTGTGTTTGACAATAAGTCCTTTCAAAATTGAGCTTGGTTGAATATATTTTATTTTATTTATTCCACCCCCTTCCCTGAATTTTAAATGTTAAAAATGCCTAGTTGCTTATGACATTTTGAGTTTTTACAAAAATACTATTTTCATCAGCCAAGTTTTGAAATCACAATATATTTTTACAAAATGCTATCAGAGACTGGGCATAGTGGTACCTGTAATCCCAGCTATTTTGGATGCTGGGTTTGGAGTACTGCTTCAGTCCAGGAGTTCTAGACAAGCCTGGGCAACATAGGGAAACCTCCTGTCTCCAAAAACAAAAACGAAAACAAAAAATACTATCAGGAAAAAATAGAAATATGATTATTATGCTGCTTTTAGGAAACAAAATGCCAATTTTTCCTTCCTTTACTTACATTTTTTGCTTTTCGTTGCTTAAAAGCAACATTGTTACTCATTATTTAATCATGCCTTTTTATTATGACTGATTCTGATGGTGCTGACAGATATAAAAATTAATTCGGTCCTTTGGAGCTTAAAAATACTACTATGAAAAAATTGTCTTTATGGTGTAGTCACTGCAGGGTGGGGACTTGGGGCCACATGTGGCCTTCTGGATTCTTGAGTTTGGCCTTTTGACTGAATCTAAATTTTATAGAAAAATCCTTTTAATAAAAGGATTTGTTCTGTGAAGTTTGTAATCCATCAAGGGGCCACACTTGGGGATCCGGAGGGTCACATGTAGCCTTGAGGCCACAGGTTCCCCACCCCTGCATGGATCATAAAGCATTTTAATGTATTTTTCCTTTTAATGTTTTTCCTCAAAATATTCAGAAACTTTAAAATAATTTGTTCTGGGTGAGATTATTTCCCACTTTCCACAATTAAACAAGTTATTTTAATTCTTTGACCTATACATCACTCTTAAATTGAAGTGTTTAATAAGGACTGTGTTAATGAAATATGATAATATTTAAATAATGAACACTAAATAAGAAAAATCTTTCATAAAGTAAGCAACTTATCCCACTCCCTTACGTTAGGTCATGGGCATGGCACACAAGAGGGATCAGCTTAAACTGGGCAAAACAATATGGAGTTAGAATTCCTGGCTTCCTATTATTCAGCAGCTGTGTGGCTGGAAAGAGGCCCTTAACGTAGGATCTTTAACATGAGCTGTAACTCTAAGGCTTGCCTTCTGGAGTTGTGACTCACTTGGAGTAATATATTATTTTGCAAGCTGGATGTGTAAGCCTGAAGGAAGGTGGAGCAGGTTTACAAACCTTCTTTCCGTCAGAGGATAGAAGGGGGACTCACTCACAAGCCAATTCTTCTTTTTCCCCCCGGTCATCTCTGGTCCACTTCTCCCTCCCACTAGTCCACAAATGGGCATGGCTGACCAGGACCAAGCACAGAATCCAGAAGGGTATCTGACAACATTCATGTCGGCAGAACACAGAGCAGAGTGGTCCCAGCCACTTCACCTACAGCTCGCTACCTTCCTCCCTCTAAGCCTCGGCGGCTGCTCTAGTGTGAAGCCGGCATAAAATAGCAGGACGCCTTAGAGTTGCTCTGAGGATTGAGGGAGATCACGTAAGAAAGTTTAGCTATAATGGGTGAAATTTTTCTCTTTTCTAACTTTCCCCTTCCTCTCCTAATGAAACCTCTGCTGAAGCCTGCTTACCATAGCGGTGCTGAAGCTTCAAAACAACTTTTCAGTCAAGATCTATGCAAGCAAATTAGTATAATTTAAATCATTCCAATAACACCCAGGTGTAAAGACTGGTACTCACAGATGGCTTTTAAAAGAGGATTAGCTGACTGGAAGGATTTATGGAAATTTTGGTACGTGGGTGAACAGAATTCCCTGATCCCCTTACCTCCACCATTTAAGCTATTCCTTGTGAGTGACCGTACAAAGCTGATTGTGGAAGGGGACATTAATAAAGCACATTTAATTAATAAGTACTGTATTAACAAGACTGTTCTGTAACTATAGAATCAGTTCAGCTCCCCCCCCCTTTTGCACTAAGTGGCGTTTAAAATCATAACGACATTCGCCGTCCTTATTTGGGAATGAGCCCTTACTAGGGAGAAGGGGGAAAGGGTAAGACCGAAGCTCAAATGAATGACCAGAAAGGATGTTTTCATTCGAATAAACTTAACCCAGTTGCTACCTCCCCACCCATCTCTGCTAACTTTTAACTCTCCAGGAGGGGCGGGCTGCGGGGGTTCAGGATGGGGCGTTACCTCTACAGGACGCCCGCGGGTCTGGGGGCCTCTCGGCCGGGCAACCTCCACCGCCCCCAGAAGGGGCCCGGGAGGGGGCGAGCAGGGCGGGGACCGAGGAGAAAGCTCCCAGCTCTGCCCCCGCCCTCTCCAAAACTCGAGCTAGCGGAGCAGGGGGAGGGCGGACGGATCGCAGAGGGATTTGCAGTTTCCGGGAGGTTGGGGAAGCGACCCCGAACACGGCCCCACCAGGACCCAGCCCTCAAACCCGGCTTTCCGGGTTCCGCAACACCACGAGGAAAGAGCCGCGCGCCTGCAAGGGGGTGGCTGCGCCTCCCCCACCTGCGGCCCCGCGGGGAGGGGCTCTGCCGGGGCCGGCGGGCCGGGGCGGGGCAGCGGGAGGCGGGGTCGCCGGCGCACCCGGGCCGGGCAGCGCCTGGAGCCGAGCCGGGAGGCGGCGGGAGGGGCCCGGACGGCCGGGTTGAGCGGCGGCCGCAGCTGCAGCAGGACGGCCCGCCGGCGGCTCAGAGCCGCACGCCGGGAACCTCGCGGGGCGGGCGGGCGCGGCACCCCCTGCCTGGCCGCCTGCGCCCCGGGAGGCCGCCCGCGCGCGACGGGGCCAGCAGCATGAGCAGCGGCTACAGCAGCCTGGAGGAGGACGCCGAGGACTTCTTCTTTACCGCCAGGACCTCCTTCTTCAGGAGAGCGCCCCAGGGCAAACCCCGCTCTGGCCAGCAAGTGAGTAGCGCGCGGCGGGCGCTGCAGCCTGCGCCCTGGAACTCCAGGGGTCCCACCGCCCCGGGCCCCGACTCTGCGTGTCTCCGCGGGGCGCTTTGGGGATGCTTGTCCGGAAGGAGGAGGGCCGAGATGTGGCTTCTGCTGTTTGGGGTCTCCGGAACGTGCCTGGAGCTAGTGCATGTGGGCGTGGGGCTTTCTGAGCGAGGGAAGGAGGAGGAAGGGCGCGGGGGCTGAGGGCCGGCTCCTGCCTTCCGCGCCAGATGGCCTCTGCTGCTCCGCCTCGGGCCGCCGGCTGCGGGGAGCAGTTCTGAGAGCCAGGAGGCGTCCCCGGGCCACTCCCGGCGTTTCCCCTTTCGCGCGCCCCGCTGGGTCAACGGTCGGGTCCTTGCGCCTGGCCTCCCTGTTAGTCCGCTCAGTGGCCCCCTGAATGGTTCGGGGCGCCATAGGATGCCAGGGTGGCAGCGATGACCTGGCCTCCCCGCTTCCCGGCCCGGGCGCTCTGGAGAGGAAAGGGCGCCGAGGGCCACGGGCCTGACCATAGTAGGCGCTCACTAAAATCGAGTGGTTGCGGGACTCACGGTTGTGCCTTTGCTGTAAAGTCAGTGTTGTCGGTGCCCAGATGTTTTGCAAACAAGCTCCGGTGCTAGGTAAATACTAGCCGGGGAGGACTAACCTTTAGTCGGTTTCTTCCTTTTTTGGAGGTAGCACGCCTTGGGAAGCACGACTTGAGAAAAGCTGGGAAGGGAACTTGTGCCAGTTTCGCCGACCCGGGCAGAGTTTTTTTTTAGGGAGGCCTTCCCGAAGCGGGGCGCGTCGGCTGGGCGAAGTCTGGCCTCCTGGCCCTGGGAACCTCACCAGGGAGCCGGGCCAACCGGGCCACGCTCACATCAGATTACACAGGGCTGTAATGGAACAAGTTTGTTGCTCTTAAAAAACAACAGGCGCGCACCAAACATTTCTTATCAGACTTTATCCTGGAGACCAGAAGCAAGAAAAATCGTTCAGGGGACGAATGATGAGATTTTGCGTGCGTGCGTGTGTGTGTGTGTGTGTGTGTGAGATCTGTCAGGGTGTCCTTGCCAGACCTTTTAAGTTTAACCATTTTCTGAGCTAAAATTTCTAAGATTCTGGAGTTCTAGTCTTTTCATCCTCTTAAGTCCCAAACCAGAAGGGGGGGAGGGGACGGTGAAAGGTAAACTGCAGTCAAATGCCATTATTCACTAGCCACAGTGAATTCTGAGTGACGTCCTGGTGCAGTAGCTGTCCAGTCTGTATTGTGTCTAAGGCTTAAAGCTGCACTATTTACTAGTCACTTGGGGTGATCTCTTATTTTCAGTAGAGCGTGCTCTTACGGCTTGAGATCTGTGTGAAGTTTGGAAGTCATAAATACCTCTCTACACCCCCCATCAGTTATGGGAAAATTGCATTTCCCTGTGCTTTTTTCACTTTTCTTTTCTTTCTTTCTTGGACTTCCCTCTTTTTTCCTTCTCCACTTTGTATTTTCTCTTTCCATTTATGTTGCTGTTACCATGTGACATGAAACTAGTCTATTCTAGAGGTGTCTACTAATCTACAGAAAACTTGTTTGTTCCTGGATTCTCTAGGTGTAAGATGCTCCTTCACAAGAGCCAAAGTATCCAGGTTGGAATTGTATGAGAATCCTTTAGTGCTTTAAAAAGTAAAGACATTATTTGTTTTTCAGGTTTATTTACATATAGTGTCTGTATGTCATGTGCATTAATTTATGTAGTATTCATCTAGAATGTACATATTATACTAATGTAATATTGCTTATTTAGCATTAGAACTAATCTAACATTAATGTGTATTTTGCAGTGTTGTGTTACAAATCAGGACAGTAAGACGTAGTTCCTTGCTTGAAGAGTTGTATTTTGAAGCTTTATTGCTTATATGTTTCCCCTTCTGTTATAACACATGTAAGGTACTGAGTTATGAGAGTTATTTGCCAGGTGGAGAAAGCATTCTAAATTCTGAATTTTAGCGGGCATTTTCATTTATTTAAAGAAGTGATGTTGAGTGTTTACAATTCTTGATAATATTTGTGAACTAAGAAAAGAAAACTTATAAATGTAAAGCAAAGCACTCTTAATGTAGGACATTATTTTAACCCAAGGTAAGCCTTTTTTTATTAATTTCATTATGCTGATTGTAAGAATAGGGTAAGCACTTCTGACATATAGTGTAGTAGTAGTGAAATTTATCTTTTCTCTAGAGAGGTGGAAATAGAGGTGTTGCCATAAGGATAATAGTAATTTTTGATGTTGTTCCACCCAATAGAAAAGCTAGGAAAATGAGATTTCTAGGACTCTTGAAAATATCCAGAGAAAGCACGGTGTTTGTGGTAAATGCAGGATGGGGAAAAAGGGGTTGGTGGAGGACAAGATACTTCTTTCTTCTCTTGCCAGACAAGGGAACATAGCCCAACTTCTTTTCGTCCTCCACAATAACAAAAACCTTATAGATATAAAGGTTTATTTTGTACCCTGTTCTCTTTCTGGGGAAAAAAAAGGAGGAAAAGGGTTAAAAACCTGCCTAAGGGATATAAAGGGAATGGCCATATGGCCTTTTTGTGGCAGTTTGAATGTCATATGTATTGCTGTATCCCCAGTGCCTGGACCAGTACCTGACACACAGTAATTACCCAACGAATACTAGTGGAATGAATGAATGCTTTCTTGGTTTGATAATAATTGGACTTTTTTTCTATTTTTCTTTTTTTTTTTTTTTTTAAAAAATAAAGAGATGGATCTCCCTCTGTCTCCCAGGCTGAATGGAGTGCAGTGGTGCCATTGTAGCTCATTGCAGCCTGGAACTCCTGGGCTTAAGCAATCCTCCCTCCTGAGCCTCTGGAGTAGCTGGGATTATAGGCTTGTGCCATCATGCCTGGCTCTCTCTTTTTTTTTTTTTAAGAGATGGGGTCTTACTGTGTTGCCCAGGCTGGTCTCAAACTCCTGGCCTCAAGTGATCCTCCTGCCTCAGCCTCCCAAGGTGCTGGGATTAGAGGCACGAACCACCATACTCGGCCAATAATTGAATCTTTACAATTTTCAAATATATCCTATCTTACAATTCTCCTAAGAACCCTCTAAAGCAGTAACCTAATGAAAGTGAGTTTTTGTTTAGTGATTGTCTAAGGCCCACACTTAGCAGGAAGGCTGGAACTCAGGTTTTCTGACTCAGATTCCATGCTCCTTTTTGTTACTTCTCAACTATAAAAATAATTTTAAAATTCCATTTTCCCTTTGCAAATATGCACATCTATAATTTAGGAGTTTCTTAAAATTTCAACTCCCTGACATGCATATATTGTCATTACAGCGTCCATAATTCATATTTGTGGATTTACTGGGTTTCAAAGGATCCACCTAATTGTTCTGCCAGAAATGTAGACAGTTCTGTAATTCATAATTTGCCTTTTCTGATTTCCTAACAAAATCAAATTACCTATAAATACAGGATACATTCAGATTGCCAAAGAGTAGAAATGGCCTAAAATTATAGAGCATGTCTTCTTACTTCTTAGCTAAGGTGATTACTTTTCTTCCCGAGCCTTTGGTAGTTAATAGGAATAAGGGTATGAGAAACTATTTTTGCTTTAGAGTTAGAATAGACAAGAAGTCTTAAAAAACTTGAAATTATCTTCTGAACCACCCACACTTTTTAAAATCTTATGGTGAAGAATTGTTTGATAACATAAGCCTGCGTGATTC
Source organism: Eulemur rufifrons (assembly GCF_041146395.1). NCBI lineage: Eukaryota > Metazoa > Chordata > Mammalia > Primates > Lemuridae > Eulemur > Eulemur rufifrons. The sequence continues at coordinate 49,989,677 of NC_090998.1, forward strand.
CATACAACAGGCTTCAAATTCTCCCTTTGGGTTTTCTCCTGATTGTTCAGATATTTTTGTGGCCCTTTATTTGGTTGTATCTTACTGCTAGAATCAACAGTAATGAGTTGCACTCTTTTATTTGCATTTCCAGTAGGAGTTTTGAAGGCAGATCACTGGGGTAAAAGAATAATAGCGGTTTATAACATCAAAGGTATTTTGGTTATATTAACTTTTTATACTAACTTTTAATCCCTATAATATTGGATATAAACATTCCCATCAGCCATTTTGAATAGTGCAAGGTGATTTGCACGTCTCGTCTGCATGTCTGATATAGTCTCTCGTGACACGGTATTAATCCATTGGAATTTTGTGTTTGTGTGAGCAAAACTCACAAAGGCATATTCCTTTAACTGAATTTCAGAAGAAAATTATTCTCCAGTCTTCTGTAATCTCATATATGAGCAATACACTGTTTATCCCATTTCTTCTTCTGGCTAACTTGCAAGATTTGGGATTATTTGGATAGCAGTGACACAAAACATTTTTGAAAAGAAAGGCTAAAAATATCCAATAATGTGGTTATTCTTTTTAGACTTCCTTTGGAAGTCAGTGCATGTCATACTGTTAACATTCCTTTTCTGGGAGAAAAAAACTCAAGCTGACCAAATGCTTTCTAGTTTGGCCTGATCACCAGCTCTTAGCCCTGGGCACAGCCCGTGCTTCCCCTACCTCCTTGGCATAAATAGCTGTCTTTCCATTAAGGCCTCAGTTTGAGACTTGCTTTTCACTCCTAATTTGGCCCAAGGCCATTAGCTAGCAGTCCCTCTTCTGAAGGGATGATGAAAAGACAAAGTAGGATATGTGATAGATGCAGGCAAAAGAGCTTCTCTTATGTGACATGTCTTGGAAACCTTTGCCTGTTTGCATCCTCATCTCATTGAAGAGCTTCATTGCTTAGTAGGGCATTTTTATTCTCATGGCAAGCAAGCATTACTGATATTACAAGGCCCAGTTTGTTGTTTACTCTCTGATATAATAGCCTTTATTTATTTATTTTTGTAATAGCCTTTAGATAATAACATATAACTGGGACTCTAGTCATATTAGTCTTCTTTTAATTCCTTTCAGGATGCAAGTTTTTCCCCATCTCAGAACCATGACCTGGAGTTACTTCCCTCCATTCTCCTTCACATGTCAACGTAAATGTCATCTTCTCAAGAACCACCAATCTGAAATAGGCACCCCTCCCCTTTTAAAGCCTTCAGTTCCTTCCCTTTATAGCAAACATTATGATTTGTTATATGAGGACAGACATTATCCTGTTAACCTAGCACATAAAATAAATGCCTAGCACTTAATAGATGCTTGAATGAATGAAAACCTCATTCATTTTGGATGGATGTCTCAGTATTTGGTACTTTTAGGTTTTTTTTTTAATATACAAGTACACACAATTTCTCCCTCCTTCCTTCCTTCCTTCCTTTCTTTCTCTTTCCTTTCTTTCTTTTCTTTTTCTTTCTTTTTTTTAAGAGACAAGGTCTCACTCTGTCACCAGGCTGGAATGCAGTGGCATGATCATAGATCACTGAAGCCTCCAACTCCTGCAATCAAGTAATCCTCCACCCTCAACCTCCTGAGTAGCTAGGACTGCAGGTTTGCACCACCATGCCCAGCTAATTTAAAAAATTTTTTTGTAGAGACAGGGTCTATGTTGCTCAGGCTGGTCTCGAACTCCTGGACAATCCTCCTGCCTTGGTCTCCCAGAGTGCTGGGATTACAGGTGTGAGCCACTGCACCAATTCTCACTTTCTAAACTAGACCGTAAGCCTTCACAACATCTCACAGGTAGTAGTCATTTAAAATTGGATCATATTGGTAATATCTGTTGTTTGTTGTGAGTTAGGGATGACTCACTTTATGTATTTTCCCCTTGCTTTAAGAAAGCTCATCATTTATTCATTTATCCATTTTGTTGAGTGCCTATTATCTGCCAGACACTGTTGTAGGCTCTGGGGATAGGGCAGTGAACAAAACAAAATCCCTAGCCTGATTCAGTAATATTTTTAAAAAGCTTACCCAATAGACAAAATATCTCTAATTTTCCTTTAAATGGTTTGTTTCTTTAGTGTATTTAAGGAAACTTTGAACTGTTGATGGTTTTTTAGGAACACATCTATTGTGTAAAGTGTGGTAAAGCCATACATCTATTTAGATGGAAATGTTGACATGGAAGTGTATCCCTGTAAAACAATTGTAATTTCCTTATTGACGTCTGTGCTAAAATGTAGCCCATTTAGTCATTTGGTAGATGACTGCTTCCCAACAGAAACATAGCCATCTTCAAGGATAGAAAATGCATTAACCCAAGTTAATAACTCTCAGGAGAGTTAACCAGAAAATTTCCAAATCTGGTTTATTTTCTGGATTTTTCTCCACCCCCCCCCTTTTTTTTCAGATATGGAGGGGGTCTCAGGGTCTCACTATATTGCCTAGGCTGGAGTACAGTGGGTATTCATAGGCACGCTCATAGCATACTACAGCCTTGAGCTCCTGGGCTCAGGTGATCATCTTGCCTCAGCCTCCTGAGTATTCCAGATTTTTCTTGATAAACAGTTCTGTTGTGGCTAGCAGTAGCTAGTCAAATGGCTTTTATTTGCTTGTTATTTATTTATTTTTGAGACAGAGTCTCACTCTGTTGGCTGGGCTAGAGTGAGTGCCGTGGCGTCAGCCTAGCTCACAGCAACCTCAAACTCCTGGACTTAAGCGATCCTCCTGCCTCAGCCTCCCGAGTAGCTGGGACTGCAGGCATATGTCACCATGCCCAGCTAATTTTTTCTATATATATTTTTAGTTGGCCAGATAGTTTCTTTCTATTTTTAGTAGAGATGAGGTCTCGCTCTTGCTCAGGCTGGTCTCGAACTCCTGACCTCGAGTGATCCACCCGCCTTGACCTCCCAGAGTGCTAGGATTACAGGCGTGAGCCACCGCGCCTGGCCGTTTGTTAATTTTTTTTAATGGCGAGGGCCAGATAATGCTCTAGGAAGGATGTCAGAGCCCATAAAAATGATTAAATTTTGAAGTATATGTAAAAATATTACATATTCAGAACTCAGTTGGTTCTGAGATAGAAGTGACCATCCTAAAGATGTTCTGTTTAATACAGTTGTCACCGGCCACATGTAGTTATTGAATACTCAAAATGTGGCTAGTCTGAATTCAGACGTGCTGTAAGTGTAAAATACATGCTGGATTTTTAAGACCTAACTACAAAAGAAAGAAAGAATATAAAATATATCAGTAATTTTAAAATACCAATTATGTGTTGAAATAACATTTTAGAGATACTGAGTTAAATAAAATTAATTTTACCTATTTGTTTTTTAACATAGCTACTGGAAAACTTAAAATTATACACATGGCTTGCATTATATTTCTGTTGAACAAGGCTGCTTGCTAAAACAGAGCTGGTAGTCCTTGCCAAGGATTTGAATCTCCATCAACTTGGTGGCTGCAGATGGATGGATTCAGGGGGTGGTGCCAGGCAGGCAGGCTAGAAAGATTTTTTTTTTTTTTTTTTGTGAAGAGGAACTTGCCCTTTACTGTTGGGAATAATTTCTTCTCAGCCTATCTTGGGTCACACATACCAGCACTTAAGGGTTGTGAAACTTGTGTGGGGAACTTCCCTCTTTTTTTCACACACGAGCCAATAGGATAAAACTGACCTAATGGCATTCTCAGTGCAATTCTGACTTCGGTTTACGGAGAGAATCGGGCTCATAATTCATGGATTATTAAAACAGCCATCTTAATATGCACTTTATGGACTGTAATTGCTAACTGCTGCTACATGATCCAGTCAGCTAAGAATAATTTACTAATTATATATTGCAGCACTCAGTTCTCTCTCCAGATGCTAAACAAAGTGAGATAATTAGAGGAGGAAAAGGATAAATTTGGGAATTGGAGACCAGAAGAATAGATTTAGAAGATCTTGGATTTAATAGATTTAGAAGATAATCAGCAAAGTGTTCACTTGAAATTAGTGCAGGTTGAGTGTGTGTGTGTGTGTGTGTGTGTGTGTGTATGTGTGTGTGTTAAGACTGATGAGGGTAGTTTTCTTCATTTCTCAAGTATTTATTGAATATTAGCAATGTGCTAGGCTAGGTGCTAGGGATTCGGTGTTGGACAAAACAGATTGAAATCTGCCCTCATGGAATTTGGTAGTCTGTATAGGTTCATCTGAGTTTGACTACTCTAGATATCTTTTTTTTTTTTGAGACAGAGTCTCACTCTGTTGCCCGGGCTAGAGTACTGTGGTGTCAGCCTAGCTCACAGCAACCTCAAACTCCTGGGCTCAAGTGATCCTTCTGTATCAGCCTCCCGAGTAGCTGGGACTACAGGTATGCGTCACCATGCCTGGCTAATTTTTCTATATATTTTAGTTGTCCAGATAATTTCTTTCTATTTTTAGTAGAGACAGGGTCTCGTTCTTGCTCAGGCTGGTCTCAAACTCCTGAGCTCAAAGGATCCACCTGCCTTGGCCTCCCAGAGTGCTAGGATTACAGGCGTGAGCCACCACGCCCAGCCTCTAGATATCTTATATAAGTGAAATCATACAGTATTTGTCTTTCTGTGACTGGCTTAGTTTACTTAGCATAATGTACTCAAGATTTATCCATTTTGTGGCATGTGTCAAACTTTCCTTCCTTTTTAAGGCTGAATATGTGTGTACATGTGTGTGTGTGTGTGTGTGTGTGTGTGTATCACTTTTTGTTTATTTATCCTTCCATGGACACTTGGGTTGCTTCCACCTTTCGGTTATTGTGAATAATGCTGCTATGAACATGAGTGTACAAATATCTTTTAGAGACCTTTCTTAGATTATTTGGGATATATAAGCAGAAGTGGTATTGCTGGATCCCATGGTAATTCTATTTTTGATTTTTTAAGGAATACTGTACTGACAAATTCGAATCTCCCATTTAAACCTAGAATTATGGGATATTGTTGCATGATTGCAGCTATTATTCTGATGTCTACATTGTATTTTATTGAATAGGCATTATTCCCCAAATATGGGAAAATTTGGATGTTTCTAATTTCTGCTACTATAACTAACTCTAGTAAACAGCTTTTTTTTTTTTTTGAGACAGAGTCTCATTCTGTTGCCCGGGCTAGAGTGCCGTGGTGTCAGCCTAGCTCACAGCAACCTCAAACTCCTGGGCTCAAACAGTCCTACTGCCTCAGCCTCCCGGGTAGCTGGGACTACAGGCATGCGCCACCATGCCTGGCTAACCTTTTCTGTATATTTTTAGTTGTCCAGATAATTTCTTTCTATTTTTTTTAGTAGAGACTGGGTCTAGCTCTTGCTCAGGCTGGTCTCGAACTCTTGAGCTCAAACGATCCTCTCGCCTGTGGCTCCCAGAGTACTAGGATTACAGGCATGAGCCACCGCTCCCGGCCTTCTAGTGAACATCTTGAGCATAAAACCTTTTCAATTATGGATTAATTTTTTAGGGTACATATACAAAAATGGAATTTTACTGATTATGAGGGTGTGACCATTTTTGTGGCTCTAGTTATATATTGCCAATTTATGTCTATAGTTTTAATCCGTTTCATGGTACCTCCATTGGATATAGTCATTAAAGAAGAAAACTTCAATGAGTAAAGTCACCTCATTGTTATTTAATTTGCATTCTTTTCTTTTAATTAACCGTGAATTTAATATTTTTCTACACTTCTAAGTAGATTTTCATCTGTGTGAGAATTGTTCATGCATGGCCTTTGACCATTTGTCTGTCAGGTAGGCAGAAGTCTTGAGACAGCACTACTCTCGAGGCCTGTGCATATTTAGCTGGGTAGATGGTTCTCCTTTTTTGTGGTCAGCTGAACTTCATGTTATTTTTTGACTTGCACTGTTTGTACCAAAGGGACATTACATACTCTGGCATTTTGAAACACTTCAGAATATGTTTCAGGCTGACATCACTGAAACTCAGCAAAATGCTTTACTTGTTAGTCCTGTAGTTACAGCATAGGAAAGGCATTCCTAATACAGCGTCACCGTGAATAAAGTGTGGAATACAGAGGGTGGGGAATTGGATGGTGTGTCTTTTACTAATCATGTAAAATAAAAAAGGGTGACTGGAAGTTCCTGTTTATCTTTGAATTTCAGTAAATTTAGAGCCAGTTTTCTAACCACTCTGGTAGAGTTCAGAGGAACCTAACTTTTATCTCATAAATACACTAGGTATTGAAAAAAAGGACAGTAGGATAAACTGCTAGAAACCCCACCCACCAAAGAGAATTTATGCTGTTTACTTATAGGCTTATTGTCTTTCGTTGAAAAATTACAGTTAGAAAGGAAGCTGGCATTGCCATCTACTTTAAGCCTTGTTGGTGCCTTTGTAGAAATTGTTGCTTAATATTATTCTTATACTCTGATTAACTTGTAGTTTGCCTGATTTAATTTTTTTCTTCTTTCAGAATATTTTTGTCAAGTGGATCTTTTAAAAAGATGTGAAGAGTTATTTCTGATTTTATGATAGATTATGAACCCTCCTTAATACTCATACTCTTTGTTTTTTTTTTGTTTTTTTTTTTTAAATAGAATCTTTCTCTGTTGCCCAGGCTAGAGACGGTGGTGGGATTCATAGCTCACTGCAGCCTTGAACTCCTGGGCTCAAGCAGTCCTCCCTTGGCCTCCTGAGTGGCATCCACCACACCTGGCTAATTTTTCTTATATCTTGTAGAGATGGGGGGTCTCGCTGTGTTGCCGAGGCTGGTCTTAAACTCCTGGCCTCCCAAAGTGCTGGGATTGCAGACCTAACCCACTGTGCCCAGCCATTTCCCATATTCTTAACTCAAACAAGCTCACTCTGAAGATTTCCCACAAATGCTTGTTTTGGGTAATCTTTTTTAATATTTTGCCAGCAGTATCATAGAAATTTATGTGTACGTGATACTGTTCTCAAACAGCAAGACAGAAACAAAAAATTTTATGAAATTAGAAAACAACATAGATAAATGTATTACATAGGAGGAAAAGTACCAATGCTAAAATGAAGTTTATCATTCCTTAGTGTTTTATAGTTAATGGAGCATTCCAAGGGAATTAAAATTCAGTTGATTTATTGGACTTTAAATTCAGTGGAACTTTGAGATGAGAAATCAACAAGTTTCGTCTACTTAGTCCATAAGCAGATGCAGGTTTCACGGCATGTGAGAGGTAAATTCAGGGGTACTTGACTGTAGTGAGTAATTTCCTAGCTACGGGAAAATGTAAATATTATGTAGATGGTTTAAAGAAACAATAATATTTTATCCATTTAAGGTCTGTTTCTGTTTGTTTAAACAGGCTTGCGGATTGCTTTTTTCTTGCCAGTGTTCCTTTGGTGGGAAGGTACTGCCCTTTCGGATCTTTGTGAAGCTGAAAATTGCTTTCTGACTTTTCCTGTGACCAGCTTTCTTACTTTCATGTGGCACAGTTGGTTAGCGCGAGTGAGGTGCTACTGCCTGGCTGAGGTTAGATCCTTGGCTGTCCTGTTGGTCTCTGCTAGAAATTTGTTCTATGAACTGTACCCTGATAAGTATTCCTGACATTCGAGTGCGAGGATTTGGACTAGTCATATAGGGGAATGAGTACCTTTCAAAAAGGCAAACCTAGCACCAATATCAGCAAGTTAACTTAAAATTCATTCCTAATAGATGTAGCTCTGTTACATTTTTAAAAAATTGACACTACCTCTGATCTTCTTCGTTTGAGGTGAGGGCTTACAACTTAATTAATATTGAAAAAGGAGGGGAATTAGGTTTTGTTAGGGGCTTAATGGGTGT